>NC_138895.1:17539215-18742652 GCF_965194825.1 Balaenoptera physalus | reverse complement strand
TGGACTAACGTCTCCTCCAGCAACAAATCATAGAGAAACTGTAAGGGAGGAAAAATAAATGCATGCAGGCCCAGTCGGGGCAAATTATGGACAATAAGATACAAAAAGGCCAAAAAAAAACCCAACTGCCACTTTTGAAGAGCCGGAAACAAAAACCGGGTGTCGGAAGCAAAAGCAGGGTACTGCGCATGCCCCCTGCACACACCACCACCTAAGGGGTGGGCAGACCACCTAAGCCACGCCTCCGGCCGACCCCTGGACACACCCCTACCGTCACCCCATATAAGAAACAAGCTCGCCCACCCCTTCTCGGGGAGTGAGTAAGGGAATCTGTTACTAGCGGGGGCTACTCTTTGTTGCGGTGCACAGGCTTCTCACTGCAGTGGCTTCTCTTGTTGCAGAGCTTGGGCTCTAGGCGCGCGGGCTTCAGCAGCTGTGGCACACGGGCTCTAGAGCGCAGGCTCAGTCGTTGTGGCTTGCGGGCTCTAGAGCACAGGCTCAGTAGTTGTGGCGCACAGGCTTAGTTGTTCTGCGGCATGTGGGATCTTCCCGGACCAGGGCTCGAACCCGTGTCCCCTGCATTGGCAGGCAGATTCTTAACCACTACGTCACCAGGGAAGTCCCTCTTATCAATTTCTATCCATCAGGGAAGGCTAAGAACCCTGGTCGGTAACACTTCCATAAGGACCCTAGTTATCTGCAAAAATGGAAATCTCAGTGGGTCATCCCCACCCACTAACAAGGTGCAGGCCAATATTTTATGCATGACTTACATGTTGGCTCCTTCCCGCTTTTCTAGGCTCACCTCCAGCAATTCCCCACAAACACATTCTGCTCCAGCTACAAAAAAGCTACTCCCCAAATAAAACATATTCCTTCATGGCTAGATACGTTTGCATATGCTGTTTCCTCTCAGGGGATGTCCTTTTTCCTCACTCTCTGATGTTCTCAGACTCAAGATTCTAATAAAAGACTCTCTGAAGGCTTATCTGAGTTCTCCTGTCACAGTAAGTTGGTAACTATGCAGTTAAGACTAAGAGCATATAATCTATTAGCATTTATGACATTTCCTTGTAACATTTGTTCCCAGGACTATTTTTCCCAGAACAGAGTGACCTTCTGAAGAGGGAGAACCTATCATTCAACTTTGGATCACCACAACCTAAATCATGACTCGCTCAAATTAGGTTCAACAGATGTTTGTGGAAGGCAGGGAGGGGAGGTGGGAAGAAGCAGGCAGGCTGGGTTGAGTCTGATACATCTTTGATCTCAAGAAAGTGAAACTTTGAAAATTCACATAAATGTCAACATAATCCCACAGAGATTAAGTGAAATAATTGTAAAGATGTTGTATGAGAGAAATGGACACTTTTTAAACAACAGTAATCTACCAAGAGGATTTCTTTCAGTTTTTTGTTGTTGTTGTTTTGGTTTCTTTTTTTTTTTTTAGGCCACAGTGCAGGCTTGCGGGATCTTAGTTCCCTGACCAGGGATCGAACCCATGCCCCCTGCAGTGGAAGCGTGGAGTCCTAACCACTGGACCACCAGGGAAGTCCCGAGGATTTCTTTCAAAGGGAAAGAAAGCATGGCCAGTGGAAGAGTAGTTCTTAAGAGTTAGGAGGCTACTCCATTACCAGATCTCCAAATGACCAAGGGCACGTTACTGAACCACTGCAGACTTCGGTTTCCTCACTTATAAAAATGACAGGACTATAAAGCCAGGAACAAAAGAAGGATCCTATTATGCACATGAATACTTAATCACCATAATTCTTGAATTCTCACGCTGAGCACTGTACTAAGCTTTTTAACACACATTCTCTAATTTAATCCTTAAAACCATGTAAAATAGGTTTCACCGTCCCCATTTCCCAGATGAGGAAAACGAGGTTGATAGAGGTTAAATAACACCCAAGGTCACATTGCTGATAGGTGGAAAAGCTGGGACACAGACTCAGGTATTTATGTCTCTGAGCCCAGACTCATAAGCAATGCCAGCTCCACAATGTGTATGTGGCTTGGGGGTGGCAGACAAGTTAGAGATGAGGAGAGTTGGTTGGCTGGGAGACATATCTTGAAGCTTCATTTGCATAGCAAGCAGATTGGTTTACTTAGAAACTTTTTTTTTTGGCCACACTGCACAGCTTGTGGGATCTTAGTTCCCCAACCAGGGATCGAATGTGGGCCCTTGGCAGTGAAAGCGCAGAGTTCCAACCACTGGACCGCCAGGGAACTCCCAGAAACTTTTTTTTTTATTGACTGCTAAAAAATGTATAATCCAATTGATGTCCCTGTCAAAGCAAGTATAAGCCTTTCTGTTAAGAATTTTTATATTACTCTCATTCCATTAATTCTCTACCCTTATTTTCCATTTTTGCCCCATCTAATTTTTGTCTATCTAATTTATGTTATGTTGCTCAAATTAACATATGCATGTAAACTACCTGAAATCTTTTTTTAAACAAGAGAGGGCACTGGTTAATGGTAAATAATTATAGGGGAAAACATTCAACTGCAATAGTAATTGTTAAAATGTTAATAAAAAACAATTAGGCTTAAGTTTTTTAACCTAATAAAGTTTTTTTAAAAACTTCTTTTTTAAAATGATAATGCCCTATACCCTGAGAAAACCATAATTCAAAAGAGTCATGTACCACAATGTTCACTGCAGCTCTACTTACAATAGCCAGGACATGGAAGCAACCTAAATGTCCATCAACACATGAATGGATAAAGAAGATGTGGCACATATATACAATGGAATATTACTCAGCCATAAAAAGAAACGAAATTGAGTTATTTGTAGTGACGTGGATGGACCTAGAGACTGTCATACAGAGTGAAGGAAGTCAGAAAGAGAAAAACAAATACCGTATGCTAACACATATATATGGAATCTAAAAAAAAATGGTTCTGAAGACATAGAGAATGGACTTGAGGACACGGGGAGGGGGAAGGGTAAGCTGGGACGAAGTGAGAGAGTGGCATGGACATATATACACTACCAAATGTAAAACAGATAGCTAGTGGGAAGCAGCTGCATAGCACAGGGAGGTCAGCTCGGTGCTTTGTGACCACCTAGAGGGGTGGGATAGGGAGGGTGGGAGGGAGATGCAAGAGGGAAGAGATATGGGGATATATGTATATGTATAGCTGATTCACTTTATTATAAAGCAGAAACTAACACGCCATTGTAAAGCAATTATACCCCAATAAAAATTTTAAAAAATAAAATGATAATGCCCGATGTTAACAAGACAAAGATTAAACTACTATATGTATACATTGCCAGTGGTACAATGTATAAACTGATACAATCTTTCAGAAAAGCAATTCGGCTTTATGTAAACAAAACCACATAGATTCAAACCATTTAAGCTCAGGAATCTCCCTTGGAGTTATGTGTTAACTCCTTCTTCCAAACATGAGAATATTCAAATCTAAAATATGAGAATATTTATATATGCATTATATTATTTATAATAGTAAAAATATCAGAAGAAAACTAAATGTCTAATAGGAAAATAGGCATACCCACTAAGGGAGATGTTTCATTATGTAACATTTATACTCTGATTTTTAAACTGCATGCATTATCTGGTCAAATAATTAATTAATTTTTAAAAAGAAAATAATTATAGTACAGTATACTTACAACTGCATAACAATATGCATGAATTTTAAAATGAGAACAAAATACACCAAAATGTTCTTAGAAATATGATTCTGTGACTTTTTGATTGTTTTCATTTTCTAATTTTTGGTAATGTGACAATATGATTATAGAATTTTTTGATTCTGTGACTTTTTGATTGTTTTCATTTTCTAATTTTTGGTAATGTGACAATATGATATATAGAATTTTTTAAACTATTTAAAATACTAGTTTAAAAATTATTAAGGAAAAATTCATGGGTTTGCAGTAAGTGACCTTTAAGTTCCTAAAGTTTGAAATTTTATGATTCTGTGAATAATTCCAGGGTGGATAAAAAGGGAGAAAAGACACTGAAGGAACGAATGTAACTGCATAGAAAAATCTATTGTGTTTTTATGAAAAATAATAAATGCAATGTTTAGAAAAAGAGAACATAACCAAAGGTAAATATATAGTATTAATCTGAACAAGGTAAAATTTTTAATATCCCTTCAAACACACCAAATAAGTGTCATCTTAATAATAATCCAGTCACATAATTGTAAAATATTGTTTAAACTGCTAAAAGAAAAACTTTGGATGGAAATAAAGAATTATTATCAGAAAAGGAGCTTCACATTTTTAACATATTTAATTTTCATAGCGTTCTCATAAGGTATTATACTCTATTCTGAGGGTAATATGAATTGAATGCTTACCTCCCTTCAGAGCTCTGCAAAAAGAATAATCATCATCAGATCCTCGGCAAATAACTTCTTTGCGCACTGGGAAATTCACGGACTTAAAAGATACATAGATATTGAAATATAAGCTTTTTAAGTCTCTTCCTTAAAAAGAAAAAAATTTCATTAGCCCCTCAAATAAGGTATTTTTTAATAAATATTTAATAACCAACATTTACTGTATACTTAAAATATACCCTGTGCTTTTCCTACATTATTTCATTTAATTATGACAACTACCCACAATGTGGATATTATTATCCTGTTTTGTAGATGAGAAAACTGAAGTTCTGACAGGTCCACTAGTTGATTGTAATCAAATAGGCTGTTCCACAGTGAGAATTATGTGGGCTATGCCTAAAAATAGAATAACCTATATTTTTGAGAAAACTATCAAATGAAAATATAAACTTTCCAGTTATAGTCATAGTTCCACTAGGAAATTCAAAAGAGAGGGAAGGGAAAGGAAGATTGGTTTTTTTGTTTTTCTTTTTTGTTTTTTTAAAGATTTATTGATTGATTGATTGCTATGTTGGGTCTTCGTTTCTGTGCTAGGGCTTTCTCTAGCTGCGGCAAGTGGGGGCCACTCTTCATCGCGGCGCGCGGGTCTCTCAGTATCGCGGCCTCTCCCGTTGCGGAGCACAGGCCCCAGACGCGCAGGCTCAGCAGTTGTGGTTCACGGGCCCAGTTGCTCCACGGCATGTGGGATCCTCCCAGACCAGGGCTCGAACCCGTGTCCCCTGCATTAGCAGGCAGATTCTCAACCACTGCGCCACCAGGGAAGCCCCCGGAAGGTTGGTTTTTTGTTTTTTTTTTTAAATAAATTTATTTATTTATTTTTGGCCGTGTTGGGTCTTCGTTTCTGTGCGAGGGCTTTCTCTAGTTGCGGCGAGAAGGGGCCACTCTTCATCGCGGTGCGCAGGCCTTTCACTGTCGTGGCCTCTGTTGCTGCGGAGCACAGGCTCCAGACGCGCAGGCTCAGTAGTTGTGGCTCACGGGCCTAGTTGCTCCGCGGCATGTGGGATCTTCCCAGACCAGAGCTCGAACCCGTGTCCCCTGCATTGGCAGGCAGATTCTCAACCACTGCGCCACCAGGGAAGCCCAGGAAGATGGTTTTGATGAAAGATTTCTTGGAGAACAAAATTGAACCTTTTGATTAAAAATTAAATAGATGAGCTATTTATTATTTCCTCAGGATCTCTTTATTACCAATGAAGATGGAAAATTCCAGGAAGAAATGCATTTTGCTCAACTCTTCTAAGTTACTCAGTTGGTCCAACTGGACAAGATGCACAATCTTTTTTATAATGAAAACAATTATTGTAACCACTACCTCATGGAAAGTATTTTTCTAACAAAGTCACCATGACTCATTGTAGTCATAATAAAAATTAAAAAAATTTTTTCCATCTTTACCTTGACCTTGGCTGTGCAGAACAGAACTGCCAGCTCCTTCCTCAAAACCCTGTCCTTCCTTTGGTGTTGGTGCTACCGCTCTCTTCTTGTCCTCCAACCGTTCTGACTCCTCTCCCCAGTCTAGCTCACTGACTCATCTTTCTTAGGATTCTAATCTCAGTGCTTCTCAGTTTTCACACTGCACACTCTCCCCAGCTTTAAATACCACATAGGGTAATAACTCCCAAATCATCATCTTTAATCTCAACTTTTCTTTTAAGCATCTGTCCCCTGTGTGCATTCAATATCTCTACTCAAATGTCACTTATTACCACACCCAAAAGATCCAAAATTGATTTCCTTATCTTCATCACCAAATCAGCACTAGAATTCCTAATCCCGGTCAATCCTACTTGCATCCCTTTTATCCGCATTACCACTATCTTAATGCAGGCTCTCGTTACTCTGAGCCTAAAGTACCACCAAACTTCCTTATTTGTCTCCGCTTCTCTACTTTCAGGGTAAAGCGTAGAGAAGAAGAACGTTATACAGTCTGTTTCAAACAGTGGCCCCGTGGCCCACGCCATGGACGTGGACCTGAACCTTTCTCAAAGCAGGGATGTGTACAGAAGTTGAATAGCTGTTTTCACAAGGGGTGCCTTGAGATACAAGCACATGGTAGCGTGGCATCCAATGATGATGCAGAACAAAGACTCTTCTTCCATTTCTGGGTGGAACACACTATGATTCCAGTCTTCAAAGATTCCAAGAAAGGAAGTGCTGCTTTGACATCTCAACCCTTTACATCTTGAGAAGCTTCTTGCCCTTGGATATCACTGTGGTCATGTTAGGCACGTGAACAGTTGTTGAAGTGAGGTACCACTTGCGTGGCTCAGCAGGCCAGAGATATCAATGTGGGTGTTGGAGTGAGAGACAAGAAACATGGTGGCTCTCGGGGGTTTAGCAAAGAAGACTGTTTCTGAGCTCACCTAACACAACTTTGGGAACTTCTGGAAATAACTTTGAGGAAGGCTTATGATCCAGCTGTATATGTCAATTAGTTAATAGTGACATATAATTTATTAGCAAGGCTATGAAGTCTCAAATCATTTCCATTCCCAACCTATTTTTGGTACAAGATTGCTCTTATAGCTCTCACTGAATTTAAGTAGAGATAGGGCTACAAAAATAAGGTTGATTTCTATGAATGTGGCCCACATTTTATACAGATGTTCTAGTATATTCTAGGGGAACTCAGGTCATAACTGCAAAGCATTATAAAAAAAAAATGACTGAATAATTCTTTCATTACTGAATTAATATCATGTTATATAAATGTCATATTTAGTAAGTGATTAGGGTATTTGCGGTGGCCATGGAGGTGTGCTGCTTAAGACTCCCTTCCAAAGAATCTGTGGGGAGGAGGGCAGTGGGCAGACAGCCATCAGCTACTGCACTTTCAGATATATCTTAGCACTCATCCGGAGGCCAGACCCTAACAGTCTGCTCCTATAATGACAGAGCACAACAAGGACACTAGAGCCAGCCTACTCCTGCCTATCATGGGACACGTGTGACAGGCTATCTTTGCTCTAAGACTCCCCACTGACCTGGATGAGGATGTCTCAGGGATGCATTTTGGTCTGATGACCATCCTACCAAATTATCCTTCCTTCTCTCTCATTTCAAAGGTATCAGACCAACACCTCTATCTGCATCCTCTCCTTGCCTGCTCTAGCTTCCTCTTTCCTTTATTGTTCACAAACATTTCCCCCCAAAATATCCTTTGTATGTCTAATTCCTTCTTGGTATCTGCTTTTCAGAGAACCCTAAGTGAAACTGTGCTGTATTATTATTACTTGGGTCTGGAAGGCCTGCTTCCTGTGTGTAAGGGGAAGGGGATCACTTGAAAATGAGGTCATTCATTATGTAAATAATCACTTTTGCAAACACCTAGAGGTAAAGCACACCACATTGACCAGAAAACAAAACCTGAGAAAAGAGGAAGAAATTGTAGAGCCTTTGTTGGGCAAAAATTTAGATTATTTTAGGGGATTAAGAGATACAAACTACTATGTATAAAATAAGCAACAAGGATATATCATATAGAACAGGGAAATATAGCCATTATTTTGTAATAACTTTAAATGGAGTATAATCTGTAAAAGTACTGAAGCACTATGTTGTACACCTGAAATTAATATAGTATTATAAGTCAACTATACTTCAATAAAAAAAAAAAAAGTTTAGATTATTTATTTCACCCTTGGCCAAGAAAGTGGAGCAAGTAGCTCATTGTTCTTTCCTCTGTGCTACCACTAAGCCTTATTGCTATCATTTCACTTATCATACTATATTATCTACACATCTGTCTCTCCTATTGCGCTGAGAGATTCTTGAAGGTCAAGAGAATGTCTTATTTATCAATGAATTCACAGCACCTAGCATAATACTTGAAATGAACTATACATTTACTAAGTATTTTTTAATGAATAAATGAATGCAGAAACAAAGTGTCAAGATACAGGTTTTCAGGGAAATTAAAGCATAAGTTTATTGTCTATCATTTCTAGATTCTCAACTACCTTTTTTCCTGTAAGCTGGAGAACTAAAATCAGGGTGATATGTTTCTTTAGCTTGTTTATGTAAAAGCACATTTTAAAGTATAAGTGCCAAATATAAGCTAGGATGTAAATGATAATAGTGAAAATGAAAACAATAATGATAATGATGATGATTACAACTGAATTTCCTGGGATCCTTACAGGCAACAGCTGACCAGTAGGAGAGGATGAAAGTTTTGTGTGTTTTCACAAACACTCAGATCCAGCCCAATGCTATCACCATCACTCAATTAACTTTTATAAGATGATGGCAAGTAAACTCATAGAGAGGAAAAAGAAGAAATAACACAAAACAAAAATCATTGCCTTTTTTCATATCATCATATTTTTTTCTAGAAAGGTCACCTTTAGGAAAAAAAGTCCTGGCTTGCTCATACACAAATCCTTGACTCATGGAAACCCAAGTTTACTTATCAGCTGAATATCTAATGATTGACAATGGATATACCTAGTAGATGGTTAGAAGTTTCAAATTATTTGAATTTTTACCATACCATTATGTAATCCCTCCTCATGAGTGTAAGCTAGCCTAGTGACTTGCTTCTAACAAACAGAATACAGCAAAGGTGATAGGGTGGCACTTTCATCATTAGGCTACATAAGACTGTGACTTCTATCTTGTTAGTTAACTGTCCCCCTTGTTAACTTTAATGAAACAAGAAGCCATGATGAAAAGGCCCACATGACAAGGAACTGAGGGCTGGCCAACAGTCAGACAGAAACTGAACACTGTCAACGACCACATAAGCTTAGAATTGGGTCCTTCCCTAGTTGAGCCTTCAGAAGAAACCCTGGCCAACACCTTGATTGCAGCCTTGTGGGAGACCTCCTGAAGCTGACACAGGTAAGCCATGCCCAGATTATTGATATACAAAGACTATGAGATAAAGAATATGTCCTGTTTTAAGCCATTAAGATTGTGATAATTTGTTACATAGCAAGAGAAAACTAATACACATACATTTAGAACACCATCATTTTTCATTGATATTTCTGGAACCCTTTTAATTGATCTACAAAAACAAAACTTTGGACTTACTTGGAATGTAGTAAAGATACAGATTTCCACGGCCTCCCTTCAATGTTAAACAGGGCTCGGAATTTACTGAAATAGGGAATTTCAAGTTATCTAAATGGAAGAAAGAAAATGTCAATAAAATTACTATAAATCATTTACAATAAGTATTCTGAATATCAGCTCCCCAAAACTACCTTTAGCATTAAAATTTTATAATGAGAAAAATTGAGGGTAGTTAAAAATATCTCCCTCCCCAGAGGAGTGAAGTCAGCCAGATGGTAGAGTAAAAAGTCCTCCTTCCCTTGACCAACACACCAGTTCAGCAAAAATTTACGGACAATTTCCCTTTGTGAGAAATCAGAAACCAACCGAAAGTTTCCTGCATCCAGGAGAATGTAAAACCAGACTCACCAATTAAGTACTGAGGTTCGGGACACATCTCACAAGAGACACTGCTGCTGGCATAGCATAATTAGGAAGAGATAACCTACCCCTCAATTTCACTCAGAGAGAAGAGATTGGTTCATGCATTCAGAGCCCCACATTTTCCAAGGAGATCCCCAGAGGACTAAAGAAAGAAAGTCTGAACAGTGTTATAACTAGTAAGGAGACTGAATCAGTAATCAAAAATTTCCCAAAGAAAAGTCCAGGACCAGATGGCTTTACAGGAGAATTCTACCAAACATTTAAGTCAGAATTAACACCAACCCTTCTCAAACTCTTCCAAAAAAATGAAGAGGAGGGCACCCTTCCAAACTCATTTTATGAGGCTAGCATTACCCTGATAGTAAAGCAAGACAAAGACACTACAAGAAAACTATAAGCCAATATCCCTAATGAGTTTAGATGCAAAAATTCTCACAAAATATTAGCAAACTGAATTCAACAGCACATTAAGAGGATCATATACCATGACTAAGAGGCATTTATCCGTGGGATGCAAGGATGGTCTAACACACAAAAATCAATTAATGTGATATGCCACATTAATAGAATGAAGAATAAAAATCGCATGACCATCTCAATAGAGGACAAAATTCAACATCCTTTCATGATAAAAACTCTCAACAAACTAGAATTAGAGGAAATGGCCTCAACATAATGAAGGTCATATATGAAAAGTCCATAGTTAACATCATACCCAACAGTGAAAAACTAAAAGTTTTTCCTCTAAGATCAGAAGCAAGGCAAGGATACCCACTCTCAACATAGTACTGGAAGTCCTAGCCAGATGAATTAGGTAAGAAAAATAAATAAAAGGCATCCAAATCAGAAAAGAAGAAGTAAAATTTTCTGTTTGCAGATGACATAATTTTATATCTAGAAAACCCTAAAAACTCCATTAAAAATTGTCAGAACTAATCAAAAAATTCAGTAAAGTTACAGGATACAAAATCAAAATCCAAAATATCAGTTGCATTTCTATACACTAACAATGAACTATACAAAAAGGAAATTAGGAAAACAATCCCATTTACAATAGCACCAAAAGAATAAAATATCTAGGATTAAACTTACCTAAGGAGTTTGTGAAAGACTTGTATGCTGAAAACTACAAAACATTGATGAAAGAAATTAAACAAGACACAAACAAATGGAAAACTATCTTATGTTCATTGATTGGAAGAATTAATGTTATTAAAATGTCCATATTACCCAAAGCAATCTATAGAGTCAATACATTTCTATCAAAATCTCAATGGCATTTTTTACAGAAATAGAAAAAACAACTCTAAAATTCATATGGAACCACAAAAGATGACAAATAGGCAAGAAAATCTTGCGAAAGAGGAAGCATCACATTTCCTGATTTCAAACTATACTGCAAAGCTACAGTAATCAAAACAGTATGGTAGTGGCAAAAAGACAGCCATATAGACCAATAGAACTGAAAAGAGAGCCCAGAAGTAAATCCATGTGTATTTTGTCAACTAATCTTTGACAAGGATGCCAAGAATGCACAATGGGGAAAGGACAGTCTCTTCAACAAATGGTGCTGGCAAAACATGCAAAAGAAAGAAACTGGACCTTTATCTTATACCACAAACAAAAACCAATTCAAAATGGATTAAAGACCTAAACATAAGATTCAAAAGTGTAAAAACCCTAGAAGAAAATACAGGGGAAAAACTTCATGACATTGGTCTTGACAATGATTTCATGGATATGACACGAAAAGCAAAGGCAGCAAAAACATGAATAAACAAGTGGGACTATATCAAACTAAAAAGCTTCTGTACTGCAAAGGAAACAATCAACGGTGTGAAAAAGCAGCCTATGGAATGGGAGAAAATACTTGAAAACCATATATCTGATAAGGTGTGAATCTCCAAAATATATAAGCAATTCCAACAATTCAACTGTAATAAAACTAATAACCTGATTTTAAAATGAGCTAAGGACTTGCATTTGTTGAGACATGGATGGACCTAATGACTGTCATACAGAGTGAAGTAAGTCAGAAAGAGAAAAACAAATATCGTATATTAACGCATGTATGTGGAATCTAGAAAAATGGTACAGATGAACCGGTCTGCAGGGCAGAAGTTGAGACACAGATGTAGAGAACAAACGTATGGACACCAAGGGGGGAAAACCGCGGTGGGGTGGGGATGGTGGTGTGCTGAATTGGGTGATTGGGATTGACATTTATACACTGATGTGTATAAAATTGATGACTAATAAGAACCTGCAGTATAAACAAACAAACAAACAAAAAAACTAATGCTAAACTTTCTTTGGGTTACTTGTATGGAAATATGTTAATATAAATGTTTCAGACATTACATGAAATTTCTAAAAATCTTATATGTTCTGGTATAATGTTATAAGTCATAATTCTAGTTATTACTTTAAAATGTATATCTCAGAAATAACTAAATTTCCTTGTCAATTGCATTATTATGAACTTTCATCAAATCTTTAACCATGGTCATTTTTACGTCTTTTGTCATTTACAGACAGTTCTGGGTGTACTCTGATGCTTTCACAAAAATGTCCCTATAAAAGGGTTTCATCTTCAAGGAATCCATGGAAAAGACTCTGACAAGTACAGGTTTCTGGTAACTGACTATACTGCTGAACTGAATGAATAAGCATTTTCAGAACTCTAATGGAAAAATGATGAATTCATAAAAGTACTAACAAAAGATCAAGATAAAAAAAATTAATTACATGGGACTGAGTGAACTGATGAGGATGATTATAATTTCTGTGACTTTCTGTTTGAATAAAAAAAAAAAATCCCACAAGGACTCAGAGG
The DNA here is from genome assembly GCF_965194825.1 of Balaenoptera physalus. Lineage (NCBI taxonomy): Eukaryota > Metazoa > Chordata > Mammalia > Artiodactyla > Balaenopteridae > Balaenoptera > Balaenoptera physalus. The sequence continues at coordinate 18,729,976 of NC_138895.1, read as the reverse complement.
CAAAAAATATACAAATCAATTTTCACTGCAAAGTAAAGGAGCTGTTACAGTGGAGGATTACTGGACTGAATGTCAATATTATGACATAGTATGAGTGTGTTTTGTGTTTGGTAATTGCAATCATTGTTGCTTTTGTTGTGGTCATCCATTTACAATGCTTGGTGTCAGTTTATTTATCTCCTGTAAAAATAAAATACAGTGTGTGTGAATAAATAAATAAATAAAATAAAATGAGCTAAGGACTTGAATAGACATTTCTCCAAAGAAAACATGCAAATGGCCAACAGGTATATGAAAAAATGCTCAACGTCACTAAGCATCAGGAAAATGCAAATCAAAACCACAATGAGATATCACCTCACACCAGTCAGAGTGGCTATTATCAAAAAAAGAAAAGAAGAACAAGAGTTGGCAAGGATGAGGAGAAACTGGAATGCTTGCACACTGCTGGTAGGAATGCAAAATGGTACAACTGCTATAAAAAACAATATAGAGATTCCTCAAAAAATTAAAAATATTACCACCATATGATCCAGCAATCCCACTTCTGGGTACTTATCCAAAACAATTGAAATCAGGATCTCGAAGAGATATTAGCATTCCTAAATTCATTGCAGCACTATTCACAATAGCCAAGATGTGGGAACAACCTAAATGTCCATCAACAGTTGTATGCATAAAGAAAATGTGGTATATACATACAACGGAATACTATTTAGTCTTTAAAAAAAGGAAATTTTGCAATATGCTACAATATGGAAGAACCTTGAGGAAATTATGCTAAAGGAAATAAGCCAGTCATATAAGGACAAATACTGCCTGAGCCCACGTATCTAAAATAGTCAAATTCATAGAATCAAAGAGTGGATGGTGGTTGCCAGTGGCTGAGGGGAGAGGGAAATGGGGAGTTACCAATCAATGGGCATAGAGTTTCAGTCAAGCAAGTGAAAAAGCTGTAGAGATCTGCTGTACAATTTCATGCCTACGGTCAACAATGATGTACTGTACACTCAAAAATTTAAGAGGGTAGATCCCATGTAAAATGTTCTTACCACAGTAAGATAAAATTTAAAATACTGTACGAATACCAAAAAAACTCCCTATAATGTAAACAGATTAGTATTTTAATGCCCTTACATTGTTAAGGTGGAGGTTGAAGGTAGTGAATTACTTTAAACTGTGGGGAAGGGGGTGAACTCTCCAAAACATATTTTCATAAAATTACTTGTTCCATTTTCATACTTTTTAACCTGTTCTTTTCTACATTGTTCTTCTTTTCTATACTCTCCTCACCTTTCTGTATGTTGCATTGGTTAAAAATAGAAAATACACATCAAGTACTTAGAATTCTAGTAAATGGTAAGTGACTGAATACATGAATGAATGAGTTAATAAACAAATCTTCCTAAATAAGAAGTTTCAAGAAGGATGTAGAAGAGCTTATAAAAGCCCTGAGGACGAGGGGAAAGAGACTAAACCAGTTTTATTTAATTTGCCCCTGAATGCAACCCTTAAAATTAATGTTAACAGCTCTCATTCAATGAATTGAGTTTGCCTGCAATAAAAGTCTCACAGAATGAGCTATATTAACAGTCATTTTATCGAATCATGGATGTTCACAAACATTTGATGCAAAGATGTTTATTCCTGTGTGGATTATGACCAAAGGAAAACCTGCCCAATTTGCAATAACATGGATGAAATCTGAGGGCACTGTGCTAAGTGAAATTAGTCAGACAAAGAAAGACAGAGAATTCCCTGGTGGTCCAGTGGTTAGAACTCCGAGCTCTCACTGCCGAGGGCCTGGGCTGGGGAACTAAAATCCTATCAGCTGTGTGGCGCAGCCAAAAAAAAAGACAAATACTGTATGACTTCACTTATATGTGGAATCTAAAAAACAAACACACTCAAAAGACAAAAAATAAACTCACAGACACAGAGGCTGCTAGAGGTAGGGGGTGGGAGATCGAAGAAATGAGTGAAGTGGGTCAAAAGGTACAAACTTCCAGTTACAAGATAAATAAGTCATGGGGAAGTAATGTACAGCATGGTGACTGTGGTTAATAATACTGTTTTACATATTTGAAAGTTGCTAAGAAAGTACATCTTAAAAGTTTTCACCAAAAGAAGAAAAAAATTGTAACTATGTGCGGTGATGGAGGCTAACTAGCTTTATCGCGGTGATCACTTCACAATATATACAAATACCGCATCATGTTGTATACCTGAAACTAATATAATGTTATATATCCATTATATCTCAAGTAAAAAAATGCTCAGAGGTGACTGAATAAATAAATATTGTGCATCTATTTACTGAATTAATATACAGTCATTAACATGAATTTTTAGGATATTTAATGTTATAGATGTTTATGGTATACTATCAAGTTTAAAAAATGCTGGTTACCCAACAGTATATACAATATGGTTCTACTTTTACTGTTTTCAACATATATCATTATATATCTAAAAGAATATTTGCCAAAATATCAGAATGCTCATAGTGGTTAATTCTTAACTGTGATAGGCTTATGGTGTCTTCTTTTCTTTTTTTTTCACCTATATTTTTGAAGGTTTGCATAATTAATATACTTATTAACTTTCTTACCGTGAAAGGTTGACATGGTATTGAAACGTGGGCACTTTCATATGCATTACCGAGCACAGTGCAATGTGTCTCTTCTTTCTCAGTGATAAGCTTGTAGAAAACCCTCAGAGCAAGCCAACCAAGACTCTGCAGCAAAGCCGGGAACAAGTTAAAAGCAGTGAATCACCAGGGCCATGTTGTATGTCATAAGGGCAATTCTCTATCTTCAGTTAAGGTTCCCACATGTCTGAAGTTGGTCTGACTATGATGAAACCATCGACAAGTCAATGCAATCAGACAAATGTTCAGAATACCCCTATGGGCGCTCAGTGTTAAGCCAGCACCAGAGCAAGGCAGAGTGGGGTAGGGTGGGATGAGGGTGGAGAATAGAAGTGTAACCTTAATCTTTATGTCAGGAAGCCTAAGATTTTTCTAGGAAGACAAGACCACCATACATTAAAAAAATCAGATATAAGAATCAAAAGATCACATAACAGTACATAGCATGTGATTTTTAATTTATTTGCAAAGGTTTGGGAGCTAACGGAAGATAGCTTTATTACTTTAAAGTCACCATGTTTATGGTAAAATTCTACATTTGGTTTATTAAATACCACAGAAAGTAGTGACCAGGTTCAGCAAAAGCACAGTACAAGAGCCTCTGGTTTCCCCTGCAACCACAAATGTCAGCATTGCGAATCCACCATAGCACTTTTTCCTACTGAGCTCTGCCTCAGAATCCTTCTTAACCCAAGAGTCCAGGCAACTGCAGTTGGCACAGGAAATGAAACCAGTGCCACCCTGAGTGTTGGTATTAAGTACTATTGGAGATCAAGGGAGGAAGCATTAGCTGGAGTTGAACCATCACAGCACTTCATTTTACCTCTTTAACAGAATTTCCATTACATAAATATGCAGTTCCTTCTGACAGGAATGCCCTGTCCTCATCGGTCTAGAAACTCCTTGTCTGCCTTCAAAATGTACTCAAATATCAACAATGCTGTTAAGTCTTCCTTGACTCCTCCACACCTCCCCAGCCCGACAGCCACAAACACACTATCATTCACAGTACTTGATCATCCTTCGATGGTCATTTAAAATGTTTACTACAATTATTTGCTTGCTTGTGCAATAGCACAAGCCTTGAGGGCAGGAGGCATGTCTCATTCATTTTTCATGTCTCTTGCGCATAACACACTGTAGATAATAAATGTGTGTTTATTCACTTCTGCTTAGCACCAAATATTGCTCTAGGCACTAGAGAAACAATGAACAAGACAGGCAAGGGCCCGGCTCTTGATAAATGTGCACTCTAGTAAAGAAATCAAACAGGGCCATGAGAGAAAGACTGAGTGTACGGTGGGGATGGAGGAGTTGGGGGTGGCAATGGATAGAGATACCTCAACTACAGTATCCATTAAGTGAGTGACAGAAAGCAACCAACCCTGTGGACATTGTAATCAGGAGTACAGACTCATAGGTGACAATGACTTTGACATGTTCAAGCAACAAAAACAAACACACACACATATATACACAAAGACTGTTACATGAGATACATATAATAGACAAAGTCACAGAGACAGACAGTAGAGGTTACCAGGGACTAGGGGGGAGGAAGAAATGGGGAGTTACTGTTTAATGGGTACAGAGTTTCTGTTTGGGATGATGAAAAATTCCAAAAATGGATAATGGTGATAGTTGCAAAGTGATGTGAATGTACTTAATATCATTGAATTGTACACTTAAAAATCATTAAAAAGGTGAATTTTATGCTGGTTATATTGGTAATACAAACAATAACCATAATAATAATATAGGTCAGTGTAAATGGAAAATAATGAGGGAGGATGGGAATCATGGGAATCATAGGAATCAGACAGGTAGGCCAGGGCCATCTCGAGGGGTCTTGGACGCCTTGGTACAAAGTTGGGATTTCACTCTAATTGTAGTGAAACGCCACTGGGGGGCTTTAAGCAATTGAAATAACATTATATAACTTATTTACATTTTTAAAAGATCTCTCTGGTCTCTATGCTAAGAACTGATTGTATGGAGGCAAGAATTAAAGTGGAGAAAGGACAATTTAAGAGGATGTTGCAGAGGCCAGAGAAGAGACGAAGGTGACATGAGTGGTGAGCAAAGGAAAGTGAAAAGTAGTTGGCTTTAACTATTTACAATAGCCAAGACATGGAAGCAACCTAAATGTCCATCGACAGAGGAATGGATAAAGAAGATGTGGAATATACAATGGAATATTACTCGGCCATAAAAAAGAATGAAATAATGCCATTTGTGGCAACATGGATGGACCTAGATATTATCATTCTAAGTGAAGTAAGTCAGACAGAGAAAGACAAATACCATATGATATCATTTATATGTGGAATCTAAAAAAAAGATACAAAGGAACTTATTTACAAAACAGAAACAGACTCACAGACATAGAAAACAAACTTACGGTTATCAAAGGGGAAAGGTGGGGAGGAGGGATAAATTAGGAGTTTGGGATTAACATATATACACTACTATATATAAAATAGATAATCAACAGGGACCTACTGTGTAGCACAGGGGACTCTACTTAATATTCTGTAATAACCTATACGGGAAAAGAATCTGAAAAAGAATGGATATTTGTAGATGTATAACTGAATCACTTTGCTGTATACTTGAAACTAATACAACATTGTAAATCAACTATACTCCAATATAAAATAAAAATTAAATTAAAAAAAAAAAGTAGTTGGGGAATTCCCTGGCAGTCCAGTGGTTCAGACTTGGTGCTTTCACTGTGATGGCCTGGGCTCAATCCCTAGTCAGGGAACTAAGATCCCAAAAGCCACACAGTGTGGCCAGAAAAAAAAAAAAAAAGTAGTTGGCTTTAGAATATATTCTGGGGATATTAAAAACGGAATCATCGATAAATTCGATGTGAAAAATAAGGGAAAGAGATAATTAAGGATACCCTTGGTTTGGGGGTAAGGAATTAGGTGGATGATGAGATAGGGAAGATTTAGGAAGAAACAGATTTGGAAAGGAGTATAAGAGTCCTTGGGCTTCCCTGGTGGCGCAGTGGTTGAGAGTCTGCCTGCCAATGCAGGGGACATGGGTTCGAGCCCTGGTCTGGGAAGATCCCACATGCCACGGAGCAACTAGGCCCGTGAGCCACAACTACTGAGCCTGTGCGTCTGGAGCCTGTGCTCCGTAACAAGAGAGGCTGCGATAGTGAGAGGCCCGCGCACCGCGATGAAGAGTGGCCCCCACTTGCTGCAACTAGAGAAAGCCCTCACACAGAAACGAAGACCCAACATAGCCAAAAATAAATAAATAAATAAAAATTAAAAAAAAAAAAAAAAAAAAGAGTCTTAGCTCCAAATGGCTCTTAGACTTCCCAGGGGCTATGTCATGTTGAGTTTGCAGAATAAACAAATGAATCCTGGTGATACGTATAGTTATCCCTCCTACTACACATAAGTAAGACAAAAGCCAGAAGTTCCTTGAAGAACCAGCTACATCTTAACATAACTTTTGCATTCTCAGTATTCCTCAGCATAATAATGAAACCTAATGCCTATTAAAGACGTATTAAACTGAATTAAATTCAACTGACTTGACTAGGCTCTGTAAGGGAGGTAGGACTTTTGATGGACCTCAGAGGTTTCCATGAAACAGAAAGATGGACACGAATATTTCAGGTTAGAGAATAGTACACATATATATCAACAGAAGTATAAATAAAGGCCAGTAAAGAGGCTGGCCTGCTTGGAGTTGGGGGGGACCCTCCAGATGCCAAGATACACTCACTTAGCTGGGAGGACCATGCTGCAACCATACGTCCAATCAGTCAGCAAGTCCTGTCGGCTCCATCTACAGAATACTTCCAGAACCGGACCCCTCCTCATCGCCTCCACTGCTCCCCCTCCGGTCCGAGTCACCATTCTCTCGCTCACCTGGATTACTGCAACAGCTTCCCAACAGGTCGCCTGCTTCCACCTTTGCGGCCTTACAGATTATTATCAACCCAGGAGTCAGACCAGACTTTGCTCATAGTAAAAGATAAAGTCGTTCCCTGACCTACATGGCCCTCACCCTCTGCCCATTCCCTTCTATGTCATCTTCTGCTACCTGCCCCCACACTCATTCCATCGCAGCCACGCTGGCCTCCTTGCTATCCCTCCATCACCAGCCGTGTTCCCACCTCAAGGCCGTTGTGCTTGCTCTTCCCTCCACCCCTTCTGCTGGATATGGGCGTGGCTCACTCCCTCAACTATTCCTGTCCTTGCTAAACATCACCTTCTCAGTAAGGCCTTCCTTGCCCGTCCTAATTTAAAATGCAACCCCCATCCCCATCTCTGTACTCTCTATCCCCTCCCCTGCTTTATTTTTCTCTCACAGCAATCACCACCATTTGACATGCTGAATATTTCACTGATCGAAACTCCAGGAGGGCCGTGACTTCTGTCTTGTTGTTCACTGCTAGATAATATCCTCAGTGTCTAGAACAGGCACATGCCAGATGCTCAGTGAATATTGGTTTAATTAAATAATCCATTAATTCCTTGAGTTTCAGGACTATCCATAGCCAAAAAAAGGTTAGAGCTGAGTCTGACAGCTCTAGGTTGCAGGACGGTGTGTGTCCAGGGCTCTGTGGACTGACTCAGACAGCCACATTTTCTGCCTTTTCCAAAGGTGGAGGATAAAACAGCCAATTCTTGCCATTTCTGTATGTTATGCGCTGAACTGTGCTCTCCTTAAATTCATATGTTGAAGTTCTCATCCCCAGTACCTCAGAATGTAACTGTCTTTGGAGACAGGGCCTTTAAGAGGTGATTAAGTTAAAATGAGGTCATTAGGGTAGGCCCTAATCCAATACCGTTGGTGTCTTAGAAGAAGAGGAGATTTAGACATACAGGGAGTCACCAGGAATGAGTGCATACAGAGAAAAAGCCATTTGAAGACATGGCAAGAAGACAGCCATCTGCAAGCCAAGGAGAGAGGCCTCAGAAGGAAACCAAACCTGCTGACCCTTGATCTTGGATTTCCTGCCTCCAGAACTGTGAGAAATAAATTTCTGCTGTTTAAGCCACCCAGTCTGTGATGTTTTTTATGGCAGCCCTAGCAAACAGGTATACCGCGTATGCCCAGTAGCTTGGCCAAATGGGAATCATCCTCACAGAAAGGACTGAATTGTCGTCACCAACATCCTGACAATAATACCTAGAGGGATCAGTGCTTCCCACAAATGACGCATTTCCATCTCAGCCAGGACGGATTCTCTAAGGCAGGGAAAGGTTGACGTGGCAGGGGCAGGGGAGAGGGGCATGGCAGCAAGCAGGGTCTCGCTTAGCTGTACATCCCACCTGCTCTCCACGGTCCCTACATCTGTGGGGCAGCAGGAAAGGACCACAGAATTTCTCAGCATTGGAGAGAAACAGATAAAATCCCTCCTCAAAAATCAAATCAGAAGACAAATTGAGTTAGTGTTACTAGAAGATTAAAAGCTAAATAATAATATGAAGTGTTATATAAATAAAGGCCATAGGAAATACAGCACAGAGAGGGTGGCATAATCAGTGCATGGAGTAGAAGCGCCAAAGGAGAGGAGAGAAGGGGGCCGAGTGCGCTGAAGAGGGCCTGGAACAGGGCAGTGTAAACTGACCTTGCGGGGTGGGGAATTTTCAGGGAATTCAGCACAATCACAGACAGAAAAAAAAGCCACCAGTCTGAGACTAGTCACACACTTAGGTCTTGTTCCCACATCTGGCAATTACCCTAATTCCCCAGAAGTAACTTTATATTAATATTTGCCAGAGTGCATTTGCAGGATTGTAAACACACACTCAAAAAATAAAACAAAATAAAACGGAAAATTGGGGGATTAAATAGGTTTCTTTATCGCAGAACTTCTCAGAACTCAAAGTACATTTGTAAATCTCCCCCAAATCAGACCATAAATCCTTTTTTCCCATGAGGATTTCAGCTAGCAAGTATTTTCGGGAGCAACCCCTTAAACCTTCCTGATATCACTAGTGGGTAGAAAAGGCCAACCAACCTATGGTGAGCAACACAGTGCAAAGCACCAAACCAAAACAGTAGTCAAGCCCCGAAGCTGTGCTTTCAGACCAGCAGGTATTTGTAGAGAAAGAGGGAAAACTGAACAAAACAAGATAAAACAAAACAACAGTGATCCAACCAGTAAATAGCATTAGAGTGTGGCTGATTTTTTTTTTTAAGTAATCAATATTATTGTTTCTATGTGGCTCTGTGCTAAAAATTTTACCTCAAAACAATCCTTGTAAAATGGGTTCAAAAATCACTTTCACTTTACAGATAAAAAACCTGAGGCACAGAGAGGCTAAGACTTTGCTCAAGGTCACACAGTAACTGACAGAATCAGCCTTACAACCAATTAGGGAGGTAAGTCCAAGAGCCTTCAAAAACCACAGCCTGAAACACTTACAGAGCACCTGTTATACACCCAACATAACCTTGGGAAAAAAAAAATCATTGCCTGGAGCTATAATCAATTCCAAGCAACAGCTAGGACTGTTCTACCTTCTCAAGAAGACCTGGTCAGTCTTGGGGCTGAGGCAAAATCTCAGAAGCAGATAGTTCTGCCCAGACTGGGAAGAATCTGAAACTGGGTTCAAGGTAGAGATAGCTGACCACAGGAAAGGACGAAGCACTTGGAGGTCAAGTGCAACACAGTTCAGAGACCTGTGAGGCCGGTGACGGATGGAGAAAATCCACCCAGGGCAGGAACCAGACATCACTTTTGCTGCCAGCAGCCTCCCCGGCAGCTGGAACATACGGTCATTTCCTGTATCCCGGCGACAGCGGAAAAAGGTTCCTGTGAAAACTTGCCCTTGGAACAGTTGACATTATGAGTACCTGCTTTTGCCCTCGTACTTACCACAGTAGGAGTACCAAACACTTGTGTCAGAGGAGTTGCAGATCCAGAGTTTCTCTCCAGGTTCAGTAAATGTGGAAGAAAACAGGGTGGAAAAAAGCATAAATGGGAACATGATTCAGTATCTTCAAAACTTTAAAATTGCAACGACAATCAGTAACTAATCATCAGACTCTTCCTTTTTAATAAGTAGAAAAAATTTAACTTAGTCATCAGTCACATGATTTCTGAGTTCCTATCCAACTGTTTCCTCTTTTGAATGTGTGTGTGTGTGTGTTTAATATCTGAGCACTTCCTGCAAGAGGAAAGGAAAATGATTCAGAATGTACTCTTTGCGAACACATGATACAAATGAGAGCACAGAGCTTTAAAAACAAAACCAGTACTTCCCAATCAATAGTAAAAAAACCAGCCTGTAGGTCTTCTTTAGAAGATCAAAAGACTAGCACTCTTTATCCCTCTGCATTGCTATTCTCTCTCCCACAAGTTCTTTTTTTTTTTAAACCCTAAGCACCCCCTCCTATTCCTTCTTTCTTTATTTATGGCCATGCTTCTGGGCTTGGAAGCGTGGAGTCCTAACCGCTAGACTGCCAGGGAATTCCCTCCCACAAGTTCTTTATACAACAATTCTCATGGCCAGAGAGCAGAACCTAAAGCTCTGAACTGAACAGACTCATGCAAAGTGTTTCTGCTCGGCAACAGGTTCAGTCAAAGGGTAGAGCCTGGCTGGATGAGACCCCAGACACAGGACATTAGCTGTAGTTCTGCATGGTGGGTGGGGGGGTCTCACCAGGCTTGAGAATGCACTCACTTTAGCAAACTACAGGTCCAGGGAATACCTTAAAATGGTCATTATTTTGTGTGTGGAATGTATTTCATTCCAAAACTCTCACTTTGTTCTAGAAAAACAGCCACCCCTTTAGATGCTTTGCTACCTGAAATTCTTTAAAGGACATGGTCTGGGATTAGTAGCCAAAAAATGGCATGGAGTTGGGGCCTTAAAAACCTACAAGTTGGGCTTCCCTGGTGGCGCAGTGGTTGAGAGTCTGCCTGCCAATGCAGGGGACACGGGTTCGGGCCCTGGTCTGGGAGGGTCCCACGTGCCGCGGAGCAGCTGGGCCCGTGAGCCACAATTACTGAGCCTGCGCGTCTGGAGCCTGTGCTCCGCAACAGGAGAGGCCGCGATGGTGAGAGGCCCGCGCACCGCGATGAAGAGTGGTCCCCGCTTGCCGCAACTGGGAAGGGCCCTCGCACAGAAACGAAGACCCAACACAGCCATAAATAAATAAATAAACAAATACTTAAAAAAAAAAAAAAACCTACAAGTTTAGAGGAAAATAATCATATTTGTAAAAGGTTTTACTAAAGAACTGTACTACTTTCCCATTTTTTTAAAGGTAAAAATCCATGGGGTGGGGCGTAGTCTGGGGAAATGGGGAGTTGCTCAATGGGTATTGTTTCAGGTTGGCAAGGTGAAAAAGTTCTAGAGATCTGTTGCACAGCAATGTGAATACAGTTAACACTACTGAACCGTACACTTAAAATTGGTTAAGATGGAGAATTCCCTGGAGGTCCAGCGGTTAGGACTCCATGCTTCCACTGCAGGGCACATGGGTTTGATCCCTGGTCAGGGAACTAAGATCCCACAAGCTGCCCAGTGCGACCAAAAAAAAAAAAAAATGTGGTTAAGATGGTAAATTTTATGTTATATGTATTTTCCACAATTCAAAAATATATTTTTTAAGTGGGGGGAAAAAAAGAGGACAAATCCATGAACGCTTCTAGTAGTCTCGAAATACCATTTCCCACTAAAGGGAACAAATACTCTAGAGAAATTACTGTTTCCAGGTCTGAGGCAGAAAAGGTTCAAGATGAGCCTAAAACATCTGATCATATTAGACACCCAATTTGATGACAGTCCCATTGACCAAAGATGGGTTTCCTATTGCTGCTGTAACAAATAACCACAAACTTAGTGCCCTAAAAACAATACAAATGGGGAATTCCCTGGCAGTCCAGTGGTTAGGACTCTAATTTTCACTGCCGAGGGCCCAGGTTCGATCCCTGGTCGGTGAACTAAGATCCCACAAGCCATGCTATGCGGAAAACACACACACACACAATACAAATGAATTCTCTTACAGTTCTGGAGGTCAGAAGTCTGAAATCAGTTTCAATGGGCTAAAAGCAAGGAGTCAGCATACCTATTTCTTCTGGAGACTCCAGGAGAAGACTGTTTACTTGCCTTTTTCAGTTTGAGAGCTGCAATCCTTCCATTCCTCCATCTTCAAAGTTCAGCACTGTCCTCTCTGCTTCCATCATCACTTCGCCTCTCCTCTGATACCCTGCCTCCCTGTTATAAGGACCCTGTGATTACACTGGAACCATTTGGATAATCCATGATAATCTCCCCAACTCAAGATCCACCTATAAAATCCCTTTTGCCATTTAACGTAACATTCACAGCTTCCAGACATGAACATTCAGCCTACCTGTAGACTATTACTATCATTAATAAGATAGTAACTGCGATGAATTGAAATATATCAAATATATTCAAATCAATAAGCTCATAATAATTTTTTTAAAGTCTAATCAGCAGATGATGCTAGGAAACCAACTCTATTTTGAAAACTGATAAAGGGAAAGAATCAAGCATTTATCCTGACTTTTCTATAGAAACGGAACTACTGGTAACCAAATAGTACAGAGAGGCAAGTTTCCCTTGCCTTCTCATACTCTTCTCTCTACTTTTAGAAGTATTTCAGCTAATATATGAAAAAGGAATGATAGAATATAACCATTTTGCAACACCTAATGAATTAGTAAACTTGGGCACTGAGCATTAGTAGTTGCTAATGTCACAGAGAGAGAGACAGAAAGACATTGTATACTTCTTGATGGATGAACATGGTGGTAGCCAACCACCAAGATGGCTCCCAATGATCCTTACTTCTTGGTATGCAAATCCTTGTGTAGCCCCCTCCAACAATGTATAAGGGTGACTGCGTAACTAAGAAAATATTGCACAATGATAATGTGCAACTTCCAAGGTAGACGATAAAAGACATTTTACCCTCTACCTTGCTCTCCTGGATCAATTGCTCTGGGGGAAACAAGTAGCTCTAAAGAGAGATCCATGTGGCAAAAAACCAAGGCCTCTTCCCAAAAGACCAGCACCAATTTGTCATTCATGTGAGTGAGCCACCTTGGAAGCAGTTCCTCCTGCCCCAGCCCAGCCTTCAAATGACAGGAGCACAGGCTGATATCTTGACTGCAACCCCATGAGAGTACCTGAGCCACACCCCCTCAATTAAGCCATTCCCAAATACCTGACCAACAGACACTGTGCAACATCATAAACGTTGATGTTTTAAACCTCTAAGTTTTAGGGGCAATTTGTTATGCAACAATAGAAAAATAATACAAACAACATCAGCTATGAATCAGTCTTATCCAAAATAATCAAACCTCAACCTGATGAAGCCCCAATTTATAGCAAATACAGTAGACAGACAAACATGGTAAACTACACCTTGGGGATATAATCAGAAAATCTAGACCATGAAAACATAATATAGGACAAAAAACTCAGTTTCTTCAACAGATGATTTGCAAGGGGCGGGGGTGGGGGGTGGGGGTGGGCAACAAAGTGAAAGAGGGAATTCCCTGGCAATCCAGTGGTCAGGATTTCGTGCTTCTGCTGCCGGGGGCTGGGTTTGATCCCTGGTTGGGGAACTAAGATCTCACATGCCCTGTGGCAGGGCCTAAAAAAACAAAAACAAAATGAAAAATATAGAAGGGCCCATAGATTAGAAGTCTTAAAAGACACTTGGAAAATAGGTGTGAATAAGGTGGGAACTTTAATTAGATCTTAATCCAAACAAAATGGGGGAGGGAATTATGAAACAATTGGAAATTTGAGTAGACTGGATATTTGATAACACTGGGGTCAAGGGCAGCTTAGGTATTATGATGGTATTGTTATTTTTTTAAGTCTTTATCTTGTAGAGTTACAAAATTAAATATTTAAGAAAGAAATCTTATGATGTCTGGGATTTGGTTCCAAATAAAAGTAGAGAGCAAGTGGTCTAGATGAAACAATGAATCTGGATGATAGAGTCACTTTTTCTGAAAAAATCAGAATACAATTTTAACGAATGTGTCCAAGCTAAGGCTGTCATTCATACCTAATGACCGTTTTGTTACTTTTGCTTCCAAAAGCTGAAGTCTTTCAGTACGATGTAACCTACGTTGAGGAAAAGGATTACATCTTATTGTCAAAGGGTATACTATCTGATGTAACCCAGAGGTCCAATGGGATCACCCTGCCCTTTGAGACTCAAATAAAACTGACTCAATATCCTTCCCTTAGGTAGAGGGAGACTCACCACCTCCCTAATCTTTCCAAGATTACTCTGCCTGGGGAGAGGGTAGTAAAGTGGCATGGAAGGACGTGCGTATATTTCTTACCTTGGCCTGAGCTGTTTCTGCACTTATTTCAGTGATGAATCATTATGGTATCCTATGCATGCTGATCCTTTTCTACATCTTGGTCTCACTCCAAATCATGCCCTTGAGAAGTCATCTTTCTCATGTAGTCTTTTAAGCCTTTTTTCTTTTCTCTAAACAATCTGAGGAATTATTTTTTTTATTAACTTATTTATTTATTTTTGGCTGTGTTGGGTCTTCGTTTCTGTGTGAGGGCTTTCTCTAGTTGCGGCGAGCAGGGGCCACTCTTCATCGCGGTGCGTGGGCCTCTCACTGTCGCGGCCTCTCTTGTTGCGGAGCACAGGCTCCAGATGCGCAGGCTCAGCAGTTGTGGCTCACGGGCCCAGTTGCTCCGCGGCAAGTGGGATCTTCCCAGACCAGGGCTCGAACCCGTGTCCCCTGCATTGGCAGGCAGATTCTCAACCACTGCGCCACCAGGGAAGCCCCTGAGGAATTATTGATACTCATAAAAATAGGATTTTCACTCCACTCCACAGGTGACAAAATGGTTGCATGGATACAGGACATTTAAAGAAAGAGATAGGAGGTACTAAAAACAAGTTATGAGAAAACTGACCCTTGAGAGAAAACTTTGAAATGTTAACAACACTGTTTTCTTCTAATATTTATCTAACATTTGATAATGAGTATTTGATTATGGAATAATCTTTTTTTTTTTTTTTTGGAATAATCTTTTTACAGAAAGATATAAATCACATTAACTGCTAAGATAGCAACAGGTCCCTATCTATGTGACAGAGGACAGAAAAGCAGACAGGCAGAGGCCCAAACTGAGGACAGAGGTGGTGGCAGCTTGTTCATCTGAGAATAGAGCCCGCCCTCTACTAAGACCACAAGCTGGCTGATCCAACAGAGGGCAGGCTCTAAGTCTCAGAAAGATGAGCACTGTTCTACCTTAAGCTGTCTCCTATAACCTTCTAGCAGCTTCAGACTTGAATGATCTTTCCCCTAAGAACTAGTGATGTCCCTGCTGCTTCTCCACCCACCTCCCTCATACACAGGCAAGCCAGAAAGATTAATCATCGTGGCAGGTGATAGATGTTAGGCAGCTCTCTACAGACTGGGTGTTTTGTTCTTAACTGTGACTCTGGCAACTAGCCCAGTACCTGACACCCTCTAGGCACTTAATCAGTATCTACTAGTCTAAATAGCATGATTTGAGGCCCTTTGTTCCTGGCTGAAAATCCTTCACAAGAACCAACTTAACATTAGCATGGAGACTTTTATTTTATAAAAGGTACTATCCATCTATGTAGTACATACAATTTTCCCACTGTGATAGGGTGTAACAAAGGAGAGTGCACATGGAGGGACAAATGGAACCACTGAAGACGATACTACTTAGGTCACCACTTCCCCAAGAGCTAACCACACCCTACTGGACATGGATATCTTTAACGTGGGCAGCCATGCCAGAGAAGATAGGCAAAAACCTGTGCTCTAAGCCAAAGGAAGCAGATTAACAGTTTCCCATAATCTGTGAATTTTTAAAGCATCTTCAATGTGGGCAAAGGTAATATCTACATCCTTAGAAAAATCCAAACACAAAGGAAAAATAACTTTCCCATTTGCTTCTGACATCCAATCCCCAGCTGAGAGGCAATCACACTTATTATATAAAAGTAACCATGCATATGTCAGCATATACATGTATTTTCACACCCTTTTAATACAAATGATAGAGTATTGTATGTTTTGTTTTTCAAACATAACTTTTTTTATTATAAAGGAACATAATTCTCTGGAAATTAAAAGTTCTGTGATACAATTTCAAATTATGTTTTTAACAATCAGTCACTAACAAAAATCAAAAGTAAAGGCAATTATTATACACTGGAACATAAATCACATTTAAGCACAAACATAAAAACGATAGACTCATTTCTCTTCTTTAAGCTGTTTCTTTTCACTGGCTTCTTCCACATCAAAAGTGAATGGCTTGTCATAACCCATTAGATGGTTATAATCTTCAGGGTTTGGAAAGAGTGCTGGATTAACTAACAGTGATTTTGTTTTAGCATAAAAGGTGGTAAACACATGTGTGCTATTTGGAATCTTCACGTCATTCTGGTGGAACACTGTACTTGTTTCCAAAAGCACAACGCTGTAAGTAATGGCTTTGTAAGTGTCTGTTGTGGCCTCATGGTACAACCGAATGACGTAGCCTTTTGTAAGAAAGTGAAGCAGTGCTGGAGTGATCACTGTAAAGCTTCCTATGATGCCATAAAATAAGATTTGCAAAGGCAGACTTCCAAATATAATATTATTTTGTGCAAAAATGTACGGTAGAAATGCAAGGCTGATCAGACTTGTAGAGTAAGAAAAACATTTCACACCTAAATAAGAAAAAAAAATGGGAGAAGATTAACACTTTTAACTTTTATAAAAGAATCAACCTATCCCATTAATTCTTCCACCTTTCTCCCTACAACATCATCATCAAAACAACAAAACCAAAACACCTATATAGTGCTTATTATATTCCAAGCTCTATTTTAAGCACTTTACATATTTAATTCATGAAATCTAGAAAAAAGCCCTATGAGACTGATGTATAATTATCATCATCATCACTCCCATTTAAAAGATGAGAAAATATGAGGTACTTGCTCAATGTCACATAGCTACCAAGTAGCTGTGCTGGGATTTAAACCCAGGCAATCTGACTCTAGGGTCCAGGCTGTTGGCCGTTACAATGCACTGCCTCTCCAGCTGGGAAGTCCGCTTTAGGGTTGACTGGCTTCTATCTCAGTTCCCAATAAAAGGTTTAATATTACTCAAAAATCTTTATGAATACTATAAAAGTTAACTCAGTCAGCAGATAATCAAATAAAGCTCTCTATTAACAAGCACTTCCACAGATCTAACATAAAATGTTCAAATATGGGGCTAACTTTTTCAGGCTAAGTGCCCAGCATTAAAACAGCAAATTAAAAAACAAACAAACAAAAAAACACCACCAGTGGTTAAGAAACATATGGGAAAGGTAATCAACTTCTTTACCAAGGAAAAACATTCAAGTTAAAATAGTGAGATATTTTTACTTATCATGTTAGAAAGATTAAAAAACCAGTGACTTCTGAACTGTATACTTAAAAATGGTCAAAATGGTAACTTTTACTTTATGTCTATTTTACCACAGCAAATAAATAAATAACTTAAAATGTAAATTTTCTTAGTTTGAAGGTACAATTTTAACATGATCAAATACCATCTGTTTGGAAAACAGACAAGTTGAGATCCTAGAAGGGTTGATTATAGTTATTTTGGAAAAACAAAGGAAGCAAAAAAGGGGGGAGGGTTAGATACTAAAACATAAGATTCTATAATTAAAATAGTGTGGTACTGGCTCAGTACATAAACAGATCAATGGGAAAAAATGGGAAATCTAGACACAAACCTAACTGCATATGGAAATTTAGTATAGAACAAAGATACAATCTAAAATAAGTGGTGCTGGGACAACCAGATTCAGAGAAAATTCAATCTATCCCTCATACCATATACCAGGAAAACTCCAAATAATCCAGAGATTTAAGTGTATAAAATAAGAAAGGTATAAGAAGAAAATACCCGTGAAGTCCTTTATAATCTAAGAATAGGAAAACTTTTCTAATTATGACCGAAAATACAGAGGCAATCAAGGGGAAAGTTGATACACCTGATCACCTTTTTAAAATGTACATGGACATAAATACCGTAAACAAAGAGACAAATGAGAAAAATATTTGCAGCTTATATGACAAAGGGTTAATATCCCCAATACACAAAAGGTTTCTAGTATATGAGAAGAAAAGATCAACAACCCAATAAACAAACATGCCAGAAATATAAGCAGACAGTTCAATGAAACAAAAATGCACACGGCCTTTCAACAGATGAAATGATGCTACGCCTCAATCATAAGAAACATTCAATTAAAACCACAGTGAGATACCGTTTTTCCCCCAAACTGGCAAAAACTAAAAATATGACATCATACTCTGTTGGTGAGGCTATAACAAAGCAGACACTCTCATACATCACTCTTGCTTGAAGGCTTATTTTGCATCAGTAATTTAAAAATAATTCCTTCCCCCCACAGGTAGATGCCATGACATTGGTACACATGGGATTCAATGGGGACCAAGCTGCCTTCTATATAAAAGCCTCCTTAGCCCTTCCAACTACCTGTTTTCCCCATTACTCTTTCACACTATAGTAGGTTGAATAGTGTCCCCTCAAAATTCACATCCATTTAGAACTTTAGAACGTGACCTTATTTGGAAATAGGGTCTTTGCAGACAATTAAAAGTTGAGATGAGATCATACTGGATTACGGTGGGCCCTACGTCCAATGAGAGTATCCTTAAAAGGACAGAACAAGACAAGCAGAGACACAGAGAACGCCGTGCGAAGTAGGTGGCAGAGACTGGAGTTATGCAGCTACAAGCCAAGGAAACATGAAGGATTGCTGGGAGCCACCAGAAGTTGGAAGAGACAAGGACAAGCTCTTTCCTAGAGCCTTCAGACAGCACGGAATGCCAACACCTTGATTTCAGACTTCTAGCCTTCAGAACTGTGAGAATAAATTTTTGTTGTTTTAATCCACCAAGCCTGTGGAAATGTATTGTAAGAGCCCTAGGAAACTTATACATACATACACTTTATTATGCCTGGATTGAAGTAATTGCTATTTTCTAAACATATTCTCATGCCTTTGCTCATACTACTTCCGTGCCTGGGATGCCCTTCTTTCACACGTCTTCATGTTCAAATTCTACTCATCTTAAAATGAGAATACTATGACATCCGTAATTATTTGCTGCTGAATTAACAAGAACCGTCAACTAAAAGTCCCTTCAAATATCTTTAAATTAGGACCCAATTTGGTAGTTTAAATGGTACCGCTATGTTAATGTCTCTCACTCAGTTTTACACAGAAAAAATATTAATCCCTGATAAGTACAGTGACTTCTTATTAATATAATATTGAAGGAACTCAAACATTAAATTCTTCTACAGGTTTCAGTTCTAGAACTTTGAATATTATGCGTAGCTCTGCTCTTCCACAAATATTATATCGTACCCACACTAAAATTAATTCCTATCTATATTCTCTTCTCTTCAGAATTGAGTCAAGTGGGAACATGAAAAAAATTGATTAAGCCTTCCCTTCATTTGAAGGAACGGTGTCTGTATTCAGAAAGAAGGGTACCATGGGGGTCACAGTGAACACATCTCAACGGCATCAATCTAGGTATCCCAGGCTCAATTCAGAGATGAGAAACAGGCTCAGTGGCCCACTCATGTTGTGACTTCTGAAGAAATTTCTACCATCCGAAACTGATTATTCCAATAACTTCAGAACGCCACTCAATACTGATTATAATCAGTCCTTATTCCCAAAAAGTTTTAAATAGCTAAAACTGTATTTTAAACATACTCTATTTTAATGTCACACACTCTTGAGAACTTACAGACTTCCAGATTAAATTTTAGACAACTGGTTAACACCAGCATGATCAAAAACACACATGCAAATGGGGCACAGAAATCTTGTGGCCAACTTGGCTATAAAGTAATCCTCCAGATATTTCAGGTTATACTTTTTTTTTTAAGATTATTAAAATGAAATACAACCTCAGGAACTTGAACAAATCACAAACTTAAGTTCTTCTGACTTTCCCTACTAAAATATTCCATACTAAATACTGAATTATGACCTAAGGAAAGAGCTTTAAACTTGTAGCTATCTAATACACTGCCCTTTCCTTCTCCACGATAACTCCCTACTACCTGGAAAACCACTAAGTAAATATGTTTGCTGAAAATTCTAAGATGACCTAAAAAAATGTAAAGTTAATATATCTTTGAATTATAAAAGTATTACTGCTCATTTTAACTGCAAAATCTAAAAACATATACCGTAAATGTCTACTTACCCGAAATAACTACTAAGAGGTATTCGCCCATATTTTTTTCCTCTGCATATTCAAACATTACATAAACATACACTTTTTGTTCTGTTTTATTTTGTTGCTAAACATCCCGAGAGGTGACCAAAGGATGGAATCTTTAGTGCCCGGCCATAAGATCAGAAAGTCATAAGAGTCTACAAAAACCTTTTTAAATCTCCTAAAAATGCAAAGGTCTTAACCTCTAAATCTTTTATCAACAGACCACAAGAAAAAAATTATAATTTTTCCTTCTGTCTTGCAATTACAAGGTGCTAAAATAATAAGTATCATATGCTAAGAACCTTTTTTATAAGTAAAAGGGGGGAAAAAAGGAAATATCCTCACTTCTGATTACCCACCAAATACTGTTCGGGCCAGATTCCCAGTATAAATCAGCCTTCCATCTTCTGATTTTTCAAGTTGTGTATGTAAACATCGAACACATCTTTCCCAACAAACAGGTATCTATTGAAACAGAGACCATTATAATGTGAGTACATGATAAACTGCATTTTAGGCCAACTTTTAAATTTTTTTAAGTTTATTTTGAAAAATATAATAAAGAGTAAAAGAGAACTTATCACATGGGGTGATTTAAGGAATTCTTCCAATAATCTACAAAGCTAAAGAAAGCAAACTGAGTAACAGAATGGCTTTCCTTAATTCCACTCACAAGTAGACATTGAATTGGGAGTTTGAAGACCTAGGTTTGCATCCCACCTAGAAGCATTTTAAAGTGTGACCTTAAACAAGTAAAAAGTTAGTGGAATAGTTTCTTCTATTCCACATCACTCTCGCTCAACTGTCAAAGATTTAAATGCATTAGCTTTTTTAAAAAAATTAAGTTTAATTATGTAAGTAAAATACTGCAAATTCAGAAAATTTAAAGTCCAGACTTCTTTTAATACTTCTAAAATATTTATACTATAGCTAGTATTAAAAAAAAAAAAAAAAAAAAATAACTCTTTCCCCAAGGGTCTCGTATCCATCCCTTGCTCCTCGCAAGGAAAATATTTTACTTGAACTCCTACATCAAATTTCACAGGAACAAAAGAGTTGCCCGAACCTCTGCAAATGACTTTCACAACACACGCTCTTCAAGATGTAGAAGGCGTGCCTAATCTCTTTATGCTGAAATTAAATGCCATTCCAATTCCAGCGTTGGCCTTTCCTCCCAAATTTCAACCATGTTTGCTAATCCTAATATTTCACAGGGCAGGATTAGGAGACAATTTATTCAGATTCAAATGAGAAGGATGAACGTCTCCATCCCATTTTTCCAAGGAGCAAAGGAATTCCTAAAAATAGAGCCACCTAATAAAAAACAGAACAAACTCAAAATCAGGTTCCCCGAGTTCTTTCAGTTCGGTCTCCACGTGGTGCATCTAATCTCGCTGCAAATTAACCCTTCCGAGCTTGCGCTCGACAGAAAAAAAAAAAATGAGAGTCCTCACAAGCTCGCTGGATTTGCAACCATCTCTGTAAAGTGACTGGAACCGCCCAGAAAATAAGCACTTTCCAAGGGACACTGCTGGACTCGCGGGGGCTGCGAACCCCGGGAGCACCGGCCTGTTGCCCAGGCCGAAGCCGGCCACTCCTGCCAGCCCCGCAGCACGGGGCTCCTTCAGCACCACAGCCGCCGTGCAGGCCGGGGAGAAGCTATGGGAGAGCCGGGCTCCCCAGGCCCGGTGCTACTCCCACCCCCGCCCTTACTCGGGTCCGCGAGCCCTCTGACCGCCGACCTGCGCTCGCACCCGACACGGCAGAAGCGTCGCGGCTGCCGACAGCCCCGCGCCCCCGCCGCCGCCCCGCCCCGAGGAGCCTCTGCAGGAAGCCGCCCGCCAGACGGCCGCCCTAGGGCCTCGGAGTGCAGTGGCTGCCCACGGTGCCGTCCTCTTCCCACCGAGCCGCAGGCCGGCCGCCCACGGGCCGCCCAACGCCAGAAGCAGCATCCCGCGCGTGACCAGAAGCGGCGACTGCACTGCGGCGGCAGCCGGGCACGCCGAGGCGCAGCTCCTCACCGGACCGCGGCAGAGACGAGCCGCGCGCTCGCCGCCGCCTGCAGGTCCGCGGGCCGCACTGGCCGCCTGCGCGTGCGCAGAATGGACGGCCCGCCGGCAACCTGCCCAGGCACGCGCGTTCCTTGTGGGCTGAGGTCGACCTGACCCTCGCTGCCGGGACCAGCAAATGGCCATCCTGCGCGCTGCTTCCCCTCGTCCGAGTCTGGCGCTCTTTATAACCGTGTGGAAGGACAGAGGGGAGAGACACGTGCGAAGGACAAAGCCTGGAAGCAGGGTTAAATCTTTCATTCTCGTGGGCATCATTTTCTGTGCCCAAAAAACCATTTTCTCTGCGGAAAATGTTTCTAACCTGTTGGCACAGAGGAATAATACAGTGCACGTTTGAACAAAAATGAATAGTAATTTAATCCAACCAGTAGGTTGGTAGAAAATGAGAGGAACTTGTTCATATAATGTTGATACTTGTCAAATTTGTCTTCGGAAATCACTCTCATCCGTTTACACGATTGTTCATTATTTGTTAAAGAGATATTGAGCGCCTCGCCAACTGCCAGGACTAAGTTGGAAGCAGAGGATACAAAGATACTGAATAAAATTGGAAATCCACAATGCTTACATAGTGAGGGAAACACCTAAAAATTAGCTAAAATATAACGCTGAAATATAATTGTAATATACCAATTTACAAAATGCTGCAGAGGCCCGAGAGACAGAATGATTAATTTGGCCTCTGAATGTCCAAAGGTTCAGCTGGGTATTGAGGGATGAGCATTCAACTAGTGAAGGACGCTTTTGTTTTCTATTTCAGAACCATGTTTTTCACTCAATATGGTACTGGCGGGCTTCCCTGGTGGCGCAGTGGTTGAGAGTCTGCCTGCCAATGCAGGGGACACGAGTTCAAGCCCTGGTCCGGGAAGATCCTACATGCCGCCGAGCAACTAAGCCCGTGCGCCACAACGACTGAGCCTGTGCTCCGGAGTGCGCGAGCCACAACGACTAAGCCCGCGTGCCTAGAGCCCGTGCTCTGCAACAAGAGGAGCCACCACAGTGAGAACCCCGTGCACCGCAACCAAGAGTAGTTGCTCACAGTAACTAGAGAAAGGCCACGCAAAGCAATGAAGACCCAATGCAGCTAAAAATAAAATAAATTTATAAAAAAATAAAAAAATATATATGTTATTGGCATAGGAGAGGAACAAACTAATAGTCGAAAATAGTATCATCTTTGCAACTCCAAATCCTGTCTATTTTTTTCTGGGTATCCAGAAGGATAAAATTATACTATTTCTTTATGGATAACTTCACTTTCTTTCTTTCTTTTGTTTGTTCATTGAAGCATAGTTGATTTACAATGTTGTGCTAATTTCTGCACATTATATATTATAGCAAAGTGACTCAGTTACACACATATATACGTTCTTTTGTCATATTCTTTTCCATTATGGTTTATCCCAGGAGACTGGATATAGTTCCCTGTGCTATACAGTAGGACGTTGTTGTTTATCCATTCTAAATGTAATAGTTTGCATCTACTAACCCCAAACTCCCAGTCCATCCCTCCCCCTCCCTCTGTCCCTTGGCAACCACACCTGTTCTCTGTGAGTCTGTTTCTGTTTTGTAGATAGGTTCATTTGTGCCATATTTTAGATTGCACATATAAGTGATATCATATGTCTTTTTCTGACTCATTCGCTTAGTATGATAACCTCTAGTGGCATCCATGTTGCCGCAAATGGCATTATTTTGTTCTTTTTTATGGCTGAGTAATATTTCACTGTGTGTGTGTGTGTGTGTGTGTGTGTATATATATATATATATATATATACCACATCTTCTTTATCCATTCATCTGTCGATGGACATTTAGGTTGTTTCCATGTCTTTGCTATTGTAACTTCCCTTTTTTAAAGTTATCTTCCACTTACCTTTCAAAAACTCTTGTTTTAGTGTAATTCATATTACAAACAATATCAATTAGCCATTATTGTACTGATATGTATGTAAATTTTTCTGTTCATATAGTGTTTTTCTTTAATACCTTTAAAAAGATAAACTGAGGCATGCTAAAATTTTTGAGTTTACTTGAGCAAAAATTTATTCAAATTGGACAGCACCAAAACTGGAAGTGGTCAGGAGCACTCCACTGACAGGAGCTAGGGGCAAGGTTTTTATGGAGAAGATGCACATGCAAAGCAAGGAAATTATTTGATTGGTTATAGCTTATGCCACACTGTGAGGCATGTAGGATCTTAGTTCCGCGACCAGGGATTTAACCCGTGCCCCCTGCAGTGGAAGCGTGGAGTATTAACCACTAGACCGCCAGGGAAGTCCCTGCTTATAGCTTATGCTGTTGCATTATTTGAGAAAATCTAGTTGTCTGTTTGTGATTGGTTGTTTGTGATTGGTTGTAAATACCTTGAGGTATTTATAAGACTTGAATCTGGCTTAGCTTTTGGGTTGCTCACTAAACTACCAAGGCATCAGAGCCATCTCAGTCTAATGGCCTCTTTGTATGATTACTTCAACAATACATTGAGGGACTTCCCTGGTGGCACAGTGGTTAAGAATCTGCCTGCCAATGTAGGGAACACGGGTCCGAGCCCAGGTCCGGGAAGATCCCACATGCCGCGGAGTAACTGAGCCCGTGTGCCGCAACTACTAAGCCTGCACTCTAGAGCCAAGCCAGTGAGCCACAACTACTGAGCCCGCGCGTCCAGAGCCCCTGCTCCACAACAAGAGAAGCCACCGCAGTGAGAAGCCCGCGCACCGCAACGAACAGTAGCCCCCGATCTCAGTGACTAGAGAAAGCCCGCACAGCAACAAAGACCCAACGCAGTCAAAAATTAATTAAATAATTAATTTTTAAAAAATATATATATATTGAGAGAACCTGAATTTTTATCTTCTGTTAAGCTTAGTTTCTTCCTACAGAAACTATAGGCAAATGGAAATAATAATATTTGGTCTACTCAAGGTTTCTAAGTAGCTAAAATGAGATGATATTCTGAAAATTCTGTGCTATAGAATTATATGAAATTGTCATTCATGGTTAAAAAGATTTCCCAATTCTAGTAGTTTAGAGATAATTTTTGAATATATACTACTTGAGTGGGATTTTAGAATGATACTAAGGCTGTTTACAAAATAAGCCTTGATTCCCCATTCATATCATCTGAGAGAGTCCCTTTAAAGATGGAGGGTGATGGAAAAATTGAAAATGGCTATCACTTGTAGAATGTATGCCTACCATTATTGTATGTATTTTTTGTTTGTTTTTTGGCTGTCTTTCCTCCCCATCCACCAGCCCCCTTCCCCTCCTTTAACATGAGCTAAAGGGCAGAATGGTGTGATGGAAAAAAGAAAAGAAAAATTGTGGTAAAGTTAGTATTTTGATAAGGACCCTAAATACTTCTTTATACATTACTAGTTTCGAAAATAAACTACGAGAATCTTTGGGGAAAAGAATTTGTCAACAGATTATCAAGATCTTTTAAAATGTTCCTATTCTAAAGAAATAGAAACATGGTCAAAGATTTCTGCAGATACTGAACACAGTATTACATGAAGTGATTTAAAAATGGAAATATGGTCAATGTCCAACATTTAAGGAAATACTTAAGTGAGTCATGGTACATTTGGACAGTGTAAGTATATACAGACATTAAAAATGATGCTTGTTGAGATTTTGGTTACAGAAGTGTGGGTTATTGAGGTTTGTTGAGTTGGAAAATAAATAAAGAACCATATATGTACACAGTATAATCTATGTAAAAGTGTATTAAAAAACCAAATTTATCTGCAATTTCTGCATTTTTGTAAGCATGTATTATATTGATTACATAATAAATAAAATTTTTAAGTAAAATTTTGCGTTTTTTAAATAAACAGTCCTAGACTAGATTCTAGCCCTAAATCTGGCATTAGCTGGCCTCAGTATCCTCACCTGGAAAATTCTATCATTCTCTAGGCAACTAACAGAGTGACCCTTATGGAAGGTGATAATGCAATGAGGAAAAGGGAAAGTTTCAAGGGGAGAAAACAACACTTCTGAAGTAGAGGAGGAAAAGTATAATTGAAAATGGGCCCACAGCCTCCTTTTCTCACCCCATTGCCTCTCCTCCCCACCAAATTCTACTCTGAGCTATTATAACCAAAAAACTTTAATAATTTTTGCAAAGGCTTTGAAAAATTAACCCAGGACGGTCTCTCCGGTATTGCTTTTGCAACACCTTTTATCTGCCAAATGAACTAAAAAAGTCTTGCAGGCAAAAGTCACTAATTAGGTCAACAAACTTTGGATCGCCTGTATCTGTTTTCCTTTTGCGGACATCGTTACACAACAGTCGGAGTTGAGCAACTTGCAATGGTGAGAGTCTTGGCCCTACATTCCTTTCATGCCACAGTCCGGTAAACAGAGGGTGAACTTTATTTAGCTGTTTCACCCTTCCTGGAAGGGTGCCTAAATTTCACCAAGGGAAAGCGAGTAAAGACGGCTCTGATTTACGATAGTTCGACTTACAATTTCTTGACTATACCATGGTGCCAAAGCTATCCGCATTCAGTAGAAACCATACACAATTTGAAATTTTAATCTTTTCCTGGGCTACCAATACGCAGTATGAAACTCTCTCTCCGGTGTTTAAGCTCCTAATCAGCCACCTAAACAGGAGGGTAAACAACCAATACACTTACGCAACCATTGTGTTTTTCACTTTAAGTACAAGTAATCAATAAATTACCTAAGATAATCAACACTTTATTATAAAGTAAGCTTTCCATTGGACGATTTCTGCCCAACTGCAGGCTAATGTAAGCATTCTGAGCACATTCTAAGATAAGCTAGGCTAAATTATGTTGAATAGGTTAGGTCTATTAAATGCATTTTCGACTTACGACATTTTCAAATTCCACTGGGCTTATCAGGACATAACCCCATCTTAAGTGGAGGTAAGATTTGTAAAAATGATAGGGGGATTGGGAGGTGGGGGGAAGCGCGCCGGGGAGAGAGCGGGAGAGAGAGGAGAGGAAGGAGGGGCAAAGGGGGCGTGGAGTGACAAAGATGGTGTCAGAACTGAGTACTGGTGGCAGGACTTGCGGTGAGTGATTTCAGAATCCAGAAGCTGAGCAACCCTGTGGCTGGGAGGGGGCAGGAGGTGGGGGAAAGGGCTCAGAGTGGGGGTGGGGGGCGTGGTTAGTTTTCAGTAAACACCGAAAGGTACCGGGAAGAGAGGAAATGAGGCCAGCGATTTCGCGAGCTGTTGGGATGCTCTTCAACAAGCTCTGCAACTTTTCACAAAAGACAAGCTATTTCATAAAGAGCACGATCTTGTTAGCATAACAACCGCACTCCCACTATCCAATCTTTCCTCTGCAGATAGTCTCCGACCTCTACGCGTACGCCTAAACGAGCGGCAGGAACAACCTCCAAAATTACAAGGTTCTTAACATTCAGCGTGAGAAACTACAAGTCCCAGGTTGCAGTGCTGCCTCAACCAAATACGACAGTACCCGCCAGAGAAACTACAAATCCCAGGATGCAATGCTGCCTCGGAACCCCCACACCCCCACACCCCCGCCCCCCAGCACCTCTTTGAGGATGCTGTCCCCGCGGAAATCAGATCAGGATCGGCGCTGCATGCTGGGAGTCAAAAGACCCAGAATAGGATTGGTTGAGACTTTCCAGGGACGACCGTCCTCTTAGGCTTGGCCTGTGGGAGAAGGGAGGGGGCGCTGCGCACTTCCTGTAGACGCCGGCGGGCGACGGACTCAGCGAGTCCCCGCCTCACCAGGTACTAATCTCCCGCTTGTAGAAAGCGTCCGTGACCCAGCGGAAGTGATTCCTCCAACTGCCCCGGAACCCACGGCGGCAGGCAGCTGGGGGTGGGGGGGGGCGGCCCTGGTGTAGGGGCTGTGGCGGTGCGCGTGGACCCGGTGCGGTGGCTGCGGTTGCTGCGGGGCTGACGAGTGAGTCTCGGGCTGGAGTGGGAACGGAGCTCCGGGCCAGCATGGGGGACGGGGGCGGCTCCTAGTGGGCGCGCTCGCCATCCCACTTCCCACCCCTTCCCATTTGGGCGGGGAAGGAACGGAAGCTCTTAACCTTCGCTGGCCTCTTCGGCTCCTGGTTTGGGGGAGGGGAGAGGAGGGCGGCGGGACCTTTCCTGGCGCCGCTCGGTGGGCTTGGAAAAGGGTGGAAGGAGGGGCGGCGGCCGGCGAGACTGGGCCTCCTCGGGGTTGAACGCGGGCGGGGTGGAGTTAGGAGCATGGCAGCCCTGTCGCTTTCCCTTTTTGCTTTCGCCGGCTGCACTCAGATTCGTTCTTTTCTTGGGGTCAGTCCCTAGTTATAGAAGAGGGCTTTCGTTCTTCCCAGTTGCGGGACCCCGAGAAGTTTACCAAGTTGTTGGGTGATCTCTGCCCGACTTGGTGTTTTGGGGCTGCCGTGCATCTGCCTCCCAGTCTCATCTGAAAGGAGGTATCTAGTGTCAAGTACAGTGGCCATTAAGTGTCTCTTATGGAACCTCTTTTAATACAGCTATGGAGTTAGAGTTATTAGTGCGAGCATTTCTACTCTGCATCGCCTTCAGTGTGGAAAACAACCGCAATCCTTTAGAGTTTTAAAACCTCATTTTCAAACTGCCAGATTTGCTTTCTGATCCCCAACTAGTTTCCTTTTTTGTTTAGTGGACTAAAATGATACGTCTCGGATCTCGTTTACATTATAATTGTGGTATAATTCATGATGTTGAAATATCACGGTTCACCCGTGGATTCATTCATTTTGGAGATACAGTGGCAAGGAGACAACTATGGTCCCTGTCATCGTGGGTATTAAGTGCTTATTGTCAGTGATGATTTTGGCTTCATACTTAATTTTTAAATGACTGTCTTTTTTTTTCTTAAGTGTGAGATTTACCTAATAATTATCTACCATTCCAAAAAATATATATGTATATAAATTTATTTCAAATGGAAGATACTAGTTTCATTACATTATGGTAATTCTGTAATATAGTCAGTAGTTTGTAGTCAGAAGTTAGTCAGTTCTATATATCAAGTTCCAAAGTAATATATATTTTTTTATTTTATAAATTTATTTATTTGTTTGTTTTTGGCTGTGTTGGGTTTTTGGTGCTGTGTGCAGGCTTTCTCTAGTTGCGGCGAGCGGGGGCTACTCTTTGTTGCAGTGCACGGGCTTCTCATTGCAGTGGCTTCTCTTGTTGCGGAGCACGGGCTCGAGGCGTGCAGGCTTCAGTAGTTGTGGCACGTGGGCTCAGTAGTTGTGGCTTGCGGCCTCTAGAGCGCAGGCTCAGTAGTTGTGGCGCACAGGCTTAGTTGCTCTGTGGCATGTGGGATCTTCCCTGGCCAGGGCTCGAACCCATGTCCCTTGCATTGGCAGGCAGATTCTTAACCACTGTGCCACCAAGGAAGACCTCCAAATTAATATTTATATCTTATAAATTGCTTGTTGGGTTTTTTTGGGAAGATTTTTTTCAGTACTAGAAAATAATCTGGAAAATCTTTGTATTTACACTGGTATGTGTTAATGCATTTCAGCTAACCTGTCCTAGATGTTTACTGTTCCATTATAAAATAAGATCAGAAAAAGCTCACCCAGTGATGCTCAAAATTTCAAGCCTTGGTGATTAAGAAAACAGTAGTGCCATTCACTCAACTCTTTATTGAGCATCTTCTATATGCTAGGCACTTAATGAGGCCTGCCCTCACCGAGCTTGAGGAAGGAGGCTATACATTAAGTAAGCAAATACAGTTTCAGGTGGTGATAAATGTGAAGAGACTATAGCTAGATTAGAGTTAGATTAAGTTAGAGTGACTAGGGTGTGTTGTCTGATTTTGAAAGGGAAGTGATCAAGGAAGACCTACCTCTCTGAGGAGTTAATGCTTTGCCTGGAGACTAAAATAATAAAGATCTGAAAGAAGAGTTTTTCAGAGAGCAGTAACTGTAAATGCATAGACCTTAAGGGAGGAATGAACTTGACCTATTAAAATACTTAGAAGGCCAATGTGGCTGGATGTTAATGAAGGAAGAGTGATGGGAGATGAGATCAGAGTGGTTAGCAAGGAGTAAATAAGATGGAACTTTACAGTCCTTGTTCTGTCCGTGATGAGAAGCCATTAGAGGATTTTGTGCAGGGGAGTGATATCTGGCTTATGCTTTTGATGACTAATTGCTGAGTGGCAAACTGACGGAGTTGGAGGAAAGTGGAAAAACCAGCTCCTAAGGAGGCTGGTAGTAGTTCAGTTGCCGTATGGTAGCTTGAACTAGAGATGTAGAGTTGGAAGTTCGTGAGAAGTGGTCTGATTTGGAATGTAATTTGAAGGTGGAGCCAAATGGTTCTTACCTTCGCCCCAGGACAAAAAAAAATTTGGAGGAGTCACCTGTTTTGCCCGAGCATCTGGGTGAACAGTAGCACCATTTACTGGAATGAGGAAGACTGGGGCAGGTGCACTGGTTTCTGAGGGATAAAGCAGGAGTTCTGTATAGACTGTACTAGGTTGATGACTTTATGCAGCTCAGAATATGTGCAGTAGGCGAGTAGGATGTCCACTGCTGTTGCTCAGGGGAGAAGTCAGGTTAGGGGGATAATCTTGGAGTCATATTTTACATGTGATATTTAAAACTATGGACCAGAGGACATCAAGTAAAGAGTGTTAGTGGAGAAGAGGGCAGATGGCTGGGAGCACTCGGGTCAGAGGAGGAGCAAAAAGTGACAGAAGCAGAAAGGCCAGGAGGGTGTGGCATCCGTAATACTAAGGGAAGAAAATGTTTCAGAAAAGAAGGCGGAGTCAACTGTAAAACTGTAAGAGTAAGATGATGATCAAAAATTGACCCAGAGGGGACTTCCCTGGTGGTCCAGTGGTTAAGACTCCGCGCTTCCAATGCAGGGGGCCCGGGTTCGATCCCTGGTCCAGAACTAGATCCCACATGCCGCAACTAAGACCCCCGCGCAGCCAAATAAATAAATAAATATTTTTTAAATGAATAAATAAAATAATAAAAAAAATTGACCCAGTGACCAAGTAGTTGAAATTTGACAAGAGCACTTTGAATGGACTGGAGGTCTAAAAAGTCTGATCAGTGTGGGTTACAGAGAAGCGTGTGGTAGTGATGAGTTACAGCATTTTGATACGTTGAATTGTGGCAGGACAAAGCCCTTGGATCACTGTGCTTAGGTGGAAAGGTTGGCCTTGCGTAGGAAGGATGATTTTTACTCAACTTTTGAAACAAGAAGTATATGGTATATAGACGCAGGTAGGATGAAGGTGGAAAGATAAGGCAGTTGAAGTGATTTGTTTCTGTTTTGTTGGTGAAATAAGTGAAGTTGTCAGGGTAGGGAGGAGAGGTATGGTGGAGGTTTAGGAGATGCTGTAAATTTTCTCAAAGTAGGAAAGCCAGTTTACTAGGTAGGAGGATCAGTACGACACCAAGTATCTGTTTAAAGTGTGTGGCCATAAATTTAAAATTGAGACCAGTCAAAATGGTTGTGACTTTTCTTCAGCCGATTCAGTCTTTGGTTGAGGCCTGAGCTCGGTGGAGAATCGGCTTTGGCCAGTGTTGGGATTTGGGTGGGTAGCTACATCCGAGGAGAGGGCAGGGAGTTACGGGTGGAAGGACCGTGAGGCAAGCATGGTGCCGATCTTCATGGACTCTTCACAGTGGGAGGAAGCAAGGTCAGGGTTGGTTTTATATTTGTTTATTTTCAGCCCATCATTTAAAGGTTCTTTTTAATTATTTTATAGCGTGTAGAATCTATAATTAGGTACACACTGTATAGTGAAGTACTTGTTCGTACTTTTAGACCAAAACAAAGGAGTTTGGAGATCATTGTCTAAGAGGGAGATTAGGTAGGTTACGGGGTAAGGCAGACAAGACAGCCTCAGTGGGAGCACACAGCACTCTAGAACTCTTGAGTTGTGTGCTGTGTGGGAGTGACTCTTGCTTAATAAAAATGGGAAATTGGGAGTTATGGGCAGTTTGTTGTAGAGGGAGGGTGAATTTCACATGGGTTCAGTCATGAAATGGTAGAGCTGGAAGGGACTTTAGACACAGTCGAGTCCAGTTTTCTCATTTGGGAGATGAAGAAACAGAAGTTTTATCATTTAACCTATCTGGGTCTCAAGATAGAAATGCGCAGAGTAGAAATTCAAACATGGACTTCTAATGACACTGAGTTACTTTGCCAAAAGTATTAAAAGTGCCTACACAAGAGTTAAGTACTATAGGAGCATTGTTATAAGTTGAATAAGCCAGAATGAGAATTTTATCTCATCCTGAGATACATAAATTCAGCGACACTATAAGCACGTTCTAGGCAAGATATTCTGATGTCTTGTTACAAACTGGAATTGTGTAACTTCTGTCAATTTGTATTAATGGCCAAAGCCTCTCTTCTTGCCTCTTCAAATAGGCCTAAACATTAGATAATTTTTGCTTAATGTAATTTACTTCGTTTTCCAAATTAATCATATTCTTACATATTGTTAAGAACAAATCATCAGGCTGACTGACCATTGTTTCCTTCATGAGTGGCTTAGTTCCACATACTTGTTTCTTTTTAAAAATCAGTTTTAAATCATAGGTTTTTAGTTATTTGTTCTTTCAAACACGTATTTTTATGATTTTTTTTTTAAAAATTGAAGTATAATTGACCTACAGCACTACGTTAGTTCCAGGTGCACAGCATAATGATTCTATATTTCTATACGTTACAAAATGATCACCACAATAAGTCTAGTGTCATCTGTCACTATACAAAGATATTACAGTATTATTGACTATATTCCCCATGCTGTAGATTTCATCCCCATGACTCATGACTGGTAACTGGCAGTTTGTACCTCTTAATCTCCCTTGCCTACTTCACTCATTCCCCCACCCCCTCCCCCGTGGCAGTCACTGGTTTGTTCTCCTGTATCTGTGAGTCTGTGGTTCTGTTTTGTTGTGTTTGTTCATTCATTTTGGTTTTTAGATTCCACATATAAGTGAAATCATGCAGTTTTTGTCTTTCACTGTCTGACTTATTTCACTTAGTATAATCCCCATGTTGTCACAAATGGCAAGATTTCATTCTTTTTTTTATGGCTGAGTAATATTCCATTATATGAGTAATCTTGTAATGTGTATGTGTGTGTGTATCATATCTTTATCCATTCATCTATCGATGGGCACTTAGGTTGCTTCCATATCTTGACTATTGTAAATAATGCTACAAGGAATGTAGGGGTGTGTGTATCTTTTTGAATTAATGTTCTTGTTGTCTTTAGAAAAAATACACAGAAGTGGAATGCTGGATCTATGGTAGTGCTTCCATGCTGTTTTTCGTAGTGGCTGCACCAATTTACAGTCCCACCAGCACTGCGTGAGGGTTCCCTTTTCTCCACATCCTTGCCAAAAATGATGATAGCCATTCTGACAGGTCTGAGGTGGTATCTCGTTGTGGTTTCAATTTGCATTTCCCTGATGATTAATGATGTTGAGTATCTTTTCATGTATTTGTTGGCTATCTGTGTGTTGTGTGTCTTCTTTGGGAAAATGTCTATTTAGGTCCTCTGCTCATTTTTTAATTGGGTTTTTTTTGATGTTGAGTTGCATGAGTTCTTTATATATTTTGGGTATTAACCCCTTATCAGACAGATTGTTTGCAAACATCTTCTCCCATTCAGTAGGTGGCCTTTTAATTATGTTGATGGTTTCGTTTGCTGTGCAAAAGTTTTTTACTTAGTTTGATGTAGTCCCATTTGTTCATCTTTACTTTTGTTTCCCTTGCCTGAGGAGGCATATCCCAAAAAATACTGCTAAGACCAATATCAGAGAACGCACTATGTTTTTTCCTAGGAGTTTTACGATTTCAGGTCTTACATTCAAGTATTTGAGTTTATTTTTGTATATGGTATGAGACAGTAGTTCAGTTTGATTCTTTTGCAGTAGCTGTCCAGTTTTCCCAACACCATTTATTGAAGAGGCTGTCTTTTTCCCACTGAATATTCTTGGCTGTTTTGTCATAGGTTAATTGATCATATAAGTGTGGGCTCATTTCTGGGCGCTCTGTTCTGTTCCATTGATCTATGTGACTGTTTTCTACATACTGTCTTGGTTACTGTAGCTTGTAGTAGTGATTTGAAATCAGGGAGCGTGGTACCTCCAGCTCTGTTCTTCTTTCTCAAACTTGTTTTGGGTATTTAGGGTTATTTTTATATATATTTTTTCCAGCAGAAAACGTGAGGTTAATAGGTGAGAAACCCCTTATTTTACTTAAATGGCATCAAACTGTACCTGTCATTCTAATTTGCTTTTTAAAAAATTAACAGTTTATCTTGGTGTTTCCATGTTATTATATACATAGGTTTAACTTATTCCTTTTCACTGTCCCGTAATATTTCAAAAGTATAAATATACTATTTTTGTTTAGTATCACCCATTTCCCCTTCCCTCCAAAACTTGGTTCTTAGCAACTTTTAATGTTTTCGTTTTCTTATTACCATTGGGATCAAACATTTTTATACAGGTCTATGAGCTATTTGTATTTTTTCTTTTGCTATTTTTCTAGAGTTCAGTGGGGTTTTTTTACATTTGGTTCTTTAATCTGTAGTGTGTTTTTGTGAGTGATGTCAGTTAGACATCTAACCTTATTTTTTTCAGGTAAATAGCCAATGTAAAAAAGCAAAAAGATGCAGAGAATAGATTTGCAGCTGTTGCTCTCATCTACTTAGCTAATCCAAGCAAGTCAGCTGAAAAACTATTAGAACTAATAAGAGAGTTTGTGAAGATCATGGAATACAAGCTCAACTTACCGAATTTAAAAGGTTTTCTTTAAAACACCAGCAATAACCTTTCAGAAAGTATAATCGAAAAAACAGATCCCATTCATAATGGGAACTGTAAAGTACCTAAAAGTAGACCTAACAAGAAATGTGTAATAACAAAATGTGGACTTGCCCAACTCTTTAGCAAAAACATGTTTATCACACTATTGTAATTAAAACAGTGGGGGTATTGGTCAGGTATAAACAGACTGATGGAACAGAATACAGTCTAGAAATCCATGTAGTAATATAGTATATGATAAAGGTAACATTTCAAATCAGAAAAGGGATGGGCCGTTTAAAGATCTTTTTGGTGTTCAAAGATACTAGGATAAAAACTGATTTCAGTGTAGGCCCTAGGCTCACCTAGAATTTCTAAGTATTTGTTAGGTAATAAAAATCTAAAAAATAGAAAACTATAAAAAAGCATTGTTTATATATAACACTCTAAAAGCACAATGACATCAAGTCTTTGTTCATGTCTTCTGCCTGGAGCTGTTCTCAACCCACTGTTCAACCACTTCCTTCTACCTCCCTTGTTCATATATACCTAATTCAGTTATGGAGTAGACGTTCAGATGTTCACACTGAGATTTTGTAACCCTAAACTTAGATTTTTATAGGTTATTTGTGGGTTAAGTCCAAATTTAATCATATTTCAAATATTTTTAACTTCCACGTAGGAATCAGTGTTTACTCTTAATTGTTAATGTTGATTTACTCTTTTCTTTGTTAGTGATGGGGAGCTCCCTCCCCCACCCAACCTTAACCCTTGTATAAATGATGGATTCAATTTACTATATTAAGAAGTCTGTAGAAAAACTGTTGCTACCCAAAGGGCTTCTAAGGTGTGACTTTTCATGGTTGCTTAGCTACTGCTAGTTAAGTTAAACATCCTGGATGTTTTACTCTGGAGATTTTCCAGAGAAAAGTTGGCACTTGAAATTCTTCTTCTTCTAGCTTTTCTAGCATTTTTTCCTTTTTTTGCGTTTTAGAAGGAGTACAAAGCAGTATGAACAGAAGAAAATAATAATGACTGATAAATTTTTTAATTGCCTACTACTATGACCAAAAAATGACATAGTACTGTTTTTAAATTTTAGATAACTAAGGATTTATGTCAGCACCTCTCAGCAGTAGTGGAAAAGAAGTTTTAACAGGAGCCAGAATTTATTACCATGGCGGTATGGAATAATGGAAGGGAGCGTGGGCTCTAAAGCAAACCTACCCAGGTTTAAATTCTCACGTTGCCGCTTAAGCTGTAGAAGCCTTGAGCAGGTAGCAGCCTCGTCGTGTTTTCTCATCTCTAAAATGGGAATGATGATTCCCCTGTAGAAGTGTTGTTTTAAAATAAGACAGTGTATGCAAGGCATTTAATGCAGTGTTTACACTCATTAGGCCCTCAAATGGTTGGTAAAAACGTTACATTGCCCCTGCTGCCCTTCTCTCACATTAGACATGGTACTTTAAATACCTCCCTCCATGCTTGGGGAGTGCTCTAGACTAACATTTAATTTT
This sequence comes from Balaenoptera physalus, assembly GCF_965194825.1. NCBI lineage: Eukaryota > Metazoa > Chordata > Mammalia > Artiodactyla > Balaenopteridae > Balaenoptera > Balaenoptera physalus. Next base: position 18,693,665 of record NC_138895.1, on the reverse strand, counting down.
TACCCCGACTCTGTCAACACCTGGAGCAAATCATTCAGCCTCTCTGTACATCAATGATGTTTTTTAAGGTGAGGGATTACATAGGTTTATTGGTCAGGGATTTCTTAGAGAACAGGATAATTAGGATACACTGTTTTCCTGATAATGACATAAAAAATAATATTTGGATAAATAAAATCCTCCTTTGAAGAAATGCTGTTAAAATACAAATTACTGAAAACATGAGCTCTTTTCCTTTGGTAGTCATTTCTTTTGTGAAATTTAAGATTTCTCAAAAATTAAATTTTTTTTAACACTTCATTGTTAAATCTCAGAACTTTGGTAGCCTCTGTGCAGAAGGGATGGAACAGTAAAATGTATTATAGATGTGCACACTTACATAAGAAGAGGGCAAGCCTTACCTTTTTTATTCACATGAAAGCTACTTCACGTCCTTGGATTTATCATGTTGTCATTCATTTAGCAGATACTTGCTTTAATGTTTACCAGTATCTAGTAGATATAGTATACAAAGATGATTAAGGCCAAGGGTGTCTCCTTCAAGTTCAGTTCAGCTCCTAAGGAACAACATATGTATTTTTAAACTGTTGTCAGAATAGTTACCTTAAAAAGGCGGGGGAAAACTCTGTATTTAGACTTTACTGCCCTGGAGGTGATCATCTTCTCTCAGATGTTTAGAAACTTGATACTGTTCCGTATTGTGGTGGCTGGGAAACTTACATAGCAGAGAGAGAGAGTCCTTGCACTTGTAACACCAAGGATGTATTAAAAAATAACGGGAAAACATGTTATTCTGGCATTAATCTCAATATAGCATTGTTATATTTCAGGAAACTACTAAAGTTCCTGTGGACGCAAAGTAGAATTTCATAAGAACATAATGGGTAAGTTACATAAAAGTCATTTTGTAGTTCAATTAGTTGAAGCTTTCTTCTCAAAGATAGGCCTTTGAAGTCAGTGAATGCAAGTAAGAAAGTAGAGTAGACTGAAATTAGTTGTTTAAATCAGCAGCTTATGTTTATTATATATTTCTTTTTTTTATTTTATTTATTTATTTTTGGCTGTGTTGGGTCTTCGTTTCTGTGAGGGCTTTCGCTAGTTGTGGCAAGCGGGGGCCACTCTTCATCGCGGTGCGCGGGCCTCTCACTATCGTGGCCTCTCTTGTTGCGGAGCACAGGCTCCAGACGCACAGGCTCAGTAGTTGTGGCTCTCGGTCCTAGTTGCTCCGCGGCATGTGGGATCTTCCCAGACCAGGGCTCGAACCTGTGTCCCCTGCATTAGCAGGCAGATTCTCAACCACTGCGCCACCAGGGAAGCCCTATTATATATTTCTGAAAGGCAGATCAGTAACATTATTATGCCAAATTTAATTTGTGATTGCTAGTTATTGTACCTTAGGAAATTAGAAACTCTCCCAACAGACATAGAAAGTGGTTTCTCTTGCCAAAAAAGAAAAAAAAAAAAATACTAGAAGTATAAATTTAAATAATTGATAATTATTTTTATTTTTGTTCTCAGAGGTTGGCAAAAACTGCTAAAAATTTGTACACTTGAAAAGTCTATAATTAGAAGTTACATGCATTTTTATGAGTCCCCCAGCTTTTTATTATGAAAAGTTGCAAGAATAATACACTATAGCCTTCACTAATTAACGTTTTGTCATACTTGCTTTTCCTGCGTGTATACGTATGTATGTGTTTATATACCCACATATACACACAAAAACACACATTAGCTTTTTTTTCTGTTCTATTTATTTAGTTGTACATGTAATACTCCACACCTAAATGCTTAAGCATGCATCTCCTAATTCATTCCATATTCAGAATTTCAGTTTTTTCATTCAGTTTTTGATTAGTGTTCTTTACAGTGGGTTTATTATTTTTAAATCCAGGGTCCAATCAAGGATTACTTATTGCATTAATTTATCTCTTTAGTCTTCTTTAAACAGTTCCCTACTTTTGGGATTGGGTGAGGAGTGAGGTCTTCCATGACTCATTTAAATTTAGATTTGTCTGAGTATTTCCTCCTGAGTAGATTCAGATTAAACATTTTTGGCAGCGGTAGTACATAAGTGATTTTGATATTTTTTAATCTCAGTTTTAGGGATTTCTAAATTATTAACAAGTGAATGAGTAAATGGATGTTTGTAACTGAACAGTACTTCAGCTTTATCCTCTGTACTTCTCCTCGCTAAGTCTTCCTAAGTTTTTAGAATAAGCCTTAAGAGATATTTTCTTTCAGATATTGGTACCATAAAAATTAAAATTCTGTCAGTATAAAATTGTAAAGTTATACGTGTGAGAAAAGATCTTAAAGGGTTGTATAAAAATATATACTCCCTCAAAAAGTTCCGTTGAGCCAACTCCTGTGGCTGAAGCCAGCATGGTGGCATTGAGGGTAGCTGGTAGCTACCTCACCTCCACTTTGAATTTTTAAAGCTTGATTATTTGTCTGTAGTCATTATTTCAATATTCATGCAATAATTTAAACTGGGCAGTAAAATGTTTTGATTGTTTTTTTACGGATCAAGAGTAAAATGGTGAGTAAAGAAGGCCCTACATTTTAGAATACAGGGCTTGTCAGAAGTTGTGCTCACATGGCATATAAACATTTATTCATAAGCATACTATGCACCTTATTTTAAAAATGAGTATTTCAGGTCATAGAATTAAAGTTTTACTATTTGAATATTTTCTTTTAGTCTTCAAATTTGAATGTGCTGCTGCGTTCACAAATTGTTAATACATCCATGAAAAATACTGGTAAATTTTCATCTAAAGTAAACATCCTTGGGAGTTCCCTGGTGGTTCAGTGGTTAGGACTTGGCGCTTTCTCTGCTGTGGCCCAGTTTCAATCCCTGGTGGGGGAACTAAGATCCCAGAAGTCGTGTGACCAAAAATTAAAAATAAAAATAAATGAAGTAAACATTCTTGGATGTAAAGTTTACTCTGATATTGGAAAATATGTAGAGAATAATAAAACTGGGAGTTAAAAACTTTAAAATCTTGGTGGCTATTACTCTCCAGAAATGTTTCTGCTCTGAGTTATTCAGATATTAACCTTGGTAAACCTGTTTACTTTTAATAAATTTTGTGATTCAAAAATTATTTTACTACTTACTTTACTTTAGATGGAGAAGAGAAAACCTATGGTGGCTGTGAGGGCCCTGACGCCATGTATGTCAAATTGATATCTTCGGATGGTCATGAATTTATTGTAAAAAGAGAACATGCTCTAACATCAGGAACAATAAAAGCCATGTTGAGTGGCCCAGGTAGGTACATTTCTTTATTTCCTCTTAATATATCCTCACTTTTTTAATGTTTGATGAATGTGTTTTTAAGTTGAATTAAATGACTCATAACATTAAAAGAAAGACAGTAACTGTTCTAACATTAATTACTGCATGGTTATATTGCATTGGGAAAAAAATGTCTTCTGCTATTTCCTGTTTTCAGTTATTTACCATAGTTTCAATAAAACCTAATTGAGGGGCTTCCCTGGTGGCGCAGTGGTTGAGAATCTGCCTGCCAATGCAGGGGACACGGGTTCGAGCCCTGGTCTGGGACGATCCCACATGCCGCGGAGCAACTAAGCCCGTGCGCCACAACTACTGAGCCTGCGCGTCTGGAGCCTGTGCTCCGCAACAAGAGGCCGCGATAGTGAGAGGCCCGCGCACCGCGATGAAGAGTGGCCCCTGCTCGCCACAACTAGAGAAAACCCTCTCACAGAAACGAAGACCCAACACAGCCAAAAATAAATAAATAAATAAATAAAATTAAAAAAAAAAAAACTAATTGATTATTTTGTAATAGGAAGAATCATTTCCTTATGCTTCCATGGTCAGTTCACCACAGAAGGACTCTGGTGATTTGTGCTCCTGGTTACATGTAAAGTTTACCTATAGAAGTTATTGCTTCCCACATATCTACTGTTCCCATTTTACCTCAAGAAAATTTTTCTTGAGGATTGGAATTTCTGGAGCATAGGGTAATTCTATGTTTAACTCTTGGAGGAAATGCTGAACTGTCTGCACAGTGGCTGAACCATTTTACGTTCCTGCCAGCCGTGTATGAGGGTTCCAGTTTCTGCACATCCTCTCGACATTTGTTATTTTCCATTTTTCTGATTCTAGCCATCTTAGTGGGTGTGAAGTGGTATCTCATTGTCATTTTGATTAGCAATTCCCTAATGACTGATGAAGTTGAATATATCTTCATGTGCTTGCTGGTCATTTGTATATTTTCTTTTGACGAATATCTATTCAATTTTGTTGCCCATTTTTTAATTGACTTGTCTTTTTGTTGTTGAGTTTAAGAGTTCTTTATAAATTCTGGACGCTTTATAAGTTCTTTATAAATTCTGAACTTTATAAAGCGTTCTTTATAAATTCTTTATACCTTATGAGATAAATGATTTGCAAATATTTTCTTCATTCTGTAGGCTGTTTTTTCTTGATAGTATCTTTTGATGCACAGAAGTTTTTTATTTTGATGAAGTCCAATTTATTTTCCCTTTTGTTGTTTCTGATTTTTGGAGTCCTGTCTAAAAATCCATTGCCAAGTTCAATGTCATGAAGATTTACCTTCTGTTTTCTTACAAGAGTTGTGTTTTAAGCGCTTACATTTAGGTTCTTGATTTTAAGTTAATTTTTGCATATAGTGTGAATCAGCTTCATTCTTTTGCATGTGGACATCCCATTACTATTTGTCAAAGAGACCATATTGAATGGTCTTGGCATCCTTGTTGATAATCAGTTGACCATAGGTATGTAGGTTTATTTTTGGGCTCTCAATTCTTTTCCATTGATCTATGTATCTGTCGTTATACCAGTATCACGCTATTTTGATTTCTGTAGCTTTGTAGTAAGTTTTGAAATTGGGAAGTGTGAGGCCCCCAACTTTGTTTTTCTTTTTCAAAATTGTTTTGGCTATTTCAGATCCTTTGCAATCCCTTTTCTATATTGTTTACTGTGGAGATTTTAGAACATACACAGACTTGGAGAGAATAGCATAACACACCTTCCTGTACCCATCAACTAGCTTCAATAGTTGTCAACATTTTGCCAGTCTTGTTTTGTCTATTATTCTAACTTTTTTTAAAAGAGTTATTTCAAGCAAGTTCCTGACATTAGGTTATTTCACTTGCAGAATCTATGATAGTCCCCCTGCAACCTCCCCCCTGCTTTTTTTTTTTCAGACTATCAATTTTACTAGAAACAAAGTTATTTGTGTAAATAACTTTGTGTAAAGTTATTTGTCCACATCCAGGTTATACTTAATCATGTTTCATCTTGTAAATTCATAATTAGAACTCTAGAGCCTTGAGCAGAATCCAGTTTATCTTTCTAGCAAGAATACTTTATAGGTGGAACTCTTGTAGTCCTATTGTATCACGTCTTTTAGCAATGTCAAGACTGATTAGTGGGTTCCAGAGTTATCAAGCTGATTTGTCCATGAGCAATTCCCCAGTCATACTTTCATATAATATTTAGTTTTAGCATTCACTGTGATTATTGCTGAGATTTACTTCATTTGGAATTACAAAACAGAGATTTTCTAGTTCTGTAATTTCTTCTGCATTTATTACTTAGAACTCTCCTGTAAAGAAGATCTATTTGGTTACCCTGAAATATAGTCTGTACGGGAAAGAAAAGATAAATGCTTGATTTTTTTTTTCCCTTTACGTGTAATTTTTCAGAGTAATGAGTTGGTTCTCCAGCATCCTCCAACAGTAAAGAATGTTTGTTTTGTTTGTTTGTTTGCATATATACTTTTTATTGGATACCTTTCAGTCAGGTGCAGTCATTCTTACTGATGCTCAAATGGCTCCGCTTTTATGCCAGAAGGAGCACATCAGGTTGGCTCCTGTGTCCTTTTGACACAGCTTTATTAGTGTTGAATAGCTCTACTACTTTCTGTAATAACAAAATTTCTCCGGGTCATTTTGTACATTATTCCTCAATCCTAAAAACAGCCATTCGTTAAAGAGCCCTGGGGTTTGGGGGGGGGGGTAGTTTTTTTTCGGTTTGTTTTTTAGTGGAAAATGGTACTTAGATACCCCACTGTGGGTGCTAGCAGTACTCATTGCTCCTGGGTTGAAGTGCTTTTAGACTTTTCTACTGGACGGAACTAGGATGTACTTTAGGGGAAAAATCCCGATGCCAACAAAATTTTAACTAAAAATTGAGATTAAAGGATTTTTACAAAGCCTGATCTCCTTTAATTTAAAAACAAGAGTTTTATCTTTGAAGCTTCAAACTTTCGGCGCCAAACTAATGTTTGCATGAAAAAGAATGAAGTACTGTTGCATGCTACAAGGTGGATGCACCTTCAAAACATTATGCTAAGTGAACGAAGCCAGACACACATTGTTGTATAATTCCATTTGTATGAAATATCCAGAATAGATAAATCCATAGAGACAGAAAGTAGAGGGGAGTTCCCTGGTGGTCTAGTGATTAAGGATTTGGTGCTTTCGCCGCTGTGGCCTGGGTTCAATTCCTGGTCAGGGAACTGAGATCCTGCAAGCCGCGCAGTGTGGCCAAAAAACCCCCAGAAACATAGAGAAAGAAAGTAGGTGGGTGTTTTCCAGAGGCTGCGGTGTGGGTTTTACGTTGGGTGGCGAAAATGTTTCGGAACCAGATAGAGGGGATGGTTGCTCAGCATTGTGAATGTACCCTGAATTGTGCATCTTAAGATGGTGACTTTTACATGAATTTCTTTTTTTTAATTATTATTAATTTTTATTGGAGCACAGTTACTTTACAATGTTGTGTTAGTTTCTTGCTGTACAGCAAAGTGAGTCAGTCATACGTATACATATATCCACTCTTTTTTAGATTTCCTTCCCATTTAGGTCACCACAGAGCATTGAGTAGAGTTCCCTGTGCTCTACAGTAGGTTCTCATTAGTTATCTATTTTATACATAGTAGTGTATATATGTCAGTCCCAATCTCCCAATTCATTCCACCCCCTCTTTCCCACCCAGTAACCATAAGTTTGTTTTCTACATCCGGGACTCTACTTGTTTTGTAAATAAGTTCATTTGTACCCTTTTTTTTTTAGATTCCACATATAAGTGGTATCATCTGATATTTGTCTTTATGTGTCTGACTTCACTCAGTATGACAGTGTCTCGGTCCATCCATGTTGCTGCAAATGGCATTTTGTTCTTTTCTTATGGCTGAGTAGTAGTCCAATGTATATATATACCACATCTTCTTTATCCATTCGTCTGTCAGTGGACATTTAGGTTGCTTCCATGTCTTGGCTATTGTAAGTAGTGCTGCTATGAACATAAGGGTGCATGTATCTTTTCGAATTATAGAGTTTTCCTCTTTTCTGGATATACGCCCAGGAGTGGGATTGCTAGATCATATGGTAACTCTATTTTTAGTTTTTTAAGGAACCTCCATACTGTTCTCCATAGTGGCTATACCAATTTACATTCCCAGCTGTTATACCAATTTCACCTAAAGAAAACACTAATGTTTGTCTAGTGTCAAAGGCTTAATAAGTGCCTTTTGGTAATATTTCGTACATACATTTAAGAAAGAGAGTTTTCGTTATTGGCAAACAAAAATTTACCTCGTTGCTATGAATTACCTGCTGAATCCTTCTTTCTCCGCATCCCATCCTACCCCCAACCGATAGAAAATTACTAGAAAACTTTTAAAATACTACATTCTCAGAAAGTACATTTTTCTGCCTTTTATATTCAGTGCACAGTGCTAGTGCTAGACTGCCAAGAAAATATTTTATCCCAACAGTAAAGAAATCATATAGCTAAAGAAATTCTGAGAGATCACTAAAAACAGTTTATGAACTGTTATTAAACAAAGGGAGGAAGTAGCTTATGAGATCTCATTAACATGACCATATTTTTAAAAACTAAAGGGGAAAACAATGGATTTACTTTCTTGAAAAGATTAAGTACAGTGTTTTCATTTATTATTTATATTTACATGACAACATAGCACAGAGCTCCTGGTGATCTATAAATACTTAATTTCCTAGACTGAATCTTTTTAATAAAGATTTTTTTTATGTTTCTACTCAGAAATCTACATATTTCTACATATTTCATTTGATGCTAGTTGGGTTTATCCTTTTTGCATTATATTAGTTTTGCTAGGGCTGCCATCACAAAGTACCATTGACTGGATGATTTAAACAGAAATTTATTTTCTCACAATTCTGGAGGGTGGAAATTTGAGATCAAGGTGTTGGCAGAGTTGGTTTCTTCTGAGGTCTCTCTCCTTGCCTTGTAGATGACTGTCTTCTTCCTGTGTCTTCACATTGTTGTCTTACCTCTGTGTGTCTGCAGCCTAATCTCCTATTCTGATAAGGATGCCAGTCATATTGGATTAGGGCCTTAATTACCTATCTCCAAACATAGTCACATTCAAGTATTGGGGGTTAGGACTTAAACATATGAATTTTGGAGGAACACAGGTCAGCCCATATATCACGAACAAATTCATTTTCTCTTCCAGGTCAATTTGCTGAGAACGAAACGAATGAAGTCAATTTTAGAGAGATCCCTTCACATGTGCTGTCAAAAGTATGCATGTATTTTACCTACAAGGTTCGCTACACTAACAGCTCCACGGAGATTCCTGAATTTCCAATTGCACCTGAAATTGCACTGGAACTGCTGATGGCTGCAAACTTCCTAGATTGTTAAATAAAATAAATTATAATAAACTGTTAACTTTTTTCAGTATTTAATACCTGTAGTTCAGTTAGTAATTTTTTCATATATAGCATGTTGCCTGTGTGCAATTGAACTTTAAAGTTCGTTGCAAAGCAGATTATCTTCTGTTCTTTTGCATAGCAATCAGAGTTGAAATTTGTTTGCTACATCAACAAATTAAGGACATTTTCACAAATTGAGAAATAAACAAATATGCCAATTCTTAGGTGGTTTTGCCTTATCCTTTGGATGTGATTTTTAAAGTTAGAGCAGTGGTGATATAGTAAATGCTGAAATTTAGGCATAAATTCAACACGTTCTACAGGTAAATAATGGGGCTACATATTTTTATGTTTTTAGTGTTTTTTTAAAAACCTATTCTGATCTTAGAGCTGTCATTAGCATTACTAGAGTTATGCAATTGCATATAATTGCATTATAAACATGTTTATAACTTAGCCAAAATATTGATTTTTATAACTGTCAAAGACATGAGAGTTGAAATTTCTTATGTGTCTTTTGATAAACTGCAGTATTGTTTAAGTGTATCTTGTCTTTTTGTTTATTGCTACAATTTAAGAACTTTATTTAAAATCAATTTTGGAAGATTACTAGGTACAGCTTTTGGAGCAGAGACTTTTTGAACTGTAGCCACATGGTCAACAAGTAAACTACATGACTTAAGTTTCATGTGCATTGTGCATTTCGGCCAGTCCATTGACTATAAAGTTTCCTTTGCAATTTTCATTCTTACGTAGTCCCTTGTTGTGATTACACTTCTCATTATTTAAATATGTTTTAAAAGACTCACTATGAACTTTTTCATCTAGATCCTAAGAGCAAGACTTCTCTGACAATTCCAGTCTTCCTCCATTCAACTGAAATGTTATAAAATAAGAAAAACGTGGAGAGATGCAGTAATAATGCACTTTGATGTAGTATATTAATTATCTTCTGTTAATTAAAGTATGCCCCACTAGATATGATATCCATAATCTGGGTCTTCTACTGAACTCAAACTTATAGAAGAGGTCATTCAGCTTTTACACTAAGACAAAAAAATTTGAAGAACATTATATAATAGAGCGTCTCTGCTTAGTCGTGGGAAAAGAAGCACTAGAGTTGGGTTTATTATTGTCTCTGTCTTAGTAGTAAAACAAAGCTGTTATTATAGGGTCTATAAATTTAAGTCTTCAGCTTACTTCTTTAAGACTGGTTCAATATGGACCAGTTTTTCTAGAACCTGCAAAAACCATAAACAACCAAGATCAATAAAAGTAATTTTTCCTCTTAGAAGACCTAACATTGTTATTGAAAGCAATTAAATATAAATGTTAGTTGCATATATTTTAGTAACATCTTAAGACATACTGTTACATATTTTAGTATAGAATTATCAAGTACAAGAATTATATTCTGCTACTTGGTGACAAATAATGCCAATTATAAACCTAAGTGGTGATCTTAAAGGTCAAGGTGATAGCTAGAATACAGTTTAACTTTGACCCATTTTAGTAGGTTACTTTATATGTTAGGTCCAGAAGTTACCTTAAGTTCAAAATATTGAAATAGAACTGAAAGATTAGGAAAAACTGTATAGCTTGCGGCAAATGATACTTGCATGTTAATAAAGACTATTGACTGAAAGGTTTGATGAACACTTGGTGTTTGATCTTTTTAGCCTTAATTTTCTCTTTTTCTGAAGATGTATGAAACTATTGGCTTCAGGACATCTTGCAGTATGATTGAATAGCAGGAATTTTTATTTGGTTCAGTTTAAGAGATGATTTTATATAGTATTGAGACCTTAATAGTTTTCTGACACTTGGTGATTAGTTTACTTTTTGAATTATGTGCAAATCTACCCAATACTTTTTCTGCACAGAAAATAGTACCACAAAATCCTTTGTTTTATTCAGTTAATATTTCATTTTTGTATTGTCTAGATTATTATATGCTTTTTAGACTGCTTATCTTTCATGCAATTATTATTGGCAGATAAGTCTCCTTTTGAAGAGCTGTTAATATTGAGGAATACAATTTACTATAAGTAAATTCAGCTCATGTTAAAAGAGAAATACATTTAGAGACATCTTGCTATATATGGAGCTGTCAGCTGTGGGTCGTTTTGCTAAATTTATCAATTATTCTTTCAAAATGGTGCAGGTATTCTGAGAAATTATATAAAGTTGCTGTTAAAGATTGAAGAGTGTTTAAATCTAGTAATTCCTATCTATGTAGAGGAAAATTCATACAAATTAACAAAGCTTGGTTGTATTTAGACTTAGCAGTGCTAAGTTGAGCTTCTGTTTAGTTATATCTAAGTTTGGTAAAACACATAAGATCTGGAAATCAATAGATGCGGTTGATTTTATATATGGTGTTTTATTTGCAATATATAAATCTGATTTAATTCCAGGCTAGTCATATTTGTGCTAAGTCTTTATATTCCTATTAGGCTATAATAAGAAACTCTTAAATATTATATATTACACCTAATGGTTTGTTGGTTTAAACAAATATTTATTAGTCTAGAAGTATTTTGGTATATCACAGCACCAAACTAAGAGTTAAAAAGTATAAAATCTTGTGCTAATAAGCCATGTTATCTTGAACAGGTGACTGGGTCTTCATTTCACTTCTAGGAAATTAAGGAGACTACACATCAATAGGGTGATGTTTACCACAGTTTTTAATGAACAAGATTGTGTTTGTGGATATTGCTTAAATCTAAGATTGTAACATTACAGATGATCAGATTAGAAGAATTATAAATGAGAAAAAATGCCTTTCTTGCTGCATCTTTTAAGTAACAGTCTATAAATTTCAGCTTTTGCTACTTTTGATTAAGCATTAAATATTACACAGCAGTACTAAATACATTAACTAGATTAATTTAGATACTTGTTGTTTTCTATTGCCTGCTATATAAAGAAAATTCAATTTTAGTGATGGTCATCATTAACTTTATGATACAAAGGGAAATTTATGTACGGTTTTCATACCAGTATATGCAATGCCAGGTCAGCCCAAAACTCAGTTTTCATTTATGCTCTAATGTAGTAATTTATCCTCAGTTAGGTACATATGTATTTTCTTTATTTACTCCATATTTCTTTATCTGAAAACAGAAGACTTTTTTTTTAATGCCCTATAGAATATTCAGTTTCCTTTCTCCACATTCCCTTAGTTGCCCACCCGCCCCCCTCCCCATACACACACACTATGTTTTTTAAACTGGGAAAATTTTAATATTGCTTTGAGATAGAACTCATGGTCTTAATCACCATATTGTTCTATAAGTTTTGTGTTTATGTTATTATTCTAATACAGGACACAGGTGCATCAGTATTAGGTTTGTTTTCCCCTCTTTATAGTACTAGATGCTTACCATCATTTTTAATACAAAAATGTTAATATTAGGTATATATTTATATGCTAACACCTTTATTTGTGATAGCATCTATTGCTTCATTATTTAGAGAAGCATGTATAAGATGACAGCTTATAAGAAAAATTCAAATTTCATGTCTTTTTATTCAACCAGAATTGTCTAAATTTTTTTAATTTCAGCAGCCTTTTACATCATGAAGTAAAGCTTGTGATTAATTCTGCCTATGCATACCAGCTGGCCCAGATCCACTGTTAGGATTTTTAAAATACATCAGTAGAATTTTAACTACAGGCATATTAAATTTTGATGCAGACTTATCAAATATATTTTCCGTTTGAATCAGTATAGTGTCATTTCTGCTCTAGAAAACTTCAAGGGTCTGTACATCCATCTCAAGTATAATTTTGAATTGTAAAGTACATTTTCTTCAGACCATCAAAGAAAATTTTTGTTTTTCCGTAATTTCACTCAGCTGTTTTTGAAAATGCATGTTTCCTTAGTTTCTTACAGCCACCATTTGAATCAGCCGATATGTTCCTTTTTGATATTTGGTTTTTGTTTTAATGAGGATCCAAGACAAAAAATTATGGTAGTTCCAAGGTCACAAGCTAATTTATGGTGGGATTCTAGATCCAGATCATAGTTCAAATTAGAACAAACATGGTGCTTAGATTCTAGAAACACCCTGTGAATGCTACATCCAGAAAAGATGTTTGTTAAGAGCACTGAAAAATAATATACAGAATATTGAAATGGTGGCATTGGGATAGGGAGTTAATGCATGAGCTGGGCTTATAAAGTAATAAATGCCTTTTAAAGTATATAACATTTCTATCCAAATGAACATCTTCCTTCACTTAGTAGGGCTATTGTTGCTCAAAAATGTTTCTGGAACTGACTTCAGAGCTTATAATAAATGTTCTTTTGAATAGCCTCAGTGGTGGGAGATGCTTTTCTTTAAATGTTTTGCAACAGTCAATGAATGTTTTTGATCCAAACCTACTGAATAAAGATGAGTGGCCAGGCCAGGTCAGGAAGAAGATATGTAATTAAAGGAATTAGACTAGCTTTCTCATGCAGCCAGTAATCATGCCAGTAGCATGACATGTCACAAAACCAAATTTAAAAAAGCTGCATCAAAGTTGTGATTCAAATGGGTTTTATAAAATTGTTACTTTACAGTGTAAAACATCATCTGTGTTACTTTGTTCAAAGTAGACAAGGTTTAATACTTGTGCCTCCAGCAGTTTGGTTTCTCTGCAACATCATATTAACAGACAGTTTGGGGAACTCCCTGGCAGACCAGTGGTTAGGGCTCGGAGCTTTCGCTGCCGGGCCCAAGTTCAATCCGTGGACGTGGAACTGGGATCTCGCAAGCCGGGCCGCACGTTTCCCCCCCCACCCCCACCCCATAGAAAAGGCCGTTTTTCTGTTACCGGGAAGAGTATGATCTACCTGATAAAGTACCATTCCATCCTTAAATACTGAAGGAACTCTCCAATGAAAACTTATATTCCTAAAGAGCTGAGTCTATGAAGTTACTTTGACTGGTGGAATGGCAATAGTAAAGTCATAAAAAGCCAAGAGCTAATGAAACCACAATTTAAGTTATGTGATTGTTCTTAAATGCAACTATGTATTCTTTTCCTAATGGCAATTTTCGCCTTATCTTCTAAAAACTAGATTGTAAGAAAACAGGAACAAAGAAGGGAATTATTTCATATTTTGAGGGGGTGTTGATCTCATTCTCTCTCCCAGTCCCTAGCAGGGTGCTTTAAACATGGTAGGCGTTCAATAAATGTTGACTTGAATCAGGCTCATTGGTGTGGAAAGGTAGTACCTCAATCATATGCCACTGGATCCTTCAGTTTTATGTCTTAACTAATGTTGAAATAAAAGATTTGTCTGAGCCTAACTGCAGATGTCTACACATCATCCAGTCCGCCATTTGCAGGGAAGAATACTGAATGCGAAGGCAGGAAAGCTGGGTTCAAGATTGTTGTTGCTGAACTAGATTCTTGGTGTTCTCCCGTGAAAAATAATAGCAGTCTCTGAACAAACATTTCTCCAAAGAAAATGTACAAATGACCAACAATACCTGAAAATCTGCCCAAGTCATGAGGCATTAGGGAAATGCTAATCAAAACCACAATATGATAATTTCACACCCCCTAGGATAGCTATAATAAAAAAGATGGACATTAACATGTTGACCAGGATGTGTAAAAATTACAACTCAACATTGCAGGTGGAGATGTAAAATGGTGCAGCTACTGTAGAAAATAGTTTGGTGGTCCTCAAAACGTCAAACCATGTGACCCATCATGGTATAGGCCTAGGTATATACTCAAAAGTACCCGTTGAAGTTTTTAAACATCAAATAACCACAGAGAAAAAAGTTATGATTGAAGACTACTCTTTAAAGAAAGGATAGAGTAACATTTTATGAGGTGCAGCTATCCATCCTAAGCAAATTCATAGCCTTTATTATATATGAGAGAATGAGAAAACAAACTAAGCATTAAATTCAAAATGTTTGAAACAAATGCCAACGAAATCAGGATGAAAGAATTAACAAAAATAGCAAAAACAATTAGAAAATAGGCATTAGTAAATTAGAAGGACATTTATAAATAGAAGAGCTGGTTCAGAGCAGTAGAAAAACATGGGACATGTCAAGAGAAAAATGAGGAAGCAAAAATATATGGATGAGATAGAAAATAATACTCAACATTTGTTATGAGAAAGTTAATACCCCAAAACAGAGAAAAGCTCTTAAATTATAAGAGATTATTATTTATACCAAATTTTTAAATTGTGATTGATTTTCTAGGAAAATAGAAATTATGAAAATTAAACCAAGACAAAATCTGAATACATCAATAACCATGAAAGGAAAGTGAAGTAGTTGTCAAGATATTTCTCCCAAAGAAACATAAGACTACATTATTCTAGTATTTTTTTTAATCTTCAAGGAGCACGATTCACAAAGATAGCAAATTTCTAAATTCCTGTTACAAAGCTAGTATAATCCTGATATCAAATTCTGAGATAATAGCCTTAAAAAAAAAAAATTCCTATAGGCCTATGCCACAGGTATATAGAGACAACAATCCTAAAAAAAATACTAGCAAATCAAATCCAGACTGTAGTCAAAGTATACTACACCATAATTAAATGAGGTTTATTCTAAGAAAACAAGGGTGGTTTAAGGTAAGAAAATTTATTGATATAAATTTACTGAAAGAAAAATGTAGAATCATTTCAATAGAGGTTTAAAATAATGTGGCAAAATATCATTTCCACTCCTAATTTTAAACTAATACACTAGGAATAGAATGTTTCATTTATTATTTTAAAGCAACATTAAGCTAAAGTTATCATACTTAACAAAAAACATTTATCAGAGGTGCTCTCATTGAAAATGAGGACCACTTAACAAGTGTGGGTGAGGATGTGGAGAAAAGAGAACCCTCATGCACTGTTGATGGGAATGTAAAATGATACAGCCACTATGGAAAACAGTATGGAGGTTCTTCAAAAAATGAAAAATACAACTACTGTATGATCCTGCAATTCCACTTCAGGGTATTTATCCAAAAACAAAACCAAAATCACTAACTCAAAAAGATATACGCACCACCCCCCTGTTCATTGCAGCATTATTTGCAATAGCCAAGATATGAAAACAACCTATGTCCACCAAAGAATGAATGGATAAAGAAATTGTGGTATATAAATACAATGGAATATTATTCAGCCTTTAAAAAGAAGAAAAGCTTGCCATTTGCAACAATATGGATGGACCTTGAGAGCATTAAGCTAACTTACATAAGTCAGAGAAAGACAAATACCATACAATCTCACTTATATGTAAAAACAAAACAAAAAAAAACACACCCAAGCTCACAGATACAGAAAGCAGATTGGTGGTTGCTAGAGGTGGGGGGTGAGGGGTGAGCAAAATGGGTGAAGAGGGTCAAAAGATACAAACTTCCAATTATAAGTCATGGGCGATGTATGTACAGCATGGTGACTGTAGTTAGTAATATTATATTACACATTTGAAAGCTGCTAAGAGAGTTAATCTTAAAACTTCTCATCAGAAGAAAAAAAAATTTTCTGTGTATAGTGACAGATGTTAACTAGACTTATTGTGGTGATCATATTGCAATATATACAAATATCAAATCATGTTTTACACCTGAAAATAATATAATGTTATATGTCAACTATACCTCAAAATAAAAAAACATAAGAATACTTGCTATCAATACACTATTCAGCATTTCTTGGAAATATCCAGACATTGCTGTATATTTTTTTTATGTAGGTATAAATACTGGAAAAGGAGAGACAAAAATATCTGCAGGCAATATAGAATCTCACAGGAAAATCCTGGAAGTGTCAACTGAAAAATTCTGAAATCTAAAAGAGAGAAGTAGAAAATGTAGTGGACATTTGTAGAATGTTTTCTTTTCTTTTCTCTTGGCTGCACAGCATAGAAATCCCCACCCTGGGTTTGGGAAATACCCATTATCTAAATCCAGGTGAAGGGGGCATCCCCACCCAGCTACAGAAATCAAAAAAGAGACTTCTTGCGGACTTCTCTGGTGGTGCAGTGGCTAAGACTCTGTGCTTGCAATGCAGGGAGCCCAGGTTCGATCCCTGGTCAGAGAACTAGATACCATATGCATGCCACAACTAAGAGTTTGCATGCCACAACTAAGGAGCTCACGTGCCTCAACTAAGACCCAGCACAACCAAATAAATAATAAATAAATTTTAAAAAAAGACGGAGACTTCTTCCCTGCCTCCTGACTGCCAGGGCACAGGAACATGACCAAGGAACCCTCCACATCCTTCCAATAATTGCCTTCTCTTTTCTACCTAGGCTTTCTGTTGAGAATTATAACTCCTACAGAAATTGATATTGAGGGTAGGTTGCAGGCAACAAACCCTCCAGAAAATGGAGGAATCTAATTGTGATTACCTTGCCCAGGTAGGGCCAAAAGTGGTGGCAATTCCACAATATTCATAAATGGGAATCTGAAATCAAAGAGCTCAGGAAGGTTAAATAGCTATTCAAGTTATTTCTTTACTGTTGAGGACAGGGCTTTGGATGATTTCAATGCACCTATGAAAGAATAAGATGGAAGACATCAAGAATTAATGGTGTGAAACACAAAAGACCCCCGAATAGCCAAAGCAATGTTGAGAAAGAAAAACGGAGCTGGAGGAATCAGGCTCCCTGACTTCAGACTATACTACAGAGCTACAGTAATCAAAACAGTATGGTACTGGCACAAAAACTGAAATATAGATCAATAGAATAGGATAGAAAGCCCAGAGATAAACCCATACACATATGGTCACCTAATCTATGAAAAAGGAGGCAAGAATATACAATGGAGAAAAGACAGTCTCTTCAATATGTGGTGCTGGGAAAACTGGACAGCTACATGTAAAAGAATGAAATTAGAACACTCCCTAACACCATACACAAAAAATAAACTCAAAATAGGTTAAAGACCTAAATGTAAGGCCGGACACTATAAAACTCTTAGAGGAAAATATAGGCAAAATACTCCTTGACATAAATCACAGCAAGATCTTTTTTGATCCACCTCCTAGAGTAATGAAATTAAAAACAAAAAAAACCAAATGGAACCTAATTAAACTTAAAAGCTTTTGCACAGCAAAGGAAACCATAAACAAAATGAAAAAATCCTCAGAATGGGAGAAAATATTTGCAAAGAAAGCAACTGACAGGGATTAATCTCCAAAATATACAAACAGCACATGCAGCTTAATATCAAAAAAATAAATAACCCAATCAAAAAATGGGTGGAAGATCTAAATAGACATTTCTCCAAAGAAGACATATAGATGGCCAAAAAGCACATGAAAAGATGCTGAACATCACTAATTATTAGAGAAATGCAGATCAGAACTACAGCGAGGTATCACCTCACATCGGTCAGAATGGCCGTCATCAAAAAATCTATAAATAATAAATGTTGGAGAGGGTGTGGAGAAAAGGGAACCCTCTTGCACTGTTGGTGGGAATGTAAATTGATACAGCCACTATGGAGAACAGTATGGAGGTTCCTTAAGAAACTAAAAATAGAACTACCATGTGACTCAGCAATCCCACTACTGGGCACATATCCAGAGAAAACCAGAATTCAAGAAGATACATGTCCCCCAATGTTCATTGCAGCACTATTCACAATAGCCAGTACATGGAAACCACCTAAATATCCATCAACAGGAATGGATAAAGAAGATGTGGTACATATATACAATGGAATATTACTCAGCCATAAAAAGGAACAAAATTGGGTCATTTGTAGAGATGTGGATGGACCTAGAGACTGTCATACAGAGTGAAGTAAGTCAGAAAGAGAAAAACAAATATCATATATTAACACATATATGTGGAATCTCAAAAAATTGGTGTAGACAATCTTATTTACAAAGGAGAAATAGAGACACAGACATAGAGAACAAACGTATGGATACCAAGGGGAAAAGTGGGGGTGGGATGAATTGGGAGATTGGGATTGAGATATACACACTATTGATAGTATGTATAAAACAGATAATTAATGAGAACCTACCATATAGCACAGGGAACTCTACTCAGTGCTCTGTGGTGACCTAAATGGGAAGGAAATCCAAAAAAGAGGGGATACATATACATGTATAGCTGATTCACTTTGCTGTACAGCAGAAACGAACACAACATTGTAAAGCAACTGTACTCCAATAAAAAAAAAAAAAAAAAAAAAGATGCATGCACCCCAATGTTCATTGCAGCACTATTAACAATAGCCAGGACATGGAAGCAACCTAAAAGTCCATCAGCAGAGGAATGGATAAAGAAGATGTGGTAGGGAAGAGGCGAGGCTGGTCTCAAAATGGAGGTAAAACCGCCGCCCGGTCGTCCCCAGCCCGACTCCGGCCGTCGCCGCCACCACCAGGGGGAGGAGGGCCATGATCCAAAGGAACCAGAACAGTTGAGAAAACTGTTTATTGGTGGTCTGAGCTTTGAAACTACAGATGATAGCTTAAGAGAACATTCTGAGAAATGGGGCACATTTACAGATTGTGTGGTGATGAGAGACCCCCAAACAAAACGTTCCAGGGGCTTTGGTTTTGTGACTTACTCTTGTGTTGAAGAGGTGGATGCAGCAATGTGTGCTCGACCACACAAGGTTGATGGGCGTGTAGTGGAACCAAAGAGAGCTATTTCTAGAGAGGATTCTGTAAAAGCCTGGTGCCCATCTAACAGTGAAGAAAATTTTTGTTGGTGGTATTAAAGAAGATACAGAAGAATATAATTTGAGAGACTACTTTGAAAAGTATGGCAAGATTGAAACCATAGAAGTTATGGAAGACAGGCAGAGTGGAAAAAAGAGAGGATTTGCTTTTGTAACTTTTGATGATCATGAAACAGTTGATAAAATTGTTGTTCAGAAATACCACACTATTGACAGGCATAATTGTGAAGTGAAAAAGGCCCTTTCTTTCTTTTTTTTTTTAAACATCTTTATTGAAGTATAATTGCTCCACAATGGTGTGTTAGTTTCTGCTTTATAACAAAGTGAATCAGTTATACATATACATATGTTCCCATATCTCCTCCCTCCCGCATCTCCCTCCCTCCCACTCTCCCCATCCCACCCCTCTAGGCGGTCACAAAGCACCGAGCTGATCTCTCTGTGCTATGTGGCTGCTTCCCACTAGCTATCTATTTTACATTTGGTAGTGTATATATGTCCATGCCACTCTCTCACCCTGTCACATCTCAACCCTCCCCGTCCCCATATCCTCAAGTCCATTCTTTAGTAGGTCTGTGTGAAAAAGGCCCTTTCTAAACAAGAAGTGCAATCTGCTGGATCAAAAGAGGTCGTGGAGGTGGATCTGGCAACTTTATGGGTCGTGGAGGAAACTTTGGAGGTGGTGGAGGTAACTGGCCGTGGTGGAAACTTTGGTGGAAGAGGAGGCTATGGTGGTGGAGGTGGTGGCAGCAGAGGTAGTCGTGGAGGAGGTGATGGTGGATATGATGGATTTGGAGGCGACGGTGGTAACTATGGCGGTGGTCCTGGTTACAGTAGTAGAGGAGGCTATGGTGGTGGTGGACCAGGATATGGAAACCAAGGTGGTGGATATGGTGGCGGTGGTGGAGGATATGATGGTTACAATGAAGGAGGAAATTTTGGAGGTAACTATGGTGGTGGTGGGAGCTATAAAGATTTTGGAAATTTTAGTGGACAACAGCAATCAAATTATGGACCCATGAAGGGGGGCAGTTTTGGTGGAAAGCTCGGGAAGTCCCTATGGTGGTGGTTATGGACCTGGTGGTGGAAGTGGTGGATATGGTAGCAGAAGGTTCTAAAAACTCAGAAGAAAAGGGCTACAATTCTTAGGAGGAGAGAGAGCGAGGAGTTGTCAGGAAAGCTGCAGGTTACTTTGAGACAGTCGTCCCAAATGCATTAGAGGAACTGTAAAAATCTGCCACAGAAGGAACGATGATCCTTAGTCAGAAAAGTTACTGCAGCTTAAACAGGAAACCCTTCTTGTTCAGGACTGTCCTAGCCACAGTTTGCAAAAAGTGCAGCTATTGATTAATGCAATGGAGTGTCAATTAGATGTACATTCCTGAGGTCTTTTATCTGTTGTAGCTTTGTCTTTTTCTTTTTCTTTTCATTACATCAGGTATATTGCCCTGTAAATTGTGGTAGTGGTACCAGGAATAAAAAATTAAGGAACTTTTAACTTTTCAAAAAAAAAAAAAAAAAAAGATGTGGTATATAAATACAATGGAATATTACTCAGCCACAAAAAGAACAAAATAAAGCCATTTGCAGCAACATGGATGGACCTAGAGATTGTCATACTGAGTGAAGTCAGTCAGACACAGAAAGACAAATATCATGTGATATCGCTTATATGCAGCATCTTTAAAAAAGGGGTACAAATGAACTTATTTACAAAACAGAAGTAGAGTCACGGATGTAGAAAACAAATTTACAGTTACCGGGGATAAGGGGGAGAGGGATAAACTGAGAGATTGGGACTGACATATACACACTATTATACATAAAATAGATAACTAATAAGAAGCTGCTGTATAGCACAGGGAACTCTACTCAATACTCCGTAATGGCCTATATGGGAAAAGAATCTAAAAAAAAAGAGTGGATATATGTATATAACTGATTCACTTTGCTGTACACCTGAAACTAACACAACATTGTAAATCAACTACACTCCAATAAAAATTTAATAAATAAAAATTTTAAATCTAAAGGAAATAACTTCAGGAAAAATTAAAAACGCATCAGCTGATATTTTGTTCTGAACAAAAGCAAAATGTACTAAACTCAGTTTCTGATTTTATCTTACCACTAGCCTGTACTCCAATTATCAGTTAAATTAACGAAACCCTGTTTTCAATTAAAAAAAACAAAAAAGAATTAACGGTGTGAATTTATAGCCTGAGAAGTGGAATGGTTGCTTTTCTTTTTTATTTTTTTGGCCACGCGTGTGGCTTGCAGGATCTTAGTTCCCTGACCAGGGATCAAACCCGTGCCCCCCTGCAGTGGAAGCATGGAATCCTAAACACTGGACCGCCAGGGAATTCCCTGGAGTGGTTGCTTTTAATGGTACTGGATGGCTTAAAGAAAGAGGACAACCTCAAATCCCACAAATTTCGAGGCACAGTAGAATCCTAGGAAATTTCTAGTATTCTGTTCTTTAACCACAGATAGCTTTCTGATCATTGTAAAACCAAACTTGAAGAATTGATCCAATAAGCCTAATTAAAATGTCAGTTCAGTTAGCGTCTGGTGGTTATATGCCTACCATGTAAAATTTAAGATATTGATTGAGAAAAGGGTGGTAACCTAAAAAATTGAACAGGGATCATTTTGAACCCCTCATGACCCTCCTCAACAGTTAAATCAATCTGCCACCATCTTTTGGTAAGAAGCAGGGACTCCCTTATACCTGGAGATAACCTTCTGGGGAGAGGTAATTCTCACCTCACCTGCCGTTGTTTCAGAGTACGAATACAAATGGATCCCTGGGGACTCCCAGGATTCAGTATCAAAGTTAATGGAAGATTACTGCCAACTCCATAAAGACAAGATCACCAGGAGCTTACATCCCTCAGGAATAAAAGTTCAAGTCATGCTACTGCGTAAAAAACTCCAGCCAGGAGGTTTACTGCCTGAAGGCAAAGGAAACATAGTAATGGAAGAGGAAAATCATAAAAACCTGCGTCAACCCTACTACCCATTGTAGAAATGACAATTACAACCTTTCCTTTATATTCTTCCCTGCTATGCCCTGTGTATATTTACATGTGTTAACTACTTTCCTTTTTTGTTTTTCCCACCATCTCCTTTTTCCACCACTATTTTATTTAGGTCTTTTGGAGGTTTAACTTTATAATTAGTCCTTGAGGGGATCACAAGAGAACTAGACAAGAAACTGATATTATTTAGAGAACTCAGATTTCTTTTTTAATTCAGTAATTGTCAAGACAGTTGCTCCTCTTCAAGAAAAGAAGGGTTAGTGCTTATTTTTCCCAGTTTTACTGAGATATAATTGACATGCAGCACAGTATAGGTTTATTTATCCATTCCACCGTTGATGGACATTTAGGTTGTCTCCAGTTTTGAGCTGTTACAAAAAATACTGCTATGAACTTTTTTGTACATGGCTTTTAGGGCTCATAGATACACATTTTGTGTAAAAGCCAGAAGTCAAGTTGCAGATACATAGGGAATGCATATGCTTGGTGTTACACGTTTTTGGCTAATGGTTTCCTAAGGTGGTCGTACCAATTTATGCTTTCACCAGCAGTGTATGAGAATTCCAGTTACTCCACATTCTTACAAACCAACACTCAGTATTGACATTTTTATTTTAGCCATTCTAGTGGAGGTGTAGTTGTATTGCATTTATTTAGATATTCTCACCCATGCACCTGATGGTCAATTAATCTACGACAAACGAGGCAAGACTATATAATGGAGAAAAGACAGTCTCTTCAATAAATGGTGCTGGGAGGGGACTTCCCTGGTGGTCCACTGGTTAAGACTCCGCACTTCCACTGCAGGGGGTGAGGGTTTGATCCCTGGTTGGGGAACTAAGATCCTGCATGCTGAGCGGAGAGGGCAAAAAAAAAAATAGTTCTGGGAAAACTGGACAGCTACATGTAAAAAAATGAAATTAGAACATTCTTTAACACTATACACAAAAATAAACTCAAAATGGATTAGAGACCTAAACGTAAGACCGGGTACTGTAAAACCCTTAGAGGAAAACATAGGCAGAACACTCTTTGACATAAATCGCAGCAATATCTTTTTCAATGCATCTCCTAGAGTAATGGCAATAAAAACAAAAATAAATGAATGAGACCTAATTAAACTGAAAAGCTTTTGCACAGCAAAGGAAACCAATAAACAAAACGAAAAGACAACCCATAGAATGGGAGAAAATATTTGCAGACGATGCAACTGACAAGGGATTAATCTCCAAAATTTACAAATAGCTCATGTGGCTCAATATCAAAAAAAAACCCAATCAAAAAATAGGTAGAAGCAACTATACTCTAATAAAAATTAATTTAAAAAAATGCACGGAAGACCTAAGTAGACATTTCTCCAAAGAGGACATACAAATGGCAAAGAGGTACATGAAAAGATGCTCAACATCGCTAATTGTTAGATAAATGCAAATCAAACTACAATGAGATATCACCTCACGCCAGTCAGAATGGCCATCATCAAAAAGTCTACAAACAATAAATGCTGGAGATGGTGTGGAGAAAGGGAACCCTCCTGCACTGTTGGTGGGAATGTAAACTGGTACAGCCACTATGGAGAACAATATGGAGGTTCCTTCAGAAAGTAAAAATAGCACTACCATATGATCCAGTAATCCCACTCCTGAGCAAATATCCAGAGAAAAACATTGTTTGAAAGGATACATGCACCCCAATGTTCATTGCAGCGCTGTTTACAATAGCCAAAACATGGAAGCAACCTGAATATTCATCAACAGATGAATGGGTAAAGAAGATGTAGTACATATATACAATGGAATATTACTCAGCCATTAAAGAGAATAAAATTAATGCCATTTGCAGCAACATGGATGGACCTGGAGATCATCATACTAAGTGAAGTAAGTCAGACAAAGACAAATATCATATGATATTGCTTATGTGCAGAATCTAAAAAAAAAAATGATACAAATGAACTTATTTACAAACCAGAAATGGGAATTCCCAGCAGTCAGTGGTTAGGACTCCACACTTTCACTGCTGAGGGCCCAGGTTCAATCCCTGGTCAGGGAACAAAGATCCCACAAGCTGCGAGGCAGGGCAAATTAAAAAAAAAAAAAAAAAAACAGACTCACAGACTTAGAGAATGAACTTATGGTTACCAGGGGGAAAGGGTCAGGGAGCGGGAGGGATAGATTGGGAGTTTGGGATTGACATGTACACACTGCTATATTTAAAAGAGATAACCAGGGCTTCTCTGATGGCACAGTGGTTGAGAATCTGCCTGCCAATGCAGGGGACATGGGATCAATTCCTGGTCTGGGAAGATCCCACATGCCGTGGAGCAACTAAGCCCATGCACCACAACTACTGAGCTCTCACTTCCATGAGTTTTTGCTTAAATGATTCTAAAATTTAGGACCACATTTTCCCTTCCCCAAGGATTTTTAAGACACTAATTCACTGTTTGCTGATACTAAAGTGGAGGATTCTGATGCCAAACTGATTTGTTCTTGATTTTTTTAAGGCAATATTTACAGTTTTCTTTCTTTTTTCTTTTTTTTTTTTTTTGAAGTATAATTGGCTTACAATATTATCTTAGTTTCAGGCATGCAACACTGTGATTCAAAATTTTTATAGATTATACTGCATTTATAGTTATTATAAAATATTGACTGTATTCCCTGTGCTGTACGATCACCACTCTTTATGTTTAAATTCCAGTATTTTTATTAGGCTATGTCTCTGCACTGATTGAGCTGTATTACCTTTCCAAAATTTTCATTAAAACACACTTTTAATCTTTCCATCAATTTTTATGATAAAAACTTTCAAATGTTGAGAAAAGTTAATAGTACAATGAACACCCATATGCCCTTCACCTAGATTTAGCAGTTGTTAACATTTGCCACATTTGCTTTGCCTATATCTATATCTATTATTTTATCAGTCAGGATTCTCCAGAGAAACAAAACCAATAGGATATATCCATATCTATCTTTCTATCAATCTTTAGCTCTATATAGATATATAGTTCTTTTTCTCTCTTTCCTTCCCTCTCTCTATAGATAGGTAGATAGCTAGATAGAGATATATATAACAAGATTTAGTTTAAGAAATTGTCTCATGAGGGACTTTCCTGGTGGTCCAGTGGGTAAGACTCCACGCTGCTCCCAGTGCAGGGGGCCTGGGTTCGATCCCTGGTCGGGGAACTAGATCCTGAATGCTGCAACTAAAAGATCCTGCATGCTGAAATGAAGATCCCAAGCGCTGCAACTAAGACCCGGTGCAGCCTACATAAATAAATAAACAAATATTAAAAAAAAAAAAAAGTCAACTGGATTCTAGATGTACTCATCTACAAAGTACAGTTGTCCCTCCTTTTCCCAGGAAATTGGCTCCAGAAGACCCAGAAGCCCCTGTGGATACCAAAATCCTCCATTGCATATATAAAATAGCATAGTACAGGGACTTCCCTGGTGGCACAGTGGTTAAGAATCCACCTGTCCCTGCAGGGCACACGGGTTCGATCCCTGGTCTGGGAAGATCCCACATGCTGCAGAGCAACTAAGCCCGTGCACCACAACTACTGAGCCTGTGCTCTAGAGCCCGAGAGCTACAACTACTGAGCTCACATGCTGCAACTACTGAAGCCCGTGCTCCTAGAGCCTGTGCTCCACAACAAGGGAAGCCACCGCAATGAGAAGCCCGTGCACCTCAATGAAGAGTAGCTCCCGATCGCCGCAAGTAGAGAAAGCCCGCTCACAGCAACAAAGACCCAACGCAGCCAAAAATAATAAAATAAAATAAAATAGCATAGCACAATATGGATACTGTCGGCCCTCTCTACCTGCAGGTTTCACATCTGCAGATATGGAGAGCCAACTGTACTGTCACAGCAATACCTTGATTAGTGTTTGATTAAATAACTGGGTACTATAGCCTAGCTGAATTGACACATCAAGTTAACTATCAAAATTATCTATATGGGACTTCCCTGGCAGTCCAGTGGTTAAGACTCCATGCTTCCACTGCAGGGGCATGGGTTCAATCCCTAGTGGTGGAACTAAGATCCTGCATGCCATGCGGCACAGCCAAAAAAAAAAAAAAATCTATATATTTCTCTATATGTCTATAGCTCTCTCATTATATAGAATACATATACATGTGTGTGTGAAATTTGCAATTTTCTGAAAGTTGCAGAAATCCTGACACTTCACCCATAAATACTTGAACATGTTTCTACTAAGGACTAGTTTATTCCCCGACATAACACAATACAGTGAGGACAAGGTAATTTAACTTTGATTCGATAACAGTAAAATTTCCCAAACTGTTCTAATAAATTTTTTTTAATAAATTTATTTATTTTTGGCTGCATTGGGTCTTCATTGCTGCACGTGGGCTCTCTCTAGTTGCGGCGAGCGGGGACTACTCTTTGTTGCGGTGTGCGGGCTTCTCATTGTGGTGGCTTTTCTTGTTGTGGAGCACAGGCTCTAGGTGTGCACGCTTTGGTGGTTGTGGCTCGTGGGCTCAGTAGTTGTGGTTCGCGGGCTCTAGAGCGCAGGCTTCAGTAGTTGTGGCTCACAGGCTTAGTTGCTCCACGGCATGTGGGATCTTCCCAGACCAGGGCTTGAACCCGTGTCCCCTGCATTGGCGGGCGGATTCTCAACCACTGCGCCACCAGGGAAGTCCTGTTCTAATAAATTTTAAATCTAGCGTTTATTGAAGATTATTTATTGCCTTTAATTGTTTTGTCTTTTTATTTTTCTTTAATTCCAGAGCCATCCTCCACTTTTTTTTTTTTTTTTGGTCACACTGACATTTTTGAAGAGCCCAGGCCAACTGTGTTCTAGAATGTCTCACAGTCTGGATTTGACTGATTGTTCCTTCATGATTAGATTCAGGTTAAAATTTTAGTCAAAGAATACTAAATGAGTAATGCTATATTACCGTCAAATCCCACCAGGAGGCACATAATTTTAGTTTGTCTCATCATTGGTTTCATCACTTGGTTCATGCACTGTCTGCCAGATTCCTCTATTAATAAAGATAAGCTTTCCCCTTTAAAATTGACAAGGAATCTGAGGGTTGATACTTTGATACTTTGTGACTATCCTGTTCCTCAACAACATTTCACCTAATGGAATTTGTGTCCATTGATGCTCTTTGCCTGAATCAGTTACTACATTGGTGGCTGCAAAACAGTGATCTTCTAATTCTGTCATTGATTCTCTCTCTCTTTTTTTGGCTGCATTGGGTCTTCATTGTGCGTATTATGATTTAAGAAGCTAATAGGAATCTTTCTCCACATCAAACCAAAGGTATATGACCCACACAGCCTTCCCTCTTTAAATGCCTAACATTTTCAAATATCCTCCTCTATTGACTCCTTTTAGCTTATGATAATGCTCAAATCACTTTCTGAAAACAAACAAGAAACAAAACTTCTCCCTACTCTTGACCTTGCATTTGTCACTAGTGCAGTCTTATCTCCCTTTTTCTCATCTCCTCCAAGCCTTTGATGTCTCTCTTTTTTTTTTAATATAAATTTATTTTTTTATTTATTGTCTGCGTTGGGTCTTCGTTGCTGCACGTTGGCTTTCCCTAGCTGCGGCGAGCGGGGGCTACTCTTTGTTGCAGTGCACGGGCTTCTCACTGCAGTGGCTTCTCCTTGTTGCGGAGTGTGGGCTCTAGGTGCATGGGCTTCAGTAATTGTGGCACGAGGGCTCAGTAGTTGCAACTCTCAGGCTTAGTTGCTCTGCGGCATGTGGGAACTTCCTGGACCAGGGATCGAACCCATGTCCCCTGCATTGGCAGGCGGATTCTTAAGTACTGCACCACCAGGGAAGTCCAAGCCTTTGATGCCTCTTTATCTTCACTTACCAGTTCGCTCCACAGTTCACTACAACAAAAAGTAATCTGATGAAGAGCACTGATGTACTCCACATTGCCAATTCAGTTTTTATTTGTGTGTTTGTTTTACAAATCTTGAAGGAATTTACATTATTGATTACTTACTCCCTCCTCAAGACTCTTTTGACTTCTAGGCCACATTTCTCTTAAATGTTGGTGTTCCTTTAGCCACTGACCTCAGCATTATGTTTTTTTCTCCCTTAAACTCTCTCTTGGAGTGATCTCTTTATTTTCATGGTTTCAAATGTAATCATTTTACTGAATGAGCTGGACTCCATGTGGTGCTGTCTCCCATTGTCCTTTAAAACCTGCTCCATGGGTTTTCCTTGCCTTGGATGAAATCTCAGGAAGGTGCCAGAACATCTGCAGTCCCTCTGTCACAAGAACAGTTTCTTTAAAAAAAAGAACAGTTTCTTATCAGTCATTAAAATTTTCAGGCCGTCTAGTATTACATCATAATCCAAAACTTCACTTAAATGAAAGCTCCTCCATATCCTCTCCCAGCTTAAGCCCGTGGTGTAGAATGTAGGCTGAATATATTCCAGTTGAGATGTAGTAGTGGACATCTGTACTTTTTGTCTCTCTTGCACCTCTTTTCTCCCCTCACCCTAGTGTAAGAAGCTTCTTTCTTATGGGAAGTCTCATTTCATGTGATCTGAGTGGGGCTGGCTCCACTCCCACCCATGCTACAGCCCAGGCCTGATCAATCAGATCACTGATTGGTTGAGAGATGAAGCCGATTAGAGCTAAGCCAATTGGACCCCCCTCCCAGATCTTTGCTGTTAGAACAATCCACTGGGGTTACTGAGCTGGTAGGATGGATATGAGTCTAGAGACTAGAGGCCATCTTGAACACCACAGAGACTGACAGAAAAAGGGCCCTCCACATCAGCTGAGCCTCTGTTCCCAGGATTTCCTAGTGAATTCATTTGAGATAGATTTTACAAGTTTCATTTTTAAAAGGCATGAGAGATGACCTATGGGAAACTTTAAATCCTCAAATATGTCCAAAATGGAATCATTTTTTCTTTCCCTTCTATTTTCATTTCTTCTGTCTGTACCAACTCTTTTACTTTCAAATCAGAAACCTGGCATTCAACTCCTTCCTTGTCCCCTATATGCAACAAATCTCAGCCCTGTCTGTTCCCCTTCCTAAATATCTCAAGAGTCCTTTTTCTACGTTCCCTAGTCCAAGCCCTCATCCTCCATCTGTCAGGCCCTTACAATAGCCTCCTTTTCTGATTTTTCTTTTCTGATCTGACCTGATCAAATCTGTTCAGAAGAGTCATTTCAAAATATAAATCTGGCCTCACCACCTCCCATTTGAAAATAACTCAAATTTGCCAAATGATTTTCTTCTTCTTTTTTTTAATATTTACTTATTTGGTTGCGTGGGGTCTTAGTTGTGGCAGACAGGCTCCTTAGTTGAGGCACATGGGCTCCTTAGTTGTGGCATGTGAACTCTTAGTTGCTGCATGCATGTGGGATCTAGTTCCCTGAACAGGGATTGAACCCAGGCCCCCTGCATTGGGAGCGTGGAGTCCTATCCACTGCGCCACCAGGGAAGTCCCGCCAAGTGGTTTGTAAGATAAAGTCCAACCTTGCCAGCCAACAAAGCCTTCCATGACCAGATCTGGGCTGCCTCTTGTCTCTCACCTCCTTCCATCAGTTTCTTTTGGGTGACACCAAAATGTTTTCCATCCTCTGTAGACATCCACTCATGCTCCCTCTGCACAGAATGCCTCTTTTCTCCTTTTCACCTCTGCTCAGGCTTTGGCTCTTTCAGGAAGCCATCTTCAGCTCCTAGGCAAGGTCAAGTGCCCCTCATTTATAATCCCGTCATAGCCAGTAAATAACTTTTTCCCTATTCTACCAATATCCTCTCTTTCAACTGTTTTCCTGATTGCGAGCAATGTGAATAAGGAGGCTATCTTTATCATCTTTGTATCCCCAATGCCTGGCATTCAATATATGCTTTGGGGACAAAATTGCCACGTATTTTGTATTTTGTCAAACTGTCTGAAAATTCACCAATTAGATATATTTAGGGGCATCAGATATTCTTAGCAAAATGTAAAGTCTACCTTGCCTATTAGGTTTCATAGTTTAAAATGAATCAATTTGATTAGAGTTACTTTTATTTTAAAACCTCACTTACATGGGTCATTAAGAGAATGGATTTGGAAGGACAATATGGCATACTAGTTAATGAACTCGATCTGTAGAGTCATGGAGTTAGAGTTTCCAAGGTAAGATTCTGACTCTTCTATTCAGAAGCTGGGTGACTCTGGCAAACTACCTAGCCTCTCTAAGCCTGTTTCCTAGCCTATAAAATGGGAATTGCTTTAAAGATTAAATAATATAGGAAATACAAGTGCCTCTCACAGTGCCTGTGTGGCACATATAAATATTCAATCCAAGGTAGCTGTTCTCTTGATCGTCATTAATAAGGGCGGATCTGGGAGGATGCCATGTGAAGAAGGGCAATGGTGGGGCAGGGAGATACAAGATTTCAACCTTGAATATTTGTGTATGGCAATTTCAGTTCAGAGCAGAGTGTCCAGTCTCTTCTATGTTCACAAAGTGGTGTGAAATCTGGGGATCTTGGCATGGGTATTTCTCAATCACTGCCATACACTCCACTCCTTAGCCAGCATCTCATCTGTCCACTGCAGAGAGAACAGAGTAATTCAGAAGAATAAATAGGCATCACCTCTCATCCATGTGGTGCTGTGCCGTTCACCAAGCTCCTTCACCTCCATGATCGCATCTGGACTCCACCACCAACCACATGTTGCCATTTTCATCCCCATTTTACAGATGATGAAACTAAGGTTCAGAGAAATTTATTTTGTTTTTAATTTATTTATTTTATTTTTGGCTGCGCTGGGTCCTTGCTGCTGCGCGCAGGCTTTCTCCAGTTGCAGCGAGCGGGGGCCACTCCTCCCTGCGGTGAGCGGGCCTCTCATTGCAGTGGCTTCTCCCGTTATGGAGCACAGGCTCTAGGCTCATGGGCTCAGCAGTTGTGGCTCGTGGGCTCTAGAGTGCAGGCTCAGCAGCTGTGGCGCACGGGCTCAGCTGCTCCACGGCATGTGGGATCTTCCCGGACCAGGGCTCGAACCCTCGTCCCCTGCATTGGCAGGTGGATTTCCAACCACTGCACCACCACGGAAGCCCGGTTCAGACAAACTTAAATGACCAACTCCAGGTCACAGAACTAAGTAGCAGAGTTAGGATTCAAAGTCTAGCCCTTCTGATTCCAAGTCTAGTGCCTTTTCTTTTTAATAAATTTATTTATTTTATTTATTTTTATTTTTGGCTGCATTGGGTCTTCGTTGTTGCGTGCGGGCTTTCTCTAGTTGTGGCGAGCAGGGGCTACTCTTGGTTGCTGAGTGAGGGCTTCTCATTGTGGTGGCTTCTCTTGCTGCAAAGCACGGGCTCTAAGCGTGCGGGCTTCAGTAGTTGTGGCCCATGGGCTTAGTTGCTCTGCGGCATGTGGGATCTTCCTGGACCAGGGCTCAAACCTGTGTCCCCTGCATTGGCAGGCAGGTTCTTAATCACTGTGCCACCAGGGAAGCCCTAGTGCCTTTTCTAATACGTGTTAAGTGGAGATGATAGGTGAAAAAGGGGCACACATGCACACACACACACACACACACACACACACAAAGGACGGGAAAGGTAGGCAGGAGGTAAAGTCATAGGATAAGAAAGAACTGTCTGGCAGGGACAAAATCACTAGGGTTGCTATCCCTCCTAAACAGCAGAGGAAGGGTAAATATGTGTTTGGGCAATGACGGCTTTATAAGTAGGTAAAGAAGGACAATATAAATTATGATAACACAATTATGGGATTTTTTGACAAGGGAAAGAATTTATCTGGAAAGCTTTGAAGAAACCATTGACTCTCCATTTTACAGATTAAAAATCTAGACCCAGGGAGACACCTGACCAGCCTCTGATCTTATATCATTAATGGGAAAGCCAGTCTGAAGGCCAGCCGGGACTTACTGTTATGGTTGTTTTGTTAAAATATTGAAATGCTCTTGTTTTTAAACAGCTTTATTAGGGTATAATTCACATACCACAAACGTCACCCATAATAATTACTCAATAATTTTTGGTAAATTTAAACAGTTGGTCAATCGTCACCATAATTTTTAGAACATTTCTATCACTCCCGAAAGAAAACACTGAAATACTTTTATAGTGGTTAGTAAATAGCCACTGCCCTCAGACCCCCAAAAGAATCTCCTTCTGTGGCCTCGGAATCCCCCCCACAGCTACCCATGATCTGACTACAGATACCTGGCCCTTGGGGCAGGGAGCGTCCAGGCCCTTTCTCCAGCACTGAGCAGCTTCTGTTCTGCACAGTTGGTACCTGTGCCACATCTGTTGTTAAGTAAGTTTAGTATCACCCCCGGGAAGAATCAAGGTAAGTGATCAACTCTTCTGGTTCCCAATCCAGAGCTTCTCACACAGCACACTGCTTTTCAGAAGGACAGGAAAATAAACAAGAGAAAAAAAGAAAACAAGTGCTATGAAATTGTGTCTACGTAAAAGATAGACAGGTTTTAAAAGGGGCAAAGCGTATCCATCATCAGCTCTTCAGCAGAGGTGTTCTTACCTTGAGGTTTACAAACTTCCGCCAATGGATGGACTTCTGAGGGTCAGGTAACCCCCTAAAATACAAAATTTTATGAGTATGAGCGTTTTTCTGTGGAGTGGGTCCATGGTTTTCATTCGGTTTTTAAACGGTTCCTCCTTCCCCCCAAAAGGATAACTTTCTAAGAGGTCTAGGGGAGAAGCAAGCAAGGAATGTGCTCAAGGTCTGCAGACCTGGGTAAGAGAATTCTTGATAGGGAGGCACAGGGAAAGGGGAGAAAGTGAAGACAAAGTTCTCCTGACTTGCAATCTTATTTACAAACCAGATATGTATATAAATCAATTGTTTTTGACATGTAAAGTAAGTCACGCAGAATAGGTCACATATACAAACCATCAGTTATTTTGTTAATTTTCGTTGTCTCTTCTTAGGAGATCCACATGAAATGACTAGTTTAGATTCAAAATTAGAAAAATAATACTTTTTTTGTAGATATGCTTTTTTTAAAGTATCACTCTAAATCATGAATTTGGAGTTTTCGATACTTTTTTTTTTTTGTCTGCGCCCCTGCGGTGTGTGGGATCTTAGTTCCTCGACCAGGGATTGAACCTGGGCCCAAAGCAGTGAAAGCAGGGAGTCCTAACCACTGAACCGCCAGGGAATTCCCCTGATACTTTTTGAAATCCCATTTACAGCTCAGCTGGATTACGTTAGCATTTTTAAATTGTTAACTAAAGCACCCCAGTATTTCTACAAAAATTACAATGAAGCCAAGTTCCTTATTTTACTTATAAAAGTGATTTTTTTAAAACTCAAAATAGTACATCATTTCCATTGCATTTTATCTTAGACTTTTAAACATAGTATTTTAAACAAATCATTTCAAATTTTGATTCCCTCTGATAGGTGCGTGGAATTTGAAATCTGGAAAGAAAACTTGAAGATTTTACAGTCTGATTTACTCATTTTATTGATAAGGAAATAAACCCAGAGACGTTAAGAGCCTTGACCAAGCTTGCTAATGACAGAGCTGGGATAAGAATACAAGCCTTGGATTCCTGGCCTGTTGCCTTTTCCAATCCAATAACCAAGCTGCTGGTTGCTAAACTGCCTCTATTTCTCTGATGAGATCAGCCAGTGGGAGACTAAGAATAAACCACTCTGGGGAGACACAGACTCAAGTAAGGACTCGTCAGCTCTGCCTCTTCATGCTCCAACAAGCATATTCTCATAGGACTGCTCCCAACTCACCGGTCTACTGAATCACTAGAATTCAAGCATTCATAAATCACATGACATTATCAATATTGCAGGATTTGCCCATTGATCCCTTTGTGGGTCCTTTAAGAAATTAGACTATTTGGTTTCCCATATTTCTTCTCCTTTTCTGCCAGAAAGTCCAGCTGCTTTTAGTCCCCTGTGTCACAGGCTCTGCCTTTTCCTTGGCAGGGAAGACCTCAGGCACATACACAGCTTGTGTATGTCCTGGTTTTTTTTCTTCCAGGGGGATGGAGGTGGGGGTAGTTAGTGAGGTGAAGGAGAATCTCTTCCTTGAACCTGAGGGTCATTTCTAATGGCTATGGAAATTTAAAAATGAACATCATTATCAAATCTAACAAAGACAGTTATTATTCCTTAATATTATCTGATACCTATTTTCTGCTTAAATTTCTCCAGTTGTCTCCAAAATATCTTTTTTTTTTTTAAGAGAGAACTTTTATTTTTTAGTTTTTGGCTGTGTTGGGTCTTTGTTGCTGCTCACGGGCCTTCTCTACTTGCGGCGAGTGGGGGCTACTCTTCATTGTGTTGCGTGGGGTTCTCATGGCGGTGGCTTCTCTTGTTGCAGAGCATAGGCTCTAGGCTCGCGGGCTTCAGTAGTTATGCGTGCGGGCTCAGTAGTTGTGGCTCGTGGGCTCTAGAGCGCAGGCTCAGTAGTTGTAGTAGTTGTGGCTCGTGGGCTCAGTAGTTGTGGTGCACGGGCTTAGTTGCTCCGCGGCATGTGGGATCTTCCTGGGCCAGGGCTCGAGCCTGTGTCCCCTGCACTGGCAGGTGGATTCTTAACCACTGCGCCACCAGGGAAGCCCTCGTATAGAGTTTATGAGAGCGCCACTTCCTCTCCTACTTTTGGAATTGTCAGGCATTTTGTCTTTTGCCTATCTGATAGGAAGCTCCACTCTGTAAAGAAATGAGATGTGTAAAAAACAAGCAAAAGAAAACAAAAACTGAAGAAACGAGATGTGAGCCTAGTCCTCAAACACTGTATAATCAATTGTTTTATATATAAATATTTCATGCTTCCTGGAGTTAATTATATGCTCCCACCCCATCTGAAAGTCACTGTTTTAGCTCCTGAGTACATCAGGATCTTCTATATATCAATGAAAGAATGAAGAAGATAGTGAGGTAATTATGTACTATTTACTATTTCCTGGAAAGATATGACTGGTACTGACTTTTCCCTCCTATGAAGATCCTCTTTTTTTTTTTAAACTTTGGGTTTATTTATTTATTTATGGCTGTGTTGGGTCTTCGTTTCTGTGCGAGGGCTTTCTCTAGTTGCGGCAAGCGTGGGCCCCTCTTCATCGCGGTGCGCGGGCCTCTCACCATCGCGGCCTCTCTTGTTGCGGAGCACAGGCTCCAGACGCGCATGCTCAGTAATTGTGGCTCATGGGCCTAGTTGCTCCGCGGCATGTGGGATCTTCCCAGACCAGGGCTCGAACCCGTGTTCCCTGCATTGGCAGGCAGATCTCAACCACTGCGCCACCAGGGAAGCCCGAAGATCCTCTTTAACACATATAAAATCCAAGGGACCAGATGTTGATTTTACTGTGAGGAGTGTTAGGATTCCTGTAACCCTTTTCTTCCTTATTGGTATTTGTCATGGCAGGTTGTTGATTCTGATGAAGTCATAATGCTTTGTTTGTGGGGTCATCTAAAGACACATACCTTAGGAAGAATTGGCTTTTAAACAAAGTGAACCTTAGATGGTAAAGTGATCAATTTTCTGAGATCATAGGGATAAAGATCTCCAGAAGAAAATGTATCTGGAAAAGCTTTCCTCTTTCATGATATGAGTTTTACTCAGTTGAAATGTAGGCAACACAACCGGGCTGACACCTGATATGTTTCTGGATCATCCTTGGTTGCCAAAAGCTCCAAACATTCCTCAAGGACACAGTCATTTTGCACAACAAAGGGAAAACCAGCCCATTTCTGGCAATCGGGTGGAAGTCTAAGAGGGAAAAAAGTATACCAATATAAATTCCTCTCTAGCGATGAAGAATAGGGTGTTTAATATTATACCATAGAATAAGTAGGGTATTTTAAGGATCTTTTTTCCTTTTCTGAACACATTTTACCTTAGAGAATTTCACAGAGAACATAATGATCTAAAGAGTGGGAAGGATGATATCTTACATTGCTCTTATATTTAAATCTTATATAAATTTCTTAAAAGAACTCCAAGTTAATAAAATGACAGATTTTTAAGCTTTCATTCTGATAAAGTAAAAGCCTTCTACTCAATGTATCAGCCACCTGCATTAAAAAAAAACACACAACAGAACAGGAAGTGCAAACATTTGGCTTCCAGTTTCCTTTTATAAACCAATAACATCTTCAGTTCTAGAACAGCTTTTAAATATGTGGCTTCTGATAAATGTTGGCAGAAATGGTGCACTCCCAGAATAAGTTCTGTGTACTCAGCTCTCCCTACTCATATACATCCCTAGGTGGAACGACCACAAAACTGCCCACTACAAAACAGGCTGAAGAGAAATCTGGATGTGACAGAAGGTATAAGTGTATATTATAACGTGACACTGATACTTTATTAAAAACAATTTCATGTCTAGGGTCAAATCTCTAACCAAATGTGAGTGCCGTAACAATATAACTATTACTGATACACGTGAAGTTTCAAACTGAGGGGCTAGGGTAATGGGGCAGAAATTGCACACAAACAAAAGAAAAACTTCCAAATGTTCTCTTCCCCTTCAGGCAAGTTTCAGTTCTACAAATCTACCCTTGCCTTTAAAATATCAAAGTGCTGTTCTGCCCTCAATTCTCATCCCGTTGTGCAAGGAAATCTGTGTCTCTCTTCCCCGAATTAGGAATATGAGAAGACTTCCAGGTCCGTAAAGACCAGAAAGCAGCCCTGCGGGAAGTTTTATCTTGCCCCAAAGCTGTGAAAGTGGGCATGGTAGTGTGGAAAAAGCATCCGAAAGGAAAAAATCTGTAAACCATACACCTGTGGTTGGAAAAACAAAACAAAACAGAAAAAAACCCCCCAAACCCACGGATCTGGACATCATCAGGATCTCGGGGTATAGACAGAAAAAAAAGAACAATCGTGGCTCGGGTTA
Organism: Balaenoptera physalus; assembly: GCF_965194825.1. NCBI lineage: Eukaryota > Metazoa > Chordata > Mammalia > Artiodactyla > Balaenopteridae > Balaenoptera > Balaenoptera physalus. The sequence continues at coordinate 18,656,378 of NC_138895.1, read as the reverse complement.
AAACCCGAGCAGCGTTTCCTAAGCGATCGGGATAGCAAGTGGGGATCTTAGTGGAGACTGGGGAGCTGGATGTGACCGAACGTACGGACACCGCCATTCACCGCTGCCGGGTCCGCGCCTCCCGCGCCGGGCGCCTAGTGCGCCAGCCAATCTCCTCGCGCACTCCCCTTCCCATTGGAGGCCCCGCCCCCCGCGCCCGGGATGCTGGGCCCCCGCGGCGTGACGCAAGCACGGCAGCTCCGCCCCCTGCGTCTCTGGCCTCGCCGGTGTTGGGGGGGATGGTTCTATCATGGCGTCAATGCAGGTAAGAGGAGTTTGCAGCATCTGGGCGGGCTCCGGAGCCGCAGGGAGGATACGAGCGTTTCGTCCGGGGGGGTGTCTGGGACTCTGGGACACCTGGGCCGGCTCCGGAGCGGTCCCGGTGGCCGGTCCTTCCCCAGCGTCCGGGCGTTGGGAGGGGTGAGAGGCGGCGAGAAGAAGGGGGTTTCTCGGTCGGTCGAAGCGGACACCAGCCGGCCGGGAAGTTGGGGGATAAAGAAGGCTAAGGAGAGGAAAGGGCGAAGTTTGATGTTCGCTCAGCGGCAGTGGTCTCGGAATCATCTCCAGCTCACACGGACGGCTCCCGCTGGCCTGACCCCCGCCCCAGGGATGTCTTTTCCTCCGCGGTCCCCGGCTGAGCGGAAACAGCTGCTCTCGCCGTTGTCGCCGGGGCAGGGGCGGCCCTGAGAGGGGCTGAGTGTGGGGAGCTGAAAAGGCGTTCCCGGAGAAGGCGGCTGGCTGCAGAGCGTTTCGCGGCCTCTGTTCAGGCCTCCCACGCCCGGCCTCCCTGGCTGCTCGGCCCCTCGGCTCCCCTTTTGACTCTTAGTCCTTTGCCCCAGGGGTACCTTCCTCTCTCAGCCTCCGCACTGTCAACGAACATACGTCCAGCAGCCCGTTTTCTCACTCTCCCCGAAGCTGCCCTTAGCCCATCAAAATCATTTGCCGCCTAATATGCAATCTCCCCGAGAGACAAGTCACCAGCTCCCCATACCTCCCGGGATAGATAGCTCTCCCTCAAATCTTTTTATTTCCTACGGTGCCCCACCCTTGCGGTCGCGGTTAGGCTACAGCCTTTTACCCCTCTTCCCCAGATCTTTAGTGGAACCTTAGTTTGGTAGGAGGTGTTTTGTTAACCCGTGTTGTATTTACCTGACTTGGCAATGCGTGGTTTTCTGGTTTTCCAACTTAATAGGCTCCTTTTTACCAAATCCACAAAGAATTTGATTTTTTTTCAGGCAAAGATGGCATCCACAGTTGCAGTTTTGTAGAGATTAACTCTGTATTATCTATAGCTTGCATTTAATTTACAGATGAAGACTAGCTCTGTCAAAACATAGGAAGAGAAGGCAGAACTCCCGTTTGGAGTGTCATCTGGAGCGCTTTTTAGAGTTTTAACAACATCTTAAAGAAGGAGACCACGTTTTTCTTGGAAGGATTTTATGCTTTTGTTTCTAGAAGAATAAGCACGTTTCCCTGTCCCCCTTCCATTTTTTCCTCTTTTTAGGAGAGAAAAGTGCTTTTCTTTCATCTCTTTTCTGCATCTTCTTCCTCTTCTGTGCACGTATTTGCTTCACATTTACTTCTGTGCTTTTGTGTTGTCTGTCCCCTTTCAGCCTCTCCATTCAAGACTCTTTTTACCTTTGCTTCTCCCTCTGGACTTTCCTGCAGAATAGAAAAAGAAAATTGTATATAACATTCCTAGTTGAAGAGATGTCATGAAGTAGTACAGAGAAAAAAACAAGAACAATTTCAGGAAACGTTATACTTTACCCTAATCTCCCCAGAGACGTTAGAGAAGTTTCATCATTTGAGGCCAAAAAAGGAACTGTAGAACACTAGTTGAACAGTAGATCGGCTATATGACCAATTTAAGATTATTTGTATTAAAAGATTAAAATCCACTATACTTGTGATTATATTTGGCAGGAGGATTATAGGGATAACTAATTTGCTGATTAGATTTAGACTTTTAGTGTCTGGAGAAGACAGATTTCAGTTTTTAAGAGAAAAAAATTTGAGTCGGTACAAAACAATGTTGACAGTCTTGAATTTTACATGGCGACTTAAGCAATGGAAACGATACTTGGCAGTGCAATACTGCGTTTTTCTGCATCCCAAGTACTACCTCTGACTGTCTTTTCACCCTTTATTCCTTTCTATCTTCTGATTAGAGGAATGGAAAACTGATGTTTCCTATTTTAATTAAAACTAAATTCTTCCTTTTATTTGTATTTTAAAAATACCTGATACAGATTTTCTGGTAGTATCTTTTTTATTAAAAAAATTTTTTTATCGAAGCATAGTTGATTTACAATAGTTTATGTTTCAGACGTACAATATAGTGATCCACAATTTTTAAAGATTATATTCCATTTATAGTTATTAGGAAATACTGGCTATATTCCCTGTGCTGTACAATATATCCTTGTAGCTTATTTATTTTATACATAGTAGTTAGTACGTGTTAACCCTGTCTCCCTATCTTGCTCCTCTCCCTTTCCCTCTCCAGTGTTAACCACTAGTTCTTTATATCTGTGAGTCTGTTTCTTTTTTGTTATATTCACTAGTTTTACTTTTTAGATTCCACATGTAAGTGATACTGTATAATATTTCTTTCTCTGACTGATTTTATTTCACTGAGCATAATACTCTCCAAGTCCATCTATGTTGTTGCAAATGGCAAAGTTTCATTCTTTTTTTTACGGCTGAGGAATATTTCATTGTTTGTGTGCGTGTGTGCACGCCAACATCTTATTTGTATGTTCATCTGTTGATGGATACTTAGATTGCTTCCATATCTTAACAATTGTAAATAGTGCTGCTATGAACATTGGAGTGCATGTATGTTTTACATTAGTGTTTTCATTTTCTTCTGATATATACCCAGGAGTGGAATTGCTGGATGATATAGTAGTTCTAATTTCTGTTTTTTGAGAAACCTCAATACTATTTTTCATAGTGGCTGCACCAATGTACATTCCCACCAACAGGTAAAAGGGTTCCCTTTTCTTCACATCCTTTTCTGGTAGTATCTTGAAAAATATTTTAATATAGATAAACTGAGCTTTTTGAAACACAGCACTTTCTGTGTGGTTATTCTGTGTCTTTGAACAAAATTTTTTCCTGACCATCTTAATGGCAAAATTTAACTCCTCAAAACAAATAAATTATACATAAAACTACAGCTAAATTATGAAATTTGTTCATTCACTCATCAGTTATTTTTTTGAGGGCCCACTGTGTGTCTGGTATTCATCTAGGTGCTGGGGATACAGCAGTGAACAAAAGCAGGCAAGGTTTCTGCCCTTGTGAATGTAATAGTCTGGTTAGGGGCAATGGATAAGAACAAAATATTTAAGTTAATCACTATTATATTAGAAGGTGATAATGCTATGGAGAAAAATTGTGGAAGGAGGTTAGGAAATATTTTTTGGATTTTAGTTTGAGTGCTTAGGAAAAAATAAGCTATACATGAGTGCTGCTCTAACCATGTCCTTACCTAAAAAAGTTTTCAGTAGATTTCTTTATCTTAACCCACACCAGGATATTATTGCTGATGAAGAGGTTACTTAAGCTGTAAGAGGAACTGTATTTTAAAAACATGCATATTATACAAATGTAACAAGATTTGATTACTTACATTGATAAAAATAAATAAATAAATAAAATAAATTAGCCTTTAGGATCATCAGGATATCAAGTAAGGGTAGACTTTGAATTTCTTCTTTGGAGAGTATGTTGTTGTTTTGTCTTTTTTTTTTTTTTTTTTAATTGAAGTATAGTTGATTTACAGTGTGTTAATTTCAGGTGTACAGCGCAGTGATTCAGTTATACGTTTATATGTATATCTGTTCTTTTTCAGATTCTTTTCGGAGAGTATGTATTTTAAAGTTGATGTTGTAACTACTGCAGTATACTCTATCAGTGCCTCTCAACCTTTTTTTAGGCTGTGGCACACACAGAAAATACTTTTTGAATTGCACACCAGGGTGGGTGAGATAGTTGGAGGCTACAAGCACCTGGCCAAGCAGCTCAGAGTGAAACACTGGGGATGAGGATCAGTATTCTAGTACACCTGTAATGCTGGGGAAGCTCTGCTCTGTAGTTTTGCTAGAGTTGTTCTTCAATATACAGTTCAAGATTGTGGTTTTCAGATTTATATGAGCCCTTTGAGATGTTCTTTCCCATTTTTTTCTTTTTCTTTTTTCTTCCTACTGTTTTTTCCTAAAACAAAGTCACAAATCACCAAGTAAGGTATGATTACATTATGTTTTAAGAAACCATTCTTTGAGAATGGTGGGTTCATGGTGATACTTAAAATTGGCAGGAGTTAGAGTAAAGAAATAGATATACGTTTAATTTTTATGATTCTAGAATTCTTAAAATATTATGTGGAAAGTTGTCGATAACAAATTTTTAGATTTAGCATTTTCGGGACTTAGATAATTTGGTACAGACTTTCTATCCCCAAACTACAAAAGCATTATTAAAGTGAATTTTTATGTGATTCAAAGCATTTCTTAAAAGTGTAGCAATATTAGGGTATTCTGTTTTCAGCTAAACCATAAAATAGTATTTTTTGTGTTATGTTTCTTTTTTCATTTTGTACCTAATCTTTTTTTTTCCCCTACTGGCTCATTTCATATTATAAAATAATTAATATTGCCTCCCAGATATGTTTTCTGATTTTAGAATTTAGCTGTTTCATTCAGCATTTATGTTGGAAGTTTTTAAGTATACCTGGTATACTTTTCTAATTTAACCATCTAGATTTACTGATTTTAGGTAATGAACTACTTTTACCTTATGTCTTAAGATCTGAGAAAGCCAGTGTATACTAGTTGATATTTGTCAATTACAGAAATAGTGATATAATTGAAAGAAATGGTCAGTTGAATTACTTTTGCAGATTTTCTGCGTTTTCTTCCTCTCTCTTACTTAATTGGGTCTTAGACTATTGACTGTTGACTTGACTAGATGGAAGGAGATTGAGACTTAGTAACAGGAGATGGATTATGAATGTGTGCTTTTTCTTAGATGAGTTAGAAATAATAAATTATTTTGGATTATTCACAACTCTGCATTGCTGTTTACTCAAATAATTGGCTATAGTGATTGAGAGAGGTAGAGTATGGGCTCTTGCTGAAATTATTATTGTAGTCATGTTACCTTGACAATTAGATTTCATATGACTGTTTGTTGACATCATTATGAAGGGTTACAGCATAATCAAAAGTTAGAAGACTGACTGTCATCATGGATCCTGAGGCTTACTGAGCACTGGATACTTGGGATGTATAGCTAGAATTAGAGTATATGAGAAGGTTGGCTAGGTACCCTGGCTAGGAATGGGGCTGACAGGGAGCTGTTGGAGCAAGTGCTGAAGGAAAAGGGGAACAGCATAGAGTAGAATTGACGGTGTTCTGTGTGAATGAGAAGCATAAGTAGATAGTAGACTACGTTGTGAACAAAAGCATAAAGTTGGGGTCATCATTTTAATTCTCAAAGCAGTCATTGTGGTATTTTTCTTTTTGCTATTAATCAATTACTACTTTACAAGATGCCTTTTATTTTTGTCCTAAAGTGTTGTTTTGGGTCTTTCATTTAACTTTTTAGGTCTCTTCCACTCCTCTGGGCCATAGATTCCATTAGAATAGGAAAAAAAAAATCCTTTCGTGCACATAGTGACTACAGTAAATGCTTGTCAGTCACTTGACATAGCAAATTCTGCATTAATTTAGTTCTGTTTTAGAGAAATCCAAAAAATTTCACAATTTGTTTGGAAACACAAACGATCCTGTATAGCCAAAGCAATCTTGAGAAAGAAAAACGGAGCTGGAGGAATCAGGCTCCCTGACTTCAGACTATACTACAAAGCTACAGTAATCAAGACAGTGTGGTACTGGCACAGAAATAGAAATATAGATCAGTGGAACAGGATAGAAAGCCCAGAGATAAACCCATGCACATACGGTCACCTTATCTTTGATAAAGGAAGCAAGAATATACAGTGGAGAAAAGACAGCCTCTTCAATAAGTGGTGCTGGGAAAACTGGACAGCTACATGTACAAGAATGAAATTAGAACACTCCCTAACACTGTATACAAAAATAAACTCAAAATGGATTAAAGACCTAAATGTAAGGCCAGACACTATCAAACTCTTAGAGGAAAACATAGGCAGAACACTCTAAGACATAAATCATGGCAAGATCCTTTTTGACCCACCTCCTAGAGAAATCTAGTAAGCAATTTTCTTATAGTAAGGTTGAATACCTATAAAGGAATAACTTAAAATTCATATTTATATTACATGTGTATTCACCCCAAAGTTTGCTTATTTTCTTGATTTATGTGTTTGCCATAACTTTATGTTTTTCAAAGTATTTTCATTTTCTTCCTCTCTGGATTCTTATTCCAGCCTTGTAAAATGGGAAGTCAGATAATCCCATTTCATTCTATTAGAGAGAGTGACTTTTGATAAGTAATAACTTATTTGGGAAGTGACTTACCCAAAATTTCATTGCAACTGAGTAGTGAAGCTGAATTGGAAACCAAGCTCTAAAATCTACTGATGCTGTTAAGTTGGAGGTAATGAACATATTAACAAGTTTGGTATTGTTGAGAAATCATTTGGATAATTATTTAAATCTTCATTCAAGAATTTAGCATTTACTAAAATATTTTATAGCTTCTATAGTTAAGAAAATGAGAGGAAAATATTCCTTATACTTTAAAATATAAAGTCACTTTATCAAAATTTTTACAGAGGTTCTTTATGCATATACTTGTGCACTGAGTAAAATTATAATGGCAAATCTTTACTGTTCAAAGATAATCTTTATTAATAATTAAGGAGAATTTTTAAAGGGGTGATCTGGCATTTTTCTGAAAATATACTTCTGCATAGTATTTATCTAAATTGAGCATTTGTTAAATGAATTTTATTGCATCTTTATATCATTGTCTGCTTCATTATTTTACCTACATAATACTTGTTCTTGTTTGTCAGGTGTTTTAAGAATGTCTTCATTTGATAGCCTTTATTTGGGAATGCAGTTTTTGGAGTACCAACAAATGGTGCATGCCTTTGAGTTACTTTATTCTGAGAAAAACTGTAGTTTCATTCAGTTGCTTTTGTAAAAAAATTCATTAGAAAAACGTGCTCAGGATCTGGAATCAAAAGACCTGGATTCAGGTTCTGTTTCACTACATAACAGTTGTGTTGCACAAAAATCAGTGTAGTGAAGTGGTTAAGACAAAAGTAGATTAACAGAGAGGTAAACATTTGTAGAACTCCTTTCTTGATTTCCCTTCCCAAACTTGTTCTTTCTATAGTATTCCCCATGTGGTACATGGCAACTTCATTCTTCCAGTTGTTCAGTCAGAAACCTTGGTTTCATCCCACTCCGTTGTCAAACCAGCAGATTCTATCCAGCTCTACCTTCAGAATAAATCCAGAATCCAACTGTCCGCTCTTCTGCATCATTACCTGATGTAAATCATCATCATCATCTGTCATCTGTATTATATCAACAGCTTCCTAACTGGTTTCTCTGCTTCTGCCCTTGTTCCCTTACAGTCTTTTCTCAACTCATCAGATTCTTTCAGAACAAAAGTCAAATGTCACTTCACTCACATCCTTACTGTGGCTTCCGTATTTTACTCAGAATATAATCCAAAATCCCTGTTAATGACCGTCGCCCCACCCTCCTCACTCCTCTACAGCCTTATGGGCCTCCTTGCTGTCTTTGCCCCTGCTACTTCCTCTGCTTGGAGTGCTCTTCTCCACGTATCCGATGGCTCACTTCCTTTTTTTTAAATCTCAGATCTTTGTTCAAATGTTTTCTCAGAGAAGCCTTCCTTGATCACCCAGTACAAAACAGTCCTCCCACTGTGGCACTTGCGGTGCCCCTTTCCCTGCTAAATTTCATCTTCATATCCCTGACATATTGTAAATTAACATACTATTTCTCCTGGACATACCCCAGTGCCTGGTATGTAGGGCCTCAGTAAATGTCAATGGAATAAGCACAGCTTTTGGATTCAGATAAACTTGGTTTGAATTCTAGCTTTGCCATTTAATATCTGTGTAACCTTTTTTTTACCCATACTATGGGGTAAAATTACAAATTACTTCATGTCATAGATCTTTGGAATTGTTTTTGAATTATATCTTATAATTCTTATAATAGACCTCTTATTTTAAACTACCTCTATCAAATACTCACTTTAAAAAAATTTTGATTCCTGGTCCTGTGTTGGCTACCAATGGAAAAAAACAAATTTCCTTTATATGAAGTCTCTCTTTGTATTTACACACCACAGGAAGGAGAGAGGAAGTATGATTTCTAATTAGCATGTATTCTTTGCCAATCTTCTTCAGAATTTGAGAGTTAGCCAAGTAAAATTTTGAGCCTCTTACATCAGTTTTACATGGCATGTTCAGTTTTTTTTTTTTTTTTTTTGGCCACGCCGTATGGCATGCTGGATCTTAGTTCCCTGACCAGGGGTCGAACCCATGCCCCCTGCAGTGGAAGTGCAGAGTCCCAACCACTGGACCGCCAGGGAAGACCCAATTTTTTTCTTTTTTTAATTGAAATATAACTCACATATCATAAAACTTAACCTGTTTTTAAAAGTATAAAATTCAGTGGTTTTCAAAATACATTCACAACCATCGTCACTAAAAGAATATATTCACAAAGTCACCCCCAAAAGAAACCCCTTACCCGTTAGCAGTCAGTCTGTTCCCAGTGTATCGTGTTATCCGGTCCCCCACGTCCCCACCTCCACCCTTGGAAATCCCTAATTTGTTTTCTATCGTTTTAGATTTGTCTGTTTGGGGCATTTCATATAAATGGAATCATACAATATGTGGCCTTTGGGAATGGCTTCTTTCACTCAGCATAATGTTTTTGAGGTTCATCCATATTGTAGCTTGTATCAGTACTTCATTCATTTTTAGGCTGAGTAATAGTCCATTTTATGGTTATACATACCACAATTTGTTTATCCGTCAATTAATTGACATTTGGTTTGTTTCCTGTTTCTATCAGTTAATTGACTGTTTGTATTATTTCTGCTTTTTTTTTTTTGAATAATGCTGCTATGGGTATTTATGAACATGTTTTTGTATGGACATGTTTTATTTGTCTTAGGTATATACCTAGGAGTGGAATTGCTGAGTCATTTGGTAACTCTTATGTTTAATTTTTTAAGGAACTGCCAGATTTTTCCACGGTAGCTGCACTCTTTTACATTCCCACGAGCGGTGTGCAGAGGTTCCGGTTTCTACATATTCTGGCTAATGTTTGTTGTCCATTTAAGAAATTATAGCCATCTTAGTGGGTGTGAAGTGGTATCTCATTGTGGTTTTGATTTGCATTTCCCTAATGGCTAATGTTGGACATCTTTTCTTGTGCTTATTGGTACATTTCTTGGAGAAATGGCTATTTAAATCCTTTGCCATTTAAAAAGATAAGTTATCTTTTTATTGTTGAGTTGTAAGAGTTCTTTATATATTCTGAATTTATCAGACATGAGATTTGCAAATATGCTTCTATGTGAGCTGTTTGCACATTTTTCATGGTATCCTTTAAAGCACAAATATTTTTAATTATGATGAAGTCCAGTTTATTCTTTTGTCATTTGTACTTTTGTTTTCATATCTAAGAAATCATTACTTAATCCAAGGTCATGAAGACATACTTTATTATACCTCTCTTCTTCTGAGAGTGTTATAGTTTTAGCTCTTACATTTATGTCTGATTCATTTTTAGTTAACTTTTGTGTATGGTCTGAGGCATATTTAGCTTTTATAGCATTAATATGGCAGGTTGTTTTCTTTCTGAAGTTGTATAGGTCCAAGATGAGAGTCCATCAGGTTTGATAATATCCTGCTGGATTCAAATTATTTCTCTTGGTGAGTGGAGCTGTTAGCTCTTTTTCAGATAAGAATTTATATTGCAGCCCTACTACTAAAAAATGTGATTATAATCCTGATAAACTATTACTGAGAATATTTATGTATTCATATATTGGCTTTTATTATAATTGAAATAGACACACGAACTTTGGTTTTTAGACTTGCAAAGCATTGAGTCACTGGGCATTTTAGAGGTCATCTAGTCCAACCATCATATCTTTAAATCATTGCTGCATTTTGTGATTAGAGCTAGCTGATAAAATGATTACTTTTGTACTGCATGAAAGGAAGCTATATTGAGCAAATTGATATATAGTTTTTTTAGTATATACATTTGATATGAGAAAAATTGTTACGTTTCCTTAAATAGGAAAACCAATTTAAGGATTTTAGTGGAGAAAATTATGTAGCTGGGCATATTGGTGCCATCTTTGCTCTTTATGTTGCTGGAAACCTCAAATTCCTATCTATATAGCAATTAGTTTGAGCTACTTGATTTGATATTTCTACAGTCTGTCCACATTATTCATGAATTCTGTATTTGTGAATCCACCTACTTGGTAAAATTTATTTGTAACCCTAAAATTGATTCTCATGGTGGTTTTGTGGTGATTTGCACACATGTGCAGAGTGGGAAGATTTGAGTTGCTGATGTGCATGTTGCAGCTCAGGTAAAACAGGGCAACTTTGCAGCTGTCATACAGTAAACAAGTGTCCTTTCTTGGATCTGTTTAGTGCCACTTTCTTTCACATTTTTGTGCTTTTAGTGATTTCACTGTTTAAAGTGGCCCCCAAGCATAGTACTGGAGTGCTGTTCAGTGTTCCTAGTTGCAAGAAGACTGATGTGTCTTGTGTAGAAAATATGTGTGTTAGATAACCTTCATTCAGACATGTACTGTTGCCCTTGGGTTCAGTGTTACTGAATAAACAATATATATTAAGAACTCTGAACAGGAACACACACAAATTAAGGTTATTACTGATTGGATGAATGTGAGTGGAGGATCACAGGAACCTAACCCTGTATTTCCCCTAGGAACAGTGTTTCACTGTTTGCTAATTAAGTATTTGCTGTGACTTTACAGAATGTAACTACTGTGAATAATGAGAATTGACTGTATTTTGATTTAAATTTCAGTCCACCTTTGATTTGAAATGTACTGAAGCCAGGTTAAAACTGGCAAAATGTAATGTTACTACATTCAGGTTCCTTGTTTGCCTTTTTTCCATTTCCTACTGTAGATAAGTACTGTCCCCCAGTTTTTTTCTTGAGTTACACAATCCAAGTTAGTGGTTTTCAATGTTGGCATTATATTGAAGACACCTGGTGAGCTTTAAAAACAACACCTATCCCCAGAGATTGATTAATTGGTCTGGCACGCATCTTGGGTATTGGAATTTTTCTCAGCTCCTTGGTAAGTCTGATCTGCAACCAAAGTTGAGAACTCATCTTAGCTACAATGGGAGAATTTAGCTGTGCAAATTATGTAAATTGGATAAGATACAATAAATCTCCAGATTTAGGGTTCAGGAGATGGTAGACATTTCAAAGTTGATACTTCTGGAGAGATCTTTTTAAGAACCAAATTTGAGACTATGAAAATGTTTATGTTTCTGGCTGTTTACATGATCACAGTTCTATCAAAGAACATCCATTTTCTGTACATATCAGAGCAAATGTTGACTGCCTTTTCAATTTTTGTGAAATCTCCTTTGGTGGCCATTTTATAGAAAGAAACAACGTATCTGCCCTGAGAGTTCTTTGTGGAGGAGGATTAGTAAACAAAGTACATGAATATGCTGCTGCTGGGTGGTCCTCTAGGCTTAGTTATGAGCTTAGTGATTCTTCTGTGCCAGTTGTCTACCTAGACAAACTTACAAATTTTATATCAGAAATCTTTGGAGTTGAATATGAATAATTACAGTCTTAAGGGTTTCTTTGTTTTAGTTTGGTTTGGTTGTTTTTGATTGTTTTAAATAATCTTAGGAGTCCTATATTAAAATGTGAATAGCCCTTGGAATGTTAGTCTTGTTTTTAGTCTTTTGGCCATTATTGTTGTTACCCCATGCCGCTCCCATTTTAGGCCTATGCTGAGAGCTTTTTGTCAGTCTGTTAAAATCACTGAGAATCAGGCTTTTTATGATTCTGGGTCCTGGGTCTGTCTTTCCTGTCTTTAGGCTGAACTGGACAGTGCTGCAAATTTGTAGATTTTGTCAGTAGCCTTTCCCTGCTATGAATACTTAATCTTTTTAGTCACTTTTTAATAGTGAGCTTCCACTTTGAATTCTGGGTATTTTCACAGTTCTCAGTCTTGTCTTTTCATTGTTTCTGAGATTTTTTTTTAAACTTATCTAGCTAACTTAGTCCTTCTACTCTTTGTGTTTTTGTTTATTTATTTTTAAAAATTTTTGGCTGTGTTGGGTCTTCATTGCTGCACGCGGGCTTTCTCTAGTTGCCACGAGCGGGGTCTACTCTTCGTTGGGGTGTGCGGGCTTCTCATGGTGGTGGCTTCTCTTGTTGCGGAGCATGGGCTCCAGGTGCGCAGGCTTTAGTGGTTGTGGCACGAGGGCTCAGTAGTTGTGGCACACAGGCTCCAGAGCGCAGGCTCAGTAGTTGTGGCGCACGGGCTTAGTTGCTCCGCGGCATGTGGGATCTTCCTGGTCCAGGGGTCGAACCCGTGTCCCCTGCATTGGCAGGCGGACCCCCAACCACTGCACCACCAGGGAAGTCCCTGTACTTTTTGAATTCAGATTTTACTCGAAACCCCATTAGTTCTTTAAATCTTTATATCTGGCATCATGAAAACACCAAACTTAGCCTCAGTCTCACAGCTGTACACACTTTTTCTTACCTTGTGTGCCCTCACAGCACCTTTTACCTCTTTCATAGGATTTTTCACTTCTGCCTTGTACTTACTATAAAGGTACTTTATTAGATTTTTAAGTCACTAAGGGCAGTGTGTTGCTAGTAGTAAGTACTCCAAGTGTTTTCTGAGTAAATAAATAGAACAGTTACTCAAGTAAATACTTTTTTCAAAATAGATCAGAAGTGATATCAGAACATTGCTTTTTTGCCCTATCTCTGATTCCTTTGATGTCTGTCTTTTGTTTCAGCTTCTGCCCTGGCCCGATTAAAGAAACTAAAGAATTGAATTGAATAGGAAAAAGTATATAGTATTTTAAAGTTAATGTTCATTTCCTGTTAATTATATACATCTCTTTAAACTAGATTAATATTTGGTTTGTAATTCTTTCACTTTGGACGTAATGCTTCAATGGAAGTCTTCTTTTTTTTTTTTTCCTTATGGTAGGTTTTTTCCTTAAGCTTCGAGTCCATAACGCTTATTTTGACAGCAAATAATTTTAGGTCTTGCTTCATTGAGACTAAAATTATGTGATTGCTCTCTCCCTAAGTCCAAATACGTTGTGTCTCAGGATACTTCTCATTCCTGAAATTCTATTCCTTTTCTAAATGTTTTATTCGTAGGGTGTGTCTGGGTGTGGATCTGTTTGTGCATGTGGGAGGAGGAGGTATGAGGTTTTATTGGGTGGAGGGGTTTTGGTATAGGGAGTTTGTGATTGGTTCTTTCAGATGTAGCAGAGGACAGAACATCTGTTGATGGTCTGTGAAGTGTGGACTGGGCTTACTGATAAGCGTTATTACCCATAAACATAGTATTGACTTAAAGAAAGGCACAAAACATAAGAGTTACGAGTTTAAATTTTATTCAGGGTCTCACTGAGGACTATAGCCAGGACATAGCCACTCAGCTCTGAGGAAACTGCTCGAAAGAGGCAGGGGAGAAGCCAGTTTATATATGACTTTTGGCTAGGAAATACATGCAGTCAAGAATACATCTTGGTAAAAGATTACTGCTAATCACCAAGAACAGATATCTCAAGTGAATGATTTTAGTGCTTTTCTATGTATGGGAAGATACAAGCATCTGGGATCATTGAAATTCTTCCTGAGATATGCATCTAACTATTTAAGGGCCTGTTTATCCAAAGCACGGAGTTCCTTATCCTGGAGTTCCTTATCCTGTTTTTCGCTCTGAATTCCTCTCAGGTTGTACTGTTGTTGGGCAGCTGCAGTGGGTTACTACTTAACTCTTGTAGAACTGGGTGGTGAGCAACAAACACTCTTTGTTCTTTGTCTGTGGTAGTGACAGTTTTTTAAAAGTGACAGAGCTTTACTTCATATTTTTTCAATTTAAATTATAATGGAAGAAATTGGTCAGTTTGGAATATTTCTACCAAAAAGCACAAAAAACAACCCCTACAAGGATATAGACGTCTGGCTTAATCCTTGCAAGCCTCTAGTTTTCAGAAGTTTGATGACAGTGATTGAAGTACCAGAGGAAACTAAGACAAGTTAATGGTGATGGCTTGGAAAGGATTATCTATGATCCTGAATAGCAAAAGTGGTGTGAATAGGTGTTACTTCTTCCTTTTTTTCTCAGCACCTATTCTAAAATTGGCTGTTGTATCTGGTTGTGACTGAAACCAGATTTTTCTGTTTAAGATACATTGGATTTTTTTTTTTTCCGGCTTGTGGAGTTGAACCCGGACCACCACAGTGAAAGCCCGGAATCCTAGCCCCTAGGCCACCAGGGAACTCCCCCATTAACGTTTTTTATTATCTTATTTTAGATCCTCATAAACTGGCAAAAATTAAGACTAAATTTTTAAAAATTAAGCAGCCCTTGTTTTTGTAATTGAAAAAAACAATTGAAAGGTAAATTGATAATTTCTTAAACTAACAACATAAGATGCCAAAATTGATTTTATAAGTCAGTCATTTATACTTTCATATTTCTTCATTCTTTATTAGAATGAAACTTGGTATAAATACATTTTATGTTTTCTTTATTTTTTTAATAAACTGAGTTTTGCGTTGCTCTCCGAAAAAAACGCGTTGTTGGTTTTTAAAAAAAATTAAATCCTAATAGCCTTGTATTCCCAGAGATTTTACATATTAATGTTAAAGAAGTTGTTGACTTCTGAGTTTGCATAGAGTGAGAGAAACATACTAAAGATATTCTTTCTGAGAATCTCAGAATCATACTTTTGCTATTTTTGACAGCTGAGGCCCAAATATGTGTAAATTTGTAAGCAAAAATTGTTTTAAAGAAGACTTAGAGATTTGAATTTGATCTTTATTTAAAATAGTGGTGTTTATACTCTGTAGCTTTTTTTTTTTTTTTTAATAAATTTATTTATTTATTTTTGGCTGCATTGGGTCTTCGTTGCTGCGTGCGGGCCTTCTCTAGTTGCAGTGAGCGGGGGCTACTCTTCGTTGTGGTGCATGGGCTTCTCATTGTGGTGGCTCCTCTTGTTGCGGAGCACGGGCTCTAGGCTTGTGGGCTTCAGTAGTTGTGGCTCGTGGGCTCTAGAGCGCAGGCTCAGTAGTTGTGGCGCATGGGCTTAGTTGCTCCACGGCATGTGGGGTCTTCCCGGACCAGGGCTCGAACCCGTGTCCCCTGCGTTGGCAGGCAGATTCTTAACCACTGCGCCACCAGGGAAGCCCCTGTGTAGCTTTTTAATAACACATTGTTATTGTCTTTTATAAAACACAAATTGAAACTTCTGAAGAAAATCAGTTTTATTTTGGTCACTTCTATACGTATGAGACATTCTGCTGTCTACCTTAAACACCAGTTCTTAAGCATATTGCTGTATTCCTTATGTTAAAAAATCTTCCCGTCAGCATTAAATGTGATCCTTTTTTCTTACTTTCTAAAGTTAATGCGTCTAACTAGTATTATAAAAGTTTCCACCGACATTATCAAGAGAAAATATTGGTGGAGGAAGTCCCTAAAATCACAGCATAGCATAACCGAGCATACACATATTGAGGAAGAACAAATGGCTATATACATTGAATGTAACAAAAAAAGTTGCCCAGCTGTCTTTTCATTAGATGGATATTTGGGTTTTGTGAGGTAACTAACCTGGAATGTTAAGGTTAGTAGTTCATTTTATAAATTATTTTATTTATTTATTTTTGGCTACGTTGCATCTTCGTTACTGCATACGGGCTTTCTCTAGTTGTGGTGAGCGGGGGCTACTCTTCGTTGTGGTGTGCAGGCTTCTCATTGCAGTGGCTTCTCTTGTTGCAGAGCACAGGCTCTAGGCGCATGGGCTTCTGTAGTTGTGGCACGTGGGCTCAGTAGTTGTGGCTCCTGGACTCTAGAGTGCAGGCTTAGTAGTTGTGGCGCACGCACGGGCTTAGCTGCTCCACGGCATGTGGGATCTTCCAGGACCAGGGCTCGAACCCGTGTCCCGTGCATTGGCAGGCGGATTCTTAACCACTGTGCACCAGCGAAGCCCTAGGAGTTCATTTTAACATTTTATTCCTGCTGATAGAAATTCTCTTTGTAAATAATGCCTAGAAATGCATGGGGTTATAATATTTTGGGTATGTTAAGTGGGTAGGGGGAGCAAGGGGGAGGAAAATATTTTATACTGACTAGCTTTTCCGCAATACTATTTTTAATTAAAACTGGAAATTTATTTGCCTTAGATAAGATACAAGGTAATGATAACATGAGTTATGAACACATTTGGTTTTATAGTGGTAATTTGTTCAGTTGGTTAACAAAAAAAGTTTGTGCTAAAAACAGCTTTATATTTAGTTTTTTAGAACATTTTTAAACCATTATAGTTATGTAGGGATATGAATATATATAAATAACACTACTCACATTAGATGAGGTTATTATAATATCACACAAGATTTATGAGATAATATTGAGAAGTGCTTAAAACCATAATGAGAATATGCATATCACTTGTAAAACTACAGAAAAGTAATTATAGGTATATATAACTGAATTAGGCTGACAGTATGTGGAGGAAGCTTTAACTTGTGAAAATTAAGTAGAACCTGGGTTCTGGAATTTTTGAACTAAAAGAACTCTAGAGAGGGACTTCCCTGGTGGCGCAGTGGTTAAGAATCTGCCTGCCAATGCAGGGGACAGGGGTTCAAGCCCTGGTCCGGGAAGATCCCACATGCCGTGGAGCAACTAAGCCCGTGAGCCACAACTACTGAGCCTGCATGCCACAACTACTGAGCCTGCATGCCACAACTACTGAGACCCGCGCACCTAGAGCCCGTGCTCTGCAACAAGAGAAGCCACCGCAATGAGAAGCCCATGCACTGCAAGGGAGAGTAGACCCCGCTCGCCACCATCTAGAGAAAGCCCGCGCACAGCAACGAAGACTCAATGCAACCAAAAATAAATAAATAAATTTATTTTTTTTAAAAATTAGGAAAAAAAGAACACTAGATAAGTTAATCTTTTTTTTTTTTTTAAATGAAAAAATGGGCCCAGAAGTTAAGTAACTTGTGTAGGTTTATGATACTTAAGGTGTACCTGCAATTCAAGAAGTGGCCTCCCTAATTTAAAGTATTTGTAATTTGTACTTTTCAGATAAATCTACCTGACAGAATAAAAATGTTCTCAAATTATTTATAGTATCAATTTTATTTATCCAAGATGAGTTCCATTGCAAAACCAGGTTTTATGTTCACTGAAAAATGTTGAACATAGAACAGTAAAATTTGCAGTACGAATGCGGTACATCTTTAAGAATACGTATTTGTTAGAAGAGTATTCTAACAGTAACGCCCAGTAAATTATAAATAACCAGATGTGTGTTCCTTTGAGACTAAATCTGCAGGAAGGATAAATCTATGTAACTAAGATCCATCTATATTTACAGCTTAAGAAGAATCTTATAAAATCTTTTTAAGTCACAAAACTTTAAAGATAAAAGTTGTGGAAGCTGCCTTTTGGTATAGCGTGTTGAGCGTCAGTACTTGTTCTAACAGTATGCCATGATCTAATTAGCCGTATTCCTGTTTCCACTTTTTTTACCATTGTAAGCTGCCCGTGTGCTGCTCCCTCTCCCCCCACACCCAGTTTTGTGTTATTCTTTAGGGTAAGTTTTCAAGAATGCTGTTAGTAAGTCATAGAATTGGTATTTTCTAGCTCTCAAAATACTTGATAGTGAGTTGAAAGTGGTAAAATGTGAGAAGTATCGCAGAAATAGGAAGAGAGCCAAGTTTGGTATAATAGAATCAAAGGGGGAAAGCTCTTCACATGAAAGATTGTTAAGTGATAACGTCTGTGAAATAAGACCTCCAGTAGGTTTAATAAGCAAGTGGCTTGAACTCTGAGAAGCTTGCGGGCATTGAAGTTTAAGTGAATGTATTAGAGGGGAAGTAGAGGCAGTGGGTGTTGACCAATTTCATGGAGTTGGACAGTGAGAGGAAAGGAAGGAATGGACAGAGAAGATAAATGATGACTGTTTTAAAGCTAGGAGAGACCCACATGATGACTGAAGGGAAGGGGTTATGGACTGGGAAAGAGTGAAGTTATTAGAAACCAGATTATTTAACCCTGAGAACAATATCCTGGATGAGTTGATAAGGCATGAGGTCCAGAGAGAGAGGTGGGAGGGTTTCAAGAAGGGGAGAGAATCTTCTTTCTCTGGGAGTTAAGTGAAGGACCAGAGATTGACTTTAGGGATGGTGTGATTTTTACTTATTTTTCTTTTAGTTATTGGCTAAAAATAGGGAAACAAGTTGGCAGTTTGCTTTTTTTTGCATATTTAGCATTTTTACTTAGAAGGAAGCTTTTCATTAATGAATTTTGGAGAATATTTGTGACAGAGTTTATAGATTTGAGCTGAAAGAAAAGCTGAAGTTTATTATTTAAAATATTACCCCAGGGAATTCCTTGGCAGTCCAGTGGTTAGGACTCTGTGCTTTCACTGCCAAGGGCCCAGGTTTAAAAAAAAAAAATTCCTTCAAACAAATGAAGTTGATACATATTTTCATGAGCTTCAAAATATTTTTTAAAATTTCAAAATATTAAATTTGCTGACCCATCTCATTCTAACAATCTGAGGTAGATATTTAATTATGTAGGAATTAAGCTACAGATTATTATTTATCCAAAGCCACACATATTATACACTCCTGAAAAGCAGGTGTTGAGTTTGCCAATTGATTATATCCTTTATAGCACTTGTATTCTTTCTTTTTTGGGGGGCTGCACCACGTGGCTTGCAGGATCTTAGTTCCCCCACCAGGGATTGAACCCAGGCCCCTGACAGTGGAAGCGTGGAGTCCTACCACTGGATTGCTTGGGAATTCCCATGCACTTATATTCCTAAGGCTTGAATTTTACTTAACATTTTTAACAAATAAGTGACAGATCCTATTATCCTAAATCCTAATTCTTGTCTCTTGTGATAGATCTGCAGTTTGATTTGTAGGTCAAACCAAACTTTGCACCCAGCATATTTATTTAAGGCTTGATGTGTGCCAAACCCTGGCTATAATCTACATTTTCCACTACATAGCATGTCTTATGCTTTATGACATTATATTTGTTCCAGCAACTTTATTAATACTTATCAAAGCCTCTGAATGTAGCCCAGCGTGACCAAATCTGGAAGGTATAATAAAAAATTTTTAATTGTACCTTTACAAGGAAAAAACCCACCACATTTAAATATTCTTCCAGTGTCAAAAAAAGTTAGCTAAAATGAGACCTCAGCTCTTATCAGGCTTAGTGGTAATTACTGCTTTTTACCTATAGCATGAAATGTAGTGATCACAAGGGCAGAACAGTAGACTCAGAACTGTAGTTTATTTCATTTGGAGTCAAGGTTTCTGGGTAACTTAAATAATTTTTTTGGAACGTTAATTTCCAAAACACCGGACAGATAACTTCTGAACTAGCTTGAGAAATTTGGGTTTGATATTTTATTTGGAACGTTAATTTCCAAAACACCGGACAGATAACTTCTGAACTAGCTTGAGAAATTTGGGTTGTGAACTCATTGCCTCCTGGAGCTGAGGTGGTTTAAAAGGTACGCATGATGGATCCATTAGGTTCATGGTAGAGAGCATACCCAGCCTAGAGTTTTAAAAGGCCAGGGGACTTCCCTGGTGGCGCAGCAGGTAAGACTCCGCGCTCCCAGTGCAGGGGGCCCCGGGTTCGATCCCGGTTAGGGAACTAGATCCCACATGCACACTGCAACTAAGCAGCCCGCCTGCCGCAGCTAAGACCCGGCGCAACCAAATAAATAAACAAAAATAAAATAAAAGGCCAGGCTTCAGCTCTGGTTGATTCAGCTATTTTTGTCTATCTGAATATTCACGGGAAGTTTGAATCCATGGGTCCAAATCTCAGCTGCCTCCAACCCCACATAGACAGAGACTGGCTGCCTTTCTACCTGTTCCTCCTCCTGTATTTGTTTCAGGTTAATAGTACCACCGTTACTCAAGCTAACGTCCTGGAGTCGTTCTCATTTTTTTCTTTCTTACTCCCCCCATCATTTACCACTAAATCCAGTCTTTTGTATCTCGATTGTTCACTAGTAATGTCTCACTTCTTTATTTTTCTAAGTAGTTTTCAGTATGGCTTCCTGGCCTTCATTCTGTCTTAACTCCAGTACATCTGGCACACTGTTGTCAGTCATCATTCATTTTATTAAATATTTATGTATGTTCATTGTTGAAATGTTAGAAAACTACCGATTAGTAAAAAGAAAAATCACTACCCTGAGAAGATCAATGGATGGTGAGATTAAGGGGTTATTTTAATTTTTAAATATTTTGGTTTCTATCTTTTCCTTATAAACATGGCATTTAACATTGAAAAAAACAATTCCCTTGTTAACTCAGTCCCTAATCCTAAACATCTACTCACAGATATTTCACATATCAGTTATCACTCCCCTTTCCTCTTTTTTTTGATTCGTCTCATAAATATTTACTTATGCTAAAGTTTCTTCTCTGTTCTTTCACAACCAAACTTTTTGAAGTGGCCCCCCAAAAAAAAGGGGTATGATGCATAAAAAAGAACTTAAAAATCATAAGTGACTATTTTAAGGAATATTAATAAAATAATAAAGATATTAATATTCATCTAGCTTAAGAGATAAAAGTTACCATTACTTTTGAAGCCTCCTTTATGTACCTCTTCTAATTGTACCTCATTCCTTCCCAGAGTAAATTGCTCTCCTGGATTTTGTTTATCATCCCCTATTTTTCTTTACTTTTTTCTGACTTCCTTTGTTTAACCTTTTAAGATTAATCCATCTTGATGGATGTAACAGTACATTTTTTAGACTAAGTACTATTCCATGTTACAAAGTCTTTTATAATTGTTTATTTTACTCCTAATTTTTTGTGAACATAGCTGCTTTAAATATTCTAACACATCTTTCCTGATGCACATGTGCATGGTTTTCTCTGGGGTATGTGTATATATCTAGGAGTGGACTTGCTGGGTTGTACTATGTCTTTGTTCAGTTTTACCAGGTAATGTCAAAAGTGGTTAAATAAGTTTATGTTCATGCTGGTAGTACAGGAGTTCCAGGGATACCACATACTCCTCAGCACTTGGTATTGTCTGACTTAATTTTTGTGGAAGACATCTCATTGCAGTTCTGTTTCACATTTCCTTGATTGATAAAGAGGTCAGATATCGTTTTTATTTGTTTATGGGCCATTTGTGTTTCCTCTTCTATGGAATGCCTATTGACTGTTTTTCAGTTTGGTTATCCTTTATTGATTTTTATAGGAGTTCTTTCGTATGACTAAATTCTTTTCCCAGTTTAAGATTTGATTTTTCACTTTCAGTGTCTCTGAACCACAAAGAGAATTTATCAGTCTTTTTCCTTTTTGGTTTGTACTTTCTCTGTTTTAAGAAATTCTTTTCTACTGTGAGCTCATGAAATTTTTCTAAAATTTTGTCCTAAAATGTTGTCTTCTAAAAGTCTTGCAGTTCAGTCTTTCACATTTAAGTCTTTAATCCCTTATGGGTTGAGTTAGGGATCCAATTTCTTTTCTTTTTTTTTTTTTTTTTTAATGAATACCCAATTTGTCTTAGCGCCATTTACTAAGAAGCTTTCCTGTTTGGTCAACAGTCAAGTTTCCAAATATGTGTGGGTCTGCATCATCTGGGCTATCTCTTCTGTCCCATTTGGCCTGTATGTGTCCATATTTGAGTTTATGATGAAATCTTGATGCCTACCAGGGCTAATCCTGCTGCCTTTCAAATCTAGATGTCTTTTTTAAAAAAATCCAGATGTTAAAAGAAATTAGCAAAAATGTAAGATAAAGCCACCTTAAGAAAAATGAATAATTGAAAGGAGTTTTATATTTCACTTAACTTTGCCTTTCCTGATCAGAGTATGTTTACATATGCTTGTATATCATATATTTACCCTTATTTTTAAGAGCTTATGCTTCTCATTTTATTTTTTATTGAAGTATAATTGACCTACAACACTATGTTAGCACAACATTTAATATTTCTATGCACTACAAAATGATAATGGTAAGTCTAATTACCATTTGTCACCATAAAGTTATTAAAGTATTGTTGACTATATTCCCAATGTTGTACATTTCATCGCTCTGACTCATTTATTTTGTAACTGGAAGTTTGTACCTCTTAATCTCCTTCACCTATTTCTCGTTCCCCCACCCACCTCCTGTCTGGCAGCCACCTATTTGTTCTCTATATCTATGAATCTGTTTCTGTTTCTTTTTGCTTGTTCATTTGTTTTGCTTTTTAAATTCCACATATAAGTGAAGTCATATAGTATTTGTCTTCCTCTGTCTGACTTGTTTCACTTAACATAATACCCTTGAAGTCCATCCATGTTGTCACAGATGGCAAGATTTCATTCTTTTTTATGGCTGAGTAATATTCTGTTGTGTATATATACCACATCTTTATCAGTTCACCTTTCGATGGACACATAGGTTGCTTCTATGTCTTGGCTATTGTAAATAATGCTGCAATGAACATAGGGATGCATATATCTTTTCAAATTACTCTTTTTGTTTTCTTCAGGAAAATACCCATAAGTGGAGTTGCTGGATCGTATGATAGTTCTATTTTTAGTTTTTTGAGGAATCACCATGCCGTTTTCCATGGTGGCTGCACCAATTTACATTCCCACCAACACTGCATGAGGGTTCCCTTTTCTTCAAACCCTCCCCAACATTTGTTATTTGTTGTCTTTTTGATAATAGCCATTCTGACAGGTGTGAGGTGATATCTCATTGTGGTTTTGATTTGCATTTTCCTGATGATTAGTGGTGTTGATCATCTTTTAATGTGTCTGTTGGACATCGTATGTCTTTTTTGGAAAAATGACTGTTCAGGTCCTCTACCCATTTTTTAAAAAATAATTAATTAATTTAGTTTTTGGCTGTGTTGGGTCTTCGTTGCTGCATGCAGGCTTTCTCTAGTTGTGACGAGTGGGAGCTACTCTTGTTGTGGTGCGCGGGCTTCTCATTGCGGTGGGTTCTCTTGTTGTGGAGCACGGGCTCTAGAGTGCAGGCTCATTAGTTGTGGCGCATGGGCTTAGTTGCTCCACGGCATGTGGGATCATCCTAGACCAGGGCTCGAACCTGTGTCCCCTGCATTGGCAGGTGGATTCTTAACCACTGTGCCACCAGGGAAGTCCCCCTCTGCCCATTTTTAAATCAGGCTGTTTGTTTTTTTGATGTTGAGTTGTATGAGTTCTTTGTATATTTTGGATATTAATCCCTTATCAGATAACATTGTTTGCAAATATCTTCTCCCATTCAGTAGGCAGCCTTTTTGCTTTGTTGATAGTTTCCTTTGCTGTGCAAAAGCTTCATATTTAGTTTGATGTAGACCCATTTATTATTTATTTTTTTTGCTTTTGTTTCCCTTGACTGCAGCAACATCCCCCAAAATATTACTAAGACTGATGTCAAAGAGTGTACTCCTTAAGTTTTATTCTACAAGTTTTTTGGTTTCAGGTCTTACTTTTAAGTCTTTAATCCATTTATAATTTATTTTTGTGCCTGGCATGGGAGAGTAGTCCATTTTGATTCTGTTGCATGTATCTGTCCAATTTTTCCAACACAGTTTATTGAAGAGGTTGTCTTTTCCCCATTGTATAGTCTTACATCCTTCTTGCTGATTAATTGACCATGTTAGTGTGAGTTTCTTTCTGGGCTCTCTTTTCTGTTTTATTGACTTATGTGTCTTTTTTTGTGTCAGTACCATATTGTTTTCATTCCTGTATCCTAGTAGTATAATTTGAAATCAGCAAGTGTGTTGCCTCCATCTTTGTTTTTCTTTCTCAAGTTTGTTTTGGCTATTTGGAGTTTTGTGTTTCCATTACAGATTTTAGATTTGTTCTAGTTCTGTGAAAAATACATTGGTGTTTTGATAGGGGTTGCATTGAATCTGTAGATTTCTTTGGGGAGTATGGTCATTTTAGAAATATTAATGCTTCCAATCCATGAGAATGGTGTATTTTTACATTTGTTTGTGTCATCTTCACTTTCTTTCATCAATATAGTTTTCAGAGTAAAGGTCTTTAACCTCCTTGGTTAGATTTCTTTCTAGGTATTTAATTTTTGATACAATTGTAAATGGGAATGTTTTCTTAATTTTACTTTTTGATAGCTTCTTGTTCATGTATAGAAACACAACAGATTTCTGTATATTACTTTTGTATCGTTCAACTTTACTAAATTCATTTATTAATTTGAATAGTTTTTTTGGTGGCCTGTCTAGGGTTTCCTATGTTTAGTATCATGTCATCTATAAACAGTAATGGTTTTACTTCTTCCTTTCCAATTTGGATTTCTTTTGTTTCTTTTTCTTATCTGATTGCTGTGATAATGCCACTTTTCATATATAATACATTTTGTATTGGAAATAGTTATTTTCATAAAACAATGTCTGTTAATAAACAATGAATTTATTTTTATTTTTAAATAAACAAAATTTAAAATTTCACAGTTGTAATTTCTATTGCAGTAAATAGCAATATATCTATATTTTCCCCCTATAAGCAAAAGCTTTTTGGGTTACTTAAAAATTTATAAGTGTAAGAGGCTCCTGAGACCAAAAAGTTTAAGACCTATTGCTCTAAAGTAAACATTTAAAACTCTTAATATATACTTTGTTAGGTACACTTTTAGCTATATTCCACACCTTTTGATAGGTAATATTTTTGTGACAATTCCTTTTTTTTTTTTTTTTTGGCTGTGCTGCGGGGCTTGTGGGATCTTAGTTCCCCCGCCAGGGATTGAACCTGGGCCCTCGCCAGTGAGAGCACGGAGTTCTAACCACTGGACCGCCAGGGAATTCCCATGATAATTCATTTCTGAATATGTTCTAGTTTTCTTCTTCTTTGATCATTGAGTTGTTCGAAGGTGTGTTTTAAAATTTCCAAATGTATGTGGGTTTTTTCCAGTTCTTTTTGCTGTTGATTTCTAATTTACTGCATTGTGGTCAGAGAATGTGATTTGTATCACAGTTCTTTGAAATTTGTTGAGGTAGACTCTGGCTTCACACCAGTTTTTATAAATGCTTTGTAAGTGCTTGAAAAGATTTTTTTCTCTAGTTCGTGTCAGTGTTTTTAAAATGCTCTATTGATCAATGAGCAGGTAGGAAAATAGTAAATACTCTAGATACTTTTAGGCAGAGTGAGATTTCATGCAGGTAATAGGTTACAAGGGTGTGGTTAGGACTAGAGCAGCAAAAAGGGTAGAGAGGGTTTGAGAGGAAGAGGGAGGTTGTCTAAGGATCTGGGAGTTGTTACTACCTATGGCTGGAACCAAAGAGCCTGCACTTGCTACTAAGCTGCTGGAGCACTGGTACAAGTTACTGCTACTTGGTAGAACCACGCACACTCCTGCAACTCAGCAAGAACCCAGGAGCTCAACTTTTGCTGATTTTTCTGGAATCTACAGCTGCCAGCTCTTGACTTCAATAGGAGACACCTTCCGTTGGAGGTGTTTCAGAACCAGGAGTAAAATGGGAGGGGGAATGGCATTTTTCTTCTACTTTTTTTCCCCCCCGGTACCTTCTTCTGGCAGAATGGAAGACAGGGGAGTCTGACAGAAATAGTTCACAGGCTTTTTTGTCTGCTTGATCTATCCATTACTTTGAGAGATCTTAATAAAATTTCCTACTATGAAGGTAGATTTGTTAATATTCCTTTGCTTGTCTATTTTCAAAGCTAAGTTGGGTATATACAAGTTTTTTTTTATCATTTAAATTTTATTTCATTTTTTACATAGCAGGTTCTTATTATCTATTTTATACATATTAGTGGGGTGTATACAAGTTCTATGCTTTTGATGAACTGAACCTTTTATCATTATATAGTTTGTTTTTTTTAAATCTCTGTTAGTATTTTTGGTCTTAAAGTCAATTTTACTTGATATTAGTGTAACTTTGTCAACTTTCTTTGGCCTGGTATCTTTTCTGTCCTTGATTTTGAACCTTTCGGTGCCCTTATCTTTTAAAAATCACATAAACTGTATATTGTCACCATCCATTTAACTTTATCTTTTAACTAAAGAACTTTCATTTTTTTACTGACTAACTGATATAATGGACTTTATCTTTTAACTAAAGAACTTTCATTTTTTTACTGACTAACTGATATAATGGAATTTCTTTCATTTTGTATGATTTTCATTTGTCCTTTTTTTGTATCTGTATCTTAGTATGGATTGATTTCTTTTTCCTTTTTCTCATTTTGCTTTTTCCACCTCTCCACGTTTGGAACTTATACACTCCTATTCTTTTACAGGTTACCCTAGCTATTTTTGCATTTATTTTGCTGTTATCATTCTAGTTTTTATTTCATACTTTTTGTTACAAAAATTTCAATCATGAGGAAAAGTACAAAAAAGATAGTACAACATCTCTAGTCTTTATGTAGATTCAACAATTAACATTTTCTGTATTTACTTTTTCTTTCATTTATTTTTTTGTTTAATAAACATTTTTTGTTTTTGTTAAGCCTTACTGAGAAAAAACGCACATACCATGATCATTCAAAGTATACAGGCTAATGGCTTTTATTATTCAGAGTTGGGCAACTGTCACCACAGTCAATTTTAGGACAGTTTAATAAATGCTTTTACTAAAGTGTGTGTAATATACAGAAAAGTACACAAATCTAAATATAGAGTTCACATATTCACAAAGTGAATGCATCCTTTTAACCACCACGTGAAATAGAATAATACTTATACCCCAGGAGCCTCTCTTATGCCCACTCCTAATGACTGCTTCCTCTTCCCAAAGGTAACCACTGTCTTGACTTCTAATGCCATAGGTTACTTTTGCCTGTTTGTGAGCTTTATGTAAATGAAATTATATGATACGGGTTTTTTAAAATTTTTTGGTTTTTGTTTCGTTTGCTCAACATTAGTTTATGGGATCCATGTTCTGTGTAGAACAAATTCGTTTTTATTGCATTGTATGAATTTATCACAGATTATCTACCCAATTTACTGTTGATAGGCATTTGAATTATTTCTGTTTTGGGCCTGTCATGAATAATGCTCCTATAAACATTCTTGTATGTGTGTTTTGTCGAACATATGTATGTTGGGTATATACCTTAGAATAAAATTGGTGGGTCAGAGCATATGTTTATATTCACGTTTACAAAGAAGCACCAAATGGTTTGCCAATTTACACTCCATCGAACCGTGTATGAGAGTTACATTTCTTGAACATACATACTTGCCAACTTGGTCTCGTCAGTTTTTAATGTTAGCCATTTTGGTAGATGTATGTTACTATTGTAATATGGCTTTAATTTGCGTTTTTCTGTTCCCCACTGAGGTTGACCCCTTTTTCCTATATTTATTGGTCATTAAGATGCTTTCTGTCAATCATGTGTTCTAGTTTCTCACCAATTTTTCTGTTCGGTTGTTTGTCTTTTTTTTTAAATTAATTTGCAGGAATTGTGATAGCTAATTTAACATACATAGTTATCAAAATCTAAAGTTTTATCAGTATGTTTGCACTCTTTTCAAAAAATAAAATGACCTTGGAAGGCTTTAACTCCCATCACCTGCCTACCAATTTATATGTTGATTGCCCTAATCTTACAGATTAGGCATTTCTGGCTAATATTCTTTTTTTTTTTTTTTTTTTTAATTTATTTATTTTTGCTGTGTTGGGTCTTCGTTTCTGTGCGAAAGCTTTCTCTAGTTGTGGCAAGCGGGGGCCTCTCTTCATCGCGGTGCGCGGGCCTCTCACTATCACGGCCTCTCTTGCTGTGGAGCACACGCTCCAGACGCGCAGGCTCAGTAATTGTGGCTCACGGGCCCAGTTGCTCCGTGGCATGTGGGATCTTCCCAGACCAGGGCTCGAACCCGTGTCCCCTGCATTGGCAGGCAGATTCTCAACCGCTGCGCCACCAGGGAAGCCCCTCTGGCTAATATTCTTTATTGCAAATCCAAAATCTGAAAAAAGGCTTAGACTCACAGATATAGAGAACAAATCAGTGGTTACCAGTGGGGAGAGGAAAGGGGGCAGGGGTGAGATAAGAGGCACAAACTATTATGTATAAAAAAAGCTACAAAGTTATATTGTACAACACAGGGAATATAGCCAATGTTTTATAATAGCTATAAATGGAGTATAACTTTTAAAATTGTGACTCACTATAGTGTGCACCTGTAACTTATAATATTTTACATCAGCTGTACTTCAATTTAAAAAAAGAAAGAGGACTTCCCTGGTTGTCCTGTGGTTAAGACTCCATGATCCCAATGCAGGGGGCCCAGATTCAAACCCTGGTCGGGGAACTAGATCCTGCATACCACAACTAAGAGCCTGCATGCTGCAACTAAAGATCCCGCTCGTGGCAACTAAGACCTGGCGCAGCCAAATAAATAAGTACATAAATATTAAAAAAAAAAAAAAAAATAGGAAGAACACTGACATAAATCACAGCAAGATCTTTTTTGACCCATCTCCTAGAGTAATGAAAATAAAAACAAAAATAAACAAATGGGACCTAATGAAATTTAAAAAGCTTTTGCACAGCAAAGGAAACCATAAACAAGATGAAAAGACAACCCTCAAAATGGAAGAAGATATTCACAAACGAATCAACGGACAAAGGATTAATCTCCAAAATATATACACAGCTCATGCAGCTCAATATCAAAAAACCAAATAACCCAATCAACAAATGGGTGGAAGACCTAAATAGACATTTCTCCAAAGAAGGCATACAGATGGCCAAGAGGCACATGAAAAGATGCTCAACATCACTAATTATTAGAGAAATGCAAATCAAAACTACAATGAGGTTCACTTTACACTGGTTAGAATGGGCATCATCAGAAAATCTACAAACAATAAATGCTGGAGAGGGTGTGGAGGAAAGGGAACCCTCTTGCAGTGTTGGTGGGAATGTAAATTGATACAGCCACTATGGAGAACAGTATGGAGGTTCCTTAAAAAAACTAAAAATAAAATTACCATATGACCCAGAAGTCCCACTACTGGGCATATACCCAGAGAAAACCTTAATGCAAAAAGACACATGCACCCCAATGTTCATTGCAGCACTATTTACAATAGCCAGGACATGGAAGCAACCTATATGCCCATCAACAGACGAATGGATAAAGAAGATGTGGTACATACATACAATGGAATATTACTCAGCCATAAAAAGGAACAAAATCAGGTCATTTGTAGAGACGTGGATGGACCTAGAAACTGTCATACAGAGTGAAGTAAGTCAGAAAGAGAAAAACAAATATATATTAACACATATATGTGGAACCTAAAAAAATGGTACAGATGAACCAGTTTGCAAGGCAGAAATAGAGACAGATGTAGAGAACAAATATACGGACACCAAGGGGGGAAGGGGAGGGGTGGGATGAAATGGGAGATTGGGATTGACATGTATACACTAATATGTATAAAATAGATAACTAATGAGAACCTGCTGTATAGCACAGGGAACTCCACTGTACAGTAGAAACTAACACAACATTGTAAAACAACTATACCCCAATTTTTTTTTAAAAAGTACTTTTTTAAAAAATAAAGTGGAAAAAATAAATTTAAAATGGCTTAGAAATAAAAACTTTTTGGAAGTTGACTACAAATTTTTCGTGTGGCGAAACCTGAAATGAGTGGGTATGCGATTGCCTAGTGTTTTTAAAAATTTCATATGCTGTAAACATTCACATATTTGAGTGCGAAATACTAATTGGTTTGGTGGGGTGCATTGTTACTATTTTTATAAAATCCAGAAAATTCTTAATTTTGAAATATCTGGCCCCAGGAATTTTTACATAAGGAATTGTGAGCCTGTGTTGTTTTATACAATCATTGTTTAGATTTACTTACATATTTACGTATTTTTGCTTCCTATGTCTTCTTGCATCTTTCACCTGTCATTTAGGATTATTTTCCAGAAGGAAATTAAGATTTATTGTTTAGCTGCTTAGTGTTGGTGGTAAACTCTGTTTTATCTGAAAATACCTTTTTTTCACCTGTGTTCTTGAAACTATATCTAGTTTTGCTAGGTATAGGAGTTAAAATTGTCAATTATTTTCACTTAGATGAAAGATAAAATTCCACTTGTTTTCTAAATTCTAGTATTATCTGACTTCAATTATTGCTCTTAAAATGATAGCCATCAGTCTAATTTTGTGTATCTTTGTAGGTAATCTTTTCTCTAGTTTTAGGATTAGCTCTTTTTCAGTTGGTGTTCTGTACTTTCACAGTGATGTGTGTGAGTTTGGAATTCTTTTTATTTATGCTGTTTGGAATTCATTCTGGACGTGGACTTGAGGATTGATGTCTTGAACAGTTCTGGGGAATTCTCATGCATTATCTCTTTAAATGTTGCCTCCTATTCTCTTGTATTCTCTTTGTCTCATGTTTTCACCTCTGTTTCTCTGTTACATCCTGGAAAAATTCTTCAGACATCTTCCTAGGTATTAATTCTCTCTTCACCTGTGTTTAACCTACTGTTTAATCTATCCACTGAGTTTAAAAAGGGTTTTTTTTTTTTTATTTAGGTACATTTCACATGCCATAGAATTCATTCACTTAAAGTGTACAATCAGTGATTTTTTTTTTTTAGTATATTTACCCAGTTATGCAACTGTCCCCATTATCTAATAGAAAATTTTCATCATCCCCAGAGGAAAACCTTCTACCCATAAGCATTCACTGTCCATCTTCTTCCCATCTACTGGCAGACACCAGTCTAATTTTTAGGTCTATAGATTTGCCTCTTCTGGGCATTTCATATAAATGGTATCAACCTATATGTGGTCTTCTGTGACTGACCACTTTTACTTACCATAATGTTTCTGAGGTTCCTCCATGTTGCAGCATGTATCAGTACTTCATTCTTTTTTTTTTTATGGCCAAATAACATTCCACTGTATGAATACAACAGATTTTGTTTACCTGTACATCAGTTAATAGACATTTGGGTAGCTTCTATTTTTTTCTGTTATGATTAATGCTGTTTTGAACATTTGTGTTCATGTTTTTATGTGGATTTGTTTTCTTCATCCATTGAGCCCTTAAATCTAATTATACAAGAAACATACTTCTACATTCTTGTCATAAAAGAGTCATAATATAAAAGTATATAGTGTAAACAGGGGTGTCCTCTTTCTCCTCCATTTTTGCTGCTAGGAGGGAACTACTGTAAAATAGTTGGATGTGCTTCCTTCTCTCTCTTCCGTATGCGTTTATATGACGTTTGTATAAATCTCTTGCTTTTGTTTTAATATAAAGGAATTATATGTATTTTTGAGGCTTTCTTTTTTTTCCATTTCAGTATGTTTTGGGATTCTTCTGTTGTTGTTAGTACACAGAGATCCACATCATTCTTAATGGTTGTGTAGCCTTATTTCCATATGCCATAATTTGTAAAATTATTGATAGACACATATATTGTTTCTGGATTTTGCACACAGTGAAGCAGTCAACATCCTTATTAATTTTTTAAAGCATTTACTGAGGAAAAACATTATTTATCAGGCACAGTTTTGAATGCTAGGATTACAAAGATAAGTAGACCATAATCTCTGCCTTAGAGTTGCTCACAGTTATATAAATGCTACAAGAACATAAAGTAAATTAATTGGGGATCTGGTGCTTTTCCAGCTAGGAAGATAGATTTGTATTGCATCAGGTATTTTATGCTATTGTCTTCTGAATAATTTCTCATTTGGTTCTTACTACTTTTTTAAAGTATTTTTCTAGATTCTGAAAAGACAAATTGTTGCCTTAGTGGATAGAACTTGTATTCCCCAGGATTTTTTTTTTTTGCTTCTGTTAGTTGCCTGGGGCATTACTTCCTTGACCACTTGATTAAATTCTTGCCTAAGGTTCTCAGCAGGAATTCAGACTCAGACCCATGTGGGTGTCTGCTTGAGATTTTGACATTTCATGGGAGACATTTTTTTCTTCCTATACCCATTGCTAAGTTCTAAGCAGGCAGATTTCATTGTTATCTCTTTCTGTGCCCTTTATCTTATTCACTATTACACTGAGGGGTCATAGTTTTATGCAGGTCTTCCGAGAGATTCCTCACTTTTTGGTCTTGCCCCCTTTGGGTTTGGTGCCCCCCTTGGGTTTGGTAGAAAACCCCAAAGTGAAATCCAACCCTGATCCTTTGATTATTTCAGAGTTCGTGTGTTCACTTTGTTTTTGTTTTCAGTGGAATTATTCAGAATATCTACATTGTGCTGGAAATAAAATTTTGTTTAGTCTTTAAATGCATTCTTCCTTTAGCTTTCAGTATACCACAGTCCTGGTTTTTCTCCCCTTTGATCACTCTCTTTTTGAACACTGCTGTACCCTGAAATCATGTAGAGATTATTTACGTATTTGTCTCTGTTTTTAGACTGTGGGCTCTTCACAAACAGGAATCATTTAGTCTTGTCATTTTTTTGCATCCCAGTCTGATTTTTGAAAATGTTAGTTTATTTTTAAATTTTTTATTCTTTTGGCCATGCTGAGCAGCTTGTGGGATCTTAGTTCCCCGACCACTGATCAAGGTCACTGCCAGGCCCCCGGCCGTGAAAGTGCCGAGTCCTAACCACTGGGCCGCCGGGGAATTCCCAAAAATGTTAGTTTAAAATAAGAATGAACACCTTGATTTGTTGAAGGCTTTCCATTTCCTAAAAGGGGGAAAAGTTTCAATAAATAAATGTTAGAATTAAGGACTATAGAAGTATACTTAGGAAAAAAGTATTTTTTCTTAATTTGCATGAATCAAATTCTACCTTATTTTAAAATAAGGTAAGATCATTTCAGTGCCGTGTCATCTCACCCTGAAAGAAGAAAAATGTTGAAATTGTTTAATATTGTTGGGGGGAAAGTAGTAATTTATTAGTGAAATTATATTAATGTGTATGGTATTCTTATTTTTTTTCTATCACACCCTCCTATTGTTAACCTTCCACCTTTAGTTGATTGTTAGATGAAATTAGAGAAAACATGTTGGGCATTTTATATACAGTTGCATTAGCAATCATTGTCGTATATCTCTACATTTTTAATGTTTTCCCCTCTCTTGTTTATATTTCTCCCTACCCTAAATAAGGATTTCTACCCTTTAGAATAGTTTCTCAAAGTGTCAGTTTTAAATAAAATTTTACAAGATGTGAGGCCTAACTCTCCAACTCCTTAACTTGCTCCATTTTTCATCACATTTTAATATACCATACACTTATTTGTTTTTGTTATTATTTATTAACTCTCTTCTGTCACTAGAGTTTAAGCTTTACAGGGCCAGGAATCTTGTCAGTTTGTCCATTGATGTACTGCCATTATTAGTATCTAAGAGGGATATACTCTCTCCTGGTTTTGATTCATAACCATAAGAGTATCATTTAAATATTTTGTGGCTTGGTTTCAACATATATTAGTGTGGGATGATACTTACACAAATACATTAGTTTAGAAGCTGAACTGTTTTATATATGAATGAGCTTTTTAGGATGCTATTTAAAATACTTAGTCTTTTTTTCTTTTTTTTTTATTAAGAGCATTTCATTGAGTGTGTATTCTTCATTAAACAGTAATGTTCTCTGTCATACAAATGTAGTAGTACTTTTTTATACAGTCATACCCATCATCCTCAGCTGTCTGAAAAAGCAAAAACTTGAACTAATATATAAGCATGAGCATTGATGAAAATGATCAGAAGCCGAGGAGGTAAAGATGGCATCATTGGGATGAAACACCATGTTTTAGCACCGTGCTACACAAAGTGTGGTCTGTGCACCTGTTACTGGGCTGTGCTTTTCATTTTATGAGGACTTGGAAAAATTGTACCTAATTTCTCCGGTTAATTTCAGTGAGGGAGTATAGTATGGTTTAAGAGCAAATGAAGCAATAAATGTTAGCCAGTGTTAAATGCCAGCACTGGAGATGGGTTAGGATTTGTTACACGAAAATAATGTGATATATTCACCAAAATAAGTAAGCCCTTTTGCTTGGTAATGTATGGTGGGGCTAGGGAGGGGGAAACAGCAAATAAAAGAGAAAGAAGAGGAGAAAGCAAGAGAATGTCAGTGACTAGAGGTTAGATATTATGACAAGTTATTGATAGTCGAAGAGCAGATGACAGTTAAAAAAGTGAAAACTGGGGCTATCAAGCTATCAGAACTATATACTGAAGGATCATGTGGGCTTGTAGACCTCACTGTTGTCTGAGGATGTCACAATAGAGTAATCATTATTTAAAAAAAAAAACTTTTTTTGACGTCTTTATTGGAGTATAATTGCGAGTAATCATTATTAACAGGCTAAATTATGTTCAATACACGTAATGTCAGGGATCTGTATTAGAGTTTAGAGTTTTACCATGTTCATTTAAAATTTTTTTGATATTTAAAAGTATTAGTCTTCATCCATTTTATCTCATTTCCTGATCATGCCAGGGAAGCACATGGCATATTCAAACTTGGTTTAACATTATGGGTCTGTGTTGGGACAGGCATTGATATTATCAGTTGGGGGAAATGGAACAGGACTGATTAGAACATAGTGATTACGGTTTTTTTTCTTTTTTCCTTTTTGGCTGTCCCACATGGCATGCGGGATCTTAGTCCCCTGACCAGGGATCAGACCTGTGTCCCCTGCAGTGGAAGCGCAGAGTGCTAACCACTGGGCCTCCAGGGAATTCCCATTAGTGGTTACAGTTTTTAAAGTGATCTTTAAATTGCTTTTACTCTTTTGTATAAAAACTGTATCTTGCGCTTTCCGAGGACTTTAAATCTCATAAGGCTAAGAGTAATAATATGTGTCTGTTTTATTCTGTTGGCCTTTTTACGTCCCCACACTTGACCTTTGCTGTGAAGCAGCTACTCTAGTCATTCTTGGAGATGTGGTAGTGGAGAAGAGGATACGTTAAGCTCCTGGGCAGCCTTTTCATGTTACATAAATACTTTCCTCGACCGCTGTAGTAAGCTCCAGTCATAGGGAAGAGTAAATCTCAAGAATAATCCCTCGTGTGTACTGAAGCGGGAAAAAGTTTTAGGAACTGAACTTGTGTCACTCTTAAGTGCAGGGTCACACATCCTAGGATGTTGTAGTAGTCTAGAGATTCTCAACCATCGTTTGATGACGTACAGGAATGCCATTCACTTTTGTGGTGTTTCCCAACATCTTGTCGTTGATAATAGTTAACTGCAAAAGTTGTCAGTGGTTTTCTTACCCCCAAAAGTAGTAAATTTCAGTGGATTCATATCACTTAGATTCATTTGCATTCATGAGGAAGGAGAGAAAGGGAGGTGCTGGCTGGACTATAGAGCCATTGAAAAGCCAAGCCAGTTCTGAAAGTGTTAAATCTTTTTTTTTTTTTCATGGTATTTAGATACATCAGGATCTTTTTTACTGAGTATATAAACCCACTTGGGTCTCTTAGAAGAGCTCAAATTCCTATGAGTTTTCCAGACTTGAGCCAACACAAGATGAGGGCTAGATAGAATTTTCAGGTTTACTCTAGATTTGGGATGCTTTAAAACAGTTAGATTCTGGGCCTGGCCTTTTTGCCTGGGGTGCTTTAAAACATTTAGATTCTGGGCCTGGCCTTTTTGCCTTGGAAGACAGATGTACTGCTGTACACGGTCTGGGAATAAAGTGCATATTTATAGATTGAGATCATGTATCGCCAGGTATGTGTTAAATATTGAGAGAAGAATCATTTTAGGCATACTAAATTTACTCAGAAAATTATTTTTTATTTTTCAGGTGGTTCTAGTACTTGAAGAGTCAGGAAAATTAAACTTTTTTTTTGAAAGTGGGTTGTCTACTCTAGCCACTTTTTTTGTTTAGTATTTGTTTATTCGGTTGCGTCAGGTCTTAGTTGTGACAGGCGGGCTCCTTAGTTGCAGCTCGCCAGCTCCTCAGTTGTGGCTTGTGAACTCTTAGTTGTGGCATGCATGTGGGATCTAGTTCCCTGACGAGGGATCGAACCTGGGCCCCCTGCATTGGGAGTGTGGAGTCTTAACCACTGTGCCACCAGGGAAGTCCCCAGGAAAATCAAACTTTTATTAATGACATATATCATATATTTTTTAATGCATATTTTTTCCCCTACTTTAACATATCTGAAATCAAGATGTGTCTAATGAGTGGTGTGTAATTGTTTAATTGGTAGCAGTTTTCCTTTCCTAGTATTACATGAAATAATAGTGCGTCTTATGATTGATGCCGTGTCTTAGATTCAGAGAACCATGGTACATTTGTAATATATGTAATTAATTTTCCCATATCTCTCCAATTTAGGGACAGACAGGGTGATATTTGGCTATGAACCTTTGGAACTGTTAATTTTTAAGCCCCCTTAGCTCCCAGTAGTTTGTAAGTAGTTCTGCTTCTTTACTTAGTTACCTTCTGCAGTTATTTTCCAGTTATCTCCAGTTATCTCAATTCTAGGCTCTCATTTTCACCACTGTCTAGGAAAGCAGCCAATGTTGCCCCGATGGTCTAATAATCTGGTGGTATCACTGCTTTTGCTAGTGTTCTAATGCACGTGTTTCTCATCTACTTTTGCTAACACTTTGTCTTCAAAGTTAGGAGGTGAATGCTTCCTCATGTGATGATAGCTTTCTGTTGATAGATGCTACATGGTATGATCTCTAAACACATGGTATTCTCTCTAAACAGTTATGCTAGTTCTTCACATTCTCAAGTGAGTATGAATTTTCCTTTATTTTTACGTTGAACTCTTTAAGTCCTCTTTTTTTAGCTTCTGTGTTCATATTCAGTTCTTAGAAACGGGTTCTTAGAACCAGTTTCTTAGAAGAGCCAGAGGACTCTTGAGGGACCTGTTTGCTTACTTAAAGACACTTCCTGCCCTCCTTAATGATTATTGTTCCAGGAAGGATACCTAAGAGTGAATTCCCTGTTTCTATGAGCCTGCCAGATACACTGTTTGACCTTCTACTCTTATCTTTTTTTTCTTTTTTCGGTAAGTTTTATTAGTACACTGGTAAATCATTAGTTTTATTAGTATGCTTAGTAAGTACTCATTAACCCCCCAAATGTTTGTCCTGCTCTGTCTCTTTATTGCAGAGGATGTGGATGTGCAAGGTAGTTTATTGCCTGATAGCAGAGACAGTAAGGGACTGGCATGAATTGTCTTTTTAATGTAGTGACTCCACCCCTCAATGAAAAAAAATGCTCCAGTGACTGTCTTGGATTCTGACCTGTGATACTGAAATTGAAATGGGTGATTTCAGTGGATGCAAATGGATGATAGTGGATGATAGCCTCTTCTAATGGGGAGAGGTTGGAGCAGAGGTTCTGTATTAATCATCTTTCGCTGTGTGACAGATTACCCCCAAATTTAGTAATTTGAAAGAACAAGCATTTATAATCCCATGTAATTCGAAGGGTCTGGAAGCAGAGAGTTGGATTCTGGCTTGAGTTTGCAGGCAGTATACTGGCTCCAGCTGCAGTCATCTGAAATCTTGGCTGGAATTGGAGATTCCAGATTGGAGATTCTTCCAAATCATCCATGGTTGTTGGCAGGCGGCCCTAACCTTACCGCGTAGGCCTCTGAATTGGACTGTTCACAATATGGCAAGTGATTCTAGAGAGAATGACCCAGATGTAAATCATAATCTTTCATAACCTCATCTTGGGAGTAACATACCATCATTTCTGCTGTATTCTATCGGTTACACAGACCAACTCTGGTACAGTGTGGGAGGGAACTACACTAGGATGTGAATACCAGGAGGCAGTTACTTGGAGATTCTCTTGGAGTTTGGCTATACCACAGGCCCCTTTCTTTGTGGACATATAAGAAGTTGTGTCAGGGTGGGGGAAACTTTTCTTTTTCCACAGTGCTCTTCACCGTTATCTCCAGGAGACCTAGGAATAATTACACCAACACGAGTCTTCTTAACTTGCTTTTATATCCTGTTTCAGTTGGTAGCTATGCAAGTCGACCTTCCTTTATATCTTAATTCAATAACAAGGGCTGTCTTCCTTGTCTTAGTAAAGTTTTCAAGGTCTGGAGGATTTCCACAGCAGTGTTTCCCAAAATGTAGTCATTGAAAGAAGACTTTTCCAAGATGCCCTACACTGAGAGGATTCCAGTACTTTCGGAAGCCTGTGTGTTATCTTCCTCCCCTTAGAGAATCATTGTGCAAGTTAGTATATCAGAAGTCTCTGAGAATTCCTGCTTTAAAAAAAAATCCTTTTTTTTTGTTGTTGTTGAGCCCAGTGTTTCTGAAAATTTACTTGATCACAGAACCCACATTTGTTGACAGAAGTAGGATAAATTAAAAACCCTCTTCTAACATAGACACTTACAACGAATATATTCCTCCTTTATTCAAAACAAATTGTTTATGCAGCTTTATTTCTGTATTTTGGATAATTAAAATTTTTCTAAACTAATTTTCAATTTGTAATTTTGCATTTTGGAAGGCAGCTGAGGTCAGAAATTGCGATTAGTTGATATCTTATTTTCCATGTTACTAGCAGTTATGATATTGCACCATCTGAGGAAAAGTTTTCACTTTTGGCAATTTAAAGAGCCATTGATTCTTAGCAAAGAAGGGAGGAGTTTTTAATTCTGTAGTGTTGTTAGATGGTGGTAAGCTTATTTAAAGGCATTATGAATTGAAAAGATCTAGAAACATTGCTGTATTGATAGTAATATTTCACTGTCTAGAAAAATCAGAAACTAGCTTTTAAGTAGAGAGTTGTTTGGAGTTCTGAACAGAAATCCATGCTTGTGTGCTTTAATCCAAGAAAAGATGTTCATTAAGAATCTTTATAATGTTACATGCACTTCTAATAACATTGGTTATTTTGCTTTTAAACCCGTAAATTATGGGCTGCTGTGGTTTTTGTTTTGCTTTGTTGTATACTGAAAAAGAATGTCCACTGATGATAACAAGGGAAGAACTGAACAATAAAAGCTGTACAAACAAGAATGCAAATACATAGCCATTTTGGGGCATCTAGTATGTGAAAAAATAACTTTATGTATCTCAGGCCCTGGTATGTTATATTCTGGTGTTGAAAGATTAAATTATATGTGAATGATCCTATTTTAAGGAAATAAACAGGGGCTGTAAATTGTAAATTAAAATTATTTTAAACTTTTTCAAAAGACTTTTTAACTTAATATAGTTCTTCTGGAAAGCCTGTCTGTCTGAAATGATGCATTTTTTAAGGGTTATGGAGAACTGTGGTTTTTATAATTGAAAAGCAGTAAAGGAAACCCTGCTAAAACTTTTAAGCATTTATAACCTTATAACTTTAATGGAGTAGTTTTGAAGTTTTATAGGTAGCTGGCTGCTCTTCATAACCACTTTACATCATCAATGTTTACAAATATATTTAGAAATATTTTGAAAATAGATTGTGAATTATAGGACAGGCAATTAAAAATTTGAGAATTAGGCATGTAAAATATATAGAAGATATAAGGGGCTTGTAAAGGAAAAGGCATGAGCATTTGGACGAAATTTAATCAAGGATTTCAGACTGTGTGCATACAAGTATATTGTATTATGTTGTAAGGAAAAAAAGTACAAGTTATTATTGATACTCTTTTCTAGAAACGACTACAGAAGGAACTGTTGGCTTTGCAAAATGACCCACCTCCCGGAATGACTTTAAATGAAAAGAGTGTTCAAAATTCAATTACACAGTAAGTGTTTAAGTTTCAAAGTTCTTGTTTGTTTTTCTTTTGTTATCAATGTAATGTATGAATATATACTCATTTTAAAAATACAGAATTATTTTCGTATTTCATCCCATTCTCTTCCACCAAGAGGTAAGTACAGTAAACAGATCTTATTCTGTGCATTTATATATACAATTTTGTTTTATAGAAGTTTCCTGCTAATGAGGCAGCGTTTAAAAACTTTGGTCTGACTTTGTTATGAAATGTTCTTCACCTGTAATAGAGCAGTTTGGTATGAGGTTATTTATGAGACTTTTCAGAAACATTTAAGGCTCTGAAGAGAATGACAGTCAAGAGGTATCTCTATCCCTGTCCCCTGAACATATTACGTAGTTGCTTTCTTTACAGAAGGGTAGCTAAATGAATGTCAGACTCTTAGCATTCTCATTTAATAGATAAGAAACTTTTCCATGAGGATGAAAAAGTGAAGGGTAGAAGGAGGACGTAGAAGTATTCTCTAATTTAGCTCCTTCCGTGGGAGTGGAGCAGAAGTCTCTTCCCAGGTATGTGCCAAGAAGAGTAGCGATATGGGTCCCCTCCGTTAAAAATGAGCATTTGAATTAGTTTAAAGTGTTTTCAAGAGTATCATCCTAAGATTTCACAACCCAGTGTGGTCTGTCCTTACAACTCCTTTGATTTAACAATTCTGTTAGACAAGAGTAATGTTCTAAAATGGGAAATTTTTAAGCAATTGACTCTCTCCTTAGAAAAAAACTCCAAAAATGTAAAAGGGGTAGAAGCCAACAAGAAAAAGTTTACTGTAGACCAACTTGTAGGACAAATTTAACAATTCAAATATTTAGTGATATTCTGGGTCCAAAGAGCAAAAGTGACCAAAGCTCACACAACAGGGACATATTTATTTTCAGAAGAAACAATTTTGGTTACCTTTGACTTTGACATTTGAGTCAGTACTTAAGACAGGAGCCAAGCTTTAAGAACAGGAATATGAGGAAAGGATATGTTGATGTTTGAATGGATATACTGATGTAGTATGGGGGACTTCCCTGGTGGTCCAGTGGTTAGAATTCCATGCTTCCACTGCAGGGGGCATGGGTTCGATCCCTGGTCTGGGAACTAAGATCCCCCATGCTGTACAGCACAGCCGAAAAAAAGAAAAAAAAGAAAATGTAGTGTGTATTACTACATACTATAGATACTATAGAGTATCTAGCTCTATAATGATCTCTTTAAAACATTGCTGGGTTCTCAGTTAACTGAGC
Organism: Balaenoptera physalus; assembly: GCF_965194825.1. NCBI lineage: Eukaryota > Metazoa > Chordata > Mammalia > Artiodactyla > Balaenopteridae > Balaenoptera > Balaenoptera physalus. Next base: position 18,615,137 of record NC_138895.1, on the reverse strand, counting down.
AGTTTTAGATTCACTGCCAAATGAGTGGAAGGTACAGAGATTTCCCATAGACCCTCTGCTCCCACACATGCCATAGCCTCTCTAATTTATCAGCATCCCCCACCAGAGTGGCACATTTGTTAGAACTGATGACCCTACACTGACATGTCATAATCACTCAAAGTCTGTAGTTTACGTTACAGTTCACTCTTGATGTTGTACATTCTATGGATTTGGACAAATGTATAGCGACATGTATCATCATTATGGTGTCATACAGCACTTTCACTGCCCGAAAAATCCTCTGTGCTTCATCTGTTCATCCTCCTCTCCCCTCCCACCGACCCCTGGCAACCACTGATCTTTCTACTGTCTCCATAGTTTTCCCTTTTCCAGAGTGTCATATAGTTAGAATCACACAGTGTGTAACCTTTTCAGACTGGCTTCTTTCACTTAGTAATACGCATTTAAGGTTCTTCCATGTCTTTTCATGGCTCTCAATTGACTTTTCATTTATCTCAAACAGAATTTAAAATGGAGCACACATTTAGAGTATAAAGCATTTGTTCTATATGATTAAACAAGTGACTGTTTTTTGTTCTGTATCATTAAACAGGTGGATTATACTCCATTTTCATCTTTTTCCTCTTTACCTTTGTTAACCTGCCTCAGAATATCCTATAAGAGCTAGCCCTATAGTTTTCAAGGAAGTAGGTACCAATCGTTTCCACTTTCAACCTTTACTTTTTTGGGGGTGGGGAGGAACTACACAACACAATGATTTATAAAAAGTTAAAGGACCATTTTACGTTTTTAAAATTGAAATATTTGTATAGATAGTTCTACCACAAATTATAACTACTGGGACTTCCCTGGTGGTGCCATGGTTAAGAATCTGCCTGCCAATGCAGGGGACATGGGTTCGAGCCCTGGTCCAGGAAAATCCCACATGCCGAGGAGCAAGTAAGCCCGTGCGCCACAACTACTGAACCCACGTGCCGCAACTACTGAAGCCCGAGTGCCTGGAGCCCGTGCTCCGCAACAAGAGAAGCCACCGTAGTGAGAAGCCCGCACACTGCAACAAAGAGTAGCCCCTGCTCGTGCAGCAATGAAGACCCAATGCAGCCGAAAGTATAACTACCAAAATAACAGCGTCTTTGCTACAGAATAAACCTGTCACTTAGAGATATTTGGCAGGCAAGAATTTTTCTTTTAAAATAATTTACTGTAAATGAACCACAAAAGTTTTATTATCTTTGGACCATCTTCCAGGATATGAAAATAATCTTGTAAAAATTAGATCTTGGGAATTCCCTGGCGGTCTAGTGTTTAGGACTCCCCTTCCACTTGAAGCATTATCTCCAAAGTGGAAGAATTACAAACCAAATTTTTTTTTTTTAGATAGTAGGGACCTTTTCTTTTTTAAATTTATTTATTTATTTTTGGCTGTGTTGGGTCTTTGTTTCTGTGCGAGGGCTTTCTCTAGTTGCGGCAAGCGGGGGCCACTCTTCATCGCGGTGCGCGGGCCTCTCACTATCGCGGCCTCTCTTGTTGCGGAGCACAGGCTCCAGACGTGCAGGCTCAATAGTTGTGGCTCATGGGCCCAGTTGCTCCGTGGCATGTGGGATCTTCCCAGACCAGGGCTCGAACCCGTGTCCCTTGCATTGGCAGGCAGATTCTCAACCACTGCACCACCAGGGAAGCCCCCAATTTTTTTTTTTTTATAAGTCTATTTATTTATTTATTTTATTTTTGGCTACGTTGGGTCTCTTGCTGCACGTGGGCTTTCTCTAGTTGCGGCAAGTGGGGGCTACTCTTCGTTGCGGTGCACGGGCTTCTCATTGCGGTGGCTTCTCTTTGTTGCAGAGCATGGGCTCCAGGCATGCGGGCTTCAGTAGTTGTGGCTCGCGGGCTCAGTAGTTGTGATGCACGGGGCTTAGTTGCTCCGTGGTATGTGGGATCTTCCTGGACCAGGGCTTGAACCCGTGTCCCCTGCATTAGCAGGCGGATTCTTAACTACTGCGCCACCAGGGAAATCCAAACCAAATATTAATCTAGTTGAAAGAGACGCATATAATTAACAGGAAATAAACACTGATTTTAAAATACTATTGTATATATACTTTTTCCTATTCAATTCTTTAGTTTCTTTAATCAGGCCACGGCAGAAGCTGAAGCAAAAGATAGACATCAAAGCAGTCAGAGATAGGGCAAAAAGCAATGTCCTGATGTAACTACTGACCTATTCTGAAGAAATTATTTATTACTTGGGGAATTCCCTGATAGTCCAGTGGTTAGGACTCGGCACTCTCACTGCCAGATCCCAGGTTCAGTCCCTGGTCTGGGAACTAAAATCCTGCAAGCCGTGCAGTGCGGCCAAAATAAAGAAAAAAAAAAAAATTGGTGTTTAAGTGGGCTTATATGGGATGGGGTATATGGGAAAGGAAGATGATGAAAGCACGTTAAGCTTTGTGGAAGACAGTTTGGTAGCACGTAGACCTTGAAAAATATGCATATCATATCCTTTGACCTAATAAATCAACCTATATGCTGTCCTAAGGAAGGAACAGAGTTACAGAAAGATTGACTTAGAACTAATTAAATAGGGAAATGGTTTCTCAATGTAGTAAAGTAAAATGGCACCCCTTGAGTTACAGCCCACAGACGTCATATCATGTAAGGCAAAAATTTTGTGTAGTCATAATTGTCTTTGAACATCCCTTGAGAGAGGCTATATTGGTATATATCCTGTATTAATATACCCAACAAAGCTAGTTTTTCCTTCAGAGTGGCATAGATGGCTGTTTCTTTGATTAGGAGCCATGAATGTGTGAAAAATACCTGTTTTAAACATTAGAATCACAGAACAATGGTTATTCACAGGAGGTTAAGAAGTGAGACTTCTCCCATCATCCTTACTCTGGGGCATGTGTGCTCATGACTGGAATTGTGAACACTGATGATTTGAATGTAATGTAATTTAAGTGTGCACCTAATGCAACTCTACTGGACTTGGAGTCCATTGATATAGAAACTGCAAAATGACTAGAATGAAATGTACCCTAAAAACTTTGACAGTGATTGTCTTTGGGTGATTTTTGTTTTATTTATGCTTATGTAAATTTTCTATAGTGAACATATGTTACTTTTTAAATTAGCAAAATGTTATTTTAAATTATCTTGCACGATGTTGAGAAGTATGCCTTCTTTGACCTATCTCACCCACATATTGCAAAGTGTCTCTTAGCTATTACTTAAGAGCTATGCTTGGATAGGTCACATGTCAATTTATGGTACATTATGTGTCCTAAGAATTGCCTTATAAACAGAACGAAAGGGCACCAAGAAGTCCTGTGATTTTTTTTCTTGGACTACCCCAGCATAGTAGGTGGGAGTGGGAGGTGGGGGTAAAAAGGGATGTTCATGGCTAGGAAGGACCTAGTTTGGTGGGTTTTGTTTTTTGGTTGGTGGTGGTGGTGGGGTTTTTTTGTTGTTGTTGGTTTGTTTTTTGGCTGCACCACACGGCATGCGGGATCTTACTTCCCTGACCAGGGATCGAACCTGTGTCCCCTGCAGTGGAAGCATGGAGTCTTAACCACTGGACCACCAGGGAAGTCCCTGTTTGTTTGTTTTAAATTTAACTTTAGTTGATTTACAATGTTGTGTTAGTTTCAGGTGTACAGCTTCAGATTCTTTTCCATTGTAGGTTATAAGATACTGAATATAGGTCCCTGTGCTATTATACACAGTAAATCCTTGTTTATCTATTTTATATATAGTGGTGTGTATCTATTAATCCCATACTCCTAATTTATCCCTTCCCCTCCCCTTTCCCCTTTGGTAACCGTAAGTTTGTTTCTTATGTCTGTGAGTCTGTTTCTGTTTTGTGAGTAAGTTGATTTGTATTATTTTTTTAGATTCCACATATAAGAAGTATCATATAATATTTGTCTTTCTCTGTCTGACTTACTTCACTTACTATGATAATTTTTAGGTCCATCCATGTTGCTGCAAATGGCAATATTTCATTCTTCTTCGTAGCTGAGTAATATTCCATTGTATATATGTACATCTTTTTTTTGGTTTTATATATATATATATATATATATATATATTTTGAAGTATAGTAGATTTACAATTTTGTACCTATCTCTGCTGTACAGCAAAGTGACTCAGTTATACACATATATACATTCTTTTTTTAATATTCTTTTCCATTATGGTTTATCACAAGATACTGAATGTAGTCCCCTGTGCTATACATTAGGACCTTGTTGTTTATCCATTCTAAATGTAATAGTTTGCATCTACCAACCCCAAACTCGCAGTCCATCCTTCTCCCTCCCCCTTCCCCCTTGGCAACCACAAGTCTGTTCTGTATGTCTATGAGTCTGTTTCTGTTTTGTAGATAGGTTCATTTGTGCCATATTTTAGATTCCACATAAAAGTCTCTTTCTGACTTACTTCACTTAGTATGATAATCTCTAGTTGCATCCATGTTGCTGCAAATGGCCTTATTTCGTTATTTTTTATGGCTCAGTAGTATTCCATTGTGTATATGTACCACATCTTTATCCATTCATCTGTCAATGGACATTTAGGTTGTTTCCATATTTGGCTGTTGTGAACAGTGCTATGAACATAGTGGTGCGTCTATCTTTTTGAATTATAGTTTTGTCTGGGTATATGCCCAGGAGTGAGATTTCTGGATCATATGGTAATTCTATTTTTAGTTTTTTAAGGAACCTCCATACTGTTTTCCTTAGCAGCTGCACCAATTTACATTCCCACCAACAGTGTAGGAGAGTTCCCTTTTCTCCACACCCTCTCCAGCATTTATTGTTTGTAGACTTTTTGATGATGGCCATTCTCATTGTATGAGGTGATACCTCATTGTAATTTTGATTTGCATTCCTCTAATAATTGGCGATTTGGAGCATCTTTTCATGTGCCTGTTGGCCATCTGTATGTCTTCTTTGGAGAAATGTCTGTTTAGGTCTTCTTATTTTTTGATTGGGTTGTTTGTTTTTTTGATATTTAGTTGTATAAGCTGTTTGTATATTTTCGAAATTAAGCCCTCGTCCGTCTCATTGTTTGCAAATATTTTCTCCCAGTTTGTAGGTTGTCTTTTCATTTTGTTGATGGTTTCCTGTGCTGTGCAAAAGCTTATAAGTTTGATTAGGAGGAAGGACCTAGTTTTAAAGAGAATAGGTTTTTTGTTTTTGTTTTTTTAATGCAGCTTTTGCATTGTATTTTATTTACTGTGTACTGGTTCTGATGTCAGGAATGTACTAGGTTTTTTGCATATGTAACGTGATGTATCTTTCCAACAACACTTCGAGGTGACTTTTTTTTAACTTTAGCAGTTAATTTTAAAAATACCTATTTTACAATGGAAGTACTTAAAACAAGAGAGGTAAAACAGCTTACTCAGGGCCCCACAGCTAATTAAGGGACAGATCTGTTTAATTTTACTGTAAAATATTGCCTCTTGGGTCTGTGGTTGCATCTTTTATTACCATGTAAGGTATTTAGCGTACACTGTGAAAATGAATAGCCATGTTCTTAAGGGTTTATGTGTGTTCAGCCTGATTGCTTTCAGAGAGTAGGCACATTTATTATTTTACATATTCCTAAGTCCATAATATGTGAGGTGCTCAACAGAACGCCAACAGTGTATCCTCAATCCTCCTTTTGTTTCCCTGTATTTAAAATAAGTTTTTATACCTGAAAAGTATAAGATGAAAGGAATTGACCAGGTATACAATAATTATAAGTGGCATGGATATAATTAGGAACTCATTTTGCTTCTAAATTCTGCCCCATCATCTTTGTCATAATAATCTCTACTCCTCTACCCGCACTTTTTTTTTTCTAAAGAACAAGAGATAGTTCTTGTTATAAGAATATAATTATAAACAGATTTATATTCATGATTGTTATATATGAAAACAAAGTAAGCTTACATAGATGCCATAGAAATCTATTTGGGGTTTTATTAAACAATTGAAACGTAATGAGAGACAAAGGAAGGGCCTTCTAGAGCCTTAACTAGCTATCAGAGTAAGTGTCCTGATGTCAAGTTAGCTTCATTTTTCCTGTTTAACCTTCTCTAGAATGCTGATGAGAAAATTGAAAATTGGTCTGATAGCTACAGTTCTCTGTAGTCATTGCTGATACTGATTTCTCTCATAGCTTCTAAAATAATTGATATCAGAAAGGCAATTGATTAGTTTGATATTATCTATAAAATCTTTTCCATAATTGTAAAGATAGTCTGAAAAAATAAGGTAGCATAAATTGAGTAGGAAGAGTGCAGGCTTTGGTTTCAGCACACCTAAGTTGGGTTTTATTTTGGTTTTTTTTCCAGACCTGGGTTAAAATTTGGCTCTGTCCTTTGTTAGCTATCTCACCTTGATCTAGCTATTTAACTGGAGTGTCAGAGAAGGAAATAGGGCCAGGGGTATTAATACCTACTCCTATAATTGTTGGGAGGATGAAGTGTGTTGGTATACGCGAATGACTCTTGTCCCAGTGCCTGGCATAGAGGAATACTCGGTGTTCTCTTTTCTCCTTCTCACCCCAGTCCTTTATAACTGAAGTTTAATTTTTTTTTTTTTCTATTCTAGGTGGATTGTAGATATGGAAGGTGCACCAGGTACCTTATATGAAGGGGAAAAATTTCAACTTCTATTTAAGTTTAGTAGTCGATATCCTTTTGACTCTCCTCAGGTAACTGTTTTGCTTTTTAAATTTTTATTGTATTTTTGGATTATAGCAAAATGCTAAATTAGCCATTTTTGACTAAGTAAAAACTTATAAAAGAAATTCATTGTAATTATGTGAATAGATTTTTTCCTTTATCTTATTTATAATATAATGAAGATCATATGAACATTTTACCTTATTGAGATTAGGGCTTTGCTGCTTTTGTACTTCTGAAAACTTAAGACTGTTTCTTATCCATTCATGTTAAGCAGAAAAAAGGGATGGAAATCTAACACAGGCCCATGGGTTGTGGGAGAACTTAGCATTTGGAATATGGAGGCACGTCTTCCTAGATAAGATGATGATAGAATGACATCGTTAAGAGGCAAGTGCTTTTTGGGAAGGAGCACTTCTTTGATTTCGCATTGGCATGCTGTCTTTTGCAGCCTTTTAGTATTGCAAGGGCAGAATATATTATTACAAGATGTTAAATATCTAGACATCAGCCCCAAATCTGATCATTATAATTTGAGGCAGAGTCAATTTAGTTAATGTCTTAAAACTTGGACAAGGGATAATGGTGGTAGAGAAAAAATTTTGAGAGTTGCTTAACTGTGGTGAATGATTAATCCTTGGAGGTTAGAGAAAAGGAGACTCTAGGATGAATTCCAGATTTCTGGCTTGGTAAGACGGGTAATGAGTTACTAGTAGCAAAATGATAAGACAGTGCCCAACTCTGTGTAGCATTGTTAGATAATGAGGTGTTGTGGATAGTGAAATTTCCCAAATAACCTGAAATTCAACATGTGAGGTGCTAAAATATGCTATTTTTGAGGAAAATCATATTTCATTGCTACTTTAAATAGAATATACCAAACAGCTTAATCAATTCTCTTAGCCATGTAGGAGTATAGATGGAAGTCAGTTATTGTATTGTGCTATAGATAAAGAGATGATTGTTTTAAGGCATAGAATTAAATGGAAACGGACTCCTTGATTTCTGAAGTTTCCATGTGAGCAGAAAATTAAGAGGTTGGGGGCTCCTTTTTATCTTTTTCATAAAAATAAGGCAGAGACGTATGTATTGTCATGACCTCTAGGCTTCTATAATAACCATGTGTAGACTGTAATCAAAAACCAAAGCAAATGTATTCCTTCTTTTCAGAAAATGATCTTCATTTTCTGTTGTTGCCTTTCGGCTTATCAGCATCATCTTACTGTTATTGCTTGAAGGCAGTGAGGTATCCACTTGTCACCTTCAACCTAAGTTCGTTGAAGGTATGTGAAGGAAGAATACAACTCACCAGCTCAGGAACTTTGCCTAGGGGACTATTGGAGAAGGCTTACTCTGGGAACTCACAAATTTTTCATCAGAGGGAAATAATATTTCTGTAAACATGAAACCAAGTGAAAAGTGTTCTCTAAACTCTCAGTTTTTAGTTCTAAATCAAATATCAAGCTTAACCATCAGTTGAATTTCATCTTTAATATTTCCGTAAGAACCTTTGTAATAAATTCTATCATCTTATCTCATATTCCTTTTATCCTCCTTCCCTGGTTTTACTCCTGCTTGCTGGTCTGATTTTTGTGTCCTCCGGGTTCTTTTTTTTTTTTTTTTTTTTTTTTGACATTAATATTTTAAAAATTAATTATTTATTTTTGGCCACATCGGGTCTTAGTTGTGGCATGTGGGCTCTTCGTTGCAGCACGTGGTCTTCTCTCTAGTTGTGACAAGCGTGGGCTCAGTAGTTGCGGCACGTGGGCTTAGTTGCCCCACGGCATGTGGGATCTTAGTTCCCAACCAGGGATCGAACCCGTGTCCCCTGCGTTGGAAGGCAGATTCTTAACCACCAGACCACCAGGGAAGTCCCGTCCTCCAGGTTCTTTATTCAGTGCTCCCTTGTTCTCTTCACTTTTTAAAGTCTTTAACCATCTTAAGCCACTAACTCCCAGATCTCCAACTCTGTGTACAATCTCTTTCTGAGGTTTAATTTCACACCCTTGTTGGACATCTCTACTTGAACACCTCCAGATGTCCACATTTAACACAGCTGAACTCAGTTTTTTCTAATAACAAAATAAAATAAAAAAAGAATTTTTTCTTGGGTTTCTGTCCACCTAACTTCTCATGTTAAATTTATTTCATTTCCCTCGCTCTTAAATGCAGTTTTTCAGATCCTTTCACAGACTTAAGGCAGTCCACCACTTTTCTTAGCTTATCATCAGTGCTGTGTGGTCCAAGCGTTCAGCTTTTATTTGGACTATTACAAAATAGCCTCTAGTTGTTTCCACTGCTAGCCGTCCTTTCACAGTGCTGTTAGATTTATTTGAAGGTGCAGTTACCTCATTGGTTTTCGCACATACATCCACCACCACCATCCCCACCCTTCTTGGTAAATCCTGTGATGGTTCTTATTTCCTGTGGAGTCAAATCAAGCTTAGCAGTCCAGTCCGTTTATGGTTGAGTCTGAACTGAAGCATTTTAGCCACACATTACCTCCATGCCTTCTACTGTGTAGTAATATTTGCATCATACTTTATTAATGTAGCCATTAAGTAATGTTATCTCTGAAAGTGAAAGATTACATGTAGAATGATGTGGAAACCCTAGGGGGGTTGTTCCCAATCTTTTGGAATATGAGTTTTTAACATCAGTTAATTTATATATTTATATATATATATATATATATATATATATATATATATATAATATTCTAATATCCATGATTGAGAAAATAACAGACCACTCTGAGTCCAGTAATACTTTTAAATTATTTTTAAATTCTATTAATCACGTCATCTGTATGATTATAAAATAATTATAACATGTCCAGTAATCAAAGCTTGTTGTACATACAGATTTCAAGATTTTTCGGATAACTAAAACTTTCCAAAGGTCCATTGCATTGCTCTGGATAAGGGCAGTAAAATTCCCCATTCACCAAAGATTTTATTTGTTCAGATGTGGAAGCATTGGCTCTTGTTAGGTAATTAGTCTTTCATTTTCCTATGCAATAAGCAGTACTAAATTTACCACTACTTACAAGAGTAGAATTTGAGGACATATCCGTAGAATAAGCATCTCATTGTGAAATTATTAATTTTGTGTCAGTGAGATCTTTATCTGTAAATGAGATCTATAAGACTATACATAAAATTTATAGGCTGTGTTATTTTCTTCTACTAGTTATAATTAATTTCATATGTATCTCACTTTACAGTGAAAAGGCTACCTATGTAAAACATGGTGTTTGGCCCAATCATTTGCTTTAAAAGAAACAATAACAGCAACAAAAAACTTTCTCAGTTAAAATGGGAGCAGAGATGAGGTACCTTTTCATCACTGTTTTCTAGTAATGTGCACTTCCCAGCAGCCATACAGAAAATAAAATTCTTTCTATATAGTGGATTTTGTTTCCTTATGCTAGGATACAGGTAAATGGTTGGTTAATTTAACATGTATTGAGCATGAACTGTGTACTTTAGAGATGGCAGAGAGTACAAAAATTAAAAAGGAATTGGGCCTGACTTTAAAAAGCCAGTAATCTGTTTAGTATTTGGATAGATAGACATTTATTCATTCATTCTGTAAGTATTTATTGAGCATGTATCATAAGACAAACACTTTACTAGGTGTTGGCAATTCTGTGGTGAACAAAATGGCCCTCCAAAAACCCTCCTTATGTGGAGTTTGCATTCTTGTAGAAAGAGAAGGACAGTAAACAAAAAGCAAAATATATATAGTATGGAAGATGGTGAAAAAAAGTAGAAAAGAGGAGTCAGGGTGTTGCAGCATTGGGTAGAGTGAGCAGGAAAGATGTCATGAGAAGGTGACATTGGGGCAGAGATCTGAAAGAGTTGAGTGCATAAGCCACATGAAAGGGGTGAGAGAAAGGGCAGGTGAAGACAAAATGCAATGGTCCTGAATCTGGAGCATGCCAAGTGGTTCCCTGGAGTGTTGTATAATCAAGAAGAGGAGAGTAGGGCCTAGGTCAGAGAGAGAATTTGGGCTGGAAGGTCCATTAGAGATTGGATAGGACATTTATAGCCCATCGTAAGAATTTTGACTTTTACTCTCAATGAGGTAGGAAGCCCTTGAAGATGCTGAGCAGAGGAACGACATGCTCCTACTTAAAATTAAAAGGAGAAACTTGGCTGTTATGTGGCACATTGACTTCTGGAGGCACAAGGGTGCCCCTCTTGCAGTGATCCAGGTGAGAGGTGATGGTGATTTGTACCAGAAGGGTAGCAGTGGAGGTTGTGGAAGGTGGCAATATTTTGGACTTATTTTAAAGATGCTAAAATTATACTTGCCTTGATTATAAAGCTTTAGAAACATTGGGGCAGAAGAGTAATCACTTTCCCCTCACCCCTGTTCCCCCTCCTATTCATGCCCCTTTAACACGAACCCTTTAGTTGTGTTGCTTAAAATTCCCTCATTGCAGAGATCCACAACTTATTTTCATAGTGTCCTCATCCTTTTGTTCGTGGTCTGATTCTCCCTGCTTTGGGGAAGCTATCAGTATTCATGCTGCTGATACATGTTAGATGACTAAAAGGGGAGAACTGAATTGAGAACTGTGCTAAAATTCTTATCCCCAATCACTTCTGTCAAGTAGTTATCATTTATTCTAGACTACCTATGTCATATATATTATTCATAATGAGATATTTGATTTAGTTTATTAAACTCTCTGCTTGTATATTCAGTTTTTATAGTTGCCCTTTAGATATTGTCATCTACTGACAATTTTAATCAGAGAAAACATCCCCTCATATTGTCCCTGTAGAAATCTTGGTATCTATATTGTAGATTGGCTTTATAACTGTAGCCTGTTATGTATTGCTCATTCTGTGTATATTGTATTTGCACCTAGCTTGATATACCATATTAGGTGTCTGACTTTCTAATCACTTCCAGAGCACTGGTCTGAACACATTAGTATGCCTTCATTGTGCTAAGATCTCAATACTGTGAGGTCACACAGTACTGAGCCTGATCTTTGGATGTCCTCAGGTATGATTGCCATGAATTTCACGTTAGAAACAGTTAGCTAATATCCATCCTTTATATTGTCACTGTTGGTGGCTTTCAGTTTAGATTTTTTAGTACCTAAAGGTTACCCAGAGGTTGGCTTGCTTAAAATTTTAGGTTGGATGTGGGACATGCGAACTGACCTCCAAAATGATATGGGTCTTGAGCATAGTTCCTTCTCACATCTCACCTGTTCTTGAACTTGAGCCACACTGATGGGGGATATTTGGAAATTTAGAGACATATGAGGACTCAGAACTTAAGATGTGGTTCACATGCATTAGATTTAACATCCTTTTCTAAAATTGTGACTTTTTTTCCATTTAATAGCTTGTTCTTAAAATAGCTTGTTCTTAAAAATCTGTAATTCCATTTTACTCAGTATGGTTTATGCAGTGGGGAATGTGTGCAGTCTCTGGTCGCTGTTCAATCTATGTGACTACTTTGAATCTGAATAAATTGTTTAAAAAATAAATTAGCAAAATTCTTTATTCCCTTTGGTTTCAAATTCATCGTATTCAGTTATATTGTCACATCTGTTTTGGATAGTTTATCAGCTATTTGCGATTCCCCCCCAGAAAGGTTTTTGAACTCTGGAAACAGCTTCAAGTCTTTTAAGTTTTCAGAGCCTACTTGGCTGTATTAAAAAAACTGAAATGTGCATTTCCTCCTCTGGCTTGTACTGCATATTAAATAAACGAGGATAGTTAAGAGTGTGGTCTTGGGACTTCCCTGGTGGCGCAGTGGTTAAGAATCTGCCTGCCAGTGCAGGGCACACGGGTTCAATCCCTGATCCAGGAAGAACCCACATGCTGTGGAGCAGCTGAGCCCGTGCACCACAACTACTGAGCCTGCGCTCTAGAGCCCACGAGACACAGCTACTGAGCCCACGTGCCACAACTACTGAAGCCTGTGCACCTAGAGCCCGTGCTCCGCAGCAAGAGAAGCCACCGCAATGAGAAGCCCACACACCGCAACAAAGAATAGCCCTGGCTTGCTGCAACTAGAGAAAGCCTGCGTGCAGCAACGAAGACCCAACACAGCCAAAAATAAATAAATAAATAAATTTATTTAAAAAAAAAAAAGAGTGTAGTCTTGAAGAAATTCAGTATTGGTTACTCTTCTGTCACATGCGGAGAACCAGAATAGCAAAGTTTGCATCAAAACTGTGCAGACTGCTTACCAGCCTTTACATGAATAAACTGTTGAAAAAAATTTTTTCTTATATTTCAGGAATTCGTCTGAATTCCTGAATGGAATTCAGGAAATCCTGGATGGAGCCTGTCCATGTTTAGACAAACTTCTAAAATTCTCTATCTGCCAGGTTGGGTTCTAGGGGTTACCTGTACCATGTACAACAAGTTAGTTCCCCTGTTTTTGGTTGCTAGAAGTTTTAGGCTGGTTGCATTTGCTCTGAATGCAGCAGGTTTAAAAGCCCCTGCTTTTTTTTTTTTTTTTAAGCATTATTAAGATCTAATTTATTTTAAGCATTATTAAGATCTAATTTATTTTTATTTCAGTCCCCTCAAACTTCAAAACTGTTTCTTTCTCCTTGATTTCTGGCTCTCTTCTCTGCTTATAGAATGTCTGCTGCTTCTGCTGTAGGTGTCTTCCACTGCTCCTCATCCCCTTTCTTTCTCTTCTCTTCTCCTTTACTTTTGGTTCATGCATACTTCTTGGCTCTCAGACCAAGTGATTTAGTTTATAATCATTTCTCTCCAAGAAGAATACTGCTTTCCTTCTGCTTTGTGAATTGGCTAGTCAAAGCATCTCGTGATAACCTTTTGGTTGGCTGTCTGTGTATTTTCCTTGATGGTTGTTGATACATTGCTTCATTTGTGCCAAAAGAGATAACTTGGCAGTTCTTACTTTTCTGGCACCAGAGCACTGTTCTACATGACTTGTTTTAAAAAAGACCTTACTGGAAAAGAAATAGCCTTTAAAAATAATTGTGGCCAGGGAGTAAGCTCTCGTGGGCACTGCTTGTGTTCTTCATGAAAATATCCTATTAGTCAAATGGCATTTTGTGGCAGAATGAACACCCCAAAGCAGATGCGTATTCTGTGAGATTTGTAAACTCCCACTCTAGACATCCACAACACATTGTGGGAATATCAAATGCATATAATATAATAAACTGTAGTTCACATTTATAAAAAAATTAAAAAATAATTGTGGATAGACTCATGGAGCTGCAAGACCTTTAAGCAGTCATTTCCCTTTGCAGAGCAGTACTTTTTTAGCAAAAAATGACGAAAAAGGCACTAATTCTGATAGATATAATTGATATAAATGGTGCTTCAAACACAGCTGTGCCGAAGTCTTTGGGGGGTCTTCTGCAGTTGGGCCGGACAAGCCACTTGATGATATCTCTTGTTATAAGACTTTACTTTTAATTTTCAGCTTTACTTTAGCTCTTTTTTCATGGGAATGGAGGGTGGATCACCAGAATTTAAAGGAAAAAAAAAAAGAAACACAAGTGTATGAAGTCATTCCTTTGAGAAAAAAATTCCTCTTCCTGTCTCATATTAGCTTCAGCCAAGGAAATGAGGCCCATATGTTAGCAGTATATTTGAAATATTTGAGAACTCTTACGTATATGAAAGAGTGCTTTGTTAAATGTAAATATTTGTAAAATTGTAATAAAACCAGATATGTAGGTAGAAATTTAAAAATAAAAGCAAAACCTAGCTTATGGTAGTTTCCCATAGCATATCGCATATTAAAATATGGCATACCTTATTCTGGCCACCCCTATTTCACTGGCTGTCTTCTGCTCTATAAAGGAAAAAAGGGGGCTTATGCCTAGAGCAATATATTTCATCAGTTTGTCATCACTTAAGGTAGGGTTTCTCCTTACTAAGATTCCTCTATATCTGAGTGTGAGGTAATTTGCAGGGCTAAGATATACTTACTGTAAGCCTAGTTTGGGAACTATTGGTTTATATTTGATGAGTTTTATAAAAATGCCATCATACCTAGTGAATCAGAATCTGGGAAAGTGGGGCTCTTGAATTTGTATTTTTAGCCAGCTCTCCAGGTGATTTTTTTTTTTTTAAGGGCCAGATCAGGAAATAGGAATTACTCCTAAGCAACAATAAAAATTATATATTATACTGCAGTATAAAATTCACTTAAAAGATTGACAGATTAATTTTTATATCAAAGTAAATAATTTATTATGAACTAACATATATCTAAGCATTCTTAAATATGAGACTTCTACTTTGACCTACTTTGGGCTATGCTTACAGATTCCTCAGGATGTATGAATTTACTCTCCTGCCTATTCAGATGCTTAGGTAGATATGTTTAAGAAACAGTATTATTGAGACATTGAATTATTAGGGCAAAGGAAGGAAATAATAGATTTATTACCTTTCAAAACAGTGCTGAGGCAAGATGGAGAAAGGGGAAAACGTAGAAGAACTGAGTAAAAGAAAAGGCAGAGAAAAAACAGCAAGTAATTGGGAGACTCATTCAACCTTTGTTTTTTCATCTAAGCACATAGATATTTGCTGATTAATAAGTGGTAGTTTGTGCCCATCATAATGGAAGTGTGAGTTTAGATGAGGTGGAAGATGTAGCAGTCATTTCTTTTTGCATATAGCACCTTAGGTAATAACATTGTTATAGGTGGAAGTGGTGTTCCTACCGCGTGTAATTCATATTGTCCTAAAGTTGAATACTTTCATTTGAAATTTTACTGTATTTGATTTCTGTTTGCAGAGAACAATGAGTAATTTGAAAAACCATTCTTGTAAATATAGTTGTCTTTCACTAGTCTAAAAATACATGGTAATTTAGAAATTTTTAAAAGGAATTTGTGAAAAATAGCTGAAATATAAAATAGGTAATCTGGAGTTTTTTCCTACTACATGGTCATTCATATAGTGAAACCAGTACTTATTGAATTGATAAGAACAAAGCAGTTGTTTATCTTGTTCCTGGCATTGATTTTATTTGTTTTTAATTTGGTTTTTAAAATATTAACTTACCTGGAGAACATTTTATTTTTTGGTAATACAGAATATTTGAGTGTTAATGGAATTTTGTTCTTTCTTAGGTCATGTTTACTGGTGAAAATATTCCTGTTCATCCTCATGTTTATAGCAATGGTCATATCTGTTTATCCATTCTAACAGAAGACTGGTCCCCAGCGCTCTCAGTCCAATCAGTTTGTCTTAGCATTATTAGCATGCTTTCCAGCTGCAAAGAAAAGGTAGGACTTTTCAGAATTATTCCAGGTATAGTTCTTCTTTTAGTTTGGGTAGAGAAGCTATTTTAATATATAATTTATTTGAAGAAAGGACTTAATGCTTTCTATTACGAAGTTATAGGGAACGTTTTAGTAATAGATTGGAAAATAATTTGATAATAGAAGTCAGACATTGTTTCATATTTCTTAAACAGGAAATTTCTGCAGATGTTCTTAAATAATCTGAATTTTATTCCTGTAAGCACGCACAGGGCAAAAGTGTACAAGAAATTATTGTTTCTAGATGTCACAGTGGAAAGACCCAGGAATCAGCATTATGGCTCCCTTGTCCCGTTCCCCCCCCCCCCCCCCCCCCCCGCTGGCTTCCACCCTGCCAGCCTCTTTTAGGGGATTTCCAGGAACCAGAGCTCTCCTATCATAAAGCCGAGGTTGAAGGAGGACTAGATTACCAGTAGAATTTTCAGGACTTTTCCTCTTATTCTCCTTTACTAATCTACAGATTCTGTGTCTGATGGAGAAGGGGGGAAAAGACCAGAAAGAAAAATCATGTGAGTTAAATTTAGAATACCCTTTTGAAGTATCTAAATCCTCTCTGTGTTTCTGCCCTCTTGTCATTCCTGCTTGAGGGTAAGTGTCTTGTCATTCCTGCTTGAGAGGTTTTAAAGCATCCCTTCTCCATGGGGGTTTCCTTTTATATTCTCTTTAAAGGAAAAACGAATTTACCTTAGAGATTAGGGAGCTGTGGGGTTATTCATGTATTTTAGCAGGTTTTTTTTTTTTCTTCTCCAAATTCAACTGTCATTTTTATTAATATTTAGAAAACTTTTAGATAGTACTTCATTTTTAAATGGTGGGTTATCTAGATTTTGAAACACTCTAAGCCACTTGTTTACAAAGTGAGTTTCTTGAAATGTTAGTTCCATAAGAGGTTTCTCGGTGTTAGGTTTAAAAAAATTTTTTTGTTCAAATAAGAATGGGAAATAATGGGTTAAATTGTATATGTATTTTTTAACCGTAGCATCAGAGCCCTTAATATGCAATTTTATGTACAAGAGGAAGAATGAAACTTCTGGCAGTTAAACTATGATACACCATTAGTTGAAAGACATGTATCCCCATTTAGGAATATTAAGAAAAAAATGTACATCTTAGAATAGATGAAATAGGGTGCATATTATCTAATGTTAGTACCACCTTTTAACTTGAGTTTCCTCCTTGTTAGCTTTTCTAAGCTGCATTTTAGGCTACACTTGAGCTTTTGTTAACCCCAATGGCTTGGAAACAAGTTTCTTTCGTTTACTGCTTCCATGTTTTCTCCTCTCCCCATCTCCACCTCCATCCCACATGCAGGCTTTGGACCTTCAGGTGTGGCACAGAGCAGTTTCCAATCACAGGGGCTTCTCTTAATGTTAATGTCTATAGAAAGATGAGGGAGTAACTCTAGGGTTTAATAAGAGAAGTTAAGATTAACAGGAGTGGTGTCTGCGCATAGCCCTTACATGTGCCTTACGATTACTAGCTTTGTTTACATTTAAAGGTAATGATTTCCTGTTAAAAGCTAGAAAATGATTACGTTCTCTAACTCCTTCATCCTTTCCTAACCCTCATCTTTCCCTTCACATTTTAGTTGTCTGCTGTTAGTGTTTCTTGCACAGTTAGTATAAGACTAATAATTCCATTTAAATTATTGATAAACTATATTATATAATATAAACTGTAAATTATAATTTATTCAACCAAAACGACAATCTGGAAGTCAGAATTCTGGCAGCATTAGTTTTGTGGAAAATGATAAAATTCAGACATTATTAGGTACCTGCTATGTGCTGTTGTTACTGTGCTAAGTACTAGATTACTAAGAAGAAGAGGAAACGTGCTTTGGCACTGAGGGGAATCTAGCACCAAATAGGCTTTAAAAAGTCTTTTAAATATTCACCGAAAGCTGTTCTATTAAAACAGGTGAATTTTATTCTGTGGTGGACATGGTTCCGTGAGTTTCACTTTCCGTTGTATTCAGAGAGTAGTCAACTCCCTGAATACAAATTTTAATTTAACTCTAGGCATTTTTTAGTCATAACTCTTTCGTTGCAGTTTCTTTTTTCACAAAAAGAAACTTGTTTTTTGAAGATTGGGTTCTTATAAATAGATGAGTTTATTGTTTGTTACAGTAGTAGCAGTTTATTCCACATGAACACAGGTTATGACTTTACAGGACAAACAATAGCAGATCATCTATTCTTTAAAGTAGACATATAATTTCATGATAATAATTTTTCAGGAATTTTCTCTAACTGTATAAACAGGGTGATCTTGGTATAGTTTCGTGTCTTATGCTCTACTCTTCCTTTCTGTTAAATTACTGTTATTATTATCTCATAAGAGTTAGATCATAGTTATGTATATGAATTTTAGAAGTGCCAAGTGGACTGTCAGTTTTCCTTCCTGCTACCTAGGTAGTCCTGTTCACCACTGCTATTTGGTTGGACCTATCATATTATCTACTAACCTGCCCTCAGTGGCTTTAATACAAATTTGACATGTTTCCAAATCTTTGTAGAGAGGCACATATTTTTTGTGTCTGATCAACATCCAACAGTTTTCAAGAAAATTCTTTCTTAACCTGTCTTCAGTGTTGTTAGTTGTAGTTACAGCTATTTCTGATGTAACTCCTTGCAGAGCTGCCGTATGCTTCTAATATTGTGCTAGTCAGGGCGTATGTATTGCAGAAATGCTAATGTGTCTTTTCCCCCTTTTGCCTCTTACATACATTTTGGAAACCAAATCCTTTGGTCTCTCCTTGATGATACTTGTTTACAGGAAAACAATAATCCTTTGTGGACGATTATAAGTTGCTAGAGTTTCTCAGACAAACCTAGTTAGGTAGAGTTTTGTTTTGATTAGCTCACAAAAGTAATTATTAAATTATTTCTAGGGAGATAAGATAAATGAAACCAAAATTCTTTATAACCTAATGCTGCCACTTTAGGTTGATAGTCATTGTCTAGTAATCCCATTGGAACCTAACCCAAACCACATATGCACACCTGTTTTTTTTTTTTAACAATTTCAGTGTCAAGAGGTTACATTTCCTGGAATATATTAATTTTTCAGTTATGACGTCTGCATTTATATTGTTTCTTATGCATTCTGTAATATTTTTGCTAGAGCTTTTATTAAAACTATCTCCCCCTTATGTTTTACTGTTTTACAGCTTCTTATCTATTTAAATTCTTTTTGGTTTCAGAGACGACCACCAGATAATTCTTTTTATGTTCGAACATGTAACAAGAATCCAAAGAAAACAAAATGGTGGTATCATGGTAAGCAGTTTTATTTTAGAATGATAACTTTTCAGTATTTTGGTTTGAAAGATTATATATATGCTTGCTTGGGAAAAAGAGAGAATATATAATTGATGTTGTACTTTTGTAATATGGAGATGAATCTTTAAAGTAGTTTAAGATATTTTATGGATAAGTTAGACTAGATTTTTAATGGGGCACATAAAATCATGGCCATCATACAAGTAAAATCTAAAATCGCTTTAACATTCTGCTCTACCATTGTATTGCAGAACAGAAGTCCGTAATAATATTGAGTCAAATTAGAACTAGCCTATTGGGAAACCTGTTACTTGATATAGAAGTTATGCTGCCTTGTGTACTCATTTAGTTGTGGTACTGTTGTTAGGGTGGAGGATCGCATTGTTAGAGATGGCCCATTAACTTAGAGAAAGCTCTTCCTATTCTAATAGTTATTCCTGAAAAAAATTTGAGGTTCTACTGATTGTAGCTTTATGAATACAGTATGTTTAATAATTTAATTTCTATTGTTTCTGTTGGGTAATGGTAGCTTAATAATTGAAGGCTGCTAGCATCTTTTCTAAGCTGACTACTGCTTCCTCAAAGAGGTATTTGAAATTAGGAACAGAAACTTTACATTCATGAGAAACCATAAAATTATTTATAAAAATTATTTTTAAAGTATTATAAAAATGTATATTCTTTACAAATTATTGGTTTAATGTAATTCAGTAGACTGATAGAGTGGGTGCTTTTAAGGTTTGGAAGAAAGATGAGAAGAGCAGTTTGAATTTTGAATTAAAGGTTGATAAAGGAGGATAAGTCTACCAAACACCAAAAGATAATAATGCAAGAATAGACATTGAAACAGAATTACTCTTTTCGGGCTTCCCTGGTGGCGCAGTGGTTAAGAATCCACCTGCCAATGCAGGGGACATGGGTTCGAGCCCTGGTCCGGGAAGATCCCACATGCCGCAGAGCAGCTAAGCCCGTGCACCACAACTACTGAGCCTGTGCTCTAGAGCCTGCGTGCCACAACTACTGAAGCCCGCACGCCTAGAACCTGTGTTCCGCAACAAGAGAAGCCACCGCAATGAGAAGCCCACGCACCACAACAAAGAGTAGACCCCGCTCGCCGCAACTAGAGAAAGCCCGCGTGCAGCAACGAAGACCCAACGCAGCCAAAACTAAATAAATAAAATAAATAAATTAAGAGAAAAAAAGCATGGAAAAACCTCAGATCACAGTCAATATAAAGTTAAAATAAAATTGTGAAAGACATAGCTTGATTAAAAATAAAGACCACTTATAATGGTTGCTTAAGAATAAATTAATTACAAGCGTGGGCAAAAAAGTTCAGCACAGTAAAATAATGACAAATTTAATATTTTGAAACTTACTGAATTGGCAGAGTTTTATAAAATGAATGCAGTGTTGGAGGAGGAGAATAAAGGGTAGAATAAAACAGTGTTTTCAGGGGACTTTCCCCGTGGTCCAGTGGTTAAGGTTCCATGCTTCTACTGCAGGGGGCAGGGGTTCGATCTCTGGTCAGGGAAGTAAGATCCCGCATGCCCCATGGCCAAAAACAAAACAAAACAACAACAAAAAAAACCTTTTCATATTTGCTGGTGGTATAGCAAGTTAGTGTAATCCTTTAAGGAAACAGCAGTTCAACAGTATTTAGCAATTCAGCGATATTTAACAAGCTTAAAGTTCGACTGAACCTTTTGTCTTAGTTGCTAAACTTCTGAGAATCCATCCTTGGAAAATCATCTTTAATACAAAAAATGTTTGATGCATGAAGTGCTCCATGGAGCATTATTTATAATAGGCACTCTATTCCTTATCCTCTGTTGTTTCCACGTGTGCTGTATTTGCCTGGAAGGACTCCTTCCACTCTTCTTGGGAACTCTTTCACCAAAGCCTTGTTGATTACTCCCTCCTTTAAGGAATCTGATCAACTTTCTTACTGTGCCAGAATGCTGGTTTTGTTTTACTTTTTAAGATATCCCCAATAATTCTGATATAGCTGGTCACTTGATAACTACTGTTTCAGGGATTCTTAAATATAAAAGGACAGTTTTCCCATGGGAATCTGAACACTGAAGGTCCACTAAAACTAAACAAGATCCTACTTGAATTAATTGGCCATTTCCATCAGTTTACATTTCTGGCTTCTCATTCTTGCACATCCTCTTGCCTTTTAGGACTAAGTACTAAGCTGTCTCTTCCCTCTGTGCCTTTACAAAGAACCTTTTCAAAAAGAAAAAACATTCCTTGAGTGTCACAGTCCCCTTTACATTTGCATAATAAGTTCTTAAATTCATCAAAAATTAAGATTCGTCAATCAGGAATGTTGACAAATACAACTAAATCAAAGATTTTTTAAAATGTCAAAGTTGCCAAGATAGTAGTCATTCTATTTCAGACCAAATCTCACTAATAATAGAAAAATTCCCCAATTGTCTTTTCCACAGTGTTTTTAAACCACTTTTAAGTTTTTTTGTTAAACTTGAGAAGAAATTGTCTTAGAATGATGTAATTTTTAAAATATGTATATTTTGAAAATACAGTTCTCTTTGTCGCTCTATCCCACCCCATTGTTAGACCGTATATTCCCATTTTTCCCTTCCTTATTCCCTGGTAGGGAAATTTCAAAAAGATAATCATCTCTTAAGCCCTCTAATGCTGCCTTGTATAGTCAGAGGGACTTATCAGAAGGACTTTACTTAAGAATACTTCCAGAATTTCTTATTGCTTGCTTTTTTTTTTTAATATTTATTTACTTATTTATTTTAATTTTTGGCTGTGTCAGATCTTAGTTTCGGCACGCGGGATCTTCATTGCAGCATGTGGGCTTCTCTCCATTTGTGGTGTGCAGGCTTAGTTGCCCCACGGCATGTGGGATCTTAGTTCCCCGACCAGGGATCGAACCTGCGTCCCCTGCATTGGAAGGTGGATTTTTAACCACTGGACCACCAGGGAAGTCCCTTATTGCCTGCTTTTGAATAAGAAAACTTGCATAGTAAAACTGGAAATATAAAAATTCTTTAAAATAAAATATACTTCATAGTAGAAGTTATTTTTCATAGTTAGTGGCTTTTATCTATTACTTGAGAAAGCCATACTTTTATAACTAAAGTAGAAAGGTCTTTTAACAGTTTTAAGGTGGATCATCTCCCAAGTTAGCCAAGAAGTACTAAGAAAAGAGGCTTTTCAAACTAAATTAACCTCTTACATAATGTAAAATAGTACAGGGTTTGTATAGGAATTCATTTTCCCAGTAAACAGATTAAAAGTATCCCCCTCAATATAAATCAGCCATTTTAAAAAGGTACCTGATTCTAATTCACCTGAATCATGACTATCCTTTTCTAGTTTCCTGTCCCAGGTACAGATAACTTTTTTTCGTTTACAGATCATCCTGTTTAAAACCTCCTCAGTTCATTGCCTTACAGTGACCATTCTTATCTCACTGTGTTTTTTGCTCCTGCTTGAATCCTATATGCCTGAACCATTCCTCTCCTGCATTCTCCCTTAAATGGACGGTTTTGCTCCATGAGTGAGTGTCATACGAAATCAAAGAAGGGTAGTGTTCATTATACTTTGAGATGCTAGAGCACCCGCTCTGTCGTACAGGTGGTTGGGTACAGGGACTCTTCCTTGAACTGTTCCTTTACCTTTACAAAGCTAAAGCATTTCAGCTGTGTAGTGTATGTTGTCTTCTCCTTTATACATTTCACAGTAACAGTTATAAACAATATGAAAAATAGCCCACCTTGGTATTATAGTTGAATTTGGAAAATCTTATCAAAAAAGGTAATCATACTCATTTAAGCAGAACCACATTAGCTTTGTTTTGGAACTTTTGAAGTTTCAGCTTATGTTTTTCCGCTTAGCTGCTTTAGTTCCAGAAGATCTTCATTGATTATGTTCTCCTTATAACTAATGCCAGTTACCAAGAAATACGGACTCTAGTTATTTTCTTACCATCATCTAATTCTGAAAGGATTGCAAGATCAGAGTAGTGTCCTGATGTGACCTGCAATGCTAAACAAAAAGATCAGAGACTGAACAAAGACTTGCTTGGAGTTGGAAGAACTCACTGAAACACTTAACATTTCAGTTTCTAGAAACCAAGCAGAATTGTAGGCCTTATGTCAAGCTCCACAGCCCCTCTGTGTGGTGCTGACCAACATACTTGGGTCAGCGTGGGTCAGAGTGTTTGTCAGGTGTAATCAAAGAGGCAAGAGAGGTTTTGGTTCAGATTAGTGACATCTGTGTACCTCAGAGGGGGCTTCCAGGATGTAGGATGGAGGCATTATTAATGAAGAACAACAAATCTGAAATTGAGTTGATCTCCTGGTTTTAGAAGAGGAGGAGGACTCAGCTGGCACACCAAAATTGAGCTGCCAGGTACCACTGTTGGGTTCTTGAAAAAAAGCCTCTCTGAGCGTAAATTTGTGATCTTCCACATTATTAGTATACCTTGAAAATTAGGCCAGTCATGCTACCCCACTGTTACTGTCTTTGTACACATCACACCTTATATTGTATTTCTTTTGAGATTCTTCTCTAGAACGCGATAACTTGTTAACGTGTATAAAGTCATTGGTATGTGAATACATATTCCTTGTTGTTAATTACTTGAAGTTGACTATCAACCTGTTGTCCAGAGCTCTCTTATAGTTTCTGTTCACTAAGGAATTAAGGTCTTTCCTGCACTGGAATGCAGATACTCTGTGTTGCTGGTTAAGGTGGGGGTCCATATGCTTTGAAAAATCAGTTGAGCTGAGAATAGGGCTAAAAAAGTAAAGAGGCCTGTGACCAAAATAGGTGTTTGAATAAGGCAGCTCATCTCAGCATACAGAAGGGCTGAAGAAGTCACCTGTGGTTCAGATGTAGAATCTTCCTTAGAGAACAGATCTGTACCCAGTTCAGTGCACAAATTAGTGATTGAGCCTCAGAGTTCTGTATCATAAAACAGATATAATTGTTCTTAAAAAAGATGGAAAGTATCTTTTTATGAGATCATAAGAATACTTCAGTGAGATAACCAACTAGAGTCCATTCATGGTACCCATCAGTTTCCTGGGATCAGTATTAAACATATATGACTTAGTTTCATAAATGGTTGCTTTTCACAGATGGGAGTACAGATCTGTGGTTCCTGAAGCAGTTTCCTTAAGGTGATAGATAATTGAACAATATAGTTTAAGACGGCTGCTGAGTATGGGCTGCAGAAAACTAGGCTTATAAGAACTAAATTGGCATAATGTTTCAATACTATGTCCAGTAGACTGATGAGATGGTAATTTGGGGAGGAGTAGAGCAATATTTTTTATAAAACTATAGACTACATTCGGGTTCCATTCAGCTGGAACATTTCCTTGTAGGATAATGTGGAGATAGGAACACAAAACTGTCTCAGACTAGTATTAACAAACTCCTTTTCTCCCTGCCTAATAACTATCCGTAGGTTTACCTATGTTAGTTTTGAACCTTTTTATTTGTACTACCTTTTAGGGTTACAAAACCACTTTTCTAAATTCCTGAGTCCAAACTTTCACTCTAGTTTAGGTCTTTGCCCTTTATTTCCTGCGGGATAACAACTCTATTGTCTACTGTGTAATCTTTCTTGAATCAGTTCATCAAAGGAAAACTTTTAATTCCCTAAACTGTTGAGACACAAACTTAACTGTAAAGATTTATTTTTGTGTTTCTTGGAGGTAGCATCCCACTTCATATCTACTGACCTCTTACTATGTTCCTTTTCTCCTAGTCTTCTCTCCCTGGGAATATGCAGGGAGATGGTTTCCAATATAATGTGACGGTTTTTATACTTTGGGGAAAATTAAATGACCACCTTCTAATATAGTTCTCTCATTCACATTTCCCAGAAGCCCAGTGAAGTTAGCCATGGTAGGTGTCACCTCTTTGGGACTGGTATTTTATGTATTATATTTGAGGGTATAATTTTAGTAGGTTCTTCTGTAGTTCCAGAAAAAATTTAAGTGGTTTATTATGAGATATTTTTTTTTTCAGGCCATAATTTTGCCACAAATACTTTAGCCAAGAGGTTAAACGTATTGTGTTCTTTCACCACCTTTTATAGACCTGTATTTGTCTTAATCCAAGATAGGTTTACTCTACCAACTTTTTTTTTTTTGGAAGCCAGTCCTAGTATCCAATAATCCTTTTCATATAGCTAGGAAACTGTGTTCCTTCTGTTAACAAACGAGTGTTTTGCTTCTTAGTGATTCCCTTCTTATTTAGGGAAAAGGTAGACATGGGTTTGGCTCATAACCTGTCTTCATACTGAACTTTTACTCATAGATTCCTTATTACATGTAGCCATCATGGATATGTAATGTTGTAGTCCCTTTGGGTCCAGCTATCAGAAATAATTGAAATCCATCTTCAGAACTTATTTAATAAGCTTATTTCTCCAAAGATAGAGGATTCAAAGCAAGTAGTATCGTGTTAGTCCTAAACTTCTTTTAACATCTGACCCAAGATGGGGATGGGGATTGGGATGGGGAGAATGGCTTCTCATAGATCTCCTAATCATTTTGGTGGTTGGTAGCAGATTCATACAACAGGCTACTATACTGAAAAACTTTCAGAGTAAACAATCTGATAAAGATACATTTATGGTTCCACCTATCAAAGATGATATGTCTTTGGAGATAAAAGCTATCTAGTTAACTAGATAACTTTATGTTTAAGTTGGATTTTATCTGTCACTTTTCTTATTGTAAACATTGTTACGTGGTACGATACTAAACTTCATCCCCAGTAGTTTGACATACTCTACTAGGTAGAGTTTAGTGCCGTCTTTTAGCTTAGAGATTTACATGTTTTAGTATTAATTTCAAGAGACCCTAGTGTTACAAAATACTCTATTGGAGAAGTGACGTTTTAAGGGACCTCCTCATATTCTTAAGCTTATTCTGATCCATGGCAAATATATCCTCTTTATTGCAAGATCCACAGTCGTTGAAGAAACAGATACTTTAATGTGACAGTTAGAGGCTGTAAACTATTTACTTGTCCTCTTCTTAAAGATGTTCTTATTTATTTATTTAAAGGATTCTAATGATTTAGATACAGTTTATTTTTAAAATTTAGTCTGTTTCACCCTTTAGATCACCCTTAACGTATAGGATCATGGAATGTTTCACCAATTTGCCCAGCATAGAAGTCAGATTTACTGCTTTTTAGCTCTCATTGAGTCGTTATGAATGAGAATTTTATTAGCAATATATCAATCCTAACATGGGATGGTTTGTGTAAAATATTTTGGCCAGTTGTTTAGAATTTTCTCCTTGAGAGCTTTCAGAACTTTGGGGTAGTTGCCACTAGTCTTACTTCTTTCTAGAGATTCTTTCTGAAGAATAACCAGTCCTCAAAATCCTTCAAATAGGTTTTGTGAAGTAAATTTTGTAAAATAAGTCATCAACTCCCAAGAATTTATATGTGTTACATAAATGTGTTGAGGCTATCAGAATGTGTTACTATACCTATGGGATTGTTTTTTTTTAAAATGACCTCCTTTGCATGTATATGTATACTTGCTGAAAAATTTATTTTCTGAAGAGAAATTAATAACATTTACTACTGATTGATTTAGAGATTGTAGCTCATATGTGAAGTTACTTCTTTGAGTGACATACTTGTATTATTCTGTGTTAAGTAGCATGACAGTGTTGGTCAGGAGTTTCCTTCCTGTCTCATTACAGTTTTAAATTGTTGCCCATAAAAGAATTCTCTTATGATTGGTAAATCATGAATATGTGCTAACATATATCAATTTATTATTTGAAATAGAATTAATATACTGATAATAATATCATTTTAAGATTTGTGTAAACTACCATTTCCCTGAAAGAATACAGCTTGATTTGCTTGTCACTATATATTCGAACACAAAATGGACTTTTTTATTTGCAGGGATTGGGGGAGACAAGTCAGAAATGTAAACCATGTTCTTCTTGCTACTTGAAATTATTTCTGTATTAGACTAACTTGTAGATTTTACTTACGCATGCTTGACTGTTTTAATTATCTTTTTTCTCCTTTTCTTAAAGATGATACTTGTTGATGCCACTGTTATCATCCTCCTAGCAGAAGATAGTCCTACTGAGAAAATGAGCACTTTGATCATTCAGTCTTTGAACTTTAACCTTTGACTGGAAGTGACCTATAGGCAATGAAGACTACTTCCTTTTACTGCATTTTTACTCGTGTGCATTCTGGGCGCATGTTGATCGCTGGTTCAGTCCAGGCAACTGACATGCTTTTATTAGTCATACAGTATTAATGCAGGTGTCAGGAAATGTCAAATATAATTCCATTTTTTATTTTTATTTTTTTAAGCTTTTGGAAAAGTTCCAGGTCCTCATGTATTGTGCAATAACAATGACTTCCTTGGCGGTTTTGGGACGTTCATTGCCGGCAATGGACGTTGTAACAGGAAAAATTTTCATTAACTCCTGCCACCCAATGATTAATGCATGATAGGGCCTATGAAATGAACTTATCAGTTAGAGTGGGATTATAAATAAAGTGAGGGAACCAACATTACTTTGAAAGTCACCCCAACTGCTTACATTTGGATTCTATGCACTGTGAACCCTAAGGTTAACAGCATGAATTAACATGCGTCTTTAAAGGACTGTAATGAAAGATCATTGCATATTTATTGAATTGTTTATATCTGCTGTCAAGTTGTTTTGACATGGACAGTTTTCAAGTGACATTGGCAGAGAGGTACAATATGTTATCCCTATGGTGAAAATGAATTCATCTGTTGTATATAGTTCCTCAGTCTCTGAAGTAAAGGTGTGAGTAATATAGGGTATGAGTGGTTTAATCAAGGCTTTATTTTGGAAGTAAGAAAAATGGCAGTAACAAGTAAACTGCTGCAGTCCATGATCTGGGCTTGTCGTTTGTACGTTAACGATTTCCCCAAGCAGATGACACTCTGCTACTTCCCGCTAGCCGTCAGCATGAGCCCTGCTGCCTCGACACTATTTCATTTATTTATGTTCGGAAAATCCATAAACATTTTTGTTTGCAGTTTTGTTTCTTTTGTTATGTTAAGTCAAGTTTGAATGTTACAATACTTTAATTGAAAAACTTTTGTCAAGTTTTTTCTTGTAAATTTTCTTTACTTGTAAGTATCATCTTGTCCTTCAATCCTGTACCCTAAAATAAGAAATACATTTTTGACAGAGGCTTAATGTTTTAACAAAAGAGTGTGGACATTTTTATTTTAAAATTTAGGCAGAAGTACACTATAGAATGGTATGTTTGCTTATTTGTCTCACACAACCATACAGTTTTGTTCTGGAGGGATTTGTTTTGTTTTGCTTTGTTTTGTTGTTATTTAAGACTTTGCTTACAAGCTAGATAACATTTTTCTATAGAAAAAAAAAATTGTTTGAAAGGTCCAACTCTCAGTACCATGTAAGTTAATGATACTACAACTAGGTTCTCTTTTTAAAAAGCAATTAATGTATTTTATAAATTACCTTTTCACATATGCAAAATCTGTTTCTACTACAATGTTATTTTTACTAATGCCTATTGTTGCACTCTTTTTGACATATCCTGCAGTGAATATAATGAATCAATTTGGGCTTAAAAATGAAAGCCAGTTGGCTAAAAGGTTTGAAATATGTACCCCAGCAAAACCATCCAATCAATAATTGGCAAAGAATATTTTAAAACTTGTTTTTAATCTCTGTATAGATGACATTTTGTAGCTTTGTACATGTTGTTAATTAAGGGCGTATAATTTTACACTCTAAAAGTATAATTGTTGAACTCAGGGGTGGGTAGACTTCTAAAGTATGTCTGCTGTAGAAATAACTTGAAAAAAAATTTTAAACTATGGCCAGCCACCAAATTGTGGACACCGTTTATACTGCTGGTTAGCAACTACCAGTGTTTAAACTTAAAAACATTTTTGTTCTTGACTAGACATACACCAATTCTCACAGTAGTCTCTATCAGTCTTATTAGTTGGCCGATTTAACCAAGACAAAAAAATGTTTTTTGGAATGCTTTGAACTACTTAGTTTTTCACTGCTTTTTAATATGAAAATTGCAGCTGTAAATTATGTATTTTTCATATTTTACGTAACTGCTCTAAACTACTGATTCACTTGATCATTCTCTGGGGTGGGGTGAGGGTCTCTCTCCGTACTGCTGGTCCTCTTACTAAAATCCTTTTATAAAGAAATGACCTGTGACATTTATTCACCAAAGGAATTAATATACCAGGTCAATGGTTAACAATGCTATCGTATAGATTAATAGGTCATATATAGCCTCAATTGAGTTTTTTAATACAAATAATAGTATTTTAACATACCTCTCTCTCTACTTAGAGATACCGTACAATAAATTAAAATGACACAGAGGAAAGCAAAGGAAAACCAGATAATTTTGGTACATTTTATGGTTTAAGGAGAAGAAGATAGGATGAAATATCCTGAAATACAGAAGCACCAACCATTCAAAATTTGCAATCTGGTAACACCTTATGCGTTACTTCCTTGAATTTAGGAATCATTGAAAACTCCTGTGCACTTAGATTTAATTAAGTTAATTTTAAATATAAGTTACATTATTAAAAGCATAAGATGTTTACCTGAGTCATTGCTCAAGAGAGGGCAATTAACGGCTTTGTAATAATAAAAAGAATATTTCTGTGTATTGCGTTGTTGAATGTCAACCAGAATAACTAAGAAAGTGTACATAGGAACATGCTACTTCCCTCTTCCCTGCATTCCCTCTGTGAGGCACTATCTGCTGCATAGGTCTACAGAATTATACCTTCAGATTTAGGACAATATGTACTCTCTTCTTTTTTATTTATTTATTTATTTATTTTAAGGCCATTCTTCTGGTTTGCCAAATTCTGTTAAGGCAGTGATACATTCAGTTCCTTATTTTGCATGTTTAGATCATGAACTTGGTGCCCTTTCCAAAAAAAAGAAAAAAAAAGAAAAAAATTATGTCAAGTAGGTAATGCCATAGATTTTAAAGAGAGAAACGCTTTTCAGTTTTTTAAGATAAATTTTTAAAAATAAATTTTATGGCTGTTCTCTTAAGGAATTTAATATTCATCTCTAAAGGACTTACTTGTAGTGTACAAATTCCTCCTTTTTAGCTAGCAGGGAAATAAGGCTTTTTTTTTAATCCCCGGAAGAAAATGCTAAAAATAGCTTTTATATAGAGTTCATCTGGAGAAAGATCTTAATACTAATTGTTTTGACTAGGTATATAAATATTTCGTATAAAGTAACTAGAATAGTTTACTACTTTTTCCCTTCAGAAATTTTAACTATATGCAAAAATATATATCATTAGATTCCTGTGGTGGATAATAATTTCTTCAGATTCTAAAACAGGTATCTAGTGACTGCTTAATTGTTCCCAGATTGCATCAAAGATGAATTGAAATGAGTAATGATATGAAAATGGTATGTAACAACATATTACTTGTTTCTGGTACTCAAGTCTTATTTTTTAAAAAGCCTATTGTTTTTGAGAATTGAGATATTTAAAAACTTGTTAAAGCTTCTTCCTAAAAATAGAAGAGAAGAGGAGGTACTGTGTGTTTAAAAAAATTTTTTTTTAAATAAAGAATTCAGTGTCACTAGTTCTAAGCCTTTATGGTTACTGCTGCTTACATTTCTCCATCTCACTTTTATTTAGTTCTTTGTACATATTTTAGCTGAATGCTTAAGATTTGTAATTGTGCACATAAGTTTATTTTCAAAAAGAGCTGAGGCTTAACCATGAGTCTTTTCTGAGGATTCATTGTTATCAAGATCAGCTACTGCACTATTCTGTTATGCTAATGCCTTTGCATGATTAAGATCTGTGAAAAAGTTATCTTTTAATCTGCACCTCCTGGCCCTAATCCTCTTTGCAGTCTTTATTTTTATTCCTCCTTTATTCTTCTTCCTTCCTGTCTCCTCACAGATACCAGTGGATCAGTCTTCAGTGTCCCTCTGACCTCTCGGATTTTCTCCCCTCTTCCCGCCCTTCTTTCCTTCCTTCCCTTTCCTCTCCCTTTCCCTTTCTTGAGGTTAGGAAATCTGGAGAAGGAGGATTATTAAAATTATATCAGAAAATAATTTTAATAAAAGGATTCCATCCTACAAATAAAATAATTTCTGATACCTAATCTTAGTCTATCAGTAGATGGCTAAATTTGCTGAATAATTGACTACTTGATAAATAAGCTGTTGTTAGCTATAATTTAGTTCTTAAATACTGATATTGAGGGAATTTCATTTACTTTTTGGATGTGACTCTCTCAAAGCCTAATTATTGCCCAAATGAATTAAATTACTTATTTTGGTGAAAGTGTTTTTCCACTTAAGTTTCTAAACCATTTTGAGACTTGGAACTATTTTTTAAAAATAATAATTTGTGGGAGACTTTTACTTTCTCAGCATAAATTAAAGACAGATTTATATACATCATTTATCATTAGAGGCCCGTGGAATCTAAACATGTAGTTCAAACTTAGATCTCTGTCCTTCAAGTTGAAGTCTCTGGTCCTGATAATTGAGGTGTTTATTGTGACTTTAATTCTCAAATGTTAGCATTGGGACTTACAGTTGGGGATGAATCTCCAAAATTATTACATGAATATCTTTCTTATGAAAAGTTTTTTGTTAATAAAACTGTGATACCTGAAGCCATTTTGAATATGTGGAAGGAATGTCTGAATAGAAGCCAGTACGCCTTCACATACCTAAAGAACTCGAGTTTTACAAGTTGAGCGCAGTTGATTGGGAAAGGAGAAATAGTTCTTGTTCTATTCCTTGGCACATACACCATCAGGGTTTTGAGAAAAGTTTGCTCCCACAGTAATTCTCAGAGCTGTTTTCTCAAAGGCAAAAGCACGGTTTCAAAACTCACCGGGCTTTAGCTTGTTAGGTGTGACTTCACTTGTCAGATTTCCTGGCACATCAAATTACTGAATAATCTTGCCTCTCTAATTAAAAACCTGAAACAGGACAAATAAAGAATTTGGTAGATTGTGTCAGATACCCTGGAAATGCAAGTCTCTTCATAGTTAATCACAGATTGTTTACGTAATGCAAACTGATTGTCAAGCTCAAGGAACATAGTTGTTTGAATAGATTATTAGGTCAGTTATCTAGTAGCCAAGAATTAGGTGCATGTTCAAGTCATAATGGATACGTTATTTTTAGTTGGTACCATTTTTCTCTGAATATTCAGAAATATAGATTGTGCATTTTATTAATAGGAATGGAAGCTCATGCTTGAAGATTTGCATAGGGCGGATGTATGTATTTTATAAAATCAAGTTGTAAAATATGTAAAGCTACTGCTTTTTAAATAGAATATAAATGTTGACAGATAAATCTATATATTATATATTTTTAAATACATGTATCAAACTTTTGTTAGTTGAATACAAACTACATTGTGTGCTTTATGGAATTCAGTAACTTTTAATAATAAAGCAGTTGTCATTGATTTCTTTTTCTGTAGACTTCAATGCTAAATTGGATAGATATTAAACCTTTTTGTAGTTTATGATAATGTGAAAATTTATATAATAGTTCCTCTTTATAAAAGACTGTGATCTTTAAAGGATTATGGAAATAGTAACATGTCCATTTCCAAAATGAATACATAACAGAATGAAGATAGTCACTAAAGCCACTTGTTTTTTTAATTTAAAGATCATCTTTGCTTAGTAGTGTAACCTAGTGTGTTTTAGTGGTTCTTCGTGCTTTAACTGAGTCCTGATAAAAGACTGGGCATTTTCAGAAAAGATGGAACTGAGACTGGAGCACTCGCTCCGAGTTACCATGAGTCTGGGGCTCCTGAGCTTCGAGTTGTATGATTAATAAGGACATGCTTTCCCAAGTATACAGACAGATCAACTAACTCACATACGTGACCGACTCCTGAAGCTATGGGAAGAGAGAAGGAGGTAAGCAGAAGAAGGGGATATCTCCACATCTCAGTTATTCCTGGCAGGAAGAAATTCAGTATGTCCCGCTGCTATTCTAAGTTTTCTTTCCACAGAGGATCTACTTACCCAGGATCCCTGTACTCCTCACTGGGGCAGCTGTACTACCATAAAGCTCTCTTATCCCAACAAGCTGCTTCTGCAGCCCTAAACAACTAGATTAGTAGCTGGTTAGATAGATGCAAGATTCATATTTCTTTGTACTTTGATGCCACTCTCTCCTTTTATTATAATCCTTAAAATAATTTCTGCCTCTGAGAGAAGGTATAACTTTTCTTCACTAGTTTAAGCTACTGTGGATAAGTGGTTTTGTTGAAACCCTCCCTATATTCCACAGTACTTTTCATACTAACGTAATACATGGGTAATTAAACATGAACTGAATAAAAGGGTCAAATAAGGAAAGCTGAAATAAGGAAGTAAGGTGGAGAATGTCTTCTCATACATGAACTTGACCTTCAAGGACCTAATGTGGGTAGATATGTATCGTCAGGCAAGACCCTCATGTGGTTGGCTATATCCTGCAGAAAAGGCAACTTGACATGAAAAATTTCTTATCTCCACTCTCAGCCCCCCAAATGCCTATTTCTTTTATCTTGTATGTGGTGGTTTGTTTTTTTTTAACTTTTTATTGGGGTATAGTCGCTTTACAGTGTTGTGCTAGCTCCTGCTGTACAGCGAAGTGAACCAGCCATATGTATACACATATCCCATCCCACCTAGGTCACCACAGAGCACCGCGTAGAGCTCCCCATGCT
Organism: Balaenoptera physalus; assembly: GCF_965194825.1. Taxonomy (NCBI): domain Eukaryota; kingdom Metazoa; phylum Chordata; class Mammalia; order Artiodactyla; family Balaenopteridae; genus Balaenoptera; species Balaenoptera physalus. Next base: position 18,581,101 of record NC_138895.1, on the reverse strand, counting down.
ATACAGCAGGTCCACTAGTTATCTGTTTCATACCCAGCAGCGTATATATGTCAATCCCAATCTCCCAATTCATCCCACCCCCTCTTGCCCCGCTGGTGTCCACACGTTTGTTCTCTACATCTGTGTCTCTATTTCTGCTTTGCAAATAGGTTCATCCGTACCATTTTTCTAGATTCCACATGTATACGTTAATATACGATATTTGTTTTTCTATTTCTGGCTTACTTCACTCTGTATGACAGTCTCTAGGTCCATCCACGTCTGTACAAATGACCCAATTTCATTCCCTTTTATGGCTGAGTAATACTCCATTGTGTGTATGTATATATATGTGTGTGTGTATGTGTGTGTGTGTGTGTGTGTGTGTGTGTGTGTGTGTGTGTATATATATGCCACATCTTCTTTATCCATTCCTCTGTCGATGGACATTTGGGTTGCTTCCATGTCCTGGCTATTGTAAATAGTGCTGCAGTGAACATTGGGGTGCATGTATCTTTTTGAATTATGGCTTTCTCAGGGTATATGCCCAGTAGTGGGATTGCTGGGTTATATGGTAGTTCTATTTTTAGTTTTTTAAGGAACCTCCATACTGTTCTCCATGGTGGCTGTATCAATTTACATTCCCACCAACAGTGCAAGAGGGTTCCCTTTTCTCCACACCCTCTCCAACATTTATTATTTATAGATTTTTTGATGACGGCCATTCTGACCGATGTGAGGTGATACCTTGCTGTAGTTCTGATCTGCATTTCTCTAATAATTAGTGATGTTGAGCATCTTTTCATGTGCCTCTTGGCCATCCATTTGTCTTTCTCTGTTATAGTTAATTGCATTCCTATCTGACTTATTTATCAAAATGAAGAATCTAACACTATTCACTAGTCCTCTCTGACATTTTTCAGTCCTGTTGAGCCTACCTTCAAACCATCTCTGGAATTTCTTTCCCTTTTCTCCAGTCTCCTTGTCATTATGACTTATCACTGCCTGGTCCCGATGTTCCGCGGCTGCTTTTCAGCCCTCCACGTACCTTGTTCCGTAAGTAACAGTGCCACAAGACTACCTGTACTTTGCTAATGTTCTCCCCTGTTCCTAGAATGTTCATTATCTGCTTTTCTACCTGCAAGGTCCAGTTCAGATGTTGTTATAAAGTTACCGTCTTTGTCCTTCCCTCTTTACCCCCTACCAGTCTTCTATCTGGAACTCTTTACACTGGGATAATGTCTCAGTTGTGTTTGTGTATACAGCATGTAGCACACAGTACATATCACATAAGCTTTTTTTAAAAAATATTTATTTATTTATTTGGCTGTGTCGGGTCTTGGTTGCCACATAAGCTTTTAATAAATGTTAGCTGAATTAACCTGATTGTACTTGTATTTCTATCCTAGCTTTTTCAAAGAAACTTAGGCAGTAGCAATTTTGAAACATACGTCTAAACCAAACCACCATCTGTGTGAAATGTTATAGCAGAACACCCTACCCTTATGTCCCAGAGAGTTTGAAAAAAATTGCTTTAAAGTAAGTCATTTGTCATTCTTAATTGGTTTTGCTTTCTTTTATAAAATGCTTTATCTCTGAGGTAAATTGCTTGAATGTATTCACAAATTAAGAATATAATTGTTTTAAACTAAATACATCTAAGGGACTCTGAGATCATAAAGGTAAACCTGACACTCATTAAGGTTAAAAATGGACATTAAGCAAATACTTAGTGATGATCTCTCCTATACCAAGAAGGATGGCAGATAAGAGGAAGCATATATCTTCCCAAGGCCTATGATAAGGGCGATAAGAAATAGATAATACAACAGTGATAAGCCTGAAGGGGTACAGATAAATGGCAGTTTCTGATAATCAGAGGAACACGTGGTTTGCAAAAAGTGTTGTCATGACTTGAAAAATACAAACTTTGTGGATGGGTTCTAGGCAAGCACAAAGGTAACAAGTGCTTTAAAAGCTCTAGGACAGGACTTATATGAAGGTCAGCCCAGAGGGTGATGTGTCTGGTTCAGAGACACATGGGGGAGCAGAAGCCAAAGGCCAAATGATAACAGGGCTTTACGAGTCAGGGTAAGATTGAAATTGATTTTTCAAAGTTTCCGCTAAACAAAGAGATGAGCCTAGCACTCAAAGATGCCTCTGTGCTCAGGGCATTTGTCAGCTGGGAGGGAATTAGGAAGCTGAGCCAGCGTGTGGGCAATATCACAGGGAAGTCTGCCCAGAAAACAAAGCCCAGGCTATGCCCCAAATGAGTCTGAGTCACTACACCAACATCCCACCCATCAAAACTAACTTAAAGCCAGAACCCGGTGGAATTCCACTCCCAGAGTAAAGGTCACTTGAGGAAACAGCCCTGATTCAGACTTGCACCCTGGAGTGATTTGGGGAATGTCAGGCTGTGGACCTAGTTTAAGAAGAGGTCCGTGACCGGCCATGTCCTCAGGAGGTGATCAGAAGCAACTGAAACTCCTCTCTGGAGAAAGCTATTCTCTTTGTAGGCCTCAAATTATTCCTCCAAGGGATTTATTTCAATACAGTGATCAGTACACAAAGATTATCTGGGAAACAGGACATCATGATAAAAAAAAAACTACAACAGAAACAACAGACCTAGAAAGCATTGGAGGTGTAGGGTGGGGAGTGACACAGTCTGACGTGGTTTACTGCTCTGCATGCCACACCGTGTTGGGAGTTTTCTCAAGAACAAGAACCTGTCTTGTTCAACTTTATACTCATTCACATATTGAGTGCCTCCTGGGTCCCAAGGAGCTTATGATCTGGCAGGGAAGGACAGTGGTGTCATAGGGTAATGAGAGAATGCTGAGTGAGCATCACAGCAGGACCAATCACAAAGTAGATGACTAATAAGAACCTACTGTACAGCACAGGGAACTCTACTCAATACTTTGTAACGACCTATACAGGAAAAGAACCCAAAAAAAGAATGTATATGTATATGTATAACTGATTCACTTTGCTGTACAGCAGAAACATGATTTACATTGTAAATCAACTATATTCCAATAAAACTTAATTTAAAAAAAAAACAGCAGGAACAATCAAAGCTGACTAAGGGAGTCTGGAAAGAATTCCAGCGGAAGTGAAGAGTGTTTGCCAGGCATATGAGATAAAGCACACAGCAAATGCAAAAACCTAGGGTGAGAAAGAACAGCGTTTGTAGCATTCAATTTGGATGAGGGAGTGGTGGAAATAAGTCAAGAGATAAAACTAGAGCTAGAACATGAGAGACCAGGGTATAGAGTTTTGATTTTATCTTATGGGCAGTAGTGACTGACAGAGTCAGATTTGCACTTCAGAAAAATTACCTTGGCCATAGGCTGGAGTGTGTGTTTGGAAAGGTCACAAAACTGGAAGAGAAAACAAGAGGCTTAATTGTAATCCAGACAACAGATGATGCTGACGTGAATTGATTGTAAAGTGTTGGCATAAATATAGACATACACATCAATGGAACAGAAGGGAGAGTCCAAAGGTAGGGTCAGTTGATTTTCAACAGAGATGCCAGGGCACTTTTAGAAGAAAAGAATAATCTATTCAACACATCGTACTAGAACATTTGAAGAGCCACTTGCAAAAAATAAAAATCCCACCTCATACCATATACAAACATTAACCCCAGATGAATCATAGACTAAATTGAGAGTAAAAACTGAAACTGCTTTAAGAAAATGGCAATATTATGACATAGTATGAGTGTGTTTCATGTTTGGTAATTGCAATCATTGTTGCTTTTGTTGTGGTCATCCATGTACAATGCTTGGTGTCAGTCTATTTATCTCTTGTAAAAATAAAATACAGTGTGTGTGTGTGTGGAAAAAAAAAAAAAAAAAAAGAAAATGAGAAAATCTGACATCTTGAATTTGGCAAAGATTTCTTAACTATGGCACAAATTATTGAATACAATTGATAAAAGAAGATGCTCAACATCGCTAATTACCAGAGAAATGCAAATCAAAACTACAATGAGGTATCACACCACACCAGTCAGAATGCCATCATTAAAAAGTCCACAAACAGTAAAAATGCTGGAGAGGGTGTGGAGAAAAGGGAACCCTCCTACACCGTTGGTGGGAATGTAAATTGATACAGTCACTATGGAAAACAGTATGGAGGTTCCTTAAAAAAGTAAAAATAGAGTTACCATATGATCCAGCAATCCCACTCCTGGGCATATATCCAGAGAAAACTCTAATTCAAAAAGATACATGCACCCCAGTGTTCATAGCCCCACTGTTTACAATAGCCAAGACATGAAAGCAACCTAAATGTCCATCGACCGAGGACTGGATAAAGAATATGTAGTGTATACACACACACACACACACACACACACACACACACACAGACACACACACACACACCCCACACCCCACAATGGAATATTACTCAGCCATCAAAAAGAATGAAATAATGCCATTTGCAGCAACATGGATGGACCTGGAGATTATCATACTAAGTGAAGTAAGTCAGAGGAAGACAAATATCATATGATAGCACTTACGTGGAATCTAAAATATGATACAAATGAAATTTACAAAACAGAAACAGGCTCACAGACAGACATAGAAAACAAATTTATGGTTACCAAAGGGGAAAGGGTGGGAGGAGGGATGGATGGATGCAGAAGATGTGGTATATATATATATATATATACACACAATGGGATACTACTCCACCGTAAAAAAGAATGAAATTTTGCTATTTGCAAAAACATGAACAGACTTGGAGGGTTTTATGCTAAGTGGAATAATTCAGACAGAGTAACACAAATACTGTATGTTATCACTTATATGTGGAATCTAAAAAATAAGACAAACTAGTGAATATAACAAAAGAGAACAGACCTACAGATATAGAGAACAAACTGTTGGTTACCAGTGGGGAGAGGGAAGGGGAAAGGGGCAAGATGTAGATAAGGGATTAAAAGATACTACTATGTATAAAGTAAGCTACAAATTGTACAGCACAGGGAATATAGCCAATATTTTTTAATAACTATAAATGGAGTATAGTCTTTAAAAATTGTGAATTAATATGTTGTACACATGAAACTTACATAGTGTTGTAAATCAGCTAAACCTCAATAAAAAAATAAATCAGATAAGTGTTTGCCAGAGGATATGGAGCGGTGGGAACAGGCATGAATAAACTTTCAGAGGTGACGGATATGTTCTTTATCTTGATTATCTTGATTTCACAGATGTGCATGTATATAATTATATATATACACACGTGTGTACATATATATGTGTGTATGTGTATATAAACTCATTACACACTTTTTTCTTTTGTTCTACATTGCACACTTTAAATAATTTTAGTTTATTGAACATCTTACCTCAATTAAACAGAATTATGAGGCTTCCAAATAAAAGACAAAGGATGATGATGGCCTAAAATAGAGTATGAGAACGTAGACAAATTTAACTGTAATTAACTTGCTCAGAATCACAGCTGAAAAGTGATAGAGCTTGAATTTAAACCTGAGTGACTGACTCCAAAATTTCATGCCCTAAGTCAATATGCTTATACTTCGAATGACCCCCCATATTCTTGGGTTGGATAACTGAGTGGAGATCTATGACCTTCACCAAAATACAAGGAGGAGAAGCAGGTTTGGGAGAGGAGATATGTTTATATACCCCATAGCACCAAGTATGGTAGCTTATATAGTCAATTACTGAGTGGAGATGCAAGCTGAAGTTTTTAGGTGACACTGATAATGAAATATTTAGTGTGGTATTTTCTTACTTAGTTCATGAGCTTATTGCCTATTGTCAAAAAGCTGGAAAGGAATTTAATATTTTCTAGTCCAATAACCTAACCAAACGAATTATTTCTCAACGTCTTTGAAGCGATCACTCCTGACTACCTTCACTGATGGGAATTAACCTAACTCAGAAAATTATTGCGCTTTTGAATAAACCTTATTATTAACAAGTTATTTCTTCCGAACTGAAATCTGTCTCCATGTTGGATTGAATTGTGTTGAAGTCTTTACTCCCAGTACTTAAGAATGTGACTCTATTTGGAAATAGAGTCGTTGAAGATATAATTAGTCGGTGAGATCCTACTGGCCTAAGGTGGACCTTAATCCAATATGAGTGGTGGTGTTCTACGATTGGAAAAGACCCAGAGACGCACATGGGGAGAACACCAAGGATTGCCAGGAACCACCAGAAGGTGGAAGAGCCAAGGAAGGAGGCTTCCCTAGGGCCTTTGGAGAGAACATGATCCTGCTGACCCCTGACCTTGGACTTGTAGCCCCAAAACTGTGAGAGAATAAATACCATCCAGTTTGTGGTAATTTGTTACAGCAGCCCTAGGAAACTAATACACACTCTTCATCTCTTTTTTCTAGTTCTGCCTTCTGGAGACACATAGACTTAATCCTAGTCCCTTCTCCAGATGTTTCCAAATGTTTTGAGAACATATTTCTCTTTCAGGAAAACGTCTCCCCCACTGGTTTTTTACATGACACATTTTCATATCCTTTCGTCATTCTTTTGTAGGGTCAAGATTTTTAAGGATGCTTTCAAGTGTGGTAACCAGAATTGATCTTACTACTTCAAATACTCTGATAGATGAAAGAGAATGGAATTTACTCTCCGGTTTAGGTCAGAGATTTTTAAGCTGTTTCTCACAGCTCTAGGAATTCCTTGGAGGTACCTCAGAGACACACTTGAATATATTTCATATTGATGTTCTGCATATGCTTGCGTTAGGAGAAAGGGTTTGCTGTTTAGAACAAATTTGAAAAACACTGGTTTAGACACTGCTTTTAATAACACCTGTGATTGAATTCACTGTTTCGGGCAGCCACACCACACATGATTTTGATTGGTAAACCTATGTTTTTCATTTTGCTTATATCTGTACAGGTTTTTTTTTTTTAATTATTATTATTGTTTGGTCCCATGTAAAGTATGTTACTTATTTGTGTAAGGCTTCATCTTGTTTAGTCCTGCCATTCTATTGAGCCTTGTGTTTTTTGTTTTCTTTTTCCATCTTGCAACATACTCTCTGCCTCCTTTTCGGTATCACCTTGAAGCATTTGTTCTACCTCTTTTCCATGTTTAAAACAAGCAAAGGACGGCAGCTTACAGAATACTATTTAGTATCCGCAGCTCAGTGTATTCTTTAACTTACTATCTAATACTTTTCTGTCACACATTAAACTGTCACCACTCAGGCCATATTTCTGTCTAGCTTTATCAAAGAAAGGAGATGCTGGTTTTCTGGTGCAACTTGTTTTTGGTGAGCTTGTGCTGGTTCCAAATGATCAGTCCTTTGGTTTCTATTTGAATAACTAAATTCTACGTATTGCCAGGCAATTTCTGATCTGTTGAAATGTACACATTCCACTCTAAAAAATATATCTCGAGTGACCAAAAGGTGAGTGTGTCACCACGGGGGTGCACTGCTCTCATCTCCCTTTGTGAAATAACTTGCTGGTCAGGTGCAAGCAGTGCAGTTAGCTGGTATCCACCAACTGTAGCCCTTCAGGGATAATCTGCCTCTGTTTTTAGAGCCAAAGTCACCCTTTTCCCAAGCATCCCTCAGCCAAAAACAGCATGTGGAGGCCTGGCCCCTTCAGCTCAAAGTGGGACTTCTCCAATAGGTAATCCTTGCTCTAGATCTTCCCAGTAGGGCGGTGAGACTTTGTGAGATCTGCCTCTCTGCATCTCATGCTCTCCCTACCCAAATCTGCTTCCTACTCCCTTTCCCTTCACAGGTTTCAAATCTGCATCATGGCTTGGTTTTCCCAGCCCCATCCGTCTTTTATCTTTCAAGCATTACACAACCCCCTCCCCTCAACAAACGTCTCACACCCCTAACTCAGTGTCTGCTTCCTGCACAACCCGAATCAACAGAGTTGGCACTGGGTGTTGTCAAGAAGATGATAAGATGGAGTTTTGCGACTCAGTCACTCACTGTCGCCCTGACAATGAGGTGGTGACTTGGAAGAATATTCCATTGGAGGAGGCTGCCTTGGACAGTACAATGGTTCAAGCCTTTGGAAAATATGAGAGAACAATGAATATAAGGACAATGGAATTGGCTGGTTGTTAATAAATTGTGTTGACCTCTCTCTTGGTCAGTTTGGGCTGCCATGACAAAATCACATAGATGAGTGGCTGAAACAACAGAAATTTGTTTCTCACAGTGTTGGAGGCTGGGAACTCTAAGATCAAGGTGTTGGCAAAGTGGATTTCATTCTGAAGCCTCTTCTTCTGGTAGGCAGCTGCCATCCTTCTGCTCACATGATCTCTTCTTCATGAGCTCACAGAGAGAGAGACAGAGCTCCCTCTTCTTATAAGGGCACTAATCCCTTCATGAGGGCCCCACTCTCATGACCTCATCTAAACCTAATTATCTCCCAAAGGCCCCATCCCCAAATCCCAGCACATTGGGGTTTAGGACTTCAACATATGACTTGGGGATTGGGGGAGTGGGGAGCACAAATCAGTCCGTAGCATCCCCAGTAGAGGGATAATGCAAAATTGAGGGCAGTTAACACACAGTTGAAAACTGAGTCTGAACACCACAGGGCCTCTTTGGTAACTGCCAAGGAAGGTCTTATTTCCTGCAGTGGGAGAGCAGGAAAAGCTGAAGACCAAAGAAAATTTAAAACAGCCTTGAGTTTCAAAGATATTTGAATGCTCAGCTGAGTGGGGTTTCTTATGCCAAAGTCAAGACCCCGGCTGGGATAATTTGAGACTCTGACACTTGGGAGGGAGACATCTGGGTGGATAAACCCAAATATTTTGGCTCCCTTGACCCCTGTGAAATTTTAGGGCCTGTAGAGATGGCCCAACCCTCCCTATTTAAGAGCTAACATGCTGGGAATTCCCTGGCAGTCCAGTGGTTAGGACTTGGCACTTTCACTGCTGGAGGCCAGTGTTCAATCCCTGGCTGGGGAACTAAGATCCTGCAAGACATGGGGCCAGGCCAGAAAAAAAAAAAAAGCTAAAATGCCCTCCCCTGCCAGAAGACCCATCAAGGACCCTCCTCAAGATCTGCCTCTGCCTCTTCTAGCTGCCAAGCCCATATGTAGGTTTAAGATACAGCAGAACCTTCCTGAAATATGCTGTGGAAATGGAGGAAAAGAACTATACTTTTTTAAAAAAAATTTAATCTTTTTCCAGTGTTATTGAGATGTAATTGATATACAACTGTATAAATTTAAAGTGTCCAATGTGGACTTCCCTGGTGGCCCAGTGGTTAAGACTCCACGTTTCCACAGCATGGGGTGCGGGATTGGATCCCTGGTTGTGGAACTAAGATCCTGCATGGCGTGGCCAAATACATAAGTGTACAGTGTGATGACTTTCTATACTTATATATTGTGAAATTATTACCTCAGTAGGGTTAGTTAACACTTCCATTGCCTCACATAGCTACCATTTCTTTTTTGTAGTGAGAACATTTAAGATCGACTCTCTTAGCAACTTTCAATATATTTTAATATATATTATATATAATTATTGAATATATATAATATTTTCAATATAATATATTTTTTGGCTTTTTGTTTTTTGACTGAGCTGCACAGCCTGTGGGATCTCAGTTCCCCGACCAGGGATTGAACGCGGGCCATGGCAGTGAAAGCCCAGAATCCTAATCACAAGGCCACCAGGGAATTCCCTATAATATGGTGTTATTAACAGTAATCATGCTGTACATTAGACCCCCAGAACTTATTCATCTTACTGGAAGTTTGTACTCTTTTACTGAAATCTCCCCATTTCCCCCACCTCCAGCCCCTAGTAACCACCAACATTCTACTGTCTGTTTCTGTGAGTTCAGCTTTTTTTATATTCTATATTTGAGTGATATCATATCATACAGTATTTGTTTTTCTCTGTCTGACTTATTTCATTTAGCATAATGCCCTCAAGGTCCATCCCTGTTGAAGCAAATGGCAAGATTTCCTTTTTTGTTATGGGTGGAAAAGATTCCATTATATATATATATATATATATATATATATATATATATATATATATATATCTCAATTTCTTTGTCCATTCATCTATAGAGGGACATTTATGTTGTTTCCACGTCTTGGTGATTGTGAATAATGCTGCAATGATCATGGGAGTGCAGATATCTCCTTGAGATCCTGATTTAATTTCCTTCGAATATATACCCAGAAGTGGAATTGTTGGATCATGGTAGTTCTATTTTATTTTTTAAAATAAATTTATTTATTTTTTATTTATTTATTTTTAACTGTGTTGGGTCTTTGTTGCTGCATGTGGTCTTTCTCTAGTTGTGGCGAGCGGGGGCTACTCTTCATTGCAGTGCACGGGCTTCTCATTGCAGTGGCTTCTCGTTGTGGAGCCCGGGCTCTAGGTGTGCGGGCTTCAGTAGTTGTGCAACAGAAGCTCAGTAGTTGTGGCGCACAGGCTTAGTTGCTCCATGGCATGTGGGATCTTCCTGGACCGAGGCTCAAACCTGTGTCCCCTGCATTGGCAGGCAGATTCTTAACCACTGTGCCACCAGGGAAGCCCCTTCTTGAGGATTTTCATATTTGTATTCATCAGTGATGTTGGCCTGTAGCTTTATATCTATCTTGTAGTGTCCTTATCTGGCTTTAGTATCAGGGTAATGCCGGCCTCGTAAAATTGAGTTTGGGAGTATTCCCTCTTCAATTTTTGGAAGAGTATGAGAGGATCAGCATTAATTCTTCTTTAAATATTTAGTAGAATTCACCAAAGAAACCATTTGGTCCCAGGTTTTTTTTTTTTTTTGGTTGGGAGACTTTGGTTACTGATCCAATCTCCTTACTCATTATTGATCTACTCAGATTTTCTATTCCTTCATGATTCAAGTCTTGGCAGGTTCTATGTTTCTAGGAATTTAACCATTTCTCCTAGTTTATTCAATTCGTTGGCATATTGTTCTTAATAACACCCTACCCGTATCTTGCCTCTCCCCTGCCCTCTCTCCTTTAGTTTGTTCTCTGTATCTGTAAGTCTGCTTCTTATTTTGTTATATTCACTAGTTTATTATTTAGATTCCTCATAAGTGATAGCGTACAGTATTTGCCTTTCTCTGACTTATTTCACTAAGCATAATACCCTCCAAACCCGTCCATGTTGTTGCAAATGGCAAAATTTCATTCTTTTTTATGATTGAGTAGTATTCCATTGTGTGTGTGTGTGTGTGTGTGTGTGTGTGTATCACATCTTCTTTATCCATCCATCTGTATATGGACACTTAGTCTGCTTCCATATCTTGGCTATTGTAAATAATGCTGCTGTGAACATTGGGGTGCATGTACCTTTTCAAATTAGAGGTATATACCCAGGAGTGGAATTTCTGGGTCATACGGTAGTTCTATTTTCAGCTTTTTGAGGAAGCTCCATACTGTTTTCCACAGTAGCTGCCCCAATTGACATTTCCACCACCAGTGTACACGGGCTCCCTTCTGTCTACGTCCTAAGGAGTTTTAATTATTGTAATAACTGTCTAGATTTGCAGCTGAAGGGGCTTGAACTTCAGAGAATTCTGGAGATGAGATGGTTAGAACACAGAGCCCCAAAGGAGTAAAATAGAAGCAACCAATGAGAATATTGCTCATTATATATCACTAAATGAAAGCAAGAGTAAACCTAATGTAGAGCATGGTGACTATTTTGCTAAGTGTAAATCTCAAGTGTCACACACACACACACACACACACATACAAATGGTAACTATGGGAGGTTATAGATATGTTAATTAGTTTGGTTGTGGTAATCATTTCACAGTGTATACATATCAATGTATCAGAACATCACATTGTACACCTTAAATACATAACATTTTATTTGTCATAAATAAATAAATAAATGCAAGAATGGTTGAACAGGAGGCTGAGTGTGGTCAGCTCGATAAAATTACATGACTTGCCATGTTTTCAGACAAGAAACACTATTTAGACCCAGGACCCATGGACTGTAAGGGTGGTTCCAGCCCCCAGAGGAAGAAACCTGCAGCACCATGTCAAGTAGCTACTATAACGATGCCCCCAGTTGTTCCCCAAAGGTACCTACAGTTAGTTAGTCAGGTGATTATACAGTGAGGAAAGGAGGATACCCAGACATTTCTTGGACTGTTGAACAGAAGAAGCCTGAAATGTCATCATGGCTCCCCTATCAAAGAGGTCATACATGGGGGGTCAGGAAATAAATAGGATCCTTGGCAACTTCTAGTTTACAATGGGTCCACTGGGTCTGTGACCCAGCTCTGTGGTTACTCCCCCATACCTGGATGTACACCTGGGATTGACTTATATGGCAGTTGAAGTAAACCTTATACGAGTCCATCAGGAGGGGTGCGGTCAAAGCCACCATATTGGGTAAGGCCAAGCGGAAGCCCCTGCTACTGTCCGCCACCACTTTGCCAAAGTAGAATGTCTTTTTTAAAAATCACAAACTTCTTCAGCCAAGATGAAGAAGCCAGGATCAATTTAAAGAAGTAAAAGAACAGAAAAGAATGGAAAGAACTAAAAAGCTAGATGAAATATATGAAACAACAGTTTCCAAAACATGGACTCTCAGGCAAGAAAGGACAGCGGTCCTGAGAGAAGGGAAACGGAGGTGGCAAACCCCACACTCAGCCCAGCTTTCTGCCTGGCGAGTGCTTCCAGGCTGCTGTGCAGAGAGGGGACCAGGTGGAGCCCAGCAGCCTCCTGATGTGAGGAGACACAGCTGGAAGGCAAGGGAGGCCCAGGGTAACGAGAGCTGTCAGGCCCAAGCGCTGGGGAGCAGAAACACTGTGGAGAGAGCTCCAGTACCACAGGTGGCAGCCAGCAAGTCCTCAGCGGGTGGGGAAACCATCTGCGGCTGGGGAAGGAACCACCCCAAAAGAGCAACTCCCAGAGACCATGAAAAGCTGGGAAGAGTTTGTGTTCTCACCAGCCAGAGTGGAAAACCCTGTGATTCCTGGGCATAGGGTGGAATATTCAAAAGAGCATTGCCTGGGCTTCCCTGGTGGCACAGTGGTTGAGAGTCTGCCTGCCAATGCAGGGGACACGGGTTCGAGCCCTGGTCTGGGAAGATCCCACGTGCCGTGGAGCAGCTGGGCCCGTGAGCCACAACTACTGAGCCTGCACATCTGGAGCCTGTGCTCCGCAACAAGAGGGGCCGCGATAGTGAGAGGCCCGCGCACCGCGATGAAGAGTGGCCCCTGCTCACCGCAACTAGAGAAAGCCCTCGCATAGAAACGAAGACCCAACACAGCCATAAATAAATAAATAAACAAATACTTAAAAAAAAAAAAGTAAAAGTCTATAAAAAAATTTTAAAAAGAGCATTGCCTAAGTAGTGAGGAAAAATGAATCCCAAACTCTGCACCCACCACAAAAAATCCAAAAGGCAAAGTGTCAAGAGGATCAAACTCTTTCCAAGCAACTTCACTGCATTACAGAACAAAGCTGTAGAACATTTGTAGAAATCTATATGTGTGTATTCTCATTATTCTCATTTTGATGCTCCCGGAATTACATCTGTAGCTCAGTCTTCCACGGTGAAAGTGTTTCCTCTGTTCACAAAGCTGAACAGATTTTCCTGAGCTCACGGATGCTGCCCAGCGACGGGAGAGATGATGTTTTATATCTCTGTCTCTTTAAGAAAAAGTTATAACTTCTTTCACTATAGCATTGCTGAGTGTTAAATCAATTCAACTCAGTCTCCTTCCAGTAAGATATGGAAAGGAGCCAGAATTCATGCTTTAGGGGATTAAAGCTCTCCCGGACGATTCTGACGGGGCGCCAGAATCATCTGAGGATGACTGGTTTAACTCATTTCCAAGTTTCTTAGGTTACGAGCAATGTTATTTCTCCTTCTTTTCCAGAAGGACAGAGACAAACTAATTTTCAGCTGTAACTCAGTATCAGGAGTGTAAATACTCGTCTGGGAGAATAACACAGCAAGGGAACAACAGCAATATGTACAAACTTGAATTCTCATGCAGAAAGAGAGGAAGTTATTTAAACTGCTAACTAAAAATTAAGAGGAAATACAATTCCTATTTAGAATAAATATGGGATTTTAGTTGAGAGAATTGTTTTGAGATCAGTGACAAATCTCCCCAGTCATCAAAAAGGAATTTCAGATTATTTTTACACTCGATCTTAGCCAAAAGTCTGAGAAGCAATTCAGGTAATTTTTAATGTTTGCAAACATCCTTCCCATTTCTCCATGTTTCAAGCTAGACCCGGGCTTTGTATTAGGGCTATTTTTGTTTGCAAGTAAAACTAGCTTAAGCTAAAAGGGATTAGTTGGTTTATAAAACCAGCGAGTCAGAGGTGGCACTGGCTTCAGAAAAGCTGGAAACAGGGCTCAAAGGTGGTAGTCAGGGCTCTGTCTTCCCCTCCCAGCTCTGCTTGGCTTTATTCTACAGATTCTCCCCAAATGGTGAGCAAGAGGGTCACTGACAGCTATACTTCCCAGCTTCGCAGCCCCAAGAAAACCCTTTCCCAGTGTTTGTAAAGCCATCTTAAAGCGGACTCTGCTTGTTCTTTTTTGGATCTTATGTCTGCAACACCCCTCAGTCATCACTGAGCCTGGGGGTACCGGGAACTTTGACAAGCCTGGGTCTCATGGCTGCCCCTGTGGCAGTGAGTTTACAGCCCCATTAGGACCACGTGAAATTGGGGAGGAGTATCCCAACACAATGAGAATGAGGTTGGGGTATTGAATGGGCAGAGGACATCTACCTACAATGGTCCACTGCAGGATTTTCATATTGCCCAAATGGCAGGTAAGAGATTGGCATTTGTGTGTGTACTTATCTAAAATATTCCAACCTGTGAGGTTGTGTATAAATATAAAATATCTGGCGAGTGGGGAGAGACGTAGTAGCTGGGGACAGCCCTGCCATCCAGGTTTCAGTGGCTATGTCTAAGCTTTTCTTTTTTTTCAGATATAATTGACATATTAGTTTCAAGTGTACAATATACGATTCGATATTTGTATATATTGTATATATTCCAAAATGATAAACACAAAAAGTCTGGTTAATATCCATCACCACACATATTTACAAATTATTTTTCTTGTGATGAGAAATTTTAAGATTTACTCTTTTAGCAGCTTTCAAATATACAACACAGTATTATTAACTATAGTCACTATATCGTACATTACATCCCCAGGACTTGTTTTATAACTGGAGGTTTGTACCTTTTGACTCCCCCTTCACCCATTTCACCTACCCCACCTCCTCCCCGCCCCCGGGCAACCACCAATCTGTTCTCTGTCTGAGTTTGGGAATTTTTTTTGTTTCCTTTTTTGGATTTCAAATATAAGTGAAATTACATGGTATTTGTCTTTCTCGCTTATTTCACTTAGCATAATGCCCTCAAGTTCCATCCATGTTGTCACAAATGGCAAGGCTTCCTTCTTTTATATGGTTCAAGAATATTCCATTGTGTATATGTATATATACCACATTTTCTTTAGCCCACTTTTCCCACATTTCCACACTTCCCCTAGGCCTTTTGTACCTTATATGAGCATTTTTTCACTATTGGAAAGAAAATAAATATTTGCTAAGTGATGCTTAAATGGTGGTGGAAAGCTAATTTTTTTCTTTTATTATGTTTGTTGGGACTCAATCTACTGAACTTGACAGAGTAAAACCTGCTTTCTGGCATTTTGTTAACAAAGTCAGTATTAACCTATATTTTATCATCAGTTGTATTTTCTATTGAGGAATGTTTGAAAGGTATTGATAAGAGACATCATAAGAGGTATTGATAAGAGATGTTTCATAGAGAAATTCATTGTATATTTTAGAGGTAAATTATATGTATTTGTCCTCAATTCACTTGAATTCTACTATTTAAAAGGATGGATATGGGACGTCCCTGGCGGTCCAGTGGTTGGGACTCCACGCTTCCAATGCAGGAAGGGCGTGGTTTTGATCCCTTGTCGGGGAACTAGGAGCCCGCACGCATGCCGTGTGGTGAGGCCAAAAAAAAAAGAATGGTTAGGTGTCTAATGCACAAACACATTTATGATTACCGTTATGGGATATAAATGATATATTAAGTTGCATAATGATTTAAGTTCCATTCAAGCAATAGATTTGAAGGTAAAAATGGTATGACATATAAAGTTCCTGTATGTAATATGTTAAAATAGAAAACTAATTATGAGCTTGCATAGAATGACGTGTCACTTGCAATGGATTTATTTCTAGGATCTAACAACTCAAAGACAAAGGGCTGGAGGTGACCTGTTATTCAACACTTCAGTAAAACCAGCAAAGATGCTACTAAATGCTAATTCAAGCACATTTTCAAGTTTTTACTGTTTTATAATAAGTCTTAGACAAGATAGGTTAAATATAGGATGCTAATTGAATCTTATAAATTATTAAAACTGTGCTAAATATCCTAGAGGTTACATAAAATATAGCTCTATGATAGACACTAGACAATATATTACTTGAGGACTACAATTGAGAATGACAGGATTCGTGCTAGAATTAGTAACCTAGAAGTAATTTTCAAAATTCAACTTATGATAATTGAGATTATATAAATTATGCATCATTATCTTCACATAGCAATATTTTGTTTAAAATACTAGAAGCAGGGGACTTCCCTGGTGGTGCAGTGGTTAAGACTCCGAACTTCCAGTGCAGGGGGCACGGGTTTGATCCCTGGTCAGGGAAGTAAGATTCCACATGCTGCGCTGCATGGTAAAAAAATAATAATAATAAAATAAAATACTAGAAGGGGAAGTTCCCTGGTGGCCTAGAGCTTAGGAGTCCAGGCTTTCACTGCCATGACCCGGGTTCAATCCCTGGTCAGGGTACTGAGATCCCGCAAGCCACACAGCGTGGCCAACAAAAATAAATAATAAAATAAAATAAAATAAATTACTAGAAGAAAGTGATTCTGTACGTATTAGGAAAGTCACAAAAACAGAAGCTCACTGTAGTGAACACCAGGTGATTATTAGAAGATGTTCCTAATCATCTGATCTTGAGATGTCGTGCTCAACTGTAAACTTGAAATTATAAAACTTTTATCTTGGCATCAATATTTAGGATCCTTTATTAATAAATCAAATGATTTACAGTGATTCATAAAATAAATAATTTAGCATATCAACTAGATTAGTATTAACTTTAAAAAAGAAAGATGGTAACAGACCAGTTAGAAAAGTCATAAATTCCAAGTCTTAAAAATAATTTTTTCTCTTATAACTTTTAATACAGTTGGTAAACTGCTACAGGTGCGGGAAAGTAAAGTGCAAATAATTGTAAAGATAATAAAACCACCCGTAATTCCACTTCTCAGAGATAACTTTAGCATTGGATTGAAATCAAGCATAAAAAAGCAGTGTGATTCAGCATCTTAGGTCATAAGAGAATGGCACATTAAGACAACAATGAGGGACTTCCCTGGTGGTCCAGTGGGTAAGACCCTGTACTCCCAATGCAGGGGGCCTGTGTTCAATCCCTGGTCAGGGAACTAGATCCCGCATGCATGCCACAACTAAGAGTTCGCGTGCTGCAACAAGGAAGAAGTCCGCATATTGCAACTAAGACCCGGTGCAGCCAAAATAAATTAAAAAAAAAAAAAAGAGAGACAACAATGTGGTATTAATACCACTATGCACCACTTAATTAGAATTAGCTAAAATCCAAAGCACTGACAACACCAAATGCTGACAAGCTGTGGAACAATAGGAACTCTCATTTATTGCTGGTGGGAATACAAAATGATACAGCCACTTTGGAAGGCAGTTTGGTGGTTTCTTACAAACTAAATAACATCTTACCATATGATCCAGCAATCACTCTTCTTGGTGTTTACCCAAAGAAGTTGAAAATTTGTGTCCACACAAAAACCTGCTCTTGAATGTTTAGAGCAGATTTTTAAAAAAATTTTTATTGAAGTATAGTTGATTTACAATATTGTGTTAGTTTCAGGTGTACAGCAAAGTAATTCATTATATATATATATATATATATATATACACACACACACACACACACACATATATTCTTTTCCATTACAGGTTATTACAAGATACAGAATATAGTTCCCTGTGCAACAGTGGGTCCTTGTTGTTTATCTATTTTTTTTAGCATTATTTTTTTTTATTTTTATTTTTTTTAGCGTTATTTTTAAAAATTAATTTATTTTTGGCTGTGTTAGGTCTTCGTTGCTACCTGCGGGCTTTCTCTAGTTGCAGCGAGCAGGGACTACTCTTCATTGTGGTGTGCAGGCTTAGTACCTCTGTACCTCTGTACTAAGAAAGGATAATAATTACTTACTTTAGAGCATTGTTATAAGACTTAAATCAGCTAATACATTAAAGTGCTTATAGTAAATTATCTATAAATGTCAGTCATTATTAATTCAACCTGCTCCTTCCTCAATTAAGATGCATTAAAGAGTTCTCATTCAATTTTATAGTATTCTGTTTTAAGTTTTGGTATTTTAACTTTACTGTAATCATCGTGTATTAATTTCCTATGTCTGCTGTAACAAATTATCACAAACTTGGTGGCTTAAAACAACAATTTATTATCTTACAGTTCTGACGTCAGAAGTCCAAAATCAAGGTGTTGGCAGGACCACTGTCCCTCTGGTGGCTCCAGGGGAGAACGCTTCCTTGCCTCTTCCACCTCTTGGGGTGGAGGGCGGGGGCGATGTCCCAGGTGTTCCTTCGCTTCTGTATACTGTCTTCAGTGTGTCTGTTCCCAAACTCCCCCAACCCTTATAATTGCATTTAGGGCCCACCCTGATAATCCAGGATTAGTTCCTCATTTCAAGATCCTTACTTCCATCACATCTTTTGTTATACAAGATAATGTTCACTCTTTAGGGATTAGGACAAGGACATGTCTTTTCAGCAGCCACCATCAGGCCACTACACATAGCAAAGTGGGATGCAATAGCCTTTTGCCGTCTTGTGTAGGAACCCAACACCACTTAGGATATTGTTTCCCTGAGGGTATGAGATTGATGTTCCATAGGCCAAAGAATTTCTACAAGTAACCATTTTCTTAATTTTTAAAAAAGTATTTGAAATGTTTTACTGGTTTAAAAAATTTTTTTCAAGAGTGGTAGGTGCTTGCTGAAGATGTCGAAGAGGTGTCTATGTTTTGGTACACAAACCACACTTCTTGAAGCTCTCTGCGTATCTCTTCTCAGCGTTCATTTTCTCAGCTTCAACGTCATTTCTCTGACATTGTTGTCTAAACCAGCACCACTGCCCTGGTGCCAGTCTCATTCCCAGTCACCTTTTTATTCCTTTCATTGCCTTTGTTTCTAGTCCTCTGAAGTTCACCTTCTTCCTCCCCCACCCCACCCCTCCATTCCCTCCTGTTCTCCATATACACATATAACCTGAGCTCACCCTCTAATAGACAGGACAAAATACTACCCTTATGCTGTGCTAGAACTTGTTTTTATTTCCCCTTCCTTCCCCTTACCTCTCTTCCTTCTTCCTTCTTATTTTCTATATTCCTTCCTTTCTTGTCAAGTTCTTTGTCTACTTGCTTATTACCTGTCATTGTTTTCCTCCCACCTGGAACATAATTGTTCCTCAGTACGTGCTTTTCAAATGAATGAGTGAATGAATGAACTAAGGTAAAAGTTTCTCCCTTCCTGTCCCTTTTCTCCCAGCCCTTAAGGGTAATGAATATAAACAGTCTGGTCCCTATGTTTTTAGCTATTTTTCTACCCTTTTACTATGTAAATATATACACACAGCCTGGGCCCACTCTCTAATGTATAGCACTACATGCTATATACAGTGCTGTGGAATTTGCTGCTTCTTTTCTTTAATTCAAAAATGGAACACGGAGCAGAAGCAAGAAGAGCTACAATCCTGCAGCCTGTGGAACAAAAACCACATTCACAGGAAGATAGACAAGATGAAAAGGCAGAGGGCTATGTACCAGATGAAGGAACAAGGTAAAACCCCAGAAAAACAACTAAATGAAGTGGAGATAGGCAACCTTCCAGAAAAAGAATTCAGAATAATGAGAGTGAAGATGAACCAGGACCTCGGAATAAGAATGGAGGCAAAGATTGAGAAGATGCAAAAATGTTTAACAAAGACCTAGAAGAATTAAAGAACAAACAAACAGAGATGAACAATACAATAACTGAAATGAAAACTACACTAGAAGGAATCAATAGCAGAATAACTGAGGCAGAAGAACGGATAAGTGACCTGGAAGACAGAATGGTGGAATTCACAGCTGCGGAACAGAATAAAGAAAAAAGAATGAAAAGAAATGAAGACAGCCAAAGAGACCTCTGGGACAACATTAAATGCAACAACATTCACATTATAGGGGCCCAGAAGGAGAAGAGAGAGAGAAAGGACCCAAGAAAATATTTGAAGAGATTATAGTCAAAAACTTCCCTAACATGGGAAAGGAAATAGCCACCCAAGTCCAGGAAGCTCAGAGAGTCCCATACAGGAAAAACCCAAGGAGAAACACGCCGAGACACATAGTAATCAAACTGGCAAAAATTAAAGACAAAGAAAAATTATTGAAAGCAGCAAGGGAAAAACAACAAATAACATACAAGGGAACTCCCATAAGGTTAACAGCTGATTTCTCAGCAGAAACTCTACAAGCCAGAAGGGAGTGGCATGATATACTTAAAGTGATGAAAGGGAAGAACCTACAACCAAGATTACTCTACCCGGCAAGGATCTCATTCAGATTCGATGGAGAAATCAAAAGCTTTACAGACAAGCAAAAGCTAAGAGAATTCAGCACCACCAAACAAATGCTAAAGGAACTTCTCTAAGTGGGAAACACAGAGAAGAAAAAGACCTACAAAAACAAACCCAAAACAATTAAGAAAATGGTCATAGGAACATACATATCAATAATTACCTTAAATGTGAATGGATTAAATGCTCCAACCAAAAGACACAGGCTTGCTGAATGGATACAAAAACAGGACCCATATATATGCTGTCTACAAGAGACCCACTTCAGACCTACAGACACATACAGACTGAAAGTGAGGGGATGGAAAAAGATATTCCATGCAAATTGAAATCAAAAGAAAGCTGGAGTAGCAATACTCAGATAAAATAGACTTTAAAATAAAGAATGTTACAAGAGACAAGGAAGGACACTACATAATGATCAAGGGATCAATCCAAGGAGAAGATATAACAATTATAAATATATATGCACCCAACATAGGAGCACCTCAATACATAAGGCAACTGCTAACAGCTATAAAAGAGGAAATTGACAGTGACACAATAATAGTGGGGAACATTAACACCTCACTTACACCAATGAACTGATCATCTAAAATGAAAATAAATAAGGAAACAGAAGCTTTAAATGACACAATAGACCAGATAGATTTAATTGATATTTATAGGACATTCCATCCAAAAACAGCAGATTACACTTTCTTCTCAAGTGCGCACAGAACATTCTCCAGGATAGATCACATCCTGGGTCACAAATCAAGCCTCAGTAAATTTAAGAAAATTGAAATCACATCAAGCATCTTTTCTGACCACAACGCTATGAGATTAGAAATGAATTATAGGGGAAAAAAACGTAAAAAACACAAACACATGGAGGCTAAACAATACGTTACTAAATAACCAAGAGATCACTGAAGAAATCGAAGAGGAAATCAAAAAATACCTAGAGACAAATGACAATAAAAACCTGACAATCGAAAACCTATGGGATGCAGCAAAAGCAGTTCTAAGCAGTTATAGCTATACAATCCTACCTCAAGAAATGAGAAAAATCTCAAATAAATAATCTAACCTTACACCTAAAAGAACTAGAGAAAGAAGAACAAACAAAACCCAAAGCTAGCAGAAGGAAAGAAATCATAAAGATCAGAGCGGAAATAAATGAAATAGAAACAAAGAAAACAATAGCAAAGATCAATAAAACTAAAAGCTAGTTCTTTGAGAAGATAAACAAAATTGATAAACCATTAGCCAGACTCATGAAGAAAAAGAGGGAGAGGACTCAAATCAATAAAATTAGAAATGAAAAAGGAGAAGTTACAACAGACACCCCAGAAATACAAAGCATCCTAAGAGACTACTATAGCAACTCTATGCCAATAAAATGGACAACCTGGAAGAAATGGCCAAATTCTTAGAAAGGTATAACCTTCCAAGACTTAACCAGGGAGAAATAGAAAATATGAACAGACCCATCACAAGTAATGAAATTGAAACTGTGATTAAAAATCTTCCAACAAACAAAAGTCCAGGACCAGATGGCTTCACAGGTGAATTCTGTCAAACATTTAGAGAAGAGCTAACACCCATCCTTCTCAAACTCTTCCAAAAAACTGCAGAGGAAGGAACACTCCCAAACTCATTCTATGAGACCACCATCACCCTGATAGCAAAACCAGACAAAGATGTCACAAAGAAAGAAAACTACAGGCCAATATCACTGATGAATATAGATGCAAAAATCCTCAACAAAATACTAGCAAACAGAATCCAACAACACATTAAAAGGATCATACACCATCATCAAGTGGGATTTATCCCAGGAATGCAAGGATTCTTCAATATATGCAAATCAATCAATGTGATACACCATATTAAAAAATTGAAGAATAAAAACCATATGATCATCTCAATAGATGCAGAAAAAGCTTTTGACAAAATTCAACATCCATTTATGATAAAAACTCTCCAGAAAGTGGGCATAGAGGGAACCTACCTCAACACGATGAAGACCATATATGACAAACCCACAGCAAACATCATTCTCAATGGTGAAAAACTGAAAGCATTTCCTCTAAGATCAGGAACGAGACAAGGATGTCCACTCTCACCACTATTATTCAACATAGTTTTGGAAGTTCAGCCACAGCAATCAGAGAAGAAAAAGAAATAAAAGGAATACAAATTGGAAAAGAAGAAGTAAAACTATCACTGTTTGCAGATGACATGATACTCTGCATAGAGAATCCTAAAGATGCCACCAGAAAATTCCTAGAGCTAATCAATGAGTTTGGTAAAGTTGAAGGATACAAAATTAATGCACAGAAATCTCTTGCATTCCTATATACTAATGATGAAAAATCTGAAAGAGAAATTAAGAAAACACTCTCATTTACCATTGCAACAAAAAGAATAAAATACATGGGAATAAACCTACCCAGGGAGACAAAAGACCTGTATGCAGAAAACTGTAAGACACTGATGAAAGAAATTAAAGATGATACCAACAGATGGAGAGATATACTATGTTCTTGGATTGGAAGAATCAATATTGTGAAAATGACTATCCTACCCAAAGCAATCTACAGATTCAATGCAATCCCTATCAAATTACCAATGGCATTTTTTACAGAACTAGAACAAAAAAATCTTTAAAATTGTATAGAGACTCAAAAGACCCCGAATAGCTAAAGCAGTCTTGAGGGAAAAAAGCAGAGCTGGAGGAATCAGACTCCCTGACTTCAGACTATACTACAAAGCTACGGTAATCAAGATAATATGGTACTGGCACAAAAACAGGAATATAGATCGGTGGAACAAGATAGAAAGCCCAGAGATAAACCCACACACCTATGGTCAACTAATCTATGACAAAGGAGGCAAGGATATACCATGGAGAAAAGACAGTCTCTTCAATAAGTGGTGCTGGGAAAACTGGACAGCTACATGTAAAAGAATGAAATTAGAACATTCCCTAACACCATACACAAAAATAAACTCAAAATGGATTAGAGACCTAAATGTAAGACTGGACACTATAAAACTCATAGAGGAAAACATAGAAAAACAGTCTTTGACATAATCACAGCAAGATCTTTTTTGATCCACCTCCTAGAGTAATGGAAATAAAAACAAAAATAAACAAATGGGACCTAATGAAACTTAAAAAGCTTTTGCACAGCAAAGGAAACCATAAACAAGACGAAAGGACAACCCTCAGAATGGGAGAAAATATTTGCAAACGAATCAACAGACAAAGGATTAATCTCCAAAATATATAAACAGCTCACGCAGCTCAATATTAAAAAAACAAAAAACCAATCCAAAAATGGGCAGAAGACCTAAATAGACATTTGTCCAAAGAAGACATACAGATGGCCAAGAAGCACATGAAAAGCTGCTCAACATCACTAATTATTAGAGAAATGCAAATCAAAACTACAATGAGGTATCACCTCACACCAGTTAGAATGGGCATCATCAGAAAATCTACAAACAACAAATGCTGAACAGGGTGTGGAGAAAAGGGAACCCTCTTGCACTCTTGGTGGGAATGTAAATTGATACAGCCAGTATGGAGAACAGTATGGAGGTTCCTTAAAAAACTAAAAATAGAATTACCATATGACCCAGCAATCCCACTACAGGGCATATACCCAGAGAAAACCATAATTCAAAAAGGCACATGCACCCCAATGTTCATTGCAGCACTATTTACAATAGTCAGGTCATGGAAGCAACCTAAATGCCCATCGACAGGGGAATGGATAAAGAAGTTGTGGTACATATATACAATGGAATATTACTCAGCCATAAAAAGGAACAAAATTGGGTTATTTGTTGAGACGTGGATGAATCTAGGGACTGTCATACGGAGTGGAGTAAGTCAGAAAAAGAAAAACAAATATCATATATTAACGCATATATGTGGAACCTAGAGAAATGGTACAGATGAACCGGTTTGCAGGGCAGAAATTGAGACACAGATGTAGAGAACAAATGTATGGACACCAAGGGGGGAAAGCGGCGGGGGGTGGGGGTGGTGGTGGGATGAATTGGGAGATTGGGATTGACATGTATACAGTGATGTGTATAAAATGGATGACTAATAAGAACCTGCTGTATAAAACAATAAATAAAATTAAATTTAAAAATTCAAAAAAAAAATGGAACATGGACATCTTTCCATGTGATACACACACATACATCTCATGTTAACTAGCTACATTCCATTCAATAGTTTGGATGTATTTTAATTTTTAACTATCTCCCATTGATGTCCACTTAGTTTGCCTGCTGTTTTTGTTTTTGTTTTTTCATTGTGAAATAATTGCAGCCCTTTCTATAAATGAATGGTGTTTGTGCTATGCTCTAATGTAGGACTATCAGACAATCTCATCTCCCTGGTATGATTGCTATTTTGAAATTTCTGTTCCTGTAGCCTCTTGCCTCTTAAACTATTTTAAGATTTAATATACAATTTCAAGAATCTGGTTGCACACAGTTTGTAGAACTGTGTTTCTCAGAATTTGTCCATGGCCCTGTGTCTCTGTGTGTACTATTTGTTAACAGTCTGTGAAGAAATGAGTACAGAAATTGAGAATACATATTTAAACACTTTAATAGCTATTTGATGGAGTAATGTTTTATATATATATATATCTGTTTATCTAATAATGAGAATTTGGCTTTGTTGTTCATATGTGTTTGTTTCTTAATTTCATTTTTCTAGTAATTCACTTTTATTGAATTTTACACAAGCAATTAGTTTGAGTCACACTATTCTAGAGTGCTTGGTAAGTACTTTATTTATTTGTGATTGCATTATTCTGTCTTCATTTGGGAAGTAAAGATATTTTAACAACTTAATGGCTCCCTTTTAAGTTTCCCCTTGATTTTAGATTTTCATTGACTTCGAGTTAACTAATGTCACCTCTATTTCTTTCTTTTTTTTAAATAAATTGATTGATTGATTGATTTTTGGCTGTGTTGGGTTTTCGTTGCTGTGCACAGGCTTTCTCTAGTTGTGGTGAGCAGGGGCTACTCTTTGTTGCAGTGCACAGGCTTCTCATTGCAGTGGCTTCTCTATTTGTGGAGCACAGGCTCTAGGCATGTGGGCTTCAGTAGTTGTGGCGTGTGGGCTCAGTACTTGTGGCTCATGGGCTTAGTTGCTCCACGGCATGTGGGATCTTCCTGGACCAGGGCTAGAACCCGTGTCCCCTGCCTTGGCAGATGGATTCTCAACCACTGCACCACCAGGGACGCCCATCCATATGAATTTTAAGATCAGTTTGTTAATTCCTGCAAAGAAGCCAGCTTGGATTTTTATAGGGGTTATATTGAATCTATAGATTAATTTGGGCAGTATTGCCATTTTAACAATATTAAGTCTTCCAAATCTGTACATGGGATATATGTCTTTACTTCCTTTATCAAATTTATTCCTAAATATTTTATTCTTTTTGATGCTGTTTCATATGAAATTGTTCTCTTACTTTCAATTTCAGATTGCTTATTGGTGGTATATACAAATACAGTTGGTTTTTTTGTATTGATCTTGTATCCTGCAATCTTGCTGAACTTGTTTATTAGCTTAAATAGTTTGTGTATTCCATACATTTTTTCATAATATGTTTATACCTTATTATTTTATTTATCCATTTTAGATATTATCCTAGTACAGTGTATAAGGATTTAAATAGCTTAGCTACTTCCCTACCTCACTGCTTACCTCCCTTTATTCTCATCATTGCTTATATGATAGCTATGTGAATATTATTCCCTGATGAGCCAAGTGGTGTATTGTGATTTTTTTCCCTGTCTTATAAGCATTTTCTGACATTAATAATTGCCTCTTTAACCTTTTTACTTTTTATAATCCTAGTGCCTTGGGAAAAATTCCTGACATATGCTAGGAGGTAATAAATATTTGTTAAATGAATGAATGTAATTGCTTAATTTTACAGATACCTATCACAAAGTCTTCCCACATTCTTTTTTTTTTTTAAATTAATTAATTAATTAATTAGGCTGTGTTGGGTCTTCATTGCTGCGCTCAGGCTTTCTCTAGTTGCAGTGAGCAGGGGCTACTCTTTGTTGCAACGTGCAGGCTTCTCATTGTGGTGGCTTCTCTTGTTGTGGAGCACGGGCTCTAGGCACGCAGGCTTCAGTAGTTGTGGCACGTGGGCTCAGTAGTTGTGGCTCGCGGGCTCTAGAGTGCAGGCTCAGTAGTTGTGGCACACAGGCTTAATTGCTCCGCGGCATGTGAGATCTTCCCGGACCAGGGCTTGAACCTGTGTCCCCTGCATTGGCAGACGGATTCTTAACCACTGTGCCCCCAGGGAAGTCCCCACATTCTTAAAATACAGTTTTCCACTTGGTCAAAAGTATCAGATAACGTATCAGTCAGAACATAGGTCAGGTGGTGGTAACGATTTACCCCCAAGTTCCAGCAACTAACAAGAGCAAAGTTTTTTGTTTGGTTTTTCTCATGATATAAGTCTGTCAGAGTTCAGCTGCATGCTGTCTCTACTCTGGGGCTGAGTGAAGAGCAGCCTCTGTTTGGAACGCAGCGGGTCGTTGGCAGACAGGAAAGGGCCTGTGGCAGACCACACACTGGCTCTTAAAGCTTCTACTCAGAAGCAACTCATCACACTTTACTCACCACGTATTGGGCCAAGTAGGTCCTTTGGCAAAGCTTGACATCCACGGGGCAGGGATCTGTAGTCTCAGGAAAGGGCCCTGAAAGGAGCGGCGTCATGGGAAAAACCAAAATATTTGGCAGAAGGGGAACAGTCTTCCACAGGTAATTTATCAGATCTGTTTTCTCTAGGAGTCATGCCACCTAAGCCTTGCGTTCTCCTGTTTTGCTCTGGATTGTTTGCCCTTAGGGCCTGCCCCTCCGCTGCCATGCAGGGACTTCCCTTTACCAACACTCTTGGGAAATCCCTTTGTGCGTCACATGTACTGAATACCTGTTTACTGGATTTGGTTTCTTTCCCCTTCTTTGTTTACTTTCTCATTTGCTTTCACTCTCCCAGTAGAAGGAGAAAGCAGGCACAGGAGGTAAATTTTGAGACCCTTCAGGTTTAAAAATGTCTTTACCGTTTTACATGATTAACAGTTTCACTGAGTATAGAATTCTAAGTTGGAGATCATTTTTCCTCAGAATTTGTTGTAGGTATTTCTTCACTAACTTATAGATTTCATTTTTTTTTTTTTTTTTTTTTTGAGAAGCCAATGCTGTCTTTTCTAATTCTTTTGTATGTGATATGTTTCCTCTCTGGAAACAAAAGTTCTAGAAGATTTTGGATTTTTTTTTTTTTTTTTTAATCACTGAAGTACTAATTTTCATGATGACATGCCTTTGAATGGGTTTCTTTTTCAGTCATGTGTGGGGTGCTTGATGGCCTCTTTTGATCTAGAAATTCCTATCCTTCAGCTTGGGGAATTTTTCTTTTACTGGTTCTTTGGTAATTTCCACCCCCTCATCTACTGTTTTTGGAACTCTCAGTAGTGGGATGCTTCATCTCCTTAACTGATTCTCTAAAATTCTTTTCTTTTCTTCTTTCAAAACTATTGTTC
Organism: Balaenoptera physalus; assembly: GCF_965194825.1. Lineage (NCBI taxonomy): Eukaryota > Metazoa > Chordata > Mammalia > Artiodactyla > Balaenopteridae > Balaenoptera > Balaenoptera physalus. The sequence continues at coordinate 18,552,782 of NC_138895.1, read as the reverse complement.
TGGAAATTCCCTGGCGGTCCAGTGGTTAAGACTCCGCACTTCCACTGCTGAGGGCCTGGGAACCCTGGTTGGGGAACTAAGATCCCAGAAGCTTTGTGTGGTGCGGCCAAAAACAAAATTATTGTTCACCTCTTTGCTTATTTGTTTCCGTTTTTTTTTTTAATTTTCTTTTTTTGGGGGGAGCTGTGTTGGGCATTTGCTGCTGCGTGCGCGGTTTCTCTAGTTGTGGCGAGCAGGGGCCTCTCTTGCTGTGGCTTGTGGGCTCCAGACGTGCGGGCTTCAGTAGTTGTGGCATGTGGGCTCAGTAGTTGTGGCTCGCAGGCTGTAGAGCGCAGGCTCAGTAGTTGTGGTGCACGGGCCCAGTTGCTCGATGGCCTGTGGGATCTTCCCAGACCAGGGCTCGAACCCGTGTTGCCTGCACCAGCAGGCGGATTCTTAACCACTGCGCCACCAGGGAAGTCCCTGCTTATTTGTTTCTCATCTGATTCTTTTACTTTAATGTTTACTTCAGTTATTTTAAATTTCTGAGAACACGTTTTTCAGATTATAAATTTTTTTAAACCATCCAGTTCTTTTTATTTTTTAAACATTTATTTGTATTATTACGTTACCATGAATAACAAGCTCTCTGTTAGATTCCAAACTTTCATTTTATTTTATTTTATTTACTTATTTCTTTGTGGCCTCACCACGCAGCACTTGGGATCTTAGTTCCTCAACCAGGGATCGAAACTGCAACCCCCCGCACTGGAAGCATGGAGTCCTAACCACTGGACTGCCAGGGAAGTCCTGATCCAGTTCTTTTTTTTTTTTTGAATTTTATTTTATTTATTTTTTTATACAGCAGGTTCTTATTAGTTATCTATTTTATACACGTTAGTGTATATATGTCAATCCCAACCTGATCCAGTTCTTTTTAAAGGATACAATATTGCCTCTAAACTCTGATTAATGATATTTCTAAAAAAAAACAAACTTCTGGGCTTCCCTGGTGGCGCAGTGGTTGAGAGTCCGCCTGCCAATGCAGGGGACACGGGTTCGAGCCCTGGTCTGGGAAGATCCCACATGCTGCGGAGCAACTAGGCCCGTGAGCCACAGCTACTGAGCCTGTGCGTCTGGAGCCCGTGCTCCGCAACAAGAGAGGCCGCGATAGTGAGAGGCCCACGCACCGCGATGAAGAGTGGCCCCCACTTGCCACAACTAGAGAGAGCCCTCACACAGAAACGAAGACCCAACACAGTCATAAATAAATAAATAAATAAAACAAACAAAACAAAACAAAACAAAAAAAACCAAACTTCTGTTCCTTGCGTTGTCTCTCTTTCATCTTAGTCCTTTTTTTTTTTTTTTCCCCTTTTCCTTTTCGGTCATTGTCTTTCATGTTAGATACTTTCTTCCTGTGTCTGGGAGGCACAAAAAGCTGCCTAGGTCCCTGTGCGTGGGCAAGGCTTATTAACGTGTAGGATTTACTGCACGTGATGAGGCAGTAAGCCTGGTTGTGTTGCTGTTGTTTGTTGTTGGGTAGCTCCAGCAGTATCTGTAAATCGTTTCTCTGCAGCCAACCAGATTCTTCAGGGAACTCTGTAGTCTCTTGCCTGGGTGTTAGCTTGCCTGCCACACTTCCGGGAGCTGGGGGAGGCTGTTAATTAGGATAGACCTGCTATCTACTGAAGAGATCCAAAGTGCAGGGGCTTGAAGAACAAAGTTGTCTTTTGCATAACTGTCAGGGTTGGGTAAATGGACTCTCTGTCCCATCTGGTCATTCAGGGATCCAGTTTCCTTCTACTTAGGTACATCCCTAGGGCAACAGTTCTCAAAGAATGGTCTCTGGACCAACAACATCACCTAGAATATTGTTAGAAATGCACATTTTCAGGCCTACCTTAGACTTAACATATCAGAACCTTCAGGGGTGGGGCTTAGTGTTTTCATAAAACCTCAGGTGATTTTGATCCCTGGCAAGGTTTAAGAACCACTGCCCGAAGGCATTGTCCTTCTCTATGTAATTGAAACAGGATCTCAGACTAACCCTTGTCCCAGCCTGAGGAAAGGGGAAAAGCCAGGAGCAGTTCAGGTACAGGAAAGTGTCTGTTGACATTCCTCTGGTGAGAGCTTAGTCATCTGACCACTCTTAGCTGCAGTGGGACTAGGGATGTACTTGCCATCTGCCATCCCACTTGCCCAGCTACAACTCAGCTGTCATAGAAGAAGAGAAAATGAATTTTGGTGGTCACGTAGCCGTCGCCAAGAGAGAGGGAAGGGTTTTGTACATGTGTCAGGCCCAGTTCACTTTCAACAAAGCCCTTGTGGTCAGCCTTCTACCTTTGCCTGCCCTGGGCCTGGTGTTCCCTGGGTCAGCTTCCCCAGAGACTAAGCCTCCCATCTCCTTGGGGGACTAAACAAAGGAGAGTTGCTTAGTTGTTTGCTGCAGGGGTAGAAACTAACTTATTGGCTCCTTTTACAGAGTTTTCAATCAGTTCTTATGCTGTGAACTCAATTCATTATCCCCTCTAAGCACTATCTGGTGCCTCAGTTTCTGGGCTGTTCCTGGATTCTTCTTGGTAAATCCGTTCATTTTTCACCGGGCACTTAGGTTCTGCTTTCTTGGCTCATTACATTAGCCATCACTTCTTCATCCACTGTGTACATATTCTCAACCTTCTTAATTATTTTTTGTTCACTAGTGTTTCTTTTATTTTTCTTCCTGAGCTTATAACTTTCGAATTCTTTGACTTTGTTATAATAAGATGTTGGAGGGACAAGAGATAAATGGATGTGTTCAATCTGCCATTTTTAACCAGAAGTACCAACTTGAACAAATGGTTTCCATGTACCTTTCATTAGGAGGGAGGTTTCTTCTGGAAGTATGGAAAGAGAATGTTGCCTGCCATTCCAATAAACAAAGAATATTGCCCTCCATCAAGCCATTAGCCACTGCAGCCACCAACACCTCCCCCCTCCACCCATCAGTGTGCCCTTAGGGGAATTCAGGACAGAGAAAAACAGGAAGCATTCTGTGCTCTGAATACTGGCCCTAGGTAGTTGAGATGCATATCTAAGGAAAAATTTCAATGAGACCAGACTCTTGTATCTTCCTATACATAGAAAAGCACTAAAATCATTAACTCGAGATGTCTGTTTTTGTGATTAGCAGTAATCTTTTTTTTTTTTTTTTATAAATCAAGACTCTATGGCTATTTTTTATATTACACTTTTTCAACTTCATGGGATTCAAATTTTCACAAACTATATCTTTTTTTTTTTTTAACTTTGGGTTTATTTATTTATTTATTTATTTATTTATTTATGGCTGTGTTGGGTCTTCGTTTCTTGTGCGAGGGCTTTCTCTAGTTGTGGCAAGTGGGGGCCACTCTTCATCGCGGTGCGCGGGCCTCTCATTATCGTGGCCTCTCTTGTTGCAGAGCACAGGCTCCAGACGCGCAGGCTCAGCAATTGTGGCTCACGGGCCTAGTTGCTCCGTGGCATGTGGGATCTTCCCAGACCAGGGCTCGAACCCGTGTGCCCTGCATTGGCAGGCAGATTCTCAACCACTGCGCCACCAGAGAAGCCCAAGCAGTAATCTTTTGATGTTTGACTACGTGGGGTTTTTTTGTTTTGTTTTTTGTTTTCTCAGCAAAAACTCAAATATATCCTGGCTCCTCCCTTATCTCCTTAGAGCAATTCCTCAGAGCTACTGAGAGGCTGTCTCCCAGGCTATAGTCCTCAGTAAGGTCCCCAAATAAAACTTAACTTGCAACTTTTAGGTTATGCATTTTTTACCATTGGACTTAACCACTGTACCTCTGGGGAATTCCCAAGTTGTGCATTTTTTTTTTCAGTCGACAGTAGAGGGTAGAACTCTCTGAGAAAAGAGAAAGGAGGGACTTTCCTGGTGGTCCAGCGGTTAAGACTCCACACTTCCACCTCAGGGGGCACAGGTTTGATCCCTGGTGGGGGAACTAAGATCCCACATACCATGGCGTGGCCAAAGAATTAAAAAAAAAGAAAAACAAAAAAGAGAGAGAGAAAGGAAAACTTTCAGAGTACATAGAGATGGCTAAATGGCACGAAATACAATTAATTGCATCATTTCAAGTTTAAACTAGCAAAACTCATTGAAATATGACTTTGGAAAAGACTGAATGCTGAACTAACACTACCTTCTATTTTAAGTAAGGGCTGGCAAACTTTTTGTATAAGGAGCCAGATAGTAAATATTTTCAATTTGGCGGGGGCGGGGGCGGGGGGGGCGGGGTGGGCGGGGTGGAGAGGGGGAGGGGGTCCTACAAACTCTATTGCAAATACTTAACCCTGCAGATGCATGAAAGCAGCCGTAGAGAACTTCCCTGGTGGCGGAGTGGTTAAGAATCCACCTGCCAATGCAGGGGACACGGGTTAGAGCCCTGGTGTGGGAAGATCCCACATGCTGCGGAGCAACTAGGCCTGTGTGCCATGACTACTGAGCCTGCACTCTAGAGCCCGTGAGCCACAACTACTGAGCCTGCGTGCCACAACTACTGAAGCCTGTGTGCCTAGAGCCCGTGCTCCACAACAAGAGAAGCCACTGCAGTGAGAAGCCCGTGCACTGCAATGAAGAGTAGCCCCCACTCGCCACAACTAGAGAAAGCCTGCGTGCAGCAACGAAGACCCAACACAGCCAAAAATAAATAAATAAATAAATTTATTTAAAAAAAAAAAAAGGCAGCCGTAGACAATATGTAAATGAAAGTGTGTGACTGTATTTTAGAGAAACTTTATTTACAAAAACAGGCAGCAGGCCATTTTTGACTCATAGTCTGTAGTTTGCTAAACCCGCTTTAAAGCATTAAACATAATTTTAGACATTGGGCCGTCAATAGTCCTTTCAAGATGACGTTTTAGATCTTAGAATTAAGAAAATGGAGACTAGAGACTGGCGAGAAAGACCTACAAAAATAGGGTCAGTTGGTGGAATGTACGTCATTATACCTTTGGCCAAACCCGTAGAAAGTACAACACAAACAGTGAACCCTCATGTAAACTACGGACTCTGAGTGATAATGCTGTGTCGGTGCAGCTCCATCAGCTGTCACAAATGTAAACAGGGTGTTGGTTCAGGTGGAGGGTGTGGGTAATGGGGAGGCTGTGCGTGTGGGGGGCAGGGGTATATGGGAAACCTCTGTACCTCCTGCTCAGTTTTGCTGTGAATCTAAAACTGCTCTAAAAAATAAAGTTTATTTTAAAAAAGGATCCATTGATGATTAAAAATGGGGGGGCAGGAATTAGCAATGAAATGACCTTTTTTTTTTTTTTTTTTTTTTGGTTTTTGGTTTTTTTGAGATTTTTTTTTTTTAACATCTTTATTGGAGTATAATTGCTTTACAATGGTGTGTTAGTTTCTGCTTTATAACAAAGTGAATCAGTTGTACATATGTCCCCATATCTCTTCCCTCTTGCGTCTCCCTCCCTCCCACACCTCTAGGTGGTCACAAAGCACCTAGCTGATCTCCCTGTGCTATGCGGCTGCTTCCCACTAGCCTTTCTTTTTTTTTAATTTTTTAAATTTAACATCTTTATTGGAGTATAATTGCTTTACAATGGTGTGTTAGTTTCTGCCTTATAACAAAGTGAATCAGTTATACATATACATATGTTCCCATATCTCTTCCCTCTTGTGTCTCCCTCCCACCTCCCTATCCCACCCCTCTAGGTGGTCACAAAGCACCGAGCTGATCTCCCCGTGCTATGCGGCTGCTCTCCCAGTTCCTAGCTGGGAATTGGAGCCTTTAGCTCCATCTACAGGCAGAGTCCCTCTGTGTGAATTTCAGCCGTGCCTAAATATTTCCCAAAATGTGCTCCCTGGATGTGCTCCCTGCCAAAAAGGTCTTAGAGTCAAATAAGTTTGGGAAACAGAGCATAACCTATCCCTTCTTGGAGACTTCATCTATATTGGCAGAAGAAAGCCTCTGAGAAAGTCTGCACTAAAGAAGCTTCTTTACCTTTGTTGAACTCACAGCTTCTTAGACATTTAATCAAAGAAGCCATTCCTCACATAACATCTATTAATGTCTGTTGAAATGATTCCATGGAATTATAGTACATGATATTCTGGATCAGTCCTATTTATGGTCTGGAATTTGGTCAAAAGATTCCATACTTGTTATTGTTAATCCTGTTTTTGACTGGTTCTGGCTTTGTATTCTGAATTTAGGGGATCCAAGGCTAATTCTGACAGTATCCATTGAGCCTGCTGCTAAAAGAGGCGCTGGAAAAACTGACCTGATAGGATCCAGTGATGAGTGTTTTAATTCCTTTTGTTCTATAAGGGGGAGACAGACACTTACTCACTGGATACAAGTGGAAAAATGGCACTAACTTGGGAGTGGGATTGGAGGGGTTAGATCATTTCTGACCTAAGGGTGTTAAGTAAGCAACCAGCTGGCTTCAGGCAACCGACTGAGCCCACAGCCTAGAGACAGAGTGGTTACGTTTCAGGCCGCCCATTCACAAAGCCCTGGCTGAGGGCTCAGTAGGTCTGGAGATCCAGTGCATCTTACGCTCACTCTTTTCTTGGCACAGAGGTGATGTCTCCTTAGTAACACTTGTGCTTATGGAACTGTGTCCACCCAGAGGGGTACATTTAAAACATCCTCATAAAGGAACTTGTAACATAATAAGAAATATATATTTGGTCTTGGCCCCGAGTTTCTGACACAGAGCTCCTAAAATCCTTGTAATTTCCTGAGTGATAAGGGCGTAGGAGCATCTTTTATTATACTATTTAGTCTTTCCTGACACAAGAGCTTCTAAGTTCCTTGGAGTCTCCTGAGTGAAGTGTGTGTCTTTTTTGGGTTTTTTTGTCTGTTAATGAGATGACTAGTAGCTGGGGCCCCTAGATAACTACAGGAGGTAGGTCGGTCACCAGCAAAACCAAGTCTTGGCTAAAGGGTTAGAACTTTCAGCCTCATATTCCCACCTCCCTGTTGGGGAGGGTACAGCCAAGAAGCTACTGCAAGCAGGGAGTACAGTGTGACAAAATCTCATTTTGTAGATCAGTATCCGCAGCTTCTTGAAGAACCTTTACTAGAATGGACTGTGAGAGTAATTTAGGGGGAGTGTCTTTGGTTTTGAAGGAGGCAGAGGCAAGAGCCTGCTTGGGTTCAGCCAGGACCCACAGCTCACTGTTGAACTGTGGACGAAGAAGGTCACCTGCCATAGTAAACAAAGGACATTCTGGCCATCAAGCAAGTCATCAGCCACTGCAGCCATCCCCCCCCCCCACCATGGGATTCAGGATGACAAAAGCAGGATACTGTCCCTAGATAAGCCTGTCAACTGAAAAAAAAAAAAAAAAAAAAAAAGCACAACCTAAAAGCTGCGAATTGTGTTTTATTTGGCAGACAAAACTGGGGACTTAAGCCCAGGACACAGTATCTCAGATAGCCCTGGGAGACTGTTCTGAAGAGGTAAGGGGGGAGCCAGGATATACAGGAGTTTTTGCAACAAAAGACCAGGTAGTCGGAACATCAAAAGATTACTGTTAGTGAAAGAAAACCAGACATCTCAAGTTAAGGAATTTAGTGCTTTTCTGTATATGGGAAGATGCAAAAGTCAGGGCTCACTGAAATCATTCCTTTGATGCGCACCTCAGCGATCTGGGGTCAGTATCCTGTGCTTTCTCATCCTGAGTCTCCTCAGGGTGCGCTACGGGGGGGTTGGTGGTGGCTGCAGTGTTTGATGGCAGGCATCCTATTTCCATCCTGAGTTCCCTCAGGGCTCACCATCAGGCAGCTGTCACGTGATGGCTTGATGGCTGCAACATCCTTTGTTTACCGAAATGGCAGGCAACATTTTTTTCCATTGATAAGGTGCGTAGTCATGGAATAATTTAAATGAACTCAGACTCTTGCATCTTCCTGAACCACTGGACCACCAGGGAAGTCCCTGTTTTTCTTTAATTAACAATAATCTTTTGATGTTCCTACTACCTGGTTTCTTGCACAAACTCCTCTATATCCTGGCTCCTCCCTCACCTCTCCAGGGCAGTCCCTCAGAGTCATCTGAGAGGCTGTCTTCCAGGCTTAAGTCCTCAGCAAGTCCGTCAAATAAAACGTAATTCTCAACTTTTAGGGTGTGCATTTTTTTAATCAACAGAACAATGACAGATAACTATACTTGATCTAGACACAAAGCAGGTTGTTTTTGAGGGAACAGCCAGCCTTGTGCACTGGATAATAGCCACTACAATATCTGTTTACCCTGAGAAGGGAGATGGCCTAACTCCCTCTGAAAACACCAGTGGAACACTCCAGAGGAAGCAGCTGATATGCTTCATCTGCAAACCCCGTGGGACTGGCTTCATTATAGTATACTCACCTGCTGACTGCCCATCACCTGAGTCATGGTGAATGTTGTGGTTAAGGGGCCCCCTTTTGCCTTGGCACCTCACGTAACCTTAGTGTCGCATAATCGAGCAACAGTCTGGAATTTGCTACCTTAGCTTCTCCTCACGGGTCTTACAGATGCTTATAAAAACATTAGGTTAATTAACAAGAGAATGGGGAGAGGCAGAGGGAAGAGTCAAGGGATTGGTCTTAGGAGGATGAAAACTTTAAAATTGTTATTAAGAAATAAGGTGAATAAAGGAAATATTGATGGGGTGAAACAAAGAGACAAAAGAAAAAGAAGAGTCATGGAACTCATCCCAGCAGGGTGGAAAGATTGAGATGGTTATTTAAAAATGGGTCGCATAAAACTGACATTGATGGAGTTAAAACAAAGATCTTACCGCTGCACTGTCAAAGGTTGGGCAGGCCAATGGGACTCCCAAACAAGTCAGCTTTATTTACCCCAGTTTGGAGACATTTTAAAAACTGGAAAGCAAAGTTTACAATGAGAAACCTGACCTGCAGCCCCTTGGGGCAATAGTCAGATTAGTTAAGGTAAAGATTGACAAAAGGGTCAAGGTCCCTTGGTTCAACTCCCTTTGCTGGGGACCCAAAGCCGTACACACAAGAGTGGTAAAATATGGTCAGAGGATGCAGAAGAGTAGTTTCCAAATCCTTGATATGGGAGCCCCATGCACTGAGCCCCAACCATATTGGTGAAACCCTGCCGCTTGGGCCACTTAGATGGAGAGAATGAAGAAATGTGATTGTTGTTTTTTTGGCTGTGTTGGGTCTTAATTGCTGTGCGTGGGCTTTCTCTAGTTGCGGCGAGTGGGGGCTACTCTTTGTTGCGGTGCGCTGACTTCTCACTGCAGTGGCTTCTCTTGTTGCAGAGCATGGGCTCTAGGCACGTGGGCTTCAGTAGTTGTGGCACACGAGCTCAGCAGTTGTGGCGCACAGGCTTAGTTGCTCCGCGGCATGTGGGATCTTCCCGGACCAGGGCTTGAACCCGTGTCCCCTGCATTGGCAGGTGGATTCTTAACCACTGCACCACCAGCAAAGTCCCTGTTTTTTTTTTTTTTTCTTTTAACATTTCTTTATTTATTTGACTGTGCCGGGTCTTAGTTGTGGCATGTGGGATCTTTTTTTTTTTTTCAGTTGCAGCAAGCAGGATCTTTTAGTTGCAGCATGCAGGATCTATTTCCCTGACCAGGGATCGAACCTGGGCCCCTTACGTTGGGAGCAGCGTGGAGTGTTAACTACTGGACCACCAGGGAAGTCCCTGATGATTGGAATGCTTAAGTGGGTTTATGTAAAGAAGTTGTGTCTCCCTTATCTTCCACAGTGTTTAGTCTAGTGGTGGTCCTGCCAGTGAGACTCTTGGAAGGTCAAGGGCATACTCCTCAGTGCAATTGCAGGCAAATTAGGGGGCTAGGAGCATAGGGTCCCAAAAGGTTGGAATGGCTCTGAGGAGGAATGGAAAACGCCATTCAAACTCAGTAAAGTTTGGTGGTCAAAGTTGGGGTGAGGAGGGGGAGCAACCAAGCTTTGAGGTCGCAGTGATTTATTATCCACGGACAGCTGGGCAGGCCCTAAGGGAGGATATCTGGAGAGATGAGGATGCAGGGCAGGTGCATCCCTGGGCTTAGAGGCTAGTAGGTACTGGATAGAAGTTGTGTATCAGGTCTTAAGAAATGGGGTATGTGTGTGTGTGTATTGGAGGGCAGTTGGCAGGATGGAGGTTAAACCCAGCAGAACCCCGTGGGGATCCTGGGCACAGAAGCCTTTCTGTGTCTCCCGTTTCTTGTTTGTAGGGAACAGGCTTTAGCCTCCATGACCTTCCCCGAGTTCCAAAGGTTCAAACAGTTGCTAAACACGGAAGGGAGGAGATGTGGAGACAAGGGAGGAACACTCAAAAGAAACAATAGTGCAGCCTTGGGGCAGGGTCCTTGTCCTGGTCCTCAAGGGATACACATGACAATATCTTTAAGCTCTTCTACATTCCTAAAACCCCCAAGAAATGGAAGATGTTAACTGCTTGATGAAGCATTCTCCATTCCAGAGAAGATCACAGTTTGATAACCTTGAGAACCACAGAAGCTCATCAGGAGACCACCTGAGGCCAGATTAAAGGAGTGCAGGCCCTGCACACACTCTGATCCTTATCAGCAACCCCACCCTTGAACCACTGCTATAAACCTCCTCACCAAATCCCCCTGGGTTGGAACACACAATTTCTGAGGGCACAAGCCCACTATGCCCCCCTTTGCCTGGCAAAGCAATAAAGCTACTCTTTTCTACTTCACCCCAAACCCTGTCTCTGAGATTCGATTTGGCACTGGTGCACAGAGGCCAAGTTTTCAGCATCAGAGGGAACCATACTGGAACTTGGGCTGAGGAGGCAGACAGATCCTCTGGCCCTACACAGCGGCAGGGGTACAGAGTGGCACCAGACAATCTTAACATCCCAACAGACGTCACTGTCACTGGCAGGTGGAGGGGAGGAAATAAATCTTTTCCCTCTACCCTTCTAAGTTCTCAACTGGGACCCCTCTGATAAAAGCCAGACTAACAAGAGAAAAGCAAATTTATTTGATGCAAATTTTATGTGACACAGAAGTCTTCATAAGGAAATGAGGACCCAAAGAAACAATGACACTTGCGTGCTTTTAAGCTAGGTTTGATGAAGAGTGGAAAGTCGGGGAAAGATGTGATGGGACAGAGGTCATGAGGTCAGTGGAATAAACTGGCTGAAACTTAGCAAGGCCTGTTCATGCGGATTCCTCTCTGTGTCCTTTCATCTTTGTGAGATAAGGATACTCCTTTCCTCTGGGTATAGAGGGAGGACACATCTCACATATGACCTGTTTCAGGGGAAGGTCAGAAAGTCTTGTACATGCTGTTTCTCAAGTTCCTTCAGCTTAAAATATTCAATATGCCAAGCTTCCATATTTTGGGGTAGCCCCGGTCGCAGACGTGTACATTGAATTAATAAATGAACAAATGGCTTGCGTCTGCCGGTGATGCAGGGGTGGGGCTGGGAGAGGAAGGAACAGCCTGTGCCCTGGGTGATGCACACTCCTGACATTGCCAGTCGGCCTGACCTCGTCTGTCTGCCTTCCGCTGGTCCCTCCCTGGCAGCATGGCGCACTGCCAACTGCACAGAAACACAGCGTGACTAAATGTACAATCGCACGTTACTGCCTGGGCCTCTCCTCCAGCATCCAACCTACCCCTTCCTCTCTTCTGCTGCTGCAGCTGTTGACTGCCTAACTTGCTCGAAGCCTCCGCCTTGACCTGGGGAGGAGAGTGGATTAGAAAAGTGTATGAAGTCCTCTGGAACCCAGTTTCTGTAATCTCCATCATTCAGGTGTGCAGCTGTCTTCAGTAGTTGAGGGAGGCGTTTGATGAGTGAAGAAGCTGCCTTCATTCACGCAGACCCAGGTGTCCACGGAAGGAAAATTTCAATGTCACCTTTATTTTAACGCAAGAGCAATAGAGTGAAAAGACAAGGTAATGTATTTCAGTGAATGTGTGGAGTTTTAAATGTGACCCTAAAGTTCTTTGACATGCCTGCCATGGAGGGTCGGAGTCAGGTCTTGCCCCTTGAATCTGGGCCCTGTGACTAGTTGACGAACAGAATATGGCAGAATTCGCAGCACATCTGTGCCTGCTTCTGGGCCCAGGACTTAATAGTGTCCTTGACTTCCTGTTGTTTGGAACCCAGCCACCATGCTTTGAGGAAGCCAAGCAGCCCCACAGGCCACAGGTAGGTGTTCTGGCTGACAGCCCCAGACGAGGTCCCAGTAGATGGCCAGCATCAACCACAGGTGTGAGTGAGCGCGTCCTTACGTGGTTCGGGCTCCCAGCCTGTGAGCTGCCCTCGCTGATACTGCAGGGAGCAAGGACAAGTCACTGAGCCTTGCCCAAACTGCCTGAACTAAATAAACCACTGTTGTTTTAAACCACTAATTTGGGGGTTGGTTTATTGACTTATTGATGCACTTATTTACACGCTGCACTGCTTGTGGGATTCTTAGTTCCCCCGACCAGGGATTGAACCCGGGACAGGGCAGTGAAAGCGCCAAGTCCGAACCACTAGACTACCAGGGAATTCCGTGAAGATGGTTTATTATAACTACAATATACTACTAATTCAGAATGTCATCAACAGTTACCAAAGAGATGAAAGAATGAGAAGGTATAAGTAGCTGGAATGTTCAGTTTTTGTCTTCCTTTATAAATGGGAAGGGAGAAAGAATAATGAAGTCTTTTGAAAAGGGGATGGGGGTGACAATAAGGAAAGACGACAAGGTGATTGCTAAAGGATGTCTTTCAAAATAGACACAATTAAAAAGTGTTGGAAGAAATCATTGAACTTATTTAAGAAGCAACACCTGCCAACCCCCCACCCCCTGTGTTCAGAGATGTTACACAGTTATTCCATTGCAAGGAAATTTAAATAATTATAAACAGGGCACAAAGAAATGTATCAGAAATTTAGGGTAACAATGGTGGAATAAAGCCAAATTATAAATTCTCTCTCTGAAATTTTCCGCACACTATCAACCAATTTTCTGGTTCTCTGGACACCAACTTAATGAGAAAACTGTTTTTCTTTACTATTCATACCAACATTTCTAATACCAGATGTATGGATTTCTCTGGGTCTGGTATTTTCACTGTAAGCATCTTTGTTGCAAACATTTTTACGGCACAACTAGTTGGCCATAAGGCAAATTTGCCATAAAACATAAAATCATGAAAAATAAAAAGGGACATCAAAGAGGACATAAACATAAAACATGAGAAATGAATAAAAAAATTAAAAAGACTTTATTGCAAAATACAAAATAGTTGTATTTAAGACATGTGTAGATGCATGGCAATACTTCACAAATAACTGACTTTATTTTGTAGGTTGTACCTAAGCACTTGTCTTCCAAGTGTTTTGTTCATAGTATTTTATACTGTTTTTTTCTTCTTGATTTGTCTCCTTGTTCAGCATTTCATCTTTCTTTTTGCTAATATTTCTTCCTTCATTAAGAGAGGTATCAGTTTCCAAATACTAGGACGCATATTTTTTTTAAATCAACTTTTATTAATGCATGTCAAGATTACATTAGATTTTTTTAAAAAATTATTTATTTATTTATTTAGGCTGCGTTGGGTCTTCGTTGCTGCGCACGGGCTTCTCATCTGTGGTGGCTTCTCTTGCTGCGGAGCACGGGCTCTAGGCGCACGGGCTTCAGTATTTGCAGCACACAGGCTTAGTTGCTCTGCGGCATGTGGGATCTTCCCAGACCAGGGCTTGAACCCGTGTCCCCTGCACTGACAAGCGGATTCTTAACCACTGCGCCACCAGGAAAGTCGTAGGATGCATGTTTGTCACTGCATATTTGTGTTGTGAAAGTCTTCTACACTGTCGTTTGTTCTTGGCATATTGTCACATGTCCATTGACAGATGTTCCAAAGTTCTGAGAGAAATGTGGGTTCAACTCTGCACCTTTGGGGCCCTCGGCCTCTTTCTTCTCCAAAGTAGTGTGTTTCAAAATAAGAAATCAACTCTTGGGGCAAATCATTGTCACCTGTCAGCTCAATAAAGCCATCGATAACGTCACTGACTGGAAGAAACGCGAACACTTAGTGCACTTAATTTTTGTGTTAAATTCAGCACCGGTTTCATAGTGCAACTTTTCTCCAATATCAATGATTTTGTGGTAAATGTGTTTTGCCATACGAAATGAACGGCCAGTTACAGTTGTATTCAGGTATATGTTAGAGAAAGCGATGATACTTGCTTTCTCAAATTCGGTCATTGAGGATTCAGGATCTAATGTGGGACATAGATTCATTAAAATCTGCTGTAAGTCTCCTCAGCTTTCCCTGGAAGTAAAACGAACACATGAGGGAGGCTGCCATTTGATATTAATATATGTAAGGTTTATAACTGATAGCACATATCTGGACTATATTTAAATGTTCCATCACATGCCCAATCCTTATATTTCACCAAATCATCTAAGCCAGATTCTGTGCCAAATATCAAAATTTTGCCCACATCATGTTATCCTCTATTACACAGCAAAAAATTTTCACCATTTTCAAGAAACTTATACTCATCAGGAATTGCATCACCATTTCTTTTTTGGGGGATAGGAGGAGTTGATTCCTCTTTTGCCTCCAACTTCTAATATTGCAATGATAAATTTGGTAAAGATGGCATTAGAGAACCAGCTGTTGTATCTAAATTAGTTAAAAAATCAATAATTAATTGATTATTCAAAATATTTATTGAGCAATATGTTTGATAAGACTTAAAAGAACCTCTGTACACTTTATTAAATAAAATTTTCTTTCCTTACTCTTAATGATTATATTTGCAATGTAATTTATTTCTACTGCTTTTTAGTACAGTGCTTAGGCAGCTGATACTCTAGTAACTATTTTGACCTCATTATTATGAAAAAAAAATTGAGTCCCAAGCAACTGATTTATTAGTGAGCAGGCAGATACACTGGAAATTTCCAGAATGGTATTCTAATATAGGTAAAGGACTGGGAAGTGTTTTTTTTATCACGCATTTGTCTATTCATTCATTTCTCTGTAAGTTTCATGAGGACAAAGACTTTGCCGATTATTTTCATTGCTATATATCCCTGGGCTGTGACTAGTACTTGGTATATAGAAGGTACTCAGTAAACGTTTGTCAAATTCACTAATCCGTTCATTCAGCCAGCATTTGTTGATCACCACAGGCACTGTGCTAGATGCTGGAGAGGAAAAGATGGGGGAAATCTTTGTTCTTGTCTTCAAGGAGCTGAGGTATACTGGAAGAAACAAATAATGTGTAGTGATAAAAATATGTTTAGATATATATAAAAGAGAATAACATACGGTGGGTGCTGGGGGACGAGATGAATTTTACAGGAAAATAGATGTCAAGAAAGGGTTGTTATAAGAAAAGAGAGGACATAGCTGGAAGAGAAATCATGTTTTGTGGTTCTAGAATCTGTCCTATTCAAATTGCTCAAACCTGACCATGATGAATTTGAAAGCATTATCCTTTTCTGATGGTTGAATATTTGACTTCAATGGTTGCTGGTAAAGACACATGGATAAATCTGTTGCTTTGTTTTAATCAGCTTCTAATAGGACCACACCTCTTTAAATATCTATTTTTTTCAACTCCTACACAAACATTTCATTTTAAAGTAAAATCCCAAGATCATAGATTGACATGTGGATTTCCATGCCACTCAGGTGATTTCATGTCCTGATGCTATCTACACACCTTGAGCAATTGAAAGTGCTGATTCAAGCTCAAAAACAATTTTCTCTCTGATAATTATGGCTTCTAAAAATTCATTCTAGGGACTTCCCTAGTGGCACGGTGGTTAAGAATCCACCTGCCAATGTAGGGGACACGGGTTCAACCCCTGGTCCAGGAAGACCCCACATGCCGAGGAGCAACTAAGCCCATGCGCCACAACTACTGAGCCTGCGCTCTAGATCCCGCGAGCCACAACTACTGAGCCTGCGCTCTAGAGCCCGAGAGCCACAACTACTGAGCCTGCGCTCTAGAGCCCACGAGCCACAACTACTGAAGCCCGAGCACTCTAGGGCCCGTGTGCTGCAACTACTGAAGCCCGTGCCCGCGCACCGCAACGAAGAGTAGCCCCTGCTCACCACAACTAGAGAAAAGCCCGCATGCAGCAATGAAGACCCAATGCAGCCAAAATAAATAAATAAAATTCAAAAATTAAAAAAATAAAAATTCATTCTAAGGGTTGGTGGGTGGGCCAGGACGCTGTGGCTCCGGGGCTGGGGGCGCCCAGGCAGGTCAGCTGGAAAAAATAAATGAATAAATAAAAATCCATTCTATTTGGGGTTTAAATGTAACACGCCCATGGTCTCCTAGTTAGCAAGTGGATAACCAGAGACTTAAAATCCATTATAAGAAAAAGTTACAGTGGAGATAAAGTTTTCAATTAACTTTAATGACCTGAATAAGAGGGAGTGACATTTCCGAACACTTCAGAGTCATTTCTAAAAGCATAAACTCATCTATTTATTCCAAAAGCATTTACTTCCACCCCCTAGCTATTGGATGCTGGGACTACAAAGATGAATGAGATATAGAGCCTGGCCTTAAAGAATGTACTGTTTGGCATGTGGAATCAGGCTCAGAAACACTCTAATGTACCTACTATGTCAGAAGAGAGAGAAGAAAAGCACTGACCTGCTCAGAGGAGGTAGAGAATGCCCTCAAGGAGGTGATCTCGGAATGATCTGAAGGATGACTTGCTCATTGGGTGAGAGGAGGATGGAATGTAGGGAGAGGGAGTAGCCCGGGAAAGGCACAAATGTGGGAGGCTTGTCCTTTGATACCGCTGGTGTGAAGGGCATGTACTCTTTCAAAGCATTCAACAAGTGTTTGAATGCTAGGCTTGAGCTAGAAGTCATTAACCAAGGACTAATGCAGATTTAGGAAGGATGCACCATGTTAAGTTTGAGGGAATTGGCAGAGGTGAAAAGAGGGGAAGGAGCATAGGAAAGAGTTCCAGGAGGAAAATATAGCAGGTAGCTAATCTCTTTCCACGGGAAATGCCAGGCCCTGCTTAAAGGGCTTTATACATACTATCACATTTAAATACATGTTATCACATGTTATCTCCTGTTGAACAAAAGAATAAACGGACTCATTGGGTAACTAACATGTCCATGGTCTCCTACTCAGTAAGTGGATAACCTGGCCTGGTTATCTAATTCGAACGCCCTTGCTTTTAACCACTGCTATACTGTCTTCTCAGCTGTTCAGAGAACTATCGGTTTTACGTGATGACTGAAATAACAGGCCTGGTAGACACTTCTCAGGCGGAGAATCGATACTGGGAAGCAACCCTGGGAATAATAATGCAAATGGATAAATGTGAAAACACAGTAATAATTGTGTTTCTACACTTACTTTATTGCCACATTATTTATTATGCCATTTACTAAATGGAGTGTTGAATTTCACTGGGCTTAACTGGGTTGAAGTTATCCAGACATCAGTAACCCACATCAAAACCAGGACGACTCAAGAAGTAATTCGAGTTTTCTGGCACTCCTGCCTCAACAATCTAGAATCTAGGGCACTGTTCTAAGATGATCCTCCTTTTTGGTTCGAAGGATTTCTTTTTTATGATTTTTTTGGCTGAGGAGGCCGTTTGGCCACGCTGCGGATCTTGGAGAGCAGGTGATTACTGATCACTAGTGTTTTCCGGGCGAGACAGTGGCGCTAACCCCCTCCCCTTCCCCCCCCCCCCTTCCCCCTCCTCCTCCCAGGCTGGAAAGGTGCAGGATCCGCTAAACCGTGCTTCGCACAGCGGCGGCCGGAGCAGACGCGGGATGGTCGCGCGCCCCCAGCAGAGCAAAGGGGGGCAGCGAGAGAGCCTGGGGAAGGTACGGGCGGGGAATCGGGGTGCGGACACCACCTGGAAAGAGCAGAGGGTCAGTTGGGCGGGGGAGGCATTTGCCGAGGGCAGGTGTGTAAGAGGCTGCCCCAGGCCCACCCTTTGCAGCCTAGGGGGCGGGAAGCCGGGCCAGAGACCCGGAGACTGCGGACGGGGCGCGGTCCCTGGGCGCTCGCTCGCCCTCCTTCCCAAGGCCCCGGGGGACGGCCCCTCGCCCCGGGGCCCGGCCTGCCGGCGCCAGCACCGCAGCGCCCGCGGCAGCCGCCGCTGCGGCGGACGGCCGGCCGCCAGGGGGCGTGAGCGGCGCCGCGAACAATGGCCGCGCTCGGCCGCGGGCCTGCGAAAGGAAGAAGGGAGGGAGGGCCGGCGCCGGCGCGCGGCGTGGGTCTGCGGAGGCCGGGGACGCGCGCGCCGGGCAGGCTGGGGAGCGGGAGCGGCTGCGTCGGCGGGGGCGCGCGGCGCGGGCCCGGGAGGGCGCGGCGGGAGCGCAGGGGAGGCGGGCGGAGGCGGGGGGAGGAGGCGGGGGGCGGGGAGCCCGAGGGGTGGAAGCCGGCAGCGGCGGCGGCGGCGGCGGCGGCCGAGCGGGGTCAGTTCTCTGTAGTGTTTGCCAATGTTGGAGTCGTCTGCAAAGTGTCCCCGGCGAGAAGGTAAATACCCTTGTGGGGGGCGTCCGGGAGGCCCCGACTTCCGCCCCGTTGGCGGGGGAGACAGAGGGCGCTGGGGAGCCCTGCGGGTCCGCGGCGCGCGGCGAACCCTGAGAAGAGCGGCCCCTTCGCGGCCTCCCCTCCCCCGCGCCTTCCCTCCCTCCTCGGGCTCTCTCCGGGCGGGAGGGGGAGGGGAGGAGGATGGCGGGGGCTGGGGAGCCGGGGAGGAGACGAATGAATTGGGGGGGGGGCGTGTGTGGAGGGGGTGGGACGACACAGGTGTCCAGAGGGGAGGAGCCGGGAGGAAGGCGAGGATGCCGGCACAGACGGAGGGTGGAGGGCGGGGGTGGGGGAGGGGGCAGGGACCCGGGAGATGGGGTCGTTGGGGCCGCGGTGGGAACGGCCGGAAGAGGGGACCGCGGGTGGAGCGACGGTGCCGGAGAGGGAGGGGGAGGGTCCCTGTGGGGGGGGAGGGCAGGACTGGGGAGGGGAGGGGGACAGAGGAGGGGAGATGGCGGGAGGCCCATCCCTGGAGGGTCTGCGGGCCATGGGCCTGGGGGCTGAGGGGGAACGGCGGGGCGGGGGCGCGCCGGGGGCTGGTGGTGGTGGCTATTTCTGTATAATGGGCAAGTGATAAATACGTAACGCGCCGAAATGGGGAAGGTAGGTGGGGCAGAGGGGACAAAATATATCCTATGACAGACAAGTTCGGCCGTGGCTCTTACGAACTACTACGGTGAGGGCTCGGCTTAAAGGGGTGGTTGGCAGTTAATGACCTTGCCGAGGTGAAGGCAGTTGGGCGAAGAGACAAAGATCAGTTACAGAATCCGCTGTGCGAGGGCAGAGCCTCCAGCCCCTCGCGGGGCGGGCCGGGGACTGTGGGGATTGTGTCGAGGCGGGTGTTCCGCGGAGGCAACTGAGGAGACGCTGAGCTGGGATTCTTCGGGAGGGGGCGGGGATAATGGCCTTGGGTTCTGGAAGTCCCTGGAAATATGTGCAGAATTTTGCACTTACGGAGAATTTTCTTCGGAAAGGGTCTTTGCTTGGCGTGACGCGTCCCCCCGCCCCTTCCCCAGAAGGTTTAGAACTACTTGGGTAGAGAAGGACCGTTCACTTAGGGAAATGTACTGAAGGATTTTAAATTGGGTGGTTCCTCCAGAAAGGATAGAGACGATCTTTTAAAGGTGTTTCACCGTTAGCCGAAAACCTTTATTTTTAATGTTTGATTTCACAATTTTGGTGAACTTCTTCTGAGCATTACTTCTCTTCTGATGCATCCTTGTGATTTAAGAGAGCATGAAGAACATTTGAAATCAAAATTGTGATGGGCAGGCGGGTTAATAGTAACCTTGTAGGAGGAAAGATTGCAGCATTGTTCCTGGAGGCTGTTTCTTCTCCGTCCTTGCTTTCTTAACATGATTCACACATACTGTTGTGAATTGAGCTGCAGTAGAAAAAAAAAAACTTTTTTAATAAAGCCATCAAAACCCAGACATTCTGCATCTCGATTGTTTTGTAAAATGGCAAGTTTTTCATTTTTCAGTTTGCCTATATTTTACTGCAAAACAGAGATAACACATACCACTTGAATTGTAGATTTGCTGCCGTTTGAAGCAGGCCTGTATTAGATTTGTGAAACATTTAAATGCCAAACTATGTGATGTCTGTGGTTTTTTTTTGTCCTGCTATGTTTTCAGCTCAAGCCACCATTGCCACATTCCATTGCATGGCAGTGTAGTTTGAAATTTATTCCTAAGTGATCATTAGTTGGTAGGATATAGTGCAGATTTCCTCACACATCCCTAAATTTTTCCTTAAAAACCTGTGTTTTGTATTTGTAAAAATGTTGCTGTATAATCCAAGTATGTACTGTTAACTTCAGATATACTGCCACTTAATTTTTTTTTTTTAAAGATTTAATTTTATTTATTTTTTGGCTGCGTTGGGTCTTCGTTGCTGCACGCAGGCTTTCTCTAGTTGCAGCGAGTGGGGGCTACTCTTCTTTGCGGTGCGCGGGCTTCTCATTGCGGTGGCTTCTCGTTGGGGAGCACGGGCTCTAGGCACACGGGCTTCAGTAGTTGTGGCTCGCGGGCTCTAGAGCACAGGCTCAGTAGTTGTGGCACACGGGCTTAGTTGCTTCGCGGCATGTGGGATCTTCCCAGACCAGGGATGGAACCCATGTCTCCTGGATTGTCAGACAGATTCTTATCTACTGCGCCACCAGGGAAGCCCCTGCCATGTAATTTTTAAGTTTTAATTTTTTATTTGGAAGTAACTTCAAGTTTACAGAAGAGTACCAAGAATAAGAATAATACAAAGAGTACTCATGTAACCTTAACTCAGAGTCACCAATTTATAATTTGCTTTCTCTCAGTCACACACACATAATAGTTTTTTCCTGGATCATTTGAGGGTCAGTTATATACATCATGGTCTTTACTCCTACTTAACTTCAGCATGGAAAACCATATAAATTTCACATTTTAGCTTACTTGGCTTGCCTGGAATGAAATTCTAGGAAGGAGTGGCTTGGTCTGATTTTCAACAAAGAATAAGAATATCAAAGGTGTTCATCACCGTTATTAGTATATAAATAATATAGGAATTGAGGCTGAGTGGTTTTCCTGTGTTAGGATCAGGTTCTGGAAGATACAATTGGCCAATGTGGTGGGGTTTTTTCCTTGTAGTTAACCTCTTCTTTACTTCTATTACTCTGTCTTCTTTTCTTTTGTATACTTTGAGCACTGGATATCTGATCATTTATGTATGCAGATCATAATAAAGAAAGGGGAAAAGTCTAGATGTTGCAAAATTGGGTTTTGTTAATATTAGACTGAATAGTGGGAGACAGGCATAGTATAATCAAATCATGTATAGATATATTTGTGCCTCTTCTAGATACTCAAGAAAATATTAGATGAGTGTCTAGAATCCACAGTAATTATAATTTATATTTGTGTATGATTGATTTTGAAGAAATCAATATAGTTTTGAAGTTCTATATAGAATCCTTGCCATTATGTTGTTTTAGAGGTCAAGCCCTTTGTTAAGGAACATTTTTAAGGAGTCGAGCTTTTATTTATAGTTTAACATATAATGGAAAGAAGGGAACTTTGAACCAGACAAAACTGAGTTTTAATCCTAGCAATGTGACTGGGGAAGTAACCCAACTTCTAGAAAAATGGGAATAACACCTGCATCCCAAGGTGATGAGGATTAAATGAGCTAATATAAAAATGGCAAAATATGGCACCTGCTATATATAAAATTGGTGTCTGGTAAATGTTAATTTCCTTTTTTTCTTAGCTGGTAGTATGTGGGGTTTTTCACTGGAACGGTTCATGGAGTGAGACTTCTATATACTTAGAATATTTCATAGGCTCTTAGGAGATAGTAAAATTTATACTAAATTGTTTTGATTTTCTTACATAAAAATAGTTTTTTTGGGTACCTACTTTTAAAAAGAAATGAAAATGAAAAGCCTTTTTAAAAACGCTTTTTAAGGAGCTCATGAGTTTTTTAGAGTAAGAAGCTTTGAGTTGGTATTTAGTTTTGTAGTAGTTTGGAGTGTAAGAATGGGGATTAGTAAATGTCTTTGCTTTTCATATTGTCAGGTAAGACATTTAAGAGGGGATTGCCTGTCAGTCGTGGGATGGGTGCCAATATAAAATTTATAGATATGTTAATTTAATAATGCCATTTTATAAAGCAGGATTTAATTGTTGAGGATTTTATAGATTTAATTTTGCACAGCTTTCAATTAATCAGATGAGCAAATTGTAATTCATAATATAAGCGGTGAGTGATATCAGCAGTACATTTCAGATACCTGTTGGACCTTTAATTCTTCATGAGTGGCAAGTCTTCTCCAGTTAGTAGTGCCTTCTCTCCATAAACTGCCCTGCCTGTCTTCATTTAGTAGCTTGGAATCTGGAACTGCATGTTCTAATGCGCCTGGCTGGATATCACTGTAGGGCATTTTTGGGACATGTGAATAGGTTTCTCTAAAAGTACATAGTTGTAATTGGAATGAATGGTAGCTGGAAACTTTTGACAGAAGAGGAAGAGGTGGATTTTATGAAACCATGGGTAGTATAAAATGCTCTGCATCTTATTGATATGACTTGATATTTTATCAAATTCTTTTAAATATAGGATAGTAGACCTGGCATGTCTTTAAATAAGACATGAAATGTTAAAGAGATGTGCCACTGTGGGCATTCCAAATTGCCTGTGGTATAGTTATAATCTTTATATTGATATAAATCTAATACAACTTGTTTGTGGAAAAGAATATGTTCAGAATTTTTATCCAGTTACCTCACAGAGTGCTGTCACAGACATATTAGTTTCATGTTTTAATGTATACAGATTTTTATAACTGAAGGAAAGGCTTACAGAATATTTAAAATTGTATGGTCAGTTTTGAGTGAATACGTGCTTTCATTTGTGCTTCTTCATAAAACTGCTTTTTGTATATCAGAAGATCAGAACTTTAAAAAATGTACCCCTATATCTTATTGTGCCTACTTCTCAGGATCAGCCACTAGTATTACCAAAATCTAATATTGAAGAAACACATACAGGTCTATAGACAAGGATTTGTAATTTTTAGAGGCTTACATAAAATGAAAACAGAATGAGATTTCTCAAATTTGGTAAATTCTTACTAAATAATGTTAAATTCTGGAAAATAAGGGACATTAGATCACTGAGATGCTTTTAGTGGTTTGTTCATGTTTTAATGTCCAAATGAATTGTTTTCAATTAAAAAAAAGAAAACTGCTTAGGTTTGTAGTTTTAGTTGTAGATAGTGTATTTTAATACCATTTGACTAATGCTACACTTTTT
Organism: Balaenoptera physalus; assembly: GCF_965194825.1. Taxonomy (NCBI): domain Eukaryota; kingdom Metazoa; phylum Chordata; class Mammalia; order Artiodactyla; family Balaenopteridae; genus Balaenoptera; species Balaenoptera physalus. Next base: position 18,529,463 of record NC_138895.1, on the reverse strand, counting down.
AATGATGTCATCTTTTGAATAGAATGTAAATGTTTAAGTTTCATAATTTACTCCTTTCAAATTCTAGCGTTACTCATTTGCTCATGTTGAACAGGGAATTGATTTTTTTTGGTCTACCTAAATATATTAATTAATACCATAGAATTACAGAATTTGAGTTGAATGGAAGTGTCTTATTTATTGTTACAAATTACCCCAGAAATTAAGAACTTAAAACAAATATTTATTATCTCAGTTTCTGTGGGTTAGAAATCTGGCTGCAGCTGGGTGCCTGTGGTTCAGCATCTCTTAGGAGGTTGCAGGTAAGCTATCTTTGGGGCTGTAGTCTCATCTGAAAGCTTGACTGGGGGACGATCTACTTCTGAGTCATTCATGTGACTCTTGGCAGGATTCAGTTCCTTGGGGGTACTGGACAGAAAGCCCCAGTTTCTGTTGGGCTGTTGGCCCAAGGTGTCCCTTAGTTCTTTGTCATGTAGGTCTGACCACAGAGCAGCTCACAATATGACAGCCAGCTTCCTGCAGACCAAACAGGTGAGAGAACGAGAGCAGGTGACACCCAGGAGGGAAATGATGGTCTTTTTATAACCCAGTCTTGGAAGTGGTAGCTCATTATTTCTGCTGTATTCTATTTGTTGTTTGCCTACCAAAGGACTTACATTTACTTTTTAAAGATTAAAAAAAAAAAAAAGGAAGAAAATAGAAGCAAGAGAAAGAACTCAAAGATACATAAAGCAATTTACCAAAGCTCAAAAGGTAATCCCCTGAAGGGGCTTCCCTAGTGGAGCAGTGGTTAAGAATCCGCCTGCCAATGTAGGGGACACAGGTTCGAGTCCTGGTCCACGAAGATCCCACATGCTGCAGAGCAACTTAAGCCCGTGTACCACAACTTCTGAAGCTCGCGCACCTAGAGCCCGTGCTCCACAACAAGAGAAGCCACCGCAATGAGAAGCCCGCGCACCGCAACGAAGAGCAGCTCCCGCTCTCAGCAACTAGAGAAAGCCCGTGTGCAGTAGTGAGGACCCAATGCAGCCAAAAGTTAAATAAATGAATAAATAAATTTATATTAAAAAAAGGTAATCTCCTGGAGAGCTTGGACTAAAACTTAAATTCACTGGTACTCAGGCCTTGTGCTATTTCTACAAATGTGATTCTCTTGGAAAATACAAAAATTGGTACAGATGGTGAGGTCACTATTGTAAGAAATAATTGAGGAGCTTCCCTGATGGCGCAGTGGTTAAGAATCCTCCTGCCAATTCAGGAGACACGGGTTCGAGCCCTGGTCCAGGAAGATCCCCCATGCTGCGGAGCAACTAAGCCCATGTGCCACAACTACTGAGCCTGCGCTCTCTAGGGCCCACAAGCCAAACTACTGAGCCCGCGAGCCAAACTACTGAAGACCGTGCTCCTAGAGCCCATGTTCCACAACAAGAGAAGCCACCGCAATGAGAAGCCTGCGCACCACAACGAAGAGTAGCCCCCGCTCGCTGCAACGAGAGAAAAGCCCACGTGTAGCAACGAAGACCCAACGCAGCCAAAAATAAATAAATAAATTTATATAAAAAAAAAAGAAATAATTGAAAACTTTGAAAGTCATTTTGAATTGACTCTAGTTTGTCATCTTGAAAAAATTGTAGCCAAATATATGTATACACACACACACACATATGTATATTCATATGGTATTTGTGTGTATATATATATTTCCAGAACCTTTGCTTCTGAGGGAAAGTTCAGTATTAAAAATTTTATAGCATAAAAATTTTTACACAAGTGATTGGATTTAGCTCTTTTGGTATATGTCAAAATTGTGTTGTTGATTTTCAGTTAATTTTTTGGGGGGACTACATAATTTTTAATGTAACTTTTCCCATTACAAAATCCCATTATTTATTTATTTATTTGGGTTTTCCTGCCCTTCTTTGATATCTATTTTTAAGTTAAGTGTAGAAGACATTTGCTATATGAAAAGAAATACAACCATGGCGAGGAGGTTAGACCCATAAGGAAACAAATCCAAATGTAACAATGGGATGTGTCAGGATGGTAATTTTGTTTTCGAAAATTTTATGTAAAATTTTAATATGCATGCTATTTTTATAATGATGATAATAAAATCAGAAACAGGAAAAAATGCAACTAGGTAATCTTACTATGTGCTCTTCCATACCACCTAAGAGAATATGTGTGTGTTACATTTTCTTTAGGCTTAATTTATCTTATAGAGGAGGGGAACAAAGCTGTTTAAAACGTTACTGGAGCAAGGGAAGTATATATTAAATATTAATCTGAAACTTTTACATTGTTTTAACAGCTTCACTTTTGCTGAAATTGTCGTAGAACTCTAGAACCAGAAGAGACTTTGTTCAGCCTAGATCTGCGCTGTCCAGTATGGTGGTCACTAGCCACAGGGTGGCTATTTAACTTTAAATAACATTAAAGAAAATTTAAAATTTACTTCCTCAGTTGTTCTAGCCACATTTCAAGTGCTCAGTAACCACATGTGTCTAGTGGCTACCGGTTTGGACAGCAAAGATACAGAACATGTTTATCATCATTGAAAGTTCCACGCTGATTTAGATCTACTCCATTTTTTGTATTTGATTTTGGTCACGGGCATGTGTTTAAAGTGCTAATCATTGAGATTACCAACTAAGTTGAACTTATTTCTTCATTTTCATTTTCTAGTTTTTGGAGCCGTGAGGGATACAGCAGTTTGGTCAATATTGTTTTAACATGCTTCAAATAAATCAGGTGAGTTTGTGTTAAGGCATGTCACACTTATATGGTGCTTGGGCCAAAATCGTGGAGCATTTTAACTCAGCTTTTGTATAACCATAACCTGACCGCTGCTTTATAGAGCAGTTACATGCTATATATTTGTCATAGGAAGACTGCAGGGCAGGTTGTGTAAGGATTATAGCGATAGTCCTGAAAGTTAAGTTTTAAGTGTGCAGAGCAGAAGGTTTTTCTGTTCTTTTTGATGTCACATCTCCAGGACTTGCTGATGTGTTTAGAATGCTTACAGTTGTGATCTAGCTTCAGTAGGTGGCAGTTCTGCAGACCGAAAGCATTTCTAGTGACACATCTTGTGAAGTAGTTGTATCAGTGTGTTAAAAAAAGAGTCCTTTTCTAGGGCACTGGAAAAGGCTGGAAGAAAGTGCTCTGCTAAATAAACTATAGCATACAATGCCTTAGACTCACTGTAGAAGTATTTTTCTTAGGTCTTGACATTTCTCCAAGAACTTTATACATTTAATCTTATCCTTTCTGAACAAAAAGGGCATTGTATCATAACTATAATATTAGAAAGTACTTTGATTTATTTCACATTCGCAAATCAAGAGAGAAGAAAGTAATTTGATTGCAAGAAGTAGTTAATTCTTTTGTGATTTGAGGAAGTAATACATGACCCCTCCCAGCCCCCGCCCCATCCAGCTCACCTGGCCTAAGAAATCTCCAGTTCCTGTGCATCACACACCATCTCTAAGCAAATGACTTCTCAGTTTATACCTGGTCTAGACTTCTTTTCTGAGCTCCAGACTTAGGTAGCAGTTACCAACTTGATCTCTTAACTTGGATGTCTTTATGCCTCTCAGACTTAACGTGTGCCCAGGAAACAATCTAAATGCTTCAGTCAAACTAGACTCTTTCAGGTTGAGCCAGGTCGTTCCAGCTTGACCTCTTCTCACCCACCCCGTGCTTGGTTCACTTGACTCCCAGGCCTAGGACTTGCCTCATAGCACCCTGCCCTTCTATTTAATGACATCCTGACATTCAAAGTTGTATTAAAATATGTAATATTATTTAACGTCTGTCTTCCTTGTTAGATGTTGTGCTCCATGAAGGGAGTGACTTTGCTTGTTTACTCCTATATCCCCAGGTCCTAGAATAGTTCTTGTTGTATATGATTTTCATGTATTTGCTGAATGAGTGGATGAATGGTGCTAAGGTTGTCACTAAAGCAAGGAGATCTCCATCCTTGTCAGCAGTAACCATATAATTGTGTTGTCCGTTTTGGTATTATATGATGCTGCTTTACACAAATGCCATTAATATAAAATCTCTCCCTTATGCACAGTCGTTCTTTGATTTTCTCCTTGAACTAGACAATTTTCTTGTGCCACAAATATTGCTTTCATCAGTGATGTTACTAACATGGGCTAAAAGGAATCATACTGTGCTTAGTGCTTCCTGTGCCTTCATGGTTGCTGTCAAGTCCCATTAGATGCACTGATGGAGCTTTATGAGATGTAACATACAAACTGTGCTGTAGGTGTGAAGTTCCCCCCAAGTGACTGTACAGATACCTGCCATTAATTATATGGGTACAGTTATTCTACTATAGACAGATGGAAATGATCATTTTATGTCAGGCAACATCATTGAAAATTATAGTTTATAGATTAGTCCTAATGAGGATTTACTAACCCTCTGTGCTACTGGTCGTGTTGAACCAGGCGTTGCAAACAACTCCTAGGCAGCGTTCTGCGTGGCCCCAGCAGCTCCCTGGGCTTTGGCTAGAAATTGTCCACAGTGCCTGGAGATATGCATGCTTTGCTTGTAACAGAGATGTATTTCTTGGCTTGCTTCAGGACCCTCTCTTGACTAAGTTTTTTAAACTTTTCAAGTCTGAGGGGAAAAGCTAACCTAATTTGGAATAGTAGAAGTTATAGAGAAGACTTTCTTTTCATCCAGACTTAAAGTCACACTGAATTCTTAAACATATGAGTGATTTTTATGTTTTATTATTTTCACAGTGACTGCTTTCCCATTAGAGGGTTCTCAAGGTAAATGTGAAAAGGCATGAAAAGGCAATTGAAGCTGACACTCATCTTGAAGCAGTTGAGATTTTACTGCATAATTTTCAACACTGTCTTTAGGATTAATAAATAAATTTGGGGAGGTCTTTTGTTAAAATGCCTGAATAGTACTAGCAAATTATTCCATATGTGTTCCTAGAGCTAATTAAAAACTAGGCTTTTGAATACTAAGTTACTTGGTATCCTTTTTGATATTAATTCTGCCTGACATTATTATTAGGGAACATAGGAATGTTCCACGTTCGGCTACCGTAATGACACTTCTGCCTTTAAATTGTGCTCCTCATTTTTACTTTTGCGTTTTAAGGGTGTGTGTTCTTATCCATGCACAATTCATGTAGAAAAATTAGGTGGTATAGATAAGTAAAAAGGAAAAAAAAATCAGAAGTAATTCCACTGTTCTTTTACAGAAACAGTCACTGCTAACATTTTGGGGTGTATACTTCTAGATTTTTTTTCTATGCAGGTATGTTTTTATGCGAATATATGTTATTTTAAAAAACTGGGATTATGTAATACATAATATCTGAAGTGACTTAATCCATAATTTGGAAGTACTAAGATTTATTTAATCAAATCCTTATTGTTGGACAGATTTTGTGTTATAGTTAGTGCCACAGTTAGTATTTTTTTTTTTTTACATACACCTGTGTTCCTTTGTCCATTATTTTCTTGGAATTAATTATTAGAAATGGAAATACTAGTCAAAGGAGTATGCAGATTTTAAAGATATTTGATGCATAAATACCAAAAATACAAAATTATATCTATTAGAAATTTATCAGAATGCCTGTTGCCTTATTTCCTTGACAAATTTTCAATCTCTGTTAATCTGTCTGACAAAAAGTGATATTTTAATTTGCATTTCTGTGATTTGCTTATGTTTGTTCTTTTGTGTTTTGTCTTTTGTGAATTGCTTATATGTGTCCACTGTCATCTTTACCTTTTATGTGTAAAAATTCTTTGGATTATATCCCCTTGAGAGTTTATAATCATTAGTTTGTATTTTTTTCATTCATTATTCAAAAAGTAACTAATGGTAACCTGTGTTTCCAGGGTACCACTAAGTAAGAGTTTGGTTTATTTTGACCTTTCTCCCTGATGATTAATTACAAGCCCCTAGGGAAAGGAAACTCATTTGAACATTAAGCTGTAGCAAGTATAAATTGAGAAGGCCCATGTGCTGTGAAATACTATTTAAAAATTAGTGACTGAAATAGGGCAAATGTTTTGGGATTAGTTGGTGAGGCACACTTGACCGGGCAGTGTGTCCTAAGGGTTTGGGAAGTCTATGTTAGGCAGCTGTAGCCTTGGGAGAGCCCAGCAGCCAGGGATTAACAGAGGTTTAAGTGGTGGTTCCTTTTAAAGAGGTTTGGTAGTCGCTGTTAGGAACATGGAAGCCAAGGGGAAGCTTTTTTTTTTTTTTTATAAATGTATTTATTTTATTTAATTTTGGCTGTGTTGGGTCTTCGTTGCTGTTCATGGGCTTTCTCTAGTTGCGGCGAGCAGGGGCTACCCTTTGTTGCGCTGCGCGGGCTTCTCATTGCGGTGGCTTCTCTTGCTGCAGAACACGGGCTCTAGGCGCGCAGGCTTCAGTAGTTGTGGCTCGTGGGCTCTAGAGTGTAGGCTCAGTAGTTGTGGCGCATGGGCTTAGTTGCTCCATGGCATGTGGGATCTTCCCGGTCCAGGGCTCGAACCCGTGTCTGCATTGGCAGGCATTCTTAATCACTGCACCACCAGGGAAGCCCTAAGGGGAAGCTTTAAGGCCTGAATCAAGTGGAGTAGGAGAACAGGGAGGACAAAACAACTTCAGTGCCAGAAGAGTGGAGAATCCTATAGGGCAAGAGGGAGCCAGGTGTTATACAGAAAGAATAAAGTTGTATCAAGGTGTACTGTAAAGTGTAAAGCCAGGGTTTGGTCATTAAGAAACAAAAAGCCTAGAGTTTAAGGGATAATGATACTATCCTACAGGTTTGTTGTGAGGAGTAATTGGGATAACAAAGGCCAAATGCTTAGTGTTGGTTCTAGTACTCTTGCTACTACTGTTGATAGTACTATGACTGGTATTATTGCTATTGTTGCTCTGGAGATGGATGAGAAAGGAGGGCAGACATTTAAGTTGGTCATTAGAGTAAGTAATTGGGGGAGTGAAGCACTTGGACATGTCTCAAACCCAGGTCAGCTACAGGTGCTCTCCTTCTCCTTCTTGCCATATGCACTGGAAACTCTATCCTTTTCGCTTTTAAAAACTGCTGATACTTACTCTTAGTTTTTCTCCAAGTCTGGCTTTGGAGTAGGATCTATTTACAATCTGCCCATCTCTCTTGAAGTCATAGGATTTAGTGTACAGTTACTGGATTAAAAAAGTAGTAAACACAAGGAGGTTAAAATGTATAAGAAGGATGTTGGCTTTCTGCCATGTTGGCATAACAAGATTTATCCTCTGTGTAGCCAGCTTCCAAGATGGCCCCCAATGATCTCTGCCTCCTGGTATTTACACCATTGTGTAATCCTCTTGCACATCTGTTTGTGTGGCCAATAGATTATGGTAGAAGTGATGGATCGTTTCCAAGGATAGGTTATAAAAGACATTGTGCCTTCTCCATCCTCCTTTCTCTCCCTCAGTGTCACCCTGCATTGCTGACTCTGAGAGTAGTTAGCTGCCATGTTGTGAATAGCCCACTGGAGAGGTCCACATGGTGAGAAATTGAGGCCTCCTGCCAACAGCTAACAAGGAACCAAGACCTTTAGCTAACTGTGTGACTGAGCCTTCTTGAAAGCAGATCCTCCAGCCCTTGTCAAGCTTCCAGCCCTACCTAGACTGCTCTCCCATCAACATCTTGACTGCAACCCCATGAGAGATTCTAAGTCAGAACCACCCAGCCAAGCTGCTCCTTGATTGCTGAACCTTAGAAACTATGTGAAAAAAATAAATGCTTAATTTTTAAGCCACTAAGTTGGGGGTATTGTGTTATGCAGCAATAATATTCTCTTTCTCCTTAAATAACTTGAGAACATATTAAATATGTGATCAGTGGTTTTTAGACATTGGATGACAGATGGCAGCAGGCTGTGATGCCTGAGAGGATAGAAACAAATGAGGTAAGCCCTTCTATTGCACCAGTTTACAGTAGAGCCTGGAAGTTGTTTACAGGCTGTAGTGTGAGGAGGAATCAAAACAGAGCCCAATTTTGTTGGGATTAGGAAACAAAGATAAGAGTTTAGGAAGGCCAAGGTGGTGGTTAGAATTGTAGGTCAGAGTATTGGAGAGAAGGGAGCTTTGGGGGAGAGTGGTGAATATATGTTAAAGAGTACACTCAAGCACATATGCATTCTGGAGAGCTGCAGAGGGTTCTTCTTGAGTCTTTGGCTCAGTTCTGACATGGCAGGACCTACTCAAAGTCAGGGAAAGAACTACTGGAAAGCAGTAAGAAAACAGTTTCTGGAGCTCACACAAAACTAGGAATAATTTGTGTCTCCATTATCTAGAGTGTAAATACCTTGTAATACATAGGGCATTGGAAAGAGTCTTCAGAACGCTCCAAGTTATCCCAAGCAATTTAACTGTGCACCAGAACAAAGTCCAACACTGTATAGAGGAATACAACACAATTCAGAACTCAACAATATAAAATTCCTAGTGTTTGTCATCCAATTCAAAATTAAAATGCTTGCCTCACCTTGAATAAGGGATAGAGCATCTAGACAGAAGATCAGTAAGGAAATAGAGGACTTGAACAACACTATAAGCTAATTAGATCTAACAGATACATACAAAGCGTTCAGCAACAGCAACATACAAATTCTTATTAAGTGCATGTAAAGCATTCTCCAGGAATAGGCCATATGTTAGGCCACAAAACAAGTCTCAATACATTTTGAAAGATTGAAATCATACAAAGTATCTTCTCTGTTCACAGTGGAATGAAGCTAGAAATCAGTGACAGAAAGAGTACCAAAACCCTCAAGAATATGTGCAACTTAAAACAGTACACTCTTAAATAACCAAGAGGTCAAAGAAGAAATCATAGGGGAAATTAGAAAATAATTAAAGACAAATGAAAATGAAAACACAATGTACGATAACTTATGGGATGCAGTGAAAACAGTGCTCAGAGGGAAATTTATAGCATTAAACACCTACATTTAAAAAGAATGATCTCAAACAAATAACATAACTTTTCACCTTAAGAAGACTAGAAAAAGAGCAAAATTAAACCCAAAGCTAGCCGGAGAAAGAAAACGATAAAGATTAAAGTGGAGATAAACAAAATAGAGAATGGGAAACAATATAGACAATCAGCAAAACTAAAAGTTGGTTCTTTGAAAAGATCAACTAAATTGACAAATCTTTAGCTAGACTGACAAAAAAGAGCAAAGACGAATATAACTAAAATCAGAAATGAAGGTGGTGACGTTACCATGATCTTAAAGAAATTAAAAAGATTATAAGAGAGTACTGTGAACAACAAATTGGATAACCTACATGAAATGGACAAATTTCTAGAAACACAGATTACCAAAACTGACTTAAGAAGAAATAGAAAATATCAACAGCCCTATAAGAAGTAAACAGATTGAATCAGTAATAAAAAAAAAAAAAATCCCAGGACTTCCCTGGTGGCACAGTGGTTAAGAATCCTCCTGCCAATGCAGGGGACACGGATTCGAGCCCTGGTCTGGGAAGATTCCACATGCCGCAGAGCAACTAAGCCCATGTGCCACAACTACTGAGCCTGCGCTCTAGAGCCCGCAAGCCACAACTACTGAACCCGCGAGCCACAACTATTGAAGCCCGTGCACCTAGAGCCTGTGCTCTGCAACAGGAGAAGCCACCGCAATGATACGCCCGCACACGCCTCAACGAAGAGTAGCCCCCACTTGCCACAACTTAGAGAAAGCCCGCATGCAGCAACGAAGACCCATTGCAACCATAAATAAATAAACAAACAAATTTATTAAAAAAAAAAATCCCTCCCAAACAAGGAAAAGTCCAGGACCAGATAGCTTCACTGATGAATTCTACCAAACATTTAAAGAAGAAGTAAATAAATAAATGAATAAATAAATAAACAAATTTATTAAAAAAAAAAATCCCTCCCAAACAAGGAAAAGTCCAGGACCAGATGGCTTCACTGATGAATTCTACCAAACATTTAAAGAAGAATTAGCACCAATCCTTCTCAAACTCTTCCAAAACATAGGAGAGGAGGCAATACTTCCTAATTCATTCTATGAGGCCAATATTACTCTGATACCAAAGCCAAACAAAGACACCATGAAAAAAAAAAAAACTACAGATCAATATTCCTTATGAATATAGATGCAAAAACCCTCAACAAAATACTAACAAACTGAATCCAACAATATATATAAAGGATTATACACCATGACCAAGTGGGATTTATTCCAGGAATGCAAGAGTGGTTCAGCATAGGAAAATCAATCAATGTAATCCACTGCATTAATAGAACAATGGAAAGAAACCCCCACATGATCACCTTTCTGTATCAGTTGATACAGAAAGCATTTGACAAAATCCAACACCTGTTCATAATAGAAACACTCAAAAACTAGGAATAGAAGGGCACTTCTTCAGCATGATAAAGGGCATTTATGAAAAACTCACAGCTAACATCCAGTTCGAGGGTGAAAGACTAAAAACTTTCTCCTTATGTTCAGGGACAAGGCAAGGATGCCTATCCTCACCACTGCTATTCAACATTGTACTGGAAGTTATAGCCAGAGCAGTTAGACAAGAAAAAGGAATAAAAGACATCCAAATTGGGAAGGAAGAAGTAAAACTATTTTTATTTGTAGATGACATGTTACCATGTATTGATATATAGAAAATCCCAAAGAATCTACTAAAAACCAAATAGAGCTAACAAATGAATTCAGAAAAGTTGTAAGTACAAGATCACACAAAATACAATTGTGTTTCTGTATACCAACGGTATAGAATCCAAAAAGGAAATTAAGAAAACAGTTCCATTCATACTAGCATCTAAAAGCATGCAGGAATTGAAAGACCTGTACTCTGAAAGCTATACAACGCTGTTAAAAGATATTAAAGAAGACCTAAATAAATGGAAAGATATTTTGTGTTTATGGATTTGAAGACTTAACATTAAGATGGCATAGTATGCAAAACAGTGTACATATTCAATATGATGTCTATCAAAATTCCAGTGACCTTTTTTGCAGAACTTGAAAAGCTGATCTTCAACTTCTTACGGAATTTCAGTGGGCCTAAATAGCCAAAACAGTCTTGAAAGAGAACACAGTTAGAGGGTTCATACCTACCCCATTTCAAATCATACTGTAAAACTACAGTAATCAAAACGGTGTGGTTCTGACATAAGGAAAGAGGTATAGACCAATGGAATAGAATTGAGAGACTAGAAATAAACTAATACATAAATAGCCAACTGATTTTTGACAAGATTGCCAAGACCACTCAATGCAGGAAAGAATAATATCTTCAACAGATAGTTCTGGGACAACTGGATATCCACATGCAAAAGAATAAACTTGGATCCCTACCTCACACCACATACAAAAATTAACTCAAGATGGATCAAAGACCGAAATATAAGAACTATAACTTATAACTCAACAATAAAAAGGCAACTCAGGGACTTCCCTGGTGGTCCAGTGGTTAAGAATCTGCCTTCCAATGCAGGGGATGCGTGTTCGATTCCTTGTCGGGGAACTAAGATCCCACACGCCGTGGGGCAACTAAGCCCCTGTGAGCCACAACTACTGAGCCTGTGTGCTCTGGAGCCTGTGTGCCACAACTAGGGAGCCCATGTGCTCTGGAGCCCACACGCCACAACTAGAGAGAAGCCCACACACCACAACTAGAGAGAAGCCTGCATGCTGCAATGAAGAGCCCACGTGCTGCAACAAAAGATCCTGTGTGCCGCAACTAAGATCCGATGCAGCCAAAAATAAATGAATAAATATTAAAAAAAAAAAGACAACCCAACTAAAAATGGGTAAAGGACTTGAATAGACAGTTCTCCAAAGGAGATGTACATATGGCCAACATGCATATGAACAAATACTCAACCTCATTAGTAATTAGGGAAATGCAAATGAAAACCACAATTAGTACGCCCTTCAGGCTCACTAGGATGGTTAGATTCAAAGAGACCAACAGTAACAGGTGTTGGTGATGATGTGGAGAAATCAGAACACCTGTACAATGCTGGTGGGAATGTAAAGTGTTTCAGCTTCTGTGGAAAACAGTTTGGCAGTTCTTTAAAAAGTTAAACATAAAATTACCATGCAATTCCACTCTAGATGTATACCCAAAAGAATTGAAAACAGGTACTCAAATATAGGTACACACATGTTCATAGTAACACTATTTACAATGGCCATTTGGTAGAAGCAGCCCAAATGGATAGATGACTGGGTAAACAAATTGTGGTACGTACACACCATACAATATTATTTAGCTGTAAGAAGAGATGATGTACTGATACATAGTACAATGTGGTGAAGCTCAAAAACATTTTGCTAAGTGAAAGAAGTCAGACACCAGGGTCACATATTGTTTGATTCCATTTATATGAAATATCTAGAATAAGTAAACCTATAGAGACAGAGCACAGGTTGGTTGTTGTCAGGTCCTGGGGGTAAGGAGAAAAGCGGGGTAACTGCCTAATGGGTACCGAGTTTATTTTGGTGTGATAAAAATGTTTTGGAACTAGGTAGAGGTGGTTGCACAACACTGTGACTGTACTAAATGCTACTGATGTCTTCACTTTGAAATGGTTAATTTGATGTTATGTCAATTTCCTTTCAATTAGAAAATTAAAATGCTTGCAAATAAGCATGAAAATATGACCCATAACTAGGGTAAATAAAATCAATCAATAGAAAGAGACCCAGAAATGACAATGATGATTGATTTAGAAGACAAAGCTGTCAAAAGAGTTGCTACTAATTTGCTGTCAGTGTTCAGGAAGGGAGAGGAAAATAGGAAAATGAAGAGAATAGAAATAAAAGATACAAAAATATGCTGAAATGGAAATTCTAGAAATGAAGAATGTAGTATCTGAAAGAAAAAAATACTTGATGGAATTAATAGCAGATAAGACACTGTATAAGAAAAGATAAATGAGCTTGAATACGTAGGAATAGCAACTATCCAAAATGAAGCACAGAGTGAAAAGACTGAAAAAAAATGAACAGAGCATCTATGAGCTGTTGGATAATATATAGTCTAAGATAAATTAATTAGATTCTCAGGAGAAGGGAGGGGGAACAGGAAAATATTAGAACAAATAATGACTGAATGTTTTCTGTGTTTAGTGAACTAAAAAAAAACCCCCAAAAAACAACTATAAACTCCATAGATCAGTAAAGCTCAATGAATCTGATTTGAAAGAAACATTTAAAAACCCACACTAAGGCACATCATAATCAAATGACTGAAGATCAGTGATAGTGAAAGGAAATCTTAAAAGCAGTCAGAGGAAAAAAAGACGTGAACAGAGAAATAGAGACAAGAATGACAAGAGTTTTTGTTGGACACTGCAAGCCAGAAAAGAGTGGAGTGATATTTTTAAAAGACTATAAAATACTTGTCAACTTTGGATTCTGTTCCCACTGAAAATGCTTTCTGAAAAGAAGTGACTTGTCATACAAAGGAACTTATTTACAAAACAAAACTAGACTCACAGACATAGAAAACAAATTTATGGTTAGCAAAGGGGAAAGGCAGGGGAGGGATATATTAGGAGTTTGGGATTAACAGATACGCACTACTATATATAAAATAAACAACAAGGACCCACTGTATAGCACAGGGAACTATATTCTATATCTTGTAATAACTTATAATGGAAAAGAATCTGAAAAAATATAGATATATAACTAAATCACTTTGCTGTACACCTGAAACTAACACAACATTGTAAATCAACTATACGTCAATAAAAATAAAATTTCAGAGGAAACAAAAAAGAAGTGGCTTTTTTGTTTTATTTTTAATTGTGGAAAAATATATATAACAAAATTTACCATTTTAACCATCTTTTTTAAAATTAATTTGTTTTTTTTGGCTGAGTTGGGTCTTTGTTGCTTCACGCAGGCTTTCTCTCTATTTGCAGCGAGCGGGGGCTACTCTTCATTGCGGTGTGTGGGCTCCTTGTTGTGGTGGCTTCTCTTGTTGCAGAGCACGGGCTCTAGGCACACAGGCTTCAGTAGTTGTGGCACATGGGCTCTAGAGCGCAGGCTCAGTAGTTGTGGCGCATGGGCTTAGTTGCTCCGTGGCGTGTGAGATCTTCCCAGACCAGGACTGGAACGCGTATCCTCTGCGTTGGCAGGCAGATTCCCAAGCACTGCGCCACCAGAGAAGTCCCCCCATTTTAACCATTTTTAAGTGTATGGTGGCACTAAGTAGCTGAACAGTGTTGTATATATAACCATCACCGTCACCAACACCCATCTGCAGAACTTCTTGATATTCCCAAACTGAAACTCTGTACCCATTAAAACACTAACTCCCCATTCTCCAATCCACCAGCCCCTGTCAACCACCATTCTACTTTCTGTCTTTATGAGTTTGACTACTCTCGATATCTTGTATAAGTGGAATTGTACAAGTCCTTTTGTGACTGGCTTATTTTACTTAGCATAATGTCTTCGAAGTTCATTCATGTTATAGCACGTGTCACAATTTCCTTTTTAAGGCTGAATAATATTCCATTTTATATATATACCACATTTTGTTTATTCACTCATCCACTGGTAGACATTTGGGGTGCTTCCACCTTTTGGCTGTTGTGAATAATGCTGCAGTGAACATGGGAGTGCAAATATCTGTTCAAGTCCCTGCTTTCTGTTGTCCTGGGTCTATTTTTCCAGGAGTGAAATTGCTGGATCCTATGGTAATTCTGTGTTTAATTACTGTTTTCCATAGTGGCTACACGATTTCACATTCCCACTAATAATGAACAAGGATTCCAAGTTCCCCACATCCTCACCAATACTTATTTTTTTCCTCCCTCCCACCCTCCCTCCCTCCCTTCCTTTCTTTCTTTTTTTGGTAATGGCCATCTTAATAGGTATGAAGTGGTATCTTATGGTTTTCATTTGCATTTCTTTGATACTAGTGATTTTAATATCTTTTCATATGCTTGTCGGCTGTTTGTATATCATTATTGGAGAAATGTCTATGCAAATTCCTTACTCAATACTCCCCCACTACAAGGAAAATTATAAAGAATGTCCTTCAGGCAGCAGGAAAATGAAAAAGATGAAAAAAGCAGAAATGGTAATTACTTGGGTAAATGTATAAGTTTTTTTAATTAATCTTTCTAAAAGGTAGTTGATTGTTTAAGGCAAAAATATTAAGGTGTTCTGTGGCTTTTACATAAAAGTACAATGCATAATAACAGTAGCTTGAAGGTTGAGGGAGAAGGGGAAGGATGTTATTAAAGATTCTAATGCCCTTGATTAGGTGGTATAATATAAAGGTAGACTATGATAAGTTAAAGGTATATATAATAATCTCTAAAGCAGCCAGTAAAAGAGCAAAACAAAAAGTTATAACTGGGCTTCCCCTCGTGGTGCAGTGGTTAAGAATCTGCCTGCCAATACAGGGGACACGGGTTCGAGCCCTGGTCCGGGAAGATCCCACATGCCGTGGAGCAGCTAAGCCTGTGTGCCACAACTGCTGAGCCTGCGCTCTAGAGCCTGCGAGCCACAACTACTGAAGCCTGCGTGCTGCAACTACTAAAGCCTGCATGCCTAGAGCCCATGCTCCACAACAAAGAGAAGCCACCACAATGAGATACCTGCACACTGCAACAAAGAGTAGCCCCTGCTCGCTGCAACTAGAGAAAGCCTGTGCACAGCAATGAAGACCCAATGCAGCCAGAAAAAATAAATTAAAAAAAAAAGTTATAACTAATAAGCCAAAAAAAGTAGATAGAATTGAATATACAAAATAATTCAGCAGAAACCACAAAAAGATGAAGGGGACAAAGACCAGATGGGAAAAATATAAAATAAATAGTAGGATGATAGACTCAAACCTAATGTTATGTATAATCACGTTAAATGTAGATAGTCTAGTGCTGCTTCAGTAGCACATATATTAAAATTGGAATGATACAGAGAAGATGTACAAATATGACACATAAATTTGTGTAGCGTTTGATATTTTTAAAAAAGTAAGTAGTCTGAACGTCTCAATTTAAATGCTGAAATTGGATTAAAAAGCAAGACCCAACCATATATCTGCCTGTAAGAAATAGTAACTATAAACACAAATAGGTTAAAAATAAAATAATGAAAAAGACATAACATGCTAACTTAGTTGAAAGAAACTTGGAGTTTCTTTAATAAAACTTGGTTTTATTAATATCAGAGTAGATTTGAGAGCAAGGAATATTTATTACCTGGTAAAAATCAGATCATTTCATAACAATAAAGGGATCAGTTAATCAAGAGGACATACCGATGCTAAATATTTATGTACCTAAGCTCAAAACAAATGAAGCAAAAACTAATAGAAATTCAAGGAAATAGTCACAATTATAGTCAGAGATTTCAGTAACTCCTCTCAATAATAGATATAACTAATGGACAGAAAAATTACAAAGATATAGTTAACTTGAGTAACACTGTCAACTTGACCTGGCTGCGTTTACAGACCACTTTACTCAAGAAGAGCAGAATACACATTTGTTCACAAGTTCACACAGAACATTTACCAAGATAGACTATATTCTGGGCCATAAAACAAGTCTCAATAAATTCAAAAGGATTCAACTCATACAAAGAATCTTCTCAGATCATAGTGCAGTTAAATTGGAAATCATTAATAGAAAGATCCTTGGAAAATCCCCAATATTTGGAAATTAAATAGCATGCTTGTAAGTAATTCATGATTAAAAGAAGAAATCAAAAGGGAAATTATAAAGTATTTTAAATTGAGTAAGAACAGAACACAATGTTTGAGAAGATGCTACTAAAACAGTACTTAGTGGGAAATCTGTAGCTCTAAGTATCTATACTAGAAAGGAAGAAAGGTCTCAAATAAATGACTTTAATTTCCACCTTAATAATGTAGAAAAGAACAGATCCCAAAGGAAGCAGAAGAAAATAAGAGATAATCTGAATAGCCCTATATGTATTAAAGATACTGAAATTTGTACTTAAAAAATGTTCTCACAAAGAAAACTCCAGGTTCAGATAGTTTCACTGGTGAATTGTACTAAATACTATAGGAAGAGATAATATCGATTCTACACAAACTTTTCAAAAATATTTGAAGCGGAAGGAATGTTTTCCAAAGACTTTGATGTCAGCATTACTGGGGTACCAGAACCAGACAAAGATGTTCCAAGGAAACTACAGAACAATACTACCCACAAACATAGATGTAAAAAATCTAAACAGAATTTTAGCAAATCAAATTCAACAGAATATTAAACGGATATTATGTCATGACCACGTGGGGTTTATCCCAGGAATGTAATGTTGCTTTAACATTCAAAAAAATCAAATAATATATATAATTCCTCACACTAACAAAGTAAACAGTAAAAAGCACACAGTCATTTCAATAGATGCAGAAAAATCATTTGACTAATCCAGTAACCATTCCTGATTTAAACAAAAGCCTTCAGTAAACCAGGAATAGAAATGAACTTCCTCAGTATGAAAATGGGCATCCATGACAAACTTTGTTTGCTGATATTGTACTTATTGGTGGAAAGATTGAACACTTTTTTTCTAAAATTAGAAACAAGTTAGAGATGTCTACTTTCACCAGTCCTATTCAGCATTGTCCTGGAGGTTGTAGCTAGTGCAGTAGGGCAAGAAAAGGAAATAAATGGTATTCACATTGCAAAGAAAGGAATAAAACTGTCCTAATTCATAGATTACCTGATTTTCTATGTAGGAAATTTGATAGACTTCTACTAGACCTAATGAATAAGTATAGTAAGATTGAAGGATACAAGATCAATATGCAAATGTTGGTTGTATTTCTATACATTAGCAAGGAACAATCTGAAAAAAAAACCCATTTACAACAGTATCAAAAATATGAAATACATATATGGATAAATATAACAAAGTAAGTTAAAGAATATTTATGTTCAGTAATATAAAATACTGCTGAAATGAAAGGATACCTAAGTAAATTGAGAGATCCATTTGATCCTCATTATTCATGTATTCTGTATTTGTGAATTGGTCTATTTGCTAAAATTTATATGTAACCCCAAAATAATACTTGCAGCGCTTTTGTGATCATTTGCTGACACGTGTAGGGTGGTGAAAAATTTGAGTTGCCCTTTGTGCGCAATCTGAACTGAGGCTGAACAAGGTGACACTCTGCTTTCTTGTTTCAGTTCTCCTGCTATAAGTGAACGTCCTTTTCTCGGTTTATTTAGTGTCACATTTTTCACATTTTTCTGCTTTTTGTTGGTGATTTGGCTGTTTAAAATGGCCCCCAAACATAGTGCTGAAGTGCTTTGTAGTGTCCCTAAGCACAAAAAGGCTGTGATATGCCTTAGGGGTAAGATGTATGTGTTTAGATAAACTTCATTCAGGCAGGAGTTACTGTTAGTTGTGAGTTCAATATTAGTGATTCAACAGTATATATTAAGTAAGGGATTTTAGCCAGAAACACACATAAAACAGGGTTATTTATTAATTGACTAACAAAAACGTTATGACCAGGGGCTTACAGGAACCTAACCCTTTATTTCCCCAGAAGCAGTGATTCAGTATTTGATAGTTCACTGTTTGCGGGAACATTAAAAAACAAAGCTGTCATTGAGATATCATCATCTCAGTAATGAGAATTGACTATATGTCATGTACACAGGTTGGAAGGCTCAACTTTGTTAAAATTTCACCACATTAATCTGTAAATTCAGGGGAATTCTACTGTAATCCTTGAAGGCATTTTTGCCTAAAATAATTTCACATGGAATTGCAAGAACTTAGAATATCTAAAACAACTTTGAAAAAGAACAGTACTGGGGAGCCAACACTACCTAATTTCAAGAATTTTTATAAAGCTATGGTAAAAATGGCATTGGCATAAAGGTGGACAAACAGATCAATGAAACAGAATAGGTAGTCCAGAAATAAACATACTTACATATAGATAACTGATTTTTTTTTTTAATTTTTATTTATTTATTTATTTATTTATTTTTACTTTTTTTGGCTGTGTTGGGTCTTTGTTTCTGTGCGAGGGCTTTCTCTAGTTGCGGCAAGCGGGGGCCACTCTTCATCGCGGTGCGCGGGCCTCTCACTGTTGCGGCCTCTCTTTTTGTGCAGCACAGGCTCCAGACGTGCAGGCTCAGTAGTTGTGGCTCATGGGCCCAGTTGCTCCGCGGCATGTGGGATCTTCCCAGACCAGGGCTCGAACCCGTGTCCCCTGCATTGGCAGGCAGATTCTCAACCACTGCGCCACCAGGGAAGCCCCTAGATAACTGATTTTTGACAAAACCACAAAAGCAATACAGTGGGAAAAATATAACCTTTTCCACTAATAGTGCTTGAACATTGGATATCAATATACAAAAAATGAAATTTAATCCATACTTTGCACCATGTAGAAAAGTTAATTCAAAATGGTTCAGAGGCCTAACTTTGCAACCTAAAGCTTCTAGAAGAAAACACAGGAGAAAATCTTTGAGACCTCAGGTAGGTAATGATTTCTTAGATACAGCACCAAAAGCACAATCTATAACTGAACAAATTGATACATTAGACATTATTAAAATTAAAGCCTGCTCTTTGAAAGACTCTGGTAAGAGAATGAAAAGAGACGCCACATACTGGGAAAAATTTTTTGCCAAGCATATTCCTGATTAATGACTTGTATTTAGAATATACAAAGAACTCCTCAGATAAAACAAGAAGAAAAAGAAATGACCTAATTAAAAATATTCAGATAGACACTGTACTTCATATATGTATATATATGTAGATAACATATAAACAAATGAAAAGATGCTCAACATTATTAGTTTTGAGGGAAATGCTAATTGAAACCACAGTGAGATACCATTACACACCTATTAGAATGGCTAGAGTTAAGGAGACTGACCATTACACACCAATTAGAATGGCTAGAGTTAAGGAGACTGACCGTACCAAATGTTGGTAAGGCCATACTATGTTTTAGCAGTGTTTAAATCCCAAGGTGGCTTCACTTGGAAAAAGTCAGAGATTGGAAAAATCAGAGATTGTAGGCGTGACACTATGGAAAAGTCAGAGATTGTAGGCGTGACACTATGGTCTGCTTTGAATCAGGTCCTTGGGCATCTTCTTTCTGTCAGAACCTTGGTACATACTGTAGAAAGGACAACAGTAATTAAGAGTCTAAGACTTACCACTGTAAACTGTTTCCAACATTTGGTATGGCTTTGTAAAATAATTTTTTAGGTATAAAAGTTACGCATATTCAAAAAAAGTAAAAACAAAAAGGTAAAACAATGCAGTACTTCAAAGCAGAAAGTGGACACCCCCCTGCTGCCAGCCCCGCTTCTTTAATGCATGCACGTTTGATTTAAAGAAAATAAAAATAAGATTAGACAATGAGCTGTTACAGCTTTTTTCATTCAACATTTTGTAATGTTTTCCCATGTTACTACGTCATTCTTTTTTCAAAGCTGCATCGTCCATCGTAGCTTAGGTAGCCAGTCAATTATTGATGGATAAATATTTAGGTTGTTTAGAGCTCTTGCAATTACAGTCTTGCTATGTAGGTTGTCATTGTGTATCTTATGCGAGTCCTCCTGCAGTATGAATTACCTAAACGTACAATTTCTGTTTTAAAGGTAGATGCAATTGAAAAACTTTAATCAATATTCCCAGATTGCCTGCCAAAAAATGTGTACTTATTTATGTTTGTATCAATAGAATTTGCACCCTTTTTCACACATCCTTGTTAATACTTATATGATTTTTGTTTTCATTTTATCAGTCTAATGGGGTAAATTATATCTCATTGGAATTCAAATTTTTATTTCTTTTAACACTAGCTTTTTGAACAGATGTGTTTACTCAATACATTATATGAATTGATTGTACATTTTTTTCTGTTGGATTTTTTAAAAAAATTGATTTATGTCATCTTCATATTTTATGGATTTTATTTTTATCCTCTTCAGTTTTTCTTCACATGTTACAAGTATTTCTTCCCTAGTTTGTTGACTGTTTTTTAGTGTCATTCATGGTGTGTTCTGCTCTATAGAGGTTTTACATTTTTTGTATTGTTAAATCTGTCAGTTTATCCCATTATGTCTTTTAGGTTTCTTATCTAGAAGAGCCTTCTATGTTACAGGATTATGACAAATATTTAGCCAAGTGTTCTTGTGCTTTTGTCATATTTTTATATTCTTCATTTTAATACTTTTGGAATTTATTTTTGTGTCTATATGAGATAGGAACTTTAATTTTTCTTAATTAACAGACAATTATAATACAGCAGTTTGATCCTTGGGTGGTGATTTTGCTTGGACCACCTTAGGTTATGGTCTAATTTGAAGTTATAAGGTTTGTTTTAGTTACAGCTATGGACAGACAGTTATATTTCTGCTAGAAGGCAAGAACCTTTGGAAGGTAAATTCCTTGCTTTTTTGACTCTGTTTTCTTTCTTTTTATTTTACTTGGGAATTAGGAAGAGTCCCTTCCAATAGCAGGGAATAGGGAAAGGGGAGCCAGCAAAGAGACATAGAAACTGTGTCCAAGTCATTTTCTGGGACCAGGGATGGAAACGGATTCTTCTGTGGAGAGACTTGCCTTGGCAGGTGAGGTAGACTATGATTTACTAGCAACAGCTCTGGCCGTGATTTAACTACCTTAAAAATGTTGCTACTCTAAGTTCTGGCTTAGGAAACTTGGTGTTTTCCTGGATTCTGGTCACACAGTTTTTTCTGCTATATCCTATTCTGCATTTATAGTCTGCTAATGATCTACTTGCATTTGCCAGAATGTGATGTGTTTATTGTGGTTTCTCCTGCATGTGTGCTCTGGAAAAGCCTGGACTGTCTTTCTCTCTTCCTTCCTTGCTAACTTGGTGAATGCCTACTTTCCTTAACTAATCTAATCAGCACCTCTTGAAACCTACCTTTCAACACCCCGTTCACCTAAGGAGTCCCTTCTAACAGCCTTACTACAGAACTTTTCATGTTGTAGTTTAGTGTATTTGTTTCTTGTATGTGTCTGTTTTTCTACCAGACTCTGAGCTCCTTTGGAACAGGGATTTTGCCTGTTAATTGAAAACTGTGAACTGTATTATCTTGGTATATTTTGAAGATTCAAGTCCCACAGAGTCCAGGACATTTTATAAAGATATAAAAACAATCTATCTCAAAAGAGTTATGTCTCTGTTTTGCTGAATGTGCAGATCCTGTTATTATGAATAGCTGTTTTACCAGTGTTACTTATCAAAGTTACGGAGAGTTACATGTAAACAAATTTTATGTCAATAAAGGTAGAATATTCCCTAACAAAAATATGAGAAATCTTAAGTGTAATTTATATCACACTTGGGGATTTTTCAGTGGAAACAAACTTAATATGTTATAGTAAGTCAGTGGAAAAAATAATAACAAATACATGCTTTTTATAGAATATTAAAGAAGTATATTTGTATGAATAAAATCAATTTATCCTAACGAACATTTTAACTCAGAATATTTTAGCTTAGGAAACCATGAAAAAAGTTTATAAAATCATATCACTGTATGCATATTTGATGATAGTGTGCTTTAACAGATTACTTATAAGCAGAATAATAATGCATTCTTATTGTTAATAGTATCTTACATCATTTCATTCAACCAATACCATAATCCACTAATATAAAAACAACTATTATTTCTGTTTTACTGTCCAGGAAAGTGAGATTTAAGTACTTTCTCAAGGTTACGTAGATATCAATCAGTGGCAGAGATATCCAAAACAGGCTCTTAAATAGATGGCATTTGTTCTCTCAAAAGCAAAGTTTTAGAATTGTGAAATTCATTATCGTTAATTTTATTTACTTCTAAGTAGTTATCTACTATTCCAGCCACCAAATTGACTTGAAGCCTGTTTCAAAATAGCTTCATTGAGGACATTCTTAAGTCTCTTGAAAATGTATACTTATGCAACAGTGTACATATTTCTCACTTTTTGTACTTGTTGACTTTTCTAAAAAGTAATATATAAATTAAGTTGATAGATCCCAATTTCTATAGACCAATTTGTTTTATAATTTTGTAGATATTTTGTCAAAATTTTGGTTTAATTTTGATATTACTTCTCTACCATTGATCTCTGTCAAGTAGTTAATACTAATAAGATTTCAGATTGAATAGAGGAACAACTATGGAAAATAAAATTTTAATCATTTTGTAAAATAAAACATATGAACGAGAACTAATTATTTTTAAATTTACCAACTTTAAATGTTTGGGTTTTAGTTATAAAGTTTTATCAAAGTGAGATTGTACATGTATTTTGCACACCTTTCACACCAAAACTTAAATCACACATTAAATCCATTGTGGGATTTCATTAATGGATTCCATGAGTCCATTATTGGATTCATGTTATTTTTATGAAGCAGAAAGTTAGAATTAATGGAATATAAGTTTAATACCATGTTATTAGCACTTTCCTTTAAAGAATTTAGATCAGATTTTCTTACCAAGTTTACAGAGCTATAAACTTATCATTTTAATCACATTTAAACATATTTAAATCCTAGGCTATTAATTTTTATACTGTAAAATTGTCACATTATTCTTGCTATGCTCCTAATATTTTTTCCATCATAATAGATGAATATGCAGCATTACTAAGTTATGAAAATTGTTACAGTAGCAGTATAAATGCTATTTTAGTGTTATGCAAAATTGACTCATTTTTACCAGCCTTCAGTATTTTCTCATTTTCATTCTTCTTTTGCTTTTTGATATTGAGGTAGCTGTGTTGTCTACTGTACTTGAGTATTTAATGCCATGGTATGCAAGGACCAAAACTGATTATAGTACCAGGTCACCTTGTATTTTATGTAATGACTGACTTTCTGGTACAGTTTATAAAATGTTTATTTGAATGATATACAATGGAATAAGTAAAATGCAGATTTCTTCAACCTCTCTTGACTAATATTCTTTGCCTTTTTTGTGCTGTTCCAAAAAGTAATAATTACTAGGTTTATTTATTTATTTATTTTTGGTTTGTAAGCCACTTAGAATGGTTTAATTGTAGAATTAGCTGTCAGCTGTATTGGTCCTACAGTTGATTGCTTAGATTTTTTTTTTTTAAACTTATGCCTTATTAGGTATTTGTGTAGTATTGTTATAAAATAATTTCTTAATCATAATGATTGTGATCAAGTTATTGTACCAAATTATTAGTCCTGTAGAGGGTATTAAAAAGTTAATTAAAAGTATTAAAAAGAATACTGTTTTCTACATTAAACCTTGCCATAGAAAGTTTATAGATGAAGTTCCTAAAATCAGCTATTTCCATTTATTTAATGTATTCCCTATATATTGTGACTACAGTTTAACTGAGCAGGAAGTAATCCATTTGCATGTTTTATGCTTGGGTTTTAAAGTGTTTTTTAACATTGATTAATGGGAGATGAAAGAAAAACTAAAAAGCAGTTAAATATGTCTGTAAATGAGATGAAGGAAAAATACAGGATAAAATACTGTAGTGTTAGGAAAATATTCTGAAGCTGTAATAATAATTGTGGTAGAATTTAAAATACCATACATTTAAAAATCTTAACCTTATAACAATCTGTGAGTTAGTTAAGTAGGATAGATTATTACTCTTATTTTATAGGTAAAGAATAGTAGGCTTAGTAAATTTAAGTAAAAATTATTAAGACATTTCAGGTTAGGGAAGGATTTCTTAAGCCAGAAAAGGCCCAGACCATAAAAGATTGATATTATGCATAAAATAGTCAATAGAAAAAAGGACAGAAGCAGTTCCCAGAAGAGGAAACCCAAATGATCAAAAACAAAGTTTTGTCAAACATCAGATTGTCAGAGATTAAAATATCTGACTATACTGCATGTTTTCAAGGTTGAAGGGAAATAGTAATTCTCATGCTGCCAGGGGAAGGTAATTTGGTACAGTCCTTCTGAGTGCTGTTTGCTAGCGTGTTTTAATTTGTAAGAGTGAAGAATTGGAAACAATCTAAATGTCTACTATCAGTGGGGAGAAGATTAAAAAATTTATGATAAAATATTGTGATGGAAATTATACAGCAGTTAAAAGTAATGCACTGGATCTATGTAAGTTAACTCTCCAAAACATAATGAAAAGTGAAGAAAATTGTGAAAATGATATGTTTATTATATTACTATTTATGTGAACTCTAAAACTACATATATCAATACTGTGTATTTTTTCATGGATATGCATGCATTCATATAAGTGTATTTTAGAATATCCTGGAGGGATATATTTTAAATTCACATAGTGGTAGTTTCTGGAAAAGATAAAGGGAACTTAACTGGAATGTAATACTGTTTTTTCTTTTTTTTTTTTTTAAAGTAAGACAAAGCAAACATAGAAAGTGTTAATTTCAGTTCTGGGTGATAAGGGCATGGTCATTTGTTAAATTATTCTTTCTACTTCTTTTCAAAGTTTCAGTAAAAAAACAAAAAGAAAAGTTACTAAAAAACAGTAGTTGGGAGAGCTAGTAATTAAACTTAGGACTTGCTTCCCAAGTCTGGAGCTTTTTCAATTAATATGTTGCTTCAGAATGAGAAGGAAAACAAGAAAGATCAAATGATGAAAAAGCAGATAAAATTTAGTTTTATAGCAATAAGAATAAGAATTATGTGTTTATGCTAAAATTTCTTGAGTGGAAAGGAAAGTTACAGGATCAATTAAAAATTATTATAATCTTATATTGTTTTAAATCTTTAAGCATGCTGTTATCATATATATATGTATAGAGAGCAATTTAGGTACTTAGGAAAAAAAGTTACCTTAATTTATTGTTGAAAATGTGATACATATTTCTGTTGCATGTAATGGAAGACTTTAGGTGATTTGAAATTTTTGTATAAAATTCATGAAAATAATTTTATCCAAATATACAATCTGATTTCAATCTAAAAAAGTCAAAACTAGTTTTTCTTCCATTTTGTAAAGTCATTCTTCACAAAAACTTTACAGCCTTTTTATTTACAGCTTCTCTCCAAGATAAAATGGCAAACCCCAAAGAGAAAACTCCAATGTGTCTGGTAAATGAGTTAGCCCGTTTCAATAGAGTCCAACCCCAGTATAAACTTCTGAAAGAAAGAGGGCCTGCTCATTCGAAGGTAAGGTTTTGAAGAGAGGTGGTGAGACATGCTTATCAAAGTCTATCAGATTTATCATCTCAGGTTTTAATTGTGCTTTTTGGGGGGGAGGGGGTAGTGGATGGCATAAAGGCTCTTAGTTCTCTACTAAAAATATTTTGCAGTCTGTAACTAAACAATTTTGTAGCTCATTATGGTTTACAGAGCTCTTTCAGAGACAGTACTTCATAAAAACCTTAATGAAACCACATGAGATATGGATTTTTGATTTCCTTTTAAGAAACTCAGGCACGGAAAAGTTAAGTAACTTGCTTTATAGTTCATGAGTGCCAGTGCCAGCGCTTGAACATGTATTCTGTGGCTCGCAAGTACTGTGCTTTTTCCATTACATAGTAACTGCTAACAGAAAAATGGATACAGAGTAAAATATAACAACAGTTACTTAGTGAGATGTCTTTTCCAATATGATTTTTAATTCTAAGATTCACCATTTATAAAATTTGTATATACCTGTTTTGTTGTTATCTATGTATTCAGTTATAATATTCTTTTAAATGGAAAATTGATTTATATTTTTATATAGCCTCATACATATATGTTTTTATGTATACATGTTGCAAAGAAATCTATGACTAATGCATTTATGTTTGAGCTCTATTAATCTGTTTTTAAAAACTCAGTTGTGCACAAATTTCCTTGGCACATTTTTAATCTTGGATATTGGAGATTATGATAATGATTATAAATTTTTGTATACAGTGTGGAAGCAATTGATTCTCTAAAAGTTGGTTAATCTTCATAAAGCACAGGATTATTTGTTTTCTAGCATCTCCTTCAAAGTAAGGAAAATAAGATGAAACTGAAATCCATCAATTTTATTCCATATTAGAGGCTTTTATGAAGGATTTCTGGGCAGCCCTTTAATTTGTTCATAATATTTTTTGTTCAGAGAAAAAGGTAGTGGCCTTGGTCTACCTGTGTAGTCTTATATCCTGATCCTCTTCCATTCCCGTTAATCATATCTATTTCATACTCATTCTTTCTGCCCTTAATCATGTTGAACTGTTTTCATTTCTTATAATGTCTCATGTTTTTTCACATCTGTCAGGTTTGAACACACATCTCACATCTTTCAAACCTTTGTGAAACTTCTCTGCTCCTTCTGCTGGGCCTCCAGCAGGTTCCAACTTTCTTAGTTGTAGTCATTACTGTGCTGTGGTACCATGATATTTGTTGGTCATTATTATTGTATGAGACTGAGCTTATTTAGGGTAAGAAATATTTTATTCTTCTACAGTTCATGGTTCCTCTAGTATGTGCCCTCTTTGCTTCTCATGGCCAATTCCAGGTATTCTTCCTTGAGATAGACCCCCAGGTTTGAATTTCATGTTAATAGACTAACCCCCAGTGTAACGTCACAGTAGTCATTTGCTGACCTCTGGGTGATTCCATCACATTTCTCACGGCTCACTTTCACTCTCTACAATACTCATCCTGTTTTAATTTTTGATGATATCATTGTCTAAATGATGGTTGTTCCAACATGCTGACATTTCAGTTTCTTGCATGTCTCCAATTATCTTGTCTTCCACTCTCCTTCAGCCACTCATTCCTGTGATCACATTCTTGATTTTATCATTACCAATAACTGCAAGACCCTCCATGATTATAATCTCAAGCATTCATTCGTCTCTGACACCTATTTCATTCCCTCTAGTAGTCTGACTTCAATAGTCCTTCCACACCACAAATCCATTGATTCCACCACCTTTTTACTATTTCTTACTTCCCTCAGTCCTCACATGTTTCTTTATCTAGCTTAAATTCCATATGCTTTGTATGTACCCTCAACTCTCTTCCCCCCTTGGTTAGTACATGCTTAGCAAAATCCCAGCCCAAATCCCAACTCTGCCTTCCCTTCTGAGTTACAGATGAACGACTTGTAGAGGCCAACCCCTCTATTTCTGTACTAAATCCCAACCCTTCTCGCCTATTCAAGGTCATTCCTCCAGCTTTCTCTCCCCTCCCCTCCCTTAACTTTCTTCTGTGTCATTAAATTCCCCTTCTAATGGACCAGGTTTGTTGTGGTCCACATTCTTTTTTCTAGACAGTCCCAGATTCCCTTGGGTTTTAAGGAGATCTAGAGATCCCTTTGCCAACCTACACCTACTGCTCTGGGTGCTTTGGTCATAGACCACACCATTTAGCCTGTTGCTCATTTTTAAAGAGTGAGTACTAGAATAATTAGCATATTCTTGAATGAAAGATAGTATTTATGAGTCTAAATAGTATTAATTAATAATTATTGTTAATATTAATTGGCTAGGTCTGGATCCTTTTTGTGGAAAGCAAAGTCCGTTGCATTTATGCATGTCTACCAGTGTTTTTAAGTGAGATATAAACTGTATTTTAATGAAATAAATGATTATCTCTGGCATGAAAAATTTAAACCTAGGCCCAACTCATTAATTTTCTTGGGACATTAACCAGTTATATGGCAATTTCCATATATATGCATATATATTTTACACACACACACACACACACACACACTTACAGTAGTGGTTTTCAGCCTTGGCTATTCATTGGAATCACCAAGGGATTTTAAAATTTAAAAAAATACTTATGCCTGAGTCTCACTCCCAGAAATTCTAATTTAAGTGGTCTTGGATGAGGCCTAGACATCAGGATTTTTTTAAAGCTCTCAAATGACCCAGATGTGCATCCAGAGTTGAGAAACACAGGATAGAGATTAATGTCTTCAGGGTGGTGTAGAATTGTCTTCTTATACATACTTCATGGGAGGTAGTGATCTATCTACATGCTTTCCTCTTTCCTCCATTGAGTCTTACAGAATGTGAACAACTTGTAGAACTTTTAATGTGTGACTATTAAATAAAAAATATATATATTTTAAAAATTATTTATTTATTTATTTATTTATTTTTGGCTGCATAGGGTCTTCATTGCTGCGCGCAGGCTTTCTCTAGTTGCGGTGAGCGGGGGCTACTCTTCGTTGTGGTGCTCGGGCTTCTCATTGCTGTGGCTTCTCTTTTTGCGGAGCACCACTGGGTCTAGGCACGCGGGCTTCAGTAGTTGTGGCACGTGAACTTCAGTAGTTTTGGCTCGTGGGCTCTAGAGCGCAGGCTCAGTAGTTGTGGTGCATGGGCTTAGTTGCTCCGCGGCATGTGGGATCTTCCCGGACCAGGGATCGAACCTGTGTCCTCTGCATTGGCAGGCGGATTCTTATCCACTGCGCCACGAAGGAAGCCCTAAATAAAAAATATTTTAATGTTTGCCTTGTCCCCTTTTGTTTTTATACTCACTTTTTAATTGAACTCTGAAGTAATTTGTTACACCTTATATTAACGTGAGTTACTATAACATTGCTGTATCTCTTAAGAACCTAAATCCAGTTCTTTATTTTTCCTATGAATTGTTTTGATTTTTCTCAAATCTCAGAAGACTATTATAATATAGAGTATAAGGAAGAGAGCCATGAATAACATAAAGTGATATTTTCTTTTTTTACTTTATTTCCCTATTTTGATGAGTTGTGTATGTGCACGGCTAAGTGTTAAGAAAACTGCTCTCGTACTAGCACTTTGAGAAGGTTTACTTTGGAATAGATATCACTGAGGGGAGGCAGTATTACCCAGTGGCCTTGAAGCGAAGTGGTCTTTTTTTTTTTTTTTTTAAATTCTTGCTAGATTTACCAAGCGTGATCTTTGCCCTGCATTATCCAGCTTGTGTGGCCTTGAACAACTAATTTAGAATCTCAGCTTTCTCATCTGTAATTTGAGAACTATAATACCTATTCTAGTGTAGTATAATGGAATGATGATTTGTAAATTTTCAGCAATTATGTTGATGATGGAGGTACCCAGATAATTGTCTCATTGCATGTTAGTTGTATATAGGATTTAAAAATCCTTGGTAAAATGTCTATTGAGTACTTATAATATGACAAACACTGTTCCTTATTGGAGCTTTCTACTCTGCTGTTTTCTGCGATGCCTCTCTTTGTATACTCTGGATTCAAGTCCTTTATTAGATATGTGCTTTGCAATTATTTCCGCTTCTTTGTGGCTTATCTTTTTTTAACATTGTCTTTTGAAGAGCAGTAATTGTTAATTTTGATGAACTCCAGTTTATCCATTTGTTCTGTTATAGATTTTGCTTTTGGTATTATATCTAAGAAATCTTTGCCCCGTTAAAGGTCATAAGATTTTCTTCTGTGCTTTCTTCTGGATGTTATATAGTTTAAGTTTTTACATTTGGATCTTATATTTAGGTCTAATTGCCACTTTGAGTTAATTTTTGTATATGTTGAGTTATGGAACAAGATATATGTATATATTTTTGCATATGGATGTCCAGTTGTTGAAGAGATTTTCCTTTCCTTACTGCATTGCCTTGGCACCTTTGTCAAAAATCAGCTGTCCATATATATGTTTGTTTATTTCTGGACTCTGTTCTGTTCTGTTGGTCTATTTTCCTATCTTTATGCAAATACTATGCTGTTTTGATTACTGTAGCTTTATAATCTGGTAGTACCAGCCCTCTAATTTTGTTCTTCATTTTCAGAGTTGTTTTGGCTATTCAACATCCTTTGCATTTTCATATGAATTTTAAAGTCAGCTTGTCCATTCTATAAAGCACCTTGCTGGGACTTTGAATAGAATTGCAATTAATTTATAGCTCAATTTGGGGAAAATTAACATGTTAGAAAAACTGAGTCTTCCAACCTATGAACAGAGTATCTCTTATTTATTTAGATATTCTTTAATTTCTGTCAACAATATTTTGTAGTTTTCAGTGGACAGGTATTTCTCATCTTTAGGTTTATCTCTATTTCATATTTTTGATGCTATTTTAAGTGGTACTGTTTTTCAAATTTCAATTTATAATTCTTATTAAGCATTGCTAGTGTATAAAAATACACTGATATTTTTCTGTTTTATATATTTTATTTTATACATATTAAAGCATTGAAATATATGTATAACATTTGTGTATAAATATACACGTATGAGAGTATGTAGAATAAAAGTACGAATACAGAAATCAGAAAATTCCTACTTTTTCCATTGTAGGTTAACTTTCTTTGATACTGTGAAATAGTGCTAAAAATAACTGCCTCTCTAATATAGGGAATCTGCACAGTGCCTAAGAATTTAGAAGAGAGAGAAATATATCAGATTACTTTTATATTACATTAAAATTTTTTTCTAAAAATTTTTAATACAATTTTAAAGGTTACTTTCCATTTACAGTTATTACAAAATATTGGCTATATTCCCCATGTTGTACAATACATCCTTGAGCCTATCTTACACCCAGTAGTTTGTACCTTCCACTCCCCCATCCTTACATTATCCCTCCCCCACTCCCTACTGGTAACCACTAGTTTGTTTTCTATATCTGTGAGTCTTCAAAAATACACTGATTTTTCTATATTGATCTAGCATCTTGCAGTCTTGCTAAACTCACTTATTAGTTCTAGTAGCCTTTTTCTTTCTTTTTTTTTTAAGATTCTGGTCAGTGTCCCACAGGCTATTTGTAAATAAAGACAATTTTAAATCTTACTTTCCAATCTGAATGTCTTTTATTTATTTCTCTTGCCTAATTGCATTGGCTAGAACTTACAGTGCAATGTTGAATAAAAGTAGTGAGAGCAGATGTCTCTAACTTGACTTTATGGGCAGTCATTCAGTTTTTCTTCATTAATTGTGATGTTAGATGTAGCTTTTTCTGTAGATGCCTTTAATCAGATTGAGGAAATTCTTCTTTATTTTATTTTTTTTATTATTATTTTTTTTTGCTGAGAGTTTTAACATGAATAGATCTTGGTTTTTGTCATATGGTTCTTCTACATTGATTGTGATGGTCATATGATTTTTCCATTTTTAATCTCTTAGTATTGTGAGTTACATTGATTGACTCTCAAATGTAGAATCAACCCTTGCCTTCCCGGGATAAAATGCTTGGTTATAAAGTATTATCTCATTTCTATATTGATAGATTCCATTTGTTAATATCTTGTTAAGGATTTTTATGTTTATCTTTATGAGAGGTATTGGTGTGTAGTTTTATTTTGTTTTCGCTGGTAGTATCTTATTCTGGTTTCGGTATCAAGGTAATGCTAGCTTCATAGAATAAGTTGAGAGGTGTTCCTTCTGATTCAAGTTTTGGGAAGAGTTTTTGTAAATTGGCATTATTTCTTTCTTAAATGTATGGTAGAATTTATCATCAAAACCATCTGGGCCTGGGGTTTTCTTTGTGGAAAGATTTTAAATTACAGATTGAATTTCCTTAACATGTATAATGCTGTTCAGGTTACCTGTTTCTTCTTGAATGAGCTTTAGTAACTGTGGCTTTTAAGAACTTAATGTTGTTGAGTTTATTGGCATAAAGTTGTTAAAAAAATATTCTCTTGTTTCTTTTTAATACTTTAAGAATCTGTAGTGATGCCACCTCTCTCATTCCTGATACTGGTAATTTGTGGCTTCTCTTTTTTTCATGATTAGTCTGCACAGAGGTTTACAAATTTTATTGATCTTTGTGAAGTACCAGCTTTTGGTTTTATTGATTTTTTTTCTCTATTATTTTTCTATATTTATTTTCTTATGTTTGCTTTTATGTTTATTATGTTTTTCCCTATTTACTTCAGGTTCGATTTACTCTTTTTCTGGTTTCTTCAGATTAAAGCTGAAGTTAACTTACTTGAGACCTTACTTCTTCTCTAGTGTAGGCATTTAGTGCTAGAAATTTCCTTTTAGTACTGTTTTAGCAGTGTCATCTTTTGAAACGTAGAGTTTTCATTTTCATTCAGTTTTAAATACTTTCTATTTTCCCCTTGGTTTCTTCTTTTACCCATAGGTTATTTAGAAATGTGTTATGTAGTTTCGAAATATTTGGAGATTTTCCAGAGATCTTTCTGTATTATTTTCTAATTTAATTCCATTGTGGTCGGAGAGCATACTGTTCATCACTTGACTCCTTAGAATTTGTTGTGACTTGTTTTATGGTCCAGAATATTGTCTATCTTGGTAAATTTTTTGTGAGAAATTGAGAACAAATGTATATTTGCTCTTCTTGGGTAGAGTGTTTTAAAAACATTGCAATCAGGTTATGTTGGTTGATAGTGTTGTTCAGGTCTACTATATTCCTCCTGTTGCCTGCTTGGTCATTGTTATATCAATTATTGGGAGAGAGGTATTGAATCTCTGACTTAAATTGTGGATTCTTTATTTCTCTTTGCAGTTCTGTTAGTTTTTGCTTCATGTATTTTGAAACTCTGTTATAAGTCACCCAAGTGTTTAAGATTGTTAATCCTCTTCTTGATTAACTGGCCCCTTTATCATTATGAAATGACCTTTGTTATCACTGGTAGTAGTCTTTGCTCTGGAATCTACTTTGTCTGATATTTATATAACCATTCTGACCTTTCATTGCTTTATGTTATCATGATATAGTTTTTTCTATCCCATTGCTTTTAAACCATGTGTCTTTATAGTTGAAGGTAGCATACAGTTGGATTTTGTTTTTTTATCCAGTTTGACAATCTCTACATTTCAAATGGGGGCACCTACACAATTTTGTTTTAATTTTCACAACCATTCTCTGTGTTCTTATTACCCCACTTTCACTAAAGAAGTAAGAAAACAGAGGGAAAGAATTAACTTCCCTAATGTTACACATAGTAAATGGTGGATTGTGACTTCAGCTCATAAACAGTATGTCCCAGGAGTCCTACTCAAAATTATAAAATTTTTATTGTAGTGGGACTCTTTTTTTCCTCCAGTTTTATTGAGATATAATTGACATAAAATGTTGTATTAGTTTTAGGTGTACAATGTAGTGGGATTCTTAAGAGGTTTCAGAAAAGCAGAGGATAGACTTGGATACATTTGCATTTTATAGAATGTTCATGTTGGTGATGGCACGGTTTGTGGGATCTTAGTTCCCCAACCAGGGATCAAACCCAGGCCTCAGCAGTGAAAGTGCGGAGTACTAACCACTGGACCACCAGGGAATTCCCAAGAAGGATAGTTTGAATGGGAAAGTCTTATGTTAAAGGAGTGATATTAGGATGGTCTTGTGGTAATTTAAGAGAGGGATACATTGATACTCTTCACTAAGACATTGGCAAACATTACAAAGAAAGGGCAGATCTGAAAAATATTTTTGAAGTTGAATCAGCTGGATGCAGGGGAGAATGCAGAGAGAAATGGAGCAGACAAGAAAGACCATTCAAAGGTGTCTGGCCAGTAAGACTGGGAAAGTGATGACATCTGGAAGATTAGGAGGCAGGAAATCTGAGTTTATAGGGGCTTTAGACTAAGGTGGTGACAACAGAAATAGCAAGGAACAGTTTTGAGGTGTTGTTAAATAAGTCTTAGGAAAGCAAGGATAAACAAAGAAGCTATTGAGGTTTTGAACCTGAATTAATGGAAGAATAATGGATGGAACATTCTGGAGTATGAACTGATTTTGAAGAGAATGGGAGAGATAATGTATTCTTTGTGGCAGAGTTGTTTGTTATATACTGTAATTTGAAAGCCAAAAGACCTAGTCATTGAAAAATCATTTTAAAATCGGGTAAATGAATTAAAGATATGTTTTAGGTAAAAATTTTAAACTGAATCAGAATAAAAGAAAAATTATTCACTTTTAATAGATATGTACATATTTTGAATTTCAAATGATTATATATATTTTCAACTCTGTATTTTGAAAAATTGAAAACCTACAGGAAAAATTGAAAGAACAGTATAATGGATCTTTCAGATTTACTAATCATTAAGTTATTTACTGCATTGCTACATTTACTTTTCTTGCTCCTTCCGTATAAATACATACTTTTTCCTTGAACAATTTGAAAATAAATTTCAACCATCATGACATTTTACCCTTAAATACTTGTATATCTATCTTGTAAGACCAAAGACATTCTTCTTCATAACCATAGTACTATAATCACTCAAGAAATTTAAACTTGACTGAGTTTGTTTAGTACATTATAGTCTATAGTCAAATTTCCCTGGTTGTTCTCTAAATGCCCTTTATACTTTTCTTCCCAGTACGAATCCAGTCAGGGATCATACATTGTACTTTATTACACCCTATCATGTCTCTTCAGCATCCTTTAATCTAGGACAGCCCCCTTGCTTTCTTTTGTTTGGTTTTTTCTTTCATAATATTGACAGTTTTGAAGAGTTTAGGTCAGTTGTCTTATAGAATATACCATAACCCAGATCTGCCTGATTGTTTCCCTATGATTAGATTCGGGGTAAACATTTTTAGCCAAGAATGCTACATACTTCTCATTGCATCATACCAGGAGGCACATGATGTCCCTTTGAATGATTATTGATGATGCTAACTTTAATCACTCTGTTGTTAAAGGTATTTTCTACCTGATTTCTTTCCTGCAAAGACATTTATTTCTTCATAATTCATAAGTATTTTGA
Source organism: Balaenoptera physalus (assembly GCF_965194825.1). Lineage (NCBI taxonomy): Eukaryota > Metazoa > Chordata > Mammalia > Artiodactyla > Balaenopteridae > Balaenoptera > Balaenoptera physalus. The sequence goes on along the minus strand of NC_138895.1, from coordinate 18,493,856 downwards.
GGTTCATACTTTGTATTCCTACAAAGTAGTAAGCTGTCTGTGGAGTAAAACAGTGGATTGTATGTGTATCCTGTAACTGATCCTAAATTTTAAAGGTGAACAATAGGTTTTTGGATGCATATGGAAATCTGGTGTAAATGGAACGTTAGGATGTGCAAGGGGAGGGGTGGGTGTGAAATGAAGATGGTCAGGTGGCTCCTTTGTGCCATGTTACAAGGGGAACAATCGAAGGTTTTTAACCTGGTGGTGTTTGGAGTGATGCGATTGGATTTGAGTTTTCAAAAGATAGTTCGATTTAGCAGCAGTCAGTTGGGAGATTATTATATCTAAGCTAAGATGATGAAAGACTGTATCTAGTGCAGCAGTGTCACTGGCAGAGAGAGGAAGGAGATTTGAGAAATATTCATGAGGTTAAAATTGACTGAATTTGGTGACTGGTTAAAGGTTGGTTGTGGAGGATTGAGAGTTCCTTGGTGACAGAATATTTAATTGGATTTCCTGACTCACTGACTAGATTGTGCTAAGTATAAAGTTTAAGGAATTAGATTTTGTAAAAGTTACAGAGACAGGACCTTTTGGATTCTCGTATAGTTTCTCTTACTCTTTGTTCTTATTCTGCTTTTTTGAGGACTATTTGACTGACATTAACAGTATGATTCCATTTAGGGAAGCGATTTCTTCTTGATATATTCTACCCAACATGTACACTTAGAGCTGCCGTTAAGCCTTCGGATAGAACCGAATTTGGCACAATCTCTTAAAATTCGTTCACTAGTTAGAATAAGATTTTTGTTGCAAATGATCTGTAAGCTCAACTCTAGCTCTAAAATTTTGATTCTGTGGTGTATCTATTTTTCTCTCAGACAGCACACTTTATTTTCTGAAAAATTTCAATGTTTTCTTTGTCTCTGTATGTTTTCCAAGATGTTCTCAGTGCAGCTGAGTCTTGGGGAGCAGACATGGGAATCCGAAGGGAGCAGTATAAAGAAGGCCCAGCAAGCTGTCGCTAACAAAGCTTTGACTGAATCTACGCTTCCCAAACCAGTTCAGAAGCCACCCAAAAGCAGTGTTAACAATAACCCAGGTATGGCCCTGACTCATTTCCTCCTGTTGTCATCTTCTGCATGTGCTGTTCTCTGTATTTTCCTTCATACAGGCCCATTGCATAGTCAACAGGTATTGACAGCACAGATGGTAAAGACAGCCGAATAATAACTGAAGGTGAGAGAATGGAGATGGTAATTGTAATTATTTTAAAAATTTGCTTTAGTGGATACTCTAAATGTGCATTATTTACTTTTTATTTGTGATAAAAAGACATTTGCATACAAAGAACAGAAAATAGGACTGAGTTTTTCTAAAGCAAAGATAGAAATGATCAATTTCTCTTTTTAAATATATAATACATAATTTAATAATTAAAAATAGTTATTCTTTTAGTTTAATAGAAAATTATAAAATTAGCCCTAAGCATCTTATTATTTTATTTGTTCATGTAGGAATGGTTGCCATTTACATTTAGAACATTCATATGGAGTTTAAGAAACCCACAAATCCAAAAAACCCACCTGTGTATAATATACTGCTAAGTAAATGAGCGTTCTAATTTTAAGCTCCTAAGAATAATTTTAAAAAGTTGTTCTAATTGCATGCATTACCAAAAACATTATACGCCCAGTTACCTATTGGGAAGCGCAAACCTGTATCAGACACAGTACATGAATTGATAGCCTCAAATTAATAAAGTTCCATAAGTTTAGTGCCAACCCTGTGTCCATTCACTCATCTGTTAACCTATTAATGCAAGTGGTTACCTTCTGACCGATTCTGCTTTAGGTGGAGTACTTTTGTGATGGAGTGAACAAAGACATTTTGCCTGCCAGCAGTGACTCTGTAGTCTGTTGAATTACAGCTCACATGCTTCTGCTCACAGTCAGGTCGGACACTTCTTTCCCACGTGGCACGTGTGAGGCAGACAGTCTTCTCTTGCAAGGACTGCTTTTTCCAGAACTCCATGACTTTCCTAGTAGTAGGCCTTTTGCATCTGTTCAGCTGATTCCAGTATTTATTAAGTATGGGTAAATAAGCCAAAATATTATGATAATAAAGAAAAAAAACCAATTCAGCTTGAAGCTGGTAAGAGGCTATCTACTTTTTTAACTTTTAAAACTCTTCAAATTACTGGTTGATCATTAGCACCACACCACCACCTCTATTTATTAAGCATTTGTTTTAATATATCTAAGAGTTATAAACCATTGTCCTTTGCTGTGAGGATTTTAGTCATTTACATAAAACATGTAACTCAGTGGTAAAGATTAAGTACCAAGTGAGTAATAATAGGCATCAGTATTATAAGTAATGATAAACATGGACTGAAGTAGATGAGGTGAGATACAGGTCATGAATAGAGAGTAGGCAGGTATAGAGGAGAGAAAAGAATATTCCAGGCTGAGGAATACGATGAGGAAGCGCATTGGAACAGGAATCTGGATGATGGGTTTTGCAAAAAAAATTTTTTTTGTAGATGGTTTTTAATTAGAGCAGGTAAGTGGCTAGTAAGAGACAAGACTAGAGATGTAGTTAGAAAGTAGATTGTGATGGACTTGACTGCAGCTTTAGGAGATAAATTTTATCCATAGTTTGGATTAATTTTCACGAGCAGGTGGATGATGTGTTTAAAAGAGCAGTTTAGGAAGTTGAGTTTGACATGTGAATGGGAGGTGGAAAATACCAAAAGCAAAATCAGTTAGGAAACCACTGCCATAGTTTACGGGTGAAGAAAGAAAAGAAACACATGTGCAGGGAATGCTGTTGCCCCCTCCTCTGCTGGAATATTGGCATGGCAGTCGGAATGGACAGAAGGACAAGTGTTACTGACCCACTGGTGGAAGCCATGCTTGTGGACCAGCCCCCCAGGGCAGATGCTGTGAAGCGAGAGCAGTTGTGTGCTGAGCTTTGGGTCAGGTCCACTTCCAAGGGTTGTAGCCGGAGGTAAACTAGCAAAGGAGTTAGAGGAAGGAAACAGGAGAGAGTCTGGCTCACTGGCCTTTCAGACCAGTGGAGATAAGAGTTTCCACCGTGGAATGTTGCAGTGAGCTGACAGAATGAGTAGATTTTGGGGGGTAAATTTTAATTTTATTTCTTTTTATTTTTTTGTATGACATTTTACATGTTTATTCATTGTTGAGGTAAGTTTTTAAAATAAAATATAATATTATGTTCTGGCAGGTGCACAAATTATGGTTTTTGAGCCTTGATGGCGTTTTGCACTGTGAACACTTTGCAGGCTTTACCAGTGCCTCAGAAGCCTCCCTCATGCCCTCTTTTAGTGGTTAAACATCTCCTAAGGAACCACTCTTCTTCTCTCTGTCATCCTAGATTTGTTGTGCCTGCTTGTTGGAATCATGCATCATACTTTTTTGTGATAGCTTGTTTTTCTCAATGTCATGTTTGTGGGATTCATTGTGTTGTGTGTTAACAGTCTAGTATTTCTTTGCTATGTAGTATCCCACTGCATGGATATACCACAATTTACTTATTCATTATACTAATGGTGGACATTTGGGTTGCTTCTAGTTGGGGGCTGTTAGAAGTAAGATTGCTATGAACATTCTTGTATGTATACATTTTTGTTGGCGATGTAGCTAGGATTGGAATTGTTGGGTCGTAGGTTATGCATGTTTTCAGTGTTAATACATAATGTCAGATTTATCACATTTCCCTCCCACCAGCAGTATATGAGAGCTTTCCACATCCTTGTCAATATAGGGTATCTTAAAATTTCTACCTGTTCTTCTGGGGATATAGTGGTATTTCATTGTGGTTTTAATTTGCATTTCCCTAGTAATTAAAGTGATCACCTTTTCATATGCCTGTTGGCATTAGGGTGTTCTCTGCTGTTGATATATTTTTCCTGTTAAGAAACTGCCTTGTCAGTTTTTAAATTTTTTCAATTTTTTATTGACTTATAGGGTTCTTACATATTCTGGTTTAATATACTTTGTCAGATATGTGTATGGCAAATATCTCCATATTCCTAATGGCGCATTTTGATGAACATAAATTTTTATATTAATGAAGTCTAATTTATTAGTCTTTTCCCTTATGGTTAGTGCTTTTTAAAAATTGAAGTCTAATTGACGCATAGCATTATATTAGTTTCAGGTGTACAACATAATGATTTGATATTTGTATGTGTTGTGCAATCACCACAATATCTCATTAACATCTGTCACCATACATAGTTATAAAATATTTTCTTTCTCATGATGAGAACGCTTTAGATATACTCTCTTAGCAACTTTCAAATATAAAATACAGTATGATTAACTATATCACCATGCTGTATATTATATCCCCATGATTTATTTATTTTATAACTGGAAGTTTGTACCTTTTGACCCCCTTTACCTATTACACTTCCCCCCACTTCCCACCTCTGGCAGCCACCAATCTCTTCTCTGTATCTATGAGTTCTGTTTTTTTGTGTTTTCTTTTTTTTAGATTCCACATACAAGTGAGGTCATATGGTATTTGTCATTCTCTGTCTGACTTATTTCATTTAGCATAATGCCTGCAAGAGCCATCCATGTTGTCACAAATGGCAAAATTTTTTTTTTATTGCTGTGTAATAGTCTATTGTATATGTGTGTCATCACCTCTTCTTTATCCATTCATCCATCAGTGGACACTTAGCTTGCTTCCGTGAACATGAGGGTGCATATATCTTTTCAAGTTAGTGTTTTTGTTTTTTCGGGATAAATGCCCAGAAGTGGAATTGCTGGAATGGTGGTGCTTTTTTTGTGCTATTTAAGACATCTTTATCTCCCACAAAATTGTGACGATAACCTCATATTATTTTTAGAAGTTTTATTATTTTATCTTTTAAATTTAGATCTACGGTCTATCAGGAATTGAGGTTTATGTATGAGGTGAGGTAGGAGTCAAGATTTTTTTCTTCCTTTTAATACATAGACATTCAGTTAACTTAGCACTTTTATTGAAAAGACAATCCATTCCTGTCTGCACTGCAGAGGAGGGGAGATCCAGTCCTGACTTCACAGGAAGTAGATGGGCCTTAAATAGTAGTTGTGTCCCAGCGAGGAGTTAAATTTAGTACAGCATGGGTAATCTGCCAGTTAATGAGGAGGATATCATAGAACTACTTTGCTTTCTCCTTCCTCTTATTTTTTTTAACTTTTTTTAGAAATAATTTCTTATACATATAAATTTTGTAGAAAGAGGACATAGAGCTCCCAGGTACCCATCACTCAGAAATGGTTAACATTTCTGAACCTTCTGAGAATAAGTTACGGACATGGTGTCCCATTACCCATTAAGTGCACAGACACTGTCCTACCAGGAAGTAACATCGATCTGGTATCACCGTGTAATCCGCAGACTCCAGTCACACTTCACTGATGGTCCCAGTTACGTCCTTTGTAAGACCAGCATCTAATCAGGGTCATGGGCTTACTGTTTCTCTTCCTTCCACTTCAGTCTGAAACAGTTCCTCAGTCTTTCTTGTTTTTTATGACCTTGACATTTCTACACATCATTTGTAGAATGCCCCTCCCTGGAGTTTGTCTGGTGTTTCCTCATGATTTATGCATTTTTAGCATGAATATCACAGAAGTGACCTGGGCTCATATCAGTGTTTCGTATCAGGAGACACACGATACTGATTTGTCCCATTAGTGATGTCTTTTGTTTCTTGGTGGAGAGTATGTCTGCCAGGCTTCTGTATTGTACAGTTAATTAATTTTAAGTATGTTTTATTATTAAATAGTATAATTAAGAAATATTTTTTAAAATAAATTTATTTATTGTTTATTTTTGGCTGTGCTGGGTCTTTGTTGCTGCGCACGGGCTTTCTCTAGTTGCGGTGAGCGGGGGCTACTCTTCGTCGCGGTGCACGGGCTTCTTATTGCGGTGGCTTCTCTTGTTGCGGAGCATGGGCTCTAGGCGCACGGGCTTCAGTAGTTGTGGCTCGCGGGCTCTAGAGCGCAGGCTCAGTAGTTGTGGCGAATGGGCTTAGTTGCTCTGAGGCATGTGGGATCTTCCCGGACCAGGGCTTGAACCCGTGTCCCCTGCATTGGCAGGCAGATTCTCAACCACTGTGCCACCAGAGAAGTCCCGAACAATTATTTTCTGAGGAGGTCCTTTGAGACTATATAAGCATTCTGTTCCTTATCCAACTTTCTTTCACCTACACGAGAGACTGGTGATTGATGATTCTTGTCTGAATCCGTGACTACTCTGAAGGTTGCCAAAGGGTGATTTTTAATTCCGTATTCTTTTTCGATTTATTAGTTGGCATTCTACCCAAGAGCTTTCTTGTCCCCGTCATTTTTTTTGTTTGTTTATTTATATCACTATAGACTCTTGGATTTCTGTTATACCTACAGGTTTAGGATCTACAATTGTCATTATTTATTTTGGTGCTCAAATTGTCCCAGATTTGGCCAGAGGTATGACCCCTTCAAGTTGACTCCTGTGTCCTTCAGATAATTTCCTCATCATTCTTTGGGCATATCTTTCTGGCACGATAAGATGTTCCTAGGTCATCGTGTGTTTTCCCTGCCGTGGCTCCAATCACTTCTCCAAGAGCCCTGATTTATTGATTAATCAATTCATTCTTTCAACAAATATTTATTGAGTGACTACTGTGTTCCAGGGACTTTTCTAACTTCCTAAAAAGTTGTTTCTTTAAGTGTTAGTAATACGTTGCTCCTTGAAAACTAGTTGTGGCATCTTTTTTTAATCTGTCACATGATAGGAATCCACAATTGTTGTTATATACGTTTGTATATCTAATTAATTAGTCTTTTTTTTTTATCATTGGTAAATGTAGAAATTTCCTTTAATGTATCTAAAAACCACTAAAAACTGATTATGTGTTTACAGTGTCAACTCTATAGCCATAAAATACATGAGGATTCCTATGTAATGATTATCTTTATGCAACCTGGGTCTAACCGTCACATGTTGAAAACAATGGTACTTAGCATTTCCTAGAGACAGCTCATAGTTTGAAGTTATTCTTTAAATGTTTTCTGTGAGAGCATTACTATGTAAGTAACGAGAGGTATGCACATGTGGAGATGTCAGTCTCATTCTGTAGGAGACAGATGGAGTACTTCGCTCAAAGGAGTTGAAACCTTTTCTTGTGGTTTGTGCTTTTCTGCTTCTCTTCTACTCTCCTTCACAACACCAGTTTCTGGCATTTCTATGAAGAAAATGTACTGTAGCCTTACTTTCAAATGAGGAATTTGTATGAGATTATTTCTTTCTTTAAATAATATGAATACAGTACTTTTACCTAGTTTAAAATACAATTTTGGTGTGGGTGGCAGACATAGTATATCCTACCAGTACATTAAAATCATCTCACTGGTCATTTTCAAACACATTAGTTTCCTGTTTATTGCCATACTTAAAGGATGAGGTCTTTCAAGCTTTTTTTTTCTTTTCTAGTTTTCCCATTTGAACTTTATGCTATTTGTGTCTGTATGATTGTTGCAAAGTAGAATTCGTAATGGCATAAATTGTACAACTGATTAATCTGTTAATTATTAAACTGAAATCTTTATGGAATAAGAAAAATTTAAACTTCTAAAGGCGTAGATGGCTCTTTGGTGTTAAAAATGATCTTTGGAGAACTGTTAGGCAGTTTTAACTTTATTGTTAAACATGAACCTACCCTCTGACCTAGCAATTCCACTGCTAGGTGTATACCCAAGAGAAAAGAGTGTATATGTCTGCTGAGAGACTTAACTGAAGAGTGTTCGAGGTGGCTTGATACTTAATAGCCTCAAACTGAAAACAACCCAGATGTCCCATCAACAGCAGATTAGATAAACTGAGTGGAATGCTTTTCAGTGGTAAAGTTTGAAAGTGATATTCAACAAAGCATTATGTTGAGTGAAAGAAGCAAGACAAACTAATACATATTTAGATTTGAAGAATAGGCAAAGCTAATCTATGATGACAGAAGTCAGAATGGATAACATGGGGAGGTGGGTATTGACTGGGTATTTCTGGGTGATGGAAATGTTCAGCTCTTGATCTGAATGGTGGTTGTATGAGTGTTACATGTATAATAACTCATGGAGCTGTATGCTTAAGGTTTGTGCATTTTACTTATCCCTCGGTAAAATGCTGTAAGAAATAAAGAAAGAATCCCTTTGTGCTTGACTGACTCTTCCTCTGCCCTGAGTATATGTGTTAAATTTGGAGTTTGGACTAATTCGACTTACTATTTAACATGTTAGCTTTTCTTTGCTGTTTTTCTTATCCTTATCTTTTTCTTTTCTGCTTTCTCCTTTGTCCTCCCGCCTCCTTTATTTTTTCCTTTTTCTTGACCTTGGTTTAGTTCCTGTTCTTATTATGCTCTTCAGGGGTTTCATGTGAATTCTTTGGAAATGAGACATAAAATGAGCAGCCTGTGACTCTTGACGGCTTGCTTGTGACCTAGCAGCCAGTTGTGCGTTTGTGTCAGGCTCCCCCACCCCTCAGCTAGTACTTTGTGCCCCAGTTTCTCTGCTGCAGTAAGTGGATCCATTTTTGTTCATGATGAAGGGGAGTCTTAAATGTATGGTGCAAAAGGCATAATTCAAATGAAATAATACAGAATTTACTAGAAATAAATTTTACTCTCTATAAAAGCTTTAGATTCATTTTTGTCATTTGTTATTTGGAACATATATATGTATATTCACTGAATAACCTTTTTTGACACTTAAAATAACTTGACATAATAACTGTACTACATTGTGTGTTATATTTTATGGGATTTTTCAAACTTTTACAAAAGTAGAAAAAATAAGCTATTGAACATCCCTGTACTTGTTTTCAGGCACAACAGTTACTCACACATCCCATCTTGTTTCCCATCTCTCTGTCCTCTGAATTATTTTGAAACAAATCTCAGATATATCACTTCATCCATAAATGCTTCAGCATGTATCTTTTAAGATTATCCACAGAAAGCATTACTTGTATTTACTATTTTGTCCTGTTGTTGGTTATAGAAAAAACTCAAAATTTATTTTCATTAGATAAGTCCAAGAGTTACTGATGACCCTGTACATATTGCTAATTCTAGTTGCTTGATAACCAAAATATAACTTAAAATATTCACAGATGATAATGCTTTTAATGATTAAGTAGTTGTAAGCTTTCTGGAGTAAGTAACTTTGAAATTCAGTAGTTGCTTTATAATATCCAAACGAAGCCATCTATGAATCTTCTGTTTTCCTTGTTTTGAAACAGTGGGACTATGAAGTTGAATTTTTGGTCATTAATGTACAGAAAATGTTGCAACAACCCCAAAGAGATTTCACTAGAAACGCTTTTCCTGTTTATGTAGCTTTTTTATGCACCCCCTTAGAAAATCAGGCAGAAGGGCCTCCACTGCCACCTTCTTCCATGGTAATTATATGTAAAATAAATATGGACTGCATGATTTATTATGGAAATATTTCACTTGTGTGCCTTTAATATTTCTTTTAAACAGGTAGTATAACACCAACTGTGGAACTGAATGGGCTTGCTATGAAAAGGGGAGAGCCTGCCATCTACAGGCCGTTAGATCCAAAGCCTTTCCCAAATTATAGAGCTAATTACAACTTTCGGGGCATGTACAATCAGAGGTTTGTATGTCTTCTTTGGTTTTGTTCTTATTTATTATTTTACGCATATTGTGAAAGTTTCTGAAACTCAAAAGGTATTTTTGTTGTAAAGAAAATTCACTTGGGGCATTTTGCATGGAATTTAGATATATCAAGCTTATCAGGAATACTTAAAGTAATAAATAAAGAAAATTAACTTTTTCAGGAGCCGGTTGTTGCTGAGTCATGAGAGCCCTGTGTTTGCTGCACGCAGGACCATGTTTTAAAATCATTCCACAGTGTGGTGTGGGCTTTCCAGTTATCTTGCTCATTTAGTCACCAAGCAGATGCTTAGCTTAATTAGTGCTTTTCTTTATTTGTCCGCATACATTGCAAATATGACTGTTTATAACTTATAGGAAAGTTGTTAGAAGGATTTACTAAGTATTTCTGCACATTGAATAATTTTGTGATAGTTATAAGTGTAACAGAATTTTCTTTTGCAAGCATGGCAGAATTCTTTTAAAAAGTTCAGGGTTTTTTTTCCTGATCATTTATAAAAGTCATGTAACTCATTGTTGAGAATGTGGAAAATGCAGAAAGTTAAAAATACAAATAATATGCAATCCCAGAACTAAACACCTTTAATATTTTGTTGTACTTTACATTCTTTTTATTCTTTGCATATAAATATATTTAACCAAATGGAAATTATCCTTTATATGCAATTTCTGTATTACTTTATGGAGGTATAATATATGAACAGTAAAATGCACAGATCTTAAATGTACATCTTGATGACTTTATTATTTTATTTATGTATATATGTATTTATAGTTTATTTGATGACTTTTTTACATATTTATATCCTCGTGTGATCACCACCCCATCAAACTCCAGAACATTTGCATCACCCTGAGAGTTTCCTCACACTTATTTGCACTTGATACACCTCCTCCCAGAAGTAACCGCTGTTCTATCACCATAGGTTAGTTTTGCCTGCCCTTGAACTTCTATAAATAGACTCATACAGTATTTATTCTTTTGTGTCTGGCTTTTTTCACTTCATATAATGGCTTTCTTGTTTTGTTTGTTTTTGTTTTTTGATTTTTTGAGATTCATCCATGTTGCTTGTACCTGGGTTCTGCCAGTTTTTATTGCTGAATAATGTTTCTTTGTATGAATATATCATCATTTCTTCATTTTGAATATGCAGTATTGTGCCCTCTTTTCACTTAATACAGATATCATTTTTCATATCTTTAAGTAGCCTTTGAAAAATATTTTTGATGGTTATATAATGCTTCATATGGCTAGGGTATACTTTACCAGTATTTAAACAGGTATAAACAATGAATACTTGATAAGTATATAAAAAAAATATCTGTTTTTGATCGTCTAGATTGTTCCTCCCCTTTTTTTGACAATTATAAATAATGTTGCAGTAAAAATTCTTTATATACAAGTTTTTGTTCGCATCACTGATTATTTCCTTAAGATATATTACTATAAGGGGAATATTGGGTTAAAAAGAGTAATGTTTTGATATTACCCAATTACATTAAAGCTTATACTAATTTCTTATAGTATGTTTTGTACTATTCTGACAACATTGAGTTTAAAACACATTGTCTTGTTTGATAGTTAAAAAGTGGTATGTTTAAATTTTTTTGGTTTTATTGATAACTTATGAGGCTCAGCAGTTTTTCAAATATATTAGTTACTTGTCCATTTTGATTTGTCTATTTTAATTTGCTAATTTTTATTGCATTGCTTGATCAGTCTTCAAATGTTTATGTGTTGAGGGTATTAGCATTAAGTCTATTCTATTTGTTTGATTTTCCTGCTTTTAAAAAATTGGCTTTTAGTTTTGTGTTTGTTTTTAACGTACTACAGTTTTAAATGTTATATGGTCTAATCTATTAAATTTTTTGGTGTGATTTCTCCCACTGCTTCTACGCCTAAGCAGTTCTTTCTCATGTGTGATCAGATATTTGCTGATGCTTAAAAAAATTTTCTTTTTAATTGAGGCATAATTGACATAGAACATTGTGTAAGTTTAAGGTATACAATATATTGATTTGATGCATTTATATCGCAGTAGGATTGCCATTGTAGTGTTAGCTGATAACCTCTATCCAGTCACACATCATTTCTTTTAGTGTTGGGATGCTGATGCTTTTAAAATCATTTTGTATATTTACCGACCAATTAGTACAGTTCAGATATGAGGAGAAGTTACTTGTCGAATCAACAGACAATCTAATACTTTTTGGAGTCTTGCTTGGTAGTGGAAAAATTGCCATTTAAGATCTAGTCCTATTCAAATTGTAAAAGGTTCGTTTAAATATTGTTCAAGTTCTCTAAGAAAAACTTCTGCCTCTCCCGCCTTCCTCCCCAATGTGTCTGGGGGGAATTTTCTGTATTGTCCTGGTGGGAAGGGAGGGTGCGGGCTCCTCTGGTCTTTGTGGTAATGTCTCTTGTCCACCAGGTAGCTGATAGCTCTCTTGCCTGCCCTGCTGAAACCTGCAGTTGGTGACTTGCAGTCCATCTTTTCCCCCCGGTAACGCTGTCAGAGAGTATTTACCATCTTCCCCTTGCTGTCTTGACCTAAACTCTTACCTCTCCTCGGCTCCTTTAGATGTTGTTCCATTCTCATCCTCTTCTGTCTAACTCTGGAACATCCACTGGCAGGCTTACCAGCTATCAACTTGGTGTCCACCCTGCATGGGAGGCAAGGGGGACACACTGTTTCTCTTAGAGTTGCTTTACTTCTCTTTTTTCTGTTACATAACCACTGTCTTTCTCATCAGTCTGAGGTTACCTAATATAAATAAAACTGTTTGCCTACTTGAGTACAACAGATAGGTTTGATCACCTGAGATAGGAACACCTTGTCTGTTTTATACTTGAAAGATATTTTACTTTTAATGTACTATAATGAAGAGTCATGAGGATATTATATTTAAATACTTATTGTATTTTGGTATCTGTAGTCCGTTATTTGAAGTAAAGTTTTGATTAGTGAACTTATTATTTTTAAATGAAAGAAATCTAGTGCTAAAACAATGAAATATCAGACAGTGATCTCTGTCCTGGGTAAGGTGACAATTTTGATGAAGACCTAAAGGAAAAGAGGGAATAAGCAGTGTGGATGTCGTGAGAGAGGGGAGAACCTTCAGGCAGAAGAGACAGCAGCGCAAAGCCCCTGAAGTAGGCGTGTGCCTGGCGCGTTGATGCCGCCACCAGGACGCCAGTGTGGCTGGAACAGAGTGGACCTGGGGGAGAGGAGTTGGGATGTGAGAATGTGACAGGGGTCTGGTGGTTTGGTTTGATTTTTTTTTTTTTTTTCTGTTTTAGATTTTCTGTTAAGATTGTTGTCATTTTTCCTTTGTTGGCAATTTCTAGTTTCAGGATCTGATTCCATGGATGTCATGAGGGCTGCAAGAATTTTTTAATGACTTCTCTAGAGGGTTGTACCTTAGGCCATTCCCATTTAATGGATCAAGTGGACCTTTTCTTCAGATTTTTGGAGGGTCTTTAGAATTTTCTGTAGGTCACAAAAGGTAAAAAGAAAATAAGGAAGTACTGGTAAGCTGCCAAACCATGTTTCAACTTAAAAGCTCTCTGCTCACAAAAGGTCAAACCTACCCATTACTCATTAGGCTGTTAAAATTATGGTTTCACATATGACCTTAATTTGCAGGTGGCAACACCTGAATGCCTTACAGGGAATTTGGAGCCAAAGGTCAGAGGAGACGCTCTTCTTGTCAGACTCCAAATGAATCAGTAGCTTCTTAATAAGGCAGAGACTGAAAGGTTAAGAAGTCTAGGAAACAAGTATCACTTAGAGGGATTTTTGAAAAGGTCTTTTCATTTTCCATTTAAAATAATATCAATTAATTAGATATTACCCATGCTGTCTTTTAATCTGTTCTTTTTTGATGAGGTTTCTCCACTTGAACTTATTCAAAGGCCTAAGGAGGAACTCATAAAAAGATCTCCCTCCACCCCATTTTGTGATGGCTGGAGAAAAAAGATTTATCCATGAGCAAAAACTCTGTGGATACAACTCGGATTCTAAAATACCTGTTTCTCCCTTTGTTGCACCCAAGATGTTTGAAAATGAATACGTCCAGAAATCTTTTTCTTTCTCATTTGGGGCACTGTTCACTAATGACAGAGTACAAGATGTAAAGATTGGAGAACAATTTTATGCTTTTGTTCTCCCATCTTTGTTATAAAAACTTACATACGTAGAATGGCTGAGATCAGGCCTCCGACAAAGAATTTATCAATTTTTTGTATTCACAGATTAAAAAAGCATTCTTGCTTGGCTAATGGCCAGAAAGCCCTCCGATCTACAGATGCAGATTGCCAAAGGGCCACAACTCAAACTATATTATATGAGAATGGGAATTTCCGCTGTATGTAACTGGGAGGTCTCTTGGGGAAGTCTTCAGGCATGGTTGCTGCAGAGCTTTAGTGTTGTTTTTCCTCATTTTCCATTTCTCTCTTTCTAGCTCTTGTCTCATTTTTCCTGTGCTTGCCTTTATTTTCAAAGATACTCTCTTCCATTTGCTGTATCGTATATGCTACATCGTCCTTAGACTTGTAGTACTAGAGGAGGAACACATTTTTGATTTTGTTTTTGGATAGTTCTTAGAAAAGTTCCGAGTAGCCTGCTCATCCCAGAATTTGGGGATCCCAGAATTCATTCAGACCAGATTTGGGATGAGGGGATACTTTAATTGGCTAAGCTTGGGTTTGTGCCCAGCCTGGAGAAACAGGGTTTAGTCCCATCCAAACTGCTCTGCATAGCACAATTATTTTATAGGGTGGTTCCCTAAAGGCAAAGATTCAGAGGGAAAATCACTTCCATTACAGTCAGAACATTTGGTTCAAATCCTGGTTCTGATGCTTTCAGTTATGTGATCTCAGACAAGACCCTGGACCTCCCTTAGTGTCCTCATTCGCTAACTAGAGATAATAATACCAAATGAAAGGGCTTTAGCAAGATTGCATTCATTCAGCAAACATTTACCTAATGCCTACTCTTTGCCATGTGTTGTGTTAGAGTAGATACTTTGATGAAAGACAATCTGATAGACTCTAGTCTGCTAGAAGAGGAAGACAATGAAAAGAAACTAACACAGTGATAGATGTGTCCATTGAATGCTATGGAAACATTGAGAACAAGCACAGCACTCAGTTTGGGGAATTAAAGAAGCCTCCCAGAAGGAATTGACACCTGAACTGAATCTTCAAGGTTAACGAGGCATAAGCCAGGTGAAGAAGGTAAGAAAAAGCAATCTAGATTTTGTGAACAATGGCAGGGAATCCTGAGAAGTTTAGTTCATTCGTGGACTTGCAGGCAGTTTGGTTTGAGTGGAATGAAAAGGCTGAAGTTCAGGCAGGTCGATAATGTGGATGTCCTCAAGTGGCATGCCAAGAGGTTTAGATTTTATCCTGAAGGTGATTGGGAGCCTTCGAAGGATTTTAAGCTGAGGGATAAAATAATTGTATATCTATTTTAGGAATACTGCTTTCACAGTATGTGGAAAATCATTTGGATAGGCTTAAAGTTCAAGGGAGAAAGATGTATTACAAGGATGCTGTAATTCAGGCTTAATGTGATGAGAGCCTGGAATAGTGGGGATGGAGAGGAGGGGACAGTGTCTAGATATTTAGGAGGTAGACTTGGGGATTGATTTAAAAAAATTTTTTATAGTTAATTTTTATTGGAGTATAGTTGATTTATAATGTTATGTTTCTGCTGTACAGCAAAGTAAATCAGTTATACATATACATATATACACTCTTTTTTAGATTCTGTTCCCATATACATCATTACAGTGTATTGAGTAGAGTTCCCTGTGCTATTGTTATCTATTTTATATATAGTAGTGTGTATGTGTCAATCCCAATCTCCCAGTTTATCCCTCACGCCCCCCCCTTCCCCTTGGTAACCATAAATTTCTGTGACTCTTCTGTTTTTTTTTTTTAATTTTTATTTATTTATTTATTTATTTATTTATTTATTTATTTATTTATTTATGGCTGTGTTGGGTCTTCGTTTCTGTGCGAGGGCTTTCTCTAGTTGTGGCAAGTGGGGGCCACTCTTCATTGCGGTGCGCGGGCCTCTCACTGTCGTGGCCTCTCTTGTTGCGGAGCACAGGCTCCAGACGCGCAGGCTCAGTAATTGTGGCTCATGGGCCTAGTTGCTCCGCGGCATGTGGGATCTTCCCAGACCAGGGCTTGAACCTGTGTCCCCTACATTGGCAGGCAGATTCTCAACCACTGCGCCACCAGGGAAGCCCTGACTCTTCTGTTTTGTAAATAGGTTCATTTGTAGGCATTGGTTGATAGCGGGTATTAAGGATGACTTTCACATATCTGGGTCACTGGTAATAGTGTTCACAATGAGAGGAGTTGGAGTAGATCTCTGGAAAGATGAGGGATTTGGTTTTGACTGTGTTGAGTTTAAATTGCCTGTGAGATATTTAGGAGGAGTCCATTTTATCATTCTTTAAAGCCTCACTGAAGGGCATTCGAAGATTATCTTTGGCTTTGAGGGTTTCTTGGAGGTACTTATGGGAGGAGGAACTTTAGGGTCTAGAGCTTTCAGAACAGGGATTTGTAATGTATCTTGGAGAAAACGGCATTGTTTAGGATACAACCTAAGTTTGAGTGGCACATCTATTCTTCATTCATCTAGTATTTATACTTCTTTCCCAAAAGGATTTGGTTATATTAGATGCCATCATTCAATCTGGAACAATTTCATGGCGTGCACCCATGCCAAGTGCCCCTTGTCTTCAGGTATGGTTGGTGTGTTTTATGTCAAAACAGTATTTGGTTGCCTTTGGCTAATGTGTCCAGTTCCTGGTCCAGTCACTTGTAGCTAGGTTAGTAAAGTAGTTTTCTCTTACCATGTGTAGTATGAGTCATAGCAAGTTAAATAAGGAAAGCATTTGAACTGTTTTGCCAAAAAGTTACTTGTTCTTACAGGCAGATCCAGGTACCTACTTGAGGCGTCATAGTCTCTTCCCCCCACCCCCGATTCCCCTGGTTAATAAATAAGCCTATGAGACTTGGAACTTTATGGACAGCTATGGCTATTAGTAGAAATTTGATAGGTGAAAAGTTTTCTGAAGTATCTGAACTGATTTTATTGCAATATGTTAATTATCAGTAAAACTAGAAATAGTCAAGATTTTAATTTATGAAATAGCTTATTATATTTCAAAGTTTATGTTGTATAGGCTGATGACTAGCTGCTAATTATCATGATGTTGGTGTGCCATTTGTTTTGAGCTTCTTCAAACTATCAATCTAAGTGTTCTTCACCAGTTTGTAATGCCCTTTCAAAAGCATGTTGGAAACAGTTGAGAAACTTTGAATATATTTGTAGCAATATCAAGTATAGAGCTACAATTTTGCTTTCTGCCACAAGATGGTGCTTGTGTACTGTTAAAACAGCATACAGACTGCGCATGTTCACTTTGGTTAGTACTCCAAGGTCTGTGTTTAATTGATTAGTGAGAGGTTAAATCATATGAAATCACCAGTATTTGACCTTTCTTTGACCTGTAAATATTCCAGTTTCATGTGGTTCAACCTAATAGGAAAAATTCAGCCAAGTACACAACTCTAAAGCCTCTTGGATAAGTGAAATAAATATGAAGTGGTGAAAATCAGGAATCCATTCTATATATAATTTTACCTTCTGTGTATTACATTCTTGGTTTGGGGAATATATTCTTTCTCTTTAATCATATGCTTTATTCATGGAATGTATGTCGGAACTTTTCAAAATGATACTTTTTTTTTTTTTATAAATTTATTTATTTTATCTATTCATTCTTGGCTGCACTGGGTCTTCACCGGTGCTCGCGGGCCCTCTCTAGCTGCAGCAAGTGGGGGCCACTCTTCGTTGCAGTGCGCGGGCCTCCCATTGCGGTGGCCCCTCTCGCTGCGGAGCACAGGCTCCAGGCACGCAGGCCTCTGCAGTTGTGGCACGTGGGCTCAGTAGTTGTGGCTCGCAGGCTCCAGAGCGCAGGCTCAGCAGCTGTGGCACACAGGCCCAGCTGCTCCGCGGCATGTGGGATCCTCCCGGACCAGGGCTTGAACCCACGTCCCCTGCATTGGCAGGCGGGCTCCCAATCACTGCGCCACCAGGGAAGCCCAAAATGATACTTCTTTTAAAAACGATATTTCTTCATGAGGATATCACTGTGTAGAATAGATGTAGAACTGAAAGACTACAAGACAAAACTTTTAATATTTCCTCATATTTTTACATAGAATTATATTAATTAAATTAAGAATGTTTTTCATTTGGGGGAAATAAGTCTAAACCCATAATAGAGAAACATTAAAATATATTGTCTTTTAAAACTCTCATAAGCCAGAGAAGAGAATTTGAATAAGTTACCAAAGCAAAGATGAGGGAGAATGAACTGGAATTCAATGAAGCCAGGAATCAGAGAGCCAGGGAGATGATTTCAAGGTAAAGGAAGGATTATTCTGGGTCAGAAGATCTTGTCTTAGGCAGGCTGTGTTTAAAATTAAGAATAGGAACTAGTAACTGAAAGAAAAAAAAAAAAAGAAACTAGTGGGCATTGTAACCCTTTAAAATAAAATTCACTGCTTGGTTAGACCAGATGTGACACTCTTCATTTCATGAAATAGAAATATAGTTTTTTTCTTTGAAGTATACTATGAAGAGGGTCCCCCAACATATGTTTCCCCCAAATATTAGATAAAAATCAAATTATTAAAGAAAACATTTTGGAGGCTTATGTTTCTGGCTGTAATGAAATAACTAGGACTAGATTTACCTTCTCACCATAAACATCTAGAAAACTTGGGTAAGGTTTTTACATTATACATGAACTGATACAGTGTGATGTGAAGAGAAGTTGTGGTAAGTTAAAGATGTATGCTGATGCATAGCAAAAAAAAAAAAAGAATAGCTAAGAATACAATAGTGGAGATAAAATGGAATCATAAAAAACTTGTAATCTAAAAGAAGGCAGAAAGAGGTAGAAAAAAGGAGTAATGAACACATGGGTTAAATAGAAAACAAAGACTAATGTGATAGATTTAAACCCAGTTATGTTGATAACTATGTTAAATGTAAATGGTCTAAAACACTATAGTTAAAAGGTAGAGAATGTCAGACTATATAAGAGAGCAGGAGAGACAACTATATGATAAGTAAAGAAATTCACCTTAAATATAAAGACACAGATTGGCTAAAAGGGTGGAAAATGATATTCTTTGCAAACGTTAATCATAATAAAGCTGGAGTGGCTATATTTATATCAAAGTAGACTTCAGAACAAGAAATGTTATCAGGGATAAAATTACCAATGATAAAAGGGTAAAATCATCAAGAAGGCCTAAGTGTTCTAAATATACATGCACCTAGTAACAAGCTTAGAATAAGTAAACAGAAAAGCAGTAAGGCTGCTGCTATGGACTGAATTGTGTACCCCCAAAATTCATATGTTAAATCCCTATCCCCCAATGCAATGGTATTTGGAGATAGTATTTTTTTTAATTTAATTAATTAATTAGTTAATTTATTTGGTTGTGCTGGGTCTTAGTTGTAGCAGACGGGCTCCTTAGTTGTGGCATGCAGACTCTTAGTTGCAGCATGCATGTGGGATCTAGTTTCCTGGCCAGGGATCGAACCTGGGCCCCCTGCATTGGGAGTGCGGCGTCTTAACCACTGCGCCACTGGGGGCGTCCCTGGAGATAGGATCTTCGGGAAGTAATTAGGCTTAGATAGATTGTGAGGGTTGGGCCCTCAATGTGAAATTAGTGCCCTTATAAGAACAGACACCAGATAGCTAGCTCTCTATTCTGCTCCTCTCCTCTCCCCTTACGTGAGGACATAAGAAGTTGGATGTCTACAAGACAGGAAGAGAGCTCTTTCATCAGAAACTGACCATGCTAGCACCTAGATCTTGGATGTCTAGCCTCCACAACTGTGAGAAATTTAATTTCTGTTTAAGCCTCACAGTCTATGGTAATCTGTTATGACAGCTCAAGCTAAGACATTGATAGAATTCAATAACACTGTCATCCAGTGTTATGAAACTCTCCATTCAATAACAACAGAATATGCATTCTTTTCAAGTGCATGTGGAACATTCAGCAAGACAGGTGATGTGCTGTGCTGTGAGACAATTTTCAATAAATTTAAGAGAATTGAAATAATATAAACTATGTCATCTGACCACAGAGGGATTAAGTTAGAAATAAATATCATAAAAATATCTGGTAAGTTCTACAAATATTTGGAAATTTATCAAGACATTTCTAAATAATGCATGGGTCAAAGGAGAAATCACAAAGAATATTAGAAAAATATTTTGATCTAAATGAAGGTGAAAATGAAACATTGAAATATGTGGGTGCAGCGAAAGTAGTGGTAGGAGGGGAATGTATGTTTTTAAATGCTTACGTGAGAAAAAAAAGATCCAAAATTAATGCTTTAGGCCTCTACCTTAAGAAGCCAGAAGAAGAAAAGCACATTAAAAATCAAAATACAAAGAAGGAAATGATAAAGATAGGAGCAGAAACCAATGAAATTGGAAGTGGACAAACAATTGAAAAAATCAGTGAAATCAATGAAATCAAAAGCTACTTCTGGGAAAAGATTTATAAAATTGATAAGTTTCTAGCTAGACTGACAAAAGAGAGAAGGTGAAGATATATTTATTACCAACATCAGAATAAAAGAAGGACTTCTACTAACATTAAAAAAATTATAAGGGAACTTTATGAATGACTTTGTTTATAAATTTGATAACTTAGATCATTGATTGGCAAACTGACCTGAAGGCTCATTGCCTGCAGTTTTATTGGAACATAGCCATGTCCACTTACTTATTTATTTATTTATTGGCTGCACAGCTTGCAGGATCTCAGTTCCCTGATCAGGGATTGAACCCAGGACCACGGCAATGAAAGCCCAGAAGCCTAACCACTAGGCCACCAGGGCACTCTCAGTTCCCAACTCATTTTATGAGGCCAGCATTATCTTGTACCAAAACCAGACAAAAAACTTAAAAGAAAACTTTTGATCAGTATCCATCATCATCATAGATATAAAAACCCTTAACAAAATATTAGCAATTTAAATTCAGCAAAATTTAAATAATTTAATACACATGATTAAATGGAATTTATCTTAGGAAAGCATTAACCATATTAATAGAATAAAGGAGAAAAACCATATGAGCATCTTATTAGACACAGAAGAAGCATTTGTTGAAAGTCAGCACTCATTCTTGATACAGACTCATCACACTAGGAATGTAAGAGAACTTGCTTAATCTGATAAAGGACTTCCCTAAACAACTTCTAGCTAACATTATGTTTTTTAGTGAGAGACTGAGCACTTGTAAGAGGAGAACAAGGCAGTGATGTACACCATTATCACTTCTATTCGACATTGTACTTGAGTTCTAGCAAGTGCAGGAAGAAGAGGAAATAAATGGGGGAAAATATTGGAAAAAGTAGAAATAAAACTGTCTTTATTTGCAAGTGACATGATCCTGTATGTAGAAAATTATAAGAAATCACAACCAAAAAGTTACTGAAATAGATGAGTTGAGCAAGATCACAAGTTGCAAGGTCAGTATACAAAAAATCAACAGTATTTCTATTTAATAGTAGTGAACAACCGGAAAACTTAAAAAGCATAAAAGCATATACTCACTGTTAAATATAACAAAGTATGTGCATAACCTGTAAACTGAAAGCGAGAAAATATTGGTCAGACAAATTAAAGAACACTTGATATTATTAAAATGCCAGTTTTCCTAAAGTTAGCATGAAGATACAATGCAGTCTCAATCAAAATCCTAGCAGGGTTTTTCTTTCTTTTTTTTTTTTTTTGGTAAAATTGATAAAATAAAATTAACATTGTGTGGAGGTGCGAAGGTTCTGCAGTAGCCAAAACAGTTTTGAAAAGGATGAGCAAATTTGGAGAGTTCACACTACCTGACTTCAAGATTTGCTATATAAAGCTACAGTAAGTAAGACAGTGGAATATTGGCATGGGGAATGATATACCCTCATACCTAGGTATTCACGGAGGGATTAGTTCCAGAACCTCACTCCCAACCCCTGCAGACATCATAATCTGACATTGCTCAAGTCCCTTATGCAAAATGGTTTAGTATTTGCATATAATCTATGCACATTCTCTGGTATACTTTAAATCATCTCTAGATTACTTATAATACCTAATACAATGTAAGTGCTATAAAACAGTTGGCAGGGCATGTGGCAAATTCAAGTTTTACTTTTTGGAACTTTCTGGAATTTTTATTTTCTGACTATTTTCTACCCACGGTTGGTTGAATCCATGGATGCGTAACCCACAGATATGGATGGCCAACTATATAGATCATTGGAACAGAATAGAACAGAGGTTGGCAAACTATGGCCTATGGACCAAATCTGGCCTGCCTGTTTTTGTATGGCCTGCAAGCTAAGAATGTTTTTTACATTTTAAAATGGTTGAGGGAAAAATCAAAGAATGATATTTCATAACATATAAAATTTAGATGAAATTGAAATTTGTATCTGTCAGTGAAATTTTATTGGAACACAGCTGTGATCATTTGTTTATGTTTTGTCTGTAGCTGCTGTCATGCTACAGCAGCAGAGTTTGAGTAGGTTTGACAGAAATTTTATGGCTTGCAGAGACCAAAATATTTACCACCTAGCCCTTTACAGAAGAAGTTTGCTGATCCCTGGAATATAGAGTCAAGAAATAAAAAACCCACATATGGTCACTTTGTGTTTTTCAAAATTAATTTCAACAAAGGTGTTAATAGGCAAAGGCTACTCTTTTCAACAACAGTGGTAAAACAGTTGCATACCCAGATGGGAAGAAATGATCCTCAACACTTACCTCACACCACAGACAAAAATTAATTACAAATGGATCATAGATCTACATTTAAAAAGTTGTAAACTTTCTAGAAGAAAATTTTTTGTTACTTTGGATATAGGCAAAGATTTCTTAGAACACAGAGAGCACAAATCATAGAAGAAAAAGTTGAGAACTTGAACTTCATCAAAATTTAAAACTTCTAGTACCCAAAAATCACTTTTAAAAGTGAAAAAGCAGGACATATACTGGAAGAAAACATTTGCAATACTTACGTTGACAGAGGATTTGCATCCAGGACGATATAAATGAACACTTACAACTCAGACAAGTATGAACGAAATATTTGACTAGACACTTAAATGAAGAAGAGATAAGAATGGCTAATAAGCACATGAAAAGATGCTTGAAATCATTAGTTATCAGGGAAATGTGGCTTAAAACCATAGCTAAAATTTAAGAAGACTGTTAATACCAAGTGACAGGGTGGGGCTACTGGAACTCTCGTATATTACTGCTGGGAATATTAATGGTCCGATCATGCTGTCATGGTTTGTCACTCTCTAGTTAAACATACACTTAACATGCCACCCAGCAATTCCACTCCTGGTATTTACCTAAGAGAAATGAAAATATGTGGCTATTCAAAGACTTGTATTTGAGTATTTGTAGCATTTTTCTTTGTAATAGCCCTGAACTGGTCATATCCACCACCAGGTAAATGGTTAAACAAATTGTATCATAACTATGCCATGGAATACTACTCAGTAGTAACACTTCTGACCCAAGCTACAGTATGGATGGATCCCCAAAACATTATGCTGGACAAAAGAAGCCAGACACATAGGGTATATACTATAAGATTCTATTTTTGTGACATTTTAGAACAGACGAAACTAATCCATTGTGACAGAAAGGTGGGGATTTCTTCTATAAGATATCAACACTTTCTTCTGGGTGATGGAAATGTTCTATATCTTGATTTTGGTGATTGTTATATGGGTGTATGTCAGAACTCATTAATTATGAGCTTAAAGTAGTCCCATTTCATTATATGTAAAATGTATCTCAATAAAGTTGACTTAAAAATACATTTTGTAATCCTCAATTTTCTTCGAAGCTAAAAATATTTCTCAGAAAGCACCTCATTTTTGCCTCTTAAGCATTTGGCTAAAACCATCGTAAATGTCTTACCAGGGGCTAAAATAATATGTACCTCATAGAGTGTTTGAGGATAAGATACGTCTGTAAATTGCTTAGCTTCTGCCTTTCCTCAGTAAACATTATTTAATTGTTAGCCGTTATTATACTGTAGGTAAAACAGTCTAGTTGCAAGTGCAGCCTCTGGAGTTGAAATGGTAGCTGTGTGGATTTGAGCAGGTTACTCAAGCATTCTGATTCTGAGTTAACTCACCTGTAAGTTGGAGAAAATACATTATGCTTCCTCATAGTGTAGTTTTCAGGATAAAATGTAACAATTCCATGACCACACATGGCCCATTGCCATAATGTTTTTAGTTCCTTAAAAATAATTTAAATAACATTGTATTTGTACCAGGACATTATTTTGAGAGATTTAAAAAATTTCACTTCTGCCCAATTAAAAAAAATTAGGCTATTTTTCTATTATTATTTCTGAGTATATACTTTAGAGAAGGGGTGACTGATTCTGTAATACAAATATGCATACTTTTGGCCTTTTGTTGGAATTTAGTTGACCTTGGAATAATACTGCCCTTGCAGCCCAGAGAGTCATTTTTCCTTTGGAAAACTACAGTGTACTTCAGCAGTTATTAACTTAGGATTTAAACGCAAGCCTCAGAAAATCTGTGCCTTTTATGTAATTGTTTGCAGCGTTTTATACACATACCTCTTCTGCCTTGTCATAGCTTTATAGCCATCCATTTTACCTTTGATCTTTCAGCTTTCTCACTTTCATTCCCAAAGAATGGCTAGCCTTTGTTTTCTTGCCACTGAGTTAGTATTCAAGTACTAATAACTTGGTAATAAATTTCTCGTGATACAAGTTCAGAACTTCATACTCCTTTGTTCTGTTGTTGAAGGCAGGCAGGCAGGCCCAAGGCTCACCATTGAACTTTGGATTAGAGAGTGTTTAAAATATCTGGTATGTTTATTAAATAAAAAATATTTTCATGCCACACAAGTTTAACATTTTTTATACCCTCCCCCCCCAAAAAAAACCCCACAAAACAAAAGCAGAAGTAAACAAAGCCAATTCTTAAATTAAAAAAATTACTTTTTAAATTCTGGCTTGACCTTTGAGTTTTATTTAGTCGTTTTTTTAAAAAATGCTCTTGAGATCCATTTTGAGTTCTTTATACTAAAAGTTTATGCATTATTTTCCGTAAAGGTGAATATAAGGAAATTAGCATCAAAAGAATAATTATATCTTTTTTTCCCCTCAAGTTTATCATGATTCATTAGGAAAGTGCAGCCATGACTTAAATGTGATGAATGCTAAATTTATGATTTTTTTTACAAGAATTGATCTGTCTTTCTAGTCCTAAATTTGTTTTAAAAATTTAAACAATTTTTATGCTAGATTAGGGGAAATAAACCACATCCTCTATTCTTTTATTTGAGACTAATTTTATTAATCTATTGTTCAAGCTCTACAAACCAAGCACAATACTTAGTTTAGTTCCCTTTGTGTTTGAAGCAGTACTGTCTCACAAATGTCTTTTATCTTTTTGTTCACTTGAGCAAAATCTTGCTTTAGCAATGCTTATTGATTTACTTGTGTTTTAAGGAAATATCTGGGCAAAATGACAGTTCAATTTATGAAGCTCTTTTTAAAGTGGCAAGTCACAGGTAGATGAGTGGGCTTTCAGTTTTTAGAATTGTGCAAAGAAAATTTATATAGGTTGCTCATATTAGCTCTGAGAAATTTGAAAAACTCTGAACCTTTTTTTCTTTTTGTTTTGGAGAGTTCCTTCATGAATTGAGAAACAGTGTTATCTACCAGGTGTTTCTCCTTAATATCCAATCACTTTTTATGTATTTCCTTCAACTATTGATTTTTAGTGAAGAGTTTGTGCAGTTTTTAATGTTAATTGGATTTAGAAAGAAATTTAAATACATTTTTAATGCAAGTGCTGTGACTTTTAATAATGAGAGTTTATGTTACATGTTTATAGAAGTTTCTGTAATAATAGAATTTCTTGGAAATGGAATATTGTGTCTAATAAATTCTGGGCAAGATTTGGGTGATCATCAAAATAGGCCATGTTCCAAAGTTTGTTTCTGTGTTGGTTACTGGGAACTTAGAATGTATTTTCTCATAGAAAGATTGTAATAAATGGTGGCAAAGTTCCCAAGATAGCCTATAAAATCTCATTTTAATTACAGTGAACAGTGTACCTTGTAAATATTTCTAACTTTGGCTTCCAAGGAACCTTTTCCCCTTGATGCCACCTGATCAATAGCAGTGAGCCTCTTGCAAGTCTGACAATGGCAGGAGTAGAAAAGAAAGGAAGGGGTGATGGAAAGAGGGAGTTTCCTCCTCTACGGCTTTAATTTCAAATTGTTTATTAATAGAAGCAGGTTTAGTCAGCCCAAAGAAGTGCCTTAAGGTTGGGCATGCTTTAAGAGAAGGCTTTAAGACAGGAGTGGGCTAAATAACCAGATGTAGAAGCAACAGAAAGACAGCTGAAGATGAAAAAGTGATAAAGGCATTGACTTAGTCCAGGGCATTGTGGGTAAGATATGCCTTATAGCAGTAGTACGGAATCTAATGTTCAGTGCAACGTGAAGTCGTCAAGGAGTGGGGATGGTATGCTAGAACAAAAACAAGTCCCATATTTTGTAGGGAAGTTTCTACTTTATAAAATAAAATCCACATCATCCAAATTTGCTTTTTTACACGTGTTCTGATTTCTCCACGTTCTCAACACTTGTTGTTTTCTGTTTTTTTGGTAAAAGTCATCCTAATGGATGTGAAGTGATCCCACCAATTTTAACACCACATCTCAGTTCCTGATTCTTGTCTGGGGACATGTTTTTTCTCTGATTCATTGACACTAGGAATATATTTAATACTAGATTGATTCATTCAGTATGTCAGTGTCAATCAGTGAGAGTTCTTGAGCAGCAAGATGCTGGTGAACATGAAGATGACATCGTCTTTATCCATGAGCTTATAGCCTAGTGGGAGAGGGTAGACGGTTATAATTCAGAATGGTAAATGACATGATGGTGATTACTGCAGACACCTCGAAAGTATACTAGAGCGTTTTTAACTTATTTATCATCAACATCAGGAATAAGGCACACCATCTCCAAAACTATTCAGCATTGTCCTAGAGGCATTAGTCAGTGCAGTTAGAGGAGAGAGAGAGAGCAATTTAGGGGCATAAGTTTTAGAAAAAAATTGAATCAAAGAATTCAGCAAGGTAGCGTGATGTAAAATTAACATCTAGAATCAGTAGCCTTCAAATATACAAGGAATTATAGGTAGAGTATATAATGATAGAGAAAACTCCACTTATAATGACAACAAAGAAGAGAAAATAATGAGGAATAAACTTAAAAAGAAATGTGCAGAAATGCATGAGGAAAACTTTAGAGTACTCTTGAAAGACATAAAAGTAAACCTCAGTGAAAGAAAAGATACTTTTGGTGTTGCATAGGCTGGCTCAACATCATAAAAGCTAGTTCAAAAAATAAAGTAAATGAAAGTACAGAGAAAGAAGTAATGAAGATTAAAACAAATGAATGAAGTAGAGAATAGAAAAAAGTAGATCTAATTGATAAGTCAAAACTAATTTTTAAAATTAACAAAATAGACAAACCACTAGCTAGCTATCAAGGAGAGAAAAGGGAGAAAGCACAAAAAAAAAAAAAAAAGAAATGACAAGGAGGAAATCACTATTGGAACCAAGAAAAATTTCAACAGATTACAGGAGACTACTTTGCAGACTTGTGTATAAATATATTTGAAAACCTAGGTGGTATAGATAACTTCCTAGGAAAATACTGTGCACCAAAGTTGGCCCATCAGAAATAGAAACCTTAAATGCATCAGTATCCATTGGAAAAAAGTAGAGAAAGTTAATAAGCCCATAAAAAAGCAACAGGCCCATGTGGTTTCACAGGGGAATTTTATCTACCAAGTTGTCAGACCGGATAGTTTTTAATGTTATATTGACTAGATAAAGAGGAAAGTGGAATCACTGCTTTACATGTGTCCTATAGATTCTGTTATATAGTATTTTCATTATCATTTTTGTTAGTAATTCTGTAGTTCCAGTTTGTATGTTCCCTTTCTTGTTACAGTTGTTTAATAAAGGTTCAATTTCAGAGTAGAAAGGTCTTCTTCTTTTTAAAATTTTGTTACTAATTTTTAGTTTATATTGTGATTCCTGACTGTTTTTTGTAATATTTCTTTTTGTAGAATCTTACTCATGCTTTCTTGAGATGTAATATAGTATCAGTGTGAATATTGCAAATGTACCTGAGAGGAAGTATAAAAGATGTGAAGTTTGATATATATATACACATATATATGTATGTATATATAGTGTGTGTGTGTGTGTGTGTGTGTGTGTGTGTGTGTGTATGTGTGTATATCTTGTATAAGATTTTGTTGTTTAGGTCTTCTAGTATATCCTTATGTATGTTTTCCCCATTTGATCTGTGATGTACCAAGAGTGTTATGTTAAAATGTCTTAGTATTTGTGTGTCTCTACCCATGTTTCCTTACATCTCCTGTAGTCCTTGTTTCATAAAGGTTGTTGCTGCACTATTTGGCACATTGATGTTCATATATTATTGAAAATTGAAGATTTTAGCATTAAAAGATGTCCTTTGACATTAGTGCATCTTTAGCTGACATTCTACTTTGTCTGATAACAGGAGAATAATTGCTGTTTTCTTTTTATTTCCATTAATCTAGTATGCCTTTGTCTATCCTTTTCTTTTTTAGCCTTTCTCTGTTTTTGTCATGTCTCTTGTGTATAGCATATAGTTGAATCTTGCTTTGTGAGAAAATTAAAAATCTTTTAAGCCCAAAACATATTTGACTTGAGAAACAAGACTTGTTTTGGATAATCTGATTTGGGATTGGTTGACAGTGTATACTGTTGGGTGGGTGTTTACCATAAATTAAGTGAGCTAAGTCTGCTGCTCCAAGGTTTTAGTGAAAATATATTTGAAGTGCATGATAAGATAAAAACATTTTATGAAATAAATATTGTATCAGCAGAAGAGTATTATAATGAACAGTATTTAAATTGTCTACCCTTTGTGAGTATACCAAATTAAAGAAGGTGCTGCTAAGTGAAAGAATAACAGATATAATTAATATTTATTTAATAAGTCTTAGTAATGCCTTTTTGGAATACTTCCTAGGACTTGAATACTGAATAATTGTTAAATGTGTAATACATCCTAATGTAAGTCAGGTAGTTTCTAGTTCTTTGCTTTCAGTAAATTGTAAGAGTACCCAGTCAAGTTGTCAGTTGCCACATTGTTAAACATAATTTTTGATGGTAGATCACAGTGTAAGTTGTGACACAGAAAAAAATTTTGCTATAACAAAACTTGGGGGTGATTTACTTCTTAATGTGAATAATATTTTATCAGTGATTATACCTAGAAAACTGTGAAATAAGAATAAAATTGAGAACCTATCAGATACAGTAATATACATTGTTTTAAAAAGCCCTATCTATCCCACTGAGAAGCATGCCCACTAAGATTTTACTGTTTTTTTTTAAAGAATTACTTATCAAAATTTGTAATATTTATGTTCCATTACTTATCTGCTAATAATAATTACAATAATGGTTCAGTCCACAAAAAGTTGTTTTTTTATTGTTCATGCATATGATCACAGGAAATACAAACTTCTAAAAATTTAAATTAATATCCAATGTAATAAAAAATGTACAAGAGTTCTTTTATGAGGTATGAGCATTAAGTTTGAAGGCCACTGCCATGAACTTATTTGAAGAGAAGCTGAATTAGAGATGGCCATTGCAGAAGGCACAGAGGTGTGTACATTTTTATCTTGATTTTCACATGCATAGGCAAATATGGCAGCTTGATGAAAATGGATTGACTATTTAAAAAGTCTTGAACATGAATATACAGTCATAGTTGGTCTTTTGAGCTCAGTCACACCCAAAAGTGAAATCTTCTTTCTATGGTGTTTAATATAATTCTCCTATTTATGAAATAATAAAATTGTATCCATCATCAGTATTTCTGGTGTAGTCCAGGTAAAAATATTTATCTTGACCCATTTGAGGGCAGCATGAATTTATCTTTGGAATTAGCTTTCACAATGTTTGAATGCTTTTGAGTCACAGACTTGATGTAAACATCATTAAAATAAAGTGTGAAGTTTCTTAGTTAAAATTAAAATCTTTCATTTGGAATTTTTATAATATAATAAAAAAACAATAGCCGTATAAAAGTAAACCCTTTTTTACTTTCTTCTCTCACTTCCCCTGTCCTTTGCAAGTACATTAGAGCTTTTATAAATTTGGAAAGATGCTCACTTTTATTCTAAACTTAATATTTACCTTGATTTTTAGCTGATGAATTACCAAAGTTAGAATTATAAGATGCTCCGTGAAAAATGGATTTGAAGACAAATTTGGGAAATGCTGCTTACTATATCCCTCTGAAGATTCCTTAAAGATTCTTGAAGATGTCATGCAGAAAATTATTTGTCTAAGTGGTTCCCAACTCTGAGTGAATATCAGGCTCTCCTGGAAAGCTTTAACACGTCTGATGGCAGGCTTTATCTAGACTAATTAAATCAGAATTTCTGGTTGGGGAATTTGAACACCAGTGTTTTAAAACATTCCCCTGGTGATTCTAATGTGCAGTCATTGGAATACTAACCCAAACACACGTTACCCTCTATTAACATCAAAGATTACTTTATGATATGTCGATTTAAGTAGTCACAGAACTTTCGAAAGAGTTAAAATAGAAGGTAAAAATTACCGTTAACCACAGTCCTCAGGCAATCAATTGTTCTGGACAGCCAAGTGTTCCAAATTGCTGAGGATTTAACCCCTTTTTGAAAACTAAAACTTTTTATAGTTCAGTAATTGAGAGAAAATTTTCTAAAGGTTATAGCATACATTTTTCATGTTAAAAATGCTACAGTTATGAACATAAAGAATCTCACATGCTGACTCAGTGTCAACCATGTTAAATGACAACTATTACTATAAGCCTCATGAGACTGTGGTTTGTTCTTATGCTAGACATCAGTTTCTTGAGCACCAGTCTGCTTTGTTATTTTCTAAATCATCCTGGGCAGTCAGGTTGTCATCTTATTTCTTGTTGCCTGTCAGTGCAGATTTGTATACAGTGCGTGCCCCCGCCTGCTAATTTAATGTTCTTAAACTGCTGTTGTCTTAGAAACCGATATTATTGTTAGAATTGGGAGCAGAGTCAGAGTAACAAGGTTTCGAATTGGACCCTGTGGTGCTCCTATAAGTGTGAAGTACCTGAGCTTTATTTAGTTTGTGGATTTTTTGATGTCAGAATTTATTTTTCACTTCATACATTTTGAGTTTCTTCTGCATTTTAGGTAGAATGAAGTTGCCAGTTAACTGAATACAGATTTGGAGAATTATATATTTATAAAATATTTGTGTATATTTATTTAATGACATGAAGTACTTTGGGATTGGACAGAAATAACAGTTGCTTTGATAAATATCATATAATGACTTTCTCATATGTAATGGAGAAGGTTTCATTTGTGCATGATTTTTTCCCCCTTCTTTTTCTTTTTATTATTTTATTTATTTATTTTTGACCGTGTTGGGTCTTTGTTGCTGCACGTGGGCTTTCTCTAGTCACGGTGAGCAGGGACTACTTTTCATTGCAGTGCGCGGGCTTCTCATTGCGGTGGCTTCTCTTGTTGTGGAGCACGGGCTCTAGGCCGTGGGCTTCAGTAGTTGTGGCATGCGGGCTCAATAGTTGTGGCTCACGGGCTTTAGAGCGCAGGCTCAGTAGTTGTGGCACATGGGCTTAGTTGCTTCGCGGCATGTGGGATCTTCCTGGACCAGGGCTCGAACCTGTGTCCCCTGCATTGGCAGGTGGATTTTTATCCACTGTGCCACCAGGGAAGCCCTCCCCTTTCTTTTGAGTTTAGGAGTTCTTTCTTTTCTCTCTCTGTCTCTGTGAATGTGTGTGTTAAACAAATAAGTTAAAAAGTCTCGTTTCCAAAATGAGATTTGCTAGTAAATAATGTGTACTCTTATGAAATTGTCTGCAGAGTTTGATAATTCTTTTCATGTCATCGCTACAAAGATATTCCTTTATTGACTTGACCTTTTCATTTGGTATTGCATCTTTTCTCCAATCTAGCGTCCTTATGTACCTTTTTCTGTTCCTTTATTGCCCTTTGTCTCCAGAGTCTCTTCTTAGGAACCAAAAAGAAAAAAAAAACAGAACAAAAAAACGACCTTTCTTTTATAATGTAACCATCTCTGTTCACTGATTTAAAAAAAAAAAAAAAGAAGAAGAAAAAGAAATAGGACTGCAGGATATTTTTCTTTGGAAGAAAAAAAGCCTTTTTCTGTGAATTGTGGATCAGAAGTCAACAGAGATAGATGTTGGTTCCACATAAATTATTTCCTGACATTATTGTCTGAAGTATAAATAGTAAATATCCTACCTTGAATGATATTTATTTATTTTACTATTTTTAAAATTTTTTATTTTATTTATTTTAGTTTTGGCTGTGTTGGGTCTTTGTTGATGCGCGTGGGCTTTCTCTAGTTGTGGTGAGCGGGGGCTACTCTTTGTTGCCGTGCATGGGCTTTTCATTGCGGTGGCTTCTCTTGTTGCAGAGCACAGGCTATAGAGTGTGTGGGCTTCAGTAGTCGTGGCACGCAGGCTCAGTAGTTGTGGCTCACGGGCTCTAGAGCGCAGGCTCAGTAGTTGTGGTGCACAGGCTTAGCTGCTCTGTGGCATGTGGGATCTTCCCGGACCAGGGATTGAACCTGTGTCCCCTGCATTGGCAGGCAGATTCTTAACCACTGCACCACCAGGGAAGTCCCTTTAATGATATTTAAATGGAGGTGGCCTTATCATCTGACAAGGATATCCAAGAGAGGTTTCCTTTTATGGCTTGATGTAGATGAGTGACTTAAAACTTTTTCGACTAACCTGTGGTAAGGAATACTTTTTTCAGTAGTGTGACCTAGTACATATTTATGTATGCATACACATATACAACTAAAACAGAAGATTTATGAAGCAGTGATACCCTAACGTGTGTTGTAGTCTAATATTTTCTATTTTGTTTTATTAAAAATGCTAGTTGTGATTCATTAAATTTATTTCATGACTTGTTGATGGGTCATCATTTGTACTTTGAAAAACACTAATCTAGATGACTTCAAAGATTTCTTCCAACACCAAGATTCTATGTTACTATGAATCCATATTCTTATAGAGAATCAAAGTTCATCATAGAACAGCTGGGGACCAAGTTAAAAGAGGATAATTAGAAATTTTTTAAGACATCTGGACGTCCAGCTACCTCAGAGGTGTCATCATTTACTGAAAAACTATAGATGCTACAAGTAAAATTTGTGGTTTAGTTAATACTGTTGTACCAACGTTTAATTTTTAGTTTTGACCAGTATACTGTGGTTATATAAGATGCTAACATTAAGGAAGGTTAGGTGAAGGGTATACGGGAACTCTTTGTACTATGTTTGCATCTTTTTAATGTATGTAATATTATTCCAAAGTAGAAGTTAAAATATAGAAGAGCATCTTTGAATAATGTGCTCTCAAAAGCGATATCCCAAACCTTAGCTTTTGTTTTGTTTACAAGTTTTTATTGTGGTATATTAATAATACATTATTAAATCACTGTTCCCAGCAGTAAGTTTCTACTATGATTCTTAGGAGTTAGAGAAAGAAACTAATTAGTAATTTGTATTAAAGTGGAGTTTGATAATCCTACTTGATAGTAGCCTGATAGTTCTTTTTGGGAGTTTAGAACTAAGAGACAAATTAGTAAGATAAATTGTTTGAAGAAGATTTTAAATTGGGGAGTGAGGGCAGGAGCTTTTTTTTTTTTTTTTTTTACAGTTCCCATTGTGATAGAAAAAATAAGATATTATATAATGAGGAATATGTGAGTGTAGAAATAATCTCTAGAAAGTTATGAAAGATCAGGATCAGCAGCCTGGAGTTGTATGTTGAGAAGGGGATCATAGGGAACAGGGTTAGCCAGTCTAAATGAAAATAGGATTCTTTATGTGAACATTTGAAGCAAAAATAATTGTCATGAAGTGATGAGGCATTGGAAGGTGCCACTCATTGGCCATTAAAAAATAAAAGAATCTAAAAACAGAGTGGACATATGTATAACAGATCCACTTTGCTGTACACCTGAAACTAACACAACATTGTAAACCAACTTATACCCCAGTAAAAATTTTTAAAAATATATTTTTAACTGGCAAAGTTGGAAACAAGAATACAGGATATGTGGGAAATGGTCTGATTTTCTAACTGCTTTTCCTGAGCTCATGACTCTTGGGCATATTGCATAGGATAGGTCTTATTTCTCGAGTTGTACCAAGAGACGATGAGGACTACTGTTAGCTTAGCAGGAAATGGAGAATCGGCAAAAAAGAGTTAGCAAAGAACGAGACATAACCTTTCAACCCAGATTATTGCAAGGGAGGACCAAGACATTTTTCTTTTTCCCCTTTATATTTTTTTACTGAGTTGTAACTGACATAAAATATTATATTAATTTCAGGTGTATAACAATGATTCGATACTTTTATTAAAAAAAATACAGGATATGTAGAATATTTGGAAATCTTGTTCTGTGTTTTGCATCTTGAAACTCTTACACCAGTTGAAGTATTCTTTGTTGGTTTGATGCCTTTAGCAACTATATATTACGTTCATTAAAAAAACTCTTATTTAAAAAAAAAAAAACAGAACCTAACCCATTTCTGAAAGTATTATCATTTACAGTAAGGAAATACAGTAATTTTTAAAGGCAGAAGTTGAAAGTTCAAAGAGAATTCAATGCATATTGAGTATTTATTGTATACCTCTCACTATGCTGAGAGCAGTAGGGTGATTCTAAAGAAATATATGAAATTGCCCCCACTTTCGAGGAATATCTGTCCCATTCAGGGAGATAAGATAGTAGCAGTAAAAGTTACTGTGATGTTTAGAATGTGTGCAGCCCTACCAGCTTCTCTGCACACTGATGTGAGTGTCACGTGAGTGTCCCTGTTTTACCTACAGGAAAACTGAAATTCAAGTTTAATTTGCTTCAGGCCATATATGTAGTAAGTTATAAAATTGGGGTTTAAACCTATTTCTGTCCAACTCCAAAACCCATTCCATAAAATAATTTTGTTATTGAGTATTTTGGATATTGTGAAGGAAAATCATGAGTCTCATTTCAAATTTTTTTCTTTTTCCTGGAGTAAAAGTCACCATGCACTTAAGTCATTCAAGAAAACAAATAATTGGAATGGAAGTGCATGTAGGTTGTAAATTTTCAAGATACATATAAGGAAAATTTAAAATAATTTAATTATTTTATTCTTTCTACCTTGTTTCCTTCTTTAAAAAAACCTTATTTTTTTGGAAATAATTATAGATTTACAGGAAGTTATACAAATAGTGCAGAGAGATCCCATATACTCTGCACCCAGTCTCCCCAATGGTTACATTTTACATACCTATAGTACAGTCCTAACCTAGGATACTGACATTGGTTCAAGGTGTGTATTGTAGGTCTGTGCCAGTTTATCACATGTGCAGATTTGTGTAACCACTGTTGTAATCAAGATACAGTACTCTTCCCATCACTGCATGGATTTCTGTCCTGCTGTCCCTTTATGGTCTCACCCTCACCCCTGCTTCTCAGCATCCCTAACCCTTGGCACCTACTAATCTGTTTTCCATCTGTATAATTTTGTCGTCTCAAAATGTTATATAAATGGGATCATACAGTATGTGACTTTTTGAGATTGGCTTTTATTCACTCAGCCTAATGCCCTTGAGATCCATCCAAGTTTTTTTTTTGTACGTCAAATAGTTCATTCCTCTCTATTGCTGATTAGTATTCTGTGGTATGGATATATCACAGTTTGCTTAACTGTTCACCTATCGAGGGATGTTTTGGTTGCCTCCAATTTTCAGCTACTACAAATAAAGCTGCTATGAACATTATGCATAGTTTTTGTATGGACATAAATTTTCATTTCTCTGGGATAAATGCCCAGAAGTGTGATAGCTGGGTCGTTTGGTTAAATATATGCTTAGTTTTCTAGGAAACGTGCCAAACTCTTCCCCAGAGTAGCTGAGCCATTTTGCATCATAACTAGGAACATGTGAGAGATTCAGTTTCTCCTCATCCTCACCAGCATTTGTTTTTGTTACTCTTTTAAGTTTTAGTCTTTCTGATAGGTGAGTAGTGGTGTATCATCATGGTCTTAATTTACGTTTCTCTGATGGCTAGGGATGTTGAACTTCTTGTTGTTTTTTTGCCATCATATGTCTACCTTGGTAAAATGTCTCTTCATGTCCTTTGCCCATTTTCTGTTGGATTGTTTGGTTTTTTACTGTTGAGTTTTGAGTTTGTCATGTAATCTAGATATGAATCCTTTGTTTGCAAACCTTTTCTTCCTGTCTGTAGTTTGTCTTTTCATCCTCTTAACAGGGGCTTTCACCGAGCAAAAGTTTTAAACTTTGATGAAGTTCAGTTAGTCAGTTATTTTCTTTTGTAAATGTGCTTTGTTGTTCCCTTATGTATTGAGGTACTCCTATGTTGGGTGCATAAATATTTACAGTTGTTATATCTTCTTCTTGGATTGCTCCCTTGATCATTATGTAGTGTCCTTCTTTGTTTCTTGTAATAGTCTTTGTTATAAAGTCTATTTTGTCTGATATGAGAATTGCTACTCCAGCTTTCTTTTGATTTCCATTTGCATGGAATATCTTTTTCCATCCCCTCACTTTCAGCCTGTATGTGTCCCTAGGTCTGAAGTGAGTCTCTTGTAGACAACATATATACGGGTCTTGTTTTTGTATCCATTCAGCCAGTCTGTGTCTTTTGGTTGGAGCATTTAATCCATTTACTTTTAAGGTAATTATCGATATGTATGTTCCTATTACCATTTTCTCAATTGTTTTGGGTTTATTATTGTAGGTCTTTTCCTTCTCTTGTGTTTCCTGCCTAGAGAAGTTCCTTTAGCATTTGTTGTAAAGCTGGTTTGGTGGTGCTGAATTCTGTTAGCTTTTGCTTGTCTGTAAAGCTTTTAATTTCTCTGTCAAATCTGAATGAGATCCTTGCTGGGTAGAGTAATCTTGGTTGTAGGTTTTTCTCCTTCACCACTTTAAATATGTCCTGCCACTCCCTTCTGGCTTGCAGAGTTTCTGCTGAAAGATCAGCTGTTAACCTTATGGGGATTCCCTTATGTGTTATTTGTTGTTTTTCCCTTGCTTCTTTTAATATTTGTTCTTTGTATTTAAGTTTTGAAAGTTTGATTAATGTGTGTCTTGGCGTATTTCTCCTTGGATTTATCCTTGGATAAATATATTTATCCTTGGATAAATATTTCCATATCCTTGGATTATGGGACTCTCTGTGCTTCCTGGACTTAACTATTTCCTTTCCCATATTAGGGAAGTTTTCAACTATAATGTCTTCAAATATTTTCTCAGTCCCTTTCTTTTTCTCTTCTTCTTCTGGGACGCCTATAATTCAAATGTTGGTGCGTTTAATGTTGTCCCAGAGGTCTCTGAGACTGTCCTCAATTCTTTTCATTCTTTTTTCTTTATTCTGCTCTGCAGTAGTTATTTCCACTATTTTATCTTCCAGGTCACTTATCCGTTCTTCTGCCTCAGTTATTCTGCTATTGATCCCTTCTAGAGAATTTTTAATTTCATTTATTGTGTTGTTCATCACTGTTTGTTTGCTCTTTAGTTCTTCTGGGTCCTTGTTAAACGTTTCTTGTATTTTCTCCATTCTGTTTCCAAGTTTTTGGATCATCTTTACTATCATTATTCTGAATTCTTTTTCAGGTAGACTGCCTTTTTCCTCTTCATTTGTTAGGTCTGGTGGGTTTTTACCTTGCTCCTTCATGTGCTGTGTTTTTCTCTTTCTCATTTTGCTTAACTTACTGTGTTTGGGGTCTCCTTTTCGCAGGCTGCAGGTTCATAGTTTCCATTGTTTTTGGTGTCTGTCCCCAGTGGCTAAGGTTGGTTCAGTGGGTTGTGTAGGCTTCCTGGTGGAGGGGACTAGTGCCTGTGTTCTGGTGGATGAGGCTGGATCTTGTCTTTCTCAAGGCAGGTCCACGTCTGGTGGTGTGTTTTGGGGTGTCTGTGGCCTTATTATGATTTTAGGCAGCCTCTCTGCTAATGGATGGGGCTGTGTTCCTGTCTTGCTAGTTGTTTGGCATAGGGTGTCCAGCACTGTAGTTTGCTGGTCGTTGAGTGGAGCTGGGTCTTGGTGTTGAGATGGAGATCTCTGGGAGATTTTTGCTGTTTGATATTACGTGGATCTGGGAGGTCTCTTGTCGACCAGTGTCCTGAACTTGGCTCTTCCACCTCAGTGGCACTGCCCTGACTCCTGGCTGGAGCACCAAGAGCCTGTCCTCCACACGGCTCACAATAAAAGGGAGAAAAGAAAGAAAGAAAGAAAGAAGAAGATAAAATAAAGTAAAGTTATTAAAATAAAAAATAATTTTTAAGGAAAAAAAATTTTTTTAAGTAATTAAAAAAACAAAGCAAAACAAAAAAAGGACAGGCAGAACCCTAGGACAAATGGTAAAAGCAAAGCTATACAGACAAAATCACACACAGAAGCATACACATACACACTCACAAAAAGAGAAAAAGGGGAAAATATATGTATATCGTTGCTCCCAAAGTCTACCTCCTCAATTTGGGATGATTCGTTGTCTATTCAGGTATTCCACAGATGCAGGTACATCAAGTTGATTGTGGAGATTTAATCCGCTGTTTCTGAGGCTGCTGGGAGAAATTTCCCTTTCTCTGTTCGCACAGCTCCCGGGGTTCAGCTTTGGATTTGGCTCCGCCTCTGCGTGTAGGTCGTCTGAGGGCGTCTGTTCTGGCCCAGACAGGAAGGGGTTAAAGGAGCAGCTGCCTCGGGGGCTCTGGCTCACTCAGGCCGGGGGGAGGGAGGTGTACAGAGGAGGCGGGGCGAGCCTGCGGCGGCAGAGGCCGGCGTGACATTGCACCAGCCTGAGGCGCGCCGTGCGTTCTCCCAGGGAAGTTGTCCCCGGATCACGGGAGTCTGGCAGTGGAGGGCTGCACCGGCTCCCGGGAGGGGCGGTGTGGATAGTGACCTGTGCTTGCACACAGGTTTCTTGGTGGCGGCAGCAGCAGCCTTAGTGTCTCATGCCCATCTCTGTAGCTCCTTTAAGCGGCGCTCTTAATCCCTTCTGCTCGCGCACCAGGAAGCAGAGGCAAGAAAAAGTCTCTTGTCTCTTTGGCAGCTCCAGACTTTTTCCCGGACTCCCTCCTGGCTAGTTGTGGTGCACTAGACCCCTTCAGGCTGTGTTCACGCGGCCAACCCCAGTCTTCTCCCTGCGATCCGACCGAAGTCCGAGCCTCGGGTCCCAGCCCCCGCCCGTCCCGGCGGGTGAGCAGACAAGCCTCTCGGGCTGGTGAGTGCTGGCTGGCACCGATCCTCTGTGCGGGAATCTCTCCGCTTTGCCCTCCGCACCCCTGTGGCTGCACTCTCTTCCGTGGCTCCGAAGCTCCCCCCTCTGCCACCCCCCGTCTCCGCCCGCGAAGGGGCTTCCTAGTGTGTGGAAACCTTTCCCCCTTCACAGCTCCCTCCCACTGGTGCAGGTCCTGTCCCTCTTCTTTTGTCTCTGCTGTTTCTTTTTATTTTTTGGTCCTACCCTGATACGTGGGGAGTTTCTTGCCTTTTGAGAGGTCTGAGGTCTTCTGCCGGTGTTCATTAGGTGTTCTGTAGGAGTTGTTCCACATGTAGATGTATTTCTGATGTATTTGTGGGGAGGAAGGTGATTTCCGCATCTTACTCTTCTGCCATCTTGAAGCTCCTGCCTTCTTTGTTCTTTAGATGGAAGCTTAGATTATTGATTTGAGAGTTCTCTTTTCTAATGTACACATTTAGTGCTATAAATTTCTCTTAGCACTTCTGAGCTTCAGCTCACAAGTTTTGATATGTTGTATTTCATTTACATTCAGTTCAGTATGTATATACTTATTTCCCTTGATACTTCTTCTTTTACTCAAGGATTATTTTAGAAATGTGTTGTTTTGTTTCCAAATGTTTGGAGATTTTTCCTGTTACCTTTCTGTTCACTCATGTTTAGTTTGATTCCATTGTGGTCAGAGAGTACACTCTATATGATTTCACTTCTTTTAAATTTGTTGAGATTTGTTTTATGACTCAGGATATTGTCTATCTTGGTATATATTTTGTGGGTACTTGAAAGGAATATATATTCTGCTGTTGTTGGTAGAGTGTTCTATAAATATTGATTGGGTCATATTGGTTAAAAGTGTTGTGAAGTTTGTATCTTCATTGATTTTCTGTCTGGTTGTTCTATCAATTGTGAGAAGTATATTGAAGTCTCCAAATAAAATTGCGGATTTATCCATTTCTCTTTCAGTTGTGTCAGTTTTTGCTTCACATACTTTGCAGCTCTGTCATTTAAGGTTGCTGTATCTTCTCAGTGGATTGACCCTTTTATCCTTATGAAGTGTCCCTTTTTGTTTCTGGTAATTTTCTTTGCTTTGAGATCTACTCTGATATTAAAATAGTACTGCTTTATTTTGACTAATGTTTGTATGATATACCTTATCTATCACTTTACTCTCAACATAACTATAGTCTTATATTTTAAGTGAGTTTCTTACAGATAGCATATAGTTGGATAATGTTTTTAAATTCACTCTACCAATTTCTGTCTTTTAGTTGGAATATTTTGACCATTTATATTTAATGTAATTATTGGTATGTTAGGGCCTAAATCTACCATTTTATTTTATTTTTTATTTCATTTCATTTCATTTCTGTTTTTCATTTCATCAGTTAATTAATTTCTGTTTTTCATTTGTCTATTTACTTTTTCCTGCCTTCCTATGGGTTGCTTGTGCCTTAAGTATTCCATTTTGATTTATCTAGTGTTTCAGGGTGTATCCCTTTGTATAGATTTTTAAATGCTTTCCCCAGGTATTATGTTATACATGTATAACTTATCAGAGTCTAGTGGTGTCTGCATTTTACCAGTGTGAGTAAAGTTAGAAACCTTAGCCTCCCTATAAGTCCCTTTACGGTCTTTCATGTGTAATATTGTTTTAAATACGGACTTTGAGAACCATATCAGACAATGGTAGTTTTTGCTTCAAGCATTAAATATAGTATAGAAACCACAAGAGGAGAAAAAAAACTCCTCTGTTTATCTATAATTATTCCCTTGTTCTTTTTTCCTCTTGGATGTTCCAAGATCTTAGCATTTTCTTTCCATTTTAAGATCTTTCTGTTGTTAGTCTTTTAAGATAGGTCCACTGGCAACAAATTTTTTTAGTTTAACTTCATCTGAAAATGCCTTGATTTCTCCTTCATTCCTGAAGGATTAGCCTATTGGATGGTGAATTTTGTGTTGATAGTTTTTTTTCAGTACATGATAAATGCTGTGTCACTTTCTTCTGGCCTCCATGGTTTCTGATATGATATCCACTGTAATTCAAATTGATTTTCCTTTATTGATAAGATGTGATAAGGTATCATTTCTCTCTTGTGGCTTTTAAAATTTTTCCTTGATTTTAGCTTTCAGGAATTTGTCTTGGCATAGTTTTCTTTGAGTTTATCTTGTTTGGAGTTTGCTCAAATTCTTGAATCTGTAAGTTTACATCTTTTGACAAATTTGGGAATTTTCCAGCCATTTTTGAGGAGGAATTATTTTCTAACCGTATACACTTTTTCTTTTCTTCTTCTGAGACACCAGTTACACAGATGTTAGATCGTTTGTGATAGCCCTGCAGTTCTTTGAGCCTTTGTTCATTTTTCACCCCAGTCTGTTTTCTCTCTGTTATTCAGGTTGAGAAATTCATGTTCTATCTTCACATTCACTGATTCTAATTTCTGTCATCTTTGTTCTGCTGTTGAGCCTTTCCAGTGAATTTTTCATTTTGGTTACTCTGTTTTTTTCAGTCCTTAAATCTCAACTTGGTTCTTTATATCTTCTGGTTTTTGTTTTGTTTTTCTGGAGGCTGAGACTTTCTATGTTTTTTTGTTTGTGTCAAGTATGTTTGTAATTGTTTATTGAAGTATTTTTATGACGACTGCTTTAAAAATACTTGTCAGTTGATTCCAACATCTGTGTTGTCTTAATTTGGTATCTGGTGATTGTCTTTTCTCATTAAAGTTGAGATTTTCCTGGTTCTTGGTATGATGACTGATCTTGCTAGAATCTGGACATTTTGGGTATTATGTTATGAGATTGTGGAGCTTATTTAAATCTTCTTTTTAGTAGGCTTTTTCTGACACTGGACCAGCAGGAAACTGAGGAGTTTCTCATGTTATTACCAGGTCTGGATGGAAATTCAGGTTCCCTACTTAGCGTCATTGATACCTCACAGGGGAGAAGGAGGCTCATTACCTCTGGGTAGGGATGAAAGTTCTAACTTCACTTGGCTTTCTCTGACACCATTCCAGCAGGGGAAAAAGAACTCCTCATTATAGCTGGGGAGGATGGAAATCTAGGCTCCTTATATAACTCTTGCTGGTGGAGATGAGATAGGGTTGCAGCTTTTTTATTGCTGGAGTATAGCAATTATTGTCTAAAATCTTTCTGTCCTGCATGATTTCCCTTTTCTTGGTCCTTTAGCTAGAGAGAATAAGCCTTTCTTTGTGTGTGTGTGTGTGTGTGTCTTTGTCTGTACACACTGACATTTTCAGATTGCTGGCTTCTTAGCACCCAGTTCAGGATATATTAGGCAAAAAGAAATCCTGGTATGTTGTTCATCTGGTTCCAGGTTCTCTAGCCAGCTTCCCTTCTTCCAACCTTCAGAATTTTCTTAAGTTTATGGTACATGTAATGACCTGGAGTTTTAGTTGTACTTAGCATGAGGAAAGGAAAGAAGTACATCTACTCCATCTTATCCTGCAACCCCTTATTTCCTTTTATGTGTATAAATTTTATTAGACTTTAGGAATAAAGCATCATACATAGCTAATTTGATGTTTCAATAAAGATAGAAGTTTGTATTGCTAGAACATTTTTCACTAAAGATTTTTGAATAATAGGACTACCAAAAGTAGAAAGGAAAGTAGGTGTCAGAATCTGTTTTTGCTGGTAAAAGACCACAGCAAGTCTCATAAAATGTACTTTTCAAAATCCATGTCTAATTTTGCATTCTGCCTTCTTAGCTCCTCATTTTCTTGTTACCTTCTAGGACAAGCACATACAAACCTTTGATTTAAATTATCTATAGTCTCACCTTTGAGAGGTGCTGCTACTAACATTTTGTATGGAAATCATATAACCCCCTTTCACTTGTAAGACTTTCCATGTAACTATACCCCTACTTAATAAATTTGCTTAGTATTCACTGTAGTAATACACCATAATTTATTGTTACTTTTGTGTGGAGTTTGTTGCTAGTCACCATGAAGTAACAGTAGCACAAATGATAATCATGGGGAAGTTACAAGGGTCCCAGAAATTTTCAAGCAGAGCAGTAGTTCCTAGTCTGTGGTTTCCATTTCTTTTTAGAGAGTGTAAAAATAAAGCAATTTGGGACATTGATTCTACTTGATAGGGTTCACTGGATCTCTCAACTTTTAGACTTACACTGTGAAAGGCTGTGGGGACCTCTTCCTCTATGATTGCTGCCTCCTAGCCTGAAGCTACTGTTAGGGCTGAATTCTAGGTGCATGTACCTTTTTTTTTAAGAACTGTTTTTATTTTTTATTTATTTATTTTTCTTTGTGGGTGAGTCATGTAGCATTTGGCATGTGGGATCCCAGTTCCCCGACCAGGGATCGAACCTGTGCCCCCTGCAGTGGAAGCTCGGAGTCCCAACCACTGGGC
This sequence comes from Balaenoptera physalus, assembly GCF_965194825.1. NCBI lineage: Eukaryota > Metazoa > Chordata > Mammalia > Artiodactyla > Balaenopteridae > Balaenoptera > Balaenoptera physalus. The sequence goes on along the minus strand of NC_138895.1, from coordinate 18,450,243 downwards.
TGCCAGGGAAGTCCTGTACCATTTTTGTCTTACATGGACATTTGGCATTTCAGGGGACACCCAGATTTAATGTCCCACTTCACCCAGCTTCTGCCCCCACAGGAATGTTAATTCCCTCACATGGGAATTAGATGCAAGTATGTGTGTAATATATGCCTGGGAAGCAATACTCAGTGGAGTACTACGTATATGGGATTAGGCTCTTCACCAACTTTACTATGCTAATCAAAGGATATGGCTGCCTAGCATGGAGAATGTTCATTAGACTTCTGTGTCTATTCTCAATTCAGTGGGAGGCACTTTGAGGTTTCTGGCTTTGGCCAGTGTGTAGAGGTTACTGCCATTTACTGAGACAGGGAAGAATGGAGGAGAAACAGATTTGAAGCAGGGATTAAGACCTCAGCTAAACGTTCCAGTAAGACATCCAAGGGGAGTTGTCAAGTACAGTTTGATACAGGAGACGACTTCAGAGGCGGGATCTAGATTAGAGCGGTCATCCTGGGAGCTGACTGCATCCACAGTGCCCTAGAAGGCCCTGGTCCACCAGGCCTCCCGTTACCTCTCTGACCTCATGTACTGCTCTCGCCATGCCAATGCCACTCTAGCCACACCTGCTGCATTTTCCAAACCAGTCATCCGGACCCACAGTTTAGAGGTGTTTATTTTCTGTTCCCTCTCACTAACGGAACCTTTTCAGTCATGCCATTCATGGCCACCCACCTGACTCCACCCTGACATTCCCAGTCCCCTGTCCTGCTTTTTTCTCTGTGCCATTTACTATATCATCTGTACTATCTTTGTGTGACTAAAATGTATGAAGCAGAGAGGAACAATGATATGATATATGATATGATATGATATGACATAAAGCAGGAGAAGTTTAGATCCTCCAGGGCTATCTTATGGCATTTGGTCTCCATCTTAAGAGGAGTGGGAGATGAACGTTTTTAAGGAGGAGGAAACGTGACCATAGGTGCATAGAGAGGCAATAGGAGAAGGGTAGGAGTGGTTATGAGGCAATCAAATAGGAGTTTGTTGTGTTAGAATAAAGACAAAAACAAAAAGCAAAACATTTAATGATCCGTGCACTCTGTTAAGTGTTAAAGAAACAAGAATGATGGAGCATGATTCCCTCTCCCAATGAAGGAGGTGAGTCTAGATGGTTAGAGAGGTGATTTCAATCCAAAGGTAAGTGCTCTGAAAGAGGAAGGTCCCAGTGTTGCGGGAGCATAAAGAGGGTTCAGCTTTGTAAACTTGAATTAAATATTTGAGCAGCTTTCACAGATAATCTCACAGAATTTTAAAGTTTAGAACCTGAAGGGATATTTTTCTCATCTCTACTGATGAGAAAATTTTCTGAAGTGTATTGTTTTAAGGAATTTTAGTTTTGGGGGATGTTAATAAGTACTGCTCAAACTGAGTAAATTTGGAGAGTCTGGATTAAACCAAAGAATTTCTTTACTGCACAACTTCTCAGAACTTCTGATATGCTTATGTACATTATAAATCTTCTAGAAATGTGTCTAATGTATGGCATTTCCCAAACTCATTTGGCCATGGATCCTGTTATGTTAATGAATCATCTGTGGATACAGAACAGACTTTAGGAAATGCTGCCTTACATGATTTGCTCAAGATCTTAACTAGTTATAGGTAAGCTACAACTGCAGTACAGTTTCCGTGAGTGGGTCCTGTGATTTTTTTTTTCCTAAGACATTTCACTATTACCATACAGAATAGCATTAACTATGAAAATGCCAGAATTCTTGTGGCCACATTTTAATACTATTTTACATGTGGGGTGAATGAAATTCTAGATTTGGCATAAAAATAACTAAAACTCCAAGATAGTTCAGTGGACAAACATTAAATAGAATCAGTTTAATTCCATGTGAAATTTATGACCTAGGAATGTGTAATGAAATAACACTTTTCTGTCTTTTTGTTAGTTCTTTTTTGTGGCTTTGAAATATTAAGAATTCTTCATTTTAGCTTTCTTAGTTTTGGGTCAGTCGTTATTTTGGCAGATAATGCTGTTTTAGAACTTAATATATTGGAAAAATAATGGTAGAGTAAAAATACAACAATATTTATATTCTATTATTAAAAAGAATGTTTGGAAAGTATTACTAGTACCTACTTTTCATGTATTTCTAGATCAAGGGTTGGCAAACCTTAGCCCATAGGCCAAATCCAGCGTGCTGCCTGTTTATTATGGTCCGTAACCTAAGGTTGTGCTTTTAAAAATTATTGAAAAAAATCAGAAGAATATTTTGTGATGTGTGAAAATTATATGAAATTCAGATTTCAGTGACTGTACGTAAAGTTTTATTGGATCACAGCCATGCTCATTCATTGATGTGTTGTCTGTGGCTGCTTTCACACTCCAACCGCAGCGCTGAGTAGGTGGATACAAACTGTGTGGCCTGCAAAGCCTGAAATATTTACTGTCTGGCTCTTTGCAGGAAAAGTTTGCTGATCCCTGATCTAGATTAACGAGTAATAGGGTTTATGGGGTTCTTTTATAACTCTAAGTATATGAAATATAGGGTACTATTTTTTATATATAACCAATTCTAATAATTTCCATTTATTTGACCCTGTTGGTTCTATTCTTCTTCTCTTTTTTTTTTTTATGGTAGAAGATGTATGTTTTATTTTAATTTCAATTAACATTCTCCTTTTTCCTATTGATCAGTAAACAGTATATAATGTCATATATTGTGATAGGAAGCACTTGGGTTTGGGAAGTATTTCTTTGTAGGATAAACAGAAATTTGGAATAATTCTATATTTTCCCCATTTACTTGGTTTATGGGAAAAACTCTGTTATATTTGAAGTTGACATTGATAGACTAAGTCTTTTTAAAAAATAATTATTTCAAATGATCTTATAAGCAGCAGAATAGCATTCTTATTGGATTTCGCTGGCCCAGTGAATCAATAATTGACTATCCTCCTAATGTAGCCAGAGTAAATATTCTTAAACTACTTCACCCCTTTGATATAAGTGTTGCTACCAGTTTAATTTTGTATAATTTTAAGTTTCTATTATGTATTCTGTTTGGTAACTCTCTTCTTGGCTCTGTAGAGGGTTGATTTAATTTTTGTTTCCAAATATATGAACACTTTTACAGATGAATTTATTTCTCCTGTAAATTTTATGGTTTGGGAGAAGCAAAAACAATATCAACCCAGAACAAGAATAATGAAATTATGTCTGTCTTGTTCAAAGTTACCTAAAGTAACTTTTAGTTTACTAAAAGTAGTAGTTTTTAAGAATCAGCTTGAAATATGTACATATCTCATGTCCTTTTCAATATAATTTTTAGTTTGAGTTGTAATACAGAAACTTATTTTCATTCTGAGTCATCTGAGAGGGCTGTAGAGAATAGGTATCAAGTGTGGGTCGTTAACATCTCACTATTAACACTTCATTTATGAAGAAGAAAACCAGCTGAATATAGTAAGCGTCTATGTCTTTCATTTTAGCACCTCATCCCTTTCCCAGATCTTTTCATAATAAATTCTCCTTGTTAGCACAAATGAAACTAAGATGATGTCCTCCCTTCAAATAGCATAGAAACATTATATACAATCTCCTGATTAAAGAAGATTGTGGCAGATTGAGTATTCACAAATTGTGGTCTTATTTCTTTGTTGGTATAGGTACAAAGATAAATTGGGTAAAATACACTATTAAAGAAGATTGACAAGTGTATTTAAAAATCCAAAGGAACCCAGAACCCAAAAAACTAGTAAAATGAGTGTATCATCACATGGATATATTATATATTAATCTATAACACCAAGATGGATGCATTCTAATAATATTAAACTTTAATTTTTTCATGTTTACACCAAAATAATGGTTATAATTCATATCAATCTTTAGGAAGTAAAAAATATATTGTGGCATTTTTAATGGAAACTATTTGTATGTTCAACAAATAGTTTTTTTCTGTTTTCAGAGATAGTTAATTTCATTCAGTTTGGCCAGGAATGTCAGAGATACCCAAAAAAGACTCTTTAAAATAAATAAGCCATGGGATAGTGACTGCTTTTAAGCGTATCTTGGAAGATATTAAGTTTAGAATTTTAGCGGATGCAACTTTGTTAAACTGCCAGTGAAATTGCAATTATAATTAGAGTTACTTGGGTGGTCTATGTCGGGGGTACCGGTCTGGTCCACGGCCTGTTAGGAACCGGCCCGCACAGCAGGAGGTGAGCAGCGGGCAAGTAAGCGAAGCTTCTTCTTCCGCTCCCCATCGCTCCCTATCGCTTGCATCACCGCGTGAACCATCCCCCCGCCCCGCTCCGTGGAAAAATTGTCTTCCACAAAACCGGTCCCTGGTGCCAAAAAGGTTGCAGACCGCTGGTCTAAGTCTTTTTTTTAAATAGTATTTCAAATGACCCGAGTAGTTTTCTTACTATATTTGGTTGGCTCAATTAATCAAAGAATGATTTTTAAAAAATCAGTACCTACAATACTAGTCTCTTTTGAGATAGAATAGCTGTTATTTAAGAAAAGGGAGGAGAGTGGTTTTCCTTTAGTCATACAGGTTTGGGAAATGAATCAAGGACAGTTTAAACATTTCTTATTGTGCAGCTTCTCAGAGCTGTTATTTTTTTGTGTATATTATTCAAAAATTTTTTTGTATTACTTTTTTTGTTTTATAAATTTATTTATTTATTGTTGGCTGCGTTGGGTCTTCGTTGCTGTGCACGGGCTTTCTCTAGTTGAGACGCGCGGGGGCTACTCTTTGTTGAGTAGAGCAGGCTTCTCACTGTGGTGGCTTCCCTTGTTGTGGAGCACCAGCTCTAGGCGTGCGGGCTCAGTAGTTGTGGCACGTGGGCTCTAGAGCGCAGGCTCAGTAGTTGTGGCGCACGGGCTTAGTTGCACCACGGCATGTGGGATCTTCCCAGACCAGGGCTCGAACTGGTGTTCCCTGCATTGGCAGGCGGACTCTTAACCACTGTGCCACCAGGGAAGTCCCTGTATTACTTTTATATAGTACTAAATTTTAAAAATTTGAATATTAGTGTGAACATTGTACCACTCCTGTGTTCCGGTACTCAATCTGCCCTTGCCAGTTTCGTGCTTACCCTTTCAGGATATCCTCTGGCCATATGTGTATATTTACTTTAAGAAAGCATCATTCTGTAACAATATTCCGAATCCTTTTAAAATTTGAGATACACCTTAAAGATTATTCTATATTACTACATAAGGAGTTGCATCATTTTTTGTAACTTTAGTATGAAGATTTTAGAAACTTATAACCATATGGGTCTATTTAACCTCTCAGCACATCTGTTACACTGTGGTTGTCATTTGTATTACATCTGCATACTCTATGAAACCCACAATGTTATAATTTTGGATTTAAATAGTCTACATATTTTAAAGAAATTAAAAGGAAAAAAATAGTCTTTCACATTTTCTCACAAGTTGACCATTCTCGTGCTGTTCATTCCTTTCTCAAGATCCAGGTTTCCATCTGGCTTCATTTCAGCCTCGAATTTTCTTTAGCATTTCTTATAGTACCTCAGGTTTTCTGGCAATGAATTCCCTTAATTTTTAGTAACTGAAAATGTCTTTATTTTGCCTTCATTTTTGAAGCATATTTTCAATGAATATAGAATTTTGAGTTGACAGCTTTTTTATTTTCAGCACTTTAAAGATGTTATTCCACTGTCTTCTGGCCTCAACTTTTTTCTCATGAGAAGTCAACCATTCAAAAACAAACACACAAACAAATGTATTTGCCTTAACTGATAAAAAAGGAAGTCAACCGTCATTTGAATGATTGTTCCCTGTATGTAATATGTCGTTTTAGTTTTCAGTAATTCAGATATATGTCTTGTGTGGTTTTCTTTATATTATTCTAGCTCACTGAACTTGTTGGCTGTGTAAATATGTCTTTCACCAAGAGATGTTTTTGGCTCTTATGTCTTTTAATATTTTTCTGCCATCTTCTTTTCACTCCTTTCCTTCTGGTAGACCTTTTAATATTGTCTCACAGGTTCCTAAGGCTCTGTTCATTTTTTTCAATAATTTTTCCTCTCTGTTTTTAGATTGTATAATTTCTATTGATTAATCTTGACTCTGCCATATCCTTTCTGTTACTATGCCTATCTAGTGAATTGGAAATTTGAATATTATATTTTTCAGTTCTAGAATTTCCATTTGTATTTTTTAATAGTCCTCTGCTGAGATGTCCCATACATTTATCCATTAAAATCACATTTTCTTTTTATATCTTTGAGCATAGTATAACTGCTAATTCTAACATCTGGGTTATTTCAGGCTTGTTTTTTGTTGATTGTCTTTTATTATGAGAATAGATCATTTTTTTTCCTGCTTCTTCATATGTTGAGAAATTTTGGATTATACTCTGGACTTTTTGAATTACATGTTGTGGAAACTAGATTCTGTTACGTCCCTCTGAAGTGCAGTAATTTTTTAAAGCAAGCAGTTAATTTGGCTGAAGTCTACTGACAAAATTTTTTTCTGATTGGGCAGCAGCTCAAATTTCAACCTGTTAGCTCTGTTGCTTTGAGTCTGTCCCATGCCAGTGTGTGTGGCTCAGGGGTCAGTAGAGATTTGGGCAGAGTTTTATACACAGAATTTGGGGTTCCCTTTTTCTAGATCTGCTATTTTTAGGATTTCCCCCTTATTTTCTAGTTGAAGGAGACAGTCATTTTCAGTGATTATACTTGCGCTGAACCCTTTTTATCTCTGGGTCTTCAAGCCAATAAGACTGTATGTTCTCTGTTGGCATTTTAGCTGCCTCACGTGGAACAGCCTGGGACCTGCCCTCAGGTTTAAGCTGTTAAAAAAAAAAAGAGAAACTCATCCTGTGCTGTTCCTTTTTTCCAGATATTAACCCCATTCCAGTATTGCCTGTTTTGTTCATTCTTCAGTTTTTCATATTTTGTTCAGTTGATAGTTTTCTGCAGGAGGATTGGTCCAGTCAGAGCTTACTTGGCCATACTGGAAACAGGACTACTGCTTCATTTATTTTAAAAACTGTTTAGCATTCCACTGTGTGATTGTTCTATAATTTATTTAACTAATTTTGTATTCATGGACAGTTTTGATGTTTTGCTGTAGCAACGTTGTAGTACATATATCTTTGTGCATACATTTTAGCCACGTGCATAGGTACTTTGTATACATCATTAAATAAAATAGACATTCCTGCCCTGTTGAAGCTTACATTCTAGTTAGGGGAGATGGGCAATAAAAATTAAATGCAGTAAGGACATTTTATAGTAGGTTAGAAAATGAAAGGTGCCATAGCCAAGTGGAAAGGTAGAGCAGAGTAAAGGGATGAAGATTACAATTTTAAATACAGAGGTCTTATTGAGAAGGTGAGATTTGAGCAAAGGCTTTAAGGAGGAGAGGGAGAGTGAGCTTTGAGGATGTGGTGGGGGAGAAGCAAGAGGTCAGACACCGCAGGGGCCTGAAGGTGAAAACCTGTCTGGTGAGTTTGAGGAGCAGGAAGGAGGCCAGTGTGGTAGGAGTGGAGTGGTGAGTGGTGAGTGGTGTGAGTGGCAGTCAGTGATAGGACTTGGAGGCAGATGGATGTAAGGCCTTGTCGATACTGGAAGGATGTTGGCTTTGCTCTGAGTGAGATGTAGAACCATTGCAGGGTTTTGAGCAGAAGAGTGACATGATCTGACTTACGTTTTGAAAGGATGTCTTTGGCAACTAAGAGGAGGAGGTTATTACAATAATCCAGACTAGGAATGAGGCTCTCTTGAATCTTTTGGGGTTTTTGCCAACCTAATTTGGGGAAAAGTCATACCTTTTTGGCATTTTAATTTGACTTTCTTTATCGGTGAAGTTGAGCATCTTTTCATGTGTGAGAGTTATTTATATCTCCTTTCCTGTGAACGGTGAGTTTGTAACCTTTGCTTGTGTTTCTGTTGATCTGCTGGTCGTTTTCCTGCTGACTTGTAAGGCAGGTGATTTCCGTGCAGAGCCCAGGACGAAAACTGCAGATCTCAGGCCTCTGCCTCGAGGTCGCTGATCGCGCCAAACGCCGGGAAGCACTCAGAGCCCACCGTCACAGCTGGGTGCATCCACTCCTGGCGCTTTCCCTAGCCGGATCCCACAGGCGTCCTTTTACTTAGAGCTCAGCCTGCTGCGGGTCCCGATTTGCTTTACTCCCACACAGCGTAGACCCTGGCCCTTGTTAGGCCAGTTTGCTCCCCACAGCCATTCACTCTCACGCTGGGGGGACTGCGGTGTGTGGTGGGGCTGTGGAACCAGCCTGCCTTCCTTTGCAACCTGGCTCCCCCAGGCCAAGTTATTCAGCTTCTCTGTTCTTCGGTTTCCTCAGCTGTAAAACAGAAGTGATAATAGTATTTACCTCATAGGGCTGTTGTGCGGATTAGATGAGTTACTTTATGCACAATGCTGGCAGAGGGTGAACGGCTCAGTAAACATTAGCTGTGACCACTCACTCAGTTAACAAAGACTCCTTTTAAGTGCTAGGTGTCATGCCAGATACGAGACGCTAGGACTACAGTGAATAAGACTCCCCTTTTCCCTGTGTCTGAACAGAAATCAGTCCCTTTACAGCCTTCCTAGAACATCACCCCCCGGAATAGTATGTGAATCATTCACTCTAAGCATTTCCTTTATTGAAGAAGTGTTATGGTCTGTTACAGGGTTCACAAGCATTTCAGGGGAGTCCTTGCCTTCTTAAATCTGAGAAGTAAAAGAATATACTTATCTTGATGTTATTAGAATTACATTTTTGATAAAACAAGAGTCAGATGACAACCAGGATGATAACATTAGCTGTTCATCGAGTTGACTTCATTGTAAGTTCACCAAGCTCTGAGGTATTCAGTTTCTGGCCAGGGTTTCTCGAGCGTATCTGGGTGATTTCGCTCCCTGGGGGATCACAGCGCGCGCACTTGTCAGTCTCGATGCCTGTAGGGCTTAGGAGTTTCCAGTTTTACGATCTCAGATTACATTGTAGATTTCTCTCCTTGTCTCACAAGAACTGTCACCCTCTGCAAATAAGACTGTGTAGTCTTTTTTGCGAACCTTTCTTTTGTCCTCCTGAGTGAATTTTTCACGAGAATAATGAAAGTTAGTAAAAGAGAATAACAAAAATAAATAGAATTTGCTCAAGATGCATTCTTATTTTACTCCTATGTAGGGCTCAGATTTTCAGAATTCTCTATGTTGCTTCCTCACATACTTATGGAACCTTATACACACTGGGGTTTGAATGACCCATTGGCTTTGCTTGACATCCTGTGTTTTTAAGAACATATGGAAGGCTTTCTCCAAATCAGTAAAGGCAGCAAGACATTTTTTACTGTATTGAAGTTTTTAGTTGTCTACATATCACATTTTAAAACGAAAATAAAAACTATCTCATGTTCTGATCTTTCCTAGATCCAGTAAGTTTTTTATGTTGAGTTTCAATAGTCTGTATTTCTAATGGAATATAATAAACTAATATTATACCTAATATCATCAGGTATTTTCCCACTCTCATTGCTTGTGTACTTTTTTTTTCCTATAAATTTATTTATTTTTGGCTGCATTGGGTCTTCGTTGCTGCGCGCGGGCTTTCTCTAGTTGTGGTGGAGCGGGGGCTGCTCTTCGTTGCGGTGCGCGGGCTTCTCATTGCGGTGGCTTCTCTTGTCGCCGAGCATGGGCTCTAGCCACGCGGGCTTCAGTAGCTGTGGCTCGCGGGCTCTAGAGCACAGGCTCAGTAGCTGTGGTGCACGGGCTTAGTTGCTCCGTGGCATGTGGGATCTTCCCGGACCAGGGCTCGAACCCGTGTCCCCTGCATTGGCAGTCGGATTCTTAACCACTGTGCCACCAGGGATGTCCCTGATTGCGTGCTTTTTCTCTCTCTTTTCCCTCACCCCTTGTCTTCCTCATCAAGATGAAAATGAGCATCTTCACCTGTTAGCTGTTCTCTTTTACCTCTGGGTCAGGTTTAGGATCTTAGGCTACTGTTTGGACTATATATTTAATTATCTCAGGTGTTATTCTCATGATGGCTTACTGCTTTTCTCAGTTTAGTTTCCTGGGAGCTTATTACTCATTCATTTCCCAGGCTTTTTCTTGGCTTCAGTTATCAGAGCCTTGACCCCACTCGCTTTCTTTATTTTCTCATTATTTGTTGGCGTTCTCACAGCCTCTGGTCAAGATGCACTTCTTCAAAGATAAATGAGTTACTAGACTCCTACACTGTGGTTGACTGACAGGTCACAGAATAGTTTATATGGATCGAACAATAACCCAAACATGTAAATAGATGTCCCTTAAGACGTAAAGCAGAGAATTTTAAAAGTTGTAGTAAAAGTAATATTCATTATTTTTACATTAGATTCATCTGAATATTTATTTAGTTGGTTTTTCCTGGTTTTCATAGTATCTGGACATGTCAGTGTGTCTTCTGAACACTACCTGATATTTTGAAGTGCATTGGCATCTCAAATGACTGATGGACCAACGGGCAGTGTTCCTAGGGAGACACGGAATGCTCTTCTTCCCGTTGTGGTGGGAGCCCTGACAGGGGTGCCATCCAGCATGTGAGGTGAAAGCCTAGAGGCCTGCCAGCATCACTGCGGCCCTTCCTGGGCCTTCCACAGCAGACATAGTAACGTGGAGCTTGTGGCAAGGCCCCTAGGTTATTTACGGGGAATAAAAAAAAAAACATGAGAGGGCTGAAAGTATCGTAGAAACACTGTGGACTATCTAAGAAGGACGATGGGTTAGTTGCCAAGAAAGAAGAAGGACAAACAACTATGGTTTCCTACTATGTTCCTGGCACAGAATGTAACTTGCCCAGGGTTACAGGCCAGTAGAGGACCAAGCTGGCCCTTCAACCCAGGATGGGGTTCTTCAAAGCTCATGCTTTTTCTGCTGCATTATTCTAACTCATGTAAACATCGCCTCTTTCGGAATATTAGGATATCATGGCACACTTATTCAACAATAACTTCAAAAGCTACTTTGCCCACAGAAGAGAATTTGCAGCATGACTGAATGCAATTTCTTATCCATATTGTGAACAGGATAAACCATCATAATCAGAGATTGGAACTGTTAGCCTTGTAAAGTTCTAAGTATTAGCCTTTTCCCGTGTGTGGTAGTCAGACTGAATATCAGTGTCACAGCTTTACCAATATTGTCTGATTTGTTGCCATGCCATGTTTTTGCCTCAGGGTTCATGGCAGAGATGAAGAAGATTTGATGATTCTCAGCTTAGTGCACATCCTGGAATAAGGCACAACTCATACTACTTACTGATGAAAAGCATACCGAGATCATCTGCAGCGATACGGGGAAAGGAGAGCATAGATAACTGCATTCCACATAGTATTCCTGGGGGGATTTGTGCAGAAAAATTAAACAGTTAATTTAAAATGATTGAAAATTCAATTGCTTAGCATTACCTCAAAGTATTTGTAGTTAAAAGTAGGAGAGTTTTCTAAAGGTCGCAGGTACTCTTCTATTTTAGCAAAAGGTGCTTTTTACACTTTTTATACTGTAAAAGGATCCAGGTAGTTGAGAAAGTCCTTTTTTCCATTTCTTTGAAAAGTAATCTTTGAGTTAGAGGGTGCTGTTGGCTCCAACGATCGGTATAATTCCAGTAAATCATCTGGTATGGATTATAATAAAATGCCAAGTGTATTACCAATAACCAGAAGAAATTTCTAAGACTTTTCAATGATTATTATCAGTAATCTGAGACTACTTGCATTGCCTGAATCTACCTGACAGCATACCTCCATGTGGCAATTTCAGCTAATAAATTATATTTCTACTTTCAGTTGCTATGAAGTCACCCAAACTCCGCATTTGTTGTTGTTGGTGGAGTTTTAATGTATATGCTCTTCTAACGATCGTGGGAATATGAAACAGAATGGTTATTCACTTGATTAATCTTTATTACAGGTGAGAGGATAAAATGTACTTTATAAAATACTTGATTAAATGTACCTATTTCTTGGCATACATCTTTAGATGTTTAATTATAATTTTTATGTGTTGGAGCCAACATTTTCCTGTAGAAATACAGCTCAAGATTTAATACCAGGCAACAGTGGAAAATGGGATTTAGTATGAAAATATTTGCTTTATGTAAACCTTTTTATGAATGTAGCGAATACATAAGTGAAGTCAAGCTGTAAAAACAATTAGCTGGGAAAATACCAAGTAAATTTTTTATATTCCAGTGAATATCTGTTAACTACACATTATTGTTGTCATTAAACTATATGCAGATGTACAATTAGATTCACTTAGATTTGGGTAAAAAAGACAAAGTACTAGAAGTATGCAGTGCGTATAATTACTGTTTGCATCTCCAAACAAAGCACATTAATCTTTCTGCGATACTGCTGATGTAATGTCTCCATGTTGCTTCTGGGAGTATTTGAAGTGGGCAAGCATCCAAAGTTGATAGTTAATTCTGATCAGCAAAGGCACTAGAGTGGATGTCTGGGTTGGACATTGTAACAAAGCAAACAATTTCTAAAGCTCTTGGAAGATTCCGGTGCAAACTCAATCATGCATTTTGAATCTCTTATTCTAGACATTACAAAATTAATTTATCCACAAAGGGTGTGAAACCCCTTCTAAAATTATGATTTGTTACGTTTGTATTTTTATAAAAATTCAAACTTCTCAAAACCATCTACTTTGAGGCTTAAGCTAATGAAGAAACAGAAACATTTGAAATATTTTTCTGGAACCAGTCCCAGGAACCATTTTGTTGCTGGGAAGGATTTGAGAGATTTTCTTCACCAGTGGTCTTGAAAGGACATTGTCAGACAGCTCTTAATCAAAGATGATCTGTTGATGGAATTGAATAATGAGAATCTTCTTACAACTCAAAGAAAAAATAAGCCATATTTTCGATAATTTTCTTAAGCTAAGGATCTGCTGTTAGACTACTAGCATGCAGTATTTAGTGAATACGTATTAAAATTTTAAATTGTATTCCTTTAAAACATTTTATAAAAGCTTTTGAGGTGCAAAGTGCACTCCAAGGGCACAAACACATATATATTTGAAAATTGCTCCTAAGTAAATACACAGATATGTTACGATATTTCATGAAAAATACTATAATTTCCCCCTTATTTGCCACTTGAATCAGATTGAGAAAGTTGATACAGACAAAATCTTTCATATTACTGATGAGTCTTAGAGGAAATAAGTCCCGCTACCCAAAAAGATTGAGTAGATGGAACTTAAATCCAATTGATCTTAATGTAATCTAAAGATCTTTTCCTCTGTTCACTCTCTGAGTGTTTATTTAAGCTTATCAAGCTTGTAAATGTACTTGATAAACATTTTTAATTGTATTTCTTAAAATGTTAAGTAATCTTTATTATATTCAAGATAAAAAGCTTTTAGCAGATTAAACAATAACCTGCGGGAATACACAGACTCTTAACTAAGGCAGCATGTCTCCAGGTGTGTTTTGTAGAATACACATGCTAGTTCACGAAAAAGGGGGGGTTTCATTACCAAAAATGTTTAGGAAACACTGTATAGTGTTTTTCCCTCTTGAAGACAGGACAGTTCAGACAACATAAAGCCTATGAGAAGGCAGGTTCATTAACCTTATAGCTATGTTAATAGATACCTTGCAAATTAATTATATATCCACCGTGAGAAGTTAGAAAAGGAATGACTAAGGTCTGAGGAAGGAAAATGAATGTAGAAATAGATTAATTAGAAAACAGAAGAATAATAGAAAAAAATGCAGAATCCAATATCTTGTTCTTAGAACCAATAAAATATTTAAATATGTAGCCTAATCAAGGCAAGCAATTGTGAGTTTAAAGCACAGATGTGCAAAACATGGTCTGAGATGGGGGAACACTGCAGATGCACAAGAAATGAAAATTCTCATAAAGGACTAATTTGTTCAACTCATGGAAAATGATTTCAGAACCTTGGATGGATGGGATGCTTTTGTAGGAAAATATAAGTGATCAAAACTGACCTCAAAAGGAGAAAATAAAGAAGCAGTTGCTGTAGATGTAAGAGGATAAGTAATGGAATAGCTGACTGCCACCCCTCGCCCAGCACCCTGAAGGGAAAGCACCTGACCTCGGTGGTTTCACAGAGGAATCTTACTGAACCTTCGGAAAACTGGAAACAGATTATTCTGGGCAACCAAAAATAACCTTGGTGTCTAGCTCAACAATGCGAGTTTGAGATAACAACAAAGGATAGAGCTTCAGATCGATATTATTTGTAGAATATCAATGGAAAAATCTTAATTGAAATATTGGCAGACAGAATTTGGCAGTACATTGAAAGAAGAACCACCATAACCAACTGGGATTTATTCTAGGAATGTAAAATTGTTTCACGATTAGAAAATATGTTAATAAAATTCACCTTATTAAGAGATGAAAAGTAAAAATTGTCAACTACACAGATGCTGAAAATACATTAAAAAAATCCATTCTTAACTTAGAAAATCCAATACATTATGAACAACTGAATATTACTTTAACACTGTACACTGTGTACTCTGTCGATGCACCCACACATACTCTCTCCCCGTCTCTCTCACACACACACAACCATCCCATCTTTTTTTTTTTTTTTTTGGCTGCATCACGAGGCATGCGGGATCTTAGTTCCCCGACCAGGGATTGGACCCACGTCCCCTGCAGTGGAAGTGTGGAGTCTTACCCACTGGACCGCCAGGGAAGTCCCATCCCATCTCATCTTAACCCACCTCAACAGCCAGCGTTATGCTTAATGAGGACACACTAGCCACACTCCCATTAAAGTAAAAAACAAGACCATCCGTTATCAACTGCTGTTTGGTATTCAGTTGGAGGTATGAACCCACACAATTAGGGAAAATAAAAGGAATGAAGTGTGGAAAGAAATAGGAAGAAGTATCATGTTTTTGCACATCAGTTGTGATTATCTGGAGAATTGCAAGAGAACTAAAAACTTGTTAGAGGCAGGCAGGAGAATTCAATAAGGGAGATGGGACCAAGTTAACATTCAGGAATGAAAAGTCTTTGTATTCACAAGCAAGGGAAGGGAAGGAGACCCCTGTAAGGAGGTAGGTGCTCTCTGTCTTCAGCATCCATAAAAATCACCCAGGCTGTTTGGTAATCATGTTGATTCCTGGCCTCGTCCAAAGAGTCTGATTGTCAGCCTTGACTCTGCGTTTTCACAGGTGTTCCT
Source organism: Balaenoptera physalus (assembly GCF_965194825.1). Classification (NCBI taxonomy): domain Eukaryota; kingdom Metazoa; phylum Chordata; class Mammalia; order Artiodactyla; family Balaenopteridae; genus Balaenoptera; species Balaenoptera physalus. Next base: position 18,435,026 of record NC_138895.1, on the reverse strand, counting down.
AGACCCCTCCCGGAGGACTCTGATGGTTTTTGTGAGGGACCCACACTTTGAGAAATGCTGCCCTGAGGACCCCACCCCCATTCCTGTACCGTCACTCCTCACTTGGCTGCCTGTGGTGCCAGCCATTTACCTGTCTCAAACGGTGTGCTGCAGTACCTGGAGGGACACAGCGGCAGCACACCCTGGCAAGAGAGCCCCCAGCTTCCTCTGCTGGGGACCCTTCTTTACTGTCACAAGTTCTAGCACTGGGCGTCGGCCACCACGTGAGAGGCACGCCTGGCTGCTGCTGCTACACGCCCGCCGTCCAGCGGGATGGCAGGAAATAGGAAGGGGGTGTCCTCTGGTCCCTGTGCTTAGGGAGAACACTGAGCAGAGGTTCAGGGCGGTTGCAGCCTTTACTAACTTGCCAAGTTCTGCAGGGCTGCATTTCCCTGGAGTTCATCACTCTTTTCTCACCAGTCCTATAGTCAGTCTCTTAATTCCTGTGCTTTCCAGTGCTTCCCTGCTTGAATGATCACTGACCCTTAGCAGAACGGTAACTGGTTAAGTCCAGCTCCTCTGACTCTGTACTTGTACCCAGGAAGCCACAGAAAAACGTAACTGTGCTGACTGGTCCCATCTTGAAACAATGAACACAACCCTTAGGTGGCTTTCAGCACTGCCGGCAATCCCCTGTATTCTTCTGGGCAATTCGGTTTCCTGTGTTCACAGATGACTTGTCTAGACTATGCAGTGGCCTGCCAGCCCCCTCTTCTTGCCTTTCTTTGGGCAAACAGGAGTGAGAGACTTTTAAGTAATAAGTCCGACTGTGTCACTTCCCTGCTTAAAACCCTCTGATGGCTTCCATCACATGTGGGATTAAGTTGTGACTAGTTTCCTGCCACTCACCCCTTGACTCACTTCTTCCAGGTATAAGAACACTTGCTGTTTCTCAAAAAATGCCCCATATGTTACCACCCCAGGGCCTTTGCACTTGCTGTCTCATTTGCTAGGAACACTTTTTCCTCCAGGCATCCCCATACCTAGAATTCTTACTCCAACCACCTCTTTATTCAAATGCCACATCCTAAAAGAGGTTCTCTGTTCTGCTTTGCTTTTCTTCCTAGCCCATCTTACTAGTTGATACTATTTGATTGATTGGTTGATTGATTGTCTCCTGAGGCCTACCATCCCTAGGGATTAAAGCAGTCCCCGGCATGAATTAGGTCCTTAATAAATATTTTTTGAATAAATAATTTAATCCACATACGCCCACCAACCCCCACCCCTGGCAATCAAACAAGGGCAGGAAGAAGACCAGGTTATTAATTTCTGAGCGTTCAGAAGGGAGGGATGACTTTTATTCCCTCTCCCTTGCACTCCCCCAATCTGGCAGGCTAATTTCTGGAAGTCTGCCAAGAATGTAAATAAGAACAGGTGACATCACCTAGGAAGACTGTCTTGTCTATGAGAAACAGAAGTTTGAACCTTAGGGAGTATGAACATTTTTTTAAAAAAATTGGTTTTTATTGAGGTAAAACTCACAGTCACATAAAATTCACCACTTTAACTACTTTAAAGTGTACAGTTCAGTACACTGTGAATTACTACATTCACAGTGTTGTACAACCATCACCACTATCTAATTCCAGAACATTTCATCACGCCCATAAGAATCCCCCCTACCCCTGAACAGTTACTCCCCACTTTCCCTCTTCCCAGCCCCTGGCAACCACTAATCTACTTTCTGTCTGGTGGAGTTGCCTATTCCGGACATTTCATCTGAATGCAATCATACAACATGTAGACTTTGTGTCTAGCTTTCACTTAGCGTAATGTTTTCAGAGTTCGCACACATTGTGTCGTGTATCAGTGCTTTGTTCCTTTGTATGGCTCTGCAGTACTCCATTGTTTGGACATACTACATTTTGTTTCTTGATTCATCAGTTGGGTGGCCCTTCGGGTTATTTCTCCTTTATGGCTGTTATGAATAATGCTGCTATGAACATTTGCGTGCCCATTTTTGTTTACACACTTTTAAAAATTTCTCTTCAGTTTTAGATATCTGGGAGTGAATTGCTGGGTCAGATGGTAATTCTGTGTTTAACTTTTAGGGAACAGCAGTGGCTGCACAACTGTAAGCATCCTAGTGGGTGTGCAGTGGTGTGTCATCGTGGTTTTGACTTGAGTTCCCTCCTGGGAACGTTAGCGTTTAAGCACGGGTTCCCGAAAGGTGGGTTACCAGAGGAGGCAGAGCGTGAGAGAGAGCGGCGGTGCTGCCATCAGCTCGGTCTCCTGGGCTTACAGTGCCCCAGCTTTCTCTTTGGAACTGATGTGACCACTGATCTAAGTTTGGCTTAAATTGCCTTGATGTTCCAAGTCTTATCATGACCTCCCCAAAGTTCACAGTTAGTAGCTCTGCAGTTTAAAGCGCTCATTTATCCAGTTCATTCAGACGCAGCACAGTGTAGAGGTTAAGCCCGTAGCCTCTGGAGTGAGACTGTTTGGTTCAGACGCTGGCTCAAGGCGGGGAGCCTTGGACAAATAAGTGAACACTTCTGTTCCTCACTTCCTTGCGTGCAAAGTGAAGTTGAGGTTGTTCCTGTGGCTGAATGAGATGAGTATGCACAGAGCTTCAGACAGTGGCTGGCACACGGTGAGCTCTGTGTGTTGGCTGTAATCATGATGATGGTGATGGTGGTGATGATGATTTATCTAGATATCCACTTAGGGAAGGGGCAAGAACATTTTTATGCTGGATCCAAGTTTGGGATTGAGGGTGGTAATTGTGTGTTTATAAAGAGGTGCTCTGTGATAGCAGGCTCTGATTTCCATAGTCCTGTTGTGATACTGGCGTCAGTGACACAGTACAAATGATTGACTCTTGTGGCTCATAGTCTGTATTCCACAAGTCATTCCACTAATTCATCAAATTTACATTTTGAACACAGGTTTACTTTTGTTTGGACAGGGACTAGACTTACTTCAATAAAATATTTTCTTTTGTTTATACACCAGTATAACCATATTCTTTTTAAAATTTGGAAATTATGAAAGAAAATATCGTTTATAATTCCATCACTTCAAAACACCCTATCCCAGCTTTTAGTGCATCTCTTTCTATATTTTCCCTTATGCATTTTAAACATAATTATAATTCTACAAATAGAATAGAATATCCTTACATCTCTTTTAAAGCTTATTTTCAGCCGTCCTGTGAGTCTTTTCTGATAGATCCTAATTTTTGAAATTTCTCAAGACTAAACATTCAGATCCCATAAAAGATATATTTTCAAAATTTATAGATGTGAATAGAGAAAGAACTCTCTCCTATCTAGACGTTTTATATACATACAAGCTTGAAAATGTGCCAAGGACTATTTTACAGCTTTATGATAAAACCTATTATTTTTCAATAGCAAGAAAAAGAATGCTTAGCTGTGCCAAAATGTGTACAAAGAGTCAAAATAATCAACAGGGCATTTGAATTCTAAGTTTTGGCCTTTATAGTTCTTTAAACATAAATTCTGCAAATATTTTACAGATAAGTAAACTGAGATAGAAAGATTAAGTGACATTTCTGTTTTCAGTCAATGTTAGAAGTAAACACAGAAATCCAAAGCCTCTCCTTATTAGATCAGAAGATAACATGTTCATATATTTAAGACATAAACCTGTAGAGGAGACATGAATGCTTAAGCTGGGCTGAGATTTATGATAATGCTATCAAATAAAATGAGGCAATTATTTTTCAATTTTTAAAAGTTCTAATGTTATTTGGAATATGTCTTTCTCACCTTGTAAAAATGATACTTAGGAAAGTGGAGATGATGGAGAAGGCAGTCACAGAATGCTAGGGAGGATTTTAGTTGTTTAGAAAGATAAACACAAAATGAGTCCACAAAGAGGGCATTAATGAGGTAGATTGAGGGAGGATGGCAAGGTCTATGGTATAGAAAGTTGTTATAACTGACAGTCAAATATAAGAATAAGAATCCCCATATTCTTGTAAGAATACTATGTAAGAGTGTAAAATCTTCCCTTTGTTCAAAAACCAAAACAAAACTGTATAAGGAATGTCAAGCATTAATTCAAAGGAGCCAAATATCATTCTTTCTTTATTCTTGTAGTGACTTGTGAAGTCTTGAAGACAGACCAAATCTAAAGACTTTTTTGAGATCTAAAGAAAGGGAAACTTTTATTTGAAATTTTGTTTGTTTTTTATAAAACTTCCAGTGGACAGAGGGCAAAGAGGAATGGGAAAAAAAAGCGGTCTTAACAAACAGCCTTTATAAGCCTTACACTGTTAGGCAGTGTGGCACTTGAGCCCATTTTTCTGACCTTTTGCTCCTGCCTGTTTTTGTCCCTGCTTGGCTTGACGTACCCTAAAAACATAGAGTCTCATTGTGGAGGTCTGTTTGTTCAGCACCTACTCGGTAAGGCACCTCTGAAGTCTGTTAGTGGACCTTATTAGGTTAGAAAGAACCCTTGCATTAGCTTCTCTGGCCCGCCAAGGACATAGCTAGTTTAATAAACATATATGAAGAAAAATAGAAGAAGATAAAGCAGATTTTCAGGAAACTACTTAAGAGTTTCCTAAGCTCTGAAGTTAGGCAGACTTGAGTTTGACCCCCAGCAACTTGGTTGGGGAGATTTGCTACCTCTCAAGGTGACCATGGGGACATCTGTCTCACCAGGCTGCCATGAGGAGTAAATGAGAAAGAGATGTAAGAAACCTAACCGTGGTGCTGTAAGGGCTGTGTGCAGTCCTTTGCTTGCATGGGGTTTGAAACAGTCATCAGGTCGCATCAGCCACGTTGTAGGCTGTGGTGACCTGTGGAGCAGGTGCTCTCAGACTTCAGTGTGCAGACTCACCAGTAAAACTTGTGCAACTGAAGACTCTTGTTCCATCCTCAGAGACTGATTCAGCAGGTCAGGGTTAGAACACAGGAATCTGCATTTGTAACAGGCACTAGAGATGATGCTTATGAAAGCGGGATCACACTTTATAAAATATACTTTGGAGGCTGAGGGTAGAAGCCATTTGACCTTGAAACTTTAATAGCCTGGATGGGTGAGTTTTCATGGCTCATCTTTTAACAGTAAAAGATAGGGATCTAAGCATCGATCATAAAATCCTAATTGAGGAAGATCATTCAAGAATAGCAGTGTAGGATTAGGTAAGTATATATGTGCCAATTTGTAGAAATAAGTGCATCACTTATTAGAAGCACTTTACCAGAAATAAATAAATAAAAATAGAAAAAGGAACTCCATTAAATAGAGCATATCAACCTTTAAAGTTAGTAAACTCTGAGCTTCTTTACCAAGGGAAGTGAATATTTGGAGACCAGGACCTAACACAAAAAGAATTCTTCATCTTCTCTCCTGTAATTCAATCTGGGAGCCATTAATGAGAGTGCTCTGGTTAATCTTAATTGTCATGATGATATGAGGAGATGTGATATATAAGGTATTCAAACCACGTGGGGTAGATTATTAAGAATCATCGTTAAGTAAGAGGATGGAATGAAACAAGTCAGGCGTCGGGTCTTGGTATTTCCTGCTGTTAGTGCTAGAATATTTTACTTTTTATGTTAAAAACACAACATACCTAATTTTCCCTCTGATATTTATGCAGTATAATATATATGTACATACGTGTCCACATCAGGCACATACACATACATAGAGCCATATTTGATGCCCAAAAAGGAAGAGGCCCCAAGGGCTCTTTAGTGTGCAATTAATATTTTGGTCAGAAAACCAGCAGATTGTTTCAGTATGGTTATGTGTTATGACATCATATTCCAGGAAAGTTATAATGAACAGAAATTTTGTTTGTCTCTGTGGCAAACCGAAATGAGTTTTGTAATTGTCAGCAGGCCTTAGTGATTATAGTGGCGCCCACTCCCTCCACCATAGTTAAAGGTCTGTTAGCATTCCAGTTGTGGACCTCTATTTTCAGAAGTGTATAATTAATTGTAAACATTTGCTCTGTGCGGAAAGCTTGCCATGTAGGATCTCAGTCCAGAAGTAAATTTCTGATTTCAGGTTGTCTGTTTTGAAGTTTTATAGTGAAACCAGTTAAAAATACGCATAAAGTTCTGTGGAGGTGGGAAAACTGAATTTTGTGGGAAACAAAACGAAAATAACCTGCATTGATGATATTAGTCTGTCAAAATTTCTGCATTAAAGGGATCTAAAATAAAATAGGTAAAAGGAAATTGTGTACTTCAGTGCATCACTAGTTACTGCAGTCAAAGAGCAAAAAAGATTGTGGTTTTAATGCTTCTTAGTCTCTGCATGTTAAAAATATCTTTTACTATAAGTGATTTTTTTTCTTCCTTTAACTTTTTTATATTTGCCAATTAAAAATGAGAACATATGACCTACAGTAAAAACACGTTTAAAGTATTTTATCTTAATAGAAAACTGTGGGCCAAGAAAATTGACTTTAAAAATTTAAAACAGTGACTTTTTCTTTTTTCTTTTTTTTTCATACTCACTCTGGATTTCTCCACAACATTTGACATTGTTGATTATCCCTTCCCCTGACATTGTGTTATAATTTCTTTTCTAACTCTGACCCTCTTTCATCTCCTTCGCTGCTGTCTATTATTTCCCCTGCCTTTTGATCATGGGCATTAATCAGATCCCAGCCTTAGGCTGTCTTTTTTGGTTCTTTTACACTTACCCTTTCCAGGTGCTTATCCACTCAACATGGTTTCAATTATTACCTCCCAAATCTGCATCTTCAGTACCGATGTACATTTCTAGTCCTTCACCTTCAGTAAACCTTCACTGATGAGTCCCATCTGCCTGTGAATTCTTATAGAGTGGGCTCTATGCAGTTTATCTCAGGTTGAATATAGAGCTCTGCCACTTGGATGTCCAATAATCATCTACAACTTTAGTAAGACCTCGATTGGCTTCTCTTTGCTTGAAAAGAGACGCTTTCCTGCACAGGAGTGATTTTTAACTTAATCTTTTAGTGTTGCAGTTATATACCCAGCATTCCATCAAAATCGAATCTGTTAGTTTTGCTAACTTGCCCAGTCCAGTGGTCACAGTTCTCAGTCATCATTTCACTTGACGTGTGAGCATCCCTCCTGCTAGATATACTTCTCCCATTTGGCTTTCAGGAAGGGCACTCTGCTTGCTTGGTTTTCCTCCTGTCACGCCCTCCCGCAGAGTTCTCACTGTCTTGTGGCTTTAAATTTCACCTACATATTGATGATGCCCAAATTCTATCTCCACCTTGGACGTCTTTCCTGGAGTCCAGACTCACAAATCTGACTGTCTCTTTGACGTCTTCATTTGGATGTCTAACAGACTGAATAATTTAACATCTCCACCCCAGAGCTGTTGATCCCAGCAAACCCATTCGTTTTGCAGTCTTCACCAACTCAAGGCATGGGTGCGGCATCTTCTAGTTGCTCATGTCAGAAACCCTGGGGTCTTCCTCGACGCCTCTCTCATATTCCATGGCTAGTCCTTGGGTAAACCCATCTTCTCCACTTTTGAAATTCATCCAGAATCCAAGTACTTCTCATTACTTCCAAAGCTGCTACCCTAGTTCAGGTGTCTGTATTATTTCAGTAGCCTCTTAACAGATCTCCTTGCTCCTGTCATCATTCCCCTACAGTCTGTTTTCAACATAATAGTCAGATGATCCTTCCAATCAATGGAAGTCAGATTATGTTGCTTCTATCCTTAAAATCTGGCCATTGCACTCCGGGTAAAAGTCAGATCCTTACAGTAATTTCTAAGGAAGACCCTATGGAATCTGGCCACCTCTTCCCATCTCTTAGCTTTCCTTCCTTTACTCCCTTGATGCTAACCAGGTGGGAATCCTCTGAATTACTTGAACACGTATCTGTGTGGTTTCCTTCCTCATTTATTCCAGGCCTTTACACAATTGTCATCTTCTCAATGAGACACTCACTGACCACTCTGTCTAACCCCCCCTCCCTGTCCCACCCCACCTGACATTTCTGAACCTTTCCTTCTTTTTCTGTTCAACATGTAGTTCTAACATACTAGATATTCTACATATTTATCTTATTTATTGTCTGTCTTCTCCACTCTAATGTGTGTTTTTGTTCACTGTGCTAGTCCCCCATCATAAGAAGGTGCTCCATAAATAATTGTTAAATTAATGGATTTTATTTCAGATCCTCTTAATTTCTTCTAAGTTTGTTCTTTCTTCTTCCAGCCCCCTTTGTCCCCTCATGTCTGCATCAGTGCCGCTTTCTAGTCACGCATCCTTACCTCAGTCTCATTAAACACAAACCTGCTAAAGATTTTCACCTTAAATACATTTTATTGTGATTCTTTCTGCTTAAGAATTGGCTTAAACTCTCCATTCTTTCTTATGTTGAATCTGATCTCCTCATTACTTTGCAAAGTACTTATTACTTTGCAGTAGTAGCTCCATCCTACTACTGTTCTTCGCATGTCTAATCATGATTATCTTCTGCTAAAAGCACAGTAATCTGCGTGTTGTCACCTAAATGGTCTTGCTTGTCTCTCACCTCTGTGGCAGGTCCCAGTCCTTCAGCACCAGACCATTTGGCTCACTTCTGTCAAAATGTGACTGAAAACTTCTTGCCAGGAAGTCTTCTGTGATATAATTAAATAATTTTTACAGTATTTATGTTTAATGTTGTTTTCTAAAATATGTTTTTCATGGAGATCAGCATACATTCTTTATTGTCGATAGATACATTGACTCACATTTTATCTTTTATAAATACATTCGTGAGGTTAAAACTTTATTGGGGGGACTTCCCTGGTGGCACAGTGGTTAAGACTCTGAGCTCTCAATGCAGGGGGCCCGGGTTTGATCCCTGGTCAGGAAACTAGATCCCACATGCATGCCGCAACTAAGGAGGCTGCCAGCCACAACTGAGGAGCCCGCCTGCTGCAACTAAGACCCTGCGCAACCAAATAAGTGAATAAACGAACAAAAAAATTTTATTGGGGTTAACAGAGGGTATAGTGCATTATATGGTTGGTATCATTTTAAAGAAAAGAAATCTTACTAATGATTATAGAGTGATTTTTTTTTTTTGGCTGCGTTGGGGCTTTGTTGCTGCGCATAGGCTTTCTCTAGTTGCATTGAGCAGGGGCTGCTCTTCGTTGCAGTGCATGGGCTTCTCATCGCGGTGGCTTCTCTTCTTGCCGAGCACGGGCTCTAGGTGCGCAGCAGTACTTGTGGCTCGGGGGCCCTAGAGTGCGGGCTCAGTAGTTGTGGCGCACAGGCTTAGTTGCTCCACAGCATGTGCGATGTTCCTGGACCAGGAATTGAACCCATGTTGCCCGCATTGGCAGGTGGATTCTTAACCACTGAGCCACCAGGGAAGTCCCTATAGAGTGATTTTACTGAGCTAACGGTAATATTTTTATTTTCTTACTTTAGGTATCATTGCCCAATGCCCAAGATCTTTTATGTTCAGCTGACTGTAGGAAATAATGAATTTTTTGGGGAAGGGAAGACTCGACAAGCTGCTAGACACAATGCCGCAATGAAAGCCCTTCAAGCACTGCAGAATGAACCTATTCCGGAAAAGTCAGCTCAGGTGGGTCACTGCTGCATGTTGTAGCCTGTTTCTTATAGTTGCCTAGGGAGATTACTGAGAAGACAAGCAAATGCTTTTTTACAAATAAGGGAAATCTCTGCTGATAGGAAGGACCACTAGAGTAGCGATCTGCTATGATTTGCTGCTCAGCTTACCTGTGTGCTGTATTAGACTCTTGTGTTCCTGCTGGGCTGACCTTACTTTTGAGCACTTTGGTTCACCCTGTGGAGTTTCCAGGCAAGGCAGGATTTGGGAATGTGAGCAAGGATGAGAAATAACATTCATTTACCTTGCATCGAATGCTACGGTTTATTGAGCATGTATTACATTGTATTAATTAATCTAGAATCAAGGAGTTTAAAGTGGAGGAGATCTTTATGAACTTTTTAGTCCTACTTTATTTTACCAGTGAGGTTATTGAGGGCTGATCTTCAGTAATTTCACTTGTTCCCATGGCTTCATCTACTTTCTCTGTTGACTTCAAAATAGTATCTCCAGTCCAGGCGTGTCTCTAATAAGTCACCTTCTTAGCGAGTTCTGCACGTAGTTGTTTGAAACTGTGCGGTTCAGCCTGTACAGTTTCCCTTTCCTCAAGCCTGTTGTTCTTCCCCCTTTGAGATTTATCTTAGTTAATGGCAGACTTAGAATTTTTGTCCTTGTACGCTTTCATTATGACCCTTATCTGTTTGCTTATCTGTTTTCCCACTAAGTCATAAGCTTCTTGACAGCAGGAATACTGTCTCTTGATCTCTTTAATGCTTATACTGTGTTCAGTATATGTGAGGCCCTCCAGAAGTAAGTGTTAAATAGGTGAATAAGTAAATTGGCACAGAGCTCCAAAATCCTGGTTTTCATCCTGCACTCTTTCTGCAACTTAGTCTTCCTAGAAGATTAAATATCTACACCAGTGGAGATAGTGTGTGTGTGTGAGAGTGTGTGTGTGTAATGGAGGTCTCTAAAGAGAACTGGGTCTGAGGATGTAGGATAAACTCAAATTAGGAATGGTTGAGTAAAAGATTTCCACACTCAGCATTTATCCTTCTACTTTGAGGAAAAAAACTAAAACCAAATCACAAGAAGCCTCATAGCAAAGCCCTCGACTACGGTGGTTACATAGAAATCCACAAGATCCAGTTTCTGGTTTCCTGTTTGCTATTGTATTTTAGATAGGTTCTCTTGATTGTTAAATACATGTAAAGTTTGTTACAAAGTGAAGATTCAATGTCATCCTGTTTTTTGTGATTTAGAATGGTGAATCAGGAAAAGAAATGGATGATGACAAAGATGCAAATAAGTCTGAGATCAGCTTAGTGTTTGAAATTGCTCTGAAGCGAAATATGCCCGTCAGTTTTGAGGTATGTGTTCAGCAGAGATCTCCCATTTTTCCCTCCTCGCTCCTTATTATTTAAAATAAACAAACAAATAAGATTGACAGATAAAATTTTAGTACCCTGAAAGAATTAATGTGCTTCCTTATGTTTGAACTCTCTGTCATGAAATGATACAAGCCTGAGAAAATAGAACTTATGGATTCCTTCTGATTCTCTTTGCCTTTTCTGTATTAAGCCCTTTGTGTACATGATATTTCAAGTTTCATCATAAAATTTATTTGCTGAGTTTAAGATAATTTGTAGTAACCTATAAGATTTGGTGGTTTTGATAAGATCACATTGAAAATATTCAGTATAGTTAATATTTAGTGACATGTATATATTAATATCTAATTTCTTTTAAATTTATGGAGGCCAAAATATGTTTAAATTTAACCTTTACTAAGAAGTCACCAAGAAGTAATTAAGCAGCTCTTTAGTTTACAGCTAGATAAATGTGTCACAAAATATTTATAAAATTGTGTGACATTTAAAAGAGAAAAAATGTTAAATTGTTATAATACCTCCTTTATTAAGAGGTCACTAATTTTGCAACTCAAATATCTAGAAAATAGGCCAAACCCAGGAAATAAGCTGAAACAGTCGATGAGTATCCATCTTCCTTCAAATTATGTGATGTGCATCAACTAGAAAGCTCCCACATTTTACTCTCACTGGCCAGATCTACTTACCTCGACTGAAAACCTATTTGCTTTCTTAGACACAGTCCTAACAAGTTGGGTTATCTGATTTCTCAGTCCATAGAGACTAAAGGCAGCAAAATGAGGAAGGCAGGAAGAGAATGTACTTGAGGGCCTGTTGGTCCCAGCAAGAAATGATAGGGAAAATATGGAAAACGTATCAAAAGTAATTGCATATAACTCAAAAGTCATTGGAAGATGGGGCCTTTTAAAGGCTACAGTGAAGAGGAACAGTTTTAAAAGTCTTAGATGTCCTTAGAGGCATCAATATAGTATAGTATAGAATCTCTGATGTTCATAATGATGATCTAATGTGAACAATAAAAGGTTAAATATTTAGTCAGTAGAGTATATATGTATATTTTTTAATTGAGGAAGATGTCCATCAAAGTGGTTAAACAGTTTTGGTGTTTCAACTTAAATTACTTGGAAAGTATGCTTATCATAAATTCCTTATCCCCAATAATATTGGATTATTGAGATACTGTATCTTTTCCTAATTGGTATCCAATATTAGAAGTCAGATTTTTAATATAATGTTCAATGGTAAACTATTTAAATAGGGTATTTTTTTTTTTTTTTAGGTCAGACTTTTGAAGGAGACTATAAAGCACTCAGGTTTTGGAAGGCATTTTCCTCCCAAAACTGGTATAGCTTAAAAAGAGCACATTAATTCAGGATTTAGGAACATTTATAGCAGACAGATTCATAATCCATTACTCTAGAAAGTTAGGTATTTCTATGGCATATCTACTTACCTATTTAAGGTCATGTCACAGAGCGTAAACATTCCTTTTTGTAAAACAGCCTTTGAGGTCTCCATCAAAATTAGGTTATTTTTCATACATAACCTGTTTTTGAGAGGCTTCCACATGCAGGATGCTTTATGGGTTATAAAACTCCAATAAGACATAGTCCTGGCACTCCAGTAACTTACTCTTACAGAGGAGAAAGATATGTACACAGTTATATGCAAATTATCATTCTGGATGGCCTGTGTACCTAATGTAATATGGTATGTTTTATGTTCTTAATTTTCTGTTGCATAAGAAACAGGGTAACCATAATTAGAATTACCTGTTTTAAGCTAGTAAAACACAATTTTGACCATGAATTGAATGTGTTTATTTAGATTTCTGTTTTTTCAAATTCAGTTCATTAGGCATCATAAGTATCATAAATGAATAGTCCCTGTATAATGACTTCATAATAGCTTTATTGAAGGAATCTATAATTTTGGCATAATTCTTAATAATTTCCATCTTGATTATGATATGAACATTAAGAAAGATTCATGCCATAAGAACACATCTTAAGTGCCTGTACTGAATATTTTACTTACATTTAATAGGTTATTAAAGAAAGTGGACCACCACATATGAAAAGCTTTGTTACTCGGGTGTCAGTGGGAGAGTTCTCTGCAGAAGGAGAGGGAAATAGCAAAAAACTATCCAAGAAACGCGCTGCAACCACTGTCCTACAGGAGCTTAAGAAACTTCCACCTCTTCCTGTGGTTGAAAAGCCAAAACTGTTTTTTAAAAAACGCCCTAAAACAATAGTAAAGGTAAGTATATGCTTGTGAACGTTAGTTTTACTATGTAAACATTATAGTATCTGTAGCTAAAAGTTTTTTCATAGGCCAGGCACTTAAACCTGTGGGTTATAAACAGTCCCAAAATCAGGGTCGGACATGTGTCTATAAATGAATAACAATTCTGTTTTGCTTTTAGACACTTGTATACCTGTGTTTGTTCATGAAATAATAATACCTTAAATAGTTATAGTTTTTTATGGTTTAAAAAATACTTTCCCATTCATGATCACCTTTGGTAAAATTCTCATCATGATTGTGTAAGGCAGATGTTACCCCTCATTTTACAAATAAGGTTTTATGAGACATAGTCAAAGAATTTGCTCACTTGCATTCACCTATTGTGTGCAGCAGCCTGAACTACTGATCTGTCATCCAGTGTTCTTTCTGCAAACCACACTGCTGTATGGTGACTGCTTAGGATTTCAGGACGTGGTGGTTGGATGCAGAGTAATAATCACATGAGTAACCCTCACACTGATGACAGCAGGAGCAGCCGGTAAATATAAAGCGCTCAGTGTGCCATGTGCCAGACGTGGTCCCAGCCCTTCACACGCTTTATCTCATTAAATCCCCATAGCAGCCCTAGGAGGTCAGCGGGGCGATTTGGTTTCTGTTCTTTCAGGCATGAATACCGTGTCAAAGAAGAATATAGAGCACACAGCTTTTCAAGATGTTGTAACTCTTTCTTTTACTGAATCAGATTTTATTTACGTTAACCAAAAAAAAAAAAAAAAAAAAGGCAGAGGTCAGAGGAATGAGATGAATTACCACTTAGCACAGGACGGTGCCTGCAGACACTCAGCGTGTGTGACGTGAATGGAGCGAGAGTTCTGCTCCCAGAGAAAGCCTTAAACTGCCAGCGCATCAGCGGCTAGCTCAGCCTCGCTTATTTAGCAGACTTCTTCAGAGTATCAAGGATGACAGAAGTGAAGTACATTTTATCTTTGATGGATTTCTTTTGTTTAGATCCTGCAATGGTACAATTGAAGTATTTCTGTAGGTTTTATATTTTTGTACCTTTGCTTTATTTAAAAATAACATGCATACATATTTACATAAATACATAAATACCTATATAAACAACTACATAAATACTTGTTCTTTTTAATGAATACTGTCACTACTTCACTGCGAGGCTGTAGATTATGCATTTCCTGAAATAGCATTCTACCTTGTGCTGCAAGGTAGACTAAAAATAAACGCCAAATAGGTCCACTCATCATGAGTCATAGTGGTTTTGAGGACTGGCTTTCATTTATATGCTCTAACCACATGGTCAGGGAGTAGGATATGGTTGTTAAGAAAATGGCCATTAGAGTCAGAAAATGACCTTGGAGTGTGAATCCTTGTGACCTGAGCAAGTTACCTAACTTTTCTAATCTTTCACTTGTCTATTTATAAAGTAGGAATAATAATTGAACTTGCTGCACAGGATTGTTATGTGTTACTTGAAATAATACGTAGAATGTATTAGTCATTATTATTAAATATTTATTAACAATACAAATAATAAGTACTCAATAAATATTAGCTATTGTTATTTTGTATCTAATTCTATTCACATTTTATATGTGCATGAATGTATCCATGGTCTGTTTTCCTAAATCTTTATATATATAAAATCTATAGCTTCTCCATGATGGAAGAACAGTGCTCTGCATCAGAATGGCAGTGCAAAACTGGTCACATTAACTTCTACCTAATCTGTTAAACTAAATCTAATCTTAATAAATTAAGAATAATAAGCCTTTAGTCTAGAAAAGATCTATCACTTTTTATAGTAGAATATAAATATAACTCTTGTTACTTTTAACCATAGCCATTAAAAGCAAGAGTATTGTTTAAATGTTATTCCACAAAGGGGGGAGAAACGTTTTGAATTTTAAAAATAATTTGCTACTACCTCCAGTATATAAGCATGTTATTCTAGAACTTTCTTCCTATCCACCATTTAGAGCTCAGCTTAAACTTGACTTCTTCAGGGATGCCTTCTCTGATCCTCCCCCAGTCCCAGATTCGGTTCGTCCCCGGTTTTCCTCACATACATCACACTTGCAGTTTCTTGTACCATATCTGTCTTATGTTAAAGTCTGTAGATATTCTCTGAAATGTAAGGTTATTTTGAGAAAGCAGCATGCATACAACGAGTTGGAATCTAGATAATTTTGAGTATGATTAGACCTTCTAGTGGGCCAGTAAGTGGATCAGCTTGGATAGTGTCTTGGCTTTCAGCATTTTAGTCACTTCCTTAAATGTCTTCTACATCTAGGGTCCACCATTCCTTATTATGCAACAGAAGTAGAGGAAATTAGCTGTTGATGATTTACCTTGATTTTATTTAGAATAATGAAATTATCACATTGTCTCATTTGATCCTCTTAATCACTCTGTAATGTAGATATTATCCCCATTTTACAGATGAGGTTCTGGGTTTTTAAGAAACTCCCCTAAGATCACAGAGCAGAGTCAGGTTTCAGGTCCAGTCACATCTGATGCCAGTGCCCATTTGAAACTGGTTGGTTGTGAACTCCTTTTGGATTTTAATTTACTCTACAGAGTCACCTTGTTAAAATGTAATACTGCCCTGATGGTGTCTTTGGGTTTAGATTCTGTTCTTTAATGTCGTTCTCTTCTGTAAGATGAGGCCTCAAAGGAGGTTTTCTGATGTTGGAGATAAAGTTTTCTGAATAAGACTGTCCTTACTGGTTTGTAGAATGATAATCTAAGACTTGCTATCCAAGGAATTACTTAATTTTCAAGGGTGCTAGTAGTTAATTTCAATCAAGGGAAGAAACCAGCCATTCTTAACGTTCTCAGAACTCCATTATTCTCTGATTGGATTTATGCATCTGGTTCTTTGTCGTTGGAATCTGTATCAACAGCGTCTTTGGAACTTACAGACATTCTTATAAAACAGGCAAATTAAACAGGAATAAAGACAACATACCATTGGAGGTACATGTTTATGTGATCATCTTCATGGACATCTTCTAGTGCGAGACTCAAGAGCTTCCCTTTACCTTTTCATTGGCATTTCAATCTTAGACTTACGGGTTATTATCTGTATTTGTCTTTTCTCATCAGTCCTTCTTTACTTCCATTATAATATATATTTTTCATTTTCTTGGTATGTAAGTAGAAGTAGAAACCAGTATTTTATCAAAAGCTAAAATTTTCCTTTTCTTTCTTCTCCCCCTCTACCCAACTATTGCAGTATTGAAGTTCTCAGCCTTTTCCCTCTCTTTCTCTCTCCTAGGCTGCTCTTCATACTTCTAGGGCTTCAATTCAGTCCTTATATAGATGATTCCCAAATACTCTTCTGTGCTCGACACTGCCTGTTGGGCCTCTCACTTAATAGTTCACAGGCCCCTGAAACTCTGTCCAAAACTCATCGTGTTCCCTTCTGAACCTCTTCCTCCTCCTGCATTCCTTATCATAGTGACTGGTATCCCCATCCAGCGGCTGAAACAGAATCCTGGGAGTCCTTTTTAACATCTCTCCTACCCCCTGTATAGAGTCAATCATCAAACCCTATTGATTCCATCACTTAAATATTTCCTAAGTTGGTCCATTTCTTTCCATTCCCTGCCACCCTTTTGATCCAACTCACATTCATGTCTTGCCTGAACTACTACAGTGGGTTTTTAATTGGCCTTCTTCCTACAAGTACTTTTGACATCAAAAGATCTTTTTAAAAGTGTTGTCTTTTAGAAATACTGATCAGATCATGTCATGCCTCTACTTAAAATCTTTTAGTAATTTCTCATTGTTCTTTGGGTAAAACCCAAAATCCCCAAAACATAATTTAAAAGACCTTGCAGGATCTGACTTAGAGGCTGTGCCTGCAGTACCAAGCTAGATATGGTTGAGACTCAACAACTACAGGAAAAGCTAAGACTATACAGTGGCTCTTACTGTAAGTTTAGTGTAACATATATAAACTGTAACTTAGTGATTACCCTTGTCTCTAATACTTGTTTTAGAGTAAATTTTCACAGGTGGATATAAAGTGCTGACCATAGGACATGCAAACCTTCATTTCTAGGAATAATATATGAAGAAAGTTAGTTTGCATGCAGAAAAAAATATTTGATTTGCAAAGGTTTTTTTTTTTAAAACCTTTTAGAAGCCACTAAAAAGGCTATACATAAACTTAAAAAAAAAGCTTTTATCAAGTTTTATTCATAAACATTACCTTATATAAAGTTAAAAATAGAGTGCCTTCTGAAAGGTTATATAGGATGTGTATGTAAGTTAAAAAGCATACTAAGTAAGAGTAAGTGAGACCTACCACCCAGCTTGAATATAGAACATTTCTCGGTAAGGTTGAAGCTATCTGTATACCCTCTTCTGTCACATCCTGATACCACCTCCCTTATGTAACCTGCCATCATTAGTTTTGTGTTTAATGTTTCCTAATCTTACAGTTTTACTACATGTTTGTTTTTCTGAAAACTGGTATTTGGTTGGTTTCTAAAATAGCTTTATTGAGGTGTAATTGACATACAGTGAACTGTACATATTTAAAGCATACTATTTGATATGATTTGATATATGTGTACAGTTGTGAAACCATGACCACAATCAAGATAATGAACCTATCCGTTGCTCCCCAAAGTTTCCTCATTCCCCTTTGGAATCCCCCCACCTTCAATTCCCAAGCAACCACTCTTTTTTTGACTGGCTTCGTTCACTCGGTATAATAATTTAGAAATTCATCCATGTTGTTACAGCTGTTAATTGTTGGTTCTGTTTTATTGCTAAGTAGTATTATATTGAATGGATATACCATAATTTGTTTATCCATTCACTCTTTGTTGTATATTTGGGATGCTTCTAATTTGGGGCTATTAAAAATAAAGCTGCTGTGAACATTTGTGTCTAAGTCTTATGGGCATATGCTTTTTTTTCTCTTGGGTAAATACTTAGGAGTAGAGTGGTGTGGTCATTTAGTAGGTATACAGCATTTTAAGAAACTGCCAATTGTTTTTCAAAGTGATTGAACCATTTTGTATTCTCAGCAGCCATGTGTGATAATTCTAGTATCTGCATCTCCTTTCTAACACATAGTATAGTCTTAAATTTCAGTTGTTCAAATACATGCATATTGATATCTCATTTTGGTTCAGATTCCTCCAGTGACTAATGATAGAGCATTTTTTTGTATATACAGTAGCACATGAAGCTTGATGAAGTGTTGTTCAGATCTTTTGCTTGCTTAAAAATTTTTAAGTAATAATTTAAATAATAACAAATAATACATTTAAAATATAAATTTATTACGGAATTTTGAGAGGTCTTTATACATTCTGGGTACAAGTATTTTTTAATCAGATATGTGGTTTGCAAATATTTCTCCAAGCCTGTGACTTGTCCTTTTTAAAGAACAGAAGTTACTAATTTTGACGAAGTTCAATTTATTATCATTATTATTATTGAATATGATTTTGGTGTTGTATCTAAGAAATTGTTACGTAACCAAACCAGAAAAATTTCCCCTATATTTTCTTCTGGAAGTTTTAGTTTTAGATATTACACTTAAGCCTGTGAACCATTTTGAGTTAACTTTTGTGTGAGGTATGGATTGAAGTTTTGGGTTTTTTCTACATGTGAATATCCAATTGTTCCAGTACCATTGGTTGAAAAGACTACCCTTTCTCCATTGAATGG
Organism: Balaenoptera physalus; assembly: GCF_965194825.1. Lineage (NCBI taxonomy): Eukaryota > Metazoa > Chordata > Mammalia > Artiodactyla > Balaenopteridae > Balaenoptera > Balaenoptera physalus. The sequence goes on along the minus strand of NC_138895.1, from coordinate 18,416,128 downwards.
CTTTTGCACCTTTGTTGACCATATATGTGTGGATCTACTTCTGGATGCTGTTCTGTTTCATTGATCTCTTTGTCTGTCTTTCTGCCAGTACCACACATACTGTCTTGATTACTGTAGCGTTATAATAAATCTTGAAATCAGGCAGTCTGATTCCTCCAACTTTGTTCTTTTTTCAAGGTTGTTTTGGTTATTTGTCCTTTGCATTTCCATATGAATTTTAAGTATTGGCTTATTAATTATTACCCAAAAAGAGCATGCTGGGGTTTTGATTGGGGTTGATAGATTGATTTGATTGGTTTGATAGATTTGATTGACAGATCAGTTTGAAGAGAATCAACATTTTAGGAATATTGAGTCTGCTGACCCATTAACATGTGTGTCTGTCCACTTACTGAGATCTTATTTAATTTCACCAGTGTTTTGTAGTTTTAATGGGCTTTATATAAATTATATCATACTTTATATATTATTCTGTGCTTGCCTTTCTCACTTAACATTTTTTTCTTAAATTCATTCATCTTGAGGTATGTAACAATACTTAATTCATTTTCACTGTGATATGCCGTTCCATTGTGTGAACATGTCATAATTTATTTTTTCTTTTATAGATGAATGTTTAGGTTATTTCCAGTTTTTCTTTTTTTGCTATTTCAAATAATGCAGCTGTGGATATTCCCATACAAATGAGCCAGCACATTTGGGTAACAGTTTTCTAGTTGAATAGGCTACTGAGGAGTGGGTTATTTATTGGCTTTACTAGACATTGCCAAATTGTTTTCCAGTTTATATTATGATCAGCACTGTGTAAGTTTTTGTTATTCCCCATCTTCACCAGTTGAGGCTGTTGGACTTCCTTTGCTAAATTGATAGGTATGAAATAGTATCTCACTGTGGTTTTAATATGCATTTTCTGAGTCTTAATGAGATGGATTATCTTTTTATATGTTTTTTTCTTCTGTTAAATATCTGTTCATCTCATTTGCCCATTTTTGTTTTATTTTTTTAAAATTTTATTTATTTATTTATTTATTTATTTATTTATTTTTGGCTGCATTGGCTCTTAGTCGTGGCAGGTGGGATCTTCATTGAGGCACGTGGGATCTTTCATTGCAGTGCGCGGGCTCTTTGTTGTGGCACGTGGGCTTCTCTCTAGTTGTGGGCGTGGGCTTCTCTAGTTGTGGTTGTGCGGGCTCCAGAGTGCATGGGCTCCAGAGCGAGTGGGCTCTATAGTTTGCCGCACACGAGCTCTCTAGTTGAGGCGTGGAAGCTCAGTAGTTGTGGTGTGCAGGCTTAGTTGCCCCATGGCATGTGGGATCTTAGTTCCCCGGCCAGGGATCGAGTGCACGTCCCCTGCATTGGCAGGTGCATCTTTACCACTGGACCACCAGGGAAGTCCTGCCCATTTTTATTTTAGATTGTCTTTTTCTTAATACTTTTTAGGAGTTTTTAAAAATATATTTTGGATACTGGATATATCTTTTTTTAACTTACATGTATTTCAAATATCTCTTCCCAGTTCATGGCTTATCTTCTTACATTCTTTTTGGTGTTTTTTGATGAGTAGAAGTTGTGAAGCAACTCCTACTGTATTAAAGAGTTTAAAAGGATAGTTGACCAACTTATCAATAATACTTCTAAGCCCTAAATCCTATAGAAGCCTAGTTTCAGATCCATTTTATAATTTTCCTTTATAAATTTTCATTTATTTCAGACAGAGTTTTGGGGTGCAGGGGAGGAGGTGAGAACCATGGTTTCTTTAAGGACCTAATAACAAGTTTTAAAAGCAGGTCTCATGTTTTGAAAATTTTTCTTAAATTTTTTTTAGGCTGGACCAGAATATGGTCAAGGAATGAACCCCATTAGCCGCCTGGCTCAAATTCAACAGGCCAAAAAGGAAAAGGAACCAGATTACGTTTTGCTTTCAGAAAGAGGAATGCCTCGACGTCGGGAATTTGTGATGCAGGTATTTCTAACATTTATATTAAAAGATTTTTTTAACTATTGAAAAAATTTAGAAATCCTGAGGCTGGAATAGAGATATGGTGGAAAAGAAAACTAGGAATTAATAGTAGAAGGTAGAACTGTTTACACTTAAAAGTGTTCATTCCCTCCAGGCCCATCTACCAACTTGGTTGAAACATTCAAGTGTCAAGGACATGTTAGAATAGATAGTATGAGTTTCTAAGGGACCGTGAGCTCATGCAGAGTTCATCATTGAGAATGCCTATCTGTAACTTAATGTGTTGCAATTTGCAGCTGGAGTCTATTAACTACTGGGAATAAAAGACAGATGGAATTAGAAACAAAATTTAGAAGGGTGGATGTAGTATGTGGAACAGGGCCAAGAGCATGAGCTTTTGGGTTATTAGAAAAATTAGGAAAAGGGAGCTAGCTGGCTACCTAACTGTGGTGAGGACTGAGGGACTCAGAATTGCTGAGAGATTTAACTGCTGCGTTGTGAAGCCAAGAAAATTGAAGAATGGTTGCTGGTGTATTGGTCGATGGGTGGGGACTGGGAATGAGGTAGAAGGCCTAAAATGCCCTCCTTCGTTTTAAATCCTATACCTATCCATCTTCATTTGCCAAGTCAAGCCCCGGTATCACAGAAACTTTTCATTTTTATTACGAAAATTTCAAACATATCCAAAGGTGGATATATTTAATAGTATGCTTTTAAAAATAGTATAATGGAAGAGTATAATGGCATCTTGGGGAATATACCCATCATCCAAAGCCAACAATTAAGATTTCTGCTGTACTTGCTTTGGCTACCAGTTTTTCTTTCCTCCCTTCCTCCCACCCTCCTTTCCTTCTTTTCCTGAAGTATTTTAAAGCTGCTTTCTAACCACATGTCATTTTAGCCTACATACTTAGTGTGTATCTCTAAAACATATGGAAGTTTTTCTTACATTTTCTTACATTAGGCATGGTTCATTAGAATCATCTAGCACCCAGTCTGTATTTAAATTCTCATTGTCCCAACTGTTTCTGTTATAATAGGCTTGTCAGAGAACCTTTTTCCAGTCAAACCTGTGGCTCTCATTTTTAATAAAACCCAGTTACAATCAACAGATGTTAATTAAGTGCTGACCCATGGCAAACGTTCTGGACTCAAATATAGTATCTCATGTTGATTAACTTTTCATGCATGTCTAAATTTTACCTTCCTTCCTAATTTGTAATCCCCATGTTTATCTCACAGTACCCAATATGGCGGTATGTATGTAGTAGGACTTTCATAAACCTGTGAGGTATATTTGCTGCCTGCCTGATTGAGAGCTAGTATGTTAGGCTTTTGTTGGCGATATAAACTTATGATGTAGTTACAGGTAAACCACGGTTGGGAACTTAGATATCCAGAGAGGGGGAATTCTTCTGTGGTTTGTGAACGCATTATTGTCTGGATGTCACTGGGACCCGCAACAGTGTGGTTCCAGTATTTTCACTTTGTTAAACATGTGCACCGTTTTTCTTTTTACATTCTTGACTTTAAAGAATTATAGAAAATAATTCTTTGAACTCCAAAACTTGAGGGAAAAAAAAATCCCCTACATTTTAGACCTGTGTCAGGAATAAAAACTGGCTTTGACTTTATTAAACAATTCCTTTCCTGTGGAGTATATTGAGTACCCCTTTTGAAAGAGGAATTTAGAATATCTTAGGCGAGCTTCCATTTTATGGGTATTCATAAACATTCTAGTCAAACAGGAACATTTGGCTGTACTTTTAAATGTTTTCACACTGAATTCATATTGTTTTTTCCTTCTTCTGAAAGCCCCAGTGGATTCATTACAGTACTGCAGCAACTTCATCAAAGTAAAGGCTTTTGTATAAGCTACTTAAACAATGTTATCATTCATTATAATTGAATCGTTATAATTGAATGTGGAAGTAAACTATCTAAAGATAATGTGCTCATATTTATCTATCACCAGAAAAACCCCACAAACAAATGTGTGTTATAAAATGGATATAGTTACTTGTATTGATTACTAGATAAAGGAAAATCTCTGATGACATTATTTGGATATTTAGGTCCAGAGAAAATTTCTTAAAGTTTTTTTTTTTTTTTTGGAGAGGCATATTTTAATTTTTCAAGAGAAAATAACGGTAACTAAATGTGTATCAGCACATTCTGTTATTATGTGTCATATGATGTTAATTTTTCTACCTGTGATTAAGATCTCCAGATTTTAAAAAATATATGTAAAGGAAATTTCATTTGTGACTCAGTGAAAGATAATTAAGTTTTTGGTAAATGCTATTTTAGAATTTTTTTGTTGGTTTTTTGAGGACTTGATTAATTAAAAAAAAATTTTTTAAAAATAGTATCTTGGTTTGTTTTTTTTTTTTTTTGGGGGGGGCGCCGTGCTATGTGGCATGTGGAATCTTAGTTCCCTGACCAGGGATCAAACCCGTGCCCCCTGCAATGGAAGCGTGGAGTTTTAACCACTGGACTGCCAGGAAGTCCAGATGACTTGATTAATTTAAATGATTTGTTTAAAGACAAAAAATCTGGCCATCTTAAATTTATTGCGTAGCAAAATAATTGAGCTTCTTTGCAGAAAAATTAACATTTTAATGTAAAAGTCTTACAATAGTTATAAAATTTGTGAGCTTTCTAGGAAGATGACTTTTGGAAGTTTACTTACATACTTACTTGACTTTTATAATGCAATGATTTTTTTTTTTTGAGTGACCACTGTGAGTGCTGGCAGGGAATCAAAGTCCTTTAGCACAGTGGTCTTTTTCAATAGTAACAAATAACTCTGGGGTAACCAACTACTCACAAGCTATTGAACCATGCAACTGTAAAAACTTGTGTCAGACAAGGGGTGGGTGAATGGGAAAAATGAATCTGGAAGCACCTGTTCTGGAAATAAGTCTTGAGGTGTCAGAGTAGGTCAGACGGAAAGCCAGCAGACACAGATTTAAGGTGAATGCTGTGATGGGAACCCCATGGCCCAAGAGCAGGAACCTGGAGCCAGAGGGCCTCAGGCCTGGGCAGGTAAATGAGATTTAGGGATGAAGCAGCAGAAGATTTGAATGAGAATGACAAGACGTATATAGCCTGTGAAAACAGATGAAACATCTTTCGCTGCTCAGTTATCTTTTGCTGCCATTTACTTTGGCAAGTCTTGTGACCCTCAGAGCAGTAGAGGAAGCTTCTGACGTAGCTGGCCTAATCGTTTAGCTAGCATGCATTCCAGCAACAACACAGGGTCTGGTGAAGCTGCGGAACAAACCAAGCACCGGAAAAAACAACAGGTAGCAGAGGCTGGCTCTAGCCAGGGACTCAAGGACACACAGGGCCTTGATACATCGGGTCAGGTGCAGGCCAACAGATGTGGGAGGTGTGTGTGTGCACCCAGCTCCAAGGATCTGCCGTGAACAGCACTAGATCAGTGCTTCTGAGTGGGGTCCATAGACTACTGCTGATTTGTCATAATGTGGTGGTTTCTGGTTTCAGGAGAAGAAGCAGTGAAATGTTTCAAAAACGCATTGCACAGATCTGAACTATAAGATTTGTGATAGTTGTTACAGAGGTTCTATAATGAGTACATTTTCAGTGTCTCATATACTGCAAGAAGTATGTCATTTAGTTCATCTTGAGTTATACTCTGTTTAGAAAGTGCAGTTCTTTGTCATATAATTTGGACATTATTTATAATTGTTAAGTTTTTTTTTAAGCACTGTGTTGCATATCCCTAATTCCTTAAAAGGAGTTGGTTCACTGAAGCTTAAAAGTAGTGATGGAAATAGTAATACAAATAAAAATCTCAATAATGGTGTAAGAATAAATGGCAAACAGTACACATGTGTGGATACCAGATGGAAATCTATATGTTCTGACACAAGTGAAATAACCAATGTTATGATTACACACAAAAGCCAAAAAAGAAAAATATGTGTAGAATTATCATACATTGTATCTGAAAACTAGTTTTAGTTGTATCATGTAGCCATTCATTGCTAGTACCCAGTATAGTGTCATTGTGAAATTTTATTAAAGTGACATGAAGCTATTGAAGTTCTCTAATTTTTTTTAAGCAAATTGCAGTGACATTTGATAAAACAATTCAAAATTTCAGATATAGATTGCCTGTTCAGCCTTCTTGCTCATTTTTCAGCTGTTTTTTTAAAAAAATGGATTTATAGGAATCTATTATATATTCTGGAAATGTGAGTCTTTTGCAGTTATATGGCATTTCAAATATCTTCTCTTGTTCTGTGACCTGACTTTTTTCCTTTTTTATTGATACTTTTTGAGGAATAGAAGTAATTCATTTTAAGGCAGTCAAGTTTATCTCTCTTTTCCCTGATGTTAATTTTATAATGTCTAGACATCCCGAAGAATAATGCCCCCACCTTGTTCTTCCTCAGAAGGATCTTGGCTGTTCTTTGCACCTTGCATTTCCATGTAAATTTTGGAATCAGCTTGTCAAATATTGTAAAAATATGTGTGGGATTTTGATGGGAATTTATTGAATTTATAGGTCAATTTGAAAAAATTGATATTATTATAATATTGAGTCTTCAGTGCATGAGTATGGCGTATCTCTATTAGGTTTATCTTAATATTTCTCAATAATGTGTATTGTTTTATGTGTAAAGATTTTTAAACATCATAGGTATTTGATTTTTGTTTAATATAAATTGTATCTTTTAATATTTTTCATTTTCTACTTAATTGTTGATGGAATATACAAGGGCAGTTGGCTTTTGTATACTGTCTTTTATACAAGAACTTGTACTTTCATAAATTCTTATAATTTACCCATAAATTTTCTTGGATTTCCTCTGTAAATATTATTTCTGCAAATAATGACAGTTTGTTCTTACACTTCTAATTCTTAAACCTTTTAGTTTTCTTGCCTTATTGCTATGTCCAGGGTTTGCAGTAAAATGTTAAATACTAGTAAAAATGGAGGGCATTTTTGTCTTGTTTCTAATTTCAGAACTTCAACATTAAGTATAATGTTTGCTGAGGTCTGAGTTCTCTTCCTTCCCTAGTTGCTAAGAGTTTTTATCATGAATGAAGGTTGAGTTTTAGCAAATGCTTTTGCTTCATTTATTAGGGTGATCATATGATTTGTCTCCTCAACTGATTAATATAGTAGATTCCATTGATTTTGTTTGAGTTTCGAATGTTAGACTTATCTTGCATTTTTGGAATAAACCTAACTTAGTCACAACTTTTCTTCTTTTTAATATTGCTTTGTTCAATGTACTATTATATGGTTTAAACTAGCATTTATGTTCATGAGTGAAACTGGTCTGTAAAATTTGTTTCTTATACTTGTTGGATTTTGGAACCAAAGTGATGCCTCACTGAATAATTGGGGACTGATTCCTCTTTTTTTATTCTTGGATGAATTTTTGTAAGATTAGCATTATTCTTCCTTAAATGTTGAGTAGAACTTGCTGGAGAAGCTCTCAGAAGTTTTCTTTGTGGAAAAGTTTTTAATTGTGGTTTTAATTTCTTTAGTAGTTACAGACCTGTATAGCTAAGGGTTTATTCTGTGCCAGTTTTGGTAATTTGTATTGTCTAGGAATTTTTCCATTTTATCTAAATAGTCAAAAAATGTTAGCTGAAATATTCAGTATCCTTTATTATTTTGTAATGCTACAGAAGCTATAGTAATCTCCCATTTTCATTCTTATTTGTGTCTTTTCTTATTTTTTCTTGATCAGTATTACCTTTGGTTTATCATTTTATTAGTCTTTTCAGGGAACCAACTTTAAGCTTTTTGAACTTCTCTGTTGTACTTTGTTTTATATTTCCTTAATTTCTGCTCTTGTCTTTATTTTTCTATTTTCTTTGGGTTTATTTTGCTGTTAATAACTTCTTGAGATGGATGGTTAGCTTATTACTTTTCTGCCTTTCTCTAAGCTTTTATAGCTTATTTATTTTCTTCTAGACACTCTTTTAGCTACATCCTTCAAGTTTTGATATACTGTATTTCCATTATTATTAAAATATTTTCTAATTTCTGGTGAGATTTCTTCTTTGCCCATAGATTATTTAGATTGTTTAATTTCCAAAATTGTGATTATCTTCTTGTCTGCTTCTATCACTTACTGAGAACAACGTATAAAAACAAATTCCATTCTCATTGTGTATTTTCTATTTCTCCTTGTAATTCTTTCCTCTTTTGTTTTCTCATTTACTTTTTATATTTGTATTATCTCAGCACATGCAAGTCTAAAAAATCATTACCCAACTCAGGAAATGTACATGTGGATATAAAATGGCTGATGTATATTTAAATATGTTGATGTACATATATACATGTGTACATCAAGTGTTCACAAAAGGTAACTGTGGAATAGTTCTAATGATAACAAGCTACCATTTATTGAGCAGTTATACTCAGATACTGTAACATACACTGTAGTTTACATACATTTTTGTGTTTAATTTTCAAAGCAACACTATTAGGTCATTGTATTATCCCTCTTTTACTGATGAAAAAACTGAGGCTTAGAGATAGTAAATAATTTGAATCAGTTCATGCAGCTAGGAAGTAGAAGAGTTGGATTTCAACTAAATCTGACTTGGAAGTCTTTGTTCTTAACCACAGTATTGTACTAATCTTTATATATTAGTTGTCTTCAGGAACTATTTAATGTAAACCTTTGTAAACGATATCATTTTTAAAGTTTATTTTTTGGATTAAAGACTTTTATTGATGTATAGTTAATGTACAGTATTATGTAAGTTACGGGTGTACAATACAATAATTCACAATTTTAGTTATTATAAAGTATTGGCTATATTCCCTGTGTTGTACAATATGTCCTTGTAGCTTATTTCATACATAGTAGCTTGTACATCTTAATCCCCTACCCCTATATTGCCCCTCCCCTCCTCCCTCTCCCCCCGGTAACCACTAGTTTGTTTTCTGTATCTGTAAGTCTGTTTCTTTTTTTGTTATATTTACTAGTTGTATTTTTTAGATTCCACATATAAGTGACATCATACAGTATTTGTATTTCTCTGTCTGACTTATTTCACTTAGCCTAATACCCTCCAAGTCCATCTGTGTTGTTGCAAATGGCAGAATTTCATTCTTTTTTATGGTTGAGTAGTATCCCATTGTGTATATATACCACATCTTCTTTATCCATTCATCTGTTGATGGACACTTAGGTTGCTTCCATGTCTTGGTAGTCATGAACAATGCTACTATGAACATTGGGGTACATGTATCTTTTTGAATTAGTGTTTTTGTTTTTTTCAGATATATACCCAGGAGTGGAATTGCTGGGACATATGGTAGTTCTTTTTTTTTTTTTTTTATAATTTTTATTGGAGTATAGTTGATTTACAATGTTGTGTTAGTTTTAGGGTACAGCAAAGTGAATCAGTTATACATACATATACATATATTCACTCTTTTTTAGGTTCTTTTCCCATATAGGTCATTACAGAGTTTTGAGTAGAGTTCCCTGTGCTATTACAGTAGGTCCGTATTAGTTATCTATTTTTTGTATAGTAGTGTGTATATCTCAATCCTAGTCTCCCAATTTATCCCTCTCCCCCATTCTGTTTTTAGTTTTTTTGAGAAACCTCCACACTGTTTTCCACAGTGGCTGCACCAATTTACATTCCCACCAACAGTGCAGGAGGGTTCCCTTTTCTCCACATCCTCGCCAACATTAGTTATTTGTGTTCTTTTTGATGATAGCCGTTCTGACAGGTGTGAGGTGATAGCTCATTGTGGTTTTGATTTGCATTTCCCTCATGATTAGCGGTATTGAGCATCTTTTCATGTGCCTCTTGGCCATCTCCACGTCCTCTTTAGAGAAATGTCTATTCAGGTCCTCTGCCCATTTTAACATTATTTTAAATGGCAGCAACATGAATTTCAGCCTTTTCAGTTTAATAAGTAAAGAATACTAAATGTAGTCGTAATCAACTCTCTACAATGTGAATTTTATTTTTCTGCTTATATCAATAATACAAGTTTATTGTTTAAAACTCAAGTAATATAGAAATATGTAAGGAACTAAAAATCTTCTAAGATTCTGTCATCCTGAGATAACCCCCACTGACATTTTGAGGACCATGTTTCCATACTCTTCTCTCTGTATATATTCATATATATTTTACATAAAAGGGATCTTAATTGCCATTTTTATTACGGACTGAAGTTTATATTTTTGAATGCTAGAGAGCAGAACACATTGCTTTATGGTGTTAAGGTTTGTTACCAAAGCAACTATCATTAATTTCTTACTTTAATCTTACCAGGTCAAGGTAGGCAATGAAGTTGCTACTGGAACAGGACCTAATAAAAAGATAGCCAAAAAAAATGCTGCAGAAGCAATGCTGTTACAACTTGGTTATAAAGCATCCACTAGTCTTCAAGATCAACTTGACAAGGTGAGAGTTAAATTTACATGGACAAGTTCTATCCTGTCAGGGTATAAAAGTGATGAGCAAATTCTGTCCCAGTGTTCCTTGACTCTAAGTACTGTCTTAACTGGTGTTAAAGTAGATGTCAAGTTTTAACTTTTCTAAGGTGGTACTCTATCTTCATATCTTTAAAGATAGATTCTCCAGGTATAAAATAACAGCTGTTTAGGGTTCAAGATAAAATATTATAATCTTATAATTAGAAAATACTAAAAGTTCATTGTATCATTATACATATCTTATATAATACCAATGTAATAATTTTAGCTTACTGACTGATGATTTTTGCCTTATGTACACAGTTTTAATTCGTGCTTTTTTAAGAATAGAGGTTGTTAGCCTTTATTTCTGGAATACAGCTGGAAACACTGGAAATAAAGATCCTGATTACACCTTTAGGGCAGGAACTATATAGGACAGACACTCTATAAACTAATTTTTCTATTTACTTTAAATTAAAGGTAAACTCAGAGGGTGTTTATTTTCTGCCAAGACTTGTGTTCATGGTTCCCTATTTCTTCTGCAGCAGGTAATGACATCATTAACACCTACCTCTGTTGCAAGAGAAGCTGAGAACCTTGAATTCAGGACTTGGCAGATAACTTGGCAGGAACTGGCTTCATTTCACTTTGTATTAAATTATCATTTTATCTATACATGTGTATAAATTATTTTTATTAAACATTTTATTTGTATGAACATTCACAAAACAGGCGTAATAATTATTTCTATCATAAACAATATGCTTTTTTCCATGCCATTTTCTCACATAAGGATTCTGTTTCAGGGATATTTTCAGTTTCTGCAGGAACATCTTTCTGAAGGTTAGAGTAGAAATGAAATCATCTATTAAAAAATATTTAGATACGCTTTTCTTTTTAAGGCACTACGAATATCTAGGCAGTTATTTTGAGTGATTAAAAATTATTTGTCTGTGTGATATCACTGGAGATTTCAATTCTGTTTTTATAACCTGGCTAATGAATGCTTTTTCTTCTTTTAAAAAAATATTTGTAACATGAAACCTAACATGTGTTCAAGTTTCTATAGTTCTTATATTGTGTATATGTTGTTTTAACTTAACACATTTATATTGACTTAAAATTGATAGGTGATTTATAAAAATACGTCAAAATAAATCTCATAGACATTTATTTGTAAGTTAAGTGAAAATAAAATAGAACAAAAAACTGGCATTAATTTCATTAATTTGAAAAACGTTTTTTGCTTACCCACTGTGTTATTAGTTAGGGTTCTCCAGAGGAACAGAGCCCGACAGAGAGAGAGAGAGTGTGTGTGTGTGTGTGTGTGTGTGTGTGTGTGTGTGTGTGTGTGCGCGCACGTGTGCGTGTGTGTATCACACGGAGATTTTTTAAAGGAATTGGCCCATGCAATTTTGGAGGCTTGGCTAGTCCAAAATTTGCTGGGGAGGCTGGCAGGCTGGAGACTCAGGAAGGAGCTGCAGAGTCCAGAGGCGATTGGCTAGAGAGCTGCCTCTCGCTCCAGGGAAGGTCAGCCTTTTTCTAGGCAGGACTTCAACTGTTGAGGCCCACCCACATTATAGAGAGCCATTTGCTTTACTCAAAGTTCAGTGATTTAAATGTAAATCTCTTCCAAAAACACCCTCACAGAAACACCCGGAATAACATTTGACCAAATATCTGAGAACTGTAGCCCAGACAAGTTGACACATAAAATTAACCACCACCCCCACTAAATGCCAAACACTTAAAATTGAAGATAATGGGATGACTGGAATTTTGTCCCTGCACTCAGGAAACTGACCAGTAAGTGTTAGGGGTGAGGAGCTTTAATCATATAACAAAAATTATAGTATAATTAAAATTCTAGATATGTGAAGATGAATCTGGAAAGTCAGGAATAGCTGAGACCACTGTTTTTATGTGAAGTAAAGAGCTTTTGAATTATTAATTTGAGATTTGAACTTGAAAGTGACATGATCTGGTTTGCTTTCTTCAAAAGACAGTCCTATAAGTAATGTAGTGAATGGATTTGGGCAGGACAGGACTGAAGGCAGGGAGGCCAGTGCTAGCAGGATTGTTCAGGTGAAAGATGCTGAGGGTCTGAACTAAGGCAGTGGTGGTAGAGAGGAGAGGGGAAAGACACCAGCAGTCCTTCTGAGGTGTACATGATGAGATGTCAGTAGCAGATAATGTGCGTGGGGGTACAGGAAGAAGGAGGAGGAAAGAATACCTGCAAAAGGGGCAGTAGAGAATGATCTTAAGAAGAAGGTGGCCGTCGTGTGCTGCAGAGATCAAATAAGAGAAGGAGTGAATACAATGATTTGTCAATAAGAAGATCTTTGGAGAATGTAGCAAAAGCAATTAAAAAAACAAACCTGTAAAAGCAGTTTTTAAAAACTTGGCTTTTGAAAAAAATAAGCAAGATATGTACGTGATTAAAAGAATTTAAATAGCACAAAAGAGTAAACAGTGAAAAAAAAATGTTAGTCTCACTTCACCCTGAGACCCTCAGTCTCTTGGTCTCTCTTCCTAAAAAGTTATCTCCCACAGTGAGTTAATATTTGTACATCGTGTAGAATAGTGTCTGGAATATAGTGAATCTTATGTAAGGATTTGATAAATAAAGATGAAATAAATATCCTTACAGAGATATTCTATGTGTATGCACTAACATACCCCCTTTAAAAAAATTCAGATTTATCGAGTTGCGGTTCAATAAATTTCGACGTGTGTGTGTGTACATGCACTGACCACCATCACAATTAAGATTTATAACATTTCTGTTACCCCAAACAGTTCCTTAATGCCCATTTATAGTAAATGTCTTCTCCTTTCCTCAGCCCTTGCCAAGCACTGGTCTGATTTCTGTCTCTATAATTTTGCCTTTTCCAAAATGTTGTATAAATTGAATCGTACATTATGTAGCCTTTAGCGTCTGGCTTCTTTTTTTTTTTTTTTAATAAATTTATTTATTTATTTTTGGCTGCATTGGGTTTTCATTGCTGTGTGTGGGCTTTCTCTAGTTGCGGCGAGCCCCCTGCTACTCTTTGTTTTGGTGCACGCGCTTCTCATTGTGGTGGCTTCTCTTGTTGCGGAGCATGGGCTCTAGGCGTGAGGGCTTCAGTAGTTGTGGCGCGCATGCTCAGTAGTTGTGGCTTGTGGGCTCTAGAGTGCAGGCTCAGTAGTTGTGGCCCATGGGCTTAGTTGCTCTGTGGCATGTGGGATCTTCCTGGACCAGGGATCAAACCCATGTCCCCTGCAATGGCAGGCAATTCTTAACCACTGCGCCACTAGGGAAGTCCCGTGTCTGGCTTCTTATCGCTGAGATTCATGCACGTTGTTGCATTTATCATTCATTTGTTCTGTTTTATTGTTTGTCACTGTTTTATTCTTCACCAACATTTAGGTTGTTTGTAGTTTGAGGCTATTATAAATAAAGTGGTTAAAAACATTCATGTACAAATCTTTATTGTACATATTCTCTAGTATATCCTATAGGTGCACAGTTAAATAATAAGTACCGTGTCACTTTACAAGAAACTGAAGATGTTTTCCAGAAGGGCTGTACCATTTTGCATTTCCACAAGCAATGTTTGAGATTTCCAATTAGTCCACATCTTTTCCCGCTCTTGTTATTGTCATTTAGCTTTGATCATGCTAGTAGGTGTATAACATTATCTCTTTGGATTTTAATTGCATTTTCCCTAATTAATAATGCTGAGTAGTTTATCATGTGTTTATTTACCATTCATATCTCTTCCATGAAGTATTTGTTCAAAATTTTTGTCTTTTAAAAAACTGGATGGTTTGCTTCCTTATTATTGGGTTGTAAAAGTTCTTTATATATTTTGTGTGCCAGTGTTCTGTCAGATAAAGGACTCCCCTCTCCTCCCTTCCTGCCTTCTCTCCTTTTTTTATGTACGTTCAGGCACCACATTTGTTTAAAAGATGAGTACTTTTTCCATTGAATTCCTTAGCACCTTTGTTGAAAATCAATTGACCACATAAGTATGGGTCTGTTTCTAGATTCTCTATTCTGTTCCATTAATCTGTATGTCTATTCTTCAGCTATTACAACTGTATATAGAGTGTAGCTTTTTTGCTATGGTTTCAAATCAGATAAAGAATTCCATCTTTGTTCTGCTTTTTAAAAATCTTTTTGGTTAATCTAGAGTCTTTGCATTTTCATAATAAACTGTAGAGTCAATTTCTACCAAAAAATATCCAGTTGGGATTTTTCTTTGGGATTGTGTTGACTATATACATCAGTTTTACATAAATTGATATCTTAAGAATATTGAGTCTTCCAGCCCATGAACAAGATCTAGCTCCCTGTTTATTTAGGTTTTTAGAAATAGATCCCAGCAGTGTTTTGTACTTTTTCATAGAAATATCTTGTACATTTTTAATGTTTATCCCTAAGCGTTTCATGTTTGTGGATGCTATTGTTAATGGTATTGGTTTTTAATTTTAATTTCCAATTCTTCTTTTCTAGCATATAGAAATACAATTGTCTTTTATATATTGACCTTGTATCCTGTGACCTTGCTAAACTGACTTATCAGTTAGGTTAGCTTATTTTGTAGATTTTTTTGTGATTTTCTGCATCAATGATGTGTCATCTGTGAATAAAGACAGTTTTTTTTCCTTTCTAATCTGTATGCTTTTTATTTATTTGTCTTGCTTTATTGCCCTGAGTAGAACATCCAGAGCAGTGTTGAATAGAAGTGATTGATTGTTGAATAGGAAAGCAGATATCTTTACCTTGTTTCTGATCTTACGAGGAAATCATTGTCTTTCACCATTATCTACTGTGATGCTTGCAGGCTTTTTATATATGCTCTATATCAGGCTGATAGTTCCTTGTATTCTTGCATTGTTGAGAAGTTTTTTTTCCCCTTAATTATCAGTGAATGTTGAACTTTGCCAGATGCTTTCTGTGCATCTGTTGGGATACTCACGTGACTTTTCTGTGTAGTTTGTGGATATGGTGAATTTTTTTATTGATGGATTTTAAAAAATTTATGTGATATAGGTTCCCCCACTATCTGAAAGTATAGCGTTCCTATGAAACATTTTGTAAACCAGAACAGCCTAAAATGAAGAAGTGTTTACCTTAGGACACATCTTGGTAACGGATGCACAACATAAATCCAGATAAAGCACAGATCTTCAGACGCAGTTCAAAGCTATGGCGGCTGGATGCTGAGATGCTGCATGTAGTTGCCGCTCTTGGTGTGCGCTGCCTCAGTGATGGTTACCTGCAAAATAAACGCTGAATGGTATTTTTGGTTTTTCATAAAAGTGAAAACCCTCTTTGCATTTCTTTTGGTCAGCAATAACAGGTAGTAGTGCAGGTCTTTCATAAAAGCAAATGGCATAAAGTAAACTTTCAAAAGGTGGGGGATAGCTGTATATACATACATAACAAAGATTACCGTTTTAACCATTTTTAGGTGTACATTTCAGTGGCATTAAGTACAGTTACAGTGTTGTGCAACGATCACCACTATCCACAGCCAGAAAGTTTTCATCATCCCAAGTAGAAATACTGGTTTTAGTATCACTGTCAGGGTAGCGCTGGCCTCCTATAGTAAGTTTGGAAGTATCTCCTCCTCTTTCATAGTCTCAAAGAGTTTGGTATTCTTTCTTCCTTAATTGTTGGGTAGAATTTACCAGTGGAGCCATCTGGGTTTAGAATTTTTTCTGTAGGAAGGTTTTAAGTATAAACTGAGTTTAAAAAATAGATATAAGACTACTCAGATTATCTACTTCTGCTTGAGTGAGCTTTGGCAGTTCGAATCTTTCAAGGAATTTGTGCATTTCATCTAAGTTGAGTTTAATGGTATAAAATTGTTCATAACACTGCCTTATCATTCTTTTAATGGCTACAGCATCTGTAGTGATATTTTCTCTCTCATTTCTGATATTGATAATTTGTTTTTTCTCTTTTTTTCTCCTGATCAATCTGGCTAGGGGTTTATCAATTATTTTTATCCTTTTCAAACAACCAGGTTATGGTTTCATTGGTTTTTCTCTATTTTTCTGTTTTCAATTTTATTGATTTCTGCTCTTTATTTTATCCTTCCTTCACTTGCTTTGGATTTAATTTTCCATTCTTTTTCTAGTTTTGTAAGCTAGAAGCTTAGACTGTGGATCTGAGAACTTTCTTCTTTTCTAATATAAGAATTTAATGATATGTATTTCTCTTTAAGCACTGGTTTAGCTCTGTCCCACAGATTTTGACTAGTTGAGTTTTTATTTTTATTCATTTCAAAATTTGTTCTAATTTCCCTTTGATTTCTTCTTTCAAGTCCTGTGTCTCTTCTGATTTTCTGTTTACTTCTTCTATCAAGTGTTAATGTCTCCAGCTAGAAATTTGGATTTATCTACTTTCAGTTTTATCAATTTTGTTTTATGTACTTTGAAGCTATGTTGTTACATACATATACCTTTAGGGTTGTTATGCCTTTATGATGACTTGGCCACTTTATTATTATGTCATTTTTTTTCTCTCCCTGGTAACATTCCTTGTTCTGAATTCTTCTTTGTCTGATGTTAATATAGTCACTCCAGTTTTATTTTGGTTAGTGTTTGTGTGGGATATTTCCCCCCCCATCATTTTACTTTTAGCCTATCTGTGTCTTTATGTTTAAATTGGTTTCTTTTAGAAAGCATATAATAGGGTCTTGCTTTTTAAAATATAATTTGACAATCTCTGCCTTTTAGTTGGGGGTGATCAGACCATTTGTACTTTACTATAGCTGTTGATGTGGTTGGATTTAAATCTACCATCTTATTAGTTGTTTCTGTTTTTTCCATTTACTCTTTGTTCACTTTTTTCTCTTTCACCTTCGATGTGGTCATACATTTTACTTCTCTCTATATACTATAAAACCCACAGTTTGTTGTTACTAATTTTGCTTTATATAGTCAATCTTTTTATGTGGTTAAAATCAGGAAAAGTATCTTATATTTAGTTTCATTTTTTTACCATTTTCAGAATTTTTCATTCATTTATATAGATCTAAATTTCTTTCCGGTATTATACTCTTGCTTGTAGAACTTCCTTTAATAATACTTGTATTAGAAGTTCTGCTGGCAGTGATTTCTGTCAGCTTTTGTTTGATGAGAAATTTGTTATTTCATCTTCATTTTAAAAATTATTTTTGTCTGGGTATGGCATTCTGGGTTTTTGTGTTTCTTTCAGCACTTTAAAAGATCTTGTTCCACTGTCTTCTGACTTGCATAGTTTTTTATGTGAAGTCTGTTGTAATTCTTATCTGCCTTCTTTTTCCCCTCTTGATGTGCTTTTTTCTCCCCTCTGAAGGCCTTCAAAATTTTCCTTTTTCATTACTTCTCAGCAGTTTGACTCTGATGTGTCTAAATTTGATTCTTTCCTTTCTTCCTCCTTCTCTTCTTCCCTCTTCTCCCTCCTTCCTCTTTCGTTTCTCTCTTTTGCCTCCTTTTCTTCCTCTTCCTCCTTCCTTTCTCCTTTTTGTATTTTTCCTGCTTAGTGGTCTCTGAACACATTGGATCTGGGATTTGTTCTCATTCAGTTATTTTGTCAAATTCTCAAGTATCATCTTTTAAAATATTTCTTCTTCCTTGTTTTCTCTCTCCTTGGGAGTTTCCAGTTACGCATTTGTTAGCCTATTGGTATTGTCTTAATAGATCCAGAATCTTCTGTTCCTTTTTATTTTTCACTCCTTTTTTTTTTCCTGTTTCTCAGTTTGAGTAATTTCTATTGATTTATCTACAATATTACTGATTATTCTCCAGCTGTGTTCATCTGTTAATAATGACATCAATATTAATTTTCTTCTGTGGTATTTATCTCCCTAGGGTTTCCATCTGCTTTTTTTCTATAATTTCTGTTTTTCTCCTGAAATTCTCCAAATGTTCATTCATGTTGTTTGCCTTTTACATTAGATCTTTTAACCTATTAATCATAGGTATTGTAAAATTTATTTCTTAGAGTTCTAGCATCTGGGTCATCTCTGGGTCCTGTTTTGTTGACCTCTCCGTCTTTTGACAAAGGGTTATTTCTTTTTGTAGTTTTGCGTGTCTCATAATGTTTGAATGAATGTTGGACATTGTGTATTGAGAAACATTAGAGGCTGAGTTAAATAGCATTTATGTTGAGAAATAGGCACATCTCTTCTTCTGTCAGACTGTTACTATGGAGGGTGGCATCAATCTAGTCAGTAGTTGGGCTTGTTTTGGGTTTTGTTGTTGCCACAGTCTATTAACTTCAAATTCCTTTAGCAGTGGTTTGCTGTTATCTGTGTTTTGTTTGGGGTAAGGTTTGGGGAGGGTTTTTCCTCAATGTTTCTGCTCCATCCTCAGGTTGCAGCAGTCCTTTCTTTGCTCTGCCATGAGGTGAGGGGTATCTCTATGCTTTGTAGTCAACTGCTCCTACTTATTATTTGACCATAGGATTGTGTTGGGTAAGGGAGCATAATTCTTATTTTTTTTTTAACATCTTTATTGGAGTATAAGTGCTTTACAATGGTGTGTTAGTTTCTGCTTTATAACAAAGTGAATCAGCTATACATGTACATATATCCCCATATCTCTTCCCTCTTGCATCTCCCTCCCTCCCATTGTCCCTATCCCACCCCTCTAGGTGGTCACAAAGCACCGAGCTGATCACCCTGTGCTATGCGGCTGCTTCCCAATATCTATCAGTTTTACATTTGGTAGTGTATATATATCCATGCCACTCTCTTTGTCCCAGCTTACCCTTCCCACTCCCCATGTCCTCAAGTCCATTCTCTAGTAGGTCTGCATCTTTATTCCCGCCCTGCCCCTAGGTCCTTCATGACCTTTTTTTTTTTTTTTAGATTCCATATATATGTGTTAGCATACGGTATCTTTCTGACTTACTTCACTCTGTATGACAGACTCTAGGTCCATCCACCTTACTACAAGTAACTCAATTTCGTTTCTTTTTATGACTGAGTAATATTCCATTATATATATGTGCCACATCTTCTTTATTCATTCATCTGTTGATGGACACTTAGGTTGCTTCCAAACCCTCAGAATGGGAGAGAATATTTGCAAATGAAGCAACTGACAAAGGATTAGTCTCCAAAATTTACAGGCAGCTCATGCAGCTCAATATCAAAAAAACAAACAACCCAATCCAAAAATGGGCAGAAGACCTAAATAGACATTTCTCCAAAGAAGATATACAGATTGCCAGCAAACACATGAAA
Source organism: Balaenoptera physalus (assembly GCF_965194825.1). NCBI lineage: Eukaryota > Metazoa > Chordata > Mammalia > Artiodactyla > Balaenopteridae > Balaenoptera > Balaenoptera physalus. Next base: position 18,396,497 of record NC_138895.1, on the reverse strand, counting down.
GAATGCTCAACATCATTAATCATTAGAGAAATGCAAATCAAAACTACAATGAGATATCACCTCACACTAGTCAGAATGGCCATCATCAAAAAATCTACAAACAATAAATGCTGGAGGGGGTGTGGAGAAAAGGGAACCCTCTTGCAGTGTTGGTGGGAATGTAAATTGATACAGCCACTATGGAGAACAGTATGGAGGGTCCTTAAAAAACTAAAAATAGAACTACCATATGACCCAGCAATCCCACTACTGGGCATATACCCTGAGAAAACCATAATTCAAAAAGAGTCATGTACCACAATGTTCATTGCAGCTCTATTTCCAATAGCCAGGGAGCATAGTTCTTGATTTTCTTGTCCAACTTCATTCTCAGACAGACTCTATGGGCCTGGGGCTCAGAGGTGGGTTTTTCCTACTATTTCTACCTCCTTCCCCACGGTAGCCAAACTTTACTTTGGATCTGTAGGTTGTGTTGGGTGCAGTAGAGTTTTCCAGCCCCTTTCCCAGCATTTTCAGACATCTGCTTTGTATTGGCGCAGGGTCTTTCTCTCAAGAGGGTTTTCTGTCCTCCCTTTTTTTTTTCCTGGAGTAGATAGCTTTTGCTTCTACTCTTTACCCAGAAGCAATGAGTCTTTGCCTGAGCTTTTGGGTTAATAAAATTTCCTACCTCTACCCCAGAGGCAGATAGGATTTGTTTCTCTCCTTTCTTAGTGGCTTGAGCTTTTGTCTTTGTATGAGAGAAGACTAGAGGAGTGTGCAAAGTTCTTGGCTTTTCTCTCAGTGACAGACATTCACCTGCTTCATACCTGTACCACCGAGTGGGGCTCTCTCCGGTTTCCTGATGTACCTACAGTTGTCCTGAGTTCCCAGAGGAAGCCCATGGAAAAGCACTTCTCTCTGGAGTTCCTAGTTTTTCTAAACTGTTGTGCTAACCCACATGCAGTCTTTCAGAATTTACTAACATTTCATCTGCTTTCTTCTTACCAGCATTTTTGGTATTCATCTCTTCCTTCCTTGCTCTGCCAATGTTGAAATATTTTGTGAGCCCAGCCTCTCCTCAGAGGGGTTTGTCACTCTCTAGAATTCATGTCATTTGTTTGCTTTACAATCTCAGATCTCTGATGGGTTCAAGAAAAGTTATGATTTTTTACATTGTCTGGCTCTTTCTCATTGTTACATTTCTACATTCTAAGGAAGAGTGAAACACTGTCTCTACCTTTAAAAAAATATACTGATCTTGCATCTTGATTGTTTTTTCACTTACATGTTGGGGTTTCACTTATAACTTGGAATTTGTTCTACATCAAGATATAACTGGCATGTGCTTCATTCTTTTTTATATTTGTTTATTATATATTGATCAAAGTAATATAAGTAGTACTCATATATGTATAAGAAGTCAAGATTTATTCAAGATTAATGGTATAAAGACTCAAGTTTTATAATAAAAAATGATGCTATCCTGCACTGCAACTGACCATTTCTGTTTCCCCTTTTCCAAAGGCAACCACTCACTACCCGTTTTAGTTGTTCTGTTATTTTATACTGTCAGTAGCTTATACTGAGATTTCTTGGTGTTTTTTTTTCTTTTTAGGTTATTATCTGAGTTCCTGCTATGGAAAATGAAGATTTAGTTCTCTTATTCATACTCAACATGTATACTTTTCTATGTCTCTCTAATTTAACCCCAAACTCTCTGCCAAGTAAACACATCATGTACTTTTTTAGTTTCTTGGTTTTTCTTTCTTGGAGCTCTTTATCCTCCTCTTCTACTTTGGATTGTTTGTTTGATGGATCTGCTAAAGACCCACTATTTTGGTTCATTTCTTCACCATTTCACTGAAAGTTGCTTTTGCCTCTCTCCCTTGTTGAGTTGCCTGTTTTCTGGACAGTTTCCCTTATTCTTCATTTATTTCCTCGTGTTGATGGAGTACATGCTCTAGTAGCTTCCTGATAGAGGATACATGGGGAGTAAATTTTTTGAGATCTTATAGGTCTGATACATCTTTATGTTTCCCACACAGTTGATAGTTTTTCTGAGACATAATTCTAAATTAGAAATATTTTTTCACAGAGTTTTGAAGGCATTGCACCAATGTTTTCTACCTCTCAGCATTACTGTTGAAATTCCAAAGCCTCCTGATTCTTCAGCCTGTTATGAAACCTTTATGTTTCGTCTCCCTCTTGATGCTTTTCTAACTTCTTTTCTCAGGAGTTTGGAAAATTCATGGGTGATTGACTTGATTTGTATATTCTTTTATAAATTGTGTTAGGTGTTTGGGTTTCAGTCCAGAAATTCATATACTTTAAAAGTGGGAAACTCCTTATATTTTTTCTTTGATAATTTCTTTCCTTCCATTTTTGCTATTGTTTCTTTCTAGGTTACCTGTTAGTCTAATGGATGATCTTCTGATTCTTTCTTTCTTTATTTTCTATTTCTATCTCTTTTTCTTTATGTTCTGTTTTCTAGGAGATTTCTTCAATTTTGTCTTCCAGTCCTTCTTTGAAATATTTTGCTTCATCTGTTGTATTTTTTATTTCCCAGAGCTCTTTCTCATTCTCAGAATATTCCTCTTTATAACCTCCTGTTCTTGTTTAATGGGTGTAATATTTCTCTCTCTTTCTTTCTCTCTGAGAACTTTTTTTTTAAACCTTTTTTTTTTTTTGAAGTTTTATTCTGTTCCCTGTGTTGTCCTCACCATCCTTGTGGATTGGTAGGCTGGGTGTTGTCTTCTGAGGCCCAGCGAGGAAGGGAGCTGGGGAACCTTATCTTCCAGAATGTAAGGATGTAGCTTTGGACTCCATCTGCTTATTTGCAGTGTGGCATATAGATCCATCCCATCCTCAGCTGTACCTGGTGTCCAGAGTCTCTCTGTTTTAGGCTTTCTGAAGAGGAAACCTTTTAGGAAATCCTGTCTCCTTGGGGTCAAAGAGGTAACCTGGAAGTCTTATAGCATTTTTAATTTAAAAAAATTTTTTTTGATGTGGACCATCTTGAAATTTATTTATTTATTTATTTTTGGCTGTGTTGGGTCTTCGTTTCTATGCAAGGGCTTTCTCTAGTTGCGGCAAGCGGGGGCCACTCTTCATCGCGGTGCGCGGGCCTCTCACTGTCGCGGCCTCTCCTGTTGCTGAGCACAGGCTCCAGACGCGCAGGCTCAGTAGTTGTGGCTCATGGGCCCAGTTGCTCCACGGCATGTGAGATCTTCCCAGACCAGGGCTCGAACCCGCATCCCCTGCATTGGCAGGCAGATTCTCAACCACTGCGCTACCAGGGAAGCCCTCTCATAGCATTTTGAAAGACTTCCAAACAATCTTTCTGTTTTCATGCTCTTTCAGGATTCATCTTTAGGAGTACCAGGTGTGCTTCTGATTCCCGAGGCTTTCTGGGGTCCTGGAGCACAAATTGATTTACTCTTTGTTAGCTCTTTGCTGGCTTCTTGCTCTGCAGGTGAGGTTTCAGCCAGCTCACATCTGCTAAGTTAGTTACAACTAATCTACTTTGCAGGTTACCAACTTTGACTTACCTTTTCTGCTGTTGATTCCTTTCATATTCTGGGGAGGGTAGGGGCAGAGGGAAAGAGAGAGAGTTGAGAGAGAGTTTATGGATTATTGGATTATCAATTTAGAGTTGTTTGGGGAGAGAGAAGAGATTACTGTTTGTGGTCACTGTGTCATGTTTAAGCAGAAACCTTACAAAAGCAGTTTCATTAGAGTGTTGGGGTAGAAATCATAGAGCAGCAGGCTTGGGAGTCAGTTGAAGGTGAAAAATTAGGCTTAGGGAATAAAATCTAATATTTAAATAACTTTGGTTATTAGTAGAAGGAGAGAAAAGGAGGAATGAAGTGCTAAATGTATTATTACCAACTTCAACTGAGCACTCAAGTGCCTGAGAATCTGTATTCTTCTTATCAGCCAGGTCTTTCTTTCCCTGAAGTGACTTATTCCTTGCTATGTACACTTTCCTCGGATTTATAACCCCCTCCGTCAGCTCTCCTCTCATCCTGTTTTGTGCTTCACAGAGAACTTGTGAGTGGGAGTCTCCTCAGGCCTTCCCATCCGTGTGTATCTGCATTTACGCATGTTTTCTCCTCCGTCCTTTCACAGTTGTACACTATTTGCTGGAAATGTAGTTTGTGTTTATATATGGATTTAATTTGTCCGTTTGATCTTTGACATCTGATAACATAAATACTGCTTATAATAGGAACTAGGCCTTTTCCCCTCCTGGAGTACTTAATAACACCAGCTCCGCAAAAAGAGAATGTAGCCAGTTAAAGTCACTTATAATGTGATTAAAATACTTACTACTTCAAAATATCTGAGCTCAGAATGTATTTTACACCAGACATTGACCAAATCATCTGGGAAAAGCCAGGATATTCCAGATTTCACTTAAAGTTAGGGTTTAGTTTTCAATTTTTTTGCACATGTCATTAGCAATATTCAGTGACCCTTGTCAGGACTTTTCCAGAACAGACATAGTAATATTTCTGTTGTTAATTTGACTTCAGAAGTGATAAAGAAGCCCTTTTAGTCACTCTAGCACTTGTGATGATTATTGTCTACTGTTTGAAAAAGAATTATTTACTTCTTCACCACCTTGGTAGAGCCCATGTTGTATAAATATAATACATATACTAAATATGGGGCTTTATTGATGACAAATTATAAATTTAAATAAACAGGTAAAAGCAGGAGACATAAGAAACAGATTCGAATGTAGAAAAGGGATAGATGGTACTGTTCATGTTAGTTATTCTTGTGTCCACGGTTCTGGGGTCAGAGGTGGAGAGAATGAGCAGAATAACCTTTGCCCTTGCTTAATTGATTAGTCAACTTTTTTCTTTTTGAATTTAAGTCTCTTTCCCTGGACTTAAACAATTGGTTTAATTTTTCAGACAGGGGAAAACAAAGGATGGAGTGGTCCAAAGGCTGGGTTTCCTGAACCAACAAATAACAGTAAGTTTCTATTTTTATATTAACTACACTTGATGTTCATCAGTGGTTCAGTGACTTGTCCCTCATTGGGTATTTACTGGGTCTGTTTGGACCTGAGATGCGACGTTAAGTGTTATGAGGGATGCACGGAAGTTGTGGTGTTTGCTTTCCTGGAACTGACAGAAGACACAGGTACTCATATCTTTAACATGGTTAAGTCATTGCAGACGGAGTACTATTTTATCCATAAAGCAGTGATGTTCTTTTTTTTTAAGTTGTTTTTGTTGTGACATTATTACAATAGAAAAGAATCAAGAAAGAAAAACAATTATCTATCAGCCCATTATAACCCAACATCAACTGTTTTCACAGTTCTACTTTTTAGGTACACACACACACACACACACACACACTTTTACATAATTATAATATAGACGAAAGTTTGTACTGGGTTTCATTTAACATTGTAATACCCACATTTTTCAGGTTGTGCTGAGTCATTAGAATTTTTGATATTTTATTAAAGTCACTAATTGAAATATCAGAAATGTAAGAATAAAATTGCTCACAATTTTATTCCAAATATGGTGTATCAGACATCTAAAAATCCACTTCAGGTTATTTCTTTTTTCAAAGGTACATGATCAAGATGTTATGCATTGGAAGCATAGATATTTTGCTTAATTTCCTCCCCACCTTTCCCAAAAAGCATCTGTTGTCACTGAAGTGACTATTTTACTGTAAATCAGTAAAACAGCACAGCCAGCCAGTGAAGACCCTGTCGAAGTGAAGTCCCCAGTGAAGTCAGATCTCTCTCATTTCTAACCCTAGCTCTCTTCTTCATAACCTTCAGAAGCTGAAGTAGCTTAAATATGTAAATTGTCATAATGAAGAGTATTCTTTCATGTTAGCAACTCATCTCTTGATGTATAATGAAATTTGTAACAAACTCGTATCAAAGCATGCTTATGAGAATTGAATTCTTGGATCATCAAAACTAGCCTCTTGGAAAGACTATTTCAGTAAGGTAATAGTATTCATGAGTTACCTTCTGGGAATAATTTAAATAATTTAATAAGACTCTGGGACTTTTGTCTCTGTATGTAAGGATGATGAATGTGATAGGCTTAGCACATTGCCCAAAGAAAAAATGGAATCGGTTCAGGATTCTCAGAGAGTTTGTTTTTAATTCCTTTGATGTTTGAATATATACGATTATAATTACTTGGTCAAGGAATGTAAGAAACATTCAGTTGATTTCAGTTTTATGTAAAGTACTTAGCACAGTGTCTCTTTCTTAGTAAGCACATAATGAATGTTAATTTCCTTCCATGCCTTCTCTCGTTTTTTTTAATAAAAATTCTATAATTCTGTGTAAGCTCGCCAAAAATTCCATTCTTATACTTTTTATCTGTCAGAGTTTTTGCATGTACATGTGAACCAACGAATATATATGGTTTATATTTGAATAGTTACTTTTGGCATTAGATATTTTCTCAAAGAACATAAACATTATGTATTTGAATATGGAAGTCAGATAGTTGTTAACTTGATAGTTTTAACATGAAAGCACATTGTAGATAGCCTGCAAACTCCCATCATTAAACAGTGATATTTTGACCCTCATCTTTATGTCTGTTGATTTTTTTCATAATTTGCTAAGGGATTTGGAACTCCTTTGCAAGTAGGGGAAGAAATATCACAAAGAGGCCAGTGAGTTTCAGTGATGAGAAATGTATAAGAATGCATAAAAGATTTGCTTTAAACGTAATGTTAGAAGTGATAAAGCTATTTGAAGCCCCCTCAAAATTTAACCAAACTGTGAACACTTTCGGACTTCCTCTGGTCTACAGTAGAGTAGTTCAAATTGAGAATTTCAAAGAAGGGTGATCCGTCACCCCTTCCCAGTGTGAGGAGGTGAGAAAGCTGATACAGGGTTCTTCTGTGGGTGGCCTGCAGGTTACCACAGACATTGAGGGCAGCCCAGCTCTGAAAATTAACTGTTTCTCTTCCGCAGAGCTAGTTCTCTCTAGTGGAGCCCCCAGGTCCTCTGGAGCCAGCTCGTAGCTACTTAAATACAACGTTAAGAAAAAGTTGGTTGCTACGATGACTCCATTACCTAAAAAATAATTTGAATTCATATATTATGATAATGTGTAGGTTAAATTCTCTTCTACTTAATCAATTCCTTAAGTTTGAAATTCTGCCCTAGGTGGTTCCTGTCCTGTGGACATTACCTGTGTTAGTGTTTTGCAGGCAGGGGATAGAGCAGGGGTCTCAGTACGGCACATGTGGGAAGACAGGAGTTTGAGAGGTTGCCACAGCTGCCTGCCTCACTGCCATATTGTCTGACCTTGAGCAACTCAGTTTACATCTTATTTTTCAATGTGCTCTGTTAAGAGTTACACATATCAATTTATAGTGTTGAGTATCCTTAATTTTCTAGCATTTGTGAAATGATTAACCATCCTTGAATAACATGTGAAAAGGTAACATATTACTTTGTAGAAAACAGAATGTCATCATAAAGTGACTCTCTTCGTTTTTCTTTTTTTTGATTAAACTTTACGTTACTTCACAAATTGTAGTTAAAAAGAACAAATTTTTAGCCAACAATTATTTGGATAAATATTATGAAATTAACTTGGAACCACAGTGTACAAAAATTAAAAGAAGAGGACTTCTCTGGTGGCACAGTGGATAAGAATCCACCTGCCAGTGCAGGGGACACGGGTCGATCCCTGGTCCGGGAAGATCCCACGTGCCGCGGAGCAACTAAGCCCACGAGCCACAACTGCTGAGCCCGCGTGCCACAACTACTGAGTCCGCATGCTGCAACTACTGAAGCCCACATGCCTAGAGCCCGTGCTCTGCAACAAGAGAAGATACCTCAATGCGTAGCCCACGCACTGCAACGAAGAGTAGCCCCCGCTCACCACAACTAGAGAAAGCCCATGTGCAGCAATGAAGACCCAACACAGCCAAAAATAAAAAAAATTTAAATCTTCAAAAAAGAAATTAAAAGAAGAGAATACAGAATTGGAAAGGGGAAAGAAGACAATTTTAACCTGGCACAGCTAGCACCTAACTGTAAGTAGACAAAAAAAGTTAATGTACATGTGCATTTAATTTTTGAAGTGGAAGATATTTTTTAAAAGATTACAGTCATAAGAAACTGCTAACAGTTACAACAAAAAAATAGTTTAAATGGTTTTGCAAGTGATTGTGATTTCAGAGCCTGGTTCCTGGCTTGATTGCCTGCAGATTTAAAACATGGACCTAATTTTTGCATGCTTCATAAGCCTTTCTTCATTGCACTGAATTGCAGAATGTAGACTATTCTCAGTGTATTTTCACCCTGTGAATCACTGTCATAGTCATGTTGAAGTGCAAGAACACATAACTCTGTAATGTGAGGTTTGTGTTAAATTTAGCATGGGGCAATTTTATGCTTGGCACACACATAAGAAGCTAGATTTTTACAGATGAATGATTAACAAGTTTTTTAAAAGATCATGCATTTTAAAGACTTACTGACGGCTCATGGAAAACTTTGTAAAATTTTTAGATACAGTTCAGTTGATAAAATCTTTTTTTTTTTGTATTCACATTCCATGTTTCTTATTAACACAGGGTTTTACTTAAAAGCAGGTTCATTGTTTCTTAAAGGTAAACTCTAGCTTAATTCGAAATTGGACGAAGCTCAAAGGCATTCACTGGTATGTGCCGAATCCACCCACTAAAAGATTGTTCGGAGGCATTTTTCACATAAATATTTTTCCGTTAACCTTTTAAAAAGTTTTATTTAGCCCCTGTGAAATACGCTGGCTCTTCGAAGGTTCATTAGAGATGACCCAAGACAAATACTTTTGGGATGGGAAAGAATTCTTATTAACCTTTCCAGTATTGAAGTTGACTTACCAAAATTTTTGTCACTTTTGTGTTATATCCATGTACTATTAAACTCTGTACATCCTGAAACCAGGAGGATAAACCATCCCAGTGACATGACATTAGAGAGATTGCATGCTTGTTTCCCCTATGCTGTGTGCTGTATTTAGAACCTCTACATTTTGGAGGGGGGCGGGTGGGTGAAGTCTGTACTTTTAAGATAATAGATTAATAGATCCTTTAAGTGTTTTGGGAGAATTCCCTGAACAGTTCCCTTTTGGGGCTCCCATAACAGAAGCCACTTCGTAGTGAGACAGTTAAATTAGTTGGAGCCAATAGGATTTAAATACAGAGCCAAATGATTCAACTTAATTATTTATTTAGACATATAAATACTCTGTTGGAAATCTAAGAGTGTAGCTGACTTGTAGCAGTCTGTTTTATTTTTTCTTCTTCCAGTTTCATTGAGATATAATTGACATATAGCACTGTATAAGTTTAAGATGTACAGGCATAATGATTTGACTTACATCATGAAATGATTATCACAATAATTTTAGTGAACATCTATCGTCTCATACAAAATTAAAGAAGTAGAAAAAAATATTTTTCCTTATGATGAGAAATCCTAATATTTGCTCTCTCATCAACTTTCATCTGTAACATCCAGCAGTGTTAATTCTATGTATCATGTTGCACATTACATCCCTAGTACTTACAACTGGAAGTTTGTACCTTTTGACTGCCTTCACCCAGTTCCCCCTTTCTCACCTCCCACCTCTAGTAGCCATATATCTGATCTCTTTTTCTATGAGTTTGTTTGTTTTTGAAGTATAATTGACCTACAACACTATGTTAGTTCCTGTTACACAACATAGTCATTAAATATTTCTATACATTTCAAAATGAGCACCACAGTAAGTCTAGTTATGATTTCACCATACAGAGATATTACATAGTTATTGATTATATTCCCCACACTGTACATTTCATACCCATGACACATTTATTTTACAACTGGAAGTCTGTACCATCCTAATCTCCCTCATTTATTTCTTTCCTTCCCCAACCCCCTCTAACAACTACCTGTTGGTTCTCTGTATCTATAACTCTGTTGTTTTGTTATGTTTGTTCATTTGTTTTGTTTTTAACTTCCACATATAAGTGAAGTCATACAGTATTTGTCGTTCTCTGTCTGGTTTGTTTCACTTAGCATAATACCCTCTAGGTTTGTCCATGTTGTTGAAAATGGGAAGATTTCATTGTTTTTTAGGGCTGAGTAATATTCCATTGTATGTATCAAGGCAATCTACGGATTCAGTGCAATTCAATACAATGAAGAAAGCCTGGGAAGCATGCAAAAATTAGGTCCACGTTTTAAATCTTCAGGCAATCAAGTCAGGAACCAGGCTCTGCAATCACAGTCACTTGCAAAACCATTTAAACTGTTTTTTAATTATAACTGTTAGCAGTTTCTTATGACTGTAATATTTTAAAAAATACCTTCCACTTCAAAAATTAAATGCACATATACTTTAACTTTTTTTGTCTACTTACAGTTAGGTGCTAGCTGTGCCAAGTTAAATTGTCTTCAGGGTACAAAATTCTTTTGCTTTTCTGTACACTAACAATGAACTGTCACAAAAAGAAATTGAAAAAACAATCCCATTTACAGTTGCATCAAAGAAAATAAAATACCTAGGAATAAATCTAACCAAGGAGGTAAAAGACCTGTACTCGGAAAACTCTAAGGCATATGTGAACATACGTTTTTTCTAATTAGTGTTTTCATTTTCTTCAGATAAATACCGAGGAGTGGAATTGCTGCATCATAGTTCTATTTATAATTTTTTGAGGAATCTCCATACTGTTTTCCATAGTGGCTGCACCAATTTATAGTCCCACCAGCAGTGCATAAGAGTTCTCTTTTCTCCACATCCTTGCCAACACTTGTTATTTGTTGTCTTTTTTAAAAATTGAGGTATAGTTGATGTACAATATTATATAAGTTTCAGGTGTACAGGTGATTCACAATTTTTAAAGGTTATATTCCATTTATAGTTATTATAAAATATTGGCTGTATTCTGTGTTGTACAGTATATCCTTGTAGCTTATTTATTTATTATACATAGTAGTTTTTACCTCTCAATCCCCTACCCTTATCTTGCCTCTCCCCTTCTTCCTCTCCCCATTGGTAAGCACTAGTTTGTTCTCTACATCTGTGAGTCTGTTTCTTTTTGCTGTATTCACTAGTTTGTTTTATTTTTATAGATTCCACATGTAAGTGATATCGTACAGTATTTGTGTTTCTCTCTCTGACTCATTTCACTTAGCATAATACCCTCCAAGTCCATCCACGTTGTTGCAGATGGCAAAATTTTACTCTTTTTTTATAGCTGAGTAGTGTTCCATTGTACGTATATACCACATCTTCTTTATCCATTCATCTATTAATGGACACTTAGATTGCTTCCATATCTTGAGAGTTATAAACAGTGCTGCTGTGAGCATTAGGGTGCATGTATCTTTTCAAATTAGTGTTTTCACTTTTTTCAGATAAATACCCAGGAGTGAAATTCCTGGATCATATGGTAGCTCTATTTTTAATTTTTTTGAGAAACCTCCATACTGTTTTCCATAGTGGCTGCAACAATTTACATTCCCACCATCAGTGCAGGAGGGTTCCCTTTTCTCCACACCCTCAGCAACATTTGTTATTTGTGGTCTTTTTGATGATAGTCATTCTGACAGGTGTGAGGTGATATCTCATTGTGTTTTTAATTTGCGTTTTTCTGATGATTAGCAATGTTGAGCATCTTTTCATGTGGCTGTTGGCCATCTGTATGTCTTCTTTGGAAAAATGGCTATTCAGGTCTTCTGCCCATTTTTTAATGGGGTTTGTTTTTTGATGTTGAGTTGTATGAGCTGTTTATATATTTTGGATACTAACCTCTTATCCGTCATATCATTTTCAAATATTTTCTCCCATTCCATAGGTTGTATTTTCATTTTGTCAATGGTTTCCTTCACTGTGCAAAAGCTTTTAAGTTTAATCAGATCCCATTTGTTTATTTTTGCTTTTATTTCCTTTGCTTTAGGAGACAGATCCAAAAATATGTTGCTACAATTTATGTCAAAGAGTATTCCACCTATGTTTTCTTCTAGGAGTTTTATGGTTTCCAGTCTTACATTTAGGTCTTTAGTTCATTTGAGTTTATTTTTGTATATGGTGTTAGAGAATGTTCTGATTTCATTCTTTTACATGTAGGTGTCCAGTTTTCCCAGCACCACTTGTTGAAGAGACTCTCTTTTCTCCATTGTATATTCTTGCCTCCTTTGTCATAGATTAATTGACCAGAAGTATGTGGGTTTATTTCTGAGCTCTCTATTCTGTTCCATTGGTCTTTGTTTCTGCTTTTGTGCTAGTACCACCTTACTGTTTTGATTACTGTAGCTTTGTAATATAGTTTTAAATTAGGGAGCATGTTCTTTGTTCTTCTTTGTCAAGGCTGTTTTAGCTATTCAGGGTCTTTTGTGTTTCCATACAGATTTTAGAATTATTTGTTCTAGTTCTGTGCAAAATGCCATTGGCACTTGGATAGGGATTTCACTGGATTTGTAGATTGCCTTGGGTAGTATGGTCATTTTAACAATATTAATTCTTCCAATCCATGAACATGTATATCTTTCCATCTGTGTTGTCTTCAGTTTCTTTCGTCAGTGTCTTATAGTTTTCTGAGTATGGTATTTTACCTTCTTAGTTTAGATTTATTCCATTGGTATTTCAATAGGGGAATGAGAGACAGTGTTAAGCTTGCTTCTGTTTTAGGCATACCAGTTGAGTCTGTAGCTAAGGGCCCATTCATTTAAGGAAAAATAATCTGAAACTAGAAGGAAAGTCTTTAATCAGATTTTTTAAAATATTTATTTAATTAATTAATTTATTTATTTAGGTTGTGTCAGGGCTTAGTTGCAGGCACACGGGATCTTCGTTGAGGCATGCGGGATCTTTTCGTTGTGGCGCACGAGCTCTTCATTGCGGCACTTGGGCTTCTCTCTAGTTGTGGCACGCGGGCTCCAGTGCGCGTGGGCTCTGTAGTTTGCGGCATGCGGACTCTCTAGTTGAAGTGCATGGATTCTCTAGTTGAAGCGCATGAGCTCAGTAGTTGTGACGCACAGACTTAGTTACCCCGTGGCATGTGGGATCTTAGTTCCCTGACCAGGGATTGAATCTGTGTCCCCTGCATTGCATAGCGGATTCTTTACCACTGGACCACCAGCGAAGTCCCTGTAATCAGATTAACACAGTGTATCTTTCTGAAATATTCTCGGGAAAGATTGAATGAATTTAAAAATTTTCATGATTTAAAAAACTTGTTTGACTTACATTTTTACATACAAAAAGATTTCAGATACATGTTTTTTAAAAACTGAAACCATATGAACCATTTAAGGATGCATTTATTGATTGCAGTATGAGAGTGTTTTTAAGCATAAGAGCAAAGGATGAAATCATAACTTAAAAAGAGATGGATTTAGATACATAAAAACTAAAAATGAATTCAGGGAACAGCATAAGAAAATAAAAAGGCAAATGACAAACAGAAAGCATAACTTGCAGCATATATAAGCACCAGGTTAAATATACCCAAAGGACACCTACAGGTTAAGTAACTTCCCAATAGAAAAATGGCCAAAGGACTTAGGGAGTCATTTTTAAAAACCCAGAAATTAAATAATGAAAACTGTTCAACAATCAGGAAAGTCCAGATTAGAAAAAAATGTTATATAATTTCACATCTATATAATTGACAAGAATTTTAAAATGATGATTCTAGCCATTGAATAAACAGGTACTCACTTACTGCTGAGAAGATTGTGAATTAGCACTGCCTTTCTGAAGAAACAGGAATACAAAGCTTAGGCCCATTTTTTTCTAAAGCTTAACTAAAAGATATGGAAAAATATAAGAGAATGTTTTTTCCATAATAAACATACACAGGTTTATAATCAGAAAAAAATTGAAGTATATTTAAAACACTGACAGATACACAAACTTTGGCCCGAATTGCACAATCTGGCTGAATTTAAACAAATGGTATATATTAAACACTATGGAGGTAGTTACTGAATACCTAAGTCCACTTGGGGAGACTTTTATGACTTTTTTTAAGAAGAGAAAATGAGTAGTTTTCTGAAGTTTGAATGAAATTTCAGTTTCTGAAATTTGTTTCGGAAATCTGAAATATGTGCTCCTTATTCTCAGAGCCCTGCAGGGATCAAAGTTGTTTAAAACTAGTATTCTTATAACCAAAACAGAGCAGAACAGTGACACACAGATGAAAGTCTCCCAGAGACTGAAAGTTGAAGTATTAAGAGCTACTAAATTATTTTCTCTGTTATCAAAGAAATTCTACAATAAACATAGGATAAAATAAGGTTAATTCTTGTAAGTATTCATTCATCAGCTTGTCTAGAAAGAGGGAGGTTTATAACTCCCATATTATATATATTATTATATTATATATATTATATATATATATTATATTATATATTATATTATATATATTATATATATATAATATATTATATTATATATTATATTATGTAATATTAAACGTGTATTATTTTTAAAGAAAAAATATAGGTAATACTTGATACATAATGAATTTAACACATACAAGTTATGAAGCATGATGATAAAATAAACACTTACGAATCCACTACTGCATTTGAGGACCAGAACGTTACCAATGTTGTTACCTTCACCACTTTCTTGTCCCTTGGCCTACCTTGCCTCTCCCCACCTGAGGTAACCACGCTCTGGATTTTATATATAGTCACCCCACCCTTTATTTCATATAGTTTTATCAAAGAAGTATGAGTCCTTAACAGTATTTGTTTAGTTTTGCTTTTTTAACTTTAGAAAAAATGACATTATACTGTATACTTTCTGGAACTTATTTCTCCCACTTCAAATTATAATTTAAGATTAATTTATTTTGTTAACATATAGTTATTTCATCCACTGTGTGCATATTCTAGAATTGATTTACCTATTCTCCTATTAATCCACTTGGGATATTTTCAGGATTTTGTTATTATAAACAGTATTACTGTGAGCATTTTTGAGCATGTCTCCTGGTGCACATATGTAAGTTTCTGGGAACATACCTAGGAGTGGAATCTATGAATTACAGGGTATGTGTACATTCGGATTTACAGGAAGTACTGTAGTGGAAGAGTGGAGAGCCCTTCAAAGTATCTAGTAGAAGTAGAAACATTTTAAATCACTTTTGTACCTCTGAATTCATTTTAATGATGAGTTTAGTTGGACTTTAGTTCAAATTCCACTATATCATTAATCTTATTTATTTTACTCTTCTATTTTTACTTAGTCTTTTGAGTGGATAAAATTTTAAATGCAGAAAAGGTGAGAAATCTCCCTGTGCTTTTGTCCCCATTAGCACAGTTTCCACCCTGTCTCTCAAGCAAGTAATTTTTGATTAGCTTCTTTAATATTACTCTAGAATCTTTTTACACATATAGAAGCAAATTCAAATATGCATTATTTTATCCTCTAGCATTGTAGACACACTGTTATATAATTTTCTTTTCACTCAACAATATGTCCTGAAGATCCTTCCATATTGATAATGTGTAGGATTTTATTATTTAACTAGTTTTGAACTGATGGGCCTTTGAATTGTTTACTGTATTTCTGTATCATAAATAACACTGCTGCATAAAACCTCATACATACATCCTTTTAAATGTGTGCTAGTGTATTTGTTGGATAAATTCCTACAAGTGGAAATACTAAGTCAAAGAATACGTGCACTTATACTTTCGATAAATGATGCCCGGTTATGCTCAATAGAGATGTCCCAGTTTACATCCCTACTGGCAGTTTATGGGATTTCCTGTTTCCCCACAGCTTCACTAACAGGGTACTCTCGAACTTCTGGACATTTGCCAATCTGATAGCTAAACTACGGTGTTCTGTGTAGCTTTATTTTGCATTTTTCCTTTTGTGAGTGGGATTGAGTATGTTTTTTGTACATTTATGAGTCATTTCTATACTTTCTTTCACTTCTACACTATTTATGTCAATGATATAGTTATATCTGTTGCTCATTTTAAAATTAGATTGTTGGTCTTTTTTTTCCCTTACTTGAAAAGAGCGTGTGTGTGTGTGTGTGTGTGTGTGTGTGTGTGTGTGTGTGTGTGTGCCTTTATAATATGACTTGCTAATTTTTTCTTGTTCTCTTTGTTGATGATGGAATTTTCTTTTTTTTAATATATTTTTCATTTTTTTTTAACATCTTTATTGGAGTATACTTGCTTTACAAGGGTGTGTTAGTTTCTGCTTTATAACAAAGTGAATCAGCTATACATACACATATATCCCCATATGTCCTCCCTCTTGCGTCTCCCTCCCACCCTCCCTATCCCACTGGAATTTTCTTTTAAAGTTTGGTTTTCTTTTTCATGTATTTGAATGGCCTTTCTTTTATAATCTTTTATAACATTTGTAATCTTAGCATAGTTAATAATGCCTTCCCCATTCTGAGATTATATAAAATCCTTTTAAGTTACTTTCTGGAACTTTTATAGTTTTAGTTTTTGTCCTTAAATCTTTGATCCCTCTGGGATTTATACTGAAAGTTGGATCCAACTTTAATCCCCATTGCACTGAGACTTCACTGTTATACTAAGATTCTGTATGCATTTGGTATTATTCTGGACTTTCTGTTCTCTTCTATTCATTTGACTATTTATGCAGCAGTTTTAATCATTGAGTATTTTGTTTTAACATGAGTAAACTTAAACTTTGTTTAAAACAAATGTGAAAGAAGATATGCTTGGTCTATGATCTTTCTGCACATACTACATGCATTATAAGTAATTGAGAAGATAAAAATCTCCTTGACATGAGAAATGAGAGGAGCAAGGATAGTCAAAGCACCAATTAAAAGCACTAAAAGAAGCAGCAGGGAACCGTGTGGTTGAAGGCAGTTAGGTTCAGAAAGGCAGTGGCGACAGTCTCCCTAAAACGTCTGTGTATGATCAGTGTAGCATTCATTCATTCATTCAGAAAGTATTTATAGACCGCATTGTACTATTTTGTGTTTTATTGGTGATTTCAACGAAGTTTTTAAAAGTTGAAATTGCTTCTTGAAAAGCTAGTCAATCTGTAATATAAACGTGGTTAACTACTCCCCTTCCCCCCATTAGAAAAGGAGGGGGAACTTTTAAAAAATGAAAAGTGTAATTTGAAAAAAAAATCTATTGTTTTTTATTTAAAAATAAAACCATATAGTGCAGTACCTGAAATTGTCAGTGTTTAATATTTGGACAAACGGAAAAAAGTGTTTTCACTTTTTTCCCACTGTATTAATGGTCTTAGATATCATCTAGACTTGTGGTTCTCAGCTTGCTGTTGCTGCACTCGATATAATAATAGGTGTCATTATCGGTATTCCAACAACCTAATGGAAATAATGCGTTCATTCTTATAAGATTGCTTTGCTTTGGGTTAGAACAATGTATGTCTGAATTCATCTCTCAGACTGTTCTGAATCTCAGATTGGCAGTGTTTGGTAGAAGGAACAGGAAGATGATTTATTATTACTAAAGAAATGCAGTCTGTCTGAAAGATAGATCCTTGAAACATGGTATGCATAGAACAAAAAGAAGACAAAAGTCCTAAGTGTGAAAAGGTTGGAGAACATCCAATCTCTTGTTTTACAAACAGGAAAATTGAGGCTCAGGTGATTTTATAACTTGCCTGAGGACACTCAGTTAGAGGTACTGAAAACTTGAACTTGTGTCTTCTGATTCTGAGGTCTGCATTTGTCACTAGACAACATATTTATTTCTATATATATCACTTGCTGATAATTAAGGAAATTTTGAATAATGTTTTCTTAAAGAAATTCCACTAAAATTAAGTATGCATTTTCTTGAAAGAATGTTTCATATATCAGGTACCAGAATCTTAAAAAAAAAAACCATTTAGGATGTTTCATAACGTGGAAAATGTCCAAACTATTGTTTCAGATACCAGTTTGATATTTGGGTGGATCATGTAAAAACACTAAAATGGCTGAGGAAGCATGTGCAGTGTTTGTTTTAACAACGGAACAGCCATCTGCTTTACATGACTTTTCTTAAGACTTAAAAAATTTAGTAATAGTCCATTTTTAAAAACACTCACAGGCTTTTGAGGTGATGTTATTCAAGTGTATTGTTTTATTCCAAGCTTTCTGGTTTGTGTTAAGATGATTCATAGACTTTTAGAGCTGAAAGAGATTTTCAGGTTCTAGTCTAATTCATTTTACAGTTGAAGGAAACAAGGTAAAGAGACAATCTGCAACTTGAACTCTGATAGCTAAGGCTTCAGTGGAGCACATTTACCACTGAACTGTGTCGTCTTTTCTTTGTTACATTTTGTGCTAATACACATTTTTTGTTTTTGCTACTCTAAAAAAATTTTAGTTTTTAAGAGCAGTTCTAGATTTACAGCAAAATTGAGAGGGAGATACAGAGATTTCTCATATAAACCCTGTCCCCATATATATGCATAACCTTTCACATTATCAACATAACTCACTAGGTGGTACATTTATTTATTTATTTATTTACAAAGGATGAACCTACGTTGACATATCATGATCACTTGAAGTCCATAGTGAACCTTAGGTACATTTTATAGGTTTGGACAGATGTGTAATGATATATATCCATCATTACAATATCATACAGAATATTTTCACTGCCCTAAAAATCTTTTGTACTTTGTCTTTTTCTCTCTCCCTACCTCCCTTCACCCTGACAACCACTGTTTTTCTTATTGTCTCCATAGTTTCACCTTTTCCAGGATCTCATGTAGTTGGAATCACAGATCTGTAACCTTTTAAGACTGGCTTCTTTCACATGGTGATAAGCATTTAAGGTTCCTCCATGTCTTTTCATGATTGATAACTCGTTTCTTTTTAGCTCTGAGTAATATTTCATTGTCTGGGTGTATCAGTTTATTCACCTACTGAGGGACATCTTGGTTGCTTCTAAGTGTTGGCAATTATGAATAAGGCTGTTACAAACATCTGTGTGCAGATTTTTACGCAGACATAAGTTTTAAACTTCTTTGAATAGATGCCAGGAAACATGATTGCTGGTAAGAGTCTGTTTACTTTTGTAAGAAACCACCAAACTACCTACCAGAGTGGCTGTACCATTGTGCGTTCCTATCGACAGTGAGTTGGAGTTGCTTTAACTCCTGACCAGCATTTGGTGGTGATGTCAGTGTTGGAGACTTTGGCCATTCTAATAGGTGTGTAGTGATATCTGGTTGCTTTTATTTGCATTTCCCTGATGACATAGGATATGAAGCATCTCTTCATATGGTTATTTGCCATCTGTGTATCTTCTTTGGTGAGGTGTCTGTTAAGGTTTTTGGCTCATTTTTAAAATGGGTTGTTTGATATCTTATTTTTGAGTTTTAGGGGTTCCTTGTAAAATATTTTGGATAACAGTCCTTTATTAAATGAATCTTTTGCAAATATTTTCTCCCAGTCTGTGACTTCTAATTCTCTTGATAATATCTTTTGTAGAGCAGAAGTTTTTAATTTTAACGAAGTCCAGCTTGTCAATTATTTTTTTCATGGATCTTGTCTTTGGTGTTATATCTGAAAAGTCATTACCATACCCAAGGTCATCTAAATTTTGTCCTATGTTATCTTCTAGGAGTTTTATAGTTTTGCATTTTACATATATTACTATGAGTTTTGTGAAGGATGTAAGGTCTGTGTCTAGATTAATTTTTTTACATGTGGATGTCCAGTTATTCC
Organism: Balaenoptera physalus; assembly: GCF_965194825.1. NCBI lineage: Eukaryota > Metazoa > Chordata > Mammalia > Artiodactyla > Balaenopteridae > Balaenoptera > Balaenoptera physalus. The sequence continues at coordinate 18,376,811 of NC_138895.1, read as the reverse complement.
AGCATCGTTTGTTGAAGAGACTGTCTTTGCTGCATTGTATTGCCTTTGCTCCTTTGTCAAAGATCAATTGACTGTATTTATGGGGGTCCATTTCTGGGCTCTCTCTTCTGTTCCACTGATCTGTTTGTCTGTTCTTTCACCCGTACTGCATTATCTTGATTACTATAGCTTTGTAGTAAGTCTTGAAGTCGGGTAGCATCAATCCTTCAGATTTGTTCTTCACCTTCAGTACAGGCTTGGCTATTACAGGATTTTTGCCTCTCCATATCAACTTTAGAATCAGGTTGTTGATATCCATAAAATAACTTGCTGGGATTTTGACTGGGATTGCATTGAATCTATAGGTCAATTTAGGAGGAACTGACATCTTGACAATATTGAGTCTTTTTATCCATGAACATGGAATATCTCTTCATTTATTTAGTTTTTCTTGATTTTGTTCATCAGAGTTTTGTAGTTTTCTTCATACAGATCTGTATATATTTTGTTAGATTTATACCTAAGTATCACATTTTTGGGAGGTGCTAATATAAATGGTATTGTGTTTTTAATTTCAAATTACACTTGTTCATTGTTGATATATAAGATATTTACTATCCATAATTTTATTTTATTTATTTTTTTGAATTTTTGAATTTTATTTATTTTTTTATACAGCAGGTGTTTTATTAGTTATCTATTTTATACATATTAGTATATGTCAATCCCAATCTCCCAATTCATCCCATCACCGCCATTCCCCCACCCCTGACTTTCCCCCCTTGGTGTCCATATATTTGTTCTCTACATCTGTGTCTCTATTTCTGCCGTGCACACCGGTTCATCTATTCCATTTTCTCTTAACAGTTTTTAAGTGTATAGTACAATAGTGTTAACTGTAAGCACAATGTTGTACAGCAGATCTCTAGAACTTTTTCATCTTGCATGACTGAAACTCTGTACTCATTGAACAACAACTCTCCATTTCCCCGCTATCATTCTGCTTCTGGTTTCTATGAGTTTGACTACTTTATATATACCTCATCTATGTGAAATCAAGTAGTTTTGTCGTTCTGTGACTGGCTTATATCACTTAGCATCATCTCCTCAGTTCATTCATGTTGTTGCATATGATGGGATTTCATTCTTTTTTATGAATGAATAATATTCTATGATGTGTATAAACCACACTTTCTTTATCCATTCAACCACTGATGGGCATTTAGATTATTTCCACTTCCCGACTGTTGTGAATAATGCTGCAGTGAACACTAGAGTGCAAATATCTCTTTGAGAACTTGTTTTCTAGTTCTTTTGGATAAATACCCGCAAGTGGGATTGCTGTTTCATGTGGTAGTTCTTTTTGTAATTTTTTGAGGTAGCTCCATCCATAGTGGCTACACCATTTTATATTCCCACCAACAGTGCACAAAGGTTCCAGTTTCTCCATACCTTTGTCAACACTTATTTCCTTTTTGTTAAAATAATGGACACCCTACCAGGTGTGAAGTCATACTTCATTGTGGTTTTGCGTTTGCATTTCTCTAATCATCAGTGATGTTGGGCATCTTTTCATATCTGTTGACCATTTGTATGTCTTCTTTGAAGAAGTGTCTGTTCAAGTTCTTTCTTTGCACATTTTTAACCAGGTTATTAGTCTTCTTGCTATTAAATTGCAGGAGTTCCTTATATATTTTGGATATTAACTCATAATAAGATAGATGGTTTGCAGGTATTTTCTGTCATTCCATAAATTGCCTTTTCACACTGTTCATTGTTTCCTTCTCTGTGCAGAAGCATTTTAGTTTGACATCATCCCACTTGGTCTATTTTTGCATTTTTTGGCCTGTGCTTTTGCTATCACATCTAAGAAATCATTGCCTAGACAAATGTTATAAAACTTTTCCCCTATGTTTTCTTCTAGGAGTATTATAGTTTTGGGTCTTATGTTTAAGTCTTTAATCCATTTTGAGTTTATTTTTGTGTATGGTATAAAATAAGGATCCAATTCCATCCTTTTGCATGTGGACATCCAGTTTCCCCATTTGTTAAAGAAACTGTTCTTTCCTCATTAGGTAGTCTTGGCACCATTGTTGAAGATCAGTTGACCATATATGTGTATTATTTCTAGGCTCTGTAATCTGTTCCAATGGTCTGTGTGTCTGTATTTATGCCAGTATTCTAGTGTTTTGATTACTGTAGCTTTCTAACATATTTTGAAATCAGTAAGTGTGATGCCTCCAGCTTTTTTCTTCTTTCTCAAGATTGATTTGGCTATTCAAGGTCTTTTGTAGTTCCATATGAAATTTAGGATTTTAAAAAATTTCTGTAAAAAAATGCCACTGGGATTTAGATAGGAATGGCATTGAATCAATAGATTGTTTTGGTAGTATGAACATTTTAATAATATTACATTTCACAATCCATGAACACAGGATCTCTTTGCATTTATTTGTGTGTTCTTTCATTTCTTTCAGCAGTATTTTGTAATTTTCAGTGTATAAGTTTTTACCTTCTTGGTTAAGAAAATTCCTAAATATTTTATTCTTTTTGATGCTATTGTAAATGTAATTGTTTTTGTAATTTCCTTTTCAAATTGTTTATTGTTAGTGTATAGAAAAACAACTGATTTTTGTCTGTTGACTTTATGTATTGCTACTTTGCTGAATTCATTTATTAGTTCAGCAGATTTTTTTGTGTGGAATCTTCATGTTTTCTATATATAAGATTATATAATCTGCAAATAGAGATAATTTTACTTCTTCTTTTCCAGTTTGCATGCTTTTTATTTCTTTTTCTTGCTTAATTCCTCTGGTTAGAAATTCCAGTATTTGTTGAATAGAATAGAAGTGTCAGAAATGGGGATTCTTGCCTTGTTCCTGATTTTAGAGGAAAAGCTGGACTATTTTTTTTAATGTATTCACTCTGATCCAAAATTTTTATTTTTCAGAATTTCTCCTTCATAAATATTGTTTCCTTAATTTCTGCTATGCACTATTTTTATGAAGTTTATTTCTCTTGCAGAATGAAGCCTCTGGTTGTCAACTCTCAGAGGGAGCATCTTTAGCATGCTCATGGTCACATGGCATGGCAGATTTAGTAGGGCTCTCTTTTGTTCTCTTTCTGATCTGTTAAGCTTTTTGCCTCTATTATGATATAACACTCAGCTGTTAGCCTCCACTAATTGCAGCATATAGCCCTATTGTTTTCTTAGAACATAAATTGCTCTCATTCTGATACAATTAAATTTGGTCCCTTTTCAAGATAGTTTTTGAGGCCAGTATTTCAGATTTGTTCTGTCCCTAGGGGCATTCTTCTTAGCTGTCTCTTTCCCTGGTTCTTTCTGGGAAATTAGCTGGTTTACGTTGGAACTTGCTGCTGCTTTCATGAAGCTACTAGACTCCTGTGAATTGCTTAGCACCCAAATCTCCAGTGTTTTCAAGAGTGCCCTTAGGCTTGAACTTCCCTACAGTCCATTTAAAATAAAGTCACTTCCTTTGGTAAAGCTTCAGAGCTCTGTTCTTACGGACTACCTCACCCCTGGGCAGGATTCTGAGTCACTGTTCTGGAGTGGGAATGGGGACAGTGGCCCAATTCTCTGAGAGTGACACCCCTGCTTTGTGAGCAGGGTGTTGGTCAGGGGAGGTAATCTCTGGTGTTCTTGGTTTGCCTTTTCTGACATGAACTTCCATCCTATGAGCAAGCTGAGGAGAGAGCAGTCAGTTCTCAAGTGTTCTCAGCCTGCTGTGCCTGTGTGGAGCTTTCACTGTATGAGTGGTGGCTGGGTGGAAGAAGGGATTGCCTGACTTTTTGTCTGTATACATGAGGAATTTAACTTTTGAAGCTTGGAGCTGGGGGAAGTGAGAAATTCTGGTGGCCTGCCGTTCCGGTGAGATACCATATTACTTATAGGCGGTTGAGGAGAAAAAGAGCCCCATCTTTGTAGCTGCTGTGGTGGACGGAATGGGTCATGGCTCAAGTGCCAAAGACTTTTATTCTTACTGAGATTTGTTAGATTTTCCTGAATAAATGTGCGATGACTTCTGATGCAAAACCTGGAGCTAGGCTAGGTGTCACAGGTTGAGGGCATGGTCCTCTACAAGACTGCTTCACTTCAGACACCAGCCACTATTGGGAGGATTTCCAAAGCCACCCTCACTTCTGACCAACTGGCTATAAATTCAAGGCTTCCCACTACCCTTTAGATTTGATAATTCACTAGAATGACTCACAGAACTTAGGAAAGTCTTACACTTATGATTACAGTATTGTTATAGCAAAAATGATTCAAATCAGAACCAGCTAAAAGAAAGAGACACATAGGGTAAGATCTGGAGGGTCCCAAACACAAAGCTTCTGGTATACTTTTTTTGATGTCCTTTTCCCATGGAGTCAGGAATGTGTCACTCCCTACTCAGTGATGTGTAATATGCACAGAGTATTGCCTGCTAGGCACTCAGTTTCCAGAGTTGTGCAATTTTTGTGGGCATTTATTTCACAGGCATAACTGATTGAGTCATTGGCCATGGCGTTGATAACAATCTCCAACCCGCCTCCCCTCCTCAGAGGTTGGGCTGCTACCATGGGACTCAAAGCTCCAACCCTCTAATCACATAGTTGGTCTTTCTGACATAACCATCCCCCATTCTGAGTCATCTTGTTGGCATAAACTCTGACGTGGTCCAAGGGGTGCACCATGAATAACAAAGACACTCCTGTCACTCATGAAATTCTAAGGATTTAGAGGCTATCTCCCAGGAAGTGGGGACAAAGTCCAGCCAAATTCTCTATTACATGGGAGAATGTTTTATTTGTTATATGCCCTTACATTCAATTTCCAGGGACTTAAAAATATTTTAAAATGAATATTCTCTAGTTTTGGTTGTTTGTTGGGGTGGGTCCATAGATCTCCACATGTCATCATTTGGAAATAGAATGTCCTGCTTTCTTTTGATTAATATTTATAAGATATGTCTTTTTTCTTCATCCTTTTACTCTCAGCTTGCCTATAGAATTATATTTGAAGTGAATTTCTTTTAGGCAGCATGTAGTTGGGTCATATTTTTAATCTACTCTGCCAATCTCCTTTTAATTGGTATATTTAGATCATTTATATTTAATGTAATTATTGATATGTTAAGACTTAAGTCTGACATCTTATTTACTTATTCTTTTTTTTTAAAGTAGGTTTTTAAAAAAAATTATTTATTTATTTATTTTTGGCTGCATTGGGTCTTCGTTGCTGCGTGCGGGCTTTCTCTAGTTGTGGCAGGCAGGGGCTACGCTTCGGTGTGGTGCGCAGGCTTCTCATTGCAGTGGCTTCTCTTTTTGTGGAGCATGGGCTCTAGGCACGTGGGCTTCAGTAGTTTTGGCACATGGGCTCAGTAGTTTTGGCTCATGGGCCCTAGAGCGCAGGCTCAGTAGTTGTGGCGCACGGGCTTAGTTGCTCCGCGGCATGTGGGATCTTCCCGGACCAGGGCTCGAACCTGTGTCTCTTGCATTGGCAAGGCAGATTCTTAACCACTGCACCACCAGGGAAGTCCCTATTTACTTATTCTATTCTTTTGTTTTCTTTTCTTTTTCTTACTCCCTGTGGGTTACTTGATCACTTTTTAGAATTCTAGTTCAGTTTCCACACTCTGATTCCTTTGGTGCCCAAGGTGGGGGACTCCTTGTTATTGCTGGATGGAGTAGGAATTCTGGTCCCTACATGGTCTTCACTGACACCACAGTGGGGATAACCTTGTTACCACTAGGTGATGATTAAAGTCCTAACTCTCCACTCTTCCTCTTCTGACACCACTTGTTACTGCCAGATTGGGGTAGAAGTCCAGGCTCCCTGTGTGGTCTTCACTGAGACCATGGGGTGGGATCATAATCCCTGCTTCATAGGGTCATTGTGAGGATTACTGAGCTAATGTATGCAAAGCCTGCTATCTAGTAAGGACTGCATGAGTTTTAGCTATAATTATGACTGTTTTGTGAGCTCTCTGTAACAGAGGCTCAGGATGCTAGCAGAAGGATACTGCTGGGGCTGCTGTGTTAGGCATTTCAGTATGTATTTCTTCCTGCTGACGGGTTGGTCATTTGTGTCATGTGGCAATTTACATAATCCGTTTTTTAGTCTTTTTTACAGTCTTAGGGAAATAGTCACTAATGGATTTTTTCCTGTGAAGAAAGACAACTAATGAGGATGATCTTTATTTTACCAGCAATGTTTTTTGTCCCATTTGAATAAACTTAATAATTGAACACGACTCATTGTCTTCGCAAGCTGCTCTCACACTTCATTATCACCGCAGAAGTTTTGTCCTGCTCAGTAGAAATATTCACAGTTCTATCTTTATGGAAGATGTTGAGCCTTGAACACATTTCTGCTACATAAGCCAACTAAGTGAGACCTTCTTTACTATTAAGATGAGTGGTGAGTTTATTCACCATACTCAGGGTCCTGTCCTTCGTAATTATATACTTTTTATTTTTCTCTTTTAAAGAAAAAAATAACAATTCAACCGTGGGTTTGAAAACTCTGACTGGCCCCTTTCTTTGGCTAAGCTAGTGTACATTTGTGTAATAGAACAAGCTTTCCAAAGGCATTGCCCAGTTCATATCAAATTGGTTTCTTAAAAATGAAAAGGTGAATATTCAAAAAAACTCTTTGGTTGCTGTTACTGTTGTTTCTGTTTTATTAAAGAAAATTTATCATTTACCATTTTGTTCCCTCCCCCCCAGATTGCACAGCTGATACAGTCAAGGCACAGCGTCTTTTACGTGTGCTGGCTGCTGCATCGCGCTGTTCCGTCAGGCCTCCGCCCTGGGCTTCCACCTTTGTGGACCAGGAATGGACTAAGCACTTTTCCTTCTTGGTACTGTGCTCACCACAAGACCTGCATATCTTCCGAGAAGTTCTTTGTCGGTAGTTTTGTTCATAAGCGTTCACCAAAATAATAACTTTTCACATACATCATGTTAAATGTAGCAAAAAAAAAAAAAAAAAAGACCAATAAAATACACGAATTAACAAAATCAGTGCTTTCATCCAACTCAAGGGCAAGAACCAGTTTAATTTTCACCACTGATTTAAGTTATGCTTTTTGAGTACATTAAAATACATCATTTTGTCCATTCATTCAATAATGACTCTTTTTTTAAATGAAGCTGTTTCTTTTAATCCAGATAGGTTCAGTCTCATCTATACCATAAGATGTGACCAGATTTTTCGCTAGTTGAGACTTCACCTTCCAAGGTGATTCTGAAACTGACCTTAAAAAGGGAACTTCTAACAAATTATTTACCTGTTTGTTTTACTTTTTCATTGTATTGCTTTTATCCAGCATTTCCTTTCTTAGTTTAATTTTCAGAAGAGTTTCCCTCAAATTTTGCATTATTAATTTTTGTCTCCATTTAAATAGTTGCTTAAAAATCAGGCAGGGCTGGGGACCCAAGGCCCTCCACTGGAAGACTAGCTAGATAACGAGCTGTGTGGGAAGAGAGAAGTGGGGTCCCACCAAAATATCCCCGTTTCATTCATCTCAACAGCAGGGCCATGGGAAGGAGGGATTTCTAAGTTCCAAACAGCCTAGCAGCTTAAAGATCATGCAGAGGATGGATTGTCTATCCCTCCACTCCAGGAGGATGGCCATGGTGGTCCAGTAGGTTCTTTCTTGGGTCGCATGTACTCGCACCTAATAAATGACCTCAAGCTTCCCTGGCAAAGAACAGAATCCCAGCCGTGGGGCCCACACCCCCATCAGGTTCTCCCTTACTCTCACGGAACCAGAGGTCAAGCAGCCAGAGCCTGGGGAGCCAGGGCTGCACATTAGGCACATCAGTGGTCAAAGCTGGAGCCCTCAAGGTCCTCTCTACCTTGAGGTCTCAGCACTGCTTTGTTCTAGGACCTCTGTACTGGGAGATGCCCAGAGCAGCATAACAATGCTTTCAGGTAGTTGGGTTTTTTAAACTTTTTAAAGTTGTAAAAATGGTACAGAGAGGTTGTGTGTACCCATCACTCAGCTTCTCCCAGTGGTGACATCTTACGTAATTATAGTACATTATTGAAATGAGGAAATTGACACAGGTATGATACAATGAACTAGACTACAGACCTTACCTGGATTTTGTGAGTTTTCATATAAATGCCTTTTTAAAATCACTATCAAACTGATAAATCTTGCTGTTTTTGCTCATTCTTTTCTCAAATTTCCTGTTTTGAACCAGCAGTTTATTTTCCAGGTTTTAGGAATTTTTCAATTATAATTTTTTGAAACTTTAAAGATAAGGTTTTTTTAAACAGATTAGAATGATGAGAATTTGCCACCATCAGGACACACAAGGGAAATTCAGTGAGTAGTAAATGCTAGGAGAGGTGGACTTTACTTTTACAACAGGAAAACCAGTCACATAATGTATTTGTACCTGGCTGCCACTTGAAACTTTGGACAAGAGAAGATTAAAATAAAACTCATTAAGAATCTATTTTGCCAGTAGCAACCAAGTAACTTTTGAGATATCCAGTTCTAAATTGGCAGGCACACACCCTCAAAAACTGGGGTGTGTTTTAAGATAATTGATGCCAATCAGGAAGCAGGACTCTGGCTTCTGAGGTAGTACTAAACAAAATGTCTGATCAGAGAAGGAATAAAATTCTGAGACATCAGCTTTCAAAACACATACAGATAATTGACTTTCTTCTTAAAATGTGGTGAGTCCTCCTTGATGGTGTCTACATAGGAGCAGAGTCTACCCACACGTGTTAAATCTCAGTCCGAAGAACCCACCACCGTTTCTGCTCTTTCTTTCATTTACGAAAGTATTCTACCTCTGTGTGAATTATAACTTTTTGTTATGAAAAACTCACTGTGACAGAAGTAGACCTGAGTACTGTTGGGTATTTGAGTATTTATAAACAGGACATTTAGTCCAACAGTATTGTGGCAAGAATTCAAGGTAGTTTATGGAAACAAGCAGTAAGATTTCTCTCAGCTCTGGTATAAAAAGTGACAAGTTCTTTTTATTAAGCAATAGCTATGTGTTCATTCCACAGACTTGCAGAGAAATCCCTCTTTATAGACTAATATTAACCACTTGTACCAGTGAAGTGACATTATCTTTCTTGCTCCGTTGACTTGCCCTGTTGTTCTGATACCCCTGATACCACTTACTACTCATTTATGTTCTTCAGCCTCTGGGAGAGTTATGATGTTAGTGAACATCAAAAGGCCAGGTTCTGCTGAGTTTGTGTATCTATACATATGATAAGACCTTTTAAGAGATCTCAATTCAAAATGTCCCCTCCAGCTCTTCCAGTAAGAACTGGAGCTCCAGGAAAATGCTGCAGGAGGCTTTGCGTGCTGGAGGGTTTACACACCTATTTGAGAGAAGCGTAAACCTAATGGGGAAAACAAGTAAAAAAAGGCCACCATGGCCTGGCATTCCTTATGTGTAAGATGTCGCAGTCCCTGGCAAGTTGGGGCTTTTAAAATCCTGTATGAACATCGTATAATCTAGGGAGATTTTGGTGAGGCAATCTCTGGAACATCTAAGAACAACCATGATGACATTGGTCAACTGTGGAACCAATCTGGGTCAACCTCGGGCTTGGAGTTTACTTCCTGGATTAAACCTAGGAGTTTGGAACTGGCTGGACATTGCATTTTGTGCTCTTCTTGTTCTTTCAGGGGGCCATTTAATGTAATGTTTAAGTATCCAAGCTCTAGTGACAGACTACCTGGAGTTAAAGTCTAGCATTGCTAATCATTATCCATACGACCTTGGCTGTGTTTTGTGACTTCTCTGTGCTTCAGTTTTTTCATCTATAATATAGAGAAATAAAAATCCATTTCATATGGTTGTTGTGGGGTTTAAATGAGATAATGCGTGTAAAGAGCTAGAATAGTGCCAGTGTTGTATCTGCGGTGTAGCCACGTACGGTGGTTTCAGATCGACAGTATTAAGATGGGAGTATTAAAGGCAAAATCAGGGACAGAAGATAGATGATGGGAGAATGGGTTCAGGACATCTTCAGATAGAGGGTAAATATAACAGATATAACAAGCCTGAGCAAGGGAATACCTTCCAAGGCCATGAGCAAAACTGAGGTCAAAGCCAACAGGAAAAAAGGCTTGGGCCTGAGGTGGTCACATGAGAGAAAGTTTATCTGTGCAGTAATCAAATAAATGTAAATTAATATAACAATGAATGTTGTAGAGTGGCAGTAATTATTTAGAACAACTAAAACCTGTTTCGACAGACGTGTAGGAAAACAGGTTTAGTCACCCATTGCTAATAGAAGTATAAATGGATATAGTTTTTCAGGAGACAGTTGAAAGTCCTTAAATATGTATATCTGAACTTACCCTTTGAATCTGCTTTTCGGTCTTTACCCTACTGAAAAGTGACTTAAATTTACAACAGGAAGAACCTAAATGAATTGTGACTGATCCAAACACTGTTACTAATATTCATGTTGAAAATCATTTGGTAGTTGACCGCATAAATCCACATGTGCCTTTACGCTCTTTCAATGGCTGTTCCATCACTTGAGCTCTGCAGAAAGGAATCTTCTTTATTCATGAAGAAAAGTCAATTCAGGCTTTACTGTAGAATAAGGGAGCCTGTACTCTGCATGAGTTCTTACACTGTGATGTAATGCCTCTCTTGAGTGTTGGGAGAGCATTTTCTTTGCTTTATAATATTGCTGTTGGCAAGCCCATTACTTCTGTATAATAGCAGTGCTGAAATAATGCTGTTAGTTTCCTTATTTCTTAAATTGAGTGTAGAATTTAGAGTCATACATTAAGTTATTTTTTAAGTAAGAATTACATATGGTGTTTGTGCAGCTAGTGAAAAAATAAAAAAATTAATAACATGACATAGCACTTAATCAAATTGGCAAATATTTTTACTTTGTTGAGATAAAATTGAAGTGTAATAAACTGCACTTATGTGTACAGTTTGATCAGTGTTGACCTATGACTGTTTTTGCTACACTTCTGATACCAAGTGTATAGGCATTTTTTCCCCCATACCAACCCATTCTCCAATTTTCCAGGCACTAACAGGGTGTCCTACAGTTCAGTTCTGACACTCCCCGGAACTAGCACAGACCCCGCAGATTAAGGGCTCCGCCACACAAGATGCCCCACTTCTGTCAGTCACAAGTCCCATGTTGCCACCTGTACTCCTGACCAACTGGCTATAAATTCAGGGGGTTCCCACGACTCCCTTCTCAAATTCGATAATTTGCTAGAAGAGCTCACAGAACTTGGGAAGATACTATCACTGGTTTATTATAAAGGAATTTAAAACAAAAAGCCAGATGAAGAGGTACACAGGATGAGGTTCAAAAAGCTCTAGGGGCTTCCCTGGTGGCGCAGTGGTTGAGAATCTGCCTGCCAATACAGGGGACACGGGTTCGAGCCCTGGTCCGGGAAGATCCCACATGCCGCGGAGCAACTAAGCCCCTGTGCCACAATTACTGAGCCTGCGCGTCTGGAGCCTGTGCTGCACAACAAGAGAGGCCGCGATAGTGAGAGGCCCGCGCACCGCAATGAAGAGTGGCCCCCACTTGCCGCAACTAGAGAAAGCCCTCGCACAGAAACGAAGACCCAGCTCAGCCAAAAATAAATAAATAAATAAATAAATAAATAAATAAATAAATAAATAAATAAATAATTTTTAAAAAGCTCTAGCGCACAGAAACTTCTGCCCCCATGGCGTTGGGGAGCCCGATCCTCCCGGCATGTGGATGTGTTCAAAACTCAGAAGGTTCCCAAACCTCCGCATTTAGGGGTTTTGTGGTGGTTCCATTATGTAGGCATGACTGATAAAACTGCTGACCACTGATGACTGAACTCAAATCTCCAGCTCCTCTCACCTCCCCAGATGTCAGGTGGTGGGGCTAAAAGTACCTTTTTTTCCTATTTTGGTATTAGATATTATTAAAAAAAATCTTTGCCACTTACCGACGCTGACAGAGAACAGTGGCAAGGATTTTTAAATAATAATGTCCGATACCAAAATAGGCAAGAGAAACTTGCATATATTAGTATGGAAGCGTGAAATTGGCACAGCTGTTGGAGTTGTACCAACTTGGAGCAGTTTGTTAAGTGTCAGAAAAACTAAAATGCATATTCTTCGAACTAGCAATTCTGCTTCTAAGTGAAGGAAATCAATCTTCATGTGAATAAGGATGTAATTGCAAAAAATGTGTTTCACTATATTGTTTTAATTGCATGAAAAGGAGATAAATTAGATGTCCAACAATGCGGAATTGTTTGAGGAAACAATTCATATAATGAAAATTTAAGCCTTAAACTTATTAATGAAAGTATATTGTTTTGTAAACAACAAAAGGATCATGTGGTATTTTTATGTTTTAACTTATTTTTTCAAGTTAACAAAAAAGTATATAGGAAACAAGACTAAAAGTATATTTTTAAAGCCAAATGTAAAAGTAGTTTCCTCTGGCTATTGAGATCCATCTGTATTTTTTCCAATGCATATGTTTTCTATTTAAATTTTTTTGTTGAAATTTTTCCTGGATATAAAGCTAACAAACACAAAGGCATAAAGTAAATCCATAAAATAGGATTGATATGTTATTTTAAGCTATATAAATTACTTATTTCTTTATTTTTTTGGCTGCGCTGTGCGACATGCGGGATCTTAGTTCCCTGACCAGGGTTCGAACCCAAGCCCCTGCAGTGGAAGCGCCGAGCCCTAAGCACTGGACCGCCGGGGAAGTCCCATATATAAATTATTATATTTTTAAAAATTTATTTTGGCTGTGTTGGGTCTTCGTTTCTGTGCGAGGGCTTTGTCTAGTTGCGGCAAGCAGGGGCCACTCTTCATCGCGGTGCGCGGGCCTCTCACTGTCGCGGCCTCTCTTGTTGCGGAGCACAGGCTCCAGACGCGCAGGCTCAGTAGTAATTGTGGCTCACGGACCTAGTTGCTCCGCGGCATGTGGGATCTTCCCAGACCAGGGCTCGAACCCGTGTCCCCTGCATTGGCAGGCAGATTCTCAACCACTGCGCCACCAGGGAAGCCCTATAAGTTATTTTTAAAAGCAACTCCTTTATGTTTAATGCCGTCAGGACGAAGTCTCCTGGAGCTCCGCCGCTTGCTGCCTCCTCCTTCCCCTGCTGCAGTTCGCACCTCCCGCTTCTTGCTTCCCTGGGCTTACTCTGCTCGGCCCTGCATTTGCTCACGCTGCCATCTGCCTTCAGTCCTCTTCCTCCTTGGCCCGGTTCTCCTCATGCATTGAGATGCGCTGTCCGTACCATCTCCAGGAAGCCTCTCCTGAGCTCCTGGTGCTTCTCCTCTCCCACTCCTACTGCTCCCTAACCCACCTCTACAGAGGCCCTTACCACATTATGTTATTTATCCCTTGCATTTTCCTCTCCTGAGAGACTGAGCGTGACTTGAGGTCAGGACAGTATTGGTTAGCTCAGTGCCTGGAACCTAGTAGTCAGAGCTTAACTAGTGTGTGTGTGTGTGTGTGTGTGTGTGTGTGTGTGTGTGTGTGTGTACAATAGAAATAAAGATATGATGGGATCAAACAGGCCAGAGTATTGGAAGAAGTGTGAATATATTTGCATGATGGGAGCATGGGTTCTGCATGAATATTTCAGTAGGATGGAGAGGTGAGGAGGAGCCAGGGCACTGAGGGCTTCATATGTCATCCTAAGAAGTTTAGATTTTATAGTGTAAGTGGTGGGGAGCCAGTGAAGACTTTAAAGTAAGAGAAGGGCTAGTCTTAGCATTTCCCAGTGTTAGATATTATTAATATTATGTGAAAAGCCTGGATATAAAATAAATTTGGGAAATCCTGGGTTAAACCAAGTTGAATAGATTTCTGTTCTTCTGGACTTCTCACTCTTTACTGTGCTAATGTGCATTTTTAATCCTCCAAAAGGGATGTTTGTGGGTGATATAATTTTCATTATTTCCCTGATTTATTTATCATGGAACCCTTATACTGGGGGACTGTGTTACAGAACACATTTTGGGAAATGGACACTAGGGAGACTAGCAGCGCTGTAGCTTTCAGTGATTGTTAAAGTAACCCTGGCCAGGGCTTCCCTGGTGGCGCAGTGGTTGAGAATCTCTCTGCCAATGCAGGGGACACAGGTTCGAGCCCTGGTCTGGGAAGATCCCACATGCCGCAGAGCAGCTGGGCCCGTGAGCCACGGCTGCTGAGCCTGCGCGTCTGGAGCCTGTGCTCCGCAACAAGAGAGGCCGCGATAGTGAGAGGCCCGCGCACCGCGATGAAGAGTGGCCCCCGCTTGCCGCAACTGGACAAAGCCCTCGCACAGAAACGAAGACCCAACACAGCCAAAAATAAATAAATAAATAAATAATTATTTAAAAAAAAAAAAAAAAAAAGTAACCCTGGCCAGAAACACTGAGGGCTTGAATCAGGAGGTTCATGGTGGGAAAGGGAGAGGCAGGACCAAGGGAATTAAGTTGCGTCTCTCAGAGCACGTTCTCCAAGGGTGGTGATTTATCAGTAATTTTAAAAGATAATATCATGATTTGACAGTCATTAATATCTGATCCAAAGATATTAGAACAAGCAGTGTGAAATGTGGTTTGAAACCTCTCTGAGACAAATGGTAGTCAAAGGAAAGTGCTGCTTTTATATGTTTACAACCCTGCCAACTGATGACACAGCCCCAGGCTCACTCCTCTTGATATTAGAACCTGTGTGTGGCCTGGCTTGAGCTAATGCACTTGGTGATGATGGGGCAAATTCTAGACTGCACACGGTAGCTACTTGTTTGTGGGTGACTCAACGATGGTTGCCAGGAGTCTAGGTTGGGCAGCTGAGCAGATGGGTGGTGGTATCATGATGAGATAAGCCACATAGGAAACGGTTTGCGGGAGGAGATGCTCTGTCGCTTTTTGACGTGTTCATGAGATAGAGTTGACGGTGGGACATAGGAGAACACCAGTAGGCCGTCGGATGTATGAGTTTGTTCCTCAGATGGTTTGGACTGACCCAGCCTTCATTTTTACCCACTGTGTCTCAGTTGCTGCATATGTTAGGGATTTTGCAGCAAAATCCATGTTAGGGATCTCTTTTATGAGATCATAAAAGATTAAGTTGCAGGGTGAAGACCCTGCACATTCCTAATCTTATCCCGTGTTGCACTTCCACACACCAGTTACCTGTCTTCCTCCACAGCTTCCCTACCACGCACACTTTCCCCGGAAGTCACTTTTGTGGCTTGTTTATACTAGTGGTTTTAGGAATATTGAAACATACATTATTCACCTCCAAATCGGAGACTGCCGTTGCCCCTGCAAGCGTGGGGAAGACACTTGCTTAACAGCGTTTCTCACTGCTCGGTCACTGTGTCAAGTGAAATCCTTGAGTTAATAATGCTATAACATGTTTCTGTTCCACTTATTTTACGTGTAATAACAATGTTCCTTTATTTTACTTGTAGCTCCAAAAGGAATTCTTCATTTGTCTCCTGATGTTTATCAAGAGATGGAAGCCAGCCGCCACAAAGTAATCTCTGGCACTACTCTAGGCTATTTGTCACCCAAAGATATGAACCAACCCTCAAGCTCTTTCTTCAGTATATCTCCCACATCGAGTAGTTCAGCTACAATTGCCAGGGAACTCCTTATGAATGGAACATCTCCTACAGCTGAAGCCATAGGTTTAAAAGGAAGTTCTCCTACTCCCCCTTGTTCTCCAGTACAACCTTCAAAACAGCTGGAATATTTAGCAAGGATTCAAGGCTTTCAGGTATGAATTAAAAGCAAAAACAAAAACAAGAAAACAAAACAATTCATTAGCCCCAAATCCTTCATCTCTGTCCATCAGAAAGCTCATTCCTGCCTGCTATTGTGACTCCTATGCCACTTACATTGTAAATTACTAGGAACACAGAGGACAGAAAAACGAGTCATGTGCACATGCCTCACTTTAAAGATTTTTCATTCTCTCCAGTAATTCTTTTGCTGCCTGGCTCTCCTCCATACTCCTTCTTCTTCTGTTTTTGTTTTTGTTTTTTTTTAAACACTTTTCATTCTCTGTTCTGTGTTCTGCTTGGGTGCATCTATTCCCTCACTCTCCTCCCCAAACAAAAATTCTGCCTTCATACATTTGGTATTAGTATTTAGCCCTAAGTCCTCCCTCATTTTACAGTAGGGTTTTTTCTAATGATGATTTTACTTTCGTAGCAGTTTTGAATTTGGCATTCTATTGCTAGTAATGATTCAGGTATACCACTAAGGTACAACATCCTAGAAGTCTATTATCTTAGGAGTTAATTAAACATGGTATTAGAACAGTGATAAATGCTTTCTAGTTGTCTGAGGCATAAAAACATGTATCGTTTTACTAGATCGTGTTTTGAACCATCTAGGGTAGCACCTACCTTAGACGGTACCAACAAGTCTGTCTCACCGGGCAGTCTAAATCTAGCTTATAGTCCGCTTGTTGTGTATGTGAATTTGGGGCTGGAAACCCTTTTCCCCCCATTTAGTCAGTGTTCCCTTTTGGAAAAAAAACCAACAATCCACTTTTTAAAGAATTGTTAACTCTAGGAAGAGGAAATACCTGTGTTCTGACTTCTTAGTTGCCTTGAAAATCCTGTACTGAACTGTCATCGCTCACTTGACTGGGTGAACAGCAGCGTGCTTGTGTGTAGAAAGAGCGGCTGCTCCCTCAGATTTCATTATTTTCACCCCCCTTTCCATCTTAGTCTTACTCCTGAAGACCAAAAACTGTAACTTCCTTTAGAAATGCTCTAGAAGATCTGTATTGTGTAGAATGATAATGTATTTATAAAAATTTTACAAATTTAGATATAAGAGAGAAGATCATGTGTTTTAGGGGGTATTTTGCATGTTTTTTTGTTTCTCGTCGCAGAAACCTGATTCTTTCAAATCTATTGCCAGGTAGTCGTGAGTGTTTTTACTTAGGCTATTAATATGAAATCTAAAAAGCTGTTACCAGTTTTTGGCTCTGTCATCTGAAATTTAAACATAAAATTTTAGAACTGTTTTCGTTGTTTATCTTAAGAATAACAATAAATCACTGTTTAAAATAAAAGGACCTTGATTCACACAGTTAAAGTACTGGGAAAAAAAACTAAGCAATTTTTAGTTCTATCTATAATCTACGTAGGGTGAACTAGAAATAAACTGTGATGAAAAGGAATTCACTGTTTATTTACAAATCTAGTCATTTAGAAATGTCTGAAAGTAACACTGCATTTGCATTTTTATAGAAACAAAGCACAAATTGCATTCAAGCTCTGAACTGATTTTTTGGTTGGAGATATTACTCTGGTAGATGTAATTTTGCTGCCAGAAGAACTACTTAAATTTTTAAATTTGTATTTATTTGTTAATTCTTAGCAATGACAACAACTATAATTTTAAAATACCTTTACTTTAGTCAAAATGTAGAATCTGTTTCTCCTATATTTGGGCTGACTACTCAGACCTTTTTTTTTTTTTTTTTTTTTTAAAGCTTATGCTGAGGTAATACACTCTTATCTATGGACACATTAAACATTTCCAAATGTTTTGTGTACGGTGATTTTTACATACTAATGAAGATAAGCAGATGGTTTTAAAACATTACTGTGCTGCTTTGGTCAAATGAGCTTGGTGTTGCTATGAAATATTGTTTTGCTGACGGGCTGCAGCCTGCAGTGTGTGGTGAACAGACTGTGGGAAATGGCTTCCCTCCCCGTCAGGTGCCCGGCACGTCCTCATAATGTCACAGTAGAAGAGTCTTTGTGGTTAAGAGTTTTAAAGCCTCTTTCTTTATAGGTAACTTTCTCAGGTATATTTACCTGGTAGAAAAACATGTAGATTGTTTCTATTTCTTAAATGTTTTAATTGGACTGTAGTTTAGAAATTATAGAGCCAGCTTGTTATGGATGACATGCTGTTATGTTATTTTCATTTCTGGAATTTAAAAACAATAAATTCTTTTTCTGTGTTTCTAGGTTAGTACTTTTAAAATTTTGTTACTGTACACTGAATAGATATTATTGCTTATTGAATATTGTATATAAACCCTTCTCTGGCCTTCCGTGCCCACTGACATTTGATTTAAGCCTACCAGAGCCATTGTATGTGACAGCTATATTGTATTACAAAGTAAAAAAATATATTAGTGTACTGAAAACTACGTTGTTTTAACTTTTAAATTTTTTTCATTAATTGAAATTTATAAGTTACAAAAAGCTTATTTGCTCACCAGAATGTAGGTATTAAACTCACGTCCTTTTGCTTAAATCTACAGAATAATTTATTATACAATTAAAGTTATTATTAATAAAGCTGACGTCATAGGTCAGAATATGACTGAACACTTGCACATTCTCAGTAATTCTTTTATCCTTTCTTGGGCTCACCTAAAGTTTTTAATCACATTTTAGATGCAAGCCTTTGGATCTCTGTCATAAATGAATATTTATTTTTTGAATTTTTATTGAGTACATTTTTATTATCTTCTTTTAAAACCTGAATGTTCTTATTGATTTATTGTCTTTTAGAAGAAGAAAGTTTTATATCAGTAGTTCTGTGAACCTCAGACTTTGTCCAGCCCAGTTAGTATGCTTCTATAACTTCTATGCATTTCATAAAAATTCATTTGAAATGTAGTTATACCGTAGTGTTCAGGGTTCCTTGGTGTGTACCTTGATACCCTTTAATTACAATGCCAAAATATTTCAAAGTCATTCAGCTTTTTAAAGAAAATTGTTATGGAGACATTTTTGAAATGCTCTGCTTTTGAGCTGAAGCAGAAGACTGTTTTGTTGTGTTATAATTTACATTATTCTAAGTTTTTCCATCTTTAATATGCTTTTCCATACAATTATATTAGAAATCTCTCTGTATAATTAACTATAAGCAGTTTCATTGTTTAAATGAGTCATTAGAAAATGATTAGATTGGAAATTACAATGAATTATTTTAGTAAATTACCCATGACAGATGGATTTAATTTTAATCTTTTAGTCTGTACCCTTCCTTGTGATTATCATCTACTGAACAGTGTTGTTTTTAAAACCTTCAGAGTAAAATGTGATAAACTAGATTTGTTTTTCTCACGTAAAGAATGTAAAGAAGCCCTTAGTTGGTGTCTTAGTTAAACCATAATTCGTTTATTTTATAAAAATCAAGGAGTGTTTTATAGGGGAGCTTTTCATTATTGTGAGTTTATGATGCTGGTGCCATTTTTAGCAAGGTGAGAATGTCAGTAGAAGGCTTAGAAATATCTATTTAATTAAAAACTTTCTTTTCAAATACAATTCAAACATAATACATTTCAACTATAATAATATATCTCCTTTTTTGAAGTTTAGTATGATTATAGCAGACTTCTTTTATGGTTATGAGCTTCTTTTAAATATTTATTTTTGATATGTATGACACATAGCATATTTTAACAATACGACCCTAGTACAGATTACACTGAGCTGGGGGACATGGGGAGTGTCCCAATTTGAGAATCAACCTTTTTCCTTTCTCTTTTTTCTTATTTTCCCTATACCTCACTTTTTGTAATCCATATATTTATAATCAAAGTGGCTATTTGCCGCTTGTTTTTTTGAAGAGTAAGGGATCCATTTTTTTTTAAAGACCAGTTTAAGTAAACTTTTGTAGATTTCTAATAGGAAAATATGGAGAAAGAAATCATGCATATACATATACTCTTCCACTTAGAAATATGTTTTTCCCCCGTTTCTAATTTGTCCTTGAAGCATAACTCACCGTGTCACTTCTGAGCCCAAATTTTCGTCTACACTGTTACACAGTGTATAAAGTGATGAGAAATTACTCAGAGTACAGTGAGCAAAATATATATGGGTTTAGCATGGGGTCAAGAGATTCTGCTCTGGTTTATAGTCACTTCTTAAAAAGCCCTCTTGGATTTAGCCTCTGCTGCTTTTCCAAGACCTTGGAGAAATTGGAAGAATTCTCCTGAAGGCTTGGTTTTCCTGTAGGGACCCTAAAACTCAGGTTTGTTCTTCAAATGGGCAGCCTGCGTTCATGCAAACTGACTTATTGTCTGGTTTCTTTAGGCCTCGATATACTTGGCCAAACCCTCAAGGGTACGCAGACTGCATATCGCATAACCGTACTTCATAAAAACCAGTAGAATTATAGGTCACCTTACTTTGCTGAAACTTCCAACTCTTTAGAGAAAAATATTACATTTGAAGAAAGAAATCCTGATCCATATGAAAACATACTGTGATGAGTAACAGTAACACAAATAAGAATCAATCAGACTTCAAGTAAACAGGCCATTATTACTGCATAAACTATTCAGGACTAACTAACTCCACCCTAAATCACTGCAGAATGTAATCAGAAAGACAAAGGTACTCATTTTGAGCCTTGATATGCCAGCACATACATAGTAAGACACATATTTCAAAGAAAGAGTAATATACAAACACAAAAGAGCTGTCCTAACACAGTGACTTTGATGTGGATGTGAAATGAGCCGCTGAGGTGCAGAAAAAAATAGTTGCCATTATGTGCCATCCCCAAGTAGAAATATCTGTGGCCTTTTCTGTTTGTATCGGAAGAGATTTCAAGTCAGCATGAGAATTCTATTTGGAATTATTTGAAAACCAATAATCAATTATTTCTTCAATCAATTTGAAGAAAAGGAAATTATTTTTCATCTAAAGGTGAATTTCATTTCCTTTTGCTAGAAAAGGTTGGCAATGACGTGATTTTTACTTAGTAACGTAAGATTAATTGTAGTACCCATCAGGTACATGTCAGTACATGTCAGGCTGGTATCTATATACCTATGTTCATTCTAAGTCATGTTGAAATTATCTACTTCCCTCTCTCCAGCATTCAGCTATGGCTGAGATTTTTTTTTCATGAATGACAGCATCTCAAATTTCAGCTATATTGTTCTCTTCTCACCCAGGACAACTCTTGAGAAAGAGAACAGTATGTGGAATACTGCATGTAAAAGATTTCTGCACACGGAAAAAAACTACTCTGACATACCAGGGGCATTAGGAGATATATGAGTAAACAGGGAAACGAAACTAACATTTATTGACTGCCTCGTTATGTATCAGGTAGTGAAGGAGGCATTACATACATTATTTTGTGACGCAGCAGAAGTGCCTGGTACATTTTTGCTTCTTGCTTACAAATCTTTATTTAATTTTAAATCCAGCTATTGTATAGTGTTTGAAGCCTGATCCCTGAAGGTAGGACTAGTGTTCGTGGTAGTCCGTGGTCTTCTGGGTATTGTTTTGGTTTAGTCATAGATTTCATTAATAAATTTATTTATGCCCTCCACTAGGTACACAACTGAGCCTGAGTCAATTAAGAATTCTCTTTTGAGCTGGAAGGAACTTTAGTTTTTACTCAAAGATATAACTTTATGATGTAAATACACATTTGAGGGACTACAGAAGTAAAACATCCTGTTAGTAATGCAGTTTACTCATTTCCACATAGAGAATTATTAGTTAATTTTAAACCCTTATAGATTTTAGGTTCAGGAAAGTTCTGGCGCCTTGACATGGCCACATCAAAAAGCAGGTACAACTGTCAGAGATAAGAGATATTTGAAAAACTTTTAAAATGTTTTTTATCTGTAGTATTGTCATTTTTTTAAGTATAAGAAAAGTTCAGAATCAAGTCCTATAGTGGAACATTTGAGAAACAAGGACTACAGTTGGAAAAGGATACACAGTTCACAGCTTCGGAAACTCTTATTAAGAGAAAAATAGTGCATTAAGAATAGTTTTCAGTCATTTCAGTATGTACGTGAAGAATTGGATGGATATGAAGTTAATCTGGCTATAGAATATCATCTCATTGAATACTGGAATTGATTTAGCTGAACAACAGGAACTGGAACGTTTGTTTATTCACTCTGGGCAGATACTTAATACATACCTACACGTGCCAGGTAGCATACCAGACAGTGGGCACAGGAAGAGTTATGGTCAAGTTGGAGACAGACAGACAGGAAAATAAAACCAATATACAGAAGAGTGGCCGCTATTACAATTGAGCCTGGTCTCCAGGTATCAGTGTTTGAACATTACACAAAAATTTAATTAAAAAAAAATTAAATATTTGTAGCATTCTGCAGGAAATAACGTAGGTAATGCCTGCCCCACGTAATAAGTGTCATCACTTGAGGTGTGATTAGCCATGTCCAGAATCATGGCTGGGAATGAAGAGCTCTGACTGAAGGAATTAAGAAGAATTCAGAGCAGAGGGACATTTGAATAAGCTTTAAGAAGTACATAGACTTTTAAGGTGAATAAGAAGAAAAGAAATTGCAGGCAGAAGCAGCTGAGTACTAAAGACAAAAGGGCACGGTGTTTTAGAAAATGCTTAAGAGTTCAAAGTGGAAGTGGTTGGCAAGTAGGCTGAAAAGACGTGTGTTGCTGAGAATTTGAATTTAGCTGTTAGGCAGAGACCACCAACTTCTTTTTTAAAGGGTAGTGACATTGGTTTTGTATTTTAGAAAGATAATTCTGTAAGCATGTGGAGGAGGAACTAGACAAAAAAGAGATTGGTAGCAGAAAGACCAATTAGAGTGACTTTGCATGAATCCAGTAGAGAAATAGCAAAGATTGAATTAAGCAAAGCTAATGGTCGTTGAGGAGTGGGGCTGAGGTGCAAGCGTCCACGGTACAGTTGAGAGAATTAAATGATCTCGGCTGCTAACTTC
Source organism: Balaenoptera physalus (assembly GCF_965194825.1). NCBI lineage: Eukaryota > Metazoa > Chordata > Mammalia > Artiodactyla > Balaenopteridae > Balaenoptera > Balaenoptera physalus. Next base: position 18,354,124 of record NC_138895.1, on the reverse strand, counting down.
TGTGAGGATGCTTTCACTATCCTGGTCAGGCTGGAAGCTACATTTAAATGGTGTTGAAGAGTAATTAGAGACTCTTTGAGGATGAATTGACCATTCATTTCAAGAATTTGAGAATGAAGTAAAGTAGGAAGGTAATGCGAATGTTTTAGGAAAGGTTTTATTTTTAGTATGAATGTGATGAATAAACTTAGAGGAGGTTAATGAGTTCCATTTTAAACATGGCGAATTTGAGTTTCCTGTGGGACTTTCAAAGGCAGTTGTCCAGTAGGCATTCATCAGTGGGTCTGGTGATCAGCAAGAGAGCATAGGACACAGAGATTGGGGAGTCATTGATGTACAGATGTAATTGAAGCCATAAAAGTAGTAAAGATTGACCAGGGAAAATGGGTAAAGGCCTAGGAAGAGATTCCTGATGAATACTAACAATGTAAGGGATTCATTCATTCATTATGTCAACCAAAGTATATTGAGCACCTGCCATGGGCCAGGTGCATTTTTTGCACTGAGGATATAGCATAAATGACAGTCAAGGGTTCTGCCCTCATGAAGCTGACATTAGGATGGGATTGTTGGGGGTGGGATGTGGAGTCTGGCCAGGGGGAAGGGGGAAGTGGAAGGACAGCCAATCACATCTGAACACATGTGATAAATTCAAAGGGTTAGTCTCCTAAGGTTACAATTACTTGGAAATTAATTGGGAGATTAATTATGATTATTTATGAGAAGTATGAGCAGTGACTTAGTATCTCCAAGTGTTGTATCAGATAACTATGCTTTTGAAATGTTTTGATCAACCTTACTGAGGTATAATTTACATACAATAAAGCACACCCATTTTAGTTATACAGTTTGATGAGTTTTGAAAAATGTATACCACCATGTAACTACAACCGCAGTCAAGATGGGAATATTTCTATTACTGTAAAATACTCCCTGGTGCCTCTTTGTAGCCTGTTTTCCTCACCTCTCTGTGGCTCTGGGCAACCAGGATATCTTTTTTGTCACAAAGATTAGTTGTGCCTAAAATTTCATAAAAATTGAATCATCCAGCATGAACAGTTTCGTTTCTGGCTTCTTTCACTGGCTGTAATGTTTTTGAGATTGTCCATGTTGTGTATATCAGTAGTTTGTTCCTTTGTATTGCTAAGTACTAGTCCATTGTATGATGTACACCACAAATTATTTATCAGTTTATCTGTTGATGGACATTTGAGTTGTTTTCAGTTTGGGGCTATTATGAATAAAGCTGTTTGTGAACATTCATGTACAAGATTTTGTGCAGACATGTTTCCAGTTCTCTTGGAAAAATACCTCAGAGTGAAATTCCTGGTCACATGGTAAGTATACATACAAGCTTACAAGAAACTATCAGATTCTTTTTCAGTGTGTTGTATCATATTACATTCCTACCAGTGCTGTATGAGGGTTCCATACATTGATATGATCAGTTTTATTCTGTGAAGGGTACAGTGGTATCTCACTGATATTTTAATTTGTATTCCCCTGATGACCAATAATATGCACTTCTTTTCTTGTGCTTGTTGGCCAATTATGTATCTTTGTGAAATTTCCACATCTTTTTCCCAGTTTCTGGTTGCGATTTTTTTAAATTATTGCATCATCAGAGTTCTTTATACATTCTGGATACAAGCCCTTTCTGTTGCAGATATTATCTCCCTGCCTGTGACTTGTTTTTTCATTATCTTAATGGCATCTTTTGAAAAGTGGAAAAGAAGTTTTCAATTTTGATGAAGTTCAAGTTTACATTTTTTTTCCCATAAACTGTGCCTTTTTGGTCCTATCTAAGGAATTTTTGACTACCCCAAGGTTGCAAAGATTTTCTCTGATTTTTTTCTAGACATTTTGTAGTTTGTGCTTTTATGTTTAATGCTGATACCTATTTAATTTTTTGTGTATGGTATGGGTGAGACTTGAAGCCTATTTTTCCCATAGGATAACCAGTTGTTTCTGCACCATATTTGTAATGTGTTGTTTCACTCTAGTTGCTATTAAGATATTCTGTTTATCTTTGGTTTCACCAGTTTGGCTGTGCTATGTCTAGGATTGTTTTTAATCCTGCTTGGGATTCATTTAGCTTCTTAGATTAAGATAATGTTTCTCACTAGTTTTGAAAAGATTTTGGCTAGTTTTTTCAAAAGATTTTTTTGCCCTTTTCTCTTTCCTCTCCTTTTGGGACTCCAATTACATATATGTTGGGCCTCTTGATATTGTCCTTCAGGTCTTCGAGACTCTGTTTATTTTTCTCCATCTTTGGATTGTGTAACTTCCGTTGATCTATTTTCAGATTTACTGACTACTTTCTCTGTCCTCTCCAATTTGCTGTTGAGCCCATGTAATAAATTTTTCACTTCAGTTATTGTATTTTTTTAATCTAATGTTTCTATTTGGTTCTTCTTTTTTTTTTTTTTCCTGTTTCTTTGTTGTGATTCCATATCCGTATAGTCATTGAGAACACATTTTTAAAAATTATTTGAACATCTTTATAATAGCTGCTTTGAAGTCTTTGTCATCTAAACCCAACATCTGGGCCCATTAGGAGTCAGTTTCCTGTTGACCACCTTATTTATGAATACGCTTCATTTCCATTTCTATGCATGTCTGTAATTTTTGTTTGAAAAATGGACATTGTGGATAATATGTTATAGCAACTCTGGATCGTCTTTTCTTTTGCAGATTATTGTTTTTCTTTTTGTTTTTGGTCTAGTATTCAGTTAAGTTGCCTGGACTAAAATTTCAAGCTTTGCCTCCACCATGGTGATATCCCTCAGCTGACATTTCCACTTAGTTTTTTCAGCTTCCAACTGCAGCCTTTCCTCTTGCAGTCTTTCTGTGCCTACCTAATTATTTGGGCACATTTAGGCTCAGATTTTGGAGCTCACCCTTTGCATTTCCTAGCTTCTAGCATTTCCCCCTCCACAACCCCCAATTTTCAGTTGATCTGCCAGCCCATGTCCTCTGATACTTCAGGCCAGTAAAACTTTAGCTTTCTGTCATTTGAGCTGTGTGCACTTGAGGGACTGCACTCAATCAAAAAAGTGTCAGACTTTTAGATCTTAACGGACTTCTCACTGGTTTCTGCCTATTTCTACGTCAGGTCTTCTAGTGTCTTTCCTGTACATGTAAAGTTTTGTAGTTAGCAGGGATTTGGGTAGAGTTTATATTCAGATTTAGTGTTTCACCATGTCTGCTGCTACCTCATTTCTAGAATTTCTTCCCTCAGTGACCAGCTCATCTGCCACCCCTAAGCTCTTTCCGCTGCTGTCTCCAGCTGGTAAGACTGCAGTTTTCTACCAATAGAATTACAGGAAGCAAGGAATGCCCTCAGGCAAAAAAAAAGCCATAAACTCACAATTCTTACTCCATATAGTTTTGGTCTTTTAAGGGAAAACTCTGCCCTGACGTCTGCCTGCTTTTCATCACATTACACTGTCTTCAGATATTTTATTTTGTCTACATCGTGTATTGTTATCTGCAAGAGGCTTTGGCTGGTGAATTTATACTTCCATTACCAGAAACTGGAACACAACCAGTTGTTTTTAAATACCACTGAATACACCCATTAATTAATCACTTAATTACTAACTGGCCATCTTGACATCTGTCCTAAGCAAATAATTCAAAATATGGGAAAGCTACAAGGATACTTTGTCATTGGATTTAGGGCCCACTCTAAATCCAGGATGATCTCAACTTAATTATATCTGCAAATATCCTACTTCAAATAAGGTCACATTTAAAGGAACTAGAAATTAGGACTTGAACATATCTTTTGGGGGCCACTATTGAACTCACTGCATATTTATTGCTTTCTTAAATTGGTATATTTATTGCTTTCATCAAATTTGGGAAATTTTTGGCCATATTTTCTTCAAATAAATTTTTTGCTACCTTTTCTCTCTCCTCTCCCTCCATTTACATGTGTTTTTTATATTGTCCCAGAGAATCCTGAGGCTTTATTCATTAAAATTTTTTCTGACCTTCAGATTGTATTATTTCTGTGTATCTATAAGTTCTATATCTCTTTCATCCAGTGATTTTTTTTTTTTTACTCTGGGTATTGTATTTTCATTTCTAGACTTTCCATATGGTTCTTTTTAGTTTCTGTTTCTCTGCTGATATTTCCTATTCATTCATTTATTTTAGACATATTTTCCTTTACATCCTTGAAAATAGTTATAATAGGTTGTTTAAACACCTTTTATGTTCATTTCAACATCAGATATATTGGATTCAGTCTTTATTAATTGCCTTTTCACTTGAGTATGTGTCAGGTTTTCCTGTTTATTCTAGATCAAGTAATTTTGGATTGCATCTTGACTGTTGTTAATGGTACATTATAGAGACTGGGTTCTGTTACATTCCTCTGCATACTTTGAGTTTTGTTTTCTGAGACCCTTAACCTGGATGGACTCAGACTCCAAACTTTGTCTCATATTGAACTTTCTCTTCTTTTGGCTTCTGGGGTAGTAGCCTCTCTTGGTTTTCCATAACTTCTCTGTCAAAGAAGAACCTAACAGAATTGGCTTTTAGGTGGTTACTGCTCCCTGTTAGAAGAGTTTCAGTGGAAACTTTCTGTAATAAAGTCAATGTGGGGTGTGGGGGGGGGGGCGTTGAGTTAGTAAGTAATAGCAGTACTTTCCTAGAGTTAAAATAGAAATATCTAAAAAATAATCTGTCATAGGTGGTGTTTGCTACCAATTTGGATTTGCAGTTTAAGCAGCAACCTATTCCCTCTTACCTTTTGCAAACCAGTAGCATTTATTGATATTTCTCGGTTCAAGTTTCTTGGTCCCCATTGGTAGGCTTCCCAGGTATAGGCCTATATTACACATTTTTTTCTCCCTAAAACTCTAACTTAAAGAGGAACCTTTAACTTCTCTTTTTCATGGTGCTTTGGATATTATAATTTTCTAGGCTTTTATGCTTGAAAAAATTTTTTCTGCAACCTTTTTACTTCCCATATCAGAGATAGAAAGTACCACATTGCTCAGTGACTTAATTTTTCTAATTAAGAGATAATTTAGTCTCCACTGATTCCCTTCTCTTGTGTTTGAAGATTCTTTTAGTATAAAATTCTGATATGCATAGAAACATTTGTTTATTATCTCCTCTAATAGCCTCTTGGCTTCTTTCAAGTCTCCTTTATTCTGAAGCACTAAAGGTTTTCTCTCCTACTATAAATGGCCTCTAAAAAATAATTTTAGACTTAGAGAAAAGCAGAAAAATACTACAGAGTTTGATGTTAACAATTATATAACCATAACATAAATTTGTCAGTGCTAGGAAATTAATGATGACATAATACTATTAACTAATCTACAGCTCTTAGTCAGATTTTGTCAGTTTTCCTACTAATGTCATTTTTCTGGTCCAGGATCCAGTCTAGGATCCCACACTGCATTTAGTTGTGATGCTTCTTAAGTCTCTTCCAATCAATAACAGTTCTTTAGTCTTTCATGATTTTGACAATTTTGAATAATGTTGGTTACTTATTTTGTAGACTGTTCTTGAATTCGGGTTTTTCTGATATTTTCTCATTATTTGATTGAGGTTGTGCATTTTGGTAAGAATATCACAGAAGTGATGTGCCCTTCTCAGTGCCTTATATGCTCAGTTTATAATTGTCTTAAATATTTCCTCTACATATATAAGAACCACATCAGACAGTGTTATAATTTTAGCTTCAAATATCAAACATAATTTAGAAAATTCAAGAAAAGAAAGTCTATTGTGTTTACCAACATTTTTACTCCTTTCTGTGTTCTTTCTTTCTTCCCAATGGAGTTCCAAGATTCCTGCTTTTATCATTTCCCTTCTGTTTCAAAAACTTACTTTAGCCATTCTTTTAGGGTAGGTATGCTGGTAACATACTCTCAGTTTCCATTCATTTGAGAATGGTTTAGATTCCCTTTCATTGTTTAAGGATATATTTGCTGGATATAAAATGATGGGTTGACAGTTTTTTTTAGTGCTTAAAAAATGTTGTTCGAATTCCTCTGGCCTCCATGGTTTCTGTTGAGAAACTACTGTCAAATGGTTTTACCTCTATAGGTCACTGCTTCCAGGATAGCAGTTTAAATTTGAAAAGTTTGATTATGATGTGTCTTGGCATGGGTTTCTCTGTGTTTATCACATTTGGAGTTTGTTCAGCTTCTTGAAGCTGTAGGCGTATTATATCTTTTACCCAAATTTGGTAAATTTTCAGCCATTATTTCTTCAAATTCTTTTTTAGCTGCAATTACTATCTCTTCTCTTTCTGGGACTCTGATGACACAAATATTAGATCTTTTGCTGTGGTCCCACATGTTTTTGAGGCTCTGTTCATTTTTCCTCAGTCTGTTTTCTCTGTTGTCCAGATTGGGGAATTTCTATTTTTCTATCTTCAAGTTCACTGATTCTTTCCTCTGTTCTCTCCATTCTGTTGTTAAGCCCATCCATTGAGTTAATTTTGGTTTTTAGGTTCTAAAACTTCTATTTTGTTCTTCTTATATCTCTATTTCTTTGGTGAGATTATACTTTTTTTTCATTTGTTTCAGGTATGTGTGTCATTGCTTTTTGAAGCATTTTTATGATAGCTGCTTTAAAACACTTGTCAGATAAGTATAACAACTATGCTGTCTTGGTGTTGGCATCTCATGATTGTCTTTTCTCATTCAAGTTGAGATTATTCTGGTTCTTGATATAATGAATGATTTTCTGTTGAATCTTGGACATTATGGGTATAATAAGTGTCTGTATCTTATTTAAATCTTCTGTTTCAGTAAGCCTCCTCTGGCAGTATGCCAAGTTGGGTATTGGAGTGCTGCCTTTTTACTACCAGGCATGGGTAGAAGTTCATTTTCCCCACTTAGCCTCTGTTGACAACCTGGTGGGAGGAAGGGGACTTGTTACAGATGGATGGTGCAGAAGTCCTGACCCTCCACCATGCCCCTCCTGATACCACTCCAGTGAGAAGGGGTAGGGTGCCTAACATCACCAGATAAAGTTGAAAAGCCTGGGAATCCAGCAGGCATGAAAGTCTTGACTCCTCATTCAGCCTTCTGTGTCATGTCATCACCTTAGTAGGAGAATTGGGTTACCTCATTCCAGTCTGGCAAGAGTGGAAGTCTAGGCTCCCCAGTTGACGTTTGCTGATGGGGGTGAGGATGTGGAGGTGTGCCACTTTTTAATGGTGTTTGACTGGAGGAGGGCAGTTATTGTCTAAACATTTTCTCTCTTGCTTACGTTATTCCTTTTCTGACCCTTTGGTTAGAGAGAGCAGGCTTTCTTGCGGCTTTTGTTCCTATACCCACTGACATTTCCAGGGTGCTAAGTATTCTAGCACCCAGTCCAGGATAAATAAGACAAAAAGAGTCATGTACCACAATGTTCACTGCAGCTCTATTTACAATAGCCAGGACATGGAAGCAACCTAAGTGTCCATCAACAGATGAATAGATAAAGAAGATGTGGCACATATATACAATGGAATATTACTCAGCCATAAAAAGAAATGAAATTGAATTACTTGTAGCGAGGTGGATGGACCTAGAGACTGTCATACAGAGTGAAGTAAGTCAGAAAGAGAAAAACAAATACCATACGCTAACACATATATATATGGAATCTAAAAAAAAAAAAAACAGTCCTGAAAAACCTAGGGGCAGGACAAGAATAAAGATGCAGACCTACTAGAGAATGGACTTGAGGACACAGGGCGGGGGAAGGGTAAGCTGGGACGAAGTGAGAGAGTGGCATGGACATATATACACTACCAAATATAAAATAGATAGCTAGTGGGAAGCAGCTGCATAGCACAGGGAGATCAGCTCGGTGCTTTGCGACCACCTAGAAGGGTGGGTAGGGAGGATGGGAGGGAGACACAAGGAGGAGGAGATATGGGGATATATGTATATGTATAGCTGATTCACTTTGTTATAAAGCAGAAACTAACACACCATTGTAAAGCAATTATACTCCAATAAAGATGTTAAAAAAAAAAAAGACACATTCCAACAGGAAAAAAAAAGTTATTTATTTTCAAAGACTGTAGATTTTAATGATTTTTTTAAAAAAATATTTATTTATTTATTTATTTTAGTTTTGGGTGTGTCGGGTCTTAGTTGCGGCACATGGGATCTTCAGTGCTGCATGAAGGATCTTTTGTTGCAGTGCACGGGCTTCTCTCTAGTTGTGGCGTGCCGGCTCCAGAGCACATGGACTCTGTAGTTGTGACTCGCTTGTGCGCTCAGTAGTTGCAGGGCGTGAGCTTAGTTGCCCCGTGGCATGTAGGATCTTAGTTCCCCAATCAGGGATCGAACCCATGTCCCTGCATTAGAAGGCGGATTCTTAACCACTGGACCACCAAGGAAGTCCCAAGCCTGTAGATTTTAATGCAGTTTGTAAATGGATGTGTGTGAGTGTATCAAAGCATGAGTACATACTATATAAGAGAGGGAGGCTTTTTTTCTGATAGATGTGTAATTGACTTAAAAATCACCTAGTGTTTTCTTTTGCTGGAAGTGTAAAACTAAAATAACTATATTTGTGTGTGTGTGTATATATATAATTTACATCTTAATTAGCTGTCTCCTTAGACCTTCACTGGCATAGTCAATGGAAACAGAAGAGCAGTGAACAAAAATTTAGGATCTGTGTCATGTACAAACTCATCACTTAAAGTTAGAATGCAGTTATCTTCCTTAACAATCCTGGTAGCACATCTGTTGTTGCATTTGTTAGACAGTTTTTATCAGTTACTTATACTAGAAATAAATCAGTATATCACTGGTAGATTTTGTACAGCAAATATAGGCATGTAATTTTCAAAGCTTTTCCTGAGCATAGAATTTCCAAAAGAGAGAAAAGATAATTGCAAGTTGAGTCTCTGTCTGTATAATGTGATTTCATTCATTCTCTTGTCCCTTTAGAGGCATTAATGTGACAAGCATATTGCATGCAGAGTAAAGCAGATTACTCATACAGTTAAAACACTCAATACATGACTGAGCATGTTAAATATATGTTTACATTTTAGTTACAAAGGACTTGCCTTTAGTTATGAAAAGGATTGGGGAAAGAAGCTTTAGGGAAAGTCAGTGACATTATCCTAATGTAATATTATTCTTCATAATTATACATCATGTCATATCTTTTATTGTATTATTATGGGATGTGTTATTCTAATAATAAGACTAATATTTACTTTAATGCTAACCATAAGCCAGGCATTGTTCTAAGTGCTTTTCATGGAGAAACGCCTTTTATTTTTTATTTATTTATTTTTATTTATTACTTCAAAACTAATTCGATAATTATCAATAGATAATAACATAGATTTGTACTGTTGCCTGTAGTTAACCCAAATGAGTAAGATGGTTTACACGTCCTCAAGTCATCTAAAAAAGTAGTTAAGAAATGTTTAATACCAGTTTACCCTACTTACTAGTGTAATATTTGTCAAGCAGTATTGTTTTGTGCTTTGCCAAGAATATGCTGATTTTCATGTTAATAAAGATTTAGGTCTTTTGTATCGCTAGTGTGCAGGCTCTGCAAGAATCAAGCATGTTTTGAGTATCTTAAGATCTAGTACTAAACTGTTGCCCTTTAGCTCCTTGCTGTCTTTACCCCTCCTTGCAGGGCTTCTATGCAGTAGCTACAATGTGATCCCTGCCTGCTGCTGTGGAGTAAACCTGTGAACCTGAGGTGTGCTAATCAAGCATGTTTTCTTGATACAGTGATTGTGTTCTCACATGTGAATGTACAGGCCTTTATCTCTCCTTAAGGATCTAATGAGCAGCTTTTTTTAAACATGGGTCTTTTTCACACCCTCTTCATTTTTGTCCCACAGGGGGTGACTGTTAAAAACATCTAACAGACAAGCAGTTAACCAGTTCCCTGATGAGATTAGTAAAATATTTAGTAGTCCTACAACATCAGGGAATTTCTCAGCCCTGCAGGAAACAATTTGATTCAACTGTTTTTGGAGGTAGGGGGAAGGAAATTTAAATTTTCATTTGAATGGCCCCCTCATGTTTTCAGATGGGCATGAAAAAAATTCACATACATAGCTTTTCATGTAAATTATTTTAAAGCTTATAGCATTTTTCTTTATTTCCTTTCTTTTTTTTAAGGAATGGGATTATTTATTCAAATCAAGTCAAGATTTGCCATTTAAACAAAACATCACAAATTGAGTGAGCTTTGAATTCTTTATTTTGTAGGTTATCTGAATAGTTGAAGTGATTTGTATCTCTCCCTTCAAGAAGAAGAAATCTCTAGACAGGCAAAATCATGATCAGAATGTGCAATTATGGCATCTCATCTGGGTTTATGTGATTACAAATCAAACTAGGGAACTTATTTTAAAATAAAAATTGTTATAGATTTGCAAATTTCAAAGGAAGCACCATTATTTAATTGACATATATTGAAATTTCTGACCCATCTTTCAGTGGAATAATTTTTGTAAGTTCATGAGAAAGAAATGAAATGTCAATTTGCTCTGGTTGATGGTGTTTTAAATCCGGAGCAAGTGCAGCAACAGTGTACAAAATCAAGATTAGTTGCTTACATTTTAGAGTATGAAAGATAGCAAAATGATATGATTCATAAACAATAAATCTTAAAATCAACATAGGAGGTGACTTTTGTAATCTTCTAAAATTATCTTTATTCATTTTTCTTTCATCAAAATCAAGGTCCATGACATTGTATATTGGAAATTTTAGGGCCATATTTGTAGAAACACTGCTTTGTTGTAGCAGAAATATTTCACCCATCAATCCTGAAGATTTGTGCTTTATAGAATGTAATGGAGTTTTATTACCCTAATTGTTTTAGCCTAGAGTTCTAAGATTCCTGGCTTCTGCTGATGCTTTGAATCATAGGAAGCATTTCTCGATTTAGAAGGATGAATTTTAAAATGTCATTCACACATTTCTTTTTTGACATTCACAATTTTATGAACTCTAATGTTTTTATGTCCAAGAAGAAAATAAATAACTGAGGAGCCATATCAAACTTGTTTTTATGAGGGATTGATTGTGTAAAGTATGATTCTTTCTTAAGGCTTTTTACTATATATTGTTAATTTTTGTTTAATTTGAAATTGTGTCCTCAAACAGTAGTTTCCTATATTTTTTACATATTTTTATCTGTTTGGGGGGTACAGTCTCAGTGCAGTGGGGGGATAAACACGGAATGACTATTTCTCTAGTCACCACTTTCCCCCGTGCTCTGTCAAATCTCCCATTCATGTTTCTTTATATCTTTGGCAAATCCCATAGTTTTCTAGTTACCTTTAGCTTTAAAAAATCTAGTCCAGTTCACCGTAAAACTCCAAGCTCATGTGCCCCCATTGCCAGCCAGTTGTTTTGGCTCAAGACACGTAGGGGAAGGAGGGTATACAGGGATTTTCTTTTTGTTATCCTCTCACTCCAGCACCTTTGAACATTTGTGCTTAGTGGGGTAGGAGCTTGATCTGCTTCTGAGACATTTTCCTCCACACTCTACCTCTGTTTCATGGCCTAGTTACTCCTCTGATGTTGGAAGCCTGAGAGGGGGACTAGGGGAGGGGAGGGTGCCACCCTTAGCCTGGTTTCATCCATTGCTGGCTTCCACATAGCTGATGTTCATCTTTTTTTTTCTTCATTTTTCTTTATTGAAGTATAGTTGCTGTGCAATATTATGTAAGTTACAGGTGTGCAATATAGTGATTCACAATTTCTAAAGTGTATACTCCGTCTGTAGTTATTGTTGATGATTTTCTTGAAGCAGTGTCTAGTTTCTCCCAATTCCCTCTGTCCCTGGAGGGCAGCCATGTTTCCTTCGGGCTTTACCAGTGGTGCATGCCCATGGCCCCGCTGTTGGTAGGTGTCACTTTGCTTGGCCTGAGTAGCCCCTTGGCTTCTGCTGAGACACTTTTTCATTCCCTCCAAGGGCCATGGGGATCTACGTGAGCATCTTCCTTCATCCTTTTTTGTTTTCAGGGATACTATGTGCCTAGGGCTCCTTCAACAAGCTCTCAGATATCTCCAAACTCAGTCTCTATATTTTCATCTGCTTCCAAATGGCTAGGGACATACATCAGACTCGGTCAATCAAGATTTCTTTTCAGTGGGGACCTGTAGGTTCAATTCTCAGCAAACCTACTGCCAGGGGACGGAATTTGTCTCCCTTTCATATTTTCCACTCCTCATCTCTGTCAGCTATTTTCTTAGAGCTGCCCCACTCACAGGAAATACTGTATTCCTCATAAGGCCGACAGCCAAATGATCCCCTCCCACTCACCTGCCTTTTCCTAGTGCCTCTTTGTATTCTTTATGGTTGGACCAGTTCTGCTGACTATTAACAAGTAGGTGGGAAGAGAGAATAAGACCTGGCCCTAAATGTCAGCAGCTCTCTAGAGCTCCTTTTGTTGTTGGCTGTGGGTCCTGGTGTCAGTTTTGGAGCAATAGGAAAAATCTCAGTGGGATCAGGTTCTTCTGTGAGTAAGAAAAAGCCCAGCGACTTAAACAAAATAGATGTATATTCTTCTCTCACATAAAGGTCCATAAGCTTGCAGTCTAGGGCCAGTGTCATGGTTCTGTTCCATGAACTCTTCAGGAGCCCACGTTCCCGCCAACTCACCACTCTACCATCTCTAAATTTCGGCCCTTGTCCTCATGGTCGAAGATGGTCATGTCCACATTTCCAAGCAGCAAAACTGGTGAAGGAGAGCAAAAGGCACACACCTGAAATCTCTTAAATGTTTCCAGAAAGCTACCGCAGAATTTTCATCTACCTTCTACTCAGTCATATGACTAATCAGAGCTACAAGGGAGCCTGGGAAATATCTTTATTCTGTGCCCAGCTAAGAATTACTGTGGAAAAATACTGGAGGACAGTTAGCAATCTCTGTCACATTTACTGGGTGCTGTGACATTTTCTTCGGAGCTGTGTGGAAACTTGCACCTTTGTATTTATCTTGTATGTATGAGTTCTACATGTACACTAATATTTAATGCCTGCAGGATATATAATATTTTATAGGATATTGCAGGCTCACAGTGAATTAGGAGAAAAGTCAACTCTTTCAGTCACAGTATCCAAGCCACTGATGGAAATGAAGTTTGAAATTTATTTTTTGACTGGGATTGTCCTGTGCTATTTTTGTCCTTCCTAATTTTCATTTCTCTAGAAGAAAAAAATAAAGCTGCAGTAAGTTGGCTGATATATGAGTGTGTTCACTATCAATTTGGATATTTAGGAGAGTGTCGTGTCTTTCATACAGACTTTCAATTGATGTCAAAGGGTGATTATATTTTATTTTAAAATGCATGTTTTATGATAGCACTATATCAGACATAATATTTTAACTGTACCATAAATGGTTGTGAACTGTATCTATTATAGTGTCACCATTGATTGGCTTTTGCATAAACCTGTTATGTGTTAAGTTTCATTTTCCCCCATCATATTTCACTGCTGCATAGTGAACAACAGGTCCACATTCTTGAACTCATACACACCGTGACCTTTTAATTTGCTCAGGAGGTACAGTGAATTCAAACTGTTGTCAAATCTTTTCCCCCAAAGTTAATTTGGAAAAAATATTTTTATAACAAAATCTTTAAAGTACTTTGGAAACAGAGCTTTGTATGTTGGCTTGATTTGAACTCTAAACTAATTTTTATAGATTCCAGGAAGTTTCCCCACCTTCACGGACACTGATGGCCAATCTTAACAACCTTACTGGTTTAAAAATGTTGAATTATTAAACCATTAGACTAGGATTTATATCGTCGTTTTCTGTCAGATCCATATTATATGTATATACGTACATCTATAGACGTATTTTTATTAATTTATTACAAAAGCAACACTATTTTTACTTTATTAGCTTAGAATTAAAGTAAACACTGCTTGAAAGAACTTTTTTGAAAGTAGATAAATGGAAGGATGGAAATTTCCCCAATGGGCAGATGCACTCACACTTCCCCCACCACCCGCCCCATACCCTACGTCTGATAGAGTGTCTTACACGTGGTTTTAATAATGGTTGGTTGTATGTAACTAAAAGAAAAATGATATTATAGTAACTTTATTTTGATCTGCACATTTCAAATCGTTTCAGTTTAATTCAATTTGATTATACTGTCAAAATTTCAAGCAGAGCATGAGGTAGTGAGATATATGTGTGTGTGTGTGTGTGTGTGTCTATTTAACAGTGATTTTATAGGGACTATCGTGTAGAATAGAAGAATGTCACTACCAATCAGGTGGCAATCACACACACATAGAGTCAAAGATGAGGAAAATTCAGGTTGACAAAGTTTCATTAGACTCAAATGAACTTGACTTATGCTTACCCTGGAGTCCTTTATACATTATGAAAAGTTGGACAAAAAAGATGGGTGTGACATTTAGTTGTGAGTTTTTCTACTGGCTATACTAATGTAGAGCAGTCTGCAGAGCATTTCCTAAACTCTCTTAAAACTTCACAAGTACTTAAAACGGAATTAATAGACTTTCCATAGATCTTCGAGTCCCAATAAGGTTTTAAATATTTGAATTGTGTTCTACATAAATTATTTGAATTTTTTCTTGAAAGCTAGAACCTTTGAAAAGGACCTGTTGCATCTGGCTCCCTCTTACAAGTGGTGTTCAGCAGATCTGCGTGTGTTCTGTTATAGGTTCACTACTGTGATAGACAAAGTGGCAAAGAGTGTGTGACCTGTCTGACATTAGCCCCTGTGCAGATGACTTTCCATGCTATTGGAAGCTCCACTGAAGCCAGCCATGACCAGGTATAATATGCCACTGCCATTTTGCTGCACTATGGCCCAGCTAAGAAATCAGAGACCATCAGAATGGAAGCTATGTGCACGCATATAGCTTTGCTTTCCCTAATACGTTAGCCACTAGGGCCATTTGCTAGACTTCTGAGAAATCAAGATTTTGTGTGTGTGTGTGTGTGTGTGTTGGGAAACCGATACCTTAGGAGATTTAAATTAGTTTAGACTTCTAGTTTGTGGTTCATTATTAATTTAAATATAGATTTCTCTTATAAGGAAGAAGTAATTGCCCTATGTTATTTTTATTTTTAATAATTATATATGGAAAGAAGGGTCAGCAAAACAGTGTAGATAACACTGGAGTCTCACTATGATATATTCCTTTAGTGCTGTTGAAGAGAGTTTAGTGTTACGGAATATATGTAAAATAACCTTGCCATCAATTTACTCCTATAACTTGGGATATTATTAAAATGAAGTTCCAGTGTTGTTTTTACTTTTAAAGTTTTATGTCTGAAATAAAGCTAAAAATCTGAAAAGTATATTTTCTTAATAAACAAATTCCTTTGGTTGTTTAGATAACAGCTTGAGAATACATCCTGTTTATAATACATATTTTCAATTAAAATAATCATCAGATTAGACTAAACTAATGACCTAGGTCATAGAATTTCTAGTTTGGAGTCAAAATTAATAGACATACACAGTTTACTGTATGACTAACCAGCTGTGCTTTTTAAATTAACCATTTACATACAGAACAATCATAACCCACTTTCATATCCTTTTCCCAGTAAATTTGAGAATTCCTAATAGTCTTGCCTGATTCTCTTTTTCTTTCTATCTGAATAGTGCCCTTGCATGGAGAGAATAAAAGAGCATAATAGTGTAACTTCTCAAATACATAGTTTATTGTCCAGCCCAAACAGGAAAACAGTCTTAAGGGCATACCTCTCTAGTTCATGATGTCCCTGACATCATGGGTTTCCAATCATCATTTGATTGGTGGCAAGGTATTGTGGTGTTCCGGAAAGAACAACTAATTGGTCAAAACATCTGAGTTTTAGGAAGTAACCACAGCATATGTAAGCTACTACAGACAGCTACCTGGGTGGATTCTATCATCTCTTCGGGACTCTGTTTCCTAGGATGCTACGTGAGGGAGTTGAGTTAGTTGACCTGCAGGATTCATTCCAGTGCTACCATTTTATGATTCTATAACGGATCTTCCTGCTCTTGGTTGAATGAGCCCAACCAGTAATAAACAGTTAATAGCATGTCGATCTGGGAAGCAGCTTAGACGTCTCTCCAGTGCTTCTCAGGGTTTTGCACTGATGTGTGCTCCAGCTGCAGAAGAGAGTACAGCAGGGCTCTGAGGGACAGGGGCTAAACTAGCTAACAAAGTATTACGTTTCCCTGTATAAAACTATAAATGAGCTATATGCCAGGTGCTGAGGACATGGTAAGAATGTTAGGCATGGTTCCTGCTCCTATGGGGCTTACACTCCAGCACCTTTGAATAATTGGCAAGAAGTCTAGCTGCTGCTGTATCTAACTCTGTATCCACTCATGGCAGAAACAAATGGCAAGAGCGGCATGAGATAGCCATCCTGCAAAGGTCTCTCCTTAGGCAAAGCAATGAAAGCATTCTCAGAAACCCACACACCTGAGAAGAGCAACTCACTGTTAGCGGAGGTAGTTTATTGTTATGAAAGAGCACTGGACTGGGAATGGAGACTGGGATCGAACCCAGAGTTGCCAGGAACTAGCTGTGGGACCTTGTCTCTTCACCTCTTGGAACTTGGCTTCTTCATGAGTAAAATAATGAGACTGTTCAGGCTTGTGCCCAGACCATATGCCAAGGAACTCAAAAGTCCAGGGCTACAGTTAGCCCATGTGGCACTTTAACAAATTAGAAAAAAGGTACCTCTTCCTCAAAACATTTTACTGCTATCCAACAGAAAATTGTCATAATAGATAAATCCAGTCACTACGGTGTGAATGCCCTCCCCATCAAGGTGTGCAGTGCACAACCTGCACAACCGTACAAAATGGTCTTATTCTGCATCTATCTGGAGTGTCAATTACTCAATGGTGAGTAAATAAAGACATTTTTATATAAAGTAGTTACAACTGCATTATAGATGACAAATTTGCATGAAATTTTAAGATGAAAAAAAGAGACTTCCAGGAAATGTGTCAATAATGGTCAAATGGGTGGATGGATAGATGGACGGATGAATGGAGCCATGACTAGAACGACCATCTTGTATATCAAACACTCTACTTTGGTGGCCTCAGAGGTGCAAAGTGGGGGTGGTGGTGTAATCCATGCACCTCCCTTGTGCTTGGATCATTGGGCTCCCTGAGGAGGGCAGACACAGAGTAAACCTCTACTCCACATCCTCTGGCTTTTCTACATTGTGTTGAAAACGTAGAAAAACTGAGGGTCTGTCTAAGCAAGAGTTACTCCTTCACCATACCAAAAGCATAAACTTGACCTCATAAGGTGGAAAAGATGGGCCACTGAATGCTTTCTCACCTGTTAATTTGTAAATACTAGAAAACAGGAAAGCACTTTAAAGCAAGAAAAAGTACTGTTATTTAAAAGACATTATTTGAACCACTGCAGTTGGACAAGAGAATAAGTATTCTGAAAAAAAAAAGGATATGTAAAATTTAGAGGCAGTCCTTCCTATGAAACTCAGGTTGTTCTTATCTGTACAGAAAATGGAGGTGAGAAATGGAAGAACTCTCTAGCCTTGAACCTTTACAGCTTATCTTCTTTTTTTGGTGTTGGAGCTCCAAATGTTTATTTTAGGTTGACACTGTTGGCATCACCAAGTATGTTAGTACAGTCTTCCCTCACTGTGATATTTTTTAATTTTTTAAAATTAATTTTTATTGGAGTATAGTTGATTTACAGTGTTGTGTTAGTTTCAGATGTACAGCAAAGTGAATCAGTTATACATAGGCGTATATCCAGTCTTTTTCAGACTCTATTCCCATATGGGTCATTACAGAGTATTGAATAGAGTTTACAGCTTCTTAATTTAAAATATGTTTAATGCTAGGAACCCAGTGAAGTGGAGACTGAACGTATTACCAGTGCATTCCCTCACTGTATTAAGAGTAACAGGACAGAGACCATTAAGTGAAATTTCTCTATCAAGGTCAATATAGATATGCAAAATGGTCAGGGAAGAGATTCAGTATCTATATGCTGGTGATGTCGAAATGTATGGAGCTCTTAATTCTCCCTTCCCCCCTCCCAAACCTGCTTTTCCCTCCTTTTATCCTTTATCTCCTTGTTCTTTTATCCATCCTGGTAAATGACCATCTACCTTGTTGCTGGGGCCAAGCCCCTTGAAGCATCTTTGCCTCCTCTCTCCCCTTCACGTGCCACATCTGGTCCTAGCATCTCTTCCTCTAAATTACATCTCTGATCTGACCACTTTTCACCACCTCCAGGGTTACCATTCTAGTTTAAGTCACTAGCACTTTTAACCCAGACCACTGCAGTAGTCTCTAAACTGGCTTCCTTTTTTTCTATTTTCATTCCACTATGGGCTGTCTGCCAGCCAGTAGCCAAAATTATTTTTAAGATAATCATTCAGTCACATTACTCAGAGACTTAGAAAACTTCCAGTGGCTTCTCATCACACCTGTTATAAATCCAAAACTTTTGTTACGGCATACAAGTTCCTGTGTGGTTTGGCCCCCTCTGCCTCTCCAATTTCAATTCCTGCCATTCTCCTTTTCACTCCGTCCCAGTCTCACTGGCCTTGTTGCCAGTTACATTGTAATGGATGAAAGAAACCAGACTCAAAAGACTACGGTAGGTTTGATGTGTGTGACATTCTGGAAAAGGCAAAGCTATAGACAGATCGGTGGTTGCCATGGGATGGGGAGAGATTGACCCTAAATTGTCAGGACAGAATTTTGAGGGATGATGGAAATGTACTATATCTTGATTGTGGTGGTAGAAACACAACTGTATGCATTTATCAAATGCACAGAACTGTACACTAAAAGGGGTAAATTTTACTGTTTGCAGATTATACCTCAATAAGCCTAACTTTAAAAAAAGCCAAGCTCATTCTTTTATCAGTTACTCATGTGGTATTGATCCCAAGGAAATGTGGAAGGATGGCGTCCCCTTTCCTGTATTCTCTATGTGTTGGGTCCACCTTGGAAACACACTCTATTAAACTAATAGCCTGGTTTAGAGCTCCCTTGAATACCAGTGGCTAGTTAAGGCTTGCTTCAGACCTCCTAGAGTAATTATTCGTCTCCAAAAACTGGTCTCAGCCTGCCACTGTCTGACTTTAGGAAAAGGGTCTGTCGGCCAGTGTTTCCTGTTTGGGAACTCTGAATTCTCATCCAAGCAGTGGGCAGTCATTCAGGGCGGTGTCTGCCTGGAGGTCCCCACGTGTTTGGGTGAGAATGTTCTCCATGTGTTTGCCTTATTCATCACAATAAATCTGGTATTATAAATTCACATTAGTTTAGAATGTTTAACTGTCCAGAATATAAATATAGTTTAAATTTATAGATGTTGACATTTTTAGAAACATTTGTTAACGGAACAACTATGTGGGAATCCTGCACTAGATTCTAGAGCATCCAAAGATAACTGACCGACAGTCCTTGTAATAAGCTAGATAAATAACTTCTTATAGCCTGCTGAGCCAATCATCTTGCGAAGTTTAAAATTTATAGATCATACGGTGGTTTCAATGAAGAGCCATCATCCTTATTCATAAATTGAATTTTAAAAAACACACTTATTTGTTAAGATTGAGCTAGTGAGGGTTTTGCTGAGTATTTTCCAGTATATCCTATTTGGAAATTAAATTTATATTGTGTAGTGTATATTAGTAAAGCAAAATTGTTTGTAATACTGCAGAAAGGATTTTAGAATATGCTGTCTTGGTAAAACTCAGCAGATACTATCTGTACTCTCTCCTGGCCCAATACCCTTTCTATCAATACATCTTTCTTCATCATTCTTTTTTTTTTTTTTTTTTTTCTTCATCATTCTTAAATGTTACTGAGTACCTCTCCCTCTCTGTCTCTTTTAATTACATCGGTCACCTTCTGGTACAGCCTCAAAGTCATAAACTTCCTTCCTTGTCTTTATATTTTCTTTTTATTCATCTTCATTCACACTGAATTATTAATCTCACCATTTCACAAATACTAGGTAAGCAGGCATAGATTAGTCAAAATACTATAGCTTAATTCCTGGTTAATAGCGTTATCACTCCCTACCTTATTTTGTTCAGGTTAGCTCTGGAACTCACCTGCTTCGTATAAATAAAAGAATGAACTAATAAATCAGCCACCTAATCAAGTACTAACTAGCCAGTGAAGTATAACATGTCTATTAGTATTTGCTGTAATCTGACCCCTCATCACAAAGTGAGGTTATTGTATAGAGTAACTGACAATGCATACTTGACACATTACTTAGGATTTGAAAAATCAACAATTTTACAAGAGAAAAGAAACAAGAACCAAATTTCTTTTTATTATTGAGGTATAGTTGACTTACAATATTACACAGGTTTCAGGTACACAACATAGTGATTCACAATTTTTAAAGGTTATACTCCATTTATAGTTTTTATAAAAACATTGGCTATACTCCCTGTGGTGTACGATATATCCTTGTAGCTTATTTATTTTATGCATAGTAGTTTGTACCTCTTTATCCCCTGCCTCCATCTTGCCTCTCCTCCCTTCCCCCTCCCCATTGGTAACTACTAGTTTGAACAAAAACCAGATTTATGTATAATGTGTTTACCACGTACTACTATATATTGTGCTAGGCTCGACATACATTATTTTGCTTAATTCTCATGATAACTCTATGAGGTAGAAGCTGTATCATTTGATTATTTGCTTCATCTGCTACATTGCCTTTAAGGGTTTATGTCCAGATTAGTAACATCAATCAACCTGTGTGCTTTGACTAGAATTCAAGGCAGACCTCTCAATCAAAGAGCAACCATTAAATGTAACAATTTACAAATCTTATGGGTATTCTCTTCTACTTTTGATTAATTAAATTCTCATAGTTCTTTTTCTGATTAATTACAAGTCTCTTTGCCTGAGTAATTGTGTCATAATGTCTTACAGTTGTATAGTAATTTAAAACTAAAAGAGAAAAAGCCTTCTCTCATATTATCTAAGTATATACCATCATAGTAATAGTATATTGATTGATTGTAGGCTATGTACAGAACTTTTGTAGTGCTAGAAGTTCTTCAATGATAATACCTCTACTACCTTGCCCTTTAGTCTAATGGAGTGTATCAGCTAGGATGCTTTTGGCTACAAGTAACAGAAAAACTGACTCATTTTGGCTTAAATAATAAGGAATCTTGTTATCTCACATAACAGGAAGTTCAGAGGAAGGGTGAACTCCAAGGTTGGTTGATAAAGCAGCTCAGTGATGTCAACAGGGAATTGGGTTATTTCATTTCTTAACTCTGCCATCCTCTGCTTTATCCTCTGTGTCATGGAAAGATGGCCACAGTAGTTCTCTGTGTCACTGGCCACATAGCCACATCCAAAAGAAAACATGAGATCTGATCTTCTTCTTTCTCCTTTTAGAGGCAAAGACATCTGTATCTGGAACTCCCCCAAGCTATCTTTCCTTCGTAGCTCAGGCCTGCATTGGGTCGGTGACATGCCCATGTCTAAACTAGTCACTGGCAAGAGAAAAGAGATCACTACTAGTTTAAATGCTTGGGGTGAAAGGGTTATTGAGGAATCAACCGCAAGGACTACTACAGGAGGGATAAAATACCACATATAAGTAATTTAAAGTTTTCTAGTAGACCCATTTAAAACCTAAAAAGAAACTGTTAAGTTTAATCTTAATAATATATTTTATTTAGCCCAATATATCTAAAGTATTATTTCAAACTATAATCAACTTTTTAAATTATTGAGATATTTTGTGTTTTTTTATACATCTTATTTTGTACTAGCCACATTTCAGGTGCTCAATAGCCACATGTGTGTTGGACAGGATGAAATCCAAGGGCATTATGACTCAGTCCCTGCCTGTGTCTCCAGTTTTATCCTTGACTGTTCACCCTGTGCCTAACTTGTACACATGCTTTATACCCTGGCCGTGTTGAATTACCACGTCTCCTGCTCTCTTGCGTCTGTCTTTATTGGCACTGTTCCCTCTGTCTGGGCTGTTCTCTCCTTGCTCATAAGAGAAACTTTGTCTTATCCATCAGGTCCAGCCAACATGTCACTCCAGTCAATAAGCCTTCCCCAAACCTACTTTTTACATCATCCCACCATTATATTTATCAAACTGTTTTCCCATTATTTGTTTCCATATTGGTCTACCCCACTGGGCAGTGACTTCAGTGAGGTCCAGAGCGGTGTCTTCTTTGCCTTAGTATTCTCCATGTCTATGCTCTGGCACTTAGGAGTAACTCCTAAATATGTATGGAGTTACTCCATACATATTTATAGGATGGAAATGAATTGAATTTCTAAGAAAAATTAGAATGACTTGGATTTTGTAGGATTCATTTGATAGAATTGGTGAGAGAAATGGAATGTTTGGCCCAGGATGCTTTCTCTGGTGGTGGCTTTATAGGCACATTTTTTTGTGAAAGCATCCTGAGGCCCTCCATTTGTGACCTCAGAGTATGTACATACTCTGAATACATGTAACTATCATCAGGAATCCATCATATATCTCCATTAATTTCTCTACTGATCTGTTTGTAGCTGAATTTTTCTAACCTGTCATGCATATGAGTATACATCCTTCTCAGTGTCTAACTTACTTTTCTCAAGTTCCAGGGCTGCCTCCTGTTTCTAGCATTTCACAGTGTAATATACAAGTCAGTATTCACTGCGTAGTGTCATTTGGGACTGCGTCCTTCAGAACATAAAGAGGCACAAACTTCCTAGGTTTGAGCAACCATTTCCCAAGACAAATAAAGCTTTGTATTAATATAAGGGACACTTAGGAGTGACACTGCATAATAACAGCCCTCACTGCACTATCCTAGAGGTACCTGCGATAGGGTTGTGGCATTCTTTGTATTACATAGATTCAGTATAAGTTTTGAACTTCACTGTTCCACTTGCTCAACTATCAAACCACAGTGCTGAGGGCCATAGAGTTTTGAAAGAGAGGGTATAATCACTGCCATTGGCAGCTTCTAGGAAGTTCTGGAGCTGCCAAAATTCAACACGTAACTTGATTTTTGTTTACTTTTTATGAAATAGGATGCTGAGAGAGATACTAAAAAGGTACATCAAAATGTTTGTTTGGGGAAAGTGCTTTCATATTTGTTGATTTTTGTATTTCAAAATATTTCTCCTATCTGAAACTTATCCCATGATTATAGGACTAAAATTTCTTCCCCTGGCTTTTCATTTATTATATAAAATTCCCATTTTACACAAATATATCTTATAGTTAAGGAATTCAATCATATCTTTTTTCTTTACATTTTGTATTTCACTAACTAGTCCAGTAGTTCAAATAACCTTTTTTTTTTTTAACATCTTTATTGGAGTATAATTGCTTTACAATGTCATGTTAGTTTCTGCTGTATAACAAAGTGAATCAGCTATACGTATACATATATCCCCATATCTCCTCCCTCTTGTGTCTCCCTCCCACCTCCCTATCCCACCCCTCTAGGTGGTCACAAAGCACTGAGCTGATCTCCCTGTGCTATGCAGCTGCTTCCCACTACCTGTCTGTTTTACATTTGGTAGTGTATATATGTCATTGTTACTCTCTCACTTCATCCCAGCTTACCCTTCCCCCTCCCCGTGTCCTCAGGTCCATTCTCTATGTCTGTGTCTTTATTCCTGTCCTGCCCCTAGGTTCATCAGAACTGTTTTTTGTCTTAGATTCCATATATATGTGTTAGCCTACGGTATTTGTTTTTCTCTTTCTGATTTACTTCACTCTGTATGACAGACTCTAGGTCCATCCACCTCACTACAAATAACTCAGTTTCGTTTCTTTTTATGACTGAGTAATATTCCATTGTATATATGTGCCACATCTTCTTTATCCATTCATCTGTTGATGGACACTTAGGTTGCTTCCATGTCCTGGCTATTGTAAATAGAACTGCAATGAACATTGTGTTACATGACTCTTTTTGAATTATGGTTTTCTCAGGGTATATGCCCAGTAGTGGGATTGCTGGGTTGTATGGTAGTTCTATTTTTAGTTTTTTAAGGAACCTCCATACTGTTCTTCATAGTGGCTGTATCAATTTACATTCCCACCAACAGTGCAAGAGGGTTCCCTTTTCTCCACACCCTCTCCAACATTTATTGTGTGTAGATTTTTTGATGATGGCCATTCTGACTGGTGTGAGGTGATACCTCATTGTAGTTTTGATTTGCATTTCTCTAATGATTAGTGATGTTGAGCATTTTTTCATGTGTTTGTTGGCAATTTGTATATCTTCTTTGGAGAAATGTCTATTTAGGTCTTCTGCCCATTTTTGGATTGTGTTGTTTGTTTTTTTGATATTGAGCTGCATGAGCTGCTTGTATATTTTGGAGATTAATCCTTTGTCAGTTGCTTCATTTGCAAATATTTTCTCCCATTCTGAGGGTTGTCTTTTCGTCTTGTTTATGGTTTCCTTTGCTGTGCAAAAGCTTTTAAGTTTCATTGGGTCCCGTTTGTTTATTTTTATTTTTATTTCCATTTCTCTGGGAGGTGGGTCAAAAAGGATCTTGCTGTGATTTATGTCATAGAGTGTTATGCCTGTGTTTTGCTCTAAGAGTTTTATAGTCTCTGGCCTTACATTCAGGTCTTTAATAGATTTTGAGTTTATTTTTGTGTATGGTGTTAGGGAGTGTTCTAATTTCATTCTTTTACATGTAGCTGTCCAGTTTTCCCAGCACTGCTTATTGAAGAGGCTGTCTTTTCTCCATTGTATACTCTTGCCTCCTTTATCAAAGATAAGGTGACCATATGTGCGTGGGTTTATCTCTGGGCTTTCTATCCTGTTCCATTGATCTATATTTCTGTTTTTGTGCCAGTACCATACTGTCTTGATTACTGTAGCTTTGTAGTATAGTCTGAAGTCAGGGAGCCTGATTCCTACAGCTCTGTTTTTCTTTCTCAAGATTGCTTTGGCTATTTGGGATCTTTTGTGTTTCCATACAAATTGTACAGTTTTTTGTTCTAGTTTTGTGAAAAATGCTATTGGTAGTTTGATAGGGATGCATTGAGTCTGTAGATTGCTTTGGGTAGTAGAGTCATTTTCACAATGTTGATTCTTCCAGTCCAAGAACATGGTATATCTCTCCATCTGTTTGTATCGTCTTTAATTTCTTTCATCTGTGTCTTATAGTTTTCTGCATACAGGTCTTTTGTCTCCTTAGGTAGGTTTATTCCTAGGTATTTTATTCTTTTTGTTACAATGGTAAATGGGAGTGTTTCCTTAATTTCTCTTTCAGATTTTTCATCATTAGTGTATAGGAATGCAAGAGATTTCTGTGCATTAATTTTGTATCCTGCTACTCTACCAAAATCATTGATTAGCTCTAGTAGTTTTCTGGTAGCATCTTTAGAATTCTCTATGTATAGTATCATGTCATCTGCAAACAGTGACAGTTTTACTTCTTCTTTTCCGATTCTGATTCCTTTTATTTCTTTTTCTTCTCTGATTGCTGTGGCTAAAACTTCCAAAACTATGTTGAGTAATAGTGGTGAGAGTGGGCAACCTTGTCTTGTTCCTGATCTTAGAGGAAAGGGTTTCAGTTTTTCACCATTGAGAATGATGTTGGCTGTGGGTTTGTCATACATGGCCTTTATTATGTTGCGATAGGTTCCCTCTATGCCTACTTTCTGGAGAGTTTTTATCATAATGGTTGTTGAATTTTGTCAAAACCTTTTTCTGTAACATTTGTTTTTGTTTTTGTTTTTTAGCTGTTTGTTTTTTAATTGAGATAGAATTGAAATATAACACTGTATTAGTTTTAGGCATACAACATAATGATTTGATACATGTATATATTGCAAAATGGTTACCACAGATTTAGTAAATATCCATCACCACACATAGTTACAAATTCAGTCGTATCTTCAAAAAATATTTCAGGAGGGAAGGTCACCAGGAACAGCTTCTCACCACTGGATAGTTATTACTCAGTGGACTGGAACAGGAATCAGCAAACCACAGCCCATGCGCCAAATCCAGCTTACCACCTGAACTAAGGATGGCTTTTAGATTTTGAAATGGTTGGAAAGAAATCAAAAGAAGAACAATATTTCATGAGATGTGAAAATTATATGGAATTCAAATTTTAGTATCCGTAAAGAAAGTTTTATTGGAACACACTCATGCCCATGTGTTCAGGTATTGTCTATGGCCACTTTCACTACAACAGCAGAAATGAGTAATTATGACAGAAACCGTATTGCCTGCAACACCTAAAATATTTACTATCTGCCCCTTTACAGAAAAAGTTTGCTGATCTAATCCCCGAACTAGAAGGAAGAAACATTAGGCATGCACTTTTTGAATTTTGTATCAAATGTTATTCTAAACATGGTCACTCAGAGTTCATTCTCTTTCAGGAAGGAGCTAATCTTCTGGAAATATTGCCTGTATTATAGCACAGTTAGATTTGGTTGTGAATTTTGGATTTATTTACTCTACAATAGAAACCAATTTTATTCTTTAAGGGAAAAATTAATTATCTTTCTTCATCAGTATTTATCAGAGCATTGAAAGAAAGTTTGCTGGTAGCAAAGGTTACTTTTGTCTCCTTTTTGAAATCCCACTTAGAAAAGCTTCATAGCTGCATTTTTATTTTAAGTAATAGGGAATATTCTGTTGTTTCCATAGTGATCTTTTTTCATTTCAGATATATAAGCAGTTTCCAGAACCAACAGTGAGTTTTAGGGGGAGGTAGTGGGAAGATTGAATATTATGTATTTTACAACTGACTCATAATTTCATTTATGCTTAGTACAGCATGACCACATTTCTAAAAGGTTATATGTATCCAGTGATATTGTGCACACAAGTGACTTACTAACTTAACCTATAAAATAATTTTGGACTATAGTCAAGACCCACGAATTTACCTTATTGCTTTCCTTCTCTTGCTTTTTTTTCCTGAAGTGATGAATAACAGCTAATCAACAGAAAGTTGAAATTTTAGGTTTTAAAAAACGTGACTTTTCCCCAACTGCACTAAAAAAGATTTTCAGTGTGGTTATTTGCTCTGTACCTCACCTTACCTGTAGCTCAATGTTTCACAACAGATTATCTCTTTGAAGATAATTTCATGTTCATGATCTCCTAGGAGACAAATAGAGTTCAAAAGTGCCTCCTAGATTTCCTCCCTATAAGTTTTGTTCAGTTTTAGACCTGTATACATACCCCATGTTAGTAATTCCTTAATTTTTTTATTATTAATTTATTTTATTTTATTTATTTTTGGCTGTGTTGGGTCTTTGTTGCTGCACGCGGGCTTTCTGTAGTTGCGGCAGGTGGGGGCTACTCTTCGTTGTGGTACGCGCAATGCGGTTCTCATTGCGGTGGCTTCTCTTGTTGCAGAGCATGGGCTTTAGGTGCACGGGCTTCGGTAGTTGTGGCTCACGGGCTTAGTTGCTCCACAGCATGTGGGATCTTCCCAGACCAGGGATCGAACCCATGTCCCCTGCATTGGCAGGCGGATTCTTAACCACTGTGCCATCAGGGAAGTCCCAGTAGTTCCTTAATTTTTAATTTGGTATTCTAATTTCAAATTATTTAAGTAAGGATTTAATATTCCTACTATTCTGTAGGTCTAGATATTTGATGTTGATTTGAAGATCGTTGGGGAAATATCCTAAAAACCTTTCTGTTAACAGTTCATGCTAATGAATCATAACCAGATACGTTATTGAGCCAATAAATACCATATGTATATAATTGGCTAAATGGATGTGAAAGTTATAGTGGAAAACTGTTGCCTATGTAGACTTTTTTAAAGTGACGATCAATAGAATATAGTTCCCTAGGCCACAGATTTGAGAGCATTATTGCCCACTGGAGGTCACTTTTATAACCTAAGGAGTATTACCTTCCTCGTAAACTCAAATTACGGTGTTGTGTATGATTTATTACACTATTTAAAACTGAAAAACAGTAACCTTCTGTCTCTTAGCAATACAGCTTCAATTAAGTCATGCCTCTCTCCATTTCCAAAACTACTTTTCAGACTAACCAATTACTGGTTATTTTTCAGAATTTTCAATTTTATTCTTTCATTGCTAATAGTTATTTGACCTGGTCTCTTTGTTTCTAAGTTAGCAGCTAATGCCTCTTCAGGTCACATATTTTTAAAATACTCTTTAGTGAATTGGTTTCTTTTTTGCATCCTCTGATGGAAGGAATATAAAGACATTTTTTTAAACCCCAAATATTTAACATGTATGAAATTTAATAATAAGGGCCAACGTAGTGATTTTAAAATGTCTCTATTGCCCTTCATAGGCTGTACAGTGATGTGCTACCAGCAAACCTGGTACATTTTGATAAGAAGTGTCATCACTCTACCAAGACCCACACTTACGCTTCTCACTCTAAAAGGCTGATACGCTGACAGGCCTTATAGCTGGCTCACCTAACCTCACATGCAGAGACAGGTCCTGCCTCTACGGAGGTTCTTGTCGTAGTAGGGAGCACAGAGTAAGAAAATCTCCAGCTCAGGGACAGAGTTGTCTGTCTGCCAGCTCCTTGTTGCTGATACATTTCTGCTTCCAGACAACTGTTTGCTGCAGTCTTTATATAGTTATTTCCTTACTATCTGCCTGACTGAACCTACCTTACCTTGAACTCTGACTCCTGGTTACTTACCTAGGGTCTGCCCTGTTTGTTTGTCTTGGCCTGCTAGTACTTTTGTTCTCTCTGATCTTGTACTGCCTAACCAACCCTTGAGATTGGCTTCTGACCATTTTCTGTTCTTATCTGCATCTTGCATTTCTGAGACTCATTTTTCTCATATTGCTCTCCAAATCCGAAACTGTTCATGATTGACAGAGGTCCATTTTATTGATATTATAGTCTACGGTCATTATAAAATCCAGATATCAGTTTACTTGTTGGCAGAACTGGTATTCAGCCTGTGCCCCCGATATGGTTGTACCAATTGTTAAAATGTCTAAATACTTTCCTGCCACTTGGCAGATAGTTTCTGCTCCATGTTTCATCCTCTATCATCATGGCCTCATGTCTGGGACTTTTGGGATCTCTCCACAATCTAGGAACTAACGGATCATTTCTTGGGCCAGCTAGTTTTGTTTTCTGTTTCTTGGGCCAGCTAGTTTTGTTGTCTAGTTTTGTTGTCTGATTCTTTTGGTTGATGTCCATGCCACACTAATTATTAAATATTTTTAGTATCATCTCTGCTTTCAGAGCTATATGAAAGAGTTAAGTTCTTCAAGGGGGCAGGGAGGTGGGGAAGACATTCTAAAGTGATCCTTTTTCTTAAAAGATTTTTGAAAGTGTCCGTAGGAAATCAAGAAACATTTTAGTTTATTCATTCAGCCGTCATGTACTAAGCACCAGCTGTATCTCTACCACTCTACTAGATGCTGAAGAAGTATTTACTATTTTGTAAATAAGGAAAGCCCTCAAATTGACTGTAATTAAAAGTTAGAGACAGGGTATATGGGAACTCTCTGTGCGTTTTGCTCCATTTTACTGTGAATCTAAAACTGCTCTAAAAAATAAAGTATTTAAAAGGAAAAAAAAGTTGGAGAAACAACAAAACATATTCAGAAACAATTGAGGACTGATTGCAAAGCAACATGATTTAGTGTCAGAAATGTTTTAAAATCCATATATGCATATATGAATTTTGAAATCTACTGTAGCATATGGAAATGATCAAGAGCAGAAGAATTTACCTGATTAAGCTTCTTTTAGGAGTTGATGGGCTGTGAAATGAAAGACAGATTATAAGGGCTTTCCATATAGGGGAAACAACATGAGAAAAAAATAGGATCATGGAAGTTGGCGAGGAATATGTGGGGGAAGAAAAACTCAACCTGGCGGAAGCTCCAGGAATAAATGTTGTTGCATAAGATCAAGACAATTGAGTACATTCTTGACATCTAGATGGAAGCAGTATGAGTTTTATGTTCTTTGCAGCAAAGAACCATGCTTCGATCAAGAGCAAGGGATATGATTATACTGGTGTCCATAAGGTCAGTCTAGTAACCGGATGCAGGACTGACTGTGATGAAGGCTTCTGTCATTGTAATTCAGGAATGAATGTGTGCTGATTACCTTGATGGGTGTGACTCTAAAAATGACAAAGAAAACAGCATTGCAGAGAAAGAAGCAGCAGACCTTGGTGACCAGCTGGGTATGGTGGAAAGAAACAGAGCAATTAAAAATAGCTTTAAAGGCAGACTACCAATATGGCAGAATGAGAGCTGGGCAAATCTTCCTTCCAAAAAGCAACAATAAAACTGTACAGAATTGTCAAAAACATCAATTTTAGGACTCTGGAAATGGATCAGAGGCATTCACGAAATTGAGAAATGTTTATTGATGGAAAAACTACTGAACTTCAGGTGAAAGGTAGAATTCTGTGGTGTTCCTGCCTGGAGCTGATCTCATTCCCCACCTCCAGGCTCAGTCAGCACATTAGTTATGCAAGGGCAAGGAAAGCCATGGAAACCAGCAGTTTCACTGGAGGAGTGGCCTTACTTGATTTGAAGTGGAATGTGAAAAACCCATGCCAGTGGCATTGTGAATAACAGTAAACATCTTAGTAGCAAACAAACAGGAAAGGCTAGCTAGCAGCTCAGTGAACTTGAGCTTACAGTCTTGGTAGGGGTCAACATTGGACCAACAGACTAGTCAGAAATTTATCAGGGAGACTCAGAAAATGATATAGTGATAAGGGTCCTCAATAAAGTCAACACAGCTGACCAGAAGGCTTCATACACATGCAGGAGAGAACAGAGAGGGCTCAAGCTATCTACACATCCCAGGCTGAGTTTAAAAGGGAATGCAAGAGAGCCTAGCAGCAAGTAAAAGCCAAGGTAGACTTGAGAACTGCCTGTTCTTTGAATGTGCTCTCCAACCCAAACACAGATTCATTGGCAGGGAGTAGAAGCTTTATTGGCATAGGATATTTAAGCACAACCACCTGTCCAATCATTGACTGACCACTAAGCTATACAGACACAAGGGTTACTCCTAGGAAACTGGGTTTAAAAATTAAAAAAGAAAATAATTTTTTAAAAAACAGAAGAGACACAAGCAGCCACATGCTGTGAGGGAAATGGATTGCACAGATTTAATCTAGGCAAATTAATAAACAAGCAAGAAAACTACAGCAACAACAGCAATCCTGAGGAGAAACATTAAAACCCAGAGTAACTACAATATAGTACCTAAATTTCTAGTTTTCAACAAAAAATTACAAGATATACAAAGAAAGGAAAGGGTAACCAGTATTCCCTGGAAAAAAGCTGTGGGCCCAGATGTTGGACTCGGCAGACAAAGACTTCAAAGGTGGTATAATAAATACATTCAAGGAAGTAAAGGAAGCCATGTTTAAAGAATTAAAGGAAAACATAGTGACAATGACTCAACAAATAGAGACTCTCAATAAAGAGAGAAAAAATTTTTAAGGCCAAATAGAAATTCTACAGGTAAAAAGTAATTACTGAAATGAAAAATTCAGTAAAGGGATTGAATTCAATAGATTTGAGATGGCAGAAGAAAGAACCAAAAGAGATGGCTTCAAGACAGATCAAAAGAAATTATCAGGCTTCCCTGGTGGCGCAGTGGTTGAGAATCTGCCTGCCAATGCAGGGGATGCGGGTTCAAGCCCTGGTCTGGGAAGATCCCACATGCCGTGGAGCGACTAGGCCCGTGAGCCACAATTACTGAGCCTGCGCATCTGGAGCCTGTGCTCCGCAACAAGAGAGGCTGCGATAGGGAAAGGCCCACGCACCGCGATGAAGAGTGGCCCCCACTTGCCGCAACTAGAGAAAGCCCTTGCACAGAAACGAAGACCCAACACAGCCAAAAATAAATAAATAAATAAATAAATAAAATTAAAGAACCTGCTGTATAAAAAATAAATAAAATTAAAATTTAAAAAAAGCACCAAAAAAGTTTCACTTAAAAAAAAAAAAAAGAAATTATCTACTCTGAATAACAGAAGAAGGAATACAAAAATTAACAGAGCCTCATAAACTGTTGGACAGCATCAAGCAACATATAAAAAGGATTAAACACCATTATCAAGGTTGATTTAATATGTGAAAATCAGTTGCTGTTTACATCATATTAATAAAGGAGAAAAAGCATGTGATAATCTCTGTAGACAAAGAAAAAACATTTGACAAAATCCAACACCCATTTCTTTTCTTTTTTTTTTTTAAGAGTAGAACTCATAGATGTGAGTCATTTTTATTTAGCTTAACCGACACCCGTTTCTGATTAAAAACTCTGAACAATCTAGGAACAGGAGGGAACTTCCTTAACTTGATAAAGGGCATCTACGAAGAACCTACAGCTAATGTCATCCTAATGGTGAAAGACTAAATACTTTC
This sequence comes from Balaenoptera physalus, assembly GCF_965194825.1. Classification (NCBI taxonomy): domain Eukaryota; kingdom Metazoa; phylum Chordata; class Mammalia; order Artiodactyla; family Balaenopteridae; genus Balaenoptera; species Balaenoptera physalus. The sequence continues at coordinate 18,321,751 of NC_138895.1, read as the reverse complement.
TCCCTGAGTTTGGGAACAAAGCCTGATTTCACCACTTCTACTCAACATTGTTGTAGAGATTACAGCCAGTTCAATATGGGGAGCAGGGGAGAAGGGAAGAGAAAGAGAAAAAAACAAAAGACATGCGGTTTGGAAAGGAAGAAACAAAACTACCTTTATTTGCAGATGACATGATCCTGTGTGTAGAAAATCCTAAGAAAAAAACAACCAACCAAACAAACAAAAGCCCTATTAGGACTTAAAGCAAGTTCAGTAAAGTTACAGGATATAAATCAATATACAAAAGTCAATTGTATTTCTGTATACTAGAAACAAATACTCCAAAAATAAAATTGACTATTTTATTCACAATAGCTTTTAACCAAAGAGATGTTGACTTGTACACTATAGAATATTGCTGGGAGAACTTACAGCAGATTTAAATATGTGAGAGACATTAAATTTTCATGGATTAGAAGACATTATTGTTAAGTTGAAAATTCCCCAGATTGACCTATAGATTCAATGCAGTCACTAACAAAATTCCAGAAGGCTTTTTTTTTTAGTAGAAGTTGACAAGCTGATCCTAAAATTTATGTAGACGTGCAAAGAACCCAGAATAGCTAAAACGTTTTTGAAACAGAAGAAAAAAATTGGAAGACTTACACTACTCAGTTTCACATTTAACTATAAAGCTACATTATTCAAGTTAGTGGCCTAAAGATAGACATGTAGATTAATGGAACAGAATCAAATGGAATAGTCCAGAAATGAACCTTTATAATTTATGTTCAATCAATTTTAAACAAAAGTGCCAAGGACATTAAATGGAGAAAGGATAGTCTTTTCAACCAATGGTACTGGAAAAGTTAAATATCCATATAAAAAAAAAAAAAGAATTTAGACTCTTACCTCAGCTGTATACAAAAATTAAATGGCTGAATAGACTTAAATGTAAAGCCTGAAACTGTAAAACTTCTGAAAAACTCACAGGAGAAATTTTCATGAGCTTGGGTTAGGCCAAGACTTCTTAGATTCAGCATCAAAAGCACAATCCATAAAAGAAGAAATTGGTAAATTGGACTTTATCAAAGCTTAAAACTTTTGTGCTTCAAAAGACACCATTAAGGGGACTTCCTCGGCGGTCCAGTGCTTAAGACTCCGTGCTTCCAGTGCGGGGGTGGCACAGGTTTGATCCCTGGTCGGGGAACTAAGATCCCACATGCTGTGCGGTTCGGCCAGAAACAGAAAATTTTTTAAAAAGACACCATTAAGAAAATGAAAAGAAAAGCCACCAACTAGAAGAAAATATTAACAAATTATATATCTGAAATGTGACTTGTATCTAGGATATACAAAGAGCTCTTATAATGTAATAATAAGAAGGCAACTCAATTAAAATTGTTACATGATGGGAATTCCCTGGCAGTCCAGTAGTTAGGGCTCCACGCTTCCACTGCAGGGGGCATGGGTTCGATCCCTGATCAGGGAAGTAATATCCCACATGCTGTTCAGCATGGCCAAAAAAAAAGTTAAATGATATGTATAGACAGTTTATCAAAGAAAATATACAGCTGACTAATAAACACCTGAGAAGATACTCAATGTCATTAGCCACTGGGGGAATGCAAAGTAAGACCACAGTGAGATACCACTTCATACCCACTAAGATGATTTTACTAAAAAAGGCAGACAATTACAAATGTTGACAAGGATATGGAGAAACTGAGACCTTCACAGATTGCTGATGGGAATGGAAAATTGAACAGCCACTTTGGAAGACAATTTGGCAGTTTTGTAAAAAGTTAAATTTACTCCAGGATCCAGCAATTGCACTCCTACATCTACCCAAGAAAAATTAACATATGTTTACACAAAGATGTGTATGTGAATATTCATAGCAGCAGTATTCATAATGGCCCCAAACTGGGAACAATCTGAATGCCCACCACTGGTGAAAGGATAAACAAAATGCTATAAAGGCATACAATGGAATGCTATTTAGCAATAAAGAGGGATGAACTGATACACGCTATAACAAAGACAAACCTCAAAAACATGCCATGTGAAAGACACCAGACACGAGATGACATATTGTATGATTCTATTTATATCAGATTTCCCAAAAAGGCAAATAATCTGTAGAGACAGAAAACAGATCATGGGTTGCCTTGGGCTGGGAATGGTAGCTGACCGCAACTGGGCATAGGGAAATTGTTTGCAGTGATAAAAATGTTCTAAGATTAGACTGTGGTGATGTTTCTACAACTTCCTAAATTTACTGAAACTCCTCACACAAGATGAACTTTATGGTATATAAATTATACCTCATAAAGGTGTTTAAAAAAGCTTTGAAGCCTCAGAGAGGATTATAGGGCCATTTATGATCATGGCAGTTTTTGTTTTTTTTTTTTAGGAATTCCTTTATTTTTATTATTTATTTATTTATTTTTGGCTATGTTGTGTCTTCGTTTCTGTGCGAGGGCTTTCTCTAGTTGCGGCAAGTGGGGGCCACTCTTCATCGCGGTGCGCGGGCCTCTCACTATCGCGGCCTCTCTTGTTGCGGAGCACAGGCTCCAGACGTGCAGGCTCAGTAGCTGTGGCTCACGGGCCTAGTTGCTCCACAGCATGTGGGATCTTCCCAGACCAGGGCTCGAACCCGTGTCCCCTGCATTGGCAGGCAGATTCTCAACCACTGCGCCACCAGGGAAGCCCAGATCATGACAGTTTTGATAAGCAGTAATTTATTTGGGTCAGGAACTCAAGAAAGTCTCCAGCAGACCTCATGGGGATTGGGGGTCGGGGCACGGGAGGGGAGGCTCGTGTTTGGACAGAGGTGGAGTGCGAACGAGGTACCACCACGCTTTTCCAGGCCCAAGACTCCACGAATCTGCTGGTCCTCACCCTATTAATCCTTGCATGTACCTAAGCCTGAGGACTTGAGCTATGATACTTTCTCCAAACTCTCTGGCCTCTTATTTCCAATTTTCTTTGTTTTAAGCTTTGTGACCTGCCTCAAATTTCCTATGTTCCCGACCTCAATTCCTGTTCATTATTATTGCTCCACCCAAACTCTTGATCATCATGTTTCCTCCCACCCAGCCCAGTAAACTGAGCCTGACTTCTGATTGTTCCCGTTGCTTAACTTGTTTCATTAATTTTCACATACATAAAAAAAATTTTTCTCTGCCACTTTTAACCCTGGACTGCAGTCTAGCTCTGATGAAGCCTGCCACACTGCCTCAAAAGAAAAGCCCATCCTTTGATTCTTTGGGAGAATGATGACAGGTTTTTGACATACTCAATGTCAGTTCCAGGGATGATATTCAGTAGATAACTGAAAATTTGAGATTAGAACCACAATGAGAAATTAGGGATGAAGATATAGATTTGGTCCTCACGTAAGTATAAAAAACAGGAATGAGCTAAAACATAGACTTTGTGAAGTCCTACAAGGTAAAGGGATAGAGCATCATTGGAAACCAGGAAAAGTCCAGGGTTTTTTTTTAAGAGTTACGAGTTAGAAATTTATGTAAGAAGATTTTATTTTACCTTGAATCCTCTAGGTTAATCATTGTAGTGAAAACTAACTGCTTGAAAAAAAACCCAATAGATATGGAACAGACCCGTTTGGAGAAATTACTTAAGGTTATCCCCAAACTATCTAAAACCCCCAATGTGAAAGAAAAGTGTTTGATCATATTCTATTTAGAAGCTGACCTTTGCTCTTAGATCTTAAAGGAAGGAGACAGTCCTCGAGCAAAACACAAACCTAACTGTGAAGCTGCCTCCCACTAGGTGGCAAAAGTAAGCTGCCAGAGGGAGAGAGAACAGCAGGGCTCCCGCACCCTGCTTTGTCACTTCTTCCTAAGCGATGTGTCCTTAAAACCGTCATTTTGAAAAATTCAAACACTCTATACGTTTGACATACATAGTCTATATAATCCTAAAGTTTCCTGTGAAGTAGAAGAAGGAAGGGTGAAGCTATACCTTGTGTTGAGTTTTGGTTGCAAACAGTTACGAATGTTTTGGGACACAACGTAAAATACTAAAATATTTACATAAAATACTAAAGAGAAAATTACTGTGGTCATTCACAATTTTGTCCCAAGAGTCCTTGGGAAATACTAACTATTGAAGAATTCTGAGCTAAACGATCAGTTCTGTTTTAAGCAAGCTGCTGTAGCTGGTGGTAGCTCATAGGAAGCTCTCAGAAGTCCTCTTTAAACCAATATCTATTACGGTAGGTTGCTTTCTTCTCTTAAGCTGCATGAATATAAAAAGTTTCTGGAGGGCTCATTCATTACGTAGGACTTGGAATATGCTTCAGGATAGCCTGAGACAAAACAGCATGTTTAAAGTATGCTATTCAAAGATTTTTTTTTGTTAGGGTCACCAAATAATGGTCCACTTTTATTTTCAATATTAACATTGCTAGTGACTTCCCTTCTCTTAGGTATTTTTTCTTTCTTTTTATATATGTTTTACTGTGTCCTTTTGTCTCCAGATGTCTTTGAAAAGGCAGCAGTTTTATTCTAACAGAAACTGACTCCCCTAGTAAAGTTTGTAAGCTCAGGCCAGAATCACCAGAGAGCAGTGGAGTTTCCCTGGAACTGTAGTCCTGCACAACCAGAAATAGTATAAAGTTGGGGGGACATTTCTCAAATCTCAGCCAAGAGACAAATTTTTAGTTTCTTCCCCTAAAGTGCACGCTCAGATATTAGCATTGCATCACTTGTCACAGTGTTCTTATTTAATACTCTGATTTTTTTTTTTAAGCAGCCATTTATTCATCCATTCAACAAATATTTATTCAGTATCCCTATGTGCCAAAATGAAAACAAAACAAAATACTGTTGCTTTTTAAACCAGAGGCAAGGTGCTTGGGTGTTTTGTTGTTGTTTTAAGTGAGTAACTTTCAAATTGTGATTCACTGTTTAGGTCAGTTCCATGAAAGGAAACCCTATTTTATTAATTCTTCCATTACAGGCTTTTCAATTTATGCAGATGACAGAACTCTGAACAGAGAATCACGTATCATCCCAGGAAATGAGCCTTGCTATTATTTTAAGCCTCATTGATTTGGAGGTTTTAAAATTTGACCACTTCAATAGAGTAGGAAAGAATATATTCAACAAAACTTCATTATAAAGCACTTCAGTGTACCATGTATTCATTCCTATTTTACACCAAATGATGTGTGCCGTGCACGCTTTGATATGCAGTGTATCTTTCTCATAGTTGCAAGGAAACCTGTCATTCAGGGCCTCTTGCGTAGTCCCTGGCATCAGTATTGTTATGGGCTTCTACTGTCTCATTTTATGAATGAGGCTGATCTCTAGTCTCACCTTCAACTGAATTTATAATTGAGGGATTAATCATTTCTATTTGCTTTTGAGAGGAGATTATAGGCAGTCATGGTTTTGCCGCTGGTTTCTACAGTGACTGCTCATGTAAGAATAAATCCAGAATAAAACGGTATGATTACATAAAAGTTAATTCACTCAATAAACCTTTATTGAATGTCTGCTGCATACAGGGCAGTGTGATGGTATGTCTCAAGGTGTATATAAGAAATGCTCCTAAAGATTGATCACCATGAATAGAAGAAAGCCTGTAATGCAAATTAAAGATAACTGGCCTATGAGAAATATAAACAAAATGTCTAAGAAATTTGGGGGACAGGAATGATTTTGACTAAGAAAATTTTATGTAGGAGGTGGCCTTCTCTAGAGAAGGAGAAGGATGAACCAGATTTCCCTCTAAACAATAGAGAAAAAAGGCATTTAGTAAAAGGTATTTGGTCTGGCAGCTGGGCTAGCATGAGCCCAGGCACTGGTGGGTAGCGGGGGGGCTCATGTAGGGGACAGGACACTTTGGTTAAAGTGTAGCATTGGTCTTCAGATCTTAGTGGGAACAAGGGCTAGAATGAGAGATAGAGATCAGACCGTGAAGTGTCCTGGATGCCAGGACAAAGAATTTGGATCTCATCCAGCAGGTCATAAGAAGCCATGAAAATATGCAAGCATGCAAAGCAGTCATGGCTCATTCACTGGCATAGGACATACACAACAATTAATATTAAGCAACAAATAATTTAGCAAATTAATTCAAGAAATACCTTTTTTTTTTCTAGCTCTAAAATTCTGTGGAATAAATAATATAATGCCCTCTTGATAATATAATTTGTTATTACATGGTTCAAATCATTTAGTTTTTTTCTTTAATTGAGAGCAAATATCCTAAAATATTATGCAGTAAAGGAAAGTCCTACTGTAACATCATGGGTGTTACTTCTGCCCCTCTATCATTAGCCATAAAAAATATTAGGTAATTAGATCTTGGGTCTTTTGAATACCATTGAAAGCAGCCCTAAGAATCATCTCCTGTGTGCCACTTCTGGACACCCCCCTTGCAGTGGCTGTAGAAATGGAAACTCCTTCTCTCTTGTTCCTTTGTGGAATAATAGGTACTTTCCCAGGATTAGCTGCTCCTGGAGAAGAAACAACTGATAATTGAAAATGTCTTAATTTACATTTATATTTTGCTTGACATTTGTGGGCCAAAAGACAAATTACAAATGGCCTTGGTCAACAAACAATAATCTTATTAAACATGCTTTGGAAATATTTGTTGAATTTCATACTTCTTTTTTTCTATTAAGGCTGAAATTATGGATTCCATGATAGGTAAGGGAGAAGAAAGGCAGAGAGAAGTCTAAGGTTCTTTCTCTGGAAAAATATGTTAAACATTATAATACAGTATGATCAGGAAACTGACCTAAGCCTTTACCTTCAAAAGTTTAGAATCTGGGAAAAGTTTTACTTATTCATACTGGGGAAGATGTATAGAAAAGTGAAATGTACTACTATACTTATTTCATAGATAAGGCATCTGGAGTATGTGTATATAGGGTGTATAACATAATAGCAACAAATGTAATAGATACTTAAAATTTTAAGATATGAAATTAAATACATTGAATATAAACAATTCTAAAATAGGTCATACTTTGCCATTAATATCTATTTTCTTTGTTTAGAGATATATTTCCATTTAAAAGCCTAATGTTATTCAAGATAAATTTTTAAGACATAAATTCCTTAGTTCTAGTTTTCATTTTAATGAGAGTTCAACACTTCTATTTAGTAAATATCCAACTGGGAAGGTTTCCGCAATTTTTTTTAGTAGGAAAGTTTACACAATAGAAGTGTTTTCTTATTACCAAATTAGTTACTTTGAAGTATCTGGCAGATTACATCAGTCTCTTATTTGAATTGGTACTACAAGAAGACATCTATTGTACACCATTAGTGATGCATTAAATTGGCTATTTATGTTTTAAAATCGAAGCATGGTAGAATCTTTTGTGTTTGCCTTCGAAGATTGCTGTTATAATAAAACATTTTGAAATGAGTAAAGTTGCCCTTTTGGTTTAGTTAATGCATCACTGGAGAACCTAAAGATTTTAGCCTCTAACCACCCATCTCCTAGTTTAATAGAATGTGAGAAAACTGTGTAAATTCCTTTATATTTTAAGGAAGAAAATTGTTACATATTATTTGTCTAATCACTTTATATCCACAGCTAAGAAAATAATAAAAGAGAAGACTTATTGATCACTAGTCTCAAGTGTAGTCTTCCAAACATTTGAACATAATAAAATTAAAGTGTGGTGTGCTATTTTATCATGCTCATATATTGTAATGGTGGTCTTGTGGACACTAAGATCATATAGTTACTTTATCATTGGAATTGTAACTAAACCATGTATCGGAAACCTTACTTTCTAGCTTCTATTAAAAAATTTGTACAAATGATGAAAAGCAGAGGACTAATAGTAACTTTTACTAATTACTGGCAGAAATGAGTGTATTTTGCTAAAGGTTTCCCACGATATACTGTGTAACCCAATACTAGTAATAATTTAACTCTAGGAATGGTTAAAACTTTTTGTCTGTTTAGTGACTAAATACATACTAGGCCATATTAGCTGGACAAGTAGATTGGTAGCGAATAGGTCTCATGCTTTTTTGAATCCCTTATAGTACTAGACACATATATAATTTAATAAAGACTCTCAATGATAACCTCACCTGTGAATTTCCCTGAGAAAATAAAGGATAAATAAAATAAAGGCATGGAGCCCCAGCTCCAGAGCAATCCATGAGAGCACCGATCTCCTATCTATACACTGCTCGTCTTAGACAAAGAGCTGTTTCACTTCTGATCAGTCATTCCCTACCCCTGATGTCTGGAGCCCATATTCTCGGATTTTCTATGTCCTCTGGGGCTTGGTTTCTCAACAGTTACCTTTATCTTCTCCAGTGGCTTCTTTCCCTCAACTTGCAAGTATCTCCCTCATTTAAAAACAATCTTCTCCCTACACTATACCTTCCTTTTTGAGCTTTAATATTATTTTCTTCCTTTCCTCAATTGCCAGACTCTTTGCACTTTATCACCCTTTTATTTACTGGTAGGCAATCAGTGAATACAGTAGGATTTCCATCCCAACCACCATTACAAGTGCCCTGGCAATGGTCACCATAGTCCTACCAATTGCCAAGTACCAGGGCCTACACTCAGCCCTCATCCTATTTGACCTTTCTGCAGGATTGCTTCCCTCCTTCATGAAACCCTCTTTTCCCTTGACTTACCTCTTCCTTTTGACTCCTTATCTTTTACTGGCCCCTTAAGTGCTGCTGTACCCAAGTTTTTTTACCCATGCTTCCTTGGTTCCTTTTGTGTCCTATCCGCTTCCATGACTTGCGTTATCATCCACATTTTGATGTTTTCCCGACCGCCGTATTTAGCTGTGACTCCTTGTATCAGTGAGCGTTCTCCAGAGAAACAGAACCAGTAGTATGTATACGTAGAGAGAGAGAAAGACATTTTAAATAGTCGGCTCATGCAGTTTTGGGGGCTGTCAAGTTCAAAGTCTGTAGTGCAGGTCAGCAAGCTGGAAACACAGAGCCGATGTTGCAGTCTTGAGTCTGAAATCTGTAGGGCAGGCTGGCAGGATGGAAATTCTGTTGTCGTGTTGAGGCAGAATTCCTTCTTTGAAAACCTGATTTTGCTCTTAAGATCTTCAACTGATTGGATGAGCCCCACCCAGACTATCGAGGATAATCTCCTTTACTTAAAATCAATTGCTTATAAATATTAATTACATCTACAAAATACTATCACAGCAACATCTAAACGAGTGTGTGATAAAGCAACTGGACACCGCAGCCTAGCCAAGCCGACACGTAAAATTAACCATCACGTTCCCTTACCATGTCTTGGTATGTTTCAGCTCTAGGGATAGTTGGAAGACATACAGATTGAGATTTGACACTTGGTTCTTGTACTCACAGGCTGGGTTACCTTGGGCAAGTTTCTTAATCTCCCCAAATAGCAGTTCCTTTGTTTACAAAACAATAATGATTGGTCTGTTTGTCTTCATGGTAAACTTAGTCTTTTTGTATCAGCCCCATGCCTATCATATGCCAGTTATGTGAATATGAATGAACGGAGTACATAATGAATGAAAGCAGGAAAAAGACTTGAGTTTTGATGTCACCCAAACGGAGAGCTAAGATTCAGACTTCAGGATCAGATTAACAGTTCTTACCAACAAATTTCTCTAGTAAGAATAAAAAAAAGGAAACGTGCCTACACAGTACATGTACTGTGTGTGTATGTGTGTTTCTTTATAGATAGAATGAATGCAAGCCACAGTGTTTACACACATATATACTGTATAGTGTATATGCTGTGTGGCCATTCATACAACAAACATTACACATCCCCAAAGTGCCAGGCCGTACACTAGGCATGGGCCACACAACATTAAGAGTTTCCTGATTCTGCCTTTATTACTTTCTACACTGGCCTCTGACATATGAAAGATAATTGTCTGGAGAAATTAATTATAAGTGACTGCAAGATAGCAATAATGCTTACCTTTTTTCCTCCAGAAATGACAATATTATGTGTCAGTTTGGCTCTGCCGAATACTCCTTAAATAATATAAATCATGTAGAAAATTGACTTAATGACGTGATTCTATCCTATAGGGAAATTTACAAACACAATATATGTTATGCTAATTATTAAAGGGATCAATATGTTGTTATGTTGCCACCTATAAATATGAATTAATGTCACCAGCTTTCACTATATATAATGTTGAAATACATTTTAGAGATTTGCAGAAACACCTTTATATTTTGACAAAGCATGTGGAATGTTTTATTAGCAACTTATTAAAAAAATAAGAATTCTGTTATATAATGGTTTATAATGATACAGAAACACTTGAGTGTACTATTATTATTCTATTCTAAATTTGAGGAGGAAAGAGAAGGTTCAAAAGACTATAGTAATGCCAGAGAGTACATCTGTATAATTGTTGTAAAGTTTGGTATAACAAACTCATAAGCTAATTGAGATGATGTACAGTTGTACCTGGAGAAAAATAATTTGTAGGGGTCTGTTGCAGGTATAATTGATAATTGAAAAGTTGTCCTGTAGTGTAAGTAGATTCTACTCCAGCCTTTAAATTACTAAATGACTAATGATACTACATAGCTAATGGTTTATACTTTTTTCTCAATTATCATTAAGAAAATATAATTGAATATTATTACCTGTTTTAACGCACATGGCCTTTCCCAGTAATAAGCTCCCAAGAATTGACAATGATATCTACTATTGAACATTGATTCCCTTGTGCTGTGGTTCACTAATATAAAACCCTGATAGCCTTAGTAATTTAGACTAAATGAAACAAAGCAGAAATTAAATAGGCTTTATCACTGTAGTAGTAATTTTGGATGTTTATTCATTTGAGAAACAGTCTTATGATTTTTATGATTACATAAAGATCTAAGCTTCAGATTAAGGCCAAATCTGCATCATATAATATGAAATGGGGACTTGGCAATTACTAATAGACCTAAGCCAATTTAATAGATTAAGTAACCCACTCTCTGTGGCATTGAGTCCAGAAGATAATTGCCAGTTCTTTACTTCTTAATGATCGTTCAGTGTTGGGACGAATCATCTAGAGTTTAAAAAATGCCAGATAAAATAGGAAATTAATGAACCTTTCCTGATGAAAGTAGATGCTCCATGGAAGCATTAAATCTATGGTTTTCATATGCTTGTGCTGAATTTTATACTAATTCTGTTGTTAATATATTAATTTTGACAACAAAGTAATAGTAGGTTTTTGAAATGGAAAGAACTGTTAGCGACCGTTTAGATCTGTGCTGTCCAGTATGTTAATCATTAGCCCATGTGGCTACTGAGCATTGGAAATGTGGCTCGTCCACATGGAATGTGTGCCGTAAGGATTTCAAAGATCTAGTACCAAAACTAAATGTATAAGATCTCATTAATGACTTTTTATTGATTAAATATTGAAATGATAATATTTTGGATATATCAGGTTAAATAAAAATATATTATTAAAATTAATTTCAACTGTTTCCTTTTACTTTTTAAATGTGGCTATAAAAATTACATATGTAGCCCATGTTATATTTCTATTGGACTGTGCTGGTCTGGATAAACTCTTATTTTAAAGATGAGGAAATCGAAACCCAAAGAAGTGAAGGGACTTACCCAATCTTACACAGCTTATGAGTGGCAGAGCTGAGACTCAAACCCAGGCTTTCTGATATCTGACCCAGCTCTTTCCATTCTGACACTTCCTTCAGATGTGGCAGTTAACACACACGCACACACACACACACACACACACACACCACATACACAAACACACATTCCAGAGCGTATACATCTCAGTAAGTATTGGTTCCTCCAAAGTGGTCATCTTAGCATCTTGGGAGGCAGTGTATGTTTGTTTATTTTAGTGATACATGTAAGTTTCCACTTTCAGAAATGTCTTCAGAATTTTCCAAACATTTTTGGTAGCAATTTTATTACTTTTTGTGGTGGCTTTGATTTTTAGAAATAACTACAAATTATTTGGAGATGTTGGCTAAGTAATATTATTGTTATCTGAAAGTGTGATCATAAAAGAAGGCAGCTTCATATGTGTGTATGTGTGTACCTGTGTATGTGTGTGTGTTTGTGTCGTGGAGAGAGAGCAAGAACACACACACTTGAGGTAGACAGTCTTGTGAAAGGCAGTTCCAAAATGGAATTCTCCAACTGTATTAATTGTTGTTTCCCTAGATGAATATTAATAAGACAGTGCTCATTTGTATACATAATTTCTGAGATATTTTAATCATTGTTATTTTATAGTCACATTTTTCATGAGATAAACCCAAGAACTAATGTTAACTATATACATATATATTATAGATATTGAGCTTTGTGAGTTATTCCTACTAGTAGTTTATGATTTATTTTAAGGGCCCCTGTCTTTAAATGTGGGTAATGTGGGTAATGTAGGTAAATTAAGTAATGAAAAAAGCATGACTTTTTGTTGGCATTTTGTTTAATAACTGGAAGACTCTATAATATTACATTAAATAGAGGAGACACTAAATAAGTAATGAAGTCATTTGGTAAAGTAACTGATATGTGTTTTTTAAAATAACTTGTTAGAAAAATATAAGTGTTTAAAATAAACTTCTTTTTAAAATTTTATCCATTTCTTATTAACCAGTTTAAAAAAAAAAAAAACCCTCTCATTTCCAATTAAATGGCAGAGACTTTTACTTTATTTACATGTGATGCTAAGTATTTGTATAACTGAGAGCAGAAAGTATATCACCGAGCAAAATGAAGAAATCTGAGGCCTGTTATGTGGTATGGTTTTTATAATATGAAGTAACATACTTAATATAATATCTGTAAATTATTGAATGCCATAAACATATTCCTCTATATTTCATTAAATTTTATATATAGTAATATACTTAGCACTTAGAATACCCAAAGGGACCAGTCCACTTCTAATTTGAACAGATCAGTTTCCTTACATGGTATTTTGGGTTATAACCAACCATCCCAGCATGTGATATAAAGTAGATTTATTGTTTCAATTGCAAATAAAAAATCATACCCAACAAATAAGAGTAAAAACTCTTCCTTTTATCAATAGAATATATTAATTTAGAAATGGGAACAGACTTAAGGTTTTTATTCTAAATAGATGATAAAGGAGCTCTGAGATTATAATAAAATGTTATTATACTTGACCCTGGGCATTCTACAGTGTCTTGTGATTTGTTTATCTCCATTTTATTGATACAACACAGTTGGAAAAATGTTGTTTTTCCTTCTGTATGCGTATAAATCAGTAATCTATACAATTTAAAATGTTACTTGTTAACAAAACTTTACATTAAAATTTAAGTTAACTCTTCTTAATAATTTTTAGATTCTAATTACAGTGCAAGTGGCTTACAGTTTGTTGATAATACAGATCGTTTTAAAAGAGTCTTTGCTCTGAGCCAGGTCATAGATTTTTAATAGAAGGTCATACAACTACTGCTGCATTTTCATATTGTTCAAAAACATGACAAACTTTAATATTCAGGCCCACTGATCAGACTGAGCTAGCTTTATTTTATATCTTCTTTTGACATTTGCCATAGATGGACTTGAAAATCATTCAGTCATCAAACTTCATTGTATACAAAGATGAAAGAAGTACCTATTCGTAGAGGTAAAATGTCAGTTTGGAAAAATGTTATTTTGAAAAATTGTACGTGTTCATTGTAAATCACTTGCAGTTGTGACTACTATACTTGCTTCATCATATATGTCTCTATTTAAGCATCTCTCTATTAATCTGTCTTTGGGGGGATGCCTTTCAAAGGAGCAGACATTCCTATACTCTTTCCCCCCCTCAATAATTTAGCATGCATGTCATTAACCTGAGTTTAATATTTGTTTATGGTTCCTCTGTTTCCTTTTGAGGTAAAATTTACGTACAATAAAACACACAAATCCTAAAGTGTACAAGTTGACAAGTTCTGACCATATGTCTGTGCAACTCAAACCCCTATCAAGATATAAAACATTACCATCACCACAAGAAGTTCCCTCAGGTCCCTTTTCAGTAAATCCCAGCCCTCGCCCCCATCAAAGGCAACCGTTGTTCTGGTATTATTCCATGATATATTAGTTTTGCCTGTTCCAGAACTTTATATAAATGAACTCATATAGTGTACACTCATTTGTGTAATGCTACTTTTACTCAGCAAACATTTTGGGGATTTATCCATGTTTTTGCATGTATCCATGGTTTTTTGTTTTTTTTTTTAACTGCCAAATAGTTTAGTATTTTATTGTAGGAATAGGCCACAGTTTGTTTATTCATTCTACTTTTGATAGACAGCTGTTTCCAGTTTTTAACTACCCTGAGTACAGCTGCTATGAACATTCTTGTAGAAGTCTTTTATGGATATGTTTTCATTTCTCTTGGATCAATCCCTAAGAGTGAAATTGCTGGGTCATAGGGTAGGTGCACATTTTACATAAGACACCGTTTGATGCTCCCACCAACCACGTGCAGAGTTCAGTTGCTGCACATCTTTGCCAACATTGGGTGTGTCCTTTTAATTTTATCCATAATGGTGGGTGTGTAATGATATCTCATTATGGTTTTAATTTGTTGTTCCCTGATGACTAATGATTTTGCATACTTCTATGTGTGTTTAATTGGTCATTCATATATTTTTCTTTGTGAAAAGTCTGTTCAAGTTTTTGCCCATTTTAGAATAGGTTGTTTTTTTATTAAGTTATAGGAGTTCTTTATTGGTATGCTAGATACCAATTCTTTGTCATGTATGCTTTGCAAACATTTTTTTCTCAGTCTTTGGCTTCCTTATTCATTTTCTTATCAGTGTATTTTCATGAGCACAAGTTTTTAGTTTTGATGCATTCCTTAAAGTTTTACATTAAGATTATTTATCTCTGCTTTAAGAAACCTTTGCCTGGTCCTGATTTGTGAAGATATTCTCCTTTTTTTCATCTAAGAGCTATATAGTTTTAGCTTTTACATTTAGGTCTAAGATAGATCTAAAGTTAATTTTTGTGTGTGGTGAGAGAAGAAGTCAAGGTTTAAGTTGGTTTGTCTGTTTACATGTCGTGTTCAGTTAGGGAATCCTAACAGAGTTGGATTACTTTGATGTTTTGTTGAAAATCAAGTGACCAAATAAGTGTGGGTCTATTTCTGGGCTCTTTATTCCATTCCATGAATCAATTTGTCAGTCTATATGCTAATATTACTGTACTTTATATTAAATGAATGGTGATTTTTAATAGCTTTATTGTAGCTTTATATTAAGTGAATGACCATGTGTAACAGCTTGCATATATGCTGTTGTATGTATGTACCTTTATTTTCTTGCCAATTTTTAATTTAAAATTTTAATTTAACTTAATTTCCAACTTTGTAGTACCATAAAAAATAACTGCTACGAAAATCCTTGCACATATATCTTTCCCTGCTTGTTGAATTATCTCCTTTCAAGGTTAATTTCTATATGTGGGAATTCTGGGTCAAAGGATGAGGACATTTTTCATTTTGATATATAAACCCAATCTGTCTTTTATACTCCCATCAACCTTAGTATTAGAGTACCTGTTTCCTCTTACCATATGAGGAGTTAAACTTCTAAAAGGTAAATTTTGATAACAAGAATTAGTGAACTTGGGCCCTCTGGTTGTGTGTGTCTGTTTATGGGATTGTCATTTACTTATGATTCCTCCTTATTTTTGTCTCTGAATTATGTGGAAAGTATTTTCCAACAGGGTACATCTTGCCAATATGGGGTGATTTACTAAGCCTTAGGTTCTATTTTTGCTTTTGTTGGTAATGACTGTGTATCGATGGGAGCAGTAGGTGAGATTGACTAAGCTGGTAAGCATCGCTATGACAATGGAGTCACCTCTGAGAACTTTCACTGAACTCTGTACTTTGGCTCTCAAAAACAACAAAAAAATCCTTGAACAATAGAAAATAGTCTGGGCTCATTTAATGGATACCTGGTAATTTTCTGACATAATAGTAGCTTGTATTGCACAGTTTACAATGCCAATCTGAATCAGTAACAATGAAATGCTTTATTATTTTTGTACTCTATATTTGGACTAAACTCTTAAATGTTGAAAGTTGGAAACAAATCTTGGTACTGGACCTCTTTTCACCCCCACCCCACTCCACCCCGACTTCTTGGTGATGTGGGGAAGGAATTTTCCATTAACTCTCTTTGTGGCCAGTTTAAAGAAAAAAAAAAAAAAATCAAAACATGCCACATCAGGAAAACACTGAACTATGAGATCTTGCCCAGCTTAACAGTTTCTTTTCTTAAGTAATTTTACATTGCTAAATGAAGCTTAAATCTGATTTATTTCTTAAGGGTAAGTATAATGAATGTTGAGCTGGGACGTCAGCAGATGGACATTCTAAGTTCTAAGACATCAAGAAATACATATGTGATCTCTGACAAATTACTTAAATCTCTACTAAATCTTTGTAGGCCTCAGTTTCCTCATCTGTAAAACTAGGGGCCTGATCTTCGTTATCTCCAAGATCCCTTGCTGTTCTATAATTCTTTGATCGAATCTGTTCTAGATTTCTAACTTAGCATAAACGTTTGTTTGAAAAACAGTAGATTTTAAATATAGCTTAGCTGAATATTTTGGGTTAGAAAAGAACGTAAGTACAAAAAATTTTTAAATGTGTTTAAATCCCTTAAACTACAGTTTCCCCAACTGTGCATACTGTGCCTGCTGTGCCTTCCTAAATAATGTCAGAGCTGAAGTCTAGGGTAACTTTTTTTCGTGCAAGCACACACAGAAATGTTAGGGGAAATAGACTGTGTGCCTTTTTGAATCACCTGTTGAGAAAATGGGCAACTATTGACAAGTCTGATTCATGGCTGAGTGACTGCTCTGCTAGCCTTCACATGATCCCCACTGAGCAAAATCTTTGACCGCCTGCTAAACGAGGTCTGTTTGAAGTTTCTTTTTAACATTTCCAAAACGTTAATTCAGCAGGATGTCTCCACTGGGGTTCGCCATGTCACCAAATCAGCAGCTGTTGAAATCCATTCACTTCAGCATGAAATGTTTTCATAAGTGCTTTTTTTATTTGTGACAACAGCAAAGTAAACAGAAGACTAAAATTCTACCTCATTCAACATGTACATGTGTTAAAACTGCTTCTGATTGCAGTTTACATTCGTGGTATTTATTTGCAAGCATTAATACCAACAGACAGTTTTACTACAGAGCATTTTCTTTTTAAAGTAATTTATCTAAACATTCATGCTTTGAATAAGTAAGAATTTATACTGTGTCTTTAAAGCAAAAGTTTATATTTCTTAGGAAGCCCTGATTTTTGTGTGTGTGTGTCCATAACTGGTTTAGGATATGTTTAAATCTCCAGATGAACTATTTGTTAATCTTGCAAATTATAGTAGTGTAATTGTAAAACAGAGTAGTAAAATATGGTAGTATTTATAAATTCTTTCAGAAATTTCCCACTTTAAAAGGAAAAATATTAAGTTTCCAGGGACATAATTTAACAGGATAAAGTAATGTAAAATTCTTGAGGTAAAGAACTGAGGGCTGGCAAAATCTGATGGTAAAGATAAGGCACACCAAGGTCTACAGATTATATTGAATTGTTTAAATAGAGCTGTACTCTTTAGAGCTGGGATCTCTCCATATATCCTTAATTGGCTGCAGAGTTAGGCATGAGGACTGCTGCATTTTCTCGCTGTGGTTTGAGCTAAGTCCCTTTTTCTGTTTATTCAGGCTTTAAAAGACTTTAAGTGTAGTTTTATAAGTTCATTAACTTGCTTCATTCTTTGAGATGCATTTCACTTCCATATTATCAAATTTCATGACATGCAGAGAATTATCAGATCAACCCATTATACAGCCTAGCAGCATGAAGTCTTTTTCCATCTACAGAGAGAACATTGTGTAAATCAGGCTCTCGGGTTTCAGTGAGAGGCAGAGGGTTGCACGGTGTCCATTTGTCAAGTTGATTGCACCGCAGTGAGGTTACATTAGCTTGTCTTTGAACAGAAGTGAAATCTTATGCAAAGCTCCCCTTTCTGTCATTTACACTAACATCCATCCTCTTAAACCAAGGCCTCGGAGAAAAACAAAGTGATGGCACAATATAATCAGTCACTCAAGTTGTCTGTCATCTGTTTTCTTAAGGAAATGACTTTTAAGTCAGAGCAGAGAACTGTAGAAAATTAACAGGGGTTGTAGTAGTAAAAGTAGGTGGAATTTTTTTAAACTGCAGATGTCTTTTTGAGAAGATTTTATATGCAGAATGCCAAAAAGGATTCCCCCATCCTCTTTCTTTGATAATGAACCTCCTGAAATGTATTTCTTCTAGAACAATAGACCTACTGCTGTTAACAACTGGAGTCTTTTTTGCTTAATGCGGCTACATGTTAATGCTCCCGAGAAACTTTCTGAAAACTGAGTCTACAGAACTCTCAGCCTCAGTGGGTCCTCCGACAATCAGCTCACCGCCTTTCAGTTCAGAGCTGCCGAACTTCAGTTACCTAACGGCAAATCTTGCAGATAGGAGGCTGCTTTGGGGTAAATGGTACTTTAAATGTAAATTATTGGCATTTCATTACCTAATATTACACTTAGATAATTTCTTTAAAACTGTTCGCCTCTGTTGAAACCCTAACTGTATTGCCAGTGATGGCCAGTCTAAGGCTGGTGATCAAATTTGCAAGTTTTATTTCCCTAAGCCTGTTTTATGGGCTGAAACACTCAGGTCATTTGCACCCTGTCTCATTCATCATGAAGTAGTTAAACTCAGATTGTTAAACCAGGAGAGATTAGCTGACAGACAACAACGGTACATTAGATTAAGGCCTCCTTCGGTTGTACTGAACTATTTATCCATTCCATTTGTGTGACATTTATAGCAAACTGTGTCTTTTTGGTGGATTTTAAAAGAAGCAGGGAGAGAATTTTAAAAACAAGGGGAAATAACCAGTCTTTTTTCAGTAATGTGATTAATATTTTTTATCTTTTTCGTTTGGTCTATCAGTCACTAACACTGAAGACCTCCTGAAAAAGAAACAACTTGCCAGTGTGCTTAAATGTAGAAGAAGTCTCCCTTGCATTTGCTCTGTAGACATATTTAATAGTTACATTGCTGTTGGGTTTTTATTTTTTATTTTTTTTAATAGATCTTTATTGGAGTATAATTGCTTCACAATACCGTGTTAGTCTCTGTCGCACAACAAAGTGATCAAGCCACGTGCACACATACACCCCCACATCCCCTCCCCCCGAGCCTCCCTCCCACCCTCCCCATCCCACAATCCCTTCTGCCAAAGTATTGCTAAGAGCATGTTCAACCTTTTCTTAAAAACTATTCTAGAAAATCTCTGAAGAATTGGTGGAAAAAATTGACCCATACTTCTCAGTACTGGGGGATAGAAACTTGGATTTTCATTTCAGCTTGTACTTATTTTAATTATAGTTAAATGCATTTTACAAATTGCCACTGTTAGTAACCCCTGCAACCCCCCATGAGTTATTAAGCATTGTATTATAGAGAAGCTTTATTGTTTTCTTCCCTTTTGAAACTTATGTGAAGATTTGGAATTGGTGAACTCCTGAGAAACCCAAGAGATCAATCTTGATTTGTTTATTTTTCTTAGCGAAGATTTTAATAGCCTGGTATAGCTTTTTTCTCTTTTAAGAGCATGCCTTATTTCCTCTGTTGAGGAATGAAATATTGTTAAAAGCAACTCATAAAGGAAAAAGCGAAAAACAGTTTAAGTAACTGAATCTTTCATTGTCAATGAGGAGACCTCAAATTTAAAAGACTGATCTTTAATTGCCCGTTTCCTCATATTTCTTCCCAATTTAACCTCAAGGTGATTTTTAGAGATATGGCTTGAGTGGTCATTTTACCTTTGCTTTGGAGGAATTTATTACTGCTTTATTTCCTCTATTACAGCTTTATTTCCTTGGACTAGCAGAGACATAAACACTGGATTCTTTGTAATCAAAAGCTATTTTATGATGAATTCCGTCTTCTAAATAGGAAACGTGTACATATTTTTTTTAACCTTTGAACATTCACAACTGTATGCAAACATGATGTCAATAGCACAGTAAAAATATAAAAAATATATATGTTGTTTTCTGACTTTAGTCCCATCTTTTTATTTGGAATTTTAAATTATGTTTGTATATAAAGGTAATTTAAAAATTTATACTCTGTATAAGAGTACACTTATATTATACCCCGTTGTTCTTTTAAAGGACAAAAAATGTTTATGGTAAAATTTTCATTCTTTCACCCATATATTCCCTAACATTTACTGAGTACAAACTTTGTGCCACAAAACTGAAACTGTTTTTGCCTGGATTAAATATTTGCATCACACAAAATGTTTTTTCTTTATAGTAAACTGATCTTTTTCCCAAATTAGATAAGAAAATTTACATTTCAGAATCACTGATTCTCCCACATATTTCATCACAATCAGTTAATATAGGTTATGATTCATTATAAAGCATGAATTCATTTTTATGTTATATATAGGTTGTACCTAATGAAAATTTATATTCTGGTTTTTAAGTAACTTTAATCTCTCCTTTCTTAGATGCCAAATGTTGGTTTTCTCTTGCTGTATCAGTTGTTAATCAGAATCAAGCTAATTTTGGTCTGGGATTATTTAAACCAGTGTTAAACATTGATAATAATGCCACAATATTGCCTTGTACAGATATATTTAAAGCTCTTAAGATGTGCCAAGATGCTTTACATGTGCAGTTGGCAAGAAAAGTGTTCTTTTTCACATTGCAGAGTGCAGCAGGAACAGGCGAGAGTGGGACATTAAACAAACAAACAGATCAGATCCCCTGTCACCCTCTTTATCAAATAGAAGGGCACTCCAGGGTGTTTACGGGAAAGGAGAGAAAAGTACATTCTTCATCTATAATCACTGCCATGTTTGGGAGCCCCCTCTGTTATTACAGAAAATTCATAAGTCGTCTGGTCACCTCTTTATTAATTTCCAATGACAAGTAGCGGTTTTCAGTTTGGGGAGGAAACACCAGGGTTCCTCTCTTCCATCAATACAACCAACCTCCAACTCCCACCACCCACCAGAGTTAGTAGCAGGCACTGAGTCCCAAGGTCCTTCCCAGAAGTTAAGTTCTGGAGAATTCTTTCAAAAGGAAGTTCTTTGCATCATTTCCCTAACTGCCGTATGGATAACATTGTCAGCTTGATGGACAAGACAGTTCTTAAGCTGTGGCTCCATTAAAACACTTCCTTGCTTGAACGATGCCACAGGTCGGGGGGAAAGAGCATATTACATTTGTCAGTGCCACCAATTTCAAGACTCAATGGCCAATGAGAGAGGGAGATTCTGAAATATTAGATACGGTTTTCTGTGACCATTATAAGAGATTTTCTTGGATTTCTAGCTTAAAACAACCTTTTAAAAGCAGATATGGAGAATAGATATTTTTCAGGAGAAACTGAGAGAGAATTTTCTGTTATTAGAGGTCATGTTTGGTAAAAATAATTATTTTGCTTTTAATACAAATAGAGAGTTAATAATATGCAAAACCAGTCTCTAGTACAAGGTTACGACTTCAACTCCTTGCACATAAAATTTGTTAATTTTTCTCTATTTATCTAATATTTTGAGTAACCTAGAAAGGAGGTAATGTGGAGGAAAGAAAACTCCATTGAATTATTCAAGTGCTCATTTACTTGAAATAAATCACATAGAAATTTATTTGCACGAAGAGATATACTAATAGTAAAATTTAAAACTTCACATTTACCTTTAATTAACAGATTTAGTTATTTGTTCATTTACTTATTTATTCAACAAAAATTTAGGTATTTGTTAGGGGCAGGCCCTGGAGATTCAGGAGCCAGCACACAAGATTCCTGTTCTCACTGAGAGCACACAATCAATAAGCGGAATGACAGCGTATCATGTACTTAGTTGATGCAGTTTCAGGTTAGTTGTCGGTGGAGAGAGGCCTGGCCTCCATTTTTTTCCTCCCTGTCTGGACTCCTTATCAGAAGAATCAAAGATCCTAAACGGTATACCCCAAACTTCCTTGCCAGCCTCTCCTCCCAACTATCCCACAGGCACTCCGGCTTTGGCCAAACCACCTAATTTTCCTTGGGCTTTCCTGACTGTTTATTTTGTTCTTGCTTTTTCTTTCATAGTTATATTGGTTCTTGAAATCCCATTGCAGAGGTCACCGTAATCCAGAAACATGTTTCTTAATTCTCTAGGCTGGTTCAGAGCCCTCCCTGCCTGAACCTGCATGCACTTTTCACTTCTCTTCTGGAGCCACCTGGTCCTTGGATTGTAAGCTCCTCGAGGACTGAGGACCGTCTCCTAAGTCCACGGAATGGGGCGGAGAAGAGAGTCAATGGCTATATATCATATTAAACTGATTAATCATTTTAGAACAAATTATTATTTTAAAAATGTAGGGATGTAGTTCTCTAAAAAGCAAAAGAGAGCAACATTTTTAAAATTGCCTGTAACACCAGTTGCTGGTGCTGAGGACGGCGTCATGAATTCAAATAACAGGGACTGTTCTGGCAGTGCCGGCTGCCATTGCTGCTTCTTTTGCCCATGGGATTTAGAACATGTCCATCGGAATTTGGTCTTGGAAGAAGGATGAAGTACAATTATGATGTAAAATTACTAAATAATTAATAGGGTATGGAAAAAGCAAATACCTTAAGGTTATGTCTTTTATTTACTTCTGTCAGAGCCAGTTGTCAAACCTTATTTTATTGGAGAAAACTTTGTTGGGAACCTTAAACTAACCTCCAGCGTGCGTAGTTTTTGCATTTTTAATTGCCATTGAGAGCTGACTGCCTTATCTGGGTCACACAATGAGCTAGTAGCAGAATTAGGAGTCCCAGGCTGCTTCCTTCTTCTGTGTATAGCAGGAGATAGAAAAGCAGGACCTTTTCTCTATAACTTGGGTGTTGGTAAATGGGACTAACATCCACCTTACAAACTAAGGTATCATACATCCTTTTATTGTTAGTAATAGGTGGGTTTGGTAAAACATTATTTAGCCATCCCTATATCAGAATTCATGTAATAAAAATTCATACATTAACAGTGCTTCACTTGTATTCCACAAAGAATGTTTTAAAGACCGAAAATATTCAGATCCATCCAGCTGACCTCTATTCCATTATATGATCACTTACACTAGAAATATATATTTGGAACTAACCTTTGCCTTTTAACATTTCAAGGAAGTTATGTTAACTTGAACTAAATTCCAATGCTCTGTAGCAATTCTAGAAGCAGCTTCAAAACAACGACTTCTTCCATACTCCTGTACTCATAAATATCAACTTTTTAAAATTGTTTTTATATCATGTCATTATGCTGGCTTCTAAAATCTTACCATTTATTAGCAATATCCAAAGGGACCTACTGATAGGAACATGGGGACTTGATGAGCTCATGGTCATCGTCATCCCTGACTTTGTATGAAATGTAGCCTTTTAAATTGTCGTTGACATTGAAAGTGAACACTAATCGCATCTTAATATGAGACTAACTCTGGACATGACTGTATTTTTCTTTTCCTCGCAAAAACTGCTCCCTTGCTGACACCATGGCTGAAACAAAATCCTTAGCATTTAAAAGTAAAGCGTTAGCAAGAGCAATGACTCTGTAAACACCACTTCAGTCAGACTCTGATACCAAATACAGCGTTATGTTCGATGCACGTAGGCACGGCCTCAGAATGTCCCACACAGTGAATCTCTAAGTCCCGCGTATCAGTCACACCTCCTTCACATACCTGGCCTGGAGCCTTAATGGAATTCCTCCTCGTTATTGCAGTGATAGCTCACTTCCTCTGTTTTTCCAAGCGGCTGCTCATTGTGCCAACTTCTTCAAGGAGCATTTTCTTACCTAAGCAACCCTGTAATGTTGTAATATATGCTGACAGTTCATTTATACAGTCCTTCTTGTTCCAAATGTTTTTATGTTCAATTACTGAAACTTAATCATCAGAAGAGATTGCATTTTCTCTAGCTCATGCAGCTTGGCTTAAATGTTAAGTTAATAGTACATTACTGAAATATAAGATTTCAAAGGTTTAAAAATTCAGTATCAAGAAAATTCATTAAAGTTTGAACTGATCACCTTTGAAATGATAGATAAGAGCTGTGTAAATGGTCACCTATAAATCACATATTTTAAGAGAAGTGAATTTGAAATTATAACAAACCAAGTCAATGATTGTTCATGATTGTCTAGACAAGTTGTGAGGGTTGGTTTGGTTTTGTTTTTGTTTTTTTCCTGATTTCTTCAAGTTCTTGTGGACATGCTTTTTGGTTTTATTTTACAGCCTCCTCTCCTCTTAATGTTATGTTGTTAAAATTCCTTCAAGCCAAGTGATTCTTTTTAATCTTTTATCAGCATGTTGAAACACTTTTTCTGTAACTCCATTTTTATGCTACTAGGAATAGATGCCAAAAAGGGAAGACCAACCACTCTATCCTCCAAAGTTGTTTCTTGTTTTAGGCTTTTAAATTCTTTTGCTGACCACTGACCACTCTGTGCTTGGGGCTTTTTAAAAAGTTTCTTGTGTAAGGTACAAAGCAAATATTAAATATTATTTCTGGTTCACATACAAGGAAATTAGAAAAGGTATGGGAGCTCTGTTTACCATTCTTTGTCGAGAAAACCACCAATTAAGCCGTCCCAATTGGCTAAATAGCACCATTTAATCTGAACCTAATTCTTCATGTGATCCCGAAAAAGAAGTTCTTAAGTTTTATTTAGTGAGTGGTTCAAATCAATTAACGATACATAAAAATATTGCAGTCCTCAATTATTGCTATATGATAAAATTTCTATACCACAATTAATGAGTCTTGATCTTTCTATGAAAAAATTAAGTAGTATATATAGCTTGTAACCTAAATAAAAGACTTCTGTTAAAAATAAAACTGAGTACATTTCATACAAATACGTAGTCTAGATCATATTAAATGAAAGGTTATATACTGAAATGACTTCTGCTACTGTTTCTTAAAAGGACTTTTTTGGCTTAGGGTGTTTGTGTGAGGGTGTGTGTTTGCATGTAGTAAGTTTACAAAGCGCCAAGGCAAGGACTTTCTTCTCCTTCCTTTGGATTCCTTTCATACCTAGAAATATGTCATGTATGCTGAAATAAACCAACTTGTTTACCATTCAAATGTCTATTAAATTTTTGAACTCAAAAAAAAAAAAAGAGCTTTTTTTAGATCATGAGTCTTTTTCCTTTGTTCTTTATGTTCTGAAGTTATAACTAGTAGCTATGGTGGCCCCAGTGGGAATTCTCTTGGATTTGGATTCAGGGAGAAATCTGCCACCTCACCTACAGACTCCCCGGCAGTGCGAACACAGGTCAGCTGCTCTACCTGTCAGTAATGAGGAATGTAGTACCTGCCTGGCAGAGTGATAGTGGGTATTAGATGAGATCATGTGTATAAAGAACCAAGTGCAGCCCTACACCTGAGAGGCGCTTTATACATGGTATAGACTAGCAGCAGCAGCAAAAAGCAGTTCTCTGGGTAAAAAAGTACATTTATATAAAAGGAAGAACAATCCCCCCTGTGTGGGATAGCACTCAAAAGACTATATATACACAGACCAACTGCACAGTAAGGAAACTTCACGGAGAAAAATGACCTACCTTCTGTACTAGACCTTAAGGAAAACAAAAGTTCTGCCCTGTAGAGTTGTTTGAAGAGGAGGGATTTTTTGACTCATCCTGCACTTTGATTCATCCCCAAGACTCGGTAGTCGCATGCAGTGAAAATTCATTATGATGTTTCCACAAGCAGCATTTCCTACCTTTAAAAATCATAGCTGAAAACTCAGAGCAATGAATGTTTCCCCATATTCCTGAAATATGATCCTATTTAAAACAAACGTTAGTTCTTTCTATAGTTGTTTATTCTGTTATTACACTTTAACCAGGAGTATTATTATATAACTAATTCAAAAACAGGCCTTTGGTTGGGGCAACATTATATAAATGTAAGGTTGCAGAAATACCCTTCTAGCTTGAGAAAAGTTTTTTGGGTTCACCTCCCCACCACCAATAAGTATTTTCATCCAGATACTTATTCCTAGAATCAGAAGTGAGAGCGGACTCTAGGCAATGACTCTCAAACTTTGGCAAGCTTTGAAATTCCCAGGTACACTTGTTAGAACACGGATTTCTGGGTCCCATTCCAGAAATCCTGATTCAGTAGGTCTGGAGTGGAGCCGGAGAATTTGCTTTCTATCGAGTTCCCAAGTGGTGCTGGTACTGCCAGTCTGGTGAATCACACTGCCCTGCTCTAAATGTCATCTTTTCAACCACACAGAACTTGTTAATGTATTGATGTTATGACTTTTGTCAGATATTTTATAGAGATGATTGTTCTATATACATGGTCGTCTGTTCTCTGCACTCAAAGATATTCAAAGAAGATCAAAAGAAAGCTGAAATGGCTATATCAATATGAGACGAGTAGATTTTAGAACAAAGATTATTACCAAAGATAAAGATGATCATTTCATGTAAAATAGATAGCTAGTGGGAAGCAGCTGCATAGCACAGGGAGATCAGCTTGGTGCTTTGTGACCACCTAGAGGGGTGGGATAGGGAGGGTGGGAGGGAGGTGCAAGAGGGAAGAAATATGGGGATATATGTGTATGTGTAGCTGATTCACTTTGTTATAAAGCAGAAACTAACACACCGTTGTAAAGCAATTATACTCCAATAAAGATGTTAAAAAAAATAAAATGGGTTTTCCAACTAAAAAAAAAAAGATGATCATTTCATGGTAATAAGGAGACCAGTTCATCAAGAGGACACAATCCTAAATGCTTATGCACTTATTAACAGAGCTTCAAAATTTATGAAGCAAAAACTGATAGAACTGCAAGGAGAAATAGACAAATCTACAATTATAGTCAGAGACTTCAACACCCCTTGCTCAATAACTGAGAGAACAAGTAGACAGAAAATCAGTAAGGGTATAGAAAACTTAAATACTATCAACCAACTTGACCCAGCTGACATTTACAGAACACTCCACTGAACACTATACACATTATTTGCAAGTACACATGGAACATTCACCTCTACAAACCATATTCTGGGCCATAACACAAGCCTCAATAAATTTAAAGGGATTCAAGTCACAAACTATGTTCTCTACTACAATAGGATTAAGTTCAAAATTAATAAAAGAAAAATAAATTGAAATTTTCCTATATTTGGAAGCTAAAAAGCACACTTCTAAATAATGGATGGGTCAAAGAAGAGATCACAAGGGAAATTAGATCGTATTTTGAATTGAATGAAAACAAGAATACAACTCATTAAAATTTGTCAGCATAGTTAAAGCAGTAATTATAGGGAAATTTATAGCACTAAGTGACTATATTAGAAAAAAAAGGTCTCAGATCAATGACCTCAGCTTTCACCTCCAAAGATTAAAAGAAGGAAAGCAAATAAACCCAAAGTAGAATAAATGAAATAACAAAGATGAGAGGAGAACTCAGTGAAATAGTAAACAAAAAGAAAAAAGGAAATCAGTGAAACCAAAACCTGGTTCTTGAAGATCCATAAAATTGATAAACCCCTGGCCAGGGTAGAGATCAGGACAAAAAGAGAAAAGACACAGATTTCCACTATCAGGGATGAGGGGTAACATTACTGCAGATTTTACAATCATTAAAAGCATAATAAAGAAATATTATGAACAGCTTTATGGCAATAAATTCAATAATTTATATGAAATGAACAAATTCTTTGAAAGACAAAAACATTCCAAGATGTTACTACTGATAGAAATTTCTGTCCTTATGTTGGAATGTGGGGTCTTTGGGGAAGAAATTTTTTTGGCCGCATGGCTGGTGGGATCTTAGTTTCCTGACCAGGGATTGAACCCGGGCCTCTGACAGTGAAAGCGCTGAGTCCTAACCACTGGACTGCCAGGGAATTCCCAGGGGTAGAAATTTTATAACACGTCCCGTGAGCAGAGAACAATTGGGTAAAGCTGACTATTCAGTAGACCCAAAGAAATACAATAGCCCTTGCCACACACTGTGCTTATAATAACTTCACCTGGTCTTACAGCTACAGCTGCTCTTGCTAGCATTTCGCCCTGTTTTCCTTTTATACTTGGCCTAAAATTTTTGCTCAGAAAGTGTTCCCTTTTCTTCATTGCAATGTGGCGTACAAATATGATGATGCTATTTCCCAGAAATATGCTTTTGTTTGCTAACAGGAGGATTAGAAAATAACGTTGAGGAACATTGCCAAAAAGCAGAACAAAAAGACAAAGAGATGGAAAATAAAAGTAGGAAAACAAAAGAGGTCCAACATCTAAATCTTATGAGTCTCAAAAAATAGAGTACAGTACAGAGAGGAAGGAAGGGAGTTTCCATATTGAAAAAACCCAGAGTGCATGACGAAATGGGTGAAAATCGCTCCCCACTAAAGCATATCATTGTGAAACTTCACAACATTGAGGACAAGGAGAAGAACTACAAGCTTCTAGAGATCACATGTAAAGGCTCAGAAATCATAATGGCTTTGGGTTTCCGAAAAGCAGTGCAGGAAGATGACA
This sequence comes from Balaenoptera physalus, assembly GCF_965194825.1. Classification (NCBI taxonomy): domain Eukaryota; kingdom Metazoa; phylum Chordata; class Mammalia; order Artiodactyla; family Balaenopteridae; genus Balaenoptera; species Balaenoptera physalus. The sequence goes on along the minus strand of NC_138895.1, from coordinate 18,293,163 downwards.
CTGAAACAAAGCCTTCAGAATTCTGAAGGAAAATAGTCACCAACTAGAATTCTCTACCAACTCAAACTATTCATCAATAATGAGTGAACCAAATAAAGATAGATTCAGGCATGCAAAGTCTCAAAAGATTTACCTTCTGTGCCCCCTTTCTCAAAAGCCACCTTGAAAATATGCCCCCTCAAAGTGAGAGAAAGAGCAAAATAGGACACAGGAGCTCTGATATAGAAACAAGGCAGAGGCCATGTCCACGGGGAGGAAGAAGGGTAATCCCAGGATACGTCATGTATAATGCGGAGTGGAGCGGTATGATTCAAGAGCTAGACACCTTGACTGTTGTGAACGTTACTGGAAGTGTACAGACTTTTTAACCTGAAGACATTATGCCAGGTGAACCTGGCCCAGATCCTTTTCTGTATTTTTTTTCCCTTGATCATGTATTAATGAAGTTCCTACCTTCCTCCCCATGTCCCGCTTCCTGATTGTCTGAGGACACTTAATTCACTTCCGCCGATATATTCTCCTGTGAGCTGGAGGTAGAACATGGTGAGTTTAAAATCAGAGGCTACAAACCACAAAAAACCAAACAGCCCAATTCAATAATGGGCCAAGGACTTAAGTAGACTTCTCTTCAAACAAGGTATTCAAAGGGCCAATAGCACATGAATAGATATTCAGCATCACTTATGTTAGGGAAATGAAAGTAATAACTGCAGTAAGGTAGTACTACTTCATACTCATAAGGATGGCTACTGTCAAACACACAGAAAATAAGTGTTGGCAAGGATGTGGAGAAATTGGAACCCTTGTGCACCGTTGAAGAGAATGTAAAAATGAATGATGCAGCTGCTGTGGAAAACAGTGTAGCAGTTCCTCAAAAAATTAAACGTAGGATTACTATATGAGCCAGCAATTCCCCTTCTGGGTATATACCCAAAAGAATTAAAAGCAGGGACTCAAAGGGTTATTTGTACACCCACACAGCATTATTCATGGTAACCAGAATGTGGAAGCAACCCAAGTGTCCATCAACAGATGAACTGATAAATAAAATGTGGTGTATACATATAATGGGATATGATTCAACCTTAAAAAGGAAGGAAATTCTGATACTTGCTACAGTTGAGGACATTTTGCTAAGTGAGATAAGCCAGTCACAAAAAGACAAATACTGTACAGTTCCACTTACAGGAGGTACCTGTCTTCATAAAGACAGAAAGTAGAATGGTGGTTGCTAGGGGCTGGCAGTACAGAGTTTCAGTTGGGGAAAATGAAAAAGTTCTGGAGATGGATGGTGGTGATAGTTGCACAATAGTTGAATGTTAATGCCACTGCACTGTCCACTTTATTTATGTATTTATTTATTTACTTGGTTGGTTTCCTTTTTTTTTTTTTTTTTTTAGAGTATAATTGCTTTACAATGTTGTGTTAGTTTCTGCTGTACAATGAAGTGAATCAGCTATATGTATACCTATATCCCCTACCTCTTGGACCTCCCTCCCACTGCCCCCCCATCCCACCCACCTAGGTCATCACAGAGCACCGAGCTGAGCTTCCTGTGCTTTATAGCATGTTCCCACTAGCTATCAGTTTTACGCATGGTAGTGTATATATGTCAATCCTAATCTCCCAATTCGTCCCATCCTCCCCTTCCACCCCTGCATCCACATGTCCATTCTCTACGTCTATGTCTCTATTCCTGCCCTGCAAATAGATTCATCTGTACCATTTTTCTAGATTCCACATATATGTGTTACTATACGATATTTTTCTTCTTCTGGTTTACTTCACTCTGTATGACAGACTCTAGGTCCATCCACATCTCTACAAATGAGCCAATTTTGTTCCTTTTTATGGCTGAGTAATATTCCATTGTTTATATATGCCACATCTTCTTTATCCATTCATTTGTCGTTGGACATTTAGGTTGCTTCCGTGGCCTGGCTATTGTAAATAGTGCTGCAATGAACATTGGGGTACATGTGTCCTTTTGAATTATGGTTTTCTCAGGGTATATGCCCAGTAGTGGGATTGCTGGGTTGTATGGTAGTTCTATTTTTAGTTTTTTAAGGAACCTCCATACTGTTCTCCATAGTGGCTCTATCAATTTACATTCCCACCAACAGTGCAAGAGGGTTCCCTTTTCTCCACACCCTCTCCAGCATCTACTGTTTGTAGATTTCTTGATGATGCCCATTCTGACCGGTGTGAGGTGATACCTCATTGTAGTTTTGATTTGCATTTCTCTAATAATTCGTACTGTCCACTTTAAAATGGTTAAAATGGTAAATTTTATGTTATGTGCATTTTGGCACAATAAAAAAATGCAGAAGATAAAGAGCAGCCTACACCTGACCACAATCCTGCCAGATGTCTGGTTCTTGGTCGGCACTGTGGCTGTGACCTTGGCCTAGAGGTGGTGAGACCTCTGTCTCTCAGGGCTTGCTCAGCTGCCCTCTGACTTCTGCAGTAGACGCTCTTGCAAATCCTCAAAGAACCTGAACCAGGCTGGGCCCCTGTTTAGTCTGCCTTCTCCTGACCTTCCATCTAGTAACAGCAATATTGCTCGAATTTCTTTAGACCGCTAGGTCTGTGCTTGCTGTGAGGTTTTCCAAAACTAAACCCAAGTGTTGTTTAGGCAGTAGGATATAGATGGTAAAGTTATAAAGAAAAACCAAGGAATGTTGGCACAAAAACAAGATAATGGTCACTCATAGGAAGGGAGTAGGAGGCAACTGGGGAAGGAGATTTTAGGGCTTTTTCAAGATACTAGTCGTGTTCTATTTCTTATCCTAAGACGTGGGTACACGGATGTTTGTTGATTTTTTTAAAAATAAATTTATATATATGCACTCTTTGTATTATACTTTTCATAACGAGAATTTTTTTTAATTAATTTTATTTTATTTAGTTTTGGCTGCATTGGGTCTTCGTTGCTGCGCGCGGGCTTTCTCTAGTTGCGGCGAGCTGGGGCTACTCTTCGTTGTGGTGCGCGGGCTTCTCATTGCGGTGGTTTCTCTTGTTGCGGAGCACGGGCTCTAGGCGTGTGGGCTTCAGTAGTTGTGGCACGCGGGCTCAGTAGTTGTGGCACACGGGCTTAGTTGCTCCGCAGCATGTGGGATCTTCCCGGACCAGGGCTCGAACCCGTGTCCCCTGCATCGGCAGGCGGATTCTTAACCACTGCGCCACCAAGGAAGCCCCTGTAATGAGAATTTTAAAAAATACTTCAAGTAATTAACATCAGAGTGAATGTAGCCACAAGTATGGCGTACTCAAATTTACGGTGGTAGCTTTACTTCCCAGTGTCACGTTGAACTACAAGAATTATGAGTCTGGGGCTTCCCTGGTGGCACAGTGGTTGAGAGTCTGCCTGCCAGTGCAGGGGACACGGGTTCGAGCCCTGGTCTGGGAAGATCCCACATGCCGCGGAGCAACTAGGCCCGTGAGCCACAATTACTGAGCCTGCGCGTCTGGAGCCTGTGCTCCACAACAAGAGAGGCCGCGATAGTGAGAGGCCCGCGCACCGCGATGAAGAGTGGACCCCACTTGCCGCAACTAGAGAAAGCCCTCGCACAGAAACGAAGACTCAACACAGCCATAAATAAATTTAAAAAATTAAAAAAAAAAAAAAAAAAGAATTATGAGTCTGTATTTTAGTACGCTTCGTAATCTGTTGGAAGGACTTGCTTCAGTCTCTCAGTGCGTAAGTCACAGTGCTTGGCCTCTCTTTGCTATCCTCCACTTCTAGTTTGGTTCTCACAGATTTTGTGTTTATTTGGTAACAAAGACTTCTTAAAGTAAACCAGTTATATTTGAGTTTGTGATTACAATCTGTCCTAAGCATTACCTGTAATAAACTGCAAATGCTTTTAGATTGGGCTCTTGAATATAGCCATTCCATGGCCACATATTATTTCTACATATTTAATTTGGGAGGTGCTTAAATCATAGATTGGACCTCCTTTCTGCATGTGTTTTGTGCATGTTTTATTTCTGCATGTAGACTAAGAGTCTCATATCCATAATACAACTAAGTCCTCCCTTCTTTTGTGTCACCACCCAACCTAGTACACATTAATACATCTGTACTCATCACACTTCTATTGAAATGTATTTACTTATCAGTGCTTCACATCAGGTTGTGAGCTCCTCAGAGAGCAATGATCATGCCTTATTCCTTATCTTTATCTCTTCATTGCAAGATCATGCTGGGTAAATAAGAAATATTGTATTTTGGGCAGAGGGAACAGCATGAACAAAACCACAGAGGCCTGAAGGAGACATGAGGGCATAGAACGATTGCCGCATAGCCAGAGGGACTGGTGTGGGAAAGTGCGGTGGGGTAGAGGCTGGAAGAGTAGGCTGGGGGTGGATTGTAATAATCCTGGATTGCCACTTGTAGAAATTTGAACTTGATTCTGTAGATGATCGTTAACAACAGATGATGTTCAAGACATGACATGTTGGATCTGTGTTTTAGAAAACTAGCTCTGTCAGCATCTATGTTTGATGACATGGGAGAGAGATTAGAGTCAGGGAAACCAGAAAGGAGGCTGACTAGAGCAGTAGAAGGAAAGGCACATTGACTCTGTGTTTTTTTGTTTTTCTTTTCCTGAAGCCATTCACTTTAATGTATCTGTGTTCCTAAAGGTATTTTGAGAGGGATGTAAAATTTTTCAGAAACTTTGGAATAAGATAATCTATTTCAAATATGCGCAGTAAAGTGTTCTTTTTCGGCCTCCACACACATACATAAATATCTACATATATATGTAGATATATATGCATACACATATATATACATGTGTAGATCGTGTTTAAATATATCTGTATTAGAAAATAATCCTGCTCAAAGCATTGATAGTTGTCATTAGTTATAAATTTTATAATTCTTAACAGTAGTTTTCTTAAGGACTTGTTTAGCCCATTTCTCTGCTGTATTACAATTTTCATTTTTATATCACGCATTCGTTTTTACACAACCAGCAAGTGTCAAAGCTTCCCCCATTGTGTGTGTACACGTGTGTGTGCACATGCACTCATGAATGCAAGTTGTAGATAAAGAAGATGAGGCAAGATGGGAGGACTACAGGAAGAGAAAAAAAAAAGTTTAAGGAAGAGCTGGAGGAATCCAGCCTCAGGCCAGGAAGCGAAGGTTCCTTGGTAAGTTTCCATTCTGATCCTAAGTTTAACTTACTGAGGAACTGTTTTATAAGTTGATCCAGAAATAATCAGTGTCTAAAATTCAATCTGTTAAAAAAAAATTCAGACACAATTGGGGGAAATTTGAACACTGGCTGATGTTTTACGGTATTAAGGAATTGTTAACTTTTTTTAGGTATGATAATGGTGTTATGGTTATGTTTTTATTTTTTTATTTTTACTTTTTGGCTGTGTTGGGTCTTCGTTGCTGCGTGTGGGCTTTTCTCTAGCTGCGGTGAGCGGGGGCCACTCTTCATTGCTGTGTGCGGGCTTCTCATTGCGGTGGCTTCTCTTGTTGCGGAGCACAGGCTCTAGGCGCGCGGGCTTCAGTAGTTGTGGCTCACGGGCTCTAGCGCGCAGGCTCAGTAGTTGTGACGCAGGGGCTTAGTTACTCCATGGCATTTGGGATCTTCCCGGACCAGGGATCAAACCAGTGTCCCCTGCAATGGCAGGTAGATTCTTAACCACTGCGCCACCAGGGAAGCCCCGTGGTTATGTTTTTAAAGAGTCCTTATCTTTTGGAGATTTATACTAAGACATTTACCAATGCAGTGATATAGTGGTTGAGATTTGCATTAAATTAATTCAGGAGTTGGGAAGTTGGATGGGCATTTAGATGAAACAAGATTGGCCATGAGTTGGCAGTTGTTGAAACTGGGGCATGGGTTCATGGGGGTTCGTTGTACTGTTCTATCTACTTTTGTATACGTTTAAATTTTTTTAGGAAAAGAAAGAAACAAGTGAAATCAGTGAACTAATTCAACTACTCAGGCTCATAGGTCTTTGATTAATAATCAGATATGCAGCCATCCATGAATTTCAGCCATCTGTCTGTCTAATCTATTTGTCCATCTATCCGTCTACAGGCTTTGACTTATTTCAAAAAAAGATTTAAAATGACTTAAAAAACTCGATGACATTGTTTAAGGGGAGGAATTGAGGAATTAAGAAAAAGACTTAAAAATAAGACTGGGATGAGATATACAAAATGCACACAATGGGTTTCTGTGCATTTACTAGAGGTGCATCATGGATTTGCCCATTAACTTCTTGGCAGCCCTTGTAAAACAAAGGACATGATCAGTTTTGTGAAGTATAGCATCATCTGGTAAATCTAGTTATCAGGTGACTTGAAATATACTCATGTAAATAGTTTATACTGCTGTATCTTGAGGCCTGTTGACAAGGTATAGGAAAGTGGAGGGAAAGAAAAACTAACATTTATAGAGCATCTACTACGTGTCAAGTGTTATGCTAGATACTCATATACATTGTCTTTAACCTTTAACCTTATTCTGTTAATAAGGATTCTTAATTGCATTTACTTTAGAAGGTATCTTTTTTTTTTTTTCCTACTTGTTCCTAAAGTCTGGGCACTTGCAATTCCCTTATGTACTTTATTTCCTTACTACAAAACAAAAAAACAAAAAAACACACACACACACACACATATACACACACACGTATTGCTAACATTAGTACCAACATTTGTGCTAACTTTTAGCGTCAGACAATAGACACTTGATAATGATTGGTTTGTAGAAATTCTTCTATAGAGAAAGTTATCTAAATGGTGCTTATTCTTCATATTTTCTCTTTTTTTAAATTTATTTAATTTATTTTATTTTTGGCTGTGTTGGGTCTTCGTTGCTGCACGTGGGCTTTTCTCTAGTTGCAACGAGCAGGGGCTACTCTTCATTGCGGTGCGCCGGCTTCTCATTGTGGTGGCTTCTCTTGTTGCGGAGCACGGGCTCTAGGTGCGCAGGCTTCAGTAGTTGTGGCACACGGGCTCAGTAGTTGTGGTGCATGGGCTTAGTTGCCCCGCGGCATGTGGGATCTTCCTGGACCAGGGCTCGAACCCGTGTCCCCTGCATTGACAGGCGGATTCTTAACCACTGCACCACCCAGGAAGCCCCTTCATATTTTCAACCTTGTGCCTCAGCATGTCCAGACCTAATAATTTTCTTATGCCTCCAAAACCGCTTTGGCTCTGATGTTCCTTGCCCCAGAGGAGGGCAGCAAGACTCATCCGGTTGCCCAACCTGTTGCCTAAGATAGAAACTTGGGCAACCCAGGCTGCATTTCTGACACCTTCCTCACCTCACTCTCGTCCTCCTCAGCATCTGCAGAACTTCTGTCCATCCTCATGAGCCCCGCCCTCGGTTGAACACTGTCATCTGTAGCCTGACTGTGGCAATTGTCCTCCCTCCCTGTTCTCACGTCTGTCCCCCTCCAGTTCTTTCTACGCGGCAGCCAAATTGATTTTCCAAAGTGCAAGGCTGTTTGTATCATTTGTCCACTTAAATACTTCAAAGAAGTGGCCTTTAAACTTTTGGGCTGTGGCTTACAATAAGAAATAAATTTAACATCATGACCCAATACACACATAAATATATCAACAAGTGTTAGGTTTTTTATCCTGTCCTGTCCTATTCTGTTTTGATCTCTTTTGTTGAGAAAGTAATGCTGGTTGAAACCCATGAAAATGATTTCAGAGCTAACTAATAGATGAGATCCTACAGTGTGAAAAGCACTGCTTTTTGTGATTCTTACGGCGCAAAGGATAAAAACCAACCTCTGTAACGAGGATGATGGGGCTCTTCATACTCTGCCACCTGCTTATCTCTGTAGCCCCAACCCTTGCCTCTGCCACCTCGTGTCCCAGCTTTCCTGAACCCCTGACAGTCCCAGAGTGGTGCTGTCCTCTTTTGCCTTTGACAACTCTCCCATCTGCCTGGTTAACTCTTCCCATCCTTCCTGTGACAGCTTCAATGTCACTTCCTTTAGGAAGTGTTACTTATAACATTTATAAGTGTTTATCATATACCAGTCACTCTGCTAAACCCTTCACATGGATTATCTCATTTAAGCTCCAATTGCCAGAATAGGTGCTCAAGAAGTATTTGTTAGATGCATTGATCTCATATCACGCCCACCCCCAGTTGTTGTTTAGGACTAGAATGGTATGTAATTAATATTTTCTCTATGCTCGAATTTCTACAGTACTTAGAACCCACTTGTGAGCATTTATCTCTGTGTGTCTGCTGAGCCTATGGCCAACGGGTCCATCCATGGGTACAAGGGCCATGAGAGATGTTACCATTTCTTCAGGAAATGAGAGGAAAGTGCAGTTTATACCCAATCATCTGAGAGCCTTAGATGAGAATGCATTCAGATCCTAACGTCTGCCACAAAATTTTATGTTGTTAATTCATTTGTTCGATGGTTCCTTTTAACCTAGTTTCATCCTGCAATTCCTATTATTAGAAGTGTACTGAATCAGACTATAATGCTACACAGCCGTGGTCAAGGAAACTTAAATTTTTAATCTGAATAAGAGTCACAGTGCCAAGTCACAGTACATTACCCATAATACAAAGCCAGAAGGTAAATCGGTTAAAAAATAATGAAATTACTTTGCTCTACAGTTAGTGAGTCAGAGCCATACGCTTCCTGGGAAATGGAATGAACACTGTAAATGGTTTCAACTTCAGATAATTATTACTATTTACAAATAGTAATGACCCACAGCAGGTAAATAGTCCTTGAAAGGCCATTGTAAGGTAAAAATAGCCCAAGTGTGCATAAGTGTACACTTGATATATTTTTAAAAATTGAATACATCTGTGTGACCAGTAGCCTGAAGCTAAGAAGTTATAGATAACATCAAATCTATCTCAGATATATGTCTTCAGATGTATGTCGGAGGGTCTGATAAATTCTGTTCTGGCTGGTCTGAGGACATTTAGTGCTCTTCTGACAATATGTGTTCTTCAACAAGAAAATAAAATAGCCAACACAGCTCCCATTGGTAAAAATAATCATAATTTCCAATATATTAGTATTTTTTAAAAGATAGTATTAACATATGAGTTCCTAAACTGATATTATCCAGTTTCTAAAAAATCAATAATCACATAGGAACACATACTTTCTTGGCCTTGCTCTTTAGAATGTGTAAATATCACAGTAAATTAAAATTTTAGTGTTGGCCCGTTAGAACTTCATTTCATACCATCTCTTTTTAGTTGTTCATGATTCTCTGAATCAACAATAAAATGGAAGCCAGAAAGCTAGAGCAAAAGTGAATTGGTTTAGTAGTTAGGGAACCTGAATTCTAGTCCATATTCTGCTTTTGCATATCTGTCTGGCCACAGGCATATCATTTAACCTCTATGGGTCTCAGTTTCTTGATCTATAAAATGGGGGTGTTAAAAATCATAACATGATCATTTGCAAAGGGATCTTCAATGATTCTAAATTAGCATTAAATGAGACCCTGATCATATATCAATGGGAAAACCCTTTGTCAATTTAAAGAAATTCAGTAGATGGTTTTGATTCACTGTTTAGATTTCTGTCATAGAGAGGATATGGCATCTCCACGGTTTTTAAGACATCTCAAAAGTAGAACAAAATCCAAATAACCAAAATATCATCTGCTGAATTCAGAGTATCTATCCATGGATCTCTAAATCCATGACCCATGGAAGCAACCTAAATGCCCATCGACAGACAAATGGATAAAGAAGTTGTGGTACATATATACAATGGAATATTACTCAGCCATAAAAAGGAATGAAATTGAGTCATTTGTTGAGACGTGGATGGATCTAGAGACTGTCATACAGAGTGAAGTAAGTCAGAAAGAGAAAAACAAATATCATATATTAACGCATGTATGTGGAACCTAGAAAAATGGTACAGATGAACCGGTTTGCAGGGCAGAATTTGAGACACAGATATAGAGAACAAACGTATGGACACCAAGGGGGGAAAACCATGGTGGGGTGGGGATGGTGGTGTGCTGAACTGGGCAATTGGGATTGACATGTATAGACTGATGTGTATAAAATTGATGACTAATAAGAACCTGCAGTATAAAAAGACAAACAAACAAACCAAAAAAACAACTAATACTAAACTTTCTTTGGGTTATTTGTATGGAAATATGTTAATATAAATGTTTCAGACATTACATGAAATTTCTAAAAATCTTATATGTTCTGGTATAATGTTATAAGTCATAATTCTAGTTATTACTTTAAAATGTATATCTCAGAAATAACTAAAAAATAAATAAATAAATAAAAAATAAATCCATGACCCATTGAATTTACAGATGCTTTTACTGAATCCATGATTTACAGTAAAAGTAAAAGTACTTATCTATATATTCTGTGTCTCAATCTTAAGCCTCAGAAACCAATCAAATTTCTGTTCATCAGTTGCTTCCCGATCCACGGGAGCTAGGAAGTTTGAAAACAGGTGGTATCACAGTACTGGTCAGAACAAATCTAACTGAATCCCGTCAACTTAGAGGCTGCTTCACTTTTTTAAAATGTCTTACTGAAGTAAAACATACCACGGGGAAAAGTCCATAAGTACACACTTGATGTATTTTCAAAAATTGAACACATCTATTTAACCAGTAGCCTGATCAAGAAACACACCGACATCCCAGAAGCCCCCACTGTGTCCCTTTCAGTCGCACCCCCTTCCTCAAAGGTCCCAACAACATCATTTAGTTGTGCTTGTTTTTGTACCTTGCATAAACGGAATCTTGCTGTAAATACTCTTTGGTGATTTCTTTCACTCAATTTTATATTTATATATAGTGTTGAGTGTAACTGCAGGTTGTTCATTGTCATTGCTGTTTAATATTCCGTGACTGGACTACCCACAGTTTATCTTTTTCAGTTTTTGGCTATTATGAATATTGTTATGTACCTTCTTTTATATCCTTTGGAGAACATACGAACCCACTTCCAATGGAGAGACTGATCCATTTTTAAATGTAGCCTTCTGTGATACATTGGCATGTGGACTATTGATCTGTTGGAAGGTTGGGTAGAAATTAGCTTTATAATGTATCAAAAGGCATGAATTAATTTTCGTTCAAACCAGCCTACTTTTTTTCTCTTCTCTTCCCAACAGACACACCCATTAACATGGGAGGTAAATGGGACGCACGTCCTGTGCATGAGGAGAGACAAATTGAGCAAAGCTGAGGAACACTCAGTCCTAAGCAATACTTAGAGATACAAAGTGGTAGTTTTTGGCTTTGCTTTTGTTTGTTAACAGAGCAGCAATTTGTGGGTAGAAAAAACTTTAGGTAGGGTAAACTTAAAGTTTCAGATTCACCAAAACTTTTTCTAATGTTTTTCCCTTACATATCATGGTAAGTTGACAGTAATTAGATCAGGAAATAACTCATCCCCCAAACTTGGTCACCCAACTTTTATCTTATACTGTATTAGACAGTCTCCCTTTTACTGCCCCAAACTATGCAGTTCTGATGTATGTTGGCAGGCATTTCAAGAGAAAAATGCCTGCAGACTCTAGGCATATGATGAAGGCCTTAACCATTTTCAGACACTCCTCTTCGAGCTTGCTGAGGTATTTGGGGGTTTGTTTTGTTTTTTTAACCATTTAGACCACTCGCCACCACAAATTCTTAAAGGATTTATAGTTGATAAATCATTCTTGCAGACAGTATTTCATTGGATTGTCTTAACAACTCTCTGGGGGTAGACGAGAAAGGTTGTGTGGATCACAGAGCATATGAAAATGTTCTATTCCAATTTGGAAAGTGCCATCCGTTTGCAACTGATTTTATTACGGGTTATTTATTATTTTTGTAACTGGCAGTTTCCAAACTTCTCCATCTCTCTTCTTCTCACAATACCCCTTGTTATTTTCCCCTCGACGTAGGGGTGAGGCAGCTGGTAGAATGCTGCCCTAAGCTTTCCATTGCTTGGAGCATCTTCTGATCCAACTTTTCATTTTATTTTTTAGCCAGTAAGCACTTAATCCTTTGGACGGTGTTATATTAGAAAGTGTTAGACTAGGCAGCAGCTTGTCATATGGCATCACTGGCAAATCCAGGCCTCGGGCTGTTTCTCTGTCTCCCAGGCCAGTGTTCAGATCACTAGAAAACGTTAAGCTGCAGGCCCCAAGGGGGAGAAGGTGCTAGTCACTCACAGGGTTCTTCTGGTTTCTTTGCATATCCCTGTATCTGAGGTCTGCAAAAATGCCCAGCATACACATTACTCGGTCTTGAGGCGTGTGGATTTTTGCCCTATATTCCAACCACGTGGCTCAGACCACGTAAGCTTGGATGGGATGCTGCTTTTTAAACACCATACTTCACGGGCACTCTGCTGCCCTTTAACGTGTGCATGTTCTTTCATTTGACTAGCCTATACATTTGTTTCCACAGAAATATCATTTGATCTGGGATTTTCAGAGCATATTAAACCTATTTTCCCCAGTCTGCAGCTTTACGTATTCCAGAGACCGAGTATTCTCATTTAGATGGTAACGTACAGAACAGTATTGCTGAACACCGCTTCTACCCACCTTAAGCTACCAGCCTGAGTGGTGCGGGGGCTTTCTTATCACCTCCACGAACAGATTTCTTGGGCTGCGAGCACTGTCAATACTATAATTCACCATTATTTGAAGAATGACAGTTTTATGGAAGCACTTCTTCCTCCATCATGCTGGCATTCACCTGGGCTATTACAAATTATGTGGAGTACCATATTTTTTTTTTTCTGAAATAACTTAAACTGGGAGAAGGTTCTGTGGTACATTGTTTAATTTCTTAAATGTGCTGCTGAGTCATTTCCCCTTCGTAACTGAGCTAGTTTTCACCAGTACCTTTAATTACATCAGGTCTTTTTTAATAAAGCTCATTTTTATTGACTTTCTAACTTAATGAATTCTTCTTGGTGAAACAGGAGCTTACTGGCACAGCATATAAAATGACCCCTTATTACAGCTGAAAGTGGGTTGCATTTTTCTATCTCCTTTCTCTATTAGCAGTGTATGTTTCTTCTTTTTTTATGCCGAATTAAATCGACCAAAATCGACACACTTGTAGCTAAACACACAGGATAAAAAATTCATTCTACTGAAGAATAAGCAAAGACATTTTCATTTTGCCTGGGGTTGCTTTCGTGTGAGGCTAACTTTTATTTACCTTCACTATGCCCTCCCCCAGTCCTATCTCCCTATACCCACCCCTCCCCCTCCCCGTGGTTACCATGTGTAATTCACAGTTTTATCTCCATGCTAATAGTCCATTAGCAGCAGCGTTTTGATTGGGTGTTACCCAGCTGTGTAGCTTTTTATGAAGCTTTATTTTAAACCCAGTCATCCCTCCTTAGCACATCAGTTTTCCTTCTCATGTTTGGACAGATCTGTCCTTCCCCACCCAGTTTTAGTACACCATCACCCCACACACTGATTAGAGGCAAGTCCATTCTGCATTCCGTTCCTGCATCTCTGCTCCCACATGGTGTTAACGGGGTTGGCCTTTGGCTTAACCAATGTGGGGATGTGCTATCTGACAAAGTTAAGGCGAGGTCCCCTAATCTGAAAAATCTCTTTTCCACTCGTCTTATCCTATTGCACAATGCCCCACATCATACCTGTGTTCCCTATTGCAGTACTTTGCATTCTGATATTAATGGCTACTATTAAACTGTAAATATTTTAAGAGAGGGCTAACCCACCTCATCTTAGCTTGAATTTCTTCCTTCCTTCCTTCCTTCCTCTCTCTCTCCCCCTCCCTCCTTCCCTCCTCCCTCCCTCCCTTCCTCCTTTCCTTCATTCCTTTCTTCATTCTTTTCTTTCTTTTTCACTTGCAGAGGCAATTAACCAAGAATTGGAGTCTGAGAAAATGAAACATAAGATAGTTGAGTTATTGGGGAGAAGAGAGAGAAACAGAAAATCCTGGGAAATGGGGCCCACCCTAAAATGGCATTCGGGAGTGCTGATTTAGGAGAACTAAAAACCATTAGGGTTGGGGGTGGGTAGGAGGGAGAAGTGAAAAGTGAAGAGCAAATGGTGACATCAGATCATGAAAAAGGGAGACTCTGAAAGAAAGCAGTCTGATCTCCTACTCAGTTTTATTGGAAGCATGCCTACGTATTATTCCTGGAAACTCGTGGTGGCACCGCTTCAGCAGTTCATCTTAATGGGCTACTCCACCCACTGCCTCTATTACTTTTCATGTACTATTTAATTAGATTCATTATCCCAAGCCCACGGCATAGCTTGCTTGTCCCATGATCCCGTTCTTCTGTCCACTTACGCAGGTTCTGTCACAGCTGGGCATGGGGTGTTGAAGCACAGGTTGACGGATCCAAAAACCTTCCCTAACTCCCTTCTGCCTGAAATTCTTCTCTTTATAGAGACAAAAACAAACAAACAAACAAACAAGCCCCACCAAAACAAGACTGGTAGTTATTTTCCCAGACTCCCTTGCAGCTGGGGGTGGCCATGTCACTGAAATTTGCCATCAAGACATAAAGGCATATCTGCCTACAAGCTTCTGAGAAAACTGGCTAACAGCCTAATCCAACCCTGAATGTAGTAATTTGAAAAACAAATCTGGACTTCTTAATGAAGGGTCAATCCTTACAACGACCCTATAAAAGTATAGCATGATATCATCTTAAGAAGAAACTAAGATTCAGAGAAGCTAAGTTACTTGCCCGAAGTGACAGAGCCTGTGAGTTTTAAGAGAGAGACCTAAAACCAGAGCTTCTGAATTAAAATGGGACAATCAGGCCCCTTCCACTGCTTTGTGCTGCCTGTTTGTCACCCTTCCATAAAAATAAAATATATCTGCACATTTAAAAAGTCACATCAATTAGATAGTCACTCATAAATCTGTTCAGCTGTTTCCCATTTTTCCTGGATTGCAGCTTGGTTCTCCAGGCAGCTTTGCTTTAACTCTGGCTTTAATCTGATTCTTCCCAGGTGCCCTCTGTCTGGATATTTTTTCATGTGTGTTCTTGCCTAGCAGAAGTAGTCACTTGCTAATCTACTTTTCACTCTGTTTCCTTTGACCCACATTATTTTCCTTTCTTGAATTGACATGGATAGAACCCATGCAACAGCACTAGCCCTCAACCTGTCTTCTTCAGAGACTACAAAAAATAGTGTTTCACTTATTTCCCTGTTTCGTCAAATAGGCATCCTACCATGTCTGTCCCGGAATCTTTGTATCTCCCAATCCTTCTACTCGGTCTTCTATCCAAACATTCTTTCTAAGATGACACAGAAGAAGAAACAGGTGCACCTTTTTCTAATAGGAAATCTGGTAATCTGGTGGATAGAGCAGAAGATGTGGCTTCTTGCCCAACCCTACCATCATTTGAATCTGGGGCTGGGTCACTTATCCTCTCCGTTTGTCTTCGTTTGGGCTACTTTCACAAAATACCATAGACTAGATGGATTAAGTAACAGAAATATATTTCTCATAGTTCTAGGGGCTGAGAAGTCCAAGATCAGGGTGCCATCATGGTCTGTTTCTCGTAGGGGCCCTCTTCCTGGTTTGCAGATGGCCGTCTTCTTGCTGTGCCCTCACCTGGCAAAGAGAGAGAGAGCTTCTCTCTCGTGTTTCTTCTTGTAAGGGTGCTAATCCCATTCGTGAGGGCTCTAACCTCATGACCTAATTATCTCCCAAAGGCCTTATCTCCAAATACCATCACATTGGGGATTAGGCTTCAACATATGAATCTGGGCAGGGGAGTCAGTCCACAGCACTGTCCTTTGTTTTCCTACCCGTAAAATGGGATAAATGATATCTTTCCCACCTTACCTTAGAGGGACATTATGACCAGGCATAGTCCTTGATCTTGGAAAATTGAAGATTAGAAGGCAAGTGTTCCCACACTGAATCCACTGGAGGAGATAGTCTTGTAAACAGAAAGTCTTGATTTATGGAAGTGCTAAAGAAATGTGTGCATATGATATGGGAACCCAGTCTGGCAGTTCAGAAAAACCTTCCTGAGGAGTTTATGCCTGCGCCTTGACAGACAAACAAAGGAAAAGGAGAAAAGAACATTTCAGGCAAGAGAGACTGCGCTGACAGAGAAATGACACAGAAACTAGATGATGGGTCTCAGCAGGGCACAGGCCTGGTATTGTAGGCAAGGACTGGGCCACCGTTAGCCTCTTGAGGGCAGGGATGATGTCCCAATTATCTTTGTACCCCTGGCATCTAGCAAAGCACCTGGTATCAAGGGAGGTGGAGCTCAGTAATTGTTTATTGTGTTGAATGAATAGAGGGCTTACAGGAAATCACACAAATACCTATAATCCAAAGTAGACATTGGCAGGGACTGTAAGGGAGATGCAGATAAAATGTCCTGGGACACCAGTGGTGAGAGAGTGTGAGGGTGAGGAAGGCAGAGGTGGCTCCCCAGAGAAGAAGGCTTTGAAATCGGCCTTCGAGGATGGATGGTGAGATTTATCCAAGTAGCTTCTCTCATTTTGCTCTTCTGTGTCACAGTCTTCTATTTACCAACCTCTTGACACTGGCTTAGGTTTCCCTCCACCCCCTTTTCTTCCTGGCTTCCTTCCTGGATTATTTCTTTCATCCTGCTTAGAAACCCTTCATCCTCTCTAACAAGCCAGAGGCTGGAAGGTGTTGCTCAAGCCCTTTCACCTCTCCTCTACAGGAATTTTATTACAAAGACTGGGGAAATAATAGCTGGCAAAATTATTTTTTTTTAACCCCCAGAAATACAGTCTAAAAGAAAGAAGAACTCACATTTTTTTGCCACATTAAAAATGAAAAGAACATACAAATAGTAAAGATGATTGAGTAAATTCGTGAAAAACAGCTATGGGATTACCCCATGGTGTTTCACATTAAAGCAATGCAATTTAGGGACTGCCATTCGGGTTTGTGAGATCTACAGGTATGCTATTCTAAAATGCAAATGCGCTTCCCTAGCATTTGATGAACTGGTCAAAAGATAAAGATGAAAACGTTTGGGCATAACCCGACCATAGCATATACTGCCTTTAAACTCAGGGGTCAGAAAACCAGAACAATGAAGACACAAAGAAAAGGCAATGGAGAACAAGGGATATTAAGTGCCGTTGTGGTATAACTAAGCAATACATGTACACACATATACATGTGTGCACACACATGTGTTTAAAGGATGACAACTAAGGAGGCTATGATAGACATACGGAACTATTCATGTTCAATGTCAGTCGCAACAAATCCAAAGTGGCCATTCCTGGGAAGGTTTAGGAGAAGGCGAGTTTTAAACCACTAGCGGGGAGAGAAGTTAATCACCTCCCTTAAAAAATATATACAGCTACCTAAGCTTGGTTTAAAAGAGATAATTAGTGTGAAGAAATAATTAAGAAATAAAAAGTAGGGACTTGCCTGGTGGCCCAGTGGTTAAGAATCCGCCTTCCAATGCAGGGGATGCAGGTTCGATCCCTGGTTGGGGAACTAAGATCCCACATGCCGTGGGGCAACTAAGCCCACTCGCCGCAACTACTGAGCCCACGTGCTATGGAGCCTGTGTGCCACAGCTAGAGAGAAGCCCGCGTGCTGCAACGAAGAGCCCACATGCTGCAACTAAGACCTGATGCAGCCAAGTAAATAAATAAATAAATATTTTTTAAAAAAGAAATAAAAAATGAATCACCCTAATATCTCCACTAACAAAGAAGATGGGTCTAACACATTTTCCAGTCAAATACATTCCTACTAAATGCAGAAACTAAGTAAGGAGGATAGGCTGTATTCTAGGATATCATAAAGGAACTGTGATTTAAAAAACTGCCATCAAATACTTAATAAAATATTATCACAAGTGCTGGAAAACATAAAATATGCCTCCAAAAAGATTTGAAATGTTTATCATGTCTTTAAACCGTTGAGCATTGAATCAGATACCCCAGCACTGTTTGGCCATGCTGCCCGAGTGACCAGGAAATTGGGCCAGACCCAAGCTGTCGGTGCGTGTGGGCTGACACACACACCGGCCCACACGGGTCCCCCCAGTGGAGGGACTGGGGGTCAGCTCTCTGCCACCTGAATTTCCTCCTTTGCAGGTCTCTGCTCTTTGAAGAGCAAGGCTGTATAAGAATTCAAGAAGAAATAATAGTTTCTTGGCAAGTGTAGAAAACATCGTGTTGATGTTTATTCTTCCATTTACTTTGGTTGCATACATAAATTATGCTGAGAAAATAGCAGTATCCTCCAACAGGCAATGAGCTCATTTGAGCTGTATCTTCCTAAAATGATATCACAAAAACAAATCCACCCCCTCTAAAATTGCTTACAAAGAGTAGATCTTTTCTCATGCTGAAAGAGATTATTCTTATTTGCAGGTTGATGATACAACTTCATCTATCTTCCCAACTTCCGTTCTTTTAAGCATGTTATTACAAGCCCTGTTCAACTTGGATTCCTTTTTTTAATGTTTCCTTTGATTCTTCTGTTTCCATTTTTTTAATGCTCTGTTTTTAAAAGTTTCCTTGCATTTCCTGAAACCCTTAGAGCGTTTCAAGAGAAACATTGAGCTATTTAGGCTGCAGTTGTGTGTGTGTGCGTGTGTGGTGTGTGTTTAAATCCAATGCTCCCTGCGAACAAATGTTGTATTGTACATTCTACGGAGCTGCTTCCTTTCCTTCTTGAACACAGCACCTGGTGTTACTGGTTTCAAGGAATATTTCAAGATTGGCAGTTGGAGTCTCTTCATAGAAGTGTAACAGTGCTTCCCAGAAAGCTTGAAAAATGATATTCAAAGTGAAGGAGAATAGAAAGTAGGTGTCACCCTCCAAAAGAATGGTGAGCAGCCGCAAGGACCTTCATTCAGAGAGGATTTGGAGAGAAAATGAAGAACCAACTTTATGCTCAGCGTGAGCTTAGAAGACTGAGTAGCCTCTGGAAACAGGGCTCTGCCTGTTGTTTGTTGAAACAAACAAACAAAACTAGGGCCCGCTGTTTCAGGCCATATCCCAGAAAAGTTGCATTCAAAAGCTAGAAATTGCTACAAATTTTCAGGCAACTTGGGAAGCATTGTTTCCAAACTCCCGACTCTCTATTAAAAGGAAAAAAAATCGGTGGAGTAAAAATGTTTCATAATGAATCTGGCCTTCAGTAGAAAGAATCCCAATGCACCATCTTCAAGTCTTGACTTCACAGCCACCGGCCCCCACCCCCTGTTCTGCGCACATCCGAGATGAGTGAACCTGCTCGCTGGCGAGGTTCCAATGAAAAATCCTCCAAGTCAGTTCCATGAGCCATAAGGTCCTTTCCTTCTCTTGCTCTGCATCCTGCAGCTTGCGGATGTTCCTTGCAGCTGCTTGCCGACCAGAAATCATTTTGCAGAAATCAAACTTTTGTTCACCCCAGATATGGGATAAATCAGGACCAAAGGAAATTACCTTCTTGAAAGTCTCCTTCACAAATGGAGTAGATAGTTCCACTCCTCTGCTTGAATATGCTTTCCACAAAAGGAAGGTCTGAATCGTGGATTATACATCAACAAATAAACTTTTAGTAAAGTCGTGGAAAGAGTATCAGATTAAGGCCTTGACCACTTAGAAAGATTTAGGAACCTGAACTGTGAACATTTGTTATATGTCATCAGCTTACATAATAATTACGGTGATTTATTTTTCTACAGTCTTTCTTATGAAGCAATATCCTTTACAATCAAGTACTCAGAAATTCATGCATAAAGCATATTTACCCTTCAGAACTGGTATACTAGAAATAGATATGAGGATTACAATTTTTCTGGACAACATTGTTATAAAAGCCATTTTTATTTTGTATTTCACTGGTTCAAAGCAGGTCAGGAAAGAGTACAAATGAACCAGTACAAGTCCAGCCCATGTACTTTGCCATACAGAAAGACCTATGGGCCATTTTCACTTTCAAAGGCCAGCATATTGCTTTGATAAGGTATAAAGTAAGATAAAACTAGACAGTATTAGTCTTATCACTCTCTAGCAAGTGTCCTAATGACTAATTAACTTGTTCATGGTCACACAGCCAGGAGTCAAAGCCAGGTCTGTTAGACCCCCCTTTTCCATTGTGGCTCAGTGAATGCTGGTACGTAAGCAGAAAGCAGGCAGACAGGCAGACCAGAAGGAAGAAAAAGAAACCTTCTCATTACCTCCTAATATGACTGCCTTCAAGTTAATTATCTAACGTGCAAACAATTTTCAGAGAAGTTCCTTCCCCATCATTGGCTACACACTCTGGAATCCCAGAGTCTTTATTGCCTGATCGATTGTGTGCATTCCAAAAGCACTCAAATGAGGTGCATATTTTTTTACATAGTAGGTATCATAAAGACATTAAATTGACTAAAAACACATTTTGGTAAATCACAATGTAGGTGACACTTGAAGTTCATGGATACAGCAGGAATAAGGAAAATCTCTTACATATTTTTTAGGTTTAAAGTGTTTTGTTATTTATCAGTACATGTGGACAAAATATTATAAATGGAGGGTAGTGGTTAAAGGATTGACAGAGAAGGTGATGTGACAGGCTTGGGATAGGTAATCCAACTAGACAAAGAAGCAGGGAGGTTGGATTGGCCAAGGAGAAGGCTGGGAGCAGAGCTGCTGGGAACAATAAAGCTGGAGCTCTAGGTGTGGCACCGCAGCCAGGCAGGGACCCAAGCCTGAAGTCCCAGGGGACTGGGCCAGTTCCATCCCTGCAGGCTCCAAGTTTAAGAGTTCCCCTACATTCCACAGATGGGTGAAAGCCTGCGGCCGGGTCCCTGCCTGACTTCTGCTTCTCCCCACCTCATTTTCCCCCTCCTACCCAGTCTCCATCCTCTTCCCACGGGCTGCCATCCTTACGCTATCTGTTGACTTCTTGGGCTGCCACCAGGATGACACGACGTAAGCGGCATCCTGTCGTTAGCATATAGACGCATTTGCAAATACGCAGAAGAAATCGTGTGTCACCTCCAATGGCACCCCATATATACCAAATTAGTTAGGCTTCCACGTGGTTTCTGATTTTCTTCCAAACCAAAGAGAGAGCCTGTCTTCCCCTACTTATCCAATAAGATATAGCTCAGGTCTCAATTCTTGTATTCCTCCCCTGAGCCTTACCTTCCACCTAATTACTAACTAAGGCTGGGATACGTTATTACTCCTTCAAAACCAGCACTTACCAGCAGTATTGCAATGGCCTGTTGTGTGTTTTCCTTCTCCACTAGCCCATGAGATGTTTGTACTCCATCACGTACATCTGTGTGAGACTGAGAGCTACTATATATTGCACATCTCCCTTGAGCCAGGCACTGTGGGAAATACTTTGTGTGCACGAACTCACCTGAGGACACTCATTGAAGAAACTGAGACTCAGAGAGGTGAAGCAATTTCCCCAAAGTCTCCCAGCAAGATTCCAGGCCAGGCCGGTCTGACTCCCAGCCCATATAATCACCTACTACATACCAAAGAACCTGGCACACAGTTATTCAGTGAGTGTCTGTTGAACTCAAATGAAAGAAGGAAAAGAGTTGGGGGAAGATGGGGAGGGGAGCAGGTGCACCCCAAAAACTAAAGCTCAGAGCTGCAGTTCAGACTCCCAATCCAAAGCTGATTCTAGTGTCAACAGCTAAACCATTTGGAATGAATTGCTCTCAGAAGCATATTGGAAATCTGTGGAATGTGACCGACATGTCCTAAGTCTGCAAGGACAATCTTAGAGCTCCTTATGACATCAGTGTGAAGAATCTGAAAACAAAGCTATGTGCAGAGTCTGGCACTAAATCATTGTGACTCTCATCCTGGAAGCAACGGATGCTTCTGTGTCACCAAAGCCAAGCCCTCCAAAGCAACTAGGGAATACCGCGAGACACCTCCAGTCTAGAAGACCGTGGGTCTAAGAGTCCTCAGAGCCTTAGCAGAGGACAGAAATCATCCCTCTCACTTAAGCGTTTTCCTCAAAAGCCCTTTGTAATTACCATTTAGCAATCCTTTCCCTCTGTTGGTTTACTCATGTCAATTTCTAGGAAAGGTTGGAAAGGAGTTCCGAAGCTAAACATCATCAAATGTGTTTAAACTTGTTCAAAACTTCTCTCATCCCCTATAGGAATTTAGCCTACATGTTTAACAAGAATTAAGAGACCCACGTATTGACTTAGTCCTTTGTGCTGTCTATCAAATCATGCCCCTTTTCTCAGTTGGAACAGATGGCCTTCCCCAAACCACCTTAATCAAAACAACAACCATGCCCTTTTCTTCGAGTTCTTGCTTGGTTCAACATACAGACAACAGCTACTCCACAACACCCAAGGGGGTGGGGTGGGGGGAGTGCTTGCCAGACACATGACTCGTCGGGCACCCCAGGCTAAGACCCTGAGACCCTTAAGAAGATAAGGATACAAAACTGGGATTGAGTTGGAGCTCCGGTTGGCAGCCATTGCCGAGGAGAGGACGAGGGTGAAGTGAGCTGTGCTGACCTGTATGAATGGTCTAATAGGAGGAGAACGAGCCAATTCAGCTCTGCCCTAGATTCCTCCTGCAGCCTTCCTCTGATCTCCATTGTATATTCACGACCGGAGCTGGGGACCAGGAGGCCTCCAGAGTCACTGGGAGCCATGCCCGAGAGGAGCCCCTCCTCAAGAGACAGTGGCCACATTGAGCACATGAAGACGTGGAACCAACGACAAGGATTCCTGAAATATGTTCTGAAATTCCTCTTTGGTGCATGTATTCGGCAGCATACCAGGGCCCTTAGTAACAGTCCGGCGGGTGCTGTGACAACAGCGTGGGTGTGAGGACAGCAGCGTGTGTGGGATGCAACCATATCTGGGGACAGAGCTGCATGAGTCGGGGATGGGTTTTGATTTCAGTGGGAGCCCTGCACATGCTAGGGCCCCTGTTTGTGGGCTCTGTGGCGGGGAATCATCTTAATGAGAACAGACTTCATGTAGGAGCCTCCGCTTCCTGGCAGGGAGAAGGGTAAAAATGCAGCTCCAGAAACCAGAGTGCCTCGCAGCTATTTCAAGTTGTCCTTGTAGTTTGGGATTGACATGTACACACTGCTATATTTAAAATAGATAACCAACAGGACATAGTGTATAGCACAGGGAACTCTGCTCAATATTCTGTAATCACCTGTATAGGAAAAGAATTTGAAACAGAATAGATACATGTATATAGATAACTGAATCACTTTGCTGTACACCTGAAACTATCACAGCATTGTTAACTGACTGTACTCCAATATAAAATTAAAAGTTAAAAAAAAAAAAAAAAAATTGTCCCCTATAATAAAGCCTGGACATGCAGTGGGCTCTCAGAACAGATTTAGGAATTTCTGATTTCTGTACGGAAAAGGTATTCTCTAAAGCTATTTCGATAGCCTGGAAAATTATGCCTCTTTTGTACCAATATAATGATAAAGCCTATCTGAAATGGTTCCTATTCTCTGTGTTTGTTGGAAGTTAATTTGTTTCATGCTAGGTGAGAAGCATCTCTGCTTCTCTTCTGTGACTATACACTCAAAGTAAGAGCGCCCTTTATTTGGTTTTGTTTTTTGATTTTTGGCTTTTGTTTTGTTTTGTAAATTATATCTACCCATCTATCTTTGAAGTATAAAAACCTTGGCAAGTTAACATTAAATCAGCAGTTGTTGGTCATGAGAGAAAAATGAAGCAAGGAAACCTCTTTAAAGAAAAAAACAAAAAACTTTTAAGTCCAAATTTGATTACTTTCACAAAAGTAGGCTTCCATTCAATGAAAATTTTTGTTAGATTATTTAGTCATCGCGGGGAGCTGGAGTGATTAAAATGTTTTATAAGGCTCTGTTGTTTTCCATGGAACTTTAGTGTGGCCCTGTTCCCTGGCCACAGGAATGTAAGAACTTCTTGGCAAATACCCTGCCTAGGACCGGGTGGGTAGATGTATAATTAACGTCAAGTGTTACTGCCCTTCTCCAGTGCCATCCGCCCATTGACCAGCCTCAGCTTCCTCCTATTCTTTCTGTATTCAGAGCTTGGTTTACACCACTTTGGTTCTGAACGCATCAGGATAAAATGCTGGTTTCCCTTTTGAGAATACACATGATAAAAATCGGGTCATGTAACAAGAGAAACTTTCTTATATCTTTGTTAAAGGGGTTCTGAAAGAGCCAACATTTTTATTACAGTCAGAGATGGTATTCAAGTGAGTAAAGTTTTTTTTTTAAAAAAAGAACATTCTATGTCGACTTTTTTGTTGGTATTTTTTGTTGTTGTTGTTCTCAGTTTTTAAACTTCTTGAGCTTTGCTGGACAAGTATTGGGAGGGATGTCTGGCAACTGTTAATGAAACAGCAGGCTCTTTTTTCTCTCTCTTTGTTGTTTCTATGAACTTCCTAGACAGGATTAAGTCCAAAGAACTGATAAAGTAAAAAGGTATTTGTGCATTAAAATGAAAGCAGGAGTAAAAGTAATATTCCTGAATATCTTAGAATATTGAATTGGGGTTAGAATAGAAACCATGATATTCAAATACATTATCATGAAGCTGAATTGTCTAATCAGAAAAACTGTAATTGTGAAAACCAAAATTCCAAGTCAATTCTAGGGCCAATTTTATTTTATGGAAGTAAAGCTGAGAATTTTAATTAAATAGTAGTTCCTCCCATGAGGTTCCTGGTAAGGAAATTTAAAAATCAGATTAAGGAATGAAATTTTAAAATAGATTTTTTTTTTTTTTTAATTTTTGGCTGCATTGGGTCTTTGTCGCTGCGCGCGGGCCTTCTCCAATTGTGGCGAGCGGGGGCAACTCTTCGTTGTGGTGCGCGGGCTTCTCATTGCAGTGGCTTCTCTTGTTGCAGAGCACAGGCTCTAGGCACACAGGCTCCAGTAGTTGTGGCACGCGGGCTCAGTAGTTGTGGCTTGCGGGCTCCAGAGCGCAGGCTCAGTAGTTGTGGCACACGGGCCCAGCTGCTCTACAGCATGTGGGATCCTCCCGGACCAGGACTCGAACCCGTGTCCCCTGCATTGGCAGGCAGATTCCCAACCACTGAGCAACCAGGGAAGCCCTTAAAATAGATCTTGATGGAGATAATATTCGTCAGATGGATGTTAGTATGCCCATACTGGTTGTTAAAATATTGAAATACTTCTGTACCCATTGGTAATAGCTGTGGCCTCAAGTTCTCAGTGCCTGCCACCAACCCCATGGCTGCCCAGGCCCCTCTCTGAGATCCCCCCCACTTCATCTCCCCAAGACCCAGCTACCAAAGGAGTAACACCCAGTGAAAACAGGGTGTCTAAGACCCTGCCCCAGCCCAGGGCAACAGTCAGCTCTGCTTGTTCAGTGCCCATGTGAACTTGATAACCAAGTTACCCTGTCATTCAGTATTTTGCATAGCATGCCTATCCTGGTGGAAATCATATAAATTAAAACAGCTAAAATAAGACGATCTCAGTAGAAGGGACAGTCAGACGAGTACAAATATGACACCAAAGAGAAAACTAAGAGTGGTATTTAAAGCCCAGATTAAATAGATTGTGCACAAAGCCTCGGAGTCACTGAGACGTGGGAGAAGATGAAAGTCACTGTATAGTTTCTCTCGGCCTTTTGCTTTGCTGATTCACAAATGTCTGCGAGAATTCTTTTCCTCCCCCATTCTCTTACTTTGGCAGCGTATCTTTTTTGTACCGAATCATTAGTCTGGAAAGTATAAAATGAGATTTCTTTATGACAACATTACAAATGGAAATATGAGAGGGTGCCTAAGTATGAATGGTTCATTTGAGATGAAGACCCAACCGCATGTGTAAGAGCCGAGGCTGTGGGGTCACCTGGTGCAGGCTCTTCGGTCCTGCAGCCCCCAAGGGCCTGTACTTGGACACCAACCTACAGGCTATTGTGTTATTGACTGGCATTTAGATGCTAACATCAGAAGGGAAGTGCTCTTTTGGTTCTTTCTGTGTATTTATTTCTAAGCTTGATTAGGTCTGTAATGTCCTTGCCTGTTTCCACTGGGAAACGGTCATTTTTGTACCTTTCAGTGCCTTGGATTAGCAAGAAAAGACCAGAGAGAATTAAGAAAAACATCTTAATTCATGGATATAAAGTGCCCTCGAGGAAAAATCATAGCATTTCGAAGAGTGCCCAATGCAAATTAAAGAAAGATGTCAGGGCTAAAATAATGTCATTAGCAAATTCAAGTATCAAATCAGAGCATTAGCGATTTGGGGAAAGAAAAGGACCTCGGTTTCAGTTGGTAAATATGGTTATGTTACCAAATCCAAGCTCGGTCTGCTTGGTCCACACAACAGGCCTATAATCAGGAGATGAGGTGTTGAGGCAAGGAATAGCGACTTTATTCGGAAAGCTGGGCATCCGAGAAGGTGTCAGACTAGTGTCCCAGAATAGCATCTTATCGGGCCTGAATGCTAGTTTCTTTTATAGAACAGAGAGGGGGAGGAGATGAGGAAGTAAAAAAGCCATAAGTCTTGCAAAAATCTCCTGGCTTGGCCAGCCTCAGGGAGCAAATATGTTAATTTCTTCTTTTCTGCAGCCATTCATAGGTGGGCAGAGTCACAGTGTCTCCATGTCAGCTGAACAAAGGCACTTTAGTTTAACATTCAGGCAGAAGGGCAGGGTTCCCCGAGGCAGGCCATTATGTATGCTTACAGCTATGGACAGCATTTAGGGATTATAGTGACAAAAGCAACGAAAAGCAAAGGTTAAAGTAAAAGAAACAGATCCAACATGGAGTCAGATCTTGCTCTTCCCTATTAACAGTTATTCAATACACTGTATGTGATTCACTACAAAATAAAAACTTTCTCTAATACTCCTCAGATTTGAATTCAGCAGTCCCCGTACTGTTTCCATTTTTGAATGGATGCCCAAATGTGTTTGTGTATAAATTTTACATATTTGAAAAATATAGGTGTTGTCCTAGAGAAAATGTCCGTGCCTCTAAAAGTATAGAATTGGATCAGCCCAGGTGACCCACATATGAGTAGTAGGAAGAGAATAATTATCTGGTAAGATGGAATGGAATGGAACCTTGCCAAGACCTCCAGCTCTGGGCCCCTTGCTCATTCCTGCCTCGTATCTTGGCTGTTTGGCCCCCTCCCCCTCCTGCCTTGAGGAGCACCTGCTCCCTCTCACTCCCACTTGACAAGTTCTTCCTTTCATGTGCACATTGCCTATTTCTTTACACCCTCCTTGAAGCACAGACAATGCTGTGCACTTAGGAAGTATTCAGAAGATACCTGACTGAATGAATGATTGATAACTCTGGGCAGATTTCAGTTATTCTTTCTCCATGTAATGCAAGCTGAGAGGTTCCCTTTCTGACCCTGGATTAGTTTAGGCTCACCTATTTTAAACAGGTCCTGTTTAAATTCCTCCACACCACCAACTGGAATCTAAGTAGACCTCGCTGTATATTTTAGATTGTCCTTTTGTGCTTAATCTCATGCAGTAATTATGCCCTGTTTAACTTTTAATTCAACAATGCTCGGTGGCAACAAGACTGAAATACATCTGCTCCCAGATCTGAATATTGTAAGAGTGTTTGTCTTACTGCTAAGCCTGATCCTGCCCACCAAAGAGAGTACATCTTTGCAATTAATTTGTGCCAGTAAGTGGATTCCTTTTTCACTTGGACCTTGACATTGAACCCATCTTTTTAGACTCTAAAAATAGCCAGTGAACTTTGATCTGGCTGACACCCTCAGACACAAGGCCTCAGCTTCTCATCCATCCATCCATCCATCCATCCATCCTTCCATCCATCCACCCATATTTATTGAACATGCACTATATTCTGGGTTTTGTGTTGGGGCTACAGAGATAAATACAACACACCTCTTGCCCTTCAGTAGCTCATGACCTGGTGGGTACAAAGATGTGTAGTCTTGCATATCATCAGTGCGATAAAAATCTATAATGGGTATATGGGCAAAGCATTCTGGAGTACAAAAAGCGGAACAACTCATTCTCGGGGAATCTGGGGAGTGTTTTAGGGAGGAAATGACAGTTTAGCTGAACCTTAAGTAATGAGTAGTGGTTTTTCATGGGAAGGCAGGCAGGAAGGGCCCTCTAGGCAGAGAGACTAGCCCAATCAAAGCCACGGAGCACCCGCTGGGCCTCTCTCTGGGGGCTGGAGATGAGGGGACTCTTCCATTCCTGCCCCGACTTGTGGCCGCCCCAGAGCCCCTTGGGAACATTTCCCACACCCTTCCCAGGTCAAGGGAGATCTGGTCAGAGACTTCGGAGTTTGCCGTGGCTGGAGTGAGCCTCCGGGGCATGTTGGCGTCTGACCCCTGACTGGTGGTCCTGGTTCCTGGACCCTCCACCTCAGCCTCACAGCCTGAGAGAGAAATAGTTTGACCAGAGACCAAAGCCCTCAAGTTCTCCAAATCATTGTGGCCTCTCCTTTCTGAACAATTCCTGTAGGAAACATCCCCACCATTAGATGGCAGTGAGTCCCTGCCCCAGCCTGAGCGGAGCAGGCAGTGGGCTTCCTGACCTGCACCTCTGTACAAAGAGATGGGATTCAGGTGGCCCTTCTGCCTGCAGCAAGGCGTGTGTTTGGTGGGTTTGCACATGGGAGAATTCCAGTATCATGCTTCAAGCTCTGAATAGGACGACCTGGCTAAGTACTTCTGTCTCCGCTCAAGGCTGAATCCTACCTTGAGGCCTGAGCTGACTTGGAAGAACTGCCAAAACCACTCGTCTTCTAGCCCGGGGAGGACCCAGTCCTCCCCACCAAAGTAGTCTGCCTCCTTCACAGCCGCCCACCCACCCACCAGCCCCAACAAGGACAGACCTGTACGTCTCCAGCTCTCATCACACGTCACGAGAGGCCAGTCTCACTGCTGGCCTTATTGTAAAGTCATCAAAGCAATCTTCTGTGGGCATGAGTATACATCTACAGGCCATCCATCTAGAACAGGGGTCCCGACCCCCGGGCTGCCGACCGGTACTGGTCCGTGGCCTGTTAGAAACCGGGCCGCACAGCAGGAGGTGAGTGGCGGGCGAGCGGAGCCTCATCTGCTATTCCCCATTGCTCCCCATCGCTCCCATTACCACCTGAACCATCCTCCCTATTGCTCGCGGTACAGCTTGAACCGACCCGCGACCCACCCCCCCCAGCCCCAGTCCGTGGAAAAATGGTCTTCCACGAAACCGGTCCCTGGTGCCAAAAAGGTTGGGGACCGCTGCTCTAGAGCATCTACAGCCCAGTAAGCTGAGATGATATCGAATTGCCTTTGAAAGGATGTCCCCATTCGTCTTTTCCTGGTCTCTTACTCTTAGCCTTCTCTCTTTAAAAATGGCTAAATGGCAAATGCCATTCAAATGTAAGACTTCATCACGGACTGTTATTACTTTTGTTATGTTGAAGAAGAGAGTGGATGGGTAAATGGTACTCTTGGGAAAAGGGCCCCAAGGGCCCATTCCTGTGCATCTAATCTTCACTTTCCTTCTCTGTTGCTACCACTGAGTTAGGGTTTAGAATAATATCCCTCAATACAGGTGTAAACAAAAATCACATGAAGAAGTCTTTTAAATCCATTTTTATGGTGCCATTATCAAGAAGCATATGTAGATAGCATACGGATTATGAGAAGAAAAGGGAATCCTTGTATACTATGGGTGGGAATGTAAACTGGTGCAACCACTGTGGAAAACAGTATGGAGGTTTCTCAAAAAATTAAAAATAGAACTATCATAGGATCCAGCAATTTCACTCCTGGGTATTTATCTAAAGAAAACAAAAACAGAAAAGATATATGCCCTTCCATGTTTGTTGCAGCATGATTTACAATAGCCAAGACATAGAAACAGCCTAAGTGTCCATTAACAGACAAATGGATAGAGAAAATGTGGTATATATATATATATATATTATTCAGCCATAAAAAAGGAGAGCCTGCCATTGGTGACAACATCGATGGAACTTGAGGGCATTTGCTAAGTGAAATAAATCAGAGAAAGATATATACTGTATGATCTCAGTATGTGTGAAATAAAAAGAAAAAACCAAACTCATAGATACAGAGAAGAGATTGGTGGTTGCCAGAAGCAGGGGCGGCGGTTGGGGAGGTGATGGCAGTCGGGGGCAGGGAGGCAGGGGGTGAAATGGGTTAAAAAAAAAAAAGCATAAGTAAGTATGTGGGTTGAAGGTAGATCCACTTAATATTTTTTTAATTAGCTCAAATCTGCAAATGAAATAGGCAATCAGCTAATCCAAGACGAAATATTATTCTTTCACGTCCTGCAAATTGTAAATTTGTCCAGTGGGTGTTATATCACAGTTACTGTTTAATGTTTTGGCATGTGTAGTAAAAAGCAACTTTATGAATGTGTGGCATTTTAAAAACGAACATGCAACCTAAAGTGCAGAATTTGTAGCTGCTAATTTGGATGGACAAACGGAATTCCTGTTTTACGGCTCGCAAATTTAATGACCTCTATTTTATAGATAATTTATTTATTAAGGATAACTCATTTTTAAATAGTCTAATATTCTGGTTGTTTTTTTTTTTTTCTTCTAAGAAACATACTTAGAATCAGATGGTCTTGAGTAAAAGGAAGACAACGTTCAGTGAAAGTGTCCATTTGTTTTCTGGCCATGCAGACGTGCACCCCAGTGAAGGCACGCAGCTCTGTCCTCTGGGACAGAGTGGTCACTGGGGCAAGTCATCTCTTCAGGGGACAGGCACCCCAATGGCTAGAGTGGCCTGGCGGCTCTGACCCACACCTAGGACATCTGCCTTCCTAAAAAAAAAAAAAAAAAAAAAAAAAAAAAAAGGACGTGCCTAATCAATAGCTTTGTGTCTTTTAGAAAGAGATGTTATTTGTGTTACCAAACCAGAGGTTATATTTCTCTTTAGTATAAAATGAAAAATAAAATCTACCTATCCTAAGAATTCCTTGCCTCTTAAAAGAAAAAAAAAAAGTTTCTCCTTCTGATTTCTAAAAAGAGCTATCCAGTTTCAAACTGGTTGATCTACTCCAGCCTCAAAGCACTCAGGCTGTGACAAGCCTCTATGCCGATTTTCATCAGCTTGATTTGGGTAGCGAAGTGCCTCTCAATTTTTCCCAGACAGCGCTTGGAATCTAAAGAATATGTTTTCTGAATACATTTCCACCTTAAGTGTAGATGTAGAGTGTAAATGACATGAATAGTGAGCAAAGAAATGGGAATACATGTTTATATACGTATTTATATGTCGAATGATAGCTTTTGCATTCTTGTTCAGGTTCAAATGTTTGGGGTAAATAATTGCCAGCAATGGTTCATGAATATACAATATTTTATATGCTATTACAGGTGAATTTTGCCTGTATGGAAATGTGCTTTCCCTTTTACAATAATTGCTAACCTCTAAAAAAAAGAAAATCACAGGTGTGTCTTTTTTTTTTTTTAAGCTTTTGTGCTTTGTAATCTCATTTTAAAGGTGAGATATACAGATTACATTTTTGCTAAGAAACCTGCAGCTGTGAGTCTTATCTTTGAGAATTATTCCTGCTCTTTTGCAGTTTTTCCTTAAAGACACCGGGTTAGAGTCATTTACTAATCACAGATACAAAATGCATTAGGTTTTAACAGCAGATCTAAATTAAAAACTCAGTAACTTGGAACAAATGGACCCTTTAGCTCATTTTCAAGCTGAAATTCTGGTTACATTTTATTGTTTCTAAACCTTTCTTACTGCAAACCATCAATCCACCAACTTCCTTCTGGCTCATTCGAGCTTTGAACTGTACCTTTACGGTGCTATAAATTAGCATGTCACCGGGATGCACTGTAATTTGCATTCATTTCTTTCCAGCTGAAGTTGTCTGTCTTTGAAGACATCTTTACAATACTTCGAATTCGCTCAGAAAAACAATACCCAACTAAAAGATGTAAAACATAAATTTAAAAAACATGTTTTGGCTTTTATCTCAAGATGGAAAATAAAAGTGGTCAAAGTTATGTGCTCAGCTCTGTGATCCAGAACTCGCTTTCTAATACTTTAGTCCCACTGTTTCAGGCGGAGACGTCTTAGCAGCAGGAAGTAGAAAGACGAGCACAGCCCTGCTCTCACCCACCTGAACACAAGGAGCCATTTTAAAGATATGGTTACAGGGGGGATGGTCAGGGTCATAAAACTGTCAATGAAATGCACTCGCATCAGGGCTTTCCGTGGGAGGCACGGCAGGAAAAAGCGAGACGTCTCTGCTGAGGGGACCGAGGGCTCCTTACAGCCCTGCCAGGGGGCCTCGTGAGCAAGTGTCAGCCCCTCTGTCCTCTGTCGCAGAGCTGCTGCCACGATGGGGCAGGAGAGGGGTGAGAGGAGAAGCAGGGGATAACTGGGGAGGCTCCTGAGGGGGAAAAACCCACACCGCTGTCCTGAGCTCCTGAAACTCTAGGAAGCGAACCTTCTGGATGCAGCGGGGAGCTGGTTGTCCCCCCCGACACCTGTCGGTCAGCATGACCGCCTCGGCTCTGCCCTGGGCTCATTCCCTGCACCCGGCTCCTGGTTTCCACTGCCTGCCCTGCCCTTCTCCACACTGCATCCTGCAGCAGCCCATCCTCCAGGGGAATTTGTGTTCCAAGCTTTAAAAACAAAATTACCGGGAGGGTAAGAGAAAACCCAAGGCTTTAGTCCTTGGGCAGCATGCCACCAAACTCCTTGAACTCCAGCTCTGGGTTTTGTGTCCCTTTGAAATAGACACGGTTTGGGTTGAACCTGTACTTCCTAGCATCTGGAGAAGAGGAGGAAGAATATACTATTTTTTTAAAGGAACTTTCTGGAAAGTGTACAAAACCTGATAATTAAAAAAATAAAAGCCAAGCTCTCAGCTGCACAAACAGCCCTTGTTCTCTTCCAGCAAAGGTCTGTCAGGAGTGCCCACCTTCCTCTCCCTGAGAAGAGCAATTGAGGGGACCAGGAAGCATCGCTGGGTTGGTCTCTTTTCTAGCAAAGCCTTTTCAATCACCTCCTTTGATGTAGCGGAGTGTGGGAGGGGAGTTCAACCCAACCTGCTTCGTGCCTCCAGTCCTGTTTGCAGGCACTGGGTTAGAAGAGTGTTTTCTCTCTCTTAACATATTTTTTTGCATCCGAGTGTACACATCTGTCTTTATACCCAGCCGCTTTCCTGGCCCCAAACAAGTTCTCTGTGAGTTTCCCCAACCGAGCTCAGTGGGATCTCTGTCAGCTGCAAGATTTATGTCATCTTGTTCAGTCCTGAGAACTGTTCCTTCAGCTTTTCACATCTGGATTTAATTGGAAAGACATTAAGTGCGCTGGAAAACCATATTTTAGGGCAGCTCTTTATAGACACCCCTATTAAAGGGGCTGACGGCTGTAGGTTCAAGTGGGATGAAAACAGACAACATCTCGAAAGTAGAAAGCCTGGAATTAGGAGAGAGCGGCTGGGAAGGAGAGCATCCTGTTGAAGGATTCCATTTACCCGGTTGCTTAGGGAGAGACATGCAGCAAGATGCCCGCCAGCTGCGTGCCTGGCCCGGCGGCATGTGGCACCAGCACGTGGACCACTGGGCCTTTTGGCGTTTTCACGGCCGGTTCCTCCTGTGACTGGTCTGTACACCCTGTGTGCTGGTGTTTGGACGTGTCATACACAGACGTTTCGGAGGAGCGAGAGGGTGGTGGGCAACTGCGCGAGCCGGCACCTTCTTGCCTCCTATCCCCTCTCGGGGTGGTGATAGAGTCCCCAGGCCACCACACCCCATGGTGTCTCCATACAGAACAACAGAAGCTTCTAGTCAGCTTGGAGCAAAGACCGAACACACACTTACTGGTGTGATTGTAGCAAAACCCCTCACTCTGTCACCTCCCCCTGGTTTGGTGCACACTGGTAGCTTTTAAATAAACACATCCAAGGCTGAAGGCAGAGGTGACCTGGCGACGACCAGCACTTTACAAACGGTCTCTCCGTTTTCAGACTTGTGATCTGTGTGCAAAAGGATAATGAAGAGCTCAGAACAGTTGCCATCAAAGGAACACACCTTTCTAGTCTTGATCTGTATTACATTTTGAAGCCCTGAACTTTCTAGTTGCTCAGGAGCAGCTTCAATGTTCTGAAGTCCTGGTCCCCAGATGTCCTATTATTAGAGGGTAAAATGGGCATTTAGTTTCCTCTCTTTGGACTCTAGTTCACGTCATCCCTGGCCTTGGTTAAGCAGGGGTTTGTAACCTCTTTTGAGCCACGGCAATCTGGTGAAACCTGCAGACCTTTGCACAGAAGAATATTCACTAACCCTAACCCTAAAAATATGTAAGATTTTTAAAAATTATATTGAAATCAAGTATCAAAATATTCAGTTATCAAAAGAATAAATTTGTGCTATAGCAATAAACCTGTTTATTTGCACACTAACAAGACCTAGCAGTTGGTCTGATAACCATACCTCTAATATAATTCCAGCGTTTCTAATAGTTTGCCTGAAGAAGTGCTAAGATTCTGTTAGTTGTTAAAACGTATAACATAATATAATCTCTTCCCTGTCTAAATTCATAGAGCCCTAAATCCATGGGCCCAAAGTCAAACCCCTGGCCTGGTCAGGATGCTGTCTAAGCAGCAACCGTGGGCCATGAATTCGTTTCCCACTCAGCCCCTGGCCTCCGGGAGCCTTGGCCCATCCTTTGGCCCTGGTCCCGTGCTGAGTGACTTGGCAGATGTTTTGGCCTCTGCCCGCCTCTGGCCCTCCCTGCAGCCCCGCTGGGAAGGTGTTGCTTCCTTCGGGGTTGGCAGAAGGTGCCCAGCAGTCAGGTCAGAGCAGGGACCCAGCAGGGCACTTCCTCATGCAGGGGGCAGCAAGGGGACGCCCCGGGAACGGCCTCTCTGCACCCGAACGAGTTTGCCCTCGTCTGGGCCGCCTGGGCCCGAAGAGAGTGAAAGCAGTGTGACCACGAGGCTGTCACCGGGGGAAAAGCTGAGGAAGGATCAAGTTGGGAAGAGAAAAGCTTGGTCTGCTCTGCTACCTTCTGACAGGTCTCCCTGCCACTGCCAATGTTCAGCTGCAAGCGCAGCGCTCCTTCGGAAGCACAGATCTGGGCACGTCACTGTCTTGGTGAATGTCTGTGTGTGGCTAGGGTCCCTGCTCTTCGAAATGACACGATGGCCCTTGTTATGGGCTGGACTGTTTCCCCTCAAAATGCGTGTGTTGAAGCCCCATCCGCCAGTACTGAAGAACGTGCCTGTGTTTAGAGCTAGGGCCTTTAAAGAGGTGGTTAAGTTAAAATGGGGCTGTTAGAACGGGCGCTGAGCCAATCTGACTGGTGTCTTTATAAGAAGAGGAGACTAGGACACAGAGACACCAGGGACACGTGTGCACAGGGGAAAGACCTTGTGAAGACACAGCGAGAAGGCAAGCCAAGGGGAAAGACCCTGCTGACACCTTGATCTCGGACTTGCAGCCTCCAGAGCCGTGAGGGTACATTTCTGTTGTTTAAGGCACCCGGTCTGTTGGTCCATGGTGTTTTGTTATGCAGCCCCAGTGGACTAATACAGCCTCACTCTCCGGCATCCCCTGTGAAGACAGGCCCGGCGTCCCCTTGCTGCTTGGGAACACTGGTGCCTTGTACTTCCTGAGCACGCAGGCACGCTGCTTCTCACACCAGTGCCCCTGCCGCGCTGGCCCCCGTCCTGGGTGCCTTTCTCCACACGTGCTCTTTCTTTACAAACCTCGAGCTGCACCTCACCCAAGAGGTTCCTCCCCACCCCCTGCAGGCTGCGGTCCCCCCACCAGCACCCTGCTGGCCCAGATTGCATGTGTCATCACGTGTGTTTCTGTGCTCGCCGTCCACCCAGGACATCTCGGGTCAGGCTTGTCTCTCCTTCATCTCTGTGTTCCCAGATCCTGGCCTAGGGCCTGGCACTCAGCTCGCCATAAGTATCCAATGAACAAATACCTGTAGCCGTCCCTCCAGCCCGACTGTCCTTGCTCTGTTCCACTCCAACAGGGGGAACAGATAATCTGGGTTCAAGGCCAGGGCAGGCCGTTTACCAGCTCTGTGACCTTAGAAGTATCCATGACCTCCTTGAGATACACGTTCCTGAGCAAATTATGGGCGCAGGTCCCAGTCAGTGTTTCTCAACCCTTCTAAGACCTGTGTCTCCTGTTGACGAATGATTAAAAAAAAAAAAAAAATCATATGGGAATTTTTTTCTCCAAATGATCTCTTCCCAAATGATCTGTGATCCATGAATTCCTGTCAGCCAGGATGATTTTGCCAACATTTACTTTCTCTAGTTTAAAACTCAGTGACGCTTACAACTAAGAGAGAACCAAGTTCACAGCAGGCGCATTTTAGGGTTTTGCCCAGTGTCCTCCTTAGCAAAGTTCCATCACTTGGCAGCTGGGCTAGTCTGATGTAAAGTTAAAGTGGAATTGTGTTGGGGTTAGGTCTGTGGTGGGAACAACGAAGAAGGAGGCAACGGCTGAGACCCAGCGTGGCACTTGCTTCTTGAAAGGACTGTCATTAACCAGCAGGTCCTTTGGTCAATATTGGTCATTTCTGGCAACTAAGGATGGGAGAAGCTAGCTTGCTCTCTCTTGTTCTACATCCTGTGGTGTGTTAAAATGAAAGCAATTATTAGACCAAATTCTCCAAACACACAATGTGTTTTTTAATAAAGAGGGGCAAAAATTTTTTAGCCAGCCTGTTCTGGTAGATGCAGGGAAACCCGTCCCTGGCCTCAGGTGCTCCAGCAGGTTCAGACAGAGCAGATACATCAATGTCCTGTCAACAAGACCTGCCAACCATACAGGTGGGTCAGGTGACCACATCCCCGAAGGAGGTGGGGACAATGGAGCTCTAGACCTCAAGGGCTACCGAGAAGGAAGCAGGCTGCTGGGCTTGCCAATCTTTATTCTTCAGTAATGCAAGGGAGGTGGTCCCGTATCATTTTAAACATACCACTTATCTTGAGTACCACTTGTTTTACCAACAAAAAATATTAATTCTAATACCCCTTCTGCTATAAGGGGAGGAGGCCGGCCAGGGATTCCAGATTTCTTGCATCTATTGCCCTTGGCCAAAAGTTAGCCCAGGCTCAGTGTTCACACAAATACAGGTTGAGGGGGAGAGAGAAGGGATCCTTAGTTACTCAGCTCAAATCAGACTCCTGTGCATTGTGGGGATGATTCAGTGGAGCTGCACAGACACGCGTTAAGCTCCTGCTCTGCTAGGTAGTGGGTGTAAAAACACGGGTAAGAAGACGTGCCTGTAATTCTGAGGAGCTCCTAGCCTACCGGGGTAGACAGACAAATAGATAATTTTAGTATTAGGTAGAAAGTATTAGGTGTCTGCACAGAACAGACGTTTGGTCCCAGTGAAAGCCCTTAGCCAGTTTCCTGGAGGAAAGATGTCTACATTAGATTTGAGAGTAAAAGTCAGCTAGGTTAAGACAAGTGGGGAGTCCCTTTGTTTCTAAGCAGAGACAGCAGAGGAGAAAGGCAGGGAGGTAAGAAAGAACATTATGCTTGTAGGTAAACTACATGCGAGTTGAAGCTACAAAAAAGGAAATAACTGGGAGAAGGGCAGTAGCAGAAGCCAAAACTTGGAGAGGTCCATTGTGGTGAAGCCATCGGGAGCCATATTGCCATGCTCACGTGGTCAGCTGACAGTGGAGAGCCCGGAGACGCTCGTGTTAGAGAGAGTGGGTGATCAAACTGGGTGTTTACTTAGAGTAATCGTGGAAAAATGATGTTTTCACTGGTTTGTACAATGATCATAGCGTTCCATGAGTGTTGCCTTCATTAAAAGAAACATTTTAACATCATAAATGAATTCCTTAAATGTATTCCTCTAAATCCAGAAGCCAGTGTTAACTGGAAAGTTCTCTGAGATGTCCAATGGTTTTAAAGAGGGAATTGAATTTTTAATAACTATTTTGATGAAGAGAAGTTGGGATGGTGTTGGCTGATAATCCCACCGCTAGATGTCCCCTACCCAGCTCAAGGGAATGTCGCAGCGAGTCTTGAGAGGGAAGACCAGCCCTACACCCTCCCACTTCATTTCTACATAGGGATTAAGTGTCCCCGAGCCACCTGGAGGAGGGAGGAAACCTGAAAACGATGCTAACTTCCAATAAATGTGGCTTCCCCATGAATGGAGGGGGAGGCAGATCTGTTATTTCAGGAGGCCCACCTCCCCCACCAGGGGCAGCTCCCGTGATCACCTCCCTTCCAGACCCTCGCCACTCAGCCTGACTTCCTGTTCTCTTTAAAGTAGAGGTTACCCATAACTTGTTACAACTTCTTCAGAAAGCAATTTGACAATATCAGAAATTTAAATTTATCTTATAGATGTATTTGCACAAAATGTATGTACAAGGAATATCCATTGCAGCATTATTTGTAAGAGCTAGAAACAATCGAAATGTCTAGTATAGGGGCTGATTAAATAAATTATGGCACAGCCATACAGTAGAATTCTATGCTGTTATTAAGAAGAATGAGATAGGGTTATTTTTGGTGGCATGAAAAGATGTCCAATGTGTCTTATTACTACATGAAAAAAGCAAGTTGCAGAAGAAGAAGCGTAGTGACTCCATTTGAGGAAAAAACAAAGAGTTCACATATATGTATATAAGGATATATCAAATAAAATACCTGGAAAAATGCACACCAGACTCTTAATTAGCAGCTACTTCAGGGTGTGGGCTTGGAGTTAATCGAAGGGTAAGACAATATGGGGGACTTTTCCTTAACATTTAAGTATTTTTCAAAGTTTTACAATGAGAATTATTCATTTTTTAATTAAAAATACTAGTTTTACAAAAAGCACGGTTCTAATTTTGTTTTTAATTTTTGTTTTGAAATAAGTAGAGATTCACAAGAAGTTGCAAATTTTTGTTTTGAAATAAGTAGAGAGTCACAAGAAGTTGAAATAAGTAGAGATTCACAAGAAGTTGCAAAGATAGTACAGAAAGGTCCAGTGTATTCTGTACTACTCAGTTTCCCCCAATGGTTCTATTTTATTCACCTATACGATATCCAAACCAAGATATCATCGACACTAGTGACGTGTGTATTGTAGGTCTGTGGCCAGTTTATCACATATGTAGAGTCATGTAACCACCACCACAATCAAGATACGGAGCTCTTCCATCACCACAAAGATCTCCCTGGTGCTATCCCCTTATGGTCTCACCTTCTACCCGCTCCTCCTCCCACCCCCGTCACTAATCCTTGGCAACCACTGATCTGTTCTCCATCTCTATACTTTTGTCATTTCAAGAATGTTATATACATGGAATCATATAGTATGTGACCTCTTGGGATTGGCTTTTTCCACTCAGCCCAATG
The DNA here is from genome assembly GCF_965194825.1 of Balaenoptera physalus. NCBI lineage: Eukaryota > Metazoa > Chordata > Mammalia > Artiodactyla > Balaenopteridae > Balaenoptera > Balaenoptera physalus. The sequence goes on along the minus strand of NC_138895.1, from coordinate 18,253,872 downwards.
CCCTTGAGAGCCATCCAAGCTGTTGTGTGTACCAATAGTTCCTTCCGGTATATTGCTGAGTAGTATTCCATGGTATGGATTACCACCGTTTGTTTAATAGTTCATCTATTGTGGGATATTTTGGTTGTTTCCTATTTTTGACTATTATAGATAAAACTGCTATGAACATTTGTGTACAGGTTTTTGTGTGGACATAAATTTTCACTTCTTTGGGACAAATGCCCCAAAATATGTTTGCTGGGTTGTATAGTAAGTTTATATTTAGTTTTTTATAAAACTGGAAAACTATCTTCCAGAGTGGCTGGCCCATTTTATAGTCCCATTGCAAATGTATAAGAGATCCAGTTTCTCTGAATCCTCTCCATCATTTGGTGTGGTCACTACTGTTCATTTTAGCTGTTTTAATAGGTTTGTAATGATATCGTAGTCTTATTGGCTAGTAATGTTGAGCATCTTGTCACATGTTTATTTGCCATTTGTAAATCCTCTTTGGTGAAACTTCTCTTCATGTCCTTTGCCCATCTTCTAATTAGATTGTTTGGTTTTTACTTCTATATTCTAGATACTAGTACTCTGTCAGTCACACAGGAGCTGTTACCACTTTGTATGAAACCAAGTGGAGATAGAATAAGGTTCTAGATATTGGTAAAGTTCTATAGTCCTACTTATTCACCTATAACTTCTGACTTCATTCTCAGTTGATAAGGAAGTCTGGTTTACCCTTGATAAAGATTTTGTTTCTGTTTTTATTCCCAAGGTTTGGGTTCACTAGAAACTCTCTACCCCATCCTTTGTCATTCAGAAACCCAATCTCTCCCTCCCCCACTGAAGAACCTCCTAAGAGGTGTAGAGACCCTGGAAGGCTTCTTGCATGAAGACACAATGAAAATTAACAAAGTAAGTGCCCCTTGCCCACTGTTGGCATGTGGTCCCTTTGCCCTCTGGAAATATCTTCACAGAGAGGCCATCTTGAGGAAGGGAGAAAAATCTGGGCATTTCTTGGCAATATTCGTGCATAGACAACCAGTCTTAACATCTCCAGGTCACTCTGCTGGGCTTTTTGAAGCAGGCAGCCCACATCCCCTGACTACAAGTTGAGTGTTAATTCCATGCCAGTATTGGTGCTATAGCTACAAAACAAATAACAGCCAACTCTGCCCTATTGTAGGGACTTACCGTTTCAGCACGAAGAGATAGGCTTGCAGATACCTCAGCAAATGAGTGCAATAACATGGTACCACTTGTGAGTACTAATTGAAGCTAATTACCACACCTGCCTCCTCTTCTCCTCAGCTCACAGACAGACTTAGTTACCCAACCTGGGGTTGGTTGTAGTCGTGGAGTTAGGTATGGTCATGTCACTAGGTTCTGGAGCATGAGGGCTTTGAGTTCTCTTTCATAAAATCCTCCTATGTACTATCTTCCATTTTATTTTCTCTTCCACTGGCCGAATCTAGAAGACCATAATGCAAGCCTAGAGGAGGGCAGAGTCACAAGATGGAAGGGGTGTGGGACCTTGATTGACCAGGGTCCACTGCCCAGCAATACCCAACTGGTCTTTCCATGACCACTGAGTCTCTGGGGTGACTGTTTAGCAGTTAGTTTACCTTGACTAATATAGGGCACAGAAATCACCAGTCACTATTCTTTTCCAAATATAGAGGAGGCTTCACAGAAGAGGTACCTGATTTCCCTTGGGGCTCATCCCACATTGCCTCTGAGATTCTATAAGTACTGCTTACTTTCACAGATCAGGGTATTGCCTTGTTGCTTTTTATGTTTGTACTTATTCATTAATTTTCTTCTTTTGAACCATCACTTTACCCTTATTTGGCTAACAATACTAGTTCTACAAGGCCCTAAAGTTGTGCGCTATTGAATTCCAAATAGCTTATTGCTTTTAGCACCACCCTCCTCCCTTTCAGCAAATTCTTCTAGCCTTTTGATAACTTAATTCCTATCCTTCCACATATTTATCCAAAAGGCAGCTTTTAAATTCTGGCACGGTGACCTACTCTTCCTCCTGGGCTTTGATACTACCAGATGCTAGAGGGAAAACATCCCCAATATGCCTACAATCTATTTCAATATATAATTCTATCCAACTGAATGTCAGGCATTTCTAAAGAATGCTGTTCGTTGATATAATGTCCCTTGCCCAAGTTAAGGTTTTGATTTGAAATTGCTTATTGGAATGCCTCATGTTGCATTTTCCCCAAATTTATAAATCTCTCACATTTTCTCTCCAATTTATCTTGCCTCCTTAAAAGATTAACCATTAAGAATGGAGTTTAGCATGATATCTTTAGAAAGCAAAAGAAGAAAAATATTCTGCTTTTGAAAGGGAATGTACCCTCAGGCCAAAAAAAAAAAAGAAAAATCGCTGTCTCTTAATACACACTGGGAACTGCCAGTTGTCACGCTGACAGCTTAAGATGGATTAGGATTCCATCACTGATCACCACATAAATTCTTATACTTATAACCTTATATCTTCATCTGCAGCCAAACAATTAGGAAAAAACCCCCAAAAACCTGTGTTTGGATATATTAGAATGTCAACCCTCTTAGAGTACTAGCAGTTTCTTGAAACAACTTAGGAGAATTTTGTACTTAAGTATTTGGCAGACCGAAACCATATCCCCAAAAGTATACTAAACTACTTCTCATTTGGGCGTGGAGGTGGGGGGAAGGGGACCATTTGTGATCATAATTATTTAAACAGAAAGTAAATCTCTTTGTTTGATTATATTGTCTTAATGAAGATGTTTTTAGGAAACCAGGATACTAGTTTTTCCTTTGAGATGCTTATTTAATTATAAACTTTAACAATTACTTTTAATGGAGTTTCTAAAAATTACCAAACCAAGTGTGATATTAGTGATGTGCTTTTCTTTCAGTGGTACCTAGAAAAAGAAGATAAAATTTACTTCTTGAACTTTACAGTGACTACATTTAGCTTAAAAAAATGAAGACTTCCTAGAAAAAAACTAAAGTTAATTCCAATAACGTTTCTTCCAAAGTTGCAATGATGTAATTGGCATAAAATAAGTTTACAATGTATGAGAATACCCATACTGGAGACCTATCACTATACTTAATTCTCTGCATTTGAAAGACCAACATGTAGCAGCTACTCACTTCAGCTGAATAATCAGTCTTTAAACATCAAATGAATGCTTACTTCTGGGTTTCGATAAATGGAGGAAATGAGCTACTCCCTAATTTCTATAGGGAACTTCTGAAAACTATTAAAACTATACTGTATATATGAGGTGGCTAGATGTTCTTGAACTCGGTCACTGTTTTTAACCATTCGTTCAGTCATTCAGCTAATAAGTATTGAGTGTCTATTATTCTAGGTGCTGAGTATTTAGCAATGAACAAAACAGACAAATCGCTGCCCTCACGGAACTTACATTCTAATGGGGACGTGGGCAATAAACAAGGAAATGGTTAAACAGATAAATAAAATTTTAGGGCCAATAAGCACTAAAAATTAGGCAGTGTGAGGAGATGTGAGAACGCCAGGCTAGGAGTGGAGTGTGTGGTCCCTGAAGGGCCCCTGGTCTCGAGGGGTGACAGTTGAGGAGAGAACTGGCTGAGGTGAGGGACAGAGCCCTGTGGAGACCTGGGAGAAGAGCCCCAGGTCTAGGGAGAAGCACGTGAAGGTCCTAGAGACGGCACTGGACTCAGGGTACCCTGTGAAGAACAGAGGGGCTGGTGTGGCCGGAGCTCTGTGGTTTGGAAGGGTGCGGTAATGAGGCTGATGAGACCAAGCTGCAGATGCGGAAGGTCACGGAGGGCTTCGGGCCCAAGTCAGAAATTGGGGTTTCGTTCTAAGAGCAACTAGAAGCCCCTGGAGGGTTTTGAGCAGGGTCGTGACCTGTTCTCACTTACCTTTCACATCTGTCTTTCCAGATATGCTCGAAGGATGGGCTTTAGGTGGGCAGAGGCAGACACAGGGAGGGAGGTTAGGAAGCTACATCCTGAGTCTTGCTGGGAGGTGATGGTGGCTTGGGTGAGGCTGGGGCAGAGCAGGTGGTAAGAAGTAGTTCGATTCTGGCTGCATTTCAAAGAAGAACCGGCAGAACTTGATAATGGGTCAGATGTGGGAGGTGAGAGAGAAAGGAAGCAAGTGAGGCTGATTCCTAGGGTTTTTGCCTGAGCCACTGGTTGAACGGGGGTTCCCTTTCCTGCCAGAGGAGATGTCTGACGATGATAAACAAGAGTTCGGATTTGGGCAGATTTGCAATGCTTTTTAGACTCCTAAGTGGAGAAACCCTCCAGGCGGCTATGTGTGCGAACTGTAGAGTAGGCGACTAGGCTGAAGATGGGAATCTGGGGCCATCAGCATTTTTAAGGGATTTAAGCCGTAAGCCTCAATGAAATCATCTAAGGAGAGACTATCCAGAGAGAAGATAAGAGGTCCAAGGATGGACTTAAAGATCAGGACAAAGGAAAAGCCAGCAGAAGACGGAGAAGAGGTGCCTGGTGATGTAAGAGAAAAAGCAAGCGGACTGGAGATCCTGGAAACCAAGGGAAATGTTGCCCTTTAATATTAGGAAAACATACCAAGTTGCTGATTAACATACTTTTATTTAGGTTCTGGTTCGCCCAGTGAGTATCTGGTGCCAGCCTATCTGGGTTCCAGCCTTCATAGTCATCCTGAATTAACCCAGCTCCAAATCTGGGCCCCCCGCCTAAATGGTCCCCCTGGGGAGGTCAGTCCTGCCTGCTCTGAGTCCAGCCGGGCTCGCCACTCACCACCCTCCTTCCCAGACAAGTCCGGCTGCCTTCGCTGCCAGCTCTACTCCTTCTCAATTCTCACCCCCACCGCCCTTCACGCCCCCAAATGACCACAGCTCAGGAGAGCGTAAGAGGAAGTAAGGGGATGATCAAAGAGGGAGCCCCATATCCTCAGAGTCTGCACCCAGACCCTCACTCTCACAGGGCTCCACGCCTTGGTCTGGCTCGTGCCACTTCTCAAGTGCCCGAATGGCGGTGCATCCTATCACTGGGTCGAGAGGTGGTACAATATAGTAGTTAAGAATTTGGCTTCAGAGCCAGGCCATGTTTGTCCAGATTCCAGATCCATGAAGATCAAATCATGTTGGTCTTGCGTAAATTACTTCATCTCTGTCTCCGTGTCCTCCTCTTAAACTGGGGATGAGAGTCAAGACTCCTTGCGGTGACTGTGAAGATAAATGAGTTAGGGATGGAACGTTCTTAGAACAAAGTGAGTGTCATGAGCACAGGATGCCATTTAAGAGTTGAGATTTTTACCTGCCCGAAGTCCTATGGCTAAGAGGTGCTGGAGCCAGTCAGTAAGCTGGGCTCTTCACCACGTTGCTGCCCTGCCTCCGAGCAGTAAGCAGGGAGCTGGAGATGGTGCCAGTTAGGGATTTTTTTCCCCCAGAAGGTCAGTTGTTAAACATTTACCACAGGGGCTTCCCTGGTGGTGCAGTGGTTAAGAATCCGCCTACCAATGCAGGGGACACGGGTTCGAGCCCTGGTCCGGGAAGATCCCATATCCCGCAGAGCAACTGAGCCCGTGTGCCACAGCTACTGAGCCCGCGAGCCACAACTACTGAAGTCCGCGTGCCTAGAGCCCATGCTCCACAACAAGAGAAGCCACCGCAATGAGAAGCCCGTGCACCGCAATGAAGAGTAGCCCCTGCTCGCTGCAACTAGAGAAAGCCCGTACACAGCAATGAAGACCCAACCCAGCCAAAAAACAAATAAATTTTTAAAAGTAAGATATTTAAAGAAAAACAAACATTTACCACATAGGACGGTATGTGGCAGACACCTCCAGGACATGTCCCTCAGTTAATCCCTGTAATAGGATGGTTTTACCGACTCAGTCTTCTACATGGAGATGCTGAGGAACGACAAGGGAAAGACACTTTCTCACGTGCCCCGTCGTGAAGCTCAGGTCCACTTTTTACCCCTATCAAGGAAGACTCAGCTTTCCCCTGCAAACCACACTCATCACAGGGGACATAGCTCTACATGTCACCTCTCCAACAACCCTTCCCACCCTGCAGATGTGCCGCTGTTCTTCCCCCGCGTGGCCTTGTCCTGACTCAGAGCATTAGAGAGCCTGAGACACGAGGGACCTCACGGCCACCTGCGCCGGGCACGGCCTCCTGCCTGACAGCCGGCCTGGCAATGGGCACCACTCGCTCCTTCCTCTGAGTCCAGCTTGCTCTCCGCGGACACAAGGTTCCTTCCTGTTTTGAGACCAAATCTCTCCGCCTGTGGCTTCCACCCCTTGGGCTTGGCTCAGGCTTTCCCAGAAGGCAGCGCCTCCCTTTTCTACACCACAGCTTGAAACCTGATCGTGTCCCCAACCCCTCCTTCCCTCCCAGCTCCAGCGCCTGGGCAAGAGCAGCTCCCCCTGCCAGCAGCACTCTCCCTGTCGCCTCCGTGAAGAAGTCTCTCTCACCCTAAGTCTCACCCCAGATGTGCCCCCCCCGTGACACTGTTTTCTCCGGGGAGCCCTGGGCGCCCTTCTCGAGGCCGCCGTTGTATGTGCTGTCCCGACAGCATCATGCGCCAGCCTGGCGTGGCCTGCACGCTCTCCTTCCTGCTGGGAGGCACGCCACGGACAGGCAGGGAGTGTGTCCGTGGAGCTTAGTTTCCTGGTGCCCAGTGCGGTGCCCGGTTCCCAGTGACTCTTTGTGGAATGAAGGACGGTACCGAGTCGTGACTCAGACAGACCGGACCCCTCCCTCTAGGAAATAATCGCAGGCAGTGACCAGCGTTATGAGGATAATGAACACAGTTATGTGAGGTTTTGGAGCGGTCGGGGAGGCCTCCCCGGCCTGAGATCTGAGGGCTGACAAGCAGCCGGTCTTGAGGAGGGGGTGGCTTGAGGGACCGGCCAGCATGAGTCCCTGAGATGCGGGCGAGCTTGTCACAGTCAAGGAACAGAAAGGAGGCGGCGGGCACAGCGCAGAAGGAGCGAAGGCGCCTGGACCCCCGAGGGCAGAGGGAGGTCCTAGAAGGGTTTAGTGCCTTGATCTTAGTGACTTGATCTTAGGGTGAAGGCCACTTTGGGAGGGGTGGGGAGCGCTTCGGTTCTGGCCTGATGAGGCCTGCAGCCCAGCCGGTCCCACTTCTCAGGCCCCCAAGCCTCCCCTTTCCCCAGACGTCTCAGGCAGGCCCTCGGGCCTCCTTTTCGGGCCCAACACCAGCCCGGTCTCGGGAAAGAACCTGGTGTCAGAGTTTACACCTCTGTGTGACTTCAGTCCCCCTGCTAAAGGAATGGTGCTTTAAAACAACACTAGTGTATTATCTGGCAGTTGTGTCATCAGAAGTCAGCCACGGTCTCACAGGGCTGAAGTCCAGGTGCCAGCAGGGCTGTGTTCCTCTCTGGAGGCTCAGGGCGAGAATGTCTCCTTGCTTTTTCCAGCTTCTGTAAGCGTCCTGCATTCCTTGGTTCCTGGCCCCTTCCTCCACATTCAAAGCCAATAAGGTCGCATCCCTCTGACCCCTCTTCCGTCATCATGTCTCTCTCTGACCAGTGCTGGGAGAGGTTCTCTAATTTTGGGGACTCATTGGATCAGATTGGACTCACCAGGAAATCCAGACTAAGCATCCCATCTCCAGACCCTCGGTTTATCCCATCTGCAAAGTCCCTGGTAAAGTAACATTCACAGGTCTCTGGGATTAGGACTCAGACATCTTTGAGAGGCATTATTCTGCTGCCACAGGACTCCTAGATCTTAAAAGGTCACTCAAATACAACTCGTGAACTGATGGGATATAGATTGGAAAACCAACTTTAAAGGACATTATTGGGACTATCAGGGAAATTTTAACATGACCTGGGTATTTAGATGATAGAAAGGATGTACTGTTAATTTTGTTAGGTCTGATAATGGCACGTATCTTTACCTGATATATGATTTGGAATACTACAGGAAAAACGTGAAGATACATGAAACAAGATTGGTAAAATACTGATAATTCTGGATCTGAATGATAAGCATGTGAGGGTTCAGTGTACTATTCTTTGTACTTTTGTGCATGCTTGGACCTTAATCAGGTGTCAGTAGGAGGCTAAGGAGGCATTTGGGATGGAGGTGAAGGTCTATTCTGGCCCATCCCTCCTGCAATCTGACCACTAGGATGGCCACCAAATGCCCCAAGAAAAAGTCAGACTTCTGCGTGCCTCACCCATTGAGAGAATCAACAAGACCTGCAGGCCACCTGCCTTTACCACCTACGACTCTATTGCAATACAACCAAAGGTTCAGAATTAAACAGAACTTTATACGTTATATTGTTTATACTTTATACGTTATATTGTTTGACCATCATTCTCTGTTCCCACCCATCCTTCCCCACCAGGCAATCCAAGAATACATTAAGGGCAGTAAAAATTGTGAAATAACTATAATGTAAGTTTTTATCAATCACATACTCAAACCCAGCACCTGGTTACCTCATGAAATTCCTGAATAGACAGAGCAGTGTGTGCCCACGTTCAGCGGGAATGCTTCTCATTCTCTTTGGAGTAGAATCTCAAAGGACCAAGAAATCCCAAATGAACCTTCGGGGCAGCAGAGGGGAGGGCTGCCGAGGCAGAGTTCGGCCACGATTGCCCCATAGAGCCAGGCCTCCTTGGGCGGAAGAGGCTCCCCTCCGGTCCTCTGTTTCAGGATGTCCCCATCTCGAGGGTCTCAGGCAAAGCCCCTTTTGTGTGGTCCTCCCAGGAAGGGTTTCCCAGGCACTTCCTCCACTTCCTCTGTAGCCTCACACGACCCCAGGAAGGCTGAGCTTTGAGCGCTGGTCGCAGCCCATGATTGACATTTGGAAAAGACAGTAACTATCCTCTGTATTCTTTGGAGGTAAGTTGTGGGGAAGGAGAACCTTCTCTCACACGGATAGCTACAACCCAGCCCTGCTTTCCTGGGATGGTCTATGCCATGGTGCCCTGGCCTCAGAGCCTGCGGGTAGGGGTGGAGGGGTGCAGACGGGGAGGAGAAAGAGCCTCCATGGAGAGAAGTTTTGGAGGAGGCCCTGCAGGGGGAGGAAAGCAAGGAAGGGCAAGATGAATAGGAGAATAAAGAGAAAACAGCAAGAAGAGACGTGTCTGCAAGCACTTGCCTGTCTGGGTGAGCTTCACATGGAAGCCGAAGGATAATCTATCAAAGAGTATTCCTTGAAGATGTTCTGTAAACACACTGTGATGATTTCAAACAGGAAAATGGCCCCAACAGACCGACTACCTGGGAGACAGGATGTAAACACGTTAAAGTCGACTCACAGTTCGGGGAGGTAAATGGCCGGGGCTGTCAGAAATTCATAGGTGGGACACAGGCTGGGAATCCAAGAAGACCACGCTGAGAAGTCAGAAAGCCTGCAGGAACCAAGGCGTGGAGGTAGAAAGCCCCGATGTCTTCCCAGACAGGAGGTAGATCAATCTGACCAGGGCGGAAGATCTGTGCGGGCAGGGCTTCTGAAATATTGGTGTGTCTTTAGGCCAATAGGCCAGGGAGCTTGTTGATAACACTGACACCCGCCAGCTGTTCCTGAGGCTGGTGACTGGTCTGCTGTTTGGGGGGATCACACTCTAGAAAACACACTAATGAAACCGCAGCAAGTGAGGTTGTGGGGTAGAATGGTGTCAGCTGATGGAGGGCCCTGAATGCCAGGCCAAGAATACAGGATGTTATTCTGGGGCTGGGAGTTATTAATGGCCATTGATTAAGGGGGAGGCATAATGATAGGGTTCTCTTAGAAGAGAGATAGATGAGCAATGTGCTGGAAAAAGTTGATAGAAATATAGAGGAAACTGGACATAAATTAACATGGAGACAGACAGCATAAAGAATTTTATGACTGAATGTTGGGCTCAACAGAGAAAGTTGTGTACTAAAGGCCTTCATTTATAAAACACCACTATAGGCCAGGCATTAACCTCTCAAACAATCCGACGTGGTAGGAGTTGTAGTTTCCAGTTTACAGATGATGAAAACGAGGCTCTGAGACATACAGTCACTTGCATAAAGACACCCGGCTGGTCTGCAGTGGAGCTGACATTTTAATCTAGGCCTGACAGACTCCAAATGCCATGCCCGTTCACTTCCTTGTCCAGATGACTGGAAGAGTGTATTAGTTTTCCCTTGCTGCTGTAACAAATGAACAGGCTGAGTGGCTCAGCCCAACACAAACGTGTTTGTTATCTTAGAGCTCTGTGGGTCAGAAGTCAGACAGGAGTCTCACTGAGCTGAAATCGAGGTGTCGGCAGTTCCTTTTTGGGGCTCTAGGGGTGAACTGGTCTCCTTGCCTTTTCCAGCTTATAGCGGCCACGCACCTTCCTTGACTTCCTCCATCTTCAAACCTAACAACGTTGCATTTTGTTGAGCATGTTTCCCTGGCCACGTCTTTCTCTCTGACCAAAGCCAGGAAAGGTTCTGTGGTTTTAAGGAGCCATGTGATTAGGTTGGACCCACGTGGATCATCCAGGATAACCTCTCCATCTCAGTGTTCACGCCTCAGTCCCATCTGCAAAATCACTTTTGCCATATTCAGATTCTGGGGGGTAGGACACCTTTGTGGGCGATTATCATGCCAAGTTCGGAGAGAGATGGACACTTGCCTTTGTGCCCAACACCATGTTTCAGTCAACACCGTTACAAAGGGGGTTTTTTGTTGAAGCAAAAATAATTAAATAAAAGACGATGCACGAATTTAAAGGGAATGCTGTCGGCAAAACAGAAACAGCGTGACTGGAGGAAGCCATGGCAGCATGGATATCGCCGCTCAAGCTCTAAACACACTGAAAACATTCCTTAGCACAGTTAATCCTGCTTCAAATTCAACTCTGTATCATAGTCAAGGCTGGCAGCTACGTAGATTACCCAACAGTAAGTGCCTGATTGCTGAAATAAAGGTGATGGCTAAGTCTATAGTTTTAAGTGCCCAAGTTTGTACTAATTCCCCAAATTCTGGAGCCAAAATTCCTATTCTTTGCCTTAGGAGACTGTCCAAGGCACGCCTTAGTCTTCCGACCACCCACACCTCTTTTTTTTTTTTTTTTACACAGTGAGTAGCCATCACCTTAACTGACATCCCTTTGTTCCAACAGTAAGAGCTTTTTTATAGGATACCAATTTTGTGGAAATTACCTGAACCAATAGGATTGCGTAAGCATAAATGAAAGTGCGGACTATGATGAAATTGTTAGAAAGCAAGGCAGCAAATGGTTTAATTGAAGCTCAGTATAATCAACTTTTTATTTTATTTTTAAAGTCCTACCATTGATTCATCTGAAAAGTAATAGACTGAGGCTCCTATCATAATGTGATAAAATTTAGAAATACGATCTTCTCTTTTGGGTTTCTCTTATTTTATATAAAGAGAGACTTGGCATTTTGTTATAGACCATTCAAAGTAAGAAAATGATAACTTAGAAACATTAAAACTCACATTCTTTGGGCAATAAGACTTCAAGCCTACTGAAGGAAAGACCTTCTGGTTTTTCAGTCATTTTTAAATGACTTCACGGAGAGTCGGTCTCAAAGATTGTTGGGGAGAGAGGTGAGGGGAGTTCTCAGCTGCAGATGAAGATGTTTGCAGTTTGAAGCCTATCATTTTCTCATTAAAGGACGCTGATTTAATGAGCTGCGTATATGTCCAATGCGTGCGTTCTGAAATGAACCCAGCAGTTAGACCTGCTCCCAGGAAGAGTTCCATATGAGCAAGCACTTTAGGGGGAAAAGGCAGAACAAAACAAACCTTGAACACTTACTTCAAAATGAAGGCCACATTCGGACATGTATGGTTACCATTGACTTTAATGGGAACAGCCTGTCTGTTTCTGGGATTCAGGATGTGAAATAGGTGGGAAAAGTGTGAAATGGAAAAAAAAGAAATAAAAGGACCCATTGGACATCCTGTTCCAAGACTCCGAAAAGAACTGCGTGTCATGAGGGGATAAGTTAAAATTCACATTTTGCTAATGAACTATTGTTGTCTCTCAGAGAATGACTTAACGCTGCTATGTTGTCATTACAAACTCTTTAGTCCCTGCAGAAGGAAGCAAGAAGAATAGGCACTGGTTTCAACACAGTTTGCTAAATTGCTGATTGACAATAGAAAAGTTAGAACTTACAGAAATGGCTGGAAAGGCTCACCCCCATCCTGTGGACACACACACACACACACACACACGCACACACGTGTGAACCAAGACCAACAAACAGGCATGGAAAGTATCTTATTGGCATCATGTTTCTGGCATTGCTATAACTACGCACAAAACAAGTGATACACGAAATGGCAGCGACATCTGTTTTAGAACCTGTGGGGCTTTATTCCCAAAACAGTTGTAAAATCTTTTGGGGACAAAAATATTTCTATGTATCTATGCAGATGCCCTCCTCTAAGGGAAACACACACACACACAAATGGATACAAGTGTTGAGCTGAAAAGACAGGAATAAGAAAAGGAAATGTCATCCACTTCTTTAAAACACTTTAAAAATTTTTCTCCTTTCAAACAAAGCTACACCTATTGCCTTGGATATACCTTAAAAAAAAAAAGTCCCGGAACATATAAAGTATCACAAAGCTAAAGTTTAAGATTCCAGTTGGTAGACTGTGGTAACATACAAAAGGATGCTGAGTGAGTTTGTTTTGATTTGCTAGGAAAACATTTTCTGACCTTGGAAATGAAATCATATAGTTGTCTGTTTGTTTATGGTCAAAGCCATATGGAGGGTTCTGGGTACTTATGTTAGTGTATCTTTGAAATTCCCGAATCCACAGTGTGTGGGAAGTTATACAACTTGGGTTTAAGCATCATTCAGGATGTCGTTCATTAAGGAGCCCAGATTTACCTCCTCCCCACGACTCCCCAAGGTTAGTTTACATTTATCACATGGCAAATTGTCCATGCCGAGAGGGTGACCTGCAGGCAGCAGGAGCTGAACATCTTTTATCTCTTTACCATCTCAGTAATGGACAAGGTAGAAATTGCTTCTTTTTAAAAATGTTTTATTTAAGTATAGTTAATTTACAATGTTATGTTAGTTTCACGTGTACAGCAAAGTGATTCAGTTATACATACATATATGTATATATATATTCTTTTTCAGATTCTTTTCCATTATAGGTTATTGAGTACAGTTCCCTGGGCTATGCAGTAGGTCCTTGTCATTTACCTATTTTAGGTAGTGTGTGTATGTTAATCCCAGACTCCTAATTCATCTCCCCCCACCACCACACACTGTCCCCTTTGGTAACCGTAAATCTGTTTTCTATGTCTGTGAGTCTGTTTCTGTTTTGTAAATAAGTTCATTTGTATCATTTTTTTTAGATTCCACATATAAGTGATATCATATGATATTTGTCTTTCTCTTTCTGACTTACTTCACTTAGTATGATCACCTCTAGGTCCATCCACGTTGCTGCAAATGGCATTATTCCATTCTTTTTTATGGCTGAGTAATATTCCATTGTGTGTGTGTGTGTGTGTGTGTGTGTGTGTATGAACTTGCTTCTAATCGGACTTCAACTGTGTTTCCCCAAATGAAGGCTATTTGATTTTTCTCTCACTCCAAAGTGTCCTTTAATATTACGTCACATATTTATAACATGTTCTTAATTTTTTGTAAAGCAACTGGCCTCTAGCAAGTAACAATTTATTCAGCTTAGGTAGTTTAAACATAAGGATTTTGTGTACCATCTTCTGGACAGATTTGGACGAACACAGTAAAACATTTTTGTGGACTGTTCAATTTCAGTTTTTGTTCGAAATGCTACTCTGTTGTACGTTGTTCTTTGAAAGGACCGATATTTGGGTCGTGCTAAATGTTATGTGGCTATTTTGGGGTTGCTGCATTATCCTATTGTTGCGGGCGTTTTGCTGTAGAAGGCGAAGCAAACCCATCTCACTCCATGGACTTTCTTACTCGGTAAAGTGTCCTTTCAGGGGAAGTAGTGGGTGATGAGTGGGGTTGGGTGTGGAAGGAGAGCCCCTGATTCCTCATGGAGCTCATGAGAAACTGGGAGGAAGCAGCGGGGCCAGGGCTCTATTAGTACCTGTCAGGGCAGTGCCTACTTGGCAGCCCCTGCCCATCTCGACTTTCCTGAACTCATGTGGCTTATAGCTCCCTCTAAAGCACAGCCGAGCCCTCTTTCTCTCTCCATTTCGCCTTTGCAGTCCCAGCACCTCCTCTCACTGGGTAGCCTACACCCCACAATCCCAGGCAGACACTGCACCTCATTTCTCCCTCCTCCCAGCCACCACAGTAAGGTGACAGATGAACTCTTCTGAGAACGACGGGAGGGAAGGCAAGGAATTGTGGCCTTTGGATCATTCTAAGTGATGAAATAATTGCTATAGCAATTTAGTTTTAACCAAACTGCAAGTGTTATAGAAGCACCAAATGAGGTCTCAGAAGTCAACCCCAAAAAAGGGATCCCAAAAAAACTGGAGACTGGAAACTGTGTGATTCCCCACAAGGTAATAAAGCCCTTCTCTAGAAAATGGAGATCATTTCATGAGCTTACCTCAATTCATTATCATGGGAAATAATCAATAGAGTGGGTATAGAGGAGGTTATAGGAGTGATTTTGAAATAATGATATTGAAAGGAGTTATGCTGAAGTTGCCTAGGCTGAATGTGAGCAGTTTTTACGTTTGAAGGAAATAAAGTGATGTGACCAAGGATGTGGGCTGGGTTCACATCTCTCTCTGCTCTGCCACTTACTAGCTGTGTGACCTCGAGTAGGTTGCTGAATTCCTCATGGGAAGGACCTACCTTGCAGGGCTGTGGTAACACCTGAGGTCACGCAGGTAAGGGACCCGGTCTCATAGCTGTGGCAGAGGGATGTTCATCAAATGGCAGCAATTGCTGTTTACAGAGAAGATAAAGTGTCTTCGTTGCCTTTTATAAAGTAGAAAGAAGTCCTCTCATATTTATAAGCGATTGTATTCAGGGTTATCAATAAGATGTGGGCTGAATTATCTCATCAGACAGTTAAGGGAATGTTATTTGGAAGCTTTTAAACATACCTTTGGAGGGAAGCAGCCGCACAAGAATTCTGAAATCCTTCATGGCATCGAGTGAAAGAGCACTCCGCCACTCCAGCTGGTAGGACGTTCTTGGAGCAATGACAATCATCTTGACAGCGCTTGGGGACCTGCCTGGATGATTAAATCATCCAGGAGATTTTGCAAGAGCTCAAACACCCAACCTGCTCCCTGAGACCTCGCCTTCATCTCATATGTGCATCGCTTTTTGGGTGGATGCGAACAGGTGTCACTGGGTCCTGGACTATGTGAAGTAAGACGTTTGGTTCCTGGTATTCAGGCAACAAGTATTTCCAAAGCAGCTAGTGCAACTGGGCTACAATTAGCCTATAAGTGATTTTCAAAAAACGATTTCGTTTCGGTTGTCGTTTTGGCCTTATTGGGAATAAAACAGGACCAAGAAGCCCTGGAGCTCTCAAAAGTCTCATTCAGCAGTACTAACCACATTGCAGATAGACTATCATAGAAGGCACTGAAATAGCTGTCTATGATAATCCATTTGGGGAGAAATTGATAAAAATCAGCATTCCTACCAATAATTCACATATTAATGGATCAGAACAAAATAGCTGT
The DNA here is from genome assembly GCF_965194825.1 of Balaenoptera physalus. Classification (NCBI taxonomy): domain Eukaryota; kingdom Metazoa; phylum Chordata; class Mammalia; order Artiodactyla; family Balaenopteridae; genus Balaenoptera; species Balaenoptera physalus. The sequence goes on along the minus strand of NC_138895.1, from coordinate 18,238,244 downwards.
TCATTTGTTCAAAATTGTTGAATATACAAAGAACTCTCTGTTCCTTCGCCCACCCCACGAAGCTGGGCTATCTGGAGAGGTCCGGCACGGACTGGTCTTTACAGGTTAGCAGCGAGCGGGCCGGGCTCTTACCTCCGCGCACACGCACGGAGGGCGGGACTGCAGAGCTCAGGTTCACGAGACAAGCCCGCAAGGATGTGCACACCCACGGGACCATTCTCAGCATTCACCCGGGAAGGCTGCCCAGCTCCCTCAGCGTTTCAGGACTTGACCTCAGAGGTCATCTAATTGAATTTAATAAGAATCAAATATCTCTGCAAATTACTTTTTTTTAAGCGGAAACTTGTCCAAATCTGAGTCTTCTGAGGGTGAATTTAACTTTCGAAAGCAACCAAACTTCACTCAAAGCCAAGTCTAGTGAATGAGGTAAATGGTAGGGATGGACAAATGAAAAATAAAGTGGGGCTGTAAAATGACAAAACTGGTTCGCTCCAGTGATGCACGAAGTGGTTCTGAGAGGTGATTACAAAAGCACCTAGAGAAGCAGATGTGCCTCAGCGTGCTGGTGGGTACAACCTCCCTGAGGGCAGGGGGAAGTTTATATCAGATCTTTACAAATGTGCACACCCTTTGGCCCAGAAATTCAGTTTCTAGGAATTTATCACAAGGAAATTATTGAGAACGTACTCAAAGATTTTTAACCATTAAGAAGCTTGGTGCAGTGTTAATAACAGCTTAAAAAGTGGGTGTGCCCTCAATGTCCAACACTAGGGATTGGCTAAATACAGAAAGGCACATAAAGTCAGTGAGATACTGTGCAGTCCTGCAAAATGAGGCTGCTGAGATGTTTCGGTTGAGGTGGAAAACTGCTCACGTTCAATGACAAGAGCAGTGTTAGGATATGATCCAGGTTAGAGAGTGTACATATGGGGAGGGGATAGAAAAGGATATGGAAAGATGTACACCAAGTTGTGAGTGGTGGGTAAGGCTGTGACTATTTTCACATTCTTTTTGCTTGCCTACATATTATGATTTTTCTGTAATGAAAAACTATTTTTATAATAAAAAGATAATATAAGGACTATCCTCTTATAAGGATATAATTACTATCCTTAAAGAGGAATCATGATGTACCTGTATTCATTTGCTAGGGCCTCCATAACACAGGACCACCAACAATAAATTCAACAGGAATTTATTGTCTCACAGTTCTGGAAGTTAGAAGTCCAAGATCAAAGTGTTGGCAGGGTTGGTTCCTTCTGAGGACTATGAGGGAGAAGTCTGTTCCGTGCCCCTCCTAGTTTCTGGTGGTTTGCTGGCGGTCTTTGGCATTCCTTGACTTCTGTTGCATCACTCCAATCTCCGCCTTCTTCTTCGCACGGTATTCTCCCTGTGTGGGTTTCTGTTTCTGAATTTCCCCTTTTTATAAGGACATTGGTCATAATGGGTCAGGCCACACCCTAACCTAGCATGACTTCATCTTAATTATATCAGCAGTCACCCTATTTCCAAATAGGGCCATATTCTGAGTATGGGGGTTTAGGACTTCAACATACGAATGTGGAGGGTGGACACAATTCAACCAATAACAGTGCCCAGTGAGATGGCCACATTGCTCCTACCCAACCGATGTTAGTGCTTACTACAGCCTACACCAGCTGCTGTAGAGTAGGAGCCTGGACCAAGATCAGGGGTAGTGGGATAGGGCACTGACATCCCCACAGGACTCCAGGTTCAAGGAGATAATGATGAAACAGAGAGCCCAACCACGGCCTCCCCCTGCCCGCCCAGGCTGGGGCTGCAGGCGTGAGTGGGCATTCAAATTAGCACGTCTGAACTGGGGAGACCAGCTTAGAGATCCAAAAGGAAGAAGTAGCCTAAAAAAAAAGTAAAGGGTATATTTTTCCTTTTTGGTTGAATATAGGGGTTGAGATTTAAAAGATAGAACGACAAAGAGAGAAGAGAGGAAAAATATTACAAATATTACACAAAAATCTGCACACAGATGTTGATAGCAGCTTTATTCATAATCGCCAAAAACTGGAAGCAACCGGATGTCCCTCAATAGGTATAAAAGGATAAACAAACTATGGTACATCCACGCAATGGAATATATTCAGCAGTGAAAAAAAGATGAGATGAAAAGACATAGAGGATAGAGGAACTTTAAATGCATATTGCTTAGTGAAAGAAGCCAATCTGAAAGTGCTACATACTGTGTGATTCCAGCTGTATGAATTTCGAAAAAGACAAAACTATAGAGATTGTAAAAAAAAAAAATAGTAGGGGTTGCCAGGGATTGGGGGGAAAGGGAGGAGGGGTGAACGGTGGAGCACAGTGGAGTTTTAGGGCAATAAAATTATTCCGTATGATACTGTAAGAGTGGATACATGCCATTATACATTTGTCAAAATCCATAGAATGTACAACACAGAGTTGTAGACTCTGGACTTTAGTTAATGATAATATATCGATATTTCATCAGTTGTAACAAATGTACCTCGGGAATGCAGGATGTTAATAATAGGGGAAACAGCGTTGAGGGTGGAGTGGGAGAGGGTATATGGGAACTCTCCCTGCTCCATTTTATCTGCAAACTTAAAACTGCCCTAAAAAAAAATAAAGCCTATTAACTGAAAAATCAACACCAAAAAGATATATTGCGCATAAGGAGATGTAGAAGAGATCATGCACTCAGCTACCCAAAAGGGGCCCCTGGCAGATAAAAGTCTGAGCAACTGACAGAGTTAGGTCTTTGTCAGAGGCAGTTGAGAAGATACAGATGACCAAAGTGTGACCCAGCAGGATCTCCAAGATGCAAACAACTTTGGCCGCTCACACCTATCTCAGACACAACAAAGCTCTTCTAATTGACCTGAGAAGTGGTGGGGTTTGGGGAGGGGAAGAAGAACCAAATTCTTATTCAAAGAAATAACAATTTGGACCGAGCACCAGAGTGTCAACAACTTATGCAGATCTTATCAGCATCACATTTTTTGGTGCCTCCCAGCTATTCAGCGAGGCTCCACCAGCCTGTCAACACCCTTCAGCATCCCACGCATCCACATCCCGCATCCCCGGCGTATCCACACCACAGGAGGCTCTGCCGCGGCCAGGCCTGCCTTCCCAGGGCCCCATGGAGTGCAGATTTTCTCTCTCCTCACAGGATACCATCATACCATCCGTTCGGTATGCAAGGCTGTATTTGGTCCATTTCTGGGCTCACATTCTGTGACTTGGTTGAGGCTACATGTCTATAAAATTGAACAATACATTTATGCTAACTTTGGAAAGCTGGAGAAAAATCTGATGTTCTCACATCTGGAGGAAGACGATGTGTAGTTTCAGTGATGTGAGGAGAAATGATGCAAAACTCATCATCAAAGAATGACAGGCTTCTACTAGGTGTTTTCTACATTTGCGGATAAAACATTGTGATTTTACAAAATTATGGATAAGGCATGAGATTTATGGAGACTCCTCTCTCCACCTCTTCCCCCAGACACACAAAAAATAAAGCCTTCGTAGTATATGCATTGCTCCATCATAATACAGCCTTTTAAATGTAGTTTTGTTAAATGATACAGAAAAGCATTTATTTAGACTAATGAAAATGATAGCCTTTACTATATATCAAAGCTTTCTTTTACCATTACATACCTATTTATTACATGAAAGTCAGTAACTGGATCTCCTTGTCTGTGTGTTTGTTTTCGTTTTTAGGCAGCTTTAAGTGCCTTGAAGCAATTTTCTGAACAAGGATTGGATCCAATGGAAGGGGCGATGAATATTGAAAAAGGTTCTCTTGAAAAGTGAGTACATCTTCTGTTGTATTCTTACATTTGTAATTTTGTAACTGTATGAAAAATAAGATAGACATAATAATAAGGTGAAAAACTCAAGACAGTAATATCTATATCCTACAAAATTATTCCTAATACAATTCAATGTAAATAAATGAGAAACAGTCTATATGGTCATATTTGTTTCCTGTAAATATGTCTGTGAAAGTTTTAATCTACTGATTGATCATTATTTCTGCATTTTAATGCCTTTTCTGGAAATATTTCTGTGGGTTTTGCTGACCACGGAGATTTGCAAGACTTGCAAAAGGTGAATTCTCATTTCAGACTGTTGAGCATTCTGACTAAACCATTTTCTGAGGTAAATATTTTCATTCACATTCCTGCTAGGTAGTAGGCACAACAGAGAGGGGGAAAAAAAAAGAAGCTGAGAGGAGGGTTCCTTCCCCTTGGCTGCATTTTGGTTTTCACATTGTTGTATGAAACACAAGCGCACGTTGTCACAGAAGTGTGGCTCCCGAGGGCTACAGAGGCCAAAACGCAGATTTAATAAGAATTTCTGAAATCCAGCTCATACCTCTTTTCTGATATTGAACATAAGGTTTGATCTGAGAGACTGAACTTCAAGTCTCGCCAGAGACCCAATTTATACTAAAGAAATTGCAAGCCATTGTATTTTACAACAGCGGAATCCAAATTCTTTCAGAGCAGAAATAATAGCAGGTGAGATTTCAGAACTCACACAGGAGATAACATTTTTAGAATGAAAAAAATTGGATAACCTAGGAAGTCAAAACCAAATATACTAATCCTGCAGTTAAATAATCTTAACCCCCCCCCCAAAAAAACACAGCATTTGGTCATTAATATTTAAAAGGTGAGAGCGTGAGAAAAAAAATTTGGTAAACAGACGTGGCACTTTAAGTTGTCTATAGATTGGCAACCATTTATAAGCTAATTTAATCAAAACCATTTCCACATGATCTCATCAGTAGACTATCTGAACATAAATATTGTTGTTTCACTTTAAAATGTCACTTTTGTGGTGACCTTTGAATCCTGTGTGCCATCTGCTAATAAACATGTCTGAAGATGTGCAACCCTGGCCCTTCAGCTCTTGTTAACGTATTAATCTTCCAGACAAGCCCAGCATCTGGGAGAGAAAGCAGACAATAACCAGACCCCCCCGGGCTCCATCGCTCAGGACTGCAAGAAATCAAGGTCGGTCATCTAGCAGCTCCCAGAACCACGGCTGCCACCGCATCCTTATAAACCTGTCAGCACGCATGAGGGTGTCTGTGCTCAAGGAAATGAATGACTAATACCATGATTTGAGTCTTATGTGAAGACAACACTATTCTAACACAAGAGATAATAGACATAGTACTGTTTATTCAACTGGGGGAAAATAAAACTGAGCATTTCCCTTGGAACTTGAGATCAGATCATAACTCATTTGCCCAGAGGCAGCAGAAATCTGATCCTGCTACTGGAGCTTAAAATAACAATTAATGAAAAGTGTTAGAAACAGAGGTACAATTCTTCAATGATTAATAGAGAAATTGGCTTTGGTTCTGTTGTTATGATTGTTTTGTCGTGGCGCTTGTGTTCACTTATATTCTCTCTCATTTAAAATAATGCCTGACGATTCAGAGATTAACCAATGATGTGCTGTGGAATGTGATGGTCGTTGTCTTCATATAGAGTCACACAGTTTCTCTTTTTATGCAGATATTTGTAATCTTCATCCTATATCAGTCTGAATAACTTCAAGGCACACCACTCAAAAGATGTATGCCAACAAACATGGTTGAAATCAGGTCAGACATTTGATTACGAATATGAAATAACGTTAGGAACAATTAGTTTCAATAGACTCCAGGAATTCAAAAAGAAAACAAAAACCACTTGCGGGTTTTTTGAATGCCATCATCCTATTAAGCCACTAAGGAGGCGTCTTGCCTCTCCAGCCATTTCTGTGGATTCCACGTTCGCAGTGGACGTCGCACCCACCCATCCGTGTGTTGTAAGCCACTCACTGTTTGCATCCAAAGTGTTTTTTGATAACTGCCTCTGCACTTGGGGCAGTGAGTGGGATCAAAAGAAATAATGTTCATGGCGGGGAAGGGAAAGCCTGTGGGGGGAGCCGTAGAGGTCCTGCCAGCTTGTAGCCAGACATGCTCTGGACCAGCATGTTGGATCCAGCGTGGAGCCAATGCAGTAAAAAATGTGGTCGGTTTCTGTGTGAAGTGTGGTCATTGTTGTTCTTCCCTTGCCTCGCTCTCCTCTCTTAAACATCACCCCAGCGTAACCCATCCCAAAGGCCGTGGCCCACCCGGCCCTGTCACCCTGCACAGAGGTGACACTAGAGGGTTCTCGTGCCACCCGCCGTCTCTGCGAAACTGCAGGGCCACCTCCCGGGTGACTGGGAACCGGGTTCCTGACCAGCCAACGTCGAGCAAAACCACCACAAATCACGATCTGGCTGACTCACACGCGACTGGAGGATAAACAAACAGCAACAGAAGGAAATCACTCTAGGGTTGTTTTTAATGACTCCCATGTGGGGAAGTCCACCAGCAGCGAGAGGGCTGGGTGCCCTTGGAGGAAATAGGTTTTGCTCCATAAAGCTGGGCCCTCGTGGACATAACAGCCCATTTGTAAAGTTGGGGTTCACGAAGATCAGCCCAGTTGAACAATAAGTCTGCTGCCTGGCACCCTGCGCAGAGGGCCCTAAATCATCCCCTCGGAAGGGGGCAGGCCCTTTCTTCCCCCTGGGCCATCAGCACCTGAGGCTCCGGCCCTCAGTCAGCAGCACCACTTCAGGCAGGATCTTTAAAACACATCTTCAGTTCCCCAAATGCCGTAAACGCGGACTACCGCTCACGGCCCACGGTCCCCAAAACACCAAGGCCGTCAGGGCCGTCGTGGGAGAAGGATGAGCTCAGGGCACAAAGCTAATCAGTTCTCACAACCCAAGTATCTGAGGCATTGGCCTCTGGAGCTATCTGACGGAGTCACCCTCAGAGCTGAGCGTACCAGGGTGGCCACTGGGGGCTAGGGGATGGACCTTTGCATCCGATCTCAAGTTTAGTGAGAGGATATTTATTCAGAATCATCTACCTGCTTGAAGAGACCAGGGAGACCTTTGGATATTTTCCCTTTAGAGAGTTTGCTAGCAGCCCTTCCTGGGAACCGTTTGGGTTTTCTTTGGGTTGAATTAGCAATGCAAATGATGGGTGGCCTGCCGTCCCTTGCCATGTTATATATCACTGGGGGGAAACCATTAAGTAGATTTATGGAAAGAATGTTTCTTCAACACAAGGAGATCTTTTTGATGAAAAATGGAACTCGTTATTCTCTAAAGGACACAGGTTGACTTATCTCCTTTATCAATTACAGTGTCTGCTTTCAGCTTTTCTCAATCAGCACTAGGCTTTGTAGTCACTTCCCAGTGCTGAGGCCAATGTGTTTTATGAAAAAGGTTTGTTTTTGCATTTTAATTGGAAATATAATATTGCGCTTTGGAACTCTGACCAGCCCTTTCCAGCACAACTTGCCAAAGATCAATGGCGAGACACCACCCTTCAGGCTGTGACAAGGACCCTCCTCCCCTTTCCCGGGGTGACCTCTCTGAGTTGCCCTAGTATTCTTCTGCCCAGCAAACATTCTCAACGGTGATTTTTTTTGACAGCTTCAACCAATTTCCTGCACCATAAAATAAAAATAGATTAATGAGAAACTTACCTTATTATACGGAGGTTTTCGGGACTCCCAGGGACCTTGGAAATGTGGTCCAGACCAATTGATTGGTGTTTAAATCCTGCTGCTGTTGAGTTTTCAGTGCACCTGCCCAGGGTTTGTTCTGTACCTTTCAATTTCCAAAGGCCACTTGTTATCATTATGGCAAGGGTGGTAGAAAACCTAACAGTTTTGCACACGGAGCGAAGAAGTCATTGATGGCAAGATCCCATGTGAATTTGTCTCTGAGTAACCCCCGACCTACCCCACCATGATATAGGCACTGATAAATGGATACATCAAATAAATGAGTAAGTGGACAAATGAATGATCTATCAAAATGATAGAGAAACCTGCTGAAGACATAAATTTGAAATCTCACTGCTTAACCTGACACAGAGATAGGCACTCATGATAATATATGGCATTACTGTTGATAAGATTATGGTACCTTCAACCTCAGGGGTACTCTGGCATTTCTTAACCAAAAACATAGCGAGTCAAAAAAACCCTCACTTCAGAGGACTTTGGACCCATGGAGACCCACCATCCTGCCTCCCATCTTCCCATTTTTGCATGTATATCCTTTCCCCAGGCCAGAAGATTCAATTCCAATCCTCACCCCCAGATACATTCCTGTATTTCCACAATCACAGATACATGTCTCACAAGGAGGGGTGTTGTAATATCTGGCTCAAAGCAAAGATTTCTTAGAGTGGGTCAAACCCAGCTGTTGATTTCTGGCAGACACCACCCAAGTTCCCTCTCACCTTGCCGAGACTCATTGATAAATTGCCTTGTTGGGATGGCTTTCCTCTTACATTCTAACCTCTTAACATAACTAAAAGCTCCCTTGACTGGATGCCCAGCACACTCTGATGTATGCTGGGAATGCAGAAAATAAATAAACAAATGAAACTACTTCCCTCTCAAGAATGCACATTCTAGCTGAGGGAAAGGCAGACCAGGAAATGAGCATGAGAGGTGAGCGCGTTTTACTCAGAACCCCTGCATTATAGCTCGTTGTTTGTGTCTCTGAGTCGTTATTCCTTCCCTCACTCATCTCACTATGCTTTGGGCACCATGCTGTATTCTGGTGACACTGTCAAAAAGCCACCACGCTTGAACTCTAGTAGTATATCTTATCTCACCTCCACACAACCCACACGTCTACTGACCAAACCCACCCCCAGCCCCAAATATACAGACACCAGGTGAAGCTCTCGAAGCTCACCTACACTCAAGGCTGACCAACTGAATTTACCCCTCGTTGTATCTCCTGGTGTGGAATGGTGCCCACCTTAATATGGTACTTACCACTCAATAAATGTTTGTTGAGTAGATGAATGACCCTAAAAGCCCTGCCATGGTGGATTTGCCAGCCTAAGCAGATCAGTGGTGACCTGGACGCGTGGACAGAGAAGTCTGGCCTATTGGATGGAACCTCCTGCCTGGGAATAAACTTCTAGTTCTTCTTCTGTTAATGTATAGTCTTTTTGAAGTCATTTAACATCTTCGAGTTTCAACTTCTCATCCAAAACAGTAGGAATAAGAATATGCAGAAGTAGATGGTCTATTTTTTAAAGTGTACAAGTTGTGAATGTAGATTCAGTATTTCAGAGTTAGAGGGTGTGAGAGAAAGAGCCATGGTCTAGGAGTCAAGAGTCTAAAGTCCTGGGTCAGACACAGAGGTGACCTTGGCAAAGGATTTAGCCTTCCTGGGCCTCAGTTTCCACATCTATAAAATGACAGTCTCTAAGAGCATTACAGCTCTAAATATATATTACCGTTAATTCCTCTATTACTAGTGGTCCGCTTGAATTCAAATTTTGCCTCTAATATGTGAATTTTTAAAATTAAATACCTGCAAGGAAAAATACTACTCATATCGATTAGGATTCTTTGGCTGTGAATTATAAAAACCTATCCAAACCAGCAATGGGAAATGTGTTCTAAAGCTACAGGGGCATTTTAGAGAAGCTCGGGGCAGAAATGCAGAAATTAACTGGAGCCAGGAAGTACAAGGCTGTGGGGAAACCAGGAAGCTTTCCTTCTCCCGCTCTCTCAATTCCCCACCTCCCTCTGAATGTGTGAATCATTTCTCTCTCCACACCAGCTCCTGCCTCTCAAGCACGCATACCAGAGAACGTGGCTACCAGTAGCACCCAAGTTTGCAGCCACATGAAGGAGCACTGAATCTCTCTCTGGATTTCATTCCCGAGGTTGTAGGAAGGAACTCCTGATTGGCTCACCTTGGACGGGACGTTCACCCCTGACCCACTCGTATAAATATGGCTGCCCCAACTCTGCCCCTTTGGAATAGGGCAGAGTAGTCACCAGAGAAGGGAGAATCACTGGGGAGAAAACCCAATAGGTGCCTGCCTCAACTACCTCCCAGGGGACAAGGCGCATTATAATCATGTGCTAGTTCTTCCTTTCAATGTAAACAGTGACACTTAAATAAGTGAGTAAGTCTCCCAAAAGTCATAGATTGGTCAGAGATTTATGAAGGCTGTACTGTTTTGTTTGGTTTTCTTTAATCCTTTCGGTCTTTAGTTTCAAGGGTCTGATGAACCACAAAGCTATCCTGAGTGAGTCACAAAACTACCTAGGAGAAAAAAAAAGAAAACTTCCCAGTGATCCCAAATTAGTATATTTTTAAAAGCCTCCTTTCCTTCAGCACGAATCATGAGATAATTAGGCAGTAGAGTCGTATCCCTCCTCAGTGATTACAGAACCAGAAGGTCGGCGGCTACATCCCTGCTTTTGTTATCCTGAGGCGATCTTACATGTCAGGGCATTTCTGATTCTTACAACTGAGGTGAGTAGAGATGGAGGCCATCTTGGTCTAATTTTCGTTCAAACTTTACTCTTATGGGGACTTCCCAGCTGGTCCAGCGGTTAAGACTCTGCACTCCCAATGCAGGGGGCCTTGGTTCGACCCCTGGTCAGGGAACTAGATCCCGCATGCCGCAACTAAAGAGCCCGAGTGCTGCAACTAAAGATCCTGTGTGCCACAACTAAGACCCAGTGCAGCCAAATAAATAAATATTAAAAAAAAAAAAAAACTTCTAAGTTTTCAAGGGAGCTCAAAGAAGGGACTTGGTTATTTAAGTGGGTGGGAGGAAGCAGACAATAGAATGTATCAGAAATTTGGATTCAAACGTAAAGTGGGTGAGGAAGCCAAGCAGCACTGGAGAAAAATGAAGTGAAAAGTTCTGGAGAAGGCATCTATGATAGGAACAGACTCAGTGTTCCCGGCAGGTAAGTCTGTGAATGCTTTCACCTCAGCCTCAGGAGTGAGCAGTCAACATCTTCTGTTTCCTCTTGAACCTGCCCCTAAATCTACACGGGTCATCATTTTCCAGAAAGATGTTTGGCCACTCGGGTTTCCTTGTTCCCAGAGTGCAGGGGGAGGATCTAGATCCTTCTTCACCAACTTGAGATCATTATCAAGCCCCCAGTTTTGGCAACGATCAGGCTTGGATGTGAACTCCAAGGGGAATTTAGCTGATGGGGTTATCTCCGATATCAGAGATGGTCAGGACTCTTTTTTTTTTTTTTTGGGGGCCTGGAACCAGAGTAGCTTCCACAGTCACCACAACATAATGCACAACACTCTTCAAGTGTTTATCCCCGCTACAGCCACTTCCTCTGTCTTAGGAGGAGAAGACACCACTAGCCTGGAAATATCTGGCTAAACATATCTTCCCTTCTAGTTTCCAACCTTAACCAAATTCTAATCTATTCATCCATCAGCAATATGGATTGAGTCTCCATCCTTGAGTTAGTCATTGTGGAGAACCACCTGAAGCTTCAAGTAATGTCTCTACCCTCAAAGAACTTCCAGTCCGGACTTCCCTGGTGACTCAGTGGTTAAGAATCCGCCTGCCAATGCAGGGAACACGGGTTCAAGCCCTGGTCCAGGAAGATCCCACATGCCGCGGAGGAACTAAGCCCATGCGCCACAACTACTGAGCCCACATGCAGCAACTACTGAAGCCCATGCACCTAGAGCCTGTGCTCCGCAACAAGAGAAGCCACCGCAATGAGAAGCCCGCGCACCGCAACGAAGAGTAGCCCCCGCTCGCCACAACTACAGAAAGCCTGCGAGAAGCAATGAAGACCCAAAGCAGAAAAGAGCACTTCCAGTCCAACTGGGAAGATGAAATGGCAACCAGGTGCACAGGAAAAAAAATGCAAGAAGACAGATACACTTCATTAGGAATTGATTTCAGTTTCTCCTGCTTCCACAGTGATTATGAGAAGCATCGTGGGAAAACACAGGCCAGTGACCCAGGTTTTGATATTGAAAAGAACGTCTACCCTGGATTCCTGCTTTCCAGATTAGGTGACCTGGACCAGCCAACCTTCAACTAAGGCGCTGTAGGAATCCAGTCTGCATGTTTACTTTTTCTGGGGTAAGTCCCTGTGATGACTGAGGCTTTATGAGCCACCATCCCCTCCACAACCACAACTTCCACCACCACCAACAACAACCTTCCCAACTACTGGTATAATCCTGATCCACCTTTTACCAAGAAAGCAGTGTTGGATACGGTTAAGAGTTGGGAATCAAGAGTCAGACTGCCTAGGTTCAACTTGGCTTTTCCACTAACTCCCTGTATATTTCTAGGTAAGTTCCCTTAACTTTTCCAAGCTTCAATTTCTTCAGCTATAAAGTGAGGATGGCAGTGCTGTTCTGTGGGTTAAATAAATGAGTTTTACGAGTTAAGACGTGAAGTATTTTGAACTGTATGTGGCACAGAGCAAGTACTTGATAAACATGAGTTACTGTTGACCAAATGCCAATCTGTGAACTAACCAATAATTATGGATCAATTCCTGTGTGCCAGATACGATAGGTGCTGAGAAGAGAAAGAGGCTGAGATGAATAAGTCACAGCCCTGTTTTGCATTAGGGAATTTTGGTTTCTTAAAGGCAATTATAAAACATGCACACAAATAAATATTACTCTAAACTGAATGTTCTCAGAGACCTGGGCCAGGGAGCATCTACAGGAAGCCCCTGTGGGCCACTCAGACAATAGGATCATCATCTTTGAGATGCCTTCTCCACAAAGCCAAATATCTGTGGTGCCTCATGCCTCTTGGGACTCATTTGGTGAGAATGACCCACAGGTCAGAGAATTATTTCTGACAAAGGGATTACACGTTCCCCACACACTTCATGCTACACTTTTTACCCTAGACTCCTCAGGGAATGAGGGGAATATGGCAGAAGAGGCCTACCAGTGACCCAGAGAGGCACACACAATGTCGGAAGTCAGGAAACCGAGGCTGGTGAGGTGCCTCTGAAGTGTCAGACCCGGGCTGCTCTTGGCATCTGTTGGTAAGTTTCTTGGTGGTAAAGAGAAAGAACTGTAAATAGCCCTGTCCCCATGGCCAGTACGGAAAAGGCAGCGTATCCCTCTGTCTTATCTGGTTACAAATATGCCATCACTACCAGGATCTTTTTCCCTTGTTTCTCAGTATACCATCCTGAGAAGGAGAAGTAGAGGCACAGGAAGTGGGTAATAAAGTGGTTATTTACAATGGAGTAGAGATAATGAGGGTCCAAATGAGGGCAGCAGCAAGAGGAGGGAGAGCAGGGAGCATAAAAAGGTAGCTCCAGCCCAATAAAGCCTCAGATGACCACACCCCCCACCACCATCATGTGGAGAAGAGGTGCCACCCAGCTGAGTCTAGTCAACCCACAGAACTGTGAGAAATTATACTTCTCCATCTTTGGGGATTGTTTGGGGATGGTTTGTTATGCAGCTGTAGGTAACTGGACAGTTTCATTCATATTTTCTATAGATTTGAACCCAAATGCTGGAGTAAACTGGCAAAAGCAAACCTTAAATCACTCTTTGGCTTCCATCTCTGCTGCACAGAATCCTTCCCACAATTCCCTCTAAGTAGCAAAACAGGGTTTCACTCCCTCTGTCTCCTTGTTGAGTGAACTGGAGAAGAGGGGGGCCTTCTCCAAATGAGTGAGCAGAGCCACTTGGGGCTGAAGCCATTTTCACACAGGTGGTTGAACACAGCACTAATTTTTTTTTTTTCATCAGTCTCCATAGGAGAGGACCAGATGCCAAGACCAGGTGAGCCCAGATGGCTAAGTTCCCATTCTTTCTTGCATCGAAGGCTAATTTTAGTTACATGCTATGACACGATCACAATCACTGTGTGTTTATGGCGTTCGTCAGCATCATTGATTCAAGTCTCCCAGCCCTGGGTTCACCGTGAGCCCCGCTCAGCCCTGCAGCTACTCCAAACCCTCTGGCCGCCATTAAGCTCCAGGCCACCATGATGTGCTGTCTTGTGCTCTTTACTGTTGCTCTGTCTGTATTAACTTTTCCTCAATGTCTCATCTGTAAGCTCCTCAAGGGCAGCGACAAAGACTCGTTTTGGATTCTGAACCCTGCTGGGCAGATCAGGAAAGGATGACAAAAGCCTGAAACACACTTCTTCTTGCCTCATGGGAATCCAGAGTCAATACTGGTTCACTAGGAGAGTGTGGTCCTGTGGACCAGGGCTTGAGCTTGAAACAAGAGTGCCTCAGAAAGTTCTGGTTCAGCTACACTGGCCAAAATCCCACTTTTCTTACGAGGTTGCAATATTATTAAAAAAGCATCCTTTGGGCTTCCCTGGTGGCGCAGTGGTTGAGAATCTGCCTGCCAATGCAGGGGACACGGGTTCAAGCCCTGGTCTGGGAAGATCCCACGTGCCACGGAGTAATTAAGCCCATGAGCCGCAATTGCTGAGCCTGCGCGTCTGGAGCCTGTGCTCCACAACAAGAGAGGCCACGATAGTGAGAGGCCCGCGCACCGCAGTGAAGAGTGGCCCCCACTTGCCGCAACTGGAGAAAGCCCTCACACAGAAACGAAGACCCAACACAGCCAAAAGTAAATAAATAAAAATAAATAAAATTAAACCTACATGGAGGCTGAGTAATAATAATAATAACAACAATAATAGCTAAAATATATTTGGTACTTATTTAAAAAAAAAAAAGCATCCTTTGACTGGTCAACTCAAATGAATTCATTTATAAAAGGCCCAATTTGCTTAAAGCTCACACTACTGTTATAACTTTTTGTGTTTCAGATTTAACGTAATTTCTAGCATGATGGTTGTATTGTTTTCATATTGTCTGGAACATAAATGATAGCAGGAAAATCCTATTAGGAGGAAAAAACAAAGTTAAATAAGGTGGTCTGTGGTGAGTTATCGTGTATGGAATTAATTTCACATCCAGGTTTGGATGATCTCATAAATTGTTCTTTTGGTTGGCAATTTCACCCTAGCCTGCTAAATTGAATTATTTCCTTGTAATTCAGACCCCCTGTGTAGCCCATAACGAAGAACACATTGTATGTCTTGGCTAGCGTGGCTGGTGGAGGACAGATGCCCACAGTTGTCTGAGAGCCGCCAGCACTGAGCTCAGCCTCACATCCTCAAGGGACAATCGGTGATACTGTCATCAGAGCATTGTTGCAATGTCAGGGCTGGGGGTGCGGGGCAGACAGAGACAGGAAGGGACCTCTAGAACACTGAGCCTGACGCGGCGTGTTCACACTAATGAGATCTGCTTCAGACAGTTTGGCAAAACACCTATAGAACAATGGGGCACCCCAGACTTCTATGGCATCTCAGAAAGACAGTGGCTCAAGAGACCAATGGTGCAGAACCCAATCACAGAGCAACGGCTTCCATGATAGCCTTTGGAGGAGAAGCCCTCACATATTTGGAGGACAAAAATGGCTTCCTTGGGGCAAGAATCTCAGATCCTTCAACTCTAGTAGAGAGGAACAGACTTACAAGAGAATGAACCTCTAGAAATAAAACCTGCATAGCCGAGGTGTCTCCTTTTGACTCTGTGCGGAGTAACAAAGAACTGTGCTCCAAAGCTGTGCCCTCTTTCCTCTGGGTGGGAAAGGGGACAAATTCTACTAACCCAGCCCAGAACCAAGCCCTCTGAAAGCTGACAATGACCTGATCTCCAACCCCCAGGTCAGAGAGCCAATCTCAATGCGGGTATAGACTTTGCTCCTTCTGAAATTTACAAATAAAACAGCTGTTTGAAATCTGTTGTCTCATCAGAAACGGTGGAAATTAATCCAGAAACCATCTTTGCAGCTGAACCCGTGGCCCTGACTTCTCCTCTGTGTCCAAGACCCCGTCTCCCGTTCTCACCGCCAGCGTGGCTGGAAGAGGACCGTTTGCTGCCCTCCACTTGGCCACCCTTGTTGGGCGGAGAGGTGGCTCTGGATTTGGGCTGGGAGCTGTCATCATATACCTCTGAGGCTGTAGAGGAACCCAAACTTTATTCAGAGGAAAGTGCTCCATAGGACTGTTGCCATTTACGGGGTGACTAACCCTCTCGGTTTGCCCAGGACAGGAGTCTCCTGGGACCTGGGACTTTTAACGCTAAAACTAGAAACACGAAAAAAATAGGGATAGTTGGTGCCCTGCTCTGCCAGCATCCATCCTCTGGGAGCAGGGAGAGGAAGTCACGAAGATCCCTGCAATTGCACACCAGCTGCCCTCTAGCCATGGGCGGCCCTGCCGCCCCAGGAACTCTAGGCCATTGTTCTCGCCACCATCCATCACGACGAGGTCTGAGATCTGTAGCCCTGGACTCCACTGGAGCCCTTTCAGCAAGCTATGTCTCCTAATGCCAAAGAACAAGAAATCATATGCCAAGAGTCTAGGTTATTCTCACTGTGGTTCTCCATCGCCTCTCGGAGGGCACATCTCCCCAGGGCAGCCCATTCCATAATCTCACACATAGGCCAGTTTGGAGCCTTAGCAACCCAAGTGTGTTGTAAGATCTGCAAGAGCTGGTCAACAGATTTTCTCCTGCCTGAGGCCATCTGAGCATCTTTATAGGATTCTGAGTCAGAGACCTAAGTTTCATCAAGGGTAGTGTCCTTGCTAAGTCTGGAAAAGATACACAGATTCTAAGGAGTGGAGACATTTGTTTTTGTCAGGAGATGGTGTGTCCTACCAGGAAAGAATGCAAAACGCAAGAAGCACAGGCTCTTTGTCACGTGGGAGCCCCGAGCCCTGGCGGCCCATCTGAAGCGTCTTGTTCGTGGGCCAGGCCACTGAGGATGGGACAGGAGCATCCCAGGTGTTCTTTTTTAACACTGTGGCCCCAATCCTGCTTCCCCCCGACTCCAGAAGCGCCAGCAGCACAGGGCGGAGAGCAGGGCACCCAAAGTCACAGAGGGCGGCATTAAAGACACAGTGACAGTGACCACTTGATCCTAGAATGAGAGATTTCCTGCTGTGTGCAGTTCTTGTGAAGCGTATCCACTTACCTGAAAAACTAAAAAGTTGGAACATCACTAGGACAGCGCCGAAATAACATGATTTTCTGCAACCGGAAATTCTAACGAACTTGAAAATTCCACAGTAGTCTCTGGATTTTGAGAGTTTTGTTTGGGGACTAAAATTACTGATTACCCAACTCACTGAGCCCCAGAAGAAGAAGGAAGAGAACCTTTCAACACCTGTAGTTCTGGAACCTGATTGTCAATGATCTGAGCCCCGAACATTCTGCAGCCTGATTTTCTGCAGCCTCTCCAGACCCTTCCAGGCCAGGCCAACTTGTCTTCTCTTCATCTTCTGAACAGACCTGGCCCGGTCCTGCACCTGTGTTTTCCTCACCTCCTCCTTTCTAACATGTCTGCCCCTCCCCCTTCCCTCCTCACCCTCCTTTCCAGGCACGGCTCAAGTCCTCCTCCTGCATGAAGCCCTCTGGGATTCTCCAGCCTCTGTCTGCTCAAACGCATGGGCTGCCTTATTCATTCTCTCCTTAGCAGATGGTAAGCCCCAGGTCCCACGTGTTGTCATTTAAGTGGCTACATGTGCATGCCTGTACCTCTCACTGAACTCCAAGCTCTCTGAAGGCAAGTTCTGTCTGTTACTTTCTGGACACATCCAGCCAGATCCGGCCCAGAGGAGAAACTCAGATGTGATTGCTGATATCATTTGATCAAATGGAAACCCCAATCAAAACCTGATGACATATGCATCTGCTTTGTGACCCAGCCATTCTACCCCTAAGGATTTACCCAAGAGAAATGAACACCAAAATGCCTGTCCAAGAATGCTCACAGCAACTTTATTCTTAATAGCCCCTAACTGTGAACAGCCCACATGCCCCTCAGTAGGAAATTAGATAAACTTACAAAGGATCATACAAATTCATCATTTGGATGAATCTCAAATGCATTATACTGAGTGAAGCCTTGCGCAAAAGAGTCCATGCTAAATGACTTCATTTATATAAAGTTTTGGAACAGGCAAACTCATCTATGATGAGAACTATGAGAGCAGTACTTGTTTCTGGGGGACAGGGTAAGGGATTGACTGGGAAAGGGGTACGAGGGAACTCTCTGGGGTGACGGTAATGTTCTGGGTATATGCATTTGTCAGAGCTCAAAACTAAATACTTAAGATTTGTGCATTTCTTTGAAGGTAAATTTTTATCTCAAATTAAAAAACATTAACAAATATTGAATATTAATAATGTGCACGTTGGGACTTGCCTGGAGGTCCAGTGATTGAGACTGCACCCTTCCACTGCAGGCGCTATGGGTTCAATCCTTTGTCAGGGAATTAAGATCCCACATGCCATGCCGCAGGGCCAAAAAAAAGTGCACGTTGAAGAGGGGAAATATACTGATGTGTACAATTTACTTTGAAATGCATCAGAAAAGAACATGTATTGACGAATGGAGAGAGGGCTGGATGGATAGATATGTGATGAAACAAACGTAGTAAAATAAAGTGTAGCAAAACAGCCGGTGCTTGTCATCACCCAAACCATCGCCTTTAGCGCTGCCTCTGCTGGGGAAGGGGAGCTGCAAGGATGAACACCTCCTCTGACAGGGCTCTGGGGAGGAGGTGGGGTTGGGGGCCAGCAGGTTTCTAGGGAGCCAGGAGGGGAGCAGAAGGGAGGAGTGAAGCTGGAGCTTCGAGGGGGCGGGGTGGGGAGGGCGGAGTGGGGAAGGAGCTGGCTGCAGCAGCCTGGCTCAAGGCTCGGAGCTCCAGCCACTGCCCCAAGGGCTGCACCCTCCTTGGCACCTACTGGGTACAAAGAAACGTTTAGTGAATGGCAGGCTGTTGGGCTCTCCCCATCGCTGGGCCAACAGCCCTTGAAATCCACAGTCGAATTCATGGTTCAAAGGACTCTCTTTTCTTAGGAAACACTGATCATCCAAACCATATCTAACCTCATTCCTCCCTTTGACAGGGTGCCTGGGCTGGTAGATCAGAGCGGAGTCATGGATCGCATCCATCTGGATTTCAGCAGAGGTTGCGAACTGGCAGCCCTCCGGCTGGATCCAGCCCGCTGATGTGTTATGTGTTCTGTTTGGCCTCCCAGAGGGCTGGGTTGTTTTTTATTTTTTTAAGTTTAGTTTAGTCGCCAAGATATTTAAATCACATAAGATCTGGCTTGTCTGCATCTCTTGAAATGTTGGAAGATCCAGCAACCAAGGGCCTATGTGGTGACAGTTGGCAGGACTGAGTGGCAGCTGCCCCCTCAGAGGCCTGGCCCTCCTTCACTCCTGTCCCACAGCTCACCTTATGGGCTGGGGCACGCCAATCCATGCATGTCATGTCACTTGTGTGGACAAGAGAGAAGTCACAGTTGGCTGATAGCAACACTAAACTAACATTAACGTGATAAATATTGACTGAGCACCTACCCAGTGTGTTTGGTCCTGGGAACACAGTGGAAAACAAATGACTTAATCCCTTTTCTAAAGGAACTTAGATTCTAGAGGGATAGAGAAAGAAAAAAGAAAGAGAAAGAAAGAAAGAGAGAGAAAGAGAGAGAAAGAAAGAAAGAAGAAAGAAAGAAAGAAAGAAAGAAAGAAAGAAAGAAAGAAAGAAAGAAAGAAAGAAAGAAAGAAAGAAAGAAAGAAAGAAAAAGAAAGAAAGGGAGGGAGGAAGGAGGAGAGGAAGGAAGGGAGGAAAGGAAGGGAGGAAAGGAAGGAAGGAAGGAAGAAAACAGTAATCACAAACTGTGATAACTGTTCTAAAGGGCCTAGATGAAAGAGAAGGTACAATAGAGCACAGTTGGGGGCCGGGGAGCCTGCCCTAGACAAGCTGGTGGGGAAGGTCTGTCTGGGGTGACATTTTTAAGCTAAGTGCTGAAGGATGAGGAGATTTGGGGAAAATTTTTGAGGTGGATGAAAGGCCTTAGATGGGGAATCGTTTCTTTCAGGAGCTGAGAGAAGCCTGCTGTCAAAGATGTTTGGGAGAGAAGGGAGCAGGACAAAGTTGGGGAGGTGAGCAGTGGACAGACTTGTAAACCAAGTAAAGAGTTTAAATTTTATTCTGGGTGCAATTGTAACCATTGAAGGTTTGGGGCCAGAGGGATCCACAATCAGACTTACATTTCATAAAACCAATCTTGTTATTGGTAAGGAATGCAGGGAATATGGCCAAAGGTCTCATTAGGAAGCCATTGCCGGTGGCAGGGGAGACATGATGGTATACTTCCTCCAGAATACGAGTGCATTCTGGAGGAAGTAAATTCACAGCTGGTTGCAGGAGGAATAACCCTGGAAATCCTATCCATTGGCTGCATCAACATGCAAATTGAGGGATTTAGACAAAGATTGCCTAGAATGATACAGCTCAGTCTTGGCTTCTTGCAAGATGCAAGATGCTTTCACATAAATTATGGCTTCCCTTGGTAGCAGGATGTAACCTAAAGCAGTAAGCAGTTCATTGCAAATGGAAAATGTCTTTGAAAATTCATATAGATTTTTCATTCTAGTCTATAATGTATCTATATTTGATCTGATTTTTATAAGTTGTAGATGACATAGCATCAATAAACAAAAAAGAAAAAGACCCAAATATTCCTCCCACTGTCCTTGGTTAATGCTCTTAACCTTGGCTGTACATTGGAATCACCTGGGAAGCTTTTAAAAATGCTGACGTCTGGGTCCCCCTCCCAGAGATTCTGATATCTGGATCTTTAAAGCTTCCCAGTGACTCTAAAGTGAAGAAGTGGTGGAGAAACGCTTACTAATCCAAGGCAGAGGCTCCCAAAGCGTGGTCCCTGTACCAGCAACAACAGAAACTTGCAAGAAATGCAATTTTCTCGGTCCCCACACCAGACTTACTGAACCAAAATTCTGGGGGGTGGGTCCCAGCAAGTTGTGTGGTAACAAGCCCTCAGGGTGTTTTAGGGGCACGCTGAGGTTTGAGAATTGTTCCTCTAGACTCTGCTCTTTAGTCTGACAAGATCAGACCTACAGTATTTCATCTGATCCCCACCTGGAAAGGTAGGGCAGATAGATTGGGCAGAGATTGTCTTTTCCATCTGCCAGATGGGCAGATGGAGGCAGAAAGAAATTCTGTGATTTGCCTATCAATAGCAGACTAGAGACCCAAACCCAAGTCTTCTGAAGGCAGAACAGAGGTGGGTGTTTACAACGACCTCTGCCTACCATGCTGTTCTCATCAGCTAACAGGTCTGATACTGGGGCCTCCCCCTCAGGAGGGAGACACAGAAACCTGGGCATTGGGGAATGGGGTAGAGGGTCAGCAAACTTGTTCTGTAAAGGGCCAGATAGTATATAGCTCTGTGGGCCACACTGTTGCTATCAAAACTAATCAACTGGGCCATTGAGGCAAGAATGTGACCATAGACAATGTGTAAACAAATGAGTGGCTGTACGACATAAAACTTTATTTACAGATGTAGATGAGGGGCTGGATTTGGGCATGGGACTAGGGTGCTGCTCTGGAGTAAGGCCTGGGCTAGGCCTCCACTGAGTACTCACCCCTTGTCCGCTCGTAAGCATTGTTCATAGAGCCCAGGAGGCCCCGACCTGTGATTGCTCAAGGCTGGGAAGTGGTGAGGGCTGAGACCCAGCAAGAGGTTATGGAGATGGAGATGGGGATGGAGATGGGGATGAGCATGGAGATGGAGATGGGGATGGGCATGGGCATGGGCATGGAATGGGGACAGAGATATGGATGGGGATGGAGATGGGGATGTGATTGGAGTTGGACATGAAGCTGGGGATGGAGAGGGGATGGAGTTGGAGATGAAGCTGAGGATGGAGATGGGGATGGGGATGGGGTTGGAGATGGGCATGGAGTTGGAGATGGAGCTGGGGATGGAGATGGGGATGGGCATGGGCATAGAATGGGGATGGAGATGGGGATGTGATTGGAGTTGGAGACAAAGCTGGGGATGGAGATGGGGATGGGTGTGTGGATGGAGATGGAGATGTGGATGAAGATGGGGATGGAGATGGTGATGAGCATGGAATTGCAGATGGAGATGGGGATAGAGATGGAGATGGAGATGGGAATGAGGATGGAGTTGGAGATGAAACTGGGGATGGAGATGGGGCTGGGAATGTGAATAGAGATGGAGATGGGGTGGAGATGTAGATTAAGATGGGAATAGGGATGGATATGGAGATGGGGATGGGGATGGGTTTGGGCTGGAGATGGGGATGGAGATGGGAATGGGAATGAAGTTGGAGATGGGGATGGAGATGGGGATGGAGATGGAGATTGGTTGGAGATAGAGATGGCTTTTCTGGCTTCTCCTTCTTAATGGAGACTTTGTGAGGTGTGGTTGGTGGGTTCCCAATGGCCTGGGCAGGTCTCCTAAGCGGCAAGTTTAACCAGGCTGTTCCCTGCTAGTCCTGCAGTGGCAGAGTAAGCCAGTGAGCTTGCTATCCGAACTCAGCAGCTCATTCTTCTGGAAATTATATTCATGGAAAATTTTGGAACATTATAAAGCCACTGAATACAGAACTAAAAGAATAACAACTGAGTGAGATGAATAGCGAGAAAGAGCCATCAGAGGTGCCAGAGGGCAGGCTCTTGGCTCAATCAAACCCACAGAATAATTGCAGGAGTCAGGAGCCACTCACACTTAACCCTATGATCTAAGAAATGAAATGCAGCTCAACTTAAAGAGAGGGCAATCCCTCCAGGAGTGACAAATTATAGCGTCATATGATTTTTTTATTTAAAAATTTTGTCTTAAAATATTTATTTTAATATATATACATTACATCATATATTTACATTATAAAACTTAGTAATATAATGAAAACCTGTGAACTCATCTCCCAGCCAGAGAACTAGGACATTGCCAATAATGCACATACCTAATGTTCTTTCCCCATTGGGGCCCCAGACCTCCTCCCCAGGGGTATTATTGTCCTGAATTTGGGGGTTTATCACTATTTTATATATAAATATATAATTATATATTTACACATATATAATTACACATAATTATATATTTACACATGTATAATTACACATAATTATATTTGTGTGTTTGCTTACACTGTGTTGTTTACTTTTTTTTTTTTTTTATAAATTTATTTATTTATTTATTTATGGCTGTGTTGGGTCTCCGTTTCTGTGCGAGGGCTTTCTCCAGTTGCGGCGAGCGGGGGCCACTCTTCATCGCGGTGCGCGGGCCTCTCACTGTCGCGGCCTCTCTTGTTGCGGAGCACAGGCTCCAGACGCGCAAGCTCAGTAGTTGTGGCTCACGGGCTTAGTTGCTCTGCGGCATGTGGGACCTTCCCAGACCAGGGCTCGAACCCGTGTCCCCTGCATTGGCAGGCAGATTCTTAACCACTGCACCACCAGGGAAGCCCTGTTGTTTACTTTTGCTCATGTTTGAGTTTTATAAAAATGGTATGCTACTATATGTAGTCTTCTTAGGATTTTTTCACCCAATATTTTTTTTCACCCAATATTTTTAAGATTCATTGATATTGGGTGTGGTTGTCATTCATTCATGTTTGTGATGCATAATATTCAATTTCATAACTATGCTGACATTTATTCATTCTTTTGTCAGTATGCGTATGTGCAAAGAGTAGAATCGTTTGTTAGCAGGACATGCAGATGTTTAAATTTTCAAAAAATTCAAAATTATTTTTTAAAAAGTTTGGAACCATTTACACTCCTACTAGTAATGTGTCAGTGTCCCCATACTTCTCATCCTCTCTAATACCAGATGCCTGTGTGTGTGTACATAAGGGTATATACATGAAATTCTAATACATGCATTATGTATGTGTATGTACATATTATTTGTTACGAGATATTTCAAACATATTAAAAGGTAGGGAGAATAGAATAATGAACCCCCCATATGCCCATCACTCACCTTCACTAATGATCAAATCATCACCAATCTTTTTTCATCAGTACTCCAACATTCTAAATGTCATATTATTTCACTAATACATATTTCAGTATATATTTCTAAAAAATAAGGACTCTTAGAAACATAAACAAAATATTATCATCACACCAAAATAATAACAGTAATTCCTTATATTAGTAAATATCCAGTAGGTGTTCAAATCTCCCCAGTTATCCATAAATTTTTTAGTTTTATTGTTTGCATCAAGATTCAAATGAAGTCTATACATTGCATTTGGGATTTGGTTACCATGTTGCTTCACTCTTTTTCAATCTATATGTTCTCTCTCTCTCTCTCTTCCGCCTCCCTGCCACTACCATCTATATAATTTATTTGTTAAAGATATCAGATATGGGAACATTTTAAACTATTGATCCAATTTCTAGATTAGCTATAAGACTTTTAATATTTTCTAATTTTTCTTGTCATTTTTAATTTGTTTTCCCTATTAATTAACATTCCTCCTGTTTTCAATCTATTTCCACAAAGCTGTTTATAGTATTCTCTGATTATGTTTTTATTTTCTGCTCCATCTGTTATATCTCCGTTTTCATTCCTTACATCTTTCTGCCTTCTCTCTTTTTCTTCTTAAGTCTTGACAAGTGGCAAGAATTTTGTCACTTGGCTTATTGATCTTCTCTACTATATTTTTCTTTTCTACTTTATTTTTACTTTTATTATCCTTCTATCTTATTTGGGTTTATTTTGTTCTTTTTTCCACCTGTCAAATTGAATATGTAATTTTCAGCTTTTCTTCTTTTTTAATGCAAATATTTAAGGCCTAATTGTCGCTCTAAGTAAAGCTTTTACTACAACTCACAAGACCTGATGCTAAGTATTTGTATTAATATGCCCAGATCAAAGTATTTTTTTCTTTCTTTCTTTATTTTTTGGTTGTTGACTTCTAACAATTTCAGTGAGGAAAAAGAAATACCAATTCTTTGCCATTTGTTGAGTCTTGCATTATGAACTAATAAATGATCAATTTGTGTGAATGTTTCATATTCTTGAGAGGAATCTTTGTCCTCTAATTGTTTGGCATAATATTCTATACATGGCCATTAGAACATCATTACTTGTGTTATTCATATCTTTTATATCTATACTAATATTCTGTCTGCTTGATCTGTCAAAAACTAAGAAATGTGTTGAAATCTCCCAATCTTATTGTGAATTTATAAATTTCTTCCTGTAGTTAATTTTTTTTCATTTATTATTTATTTATTTATTATTTTTGGCTGCATTGGGCCATCATCACTGTATGAGGGCTTTTTCTAGTTGTGGCGAGCAGGGGCTACCCTTCATTGTGGTGCACAGGCTTCTCACTGTGGTGGCTTCTCTTGTTGCGGAGCATGGGCTCTAGGAGTGTAGGCTTCCATGGTTGTGGCACACACGCTCAGTAGTTGTGGCTCGTGGGCTGTAGGTGCGTGGGCTTCAGTAGTTGTGGCACTCGGGTTCAGTAGTTGTGGCTTGTAGGCTCTAGAGCTCAGGCTCAGTAGCTGTGGCGCACGGGCTTAGTTGCTCCGCGGCATGTGGGATCTTCCTGGACCAGGGCTCGAACCCGTGTCCCCTGCATTGGCAGGCGGATTCTTAACCACTGTGCCACCAGGGAAGTCCCATGTAGTTATTTTTTAATAAGAAATTTATCAATTTTTGCTTTACATATTTTGAGGCTCTGGTTTATACAAGTTTGAAAGTGCTCTATCTTCCTGATAATCTGAATCCTTATCCTGATCTTCTACACTTTAAAATGTTTTTTGTGCTAAGTGTGATATGAATATTACTCTGCCAGCTTTCTTTCGGTCAGCATTTGCTTGGTATATATATATATTTCCATCCTTTTACTGTTAAATTTACTGCGTTCTTCTGTTTTAGGTGTATCTCTTGTAAAGTAAATGACATATAGTAGAATTATTTTTAATCCAGTCTAACGATCTCTGTTTTCTTAACTGATGTGTTCAACCCATTTCCATGTACTGTGATTGTTGGTATATTTGGTCTTGTTTCTCCATCTTACTTTTTGATTTCTGTTATTCCTCATTTTCTGTGATTCTTTGTTCTCCTTTCTGAAATACGTACATGACTAATTTATATATGATTTATATATATATAAATATATGATTAGGTATTTTGTTTCTTTTTTCTTTTTGCAGTTTTATTGTCTCTACTAGCTTGGAGTTTGTATATTCCTTCACTGTTCTATTAGTGGTTTCTCTTGGAATATTACTATGCACATTTATCTTAACAATGTCTAAAATTAAATGATATTAATTAGCCTCCCAAATTAATGCCACCATCTTAGTACATTTTCCCTCTGATCATCCCCTCCTAATTTGTACACTGTTGTGGTTAAATGTTTTAGTTCCATCCTTTTTTTAACCTAGCAAACTAGACATATTTTGACTGTTTTTACTATTATTTTTTTACATACATGTTTTCCATTTTATTTTCTCAATATTCCTTATATCTCAAACTCTTTACAGTTTAACTTTTCTTTTTTGTTGAGGTATAATCCTTTAGCTTTAAATCTGTCTTATTAATGGTGCGGTGCAGTAGACTCTCAGTAAACATCTTAATTTTATCCTCATTCTTGAAATATAGCTTTGTTGGGTATTCAAGTGTAGGTTTGAAGTTATTTTCTCTCAAACCTTTGAAGACATTATTCCACTGCTTTTTGACTTCAATTGTTGCTCTTATTTGCTGTTATTCTAACTGTTATTAATTTGTGGACGTATGGGTTTTTTTCTGGCTGCTGTTATGATCTCCTATTTGTCTTTAGTGTTCCACAGTTTAATTATTTGGACAAGGTGTGGATTTCTTGCTCTTTCCCTGATTTTATATGGAGAAATTTCAAACGTAAAGAAAACTTGAATATTAGCACAACATCTATTTACCTTCATCTATATTTACATCAACATTTTGCTCCATTTGTTTTACCTCTGTCTCTCTATTTTGTTTTCTGAGCCATTTGAAAATAAGTTGTAGAACCATAAGATTTTATCCCTAAATACTTCAGCAAGCAGCTCTTAAGACAGGCTTTGTCTTCTATAACCATGTACTATTATCGTACCTGCAAAAATGACCAGTTCTGTAGTATTATCTAATATATAGTCCATATTCAAATTTTCAAAAGTGTCCCCAAATTTTCTTTTATAGGTTTTGTTTTGGATGCAGAATCTAAGCAAACTTCATTCTTTTGTATTTGGTTGTTATGTCTCTTTAATCTCTTTCATTTCTTAACAGCTTTATTGAGGAATATTTTACATGCCATTAAATTCATCCATTGTAAGTATACATTTTGATGTATATAAATCTATGTAGTAGTTATGCAATCATCATTACAACCAAGTCTTAGAACATTTCCATCACCCCGAAAAGTTCCTTCATGACTTTTTTTTTTTTAATTTGTATTTATTTATTTATTTATTATCCTTGGCTGTGTTGAGTCTTCGTTTCTGTGCGAGGGCTTTCTCCAGTTGCAGCAAGCGGGAGCCACTCTTCATCGCGGTGCACGGGCCTCTCACTATCGTGGCCTCTCTTGTTGTGGAGCACAGGCTCCAGACGCGCAGGCTCAGTAGTTGTGGCTCACGGGCCTAGCTGCTCCACGGCATGTGGGATCTTCCCAGACCAGGGCTCGAACCCGTGTCCCCTGCATTAGCAGGCAGATTCTCAACCACTGCGCCACCAGGGAAGCCCCCTTCATGACTCTTTTAGCCAACCTGTGCTCCCACTCCCAGTCCCAGGCAACCACTGATCCACTTTGTGTCTCCATAGATTTGCTGTTTCTCGAAATTTCACATAAATGTAATACGTAGTCTTTTCTGTCTGGCTTCTCTTACCTACTGTAATGTGTTTGAAGACCATCCATGTTGTTGCATGTTAGGGAAGCAGCCATCATGCAACCTGTCACCCTTTCCCCAGATTGTGCAATCAGTGTGCCTAGAACACTTCCTTATATGGAGGCCAGCTACCCAGCTGTTGCCTGGCCCCAGGTTCTTCTTCCTTATTAGGAGAGCTCTTTCCCTGTTCTGAGTATTTAGTGAACTTCCTCATACTGCAAGCGTGTGCATCATATGGCAGCCGGCCAGCCCCACTAGTATATCTGCCCACTCACCCACACTTACCCACCATGGGAAGAGAAACAGGTCTTCACCTGCAGCATGAGGGTCATATGCAGTCCATTGCCCTGTGTCAGTTATGGGGAGGGGCCTGCTGGCCGTGGGACACTGTCACACACTAGAGATGCTGACCTCGTTGCATCTTTTCTCCTTTCTGTGAGTAAAGAGTTGTTTCAATCAGTGCCTTGTGTGTTGAGTCCCCCTTGGCACTCACAGGTGATGAACCCATAGGTGATGCAGTGGGCGAGGTCTGTGGGCTCCTATTTCTGGTGATTGGCGTTATCATGCTCTTCCTTATCCTCCATACGGTGGGAATCCTCACTTGGGAGTGGTAGCTGGATATTCCTACTTGACATTCCATGTATCAATAGTCCATTTGGCTTTATTACTAATTATTATTTTATTATATGGATACACCACATGCTGTTTATCCATTCACCTGTTTATGAACATTTCGATTGTTTTTAGTCTGGGGCTATTATGAATTTTGTTGCTTACACAAGTTGATGTGGACACATTTTTTCTTGGGTAGATATCTAGTAGTGAAATTGCTGGGTTATAGAGTAAGTATATATTTAAATTTTTAAAAATTGTCAAACATTTTTCCAAAGTTTGACTATATAATTCTATATTTCCATCAGCAATGTGTGAAAATTCCAGTTTCTCCACATACGTACCAACACTTGGTTTTGTTAATCTTTTGAATTATAGCCACTATAGTAAGTGTGTACTGGTATCTCACTGTGGTTTTAATTTGCATTTCCATAAAGGCTGATCAAATTCAGCATCTTTTCCTGTTCCTATTAGTCATTTCTCTTCTGTGATTATCTTTGTCAATGCTTTGACCATTTTTAAATTGGGTTGTTTGTTCTCTTACTACTGAGGTTTTTTTTCTTCAGTTTAAAAATTGTGGTAAAATATATATAACATAAAATTTACCATTTTAACTATACAGTTCTGTTATTAGTATATCCACATTGTTGTGTACCCATCACCATCATTCATCTCCAAAATTTTTCCGTCTTCCCCAGCTGAAGTTCTGTAACCATTAAACAGCAACTCCTCAATCACCTTCTCCCCAGAACCTGGAAACCACCAGTCTACTTTCTGTCTCTATGAATTTGACTACTCTAGAATCTTACACTATTTGTGGAATCATACAATACTTGTCCTTTTGTGAGTGACTTATTTTACTTACCGTGATGTTTTCAAGGTTATTCATGTTGTGACGTGTGTCAGAATTTCCTTCCTTTTTAAGGCTGGAGAATAATTCACTTTATATACCACATTTTGTTTATCCATTCATTCACTGTTGGACACTCGAGTTGTTTCTTATTGTTGAATTTTAAGATTTCTTTATATATCCTGGATTTAGCCTAATTTACCAATATTTTGCATTCATGTTATTTATTTTTATTTTATTTTTTATAACGTCTTGATCATATTTTTGGTGTCACTTTTAGGAAATGTTTTCCAAACCCAGGGTCATATGTTCTCTTCTGGAAGTTCTATAGATTTAGCTCTTATGTTTAGATCTATCATCTACTTTGAGTTAAATTTAGTGTATGATGTAAGGGTCTAAATTCATCTTTTTCACTTGGATATTCAATTGTCCCAGCACCAATTTTTGAAAAGCCTAACCTTTCTCCCACTGAATTGTTTTGACACCTTTGGAAAATCAATTGACCATAAATGTAAGGGTTTATTTACAGACTTTCTTTTCTATGCCATTGACCTACATGTCCATCCTTATGCCAGTACCACATAGCCTTCATTACTGTAGCTTTCATATGGTCTTTAAGTATGATAAATTTAAAAATTAAGCTTCATAGCAAGATGTTGAAATTTTCAAATTTACTTTGTCTACTTTAAGACCTTTGCATTTTATATGACTGTCTGCAAACAAAGAGAGTTTTATCTCTTCCTTTCCAGTCTGTATTCTTTTATTTGTCATGTCTTATTGCACTGGCTAGAATTTTTGGTTGAATAGAAATGGTGAGAGCAGACATTCTTGTACTATTCCCAATTTTAGGAGGAAGACATTCAATTTTTGTCACTAAATATAAAGTTAGCTGTAGTTTTTGTTGATGCCCTTTATTGGCTTGAGGGTATTACTTTCTATATTTAGTTTCTTGAGCATTTTCATCATAAGTGGGCATTGGATTTTGTCAAATGCTCTTTCTGCATCTGTTGAAATGTTCATGTGGTTTTGTCGCTTCTTCTATTATTATTATTGTATTGATTATTTGACTTTAGCGTGTTAAACAAATCTTGTATTCCTGGGATAAATCTTACTTGCTCATGGTGCATAATTCTTTTAATATGTTCCTGGATTCAGTTATCTAATATTATGCCAAATATTTTTACACCTATTCATAAGGGATATTGGTCTATAGCTCTTTTTTTCTTGTGATATCTTTATCTGGCTTTGGTATTAGGTTAATACTGCCCTCAATTAATTAGTTAGTAATTGTTTCCTCCGTCTATATTTTCTGAAGGATTTGTGTAGAATTGATATTATTTCTTTATTAAATGTTTATTAAAACTTACTAATAAAGCCATTTCGGCATGAGCTTTACTGTGTGGGAGGATTTTAATTGCTGATTCAATTTCTTTATAATTGAAATTATAATTTCAATTTTTATAATTTCCTTTTATAATTCTATTAAGATTTTGAAATTTTCTTCTTGAATCTGTTTTAGTAATTTATGTCATTCAGGAATTTGACTACTTTGTCTAAATCATCTGATTTGCTTGTACAAAGTTGCTTATAATATTCCCTTAAAAAACTTTTAATTTCTGTAGGGTCTTTAGGTATGATACCAATTTCATTTCTGATTTTGGTATTTTGTGCCTTCTCTGCCTTTTTTTTTTCCCCTTTGTCAGTTTAGTTAAAGACATCAAATTTGTGGATCTTTTTGAAAAACTAACTTTTGGTTTCCTTTATTTCTTCTATTATTTTTCTCTTTTCTATTTGTTCATTTCTATTCTGACCTTAATTATTTCCTACATTGCAGTTACTTTAGGTATAAATTTTTTTCTAGCTTTTTGGGAAGGAAGATTAAATGACTGACTCTAGGTTTTTTTTTTCCTTTTCAATATAAGTGCTCAAAGCTATAAATTACCCTCTCAGCATGCTTTAGCTGAAATCAAAATTTTGCTATGGTGTGATTTTCCAGTTTGCTTCAGTTCTAATTTTTATTTCCCTGTGATCTGTTTGTTGACTCACAATGTTTTATAAATAACTTGAATTTTGCCTTCATACCTACTTGACGCAAGATGTTGTAGGAATGAATTAAGTGAGCAACAGAGTATGTGACTGAAACCAGTTCTGTCTTGAGGTCCATTTTCTAATGCTAGAGGTCACCGTGAGAGGCAGCACAGCTGAGCAGCTATGATCATGGACTCTGAAGCCAGGTCAACGTTTTTGAATCCCATCTTTATCACTTACTGGCTCTGTGGCCTTGAGTAAGTTATTTCATCCTTTATGGCTCCGTTTCCTCACTCTATATCATAAAGTTGCTGCGAGGAATAAATGAGTGATATCTGTTAACACTTAGTGTCTGACATGTAGTATTATGTTAGCTCATTAATAACTGAGCCTAAAGAATCTCTCCCTTTTAACTATTAAGAGTGGCCAGTGGAATTGGATGGAGAAAATCTACAGGCATAGTCAAAAATAAGTTTCTGTGTTCTGAGATTTCTTAGAGAAGAAAGTGTCAGAGCTGAAACCAACACAACTTTTTATTTTAAAGGCATAGTCAAAAAAAAAAAAAAAAAAAAGGCATAGTCTTCTGTGAAGTGTGAATACACATAGGGTTTTTTTTAAAAAAATCTCAGATAAAACAAAAGGAGGCTACCTTTTGTAGCCTCACACAACACACACACACACACACACACACACACACACATGACCATCTTGCTTATATTTTATAGCATGATTAGTATTATGGGAACCTCAAGTATCTGAGGTAGTTGCAGTGTTCCTTTGCGATGTCACCCAAGTCTTTAGGTATTCTTTCCTACTGACTCTCACCATGAATAATTTGTTAGGGTGTCTGTTTCACCACCAAGGTACAAGTTCTCTAAGAGCAGAGACTACAGCTTTTCATCAGTGCCTGGAATATAATGGGTGCTCAATAAATATCTGTTCAATTAATATATGTATGTGAATGAATTAACGTATACTTAAAATAAGCAAACTCTAGAGACATTCACTCCCCTCCAGGCCCTTGTGGGTATTTTCTTTTGGACTGTTTCTTAGAGCAGTCAGTGAAGGAGATATTTCACTGGTTAAAGTGAAAGCGGTCAATGTTGATTTAGGGGGATGAGCAAATTTATGCGAGCCTTTGATGTGTATGAACCCTCCTGTGGCATCTGGAAGAAAAATTATTTTCCAAAATAGTTCCCCATTATAGGTAAAGAACACTGTGGTGGTTAATTTTATGTGTCAACTTGACAGGGCTAAGGGATGCCCAGATAGCTGGTACAACATTATTTCTGGATGTATCTGTGAAGGTGTTCCTGGGCGAGATGTCACGTGTGAGTCAGTAGACTGTGTGGAGATTGCCCTCACCAATGTGGGTGGTCCTCATCCAGTGCACAAGAAGGTAAAGGAAGGGCAAATTCCCTGCCCTTGGACATTGCAGTTCCTGGTCTCAGGGCTTTGGACTCGGACTGAATTATACCACTGGCTTTACAGACAGCAGATTGGGGGCTGTCTCAGCGTCCTAACCATGTGAGCCAATACCTGTAATAAATCTAATCTATCATCTATCTACCTATCTATCTATCTATCTATCTATCTGTCTATCTATCATCTATTATCTAATTTCCTATTGGTTCTGTTTCTCTGGAGAACCCTGACTAATACAAACACATTATGGTTGACTACCTAAAATCTGTTTGACCTCAAGTAATTAGCCTAAGCCTGTTAGTCTAAACCAACTATGTAATTCTATTCTTTCCATGATGGCTCAGGACACACACACAAGCCAATTCTGTCTAGTGAAATGTAAGAGGAATTCTTCTAGGAGGCTGCTGTATAAGTTTCATCTCTGCTGTGAGAAAACCGTGGGTCTAGATACTATTTCTTCTTCTAATGCACATGGTCTTGTCTGGATACACCACCTGGAAGAGCTGCATCAACAGCACAAAGATGAAGCCAGTCGAGCAGGGGCAGAACAGAGAGATGGAAAGAGCCTGTGATGCTAATTGGTGGTGCTATCAAGCCGTTAAATCAAATAACCTGAATCCAGGTCTACCCAAACTTCTTCTTTTGTGAGATAGTAAATTTCCTAATTATTTAAGCCAGTTTGAGACAGAGTTGTGTGCACTTCAGACAAAAGCACCCTTAAACACTAGGAAATATTATACAATCATAGATTATTGTTGGAAGAGAACTTGAGATAAACAAGTTTAAAGCTCTCATTTTAAAAATGAGGAAATGGAGGTCCAGAAAGATTGACTGACTTGCTTAAAGTCACATATAGAATGAAAAGCAGAACCAGGACTGAACCCATTCTTCAGGCTCCTACTTACCACTCTTTCTCTAAAATTTGGTAATATATAATTTCATGGTCAAGAGAAGGGGTAACTAGAGAACAGACATGTTCTGAGTACATTTACCTGTAACTGCCCTCTGGAAGCTTCTGGAAAAACTTTTGCTTTTCTAAACAGATGCAACCTCTTCTTTCTTCTTCCACCTTCTTTCCTTCTGGAAAGAAGACATGATGCCTGGAAGCACTGCAGCCATCTTGTATCAATGAGACACAAAGCCAATCCACTTTAAATGCAGAGTGAAAGGATAGGAGCCTGGGAATCTCCTCACCAGTTCCAGAGTGACTGATGTGAGAAACAGATTCATATTTGTATAAGTTGGGTTTATGAAACTTAAAGACAAAAGCATTCCTAACTGATACTGTTAACCATTTCTTTCATACCACACACATTCCAATAGACTGTCACTGACTCCACCGACCAGAATTCAACTAGAAAAATTTTTAAAGATTATGTGAATTTCTCCCTGCATTTACTATTCTTAAAGTGTGTCTGATTCATTTAATTTTTTTCTTTAGAAAAAAGTTTAAACCTCCACAAAAATTGTAAGAATACAATAGACTCCTATGTACTTTTCATCTAGGTTCACCAATTGTTAGTTTATGTTTTGCTACATTTCTCTCTTTCTCTCTCTGTCTCTATTTCTCTCCCTCTCTCTCTCTATAGATAGATAGATAGATGATAGATAGATAGATAGATAGATGATATAGATATAGATAGATATAGATAAAGATATAGATATCTATATATAACATATGTAATTTTTTCTGAACCCTTTGAGAATAAGTTGCAGACATCTTGAACTTTAACCTCAAAATATTTCTACATGTATCCCTCAGAAACTAGGATAGTCTCTTATATAACTACTATTTAATTATGAAATTCAGGAAATTTAACATTGGTTCAGTACTATTACTAAAACATGGGTCATATGCACATTTCACAAATATCCCTATGCTGTTTATGGTGACTTTTGTCTTGAGGAGAGTCTGGTCCAAGATGACACATTGCGTTTAGTTGTCATATCTCTTTAATCTTCTTTATTCTGGAATGGCTGCTCAGAATTTCTTTGTCTTTTACAAAACTGATTTTTTTTTTTTTTTTTTTAAGGGAACTGGCTGGTCGTTTAGTAGAATTTCCCTCAACCTTGGTTTATCTGGTAGTTTCCTCCTGATTAGA
This sequence comes from Balaenoptera physalus, assembly GCF_965194825.1. Taxonomy (NCBI): domain Eukaryota; kingdom Metazoa; phylum Chordata; class Mammalia; order Artiodactyla; family Balaenopteridae; genus Balaenoptera; species Balaenoptera physalus. The sequence continues at coordinate 18,203,614 of NC_138895.1, read as the reverse complement.
CTCAGGTTACACGTGTTTGGCAGGAATGCACATTGGTGATGCAGCATCCTTCTCAGTGCATTGTGTCAGGAGGTCTGGGCCAGTTTTACCTATTACTAGAGGAGTAAACTTTAATCACTTGATTGCAGTGGAGTCCAGCTTATTCTTATAAATCTACTGCCTAAGCCCTCAGTGGGACAGAGAGTCATCTTTCTTAAGTGATTGGTGGCCTACACGGAGTTGTTCCCATGGTTTCCAGGATAGACTCTGAATTACAGGGCCCTTAGGTAAGGGATGGGTTCAGGATGTTCTTTGGAAGCTGGATTTGGAATAAGTGGAGATCACTCGCTCAAAGATTCAATGAGCCCATTGCCAGATTCTTTTGCAAATTGGTGGAAAAGGGTTAATAAGGACACAGGACATCTGGTTTCCCTTAAGGAGAGTGGAGCTTCCCCCAAATATCACTCCTTTACACCTGAAGAAGTTAAACGGTCCTGTTCCCATGGAATCCTCAACCAATGTAGCCCTGATCTGTGATTTATATAAAAAGTAGCTGTTCCTTAATTTTCCCCACAATGGCTTCATTCTTACCTTATGAACCTGCTTTGTCAGTGTTCGCTTTGATTTATGGAAGGTTTCAAACTCCCCAAATAACTATTCCTTTTCTTTTCATTAAAGTTAATCCCCACAAAGACACTTTCATCCGCTGATTAGTCATGCCCCAGTGAACCTTGTTAACCAGAGGCTAAGTTATTGATGTGTTAAAGATGTAATCTCTAAGTCTTGGGACCACTGAAGAAACCCCAACATGTTATTTGACAGTCAGAATCTCACAATGTATGGCCTCCTTTGAGCAGCCTTGGTCGCACGCGTTCCTTGGGGTCCATAAATCTCTCTGGCCCAACTGCCTGTGAGTGCTGAGTTATTGCGGGGCCGAGTTTAAGCTGCCAACACACACTGCCCTGCACCCCAGGATGTCATTCGTGGTGCCTTCTCCAGACTCCAGTTTCCATTCCCAATAACATGTATTCCGCAGCAAATCTATTACACCAGAAGCAGCGGCTCAGTGTTTCATGCCCTGCCTGTGGCCTTCCTCATAAATTTGCACAGACTTAGAAATCAACAAGACTGTAATTTGGGTGTGATATTGGCCTCGTCCTCCTACCCCTCTTCCTACTTGTTGATTTTGGGTGATATGTATTCTTGGCTTAGCCGTCAGTGAGCCTTATTAGATGGTGACGAGGTCCTATCTGCACAGAAAAGCAGCCTTCGTGGAAATGGAAATGTGTAATAATCCTTCACCAACTAATTTTAAATTTATAGATAAAAAAAGTAAATCTTAGACCTTTTTACATATATGAGGTTCAGTTTGGTCCTGTTAAGGCCAATACTTCTCATCTGGCAGGGCAGTTCATGGGGCTGCTGCATGTTCATGGAGACTTGCATTGTAAGATGTTTAGTGTTAAGCATCTTCAATGCTCACAGTAAGTGGCAAGGGAGACTCCTAGTCATTGTGACAATCTCAAATGCCTGTAGATTTTTTTTCCCCTGCAAACATTTTACACTGTCCCCTGGGAAGAAAGCACTCCACTCCCTGCCCCTAGCTAAGAACCACAGCCTTAAACAAAAGAAAAACAGAGCAGTTGGTACCACCTTTCCAATATATAGACAGAAGACCAATCCCAGGAAAATACATCCTTGACCCTGGCATTAGATCCAAGTTGTTGTTGTTGTTGTTTTTTCAAATAGCACTGATGGTGAACTCCAAATGTTGGCTTGACTTATCTTGAGGCTCAGGAAAAAAGTTGCTTCCTGGCTCATTCAGTTTATTGGCAGAATTCAGCTCCTGTGGTTGTAAGACTGAAGTTCCCGTTTTCTTGCTGGAGGTCAGTCAGGACCTGCCCCCAGCTTCTAGAGACCACTCCTGTTCCTTCTTAGGTGGTTCCTTCCACCTCACACCAGAAAATCTTAAATCTTTCTCATGTGGAATGATTCTGCCTTCCTCTTCTGCCAACAGTTGGAGGAAACTTTCACCGAGATCGATAACCAGCCTACATTCTCTTTATTGAGATACGCCCACTGATCATGAGCTTGGATGTTGGGGCAATGTCAAATTGCTATAAAATTTTCTAATGGCTTACTGTCAATTTCTGTACCTAACTCTTGGAGAACAGGTTCTTTTCTTTTCTTTTTTTTGAATTTTTGAGTTTTATTTATTTTTTATACAGCAGGTTCTTATTAGCTATCTATTTTATACATATTAGTGTATATATGTCAATCCCAATCTCCCAATTCATCACACCACCACACTGCCCCCACCGCTTTCCCCCCTTGGTGCCCATACAGTTGGAGAACAGTTTATTTTCTTAAATAAAAATCATTTAAAAACTTGTTTCAGTTACACAAGAGATAGATGAACACATTCTTCCAAAAACTCAGAGCACTGCTGTGATATTGTAGTTTATAATAAAAGATATATATTTGGTCTTCATCTTTGGTTCTGGCACAGAGCTCCTAAAACCCTTGGAATATTCTAAGTGATGAGAGTGATAAAGGTGTCTGTTACATTAATAAGGTGACTTTTGGAAAGCCGTTGGGTAACCTACGAATGGGGGCTGCTTCCCAGGGGAGCCCAGCATGTGATTAGAGGGTTGCAACTTCAAGTCCCACCCTTGACCTTTGGGGAAGGGAGAGGTCTAAAGACTGAGTGCAATCACCATTAGGCAATGATTTAATCAATCATGCGTCTGTCTGTAATGAAGCCTCCATAAAACCCCAAAAGGACAGGGTTCAGAGAGCTTCCAGGCTGTGAACATGTGGAGATTTGGGGAGAGTGGTGCGCTCAGCACAGAATCTCTGTGTCTCTTCCCACATACCCTGCCCTGTACATCTAGCTGGTTGATCCTGAGTTATATCCTTTAATAATAAACTGGAGATACAGTAAGTAAATATTTGCCTGAGTTCTGTGAGCCGCTCTAGCAAATTAATTGAACCCAAGGAAGGGGGTTGTTGGAACCTCTGATCCCGATTGTCAGAGGCACCGGTAACGACCTGGACTTGCTATTGGCCTCTGAAGCTGGGGGTGGGCAGTTTTGCAGGGCTGCACACTTAACCTGTGGGATCTGACACTATCTCCATGTGCCTAGTGTCAGAACTGAATTGGATTAACTATTTGATGTTGAGGCGCACCCCGACAGATCAGCATTGGGTGCAGAATGGGAACTGCAGACAGCTACCGTCCTCCTCAGCCACCTTCCCCCAATCTCACCACCTTCTCCTCTTTCCAGAAGAAACCATGGTTATGAATTGGTGAATATACATCCAGATCACTTTTAACACCTTACATACATTTATATGCACACCCAGAAAATACATAGTATTATTTCATGTGGGTGTTTCTATACAAATTACTACCACACTGTACATATAATGCGAACGTGGCTTTTATCACTTAGCAATGTCTTTTGAGGGTTATCGCTGTTGATCCATATAGATGTGATTCATTTCTCTGAATGTACCACGCATTGTTCTATTTAGGCATTTCCCCATGTGATACACATCTATAACTTTCACATTTACAAGCAATGCTGCATTGATGGTATAGCAGGTGCCCCCTTGTGCTGAGGTACAGGTGTTTCTCCAGAGAAGCTACCTTGACGTCTAACTGTTGGTCATGGAGTAGGAAATCTGAGTTGCAATATTGTAATAGATACGTTAAACAGCTGCCCCTAAAGTGATACGAACCCACGAATCTACTAAACTAATTAAAGCACTCTGAGGTTTCCCTTTCCCTACATCTTTACCAGCACTGATATTATCAAACTTAAATATTGCCAATCCCATAGGTGTGAACTAGGGCCTCATTGTTTTAATTTATGTTTCCCTGAATTCTAAAGAGACTAGCTCCTTATATGTTTATTGGCCAGTTGTATTGTCTCTTTTAAAAACTGTTTATATTTTTTACCATTTTTAAATTAACTTATCTGTTTTTTCTTATTGATTCATAAGCATTCTTTATATTCTTTTTACTAATCCTTTGCTCGCTACATATGTTGCAAATTTCTCACTGTGTTGCTAATATTTTAACATTGTTAATGGTGTCTTTTGTTGTGGAGAATGCTTTGTTTTGAGGTACTGAAATTTTTCATGTTTTTGTCACCTAGCAGGGTGATAGGACAAGGAGAAACACAGGCATTGGTACCCAAGAACACTTTGAGTTCTCTGTGTTTCTTGCCATTTCTGAGGACTGTGGGTTAACTTCCTCTCAGTTCTGAGCTCCACTGTTTTCACGTCTACCTCCTGATATCATTCTCTTTCCAGGCCAGGGCAGGTCAGCTTGAGCTGGCAAACAGTTCCACCCAGAACCGACGTTGTAGCTCTTGGTGTAGGTCTGCAGCTCCATTTGTTAAGGTCTGCTGGTTCAGTCCCATGTTCCACGTTGGGAACTGCTGGTACTTCAGTCCATAATTTCCCATTTTATAGGAAACCCCAGCCCCTGCTGCTGTCCCAGATTCCACACTGGGAACAGCTGGTGGCAGCTGCAGTTCCCCATTTGTTTGGATTCAGTCTGCCATCCCCATTCTTTGGGGTCTGCTGGTTTAATTCTTTCCCCAGTCCCCAATTCCATGTTGGAAATTGCTGGTGGTGTGCACAAGACCTTCTACTGGCCACTCCACAGTGATGTCTCTTTGGTTAACGCTGGTGTCCCCAGTCCTCTTTCTTCAGTTACTGCTGGTTTCTATTAATGTGCACATGAGGTAAAGGCTATTGCTAATGAAAATCTCGGAAGCCAAAAAGCTGCAAAATTGGTGGGCATAGATCTAGCATTTGAAAGCTGTTAGAAGTGCTCACCATCTAAGTCTAAGACACCCGTGTTGGAATAAGCTGGTCACGAAATAGGTTAGATTGACATGAGATCACCTGTCAACATTAAGAAAATTTCCATGCAACAAGGTACACTGTAAAACACCACACAGTCTCCAACTCAGTGACAAATCCCCCTTAAGAATTAGTTTGGGGCTTCCCTGGTGGCGCAGTGGTTGAGAATCTGCCTGCCAGTGCAGGGGACACGGGTTCAAGCCCTGGTCTGGGAGGATCCCACATGCTGCAGAGCAACTGGGCCCGTGAGCCACAATTGCTGAGCCTGCGCGTCTGGAGCCTGTGCTCCGCAACAAGAGAGGCTGCGATAGTGAGAGGCCCACGCACCGCGATGAAGAGTGGCCCCCGCTTGCCACAACTAGAGAAAGCCCTCGCGCAGAAACGAAGACCCAACACAGCCAAAAATAAATTAATTAATTAATTAAAAAAAAATTAGTTTGGCTCCAAGAGACTCAAAGTCTTAGCTAATTAATTGATTGATTGATTAAAAATAGTATCCTTAAATTCCAAAGAGTTGAGCATGCCATCTTCTGCTTATTTTACATCTAAGAACTGTGGTCCTGGTAGCTGTAAGTATATAACAAATGTCAAAATTTTGCTAAGACAACCTAGAACTACAATGCCCATTATGGGGAATGTTCCAATTAAACAGAATGGCTCATTTAACAAGTGCACTTGAAAGCGAGGGTTCCCAAATTAAACAAACTGAAAAGGATACCTATTTTAATTGGCATGCGGAAGACTCCAAAGGGCTTCAAAACTCCAAAATAGCTTCATTGAAAGATGTGTTGCAAAAGCTAATGAAAAATTAAAGATGTAAGAGGTACCTAAAACCAAAGACTATAAGACTGACATAACTCCTATTGCTTTCCTCTAACCTCCTTTATTTGAGCACTCATTCTAGTAAGTCTCTTGTCTGAATTGCCTTTCCACCCTGAAGATACTATCAAACAGTTACCTTTTTAAAATAAGACCGCTGGAGGATACAAGTTCTCCTCTTCAGGTCTCTTTTACTCTTTGGTCAAAGGCTGAACTAAGGGCCATAGTTAAAGAATTTCCTAAACCCAGGAAGGATCCTCAAAATATTTTGTAAATGGATCATCTCCTGAGATAAGTGGATTCATAAAAAGGCAGAAAACAGGATGGGCGGCCACTGCTTTGAGTGAACTCATGACCATAGCTGAGCACTTTGAGAGGACTTTGGAGGCGCCCCCATATTTACACTACGGGAGGGGGCTCCCATACGGCCCCCTCTGAGAGTTGATGAGTCTCTGAGGGATTTTCTAGTAAACTGCGACATTATTCCCTTAAACAGCCAAGGGAAACTAAAATGAAAATTAATGGAAAACCTTGCCAAATTCTGGTAGATGCCAAAGCCTACAGAGGGGGGTCCTGGGAAAACTGGTAGAAGTCAGCTAAGGGTGGGAATTCTTACCACAGTTGGCTCTCCCAAATCTCTGCGTGTAGTACCCGGTAAAGAGAGAAAAATAAAATATCTTTTGCACCCTCTTTGGGGATACCTCTTGAGTCCATAGGGCTGTCACAAGATATTTAAAGGATTTTTGAAAATGCCTGATAGGAATTTTTTTTAGGCTTTCTCCCCTAAATTAAATGTACCCAGAGGGAAAGAAAAACATTCCAAAGATAAAGCTCTAATTCTTTTGATTTCCCTCTTAGTTGGAAATCTTCTCCCTGACATAAAGAAGCAAATTAAGAATAATGTAGTTGGATGAGCAGTTCAGCCCCTTGATATCATTTAGGCTACAACCCAATTCTTGGAAGAGTTAGAAGCAACTATCTTTACCCTACAAATCTTTGCAAGACCAGAAACGCAGCTCGAAAAACAATTCAAAGTCCACCTACCCTTTTAAACAATTAACCTCACCTGTTCATCGCAAAAGGTTTGTAGATACTGTAAAAACTCTGGCCGTAGGGAACAAAAAGTCCTTCTTGCGGGAACTTTCGTTCTTTCCCTGTGCTTTTGAGATGTAACTATTCTACCTGGTCTTCTCCAGGAACTCTTATCTAGGTCACCTCTTTGAAATGAAAACCTCAGGGAGGTGAAGGAAAACAAAAGGGGGAAATATTATTTGAGATTTAGGCAAATGAACAATCTGTGTCTTCTCCACAAATATTAGCAAAAGCTTTGCCTGAGCAGGGAATCTTATTTCATCTGCTAAAAACACAATTTGAATACAATTTATTTTACAAATAGTGACTTTTGTACCATTGTACCTGATTTATAGCTAAAATCTTAGAACAGAAGGTGTAAGATCTCTCTTTACATTTCCAGACTTGTAATAATTGTAAGAGTCTCTCTGGTGCACTGTATTCCCTCAAAAGCTTTAAATGCATCTTTGCAGTCAGTGACCACCAAACAAATGGTCTCCCTAAGACTGGAACATCAGAAAGGGAATGACGGGCTTCCCTGGTGGCGCAGTGGTTGAGAGTCTGCCTGCCAATGCAGGGGACACGGGTTCGAGCCCTGGTCCAGGAAGATCCCACATGCCGCGGAGCAACTGGGCCCGTGAGCCACAATTGCTGAGCCTGCGCGTCTGGAGCCTGTGCTCCGCAACGGGAGAGGCCGCGATAGTGAGAGGCCCGCGCACCGCGGTGAAGAGTGGCCCCCACTCGCCGCAACTAGAGAAAGCCCTCGCACAGAAACGAAGACCCAACACAGCCATAAATAAATAAATAAATACTTCAAAAAAAAAAAAAAAAAAAAAAGGGAATGAAGAGAATGACCAACTTAAAAAATGTGAATCAAAAGTCATTAGCTGTGAATTCCAAGTTCAGCAAAAACAGAACTTCGGAGTGGTAGCTGGATGTAGCACTAACGCCTTAAATTTTGGTCACATCTCTCAGTTAAGCTGAGAGTTTGATCAAAAGGGGAAATTGTTTAAAAAGGAAACAACGGGCGCAAAATGGAGTCACTCGTGCTAAGTCCCACATGAGCAAACCAAGACTTAATATTATATCTAACCTATTTTCAGTTTCAGCCTCTCCCAGGAATGTGACCTTTAACCAGTCAATCTGGAATTACCTGGTCAGCAGTAGTGAGGTAATCTGCCTGATAGACCCCTACCCTCCCTCAAAGGAAAGTGACCTTCCCTGAAACCATCCACTCTTTGTTAGAATAATTTCCTTGCCTCCTTCTCCTTGGAGTTCCTTTTTATTTTTTTGGCCGCGCAGCATGTGGGATCTTAGTTCCCCAGCCAGGGATCGAACCTGTGCCCCCTGCATTGGAAGCACAGAGTCTTAACCACTGGACCACCAGGGAAGTCCCTGGAGCTCCTTTCTATCTGCTAAGGGCTACTGCTCAATTCATAAATCATTAAATAAAACCAGCTAGATCTCTAAATTTACTCAGTTGAATTTTGTCTTTTAACAATCCTCTGCATTCAATACATATCACTGAAAAAGCAAACACAACTTCTAACTTTATGGAATCTGCATTCTAGTAGGGCCGACAAAACACAGACAACTAAAGAAATACATAAACAAGAGTACTGCTGATCATTAGGCCACAAAGAAAGTAAACCAAGGATGTTAAGAGAATGAGTGGGTACCCCTGGGTCGCCCCTTTGAGTCCAATTGGAGCCAAGAGCTGAAAGATGAGGAAAAGGGGAGAAGTCTGAGGGTCAACAGCCTTGAGGTGGAAAGGATGATGACCGACGATCCCGAAGGAGCCAGCAAGGCGGGGAGGGTCGGATCGTTAGGGGACTGTAGGCCGCAGTACGGAGTTCAGATTTTATTCTACTTGCAGTGAGAAGCCAGGGAAGGGTGAAATAAGGGAAGAACTATATACTGGAACAGGTTCTTACAGCAACACATTTGGAAGTGGATATCTTCTAGAACTGTCATTTACTGCATGGTTTGTTTTTTTTTTTAAATTTTAATATCATTTTACTGTTTTTCCTGTCGCTACCCCCTCCTTCCTCTTCAATCTCAATCTTTCGTAGGAAAGTAATCCCGGGTTAGCAAGAGATTACTGTATTGTTTTTCTTGAAGTAAAGTGGTGAATAAACTCAGTTCTCTTCTTTTTGGACTGTGTGTGGTAGCAGCTTTGCTGGGCTCTTAACCTGAGCAGGTAAAATAGAGTGAGTAAAGACTTCACTTTCCTTTCTCTTGGCTGTGAAATGAACTTAGCTATAATGTGACAAAAGTAGAGTTTGTGCTAAAAGTCAGTGGGCCCATCATCAGTCTGGGGACACACAGTCTCTTCCCTCAGGCTATAGGAGGCACCATGGATCTCACCTTAGATCACCTATTCCAGTTCTGAAGGTATCAATCAGTGTGAGCAAATTGTCAATGGATGTAATTTATTTTATTTAGCCTATCAGAAGCCTTGGCCAGTCTCCACAACTGCTAGTAAAAATATTCTGTTACCATAGATGGGATTAAGTGTCATGTTTGTTATGGATCAGAAATTGACTTAGAAGCAGGAAGCAAAGGATAAGACAAGCTCTGGGCAGAAAAGCACAGACAACAGAATCCTCTATTACCTGTCATTGGGAGGGGTCTTTTAAAAACCACTTTTGCAAACCATACAATGTACGAAGTACATCTTCAGTTTTGCAAAGGACAAAGTTAAGAACTCTGGAATCTGACAGATCTGTCCTTGGGCACATTACTTAACCTGTAAGCCTCATTTTTTCTAATCTGTAAAATGGAAATAACTGTACCTTTTCATTGGGTGATGAGGATAAATGAGGTAACGCATCTTAGATTAGTCCTCTGATAAAACTGTTAGTCTTACTTCTGAGAGGCAAATACCAACCTAATAGGGATGAACTACAGAAAATCTTAATGACACTGTATGTTACGCCTGGAAAATGTGTGTTCCAGAACATATAGTTACCATCTTCATGAAAACTCTGGGTTTCTTCTAGCAACATAAATGTCATCTGGTGGTACCACTTTCACCCAGTGGCCTGAGCTTGAGACCCGGGGCTCATCCTTGGAGGCTCAGCTTCTCCCTCCCCACTCCCACCTTGCTACCAACTCCAAGCTCACTCTGCTCCCCACGTGACAGGTCAGTAAATCGGGAGACGAGGTGTTGAGGCAAGGAAGGCGACTTTATTCGGAAAGCCAGCAGCCCGAGAAGATGGCAGACTAGGGTCCCCAAAATACCATCTTATCGGGGTCTGGATGCCAGTTTTTTTAATAAAATCAGAAGGGAAGTAGAGTAAAAAGGCAGAATAGTGAGGGAGAGGCAGGGAGGAAGTAAAGTAAAAAGGGCCATCAGTCTTGCAAAGCGTCTCCTGGAATAGCCAGCCTTGGAGAGGGGATGTGTTAATTTCTTCTTTCTTGCAGCCATCCACAGGCGGGTAGGGTTCCCTGAGGCAGGCCATTATGTCTGATTATAATAATGAAAGCAACGAAAAGCATAGGCTAAAGTCAAAGAAGCAGATCCAACATGGAGTCAAAATTGGCTCTTCCCTGCTATAACCTCACCCCATCTACTCATCTGGTCTTGTCTCCAAATACTGGTCACTTTTTCTCTCTGCCTTCCAACCCTTGCTTTAGATCAGGGATTGGCAAACTTTTTCTGAAAAGGCTCAGATCGTCAATATTTTTTGCTTTGCCAACCTTATAGTCTCTGCCACAGCTACTCAACCCTGCAGTTCTAGCACAAAAGCAACCATAGGCAATTAAGTAAAAGAATGGATATAGTTGTGTCCCAATAAAACCTTATTTACGCATACAGGTGGAGGGCCAGATTTCACCCACAGGATGTGGTTGGCTGACCCTTGATTTGGACCCCTGTGATCTCTTAAAGATTAGGACTGTGGCCCACCCCCCCAGGCCTCCCTGTAGACCTGATCTAACCTTGTCACTCCCAATTTGAAACTTTTCAATGGCTTCCCATTATTTTTGCAAAGGGTGATCTTGCACCACATCACTAGAATCACTTGAGCTGCTTTTTAAAATGCAGAGTTCCAGACTTTTCTCTGGAACCACTAAAACTGCATCTCTGGGGGACGGGCTGGGAAGCTGGATATTCATGAGCCTCTCACGGAGTCTGAATGCAGCAGTTCTCAAAGTGGGGCCCATGGGTCCCTGAGGGTTCACCACTTGCTTTTGGGAAGTTTGTGATGCAGGGTGGGAGGAGAGCCTCACAGAGAAGGTGATAGCTGAGTTAAGGCCTGAAGGAGGAAGCCACCCTGGGCAGACCTCTGGAGAGAGCGTTTCAGGCAGAGAGAACAGCAAGTTGAAAGCCCCTAGGCTGGTGTGTCTGGTGAGGCAGGCAGTGTGAAGGAGCAGTGAGAGAGAAGGAGATGAGGCCAGAGACCGAGGGACCAGGGCAGATGGAGTAGAAACTTGGCTTTAATTCAGGACAAAATGGGAGCCGTTGGAGAGTTTGAGCGGTCAAATTATGTGAGCTATTCCAGGAATTTAGCCATCTCTTCCTCCTTCCTCACACGCTTCTTTCTTTTCTTCCTCTCTCTCCATCTGAGCCTTTCTCTGTCTCCCCCACTGTGGGCTGCAAGTTCCTTGAGGACCCAGGCTCTGTCTTACCTGCCTTCAACCTCAGCACCTAGCAATGCCCAGGGCCCTCCCCACCCCGTGGACTCAACGGACACTGAGGAAGGTAAAAATGCCTTTGTCTTCCTCTGTGGCTGGGTTCTGATTTTGGTTCAGTAAGAACTTCTTGAGAAAAAAATGCAATCTTTTTCAAAGAAGCATGAAAAAAAATTTTGTTGCCTATGAGCGGCTTAATAAATGCCCTATTTATCTTTTTAAAAAAATCCCACCATGAGAAACACTTTGCCGGAGAACAAGAAATTAACATGCCTTTCCTTTGTGATCACGAATACATCTGAATTAAAAATGAGTGTTTTCCGGAAGCAATTCTGTGGCATTCGAGAAGCAAATCCCGCGCTTCTGGATTGGGTCATCAGGGAGTTTCCCAATTCTCTTTTCCGCTCTTCTCAGAACGTAGCTGGCCCCCCGTGGTTGTGGGATGTCTCCTCCACCTCCCCGGGAGGACCTTTCGGAGCAGCGTTTTCCTCAGCACCATCTGAGGAGGGAGCGAGGCACCGTTTGCATTCACCCCGGGGAGCAGCTTCCTGGCCCAGCACCCCGGCGCTGCAGGCTTGGCGCCCTTGCTCCATGCTGGCTCAACCTCCTCTTCCTCTCAGAGTTGACAGCCAGCCGCCCCAGGATGGGAAACCTAGGACCCCAAGCACACCTGCCTGTGCAAGGCCACCAGGAACCCTGCCCTCCATCCCTTCGCTTCCAAAAAGGACCTAAGGGAAGAAAAATTGCCCACATTCCTTTCCAAAGCTGGAAGCGTAATGAACTCTAACGGAGGCGATCTTAGGAAGAGGAATGTCACGGCTCAAAGCTGTCTGTTCTTTTATCTCTATTTATAAGAAAAAGTCTAGATGGATCTAGGGACTGTCAGACAGAGTGAAGTAAGTCAGAAAGAGAAAATCAAATACCGTATATTAACGCATATATGTGGAACCTAGAAAAATGGTACAGATGAACCGGTTTGCAGGGCAGAGGTAGAGACACAGATGCAGAGAACAAACGTATGGACACCAAGGGGGGGAAAGGGTGGGGGAAGTGGTGGTGGTGGGATGAATTGGGCGATTGGGATTGACATGTATACACTAATGTATATAAAATGGATGACTAATAAGAACCTGTTGTATAAAAAAATAAATAAAATAAAATTCAAAAATTCAAAAAAAAAAAGAAAAAGCAAAAGTCTAATAGCTCCTCCTGCTCTGTGTCTAAGAAGTCATTTCCCTTTGGGACAGCGGTTTTCAGAAGAGCTGACTAAGAGTTTCCTTAGTGCTGGAAGATCTGTAATTCCTTCCCTCTAGGTTGGAAAAAGCAGTATGTTATGAGCCCCAGGGGCAGGGGCTTTGCTATTTTCTGTTTATGTGGTTGGTGCAGGGCCTGTCACGTGGAAGGGACGCTCCATTAATATCTGTTAAATGGAGGAGTGTGAGGTGTTACAGAATTTTAAAAGATTAACTTATTTGCTCCCCAATATTTCCTTCTACCCCATAACCTTGGCTCCACCCCAAGACAGATACCCACAGAGATGCGTTCCTTGCCTCAGGGAAGGTACGATTGGAAAGATGAGACTTGGGGATTTTTGAGGGAATGTGGGGCAGAAACCATTGATTTGGACAAATGCCTTATGAGTTAGTGGAGAAGTAAGGATGGGGGGGAGAGGATGAGCACCCCGCCCTTTCTCCCCCAGCGTTCCTATAAGCCACACCCCAAGTAGAGAGCTGACAGCACACACTTCAGGTATGCTTGAGGAACCTGAGATAGATAAGACCAGTGATCTGGCCTCGGGCTGAGCCAGGAGGAATTGGGTACCAAGATCCCAGAGCAGACATGGCTGTGATGGCCTCACCCGGGAGTTGAAGGATGTTGCCCATGAGCCCGAGGGCAGCACCGAATGGGGACCACCTGCCTCTGTGGACCCAGCCACAGAACATCCCTGGGGCTGTAGGGGACACCCAAATAGCTGGCAACCACCCGATCTGCTGCCTCTCTAATTGCTTAGAGAAGAACAGTGCCTGGCACAAAGCAGGCGTTCAATAAATATTTATTGAACTAATGTATAGAGGCGCTCAATGAATATTTTCTACAAGTTGTTTGAGTACATTTTAACCCACTTTGTGTATGTTACTCATCTATAAAGTGGAGACATTCCAACACCCTCACTGGAGACGAGAGAAATAGCTCATACATTGGTTATCAGCCATGCACCCTACAAGGCATGGTAGGGACCACACTGACACAGAAGACATGCTCCCAGAACCCAGTATTTACTGGCTTGGAGGACAAGGCTTGGGGGGTAAAAGGAGAAAATAAGAAAAATAACTGCGTAAGAGCCAAATGAGGCTGATCATTATTGTCAGAGGAGTAGAGTGTAGGGTGAGATTATGGAGGAAGGGAATATTGAAATATAAGTAGTACTGAAGTGAGAGAGAGGGAATTCCCTGGCCGTCCAGTGGTTAGGACTCTGCGCTTTCACTGCTGAGTTTCGATCCCTTGTCGGGGAGCGAAGATCCCACAAGCCCCGTGGTGCAGCCAAAAAAAAGTGAGAGAGAGAGGGAGAGATTATGGAGAGGAGTAGGGAAGGTATGGTTGGGGAGAGGAATCGGATGAACAAAGAAGTCGAATCAGGAATGAGCATGGCGTGTTCCAGTTGCAATAGACCATCAGTGTGAATGGCTGCAGTGGAGGGTTGATGTCAAGATCTAATCATTAGGCTAGAGGGAGGGGTCAGCCAAACTGTGAGAGCTCTTAATGCCAAGCTAAGGAGTCTGGACTTAGCACAGAAGCAAGACCGGTTACCTCATTTGCAGGGCCCAGCGCAAAATGAAAATTCAGGGTCCCTTGTTCAACAATGTAAACTTCAAGACAGTGCAGCAGAGCCCTGAACCAAGTGCAGCGCCCTCCTGAGCCCACGTGGGGCGCTGTGTGACCACCCAGTGGTACCTCCAGGAAGCCCCCAAGCTGTGTAAGTGTTGAGAGGGCACGGAGAAATTGTGAGCAGGAAAATGCCGGATTAAAGTGATGGGTTAGAAGGACTCGCTGTCGGGTGCTTCCTGGGTGGGTGGGGACAGAAGTGGCAGAGGGATACCTATTAGGAAATCAGTGGACTTGTCAAGCACAGAGAAGCTTGGTGGTTGTAGAAATGGGAAGAGGGGGCGTGTGTGATATGATAGGATGGACCAGTCTCCAGGGGCTTAGGTGGGGAAGAGCCCAGGTCTTCCTCAGTGACGTCACAGCTTGAGCCTGCATCTTGGAAAAAGTTGGAATCATCGAGAGAAAGAGGAAGTGTGAAAAAAGGAAAACTGGTAAGGAGTAAGCAGTCTTAGTCACGCTGATTGTGAGCTAAAGGCGGGCCTCCAAGAAGAAATGCCCTGATGTCCTACTGGCAGTTGAAGATGAGACAATAAAGTTCAGGTTTGGAAATGCAGATCTGAAAGAAGTGAAAAGCGTTGCGTAACTGTTGAGGTTGTGAGGCCATATGCCATTTCTCAGGAATGGCTAGATAAGCAGGGTGCTAAAAAACAGATGAGTACTTTAAAATAATATTTTCTGCCACCGCTGAAAGGAATTGGGCCCTTAGTCATGATGGGGGATTCAGCAGCCTGGTGGAAGGTTTTTCCAATTGCTATTTCCACAGCGCAGTTGTGCAGAATAACAAAATCTGTTTTGATCTTTTGGTGCTATGACATGGTTAAAAAAAAAAAAAAAAAAGCTGAAGTACTGATAAGAGCTTATCAGCATTAACTGTCAAAAGGCCCATGTGACAGGTTCTGCCATCCCAACTCCCCACCTTTTCCTCACTTTTTAATGATCCATTTATTTTTCAGGCAATTCTTTCAGGAATTTGAAAGTTTAAGCAGGGGTTACAAGGAGAACTAACAGGAAATGTCTCATCTTTCCAAGTTTATTGTTGAGAGTGGCCAGATGTCATTTGTTTGTGAGTGGGAAATGGGAAGTTAGATCACAGAACCTGAAATTTAAAACTCCGTGTTTTAAAAAAAAAGGGGGGGGGGAGTGGAGAAGAGAAACACACACAGGGAAGCCACTTTGCTTCCTGTGACTTACGTTAACGGTGTAGGGGTGCAGTGATCCTAGCAAGACGTTGATACGAGAACGTGTTTCACTGTCTGCCGGCATCGCTGTCTTCAAGGTCTGTGTGCGAACAGCTGGTGTCCGCCTGGCCCGCCGGGGTGTTTGTGAGCTCTCTGCGGATCTGCTGTAATTATAAACCCCATGAAGGGCCAGGAATGGAGGCCAGCCTTCTTGCTGGTCTTCATGCCCCAAAATAGAGACTGCGAAAGGAACTTACAGAGTCCTTCAGTATTTAGCACTTACAGAAGCAATTATATTGATTTTTTAAAAATTATATTTGTAGCCTCTGTGGTTTAAACTCTGGGTCAAACACTTCCAGATTGTTCAGGTTGGCTGGCTCACTTCTGGCCCCCTCATCTCTAATTGCTCACTGACTGTCCTGGAAATACCCTCTTCCTAGTCTTTTGCTGTTGCTACAGTGGGCTTTGGCAGGCTCCCTCTCGGCCAGGTGTTTTCCCCAGCAGTTGCCATGGCAGCAACCTACAACAGAGGTTCTGAGGGGCTTGGAATTGACAGGCCGGAGGTGGGGCCTGAGTTCCCTTCTCCAGCCCACGATTTGCTGATCCATCTGTCATCCTCAGAGAGAGAGCACGAAGTCCAGGATTACACTTCCTGAGAAGACGACAGGCTCCAGGCCAGACACACAGACGTAAACTTGGAATTGGTTATTGGATCACTGGGTCCAACATGGGAAACTTAGATGAGTGAGAAGGTACAGAGCACAGGGATCCAACAGCAGCTCAGAGCTCAGAACTTCTTGGTCAATTTTGCAAAGGAAAATGAAAAGAAACCTCCCACCCACCTGCCAGGCTTTCAAGGGCAACAGGGAAGATTCTCTTCAACTCTACCCCTCTCTTCCATTCAAAGTTATTTAGCAGGTTTTTCTCCCTTGGGCCCTGCCTAAGATCCTCAAATCCCCACTTTAGTCTCCTCTTGAGGTTAAATCATTAAGGTTCATTTATGCAAATACTGAACAGGAGAAGCAACCCATTGCCTAAGCTCATCCGCCATATTGGTTACCTAGGCATTTACTGTCAGAGTGCCCGAGGGATGGGAAACACAAGAGGTAAGCTTTTTTTTTTCATTGTGGTTAAATATATATATAGTGTCTGTGTGTATATATGTATATATGTGTATATCTATGCACACACGTATATGTATACACACACATATATACATGTATGTGTATATGTATGTATATGTGTATATCTATACACACACGTATATGTATATGTACACACACATATATACATGTATGTATATGTGTATATATGTATATATGTGTGTGTTTGTATAATAAAATTTACCATTTTAACCATTTTCCAGTGTACAATTCAGTGGCGCCAAGCACATTCACAATGTTGTGCAACAATCACCACTACCCATTTCCAGAAATTTTTCATCAACCCAAACAGAAACTCTGTACCCATTAAACAATAATTTCTCATTCCCCACTCCCCCCAACCCCTGGTAAGCTCTAATCTACTTTCTCTCTCTATGATTTTGCCTATTCTAGGTACCAACAGATAAGTTTTTAGAAATAACTTTGTTGTTTTTGTGAAAATAATACATTTTTTTTATACATGCCCAAGGAACACAGAAATGTACAAAGGAAAATTATATCATAACGTACCATTGTCAACATTTGATGAACATCTTCCCCGACATCTTTGTGTGCGTATAGACTTACAGAACCATAGGGGTCAGATAAATTTGACAAAGATGAGATTATTTAACACATGGGTGCTTTAAGTTAAACATTCAACTTTTCTTGAATTTAACAGAAAAAAAAAGTAATCGAAGGTATTGCCAAACTTTAGATAAGTGATTCTTCACAACAAAAATATTAACTCTGAAAAACTTCCTCTTCATTAGTGAAAACAGTGAATATTTTGGACCTCTTATGATTTGTTGATCGTGTTTCTCAACTTTGGCTGCAGCGAGAGAAACCCTGTGCTGAGTGCCAGGGGTCTTCCTCTGCCTCCTGGCTTCCCCTCCTCCTCAGCAATAAAGCTTCTTGTTAGTTGGATTATCCCTTTTACCTCATCCAGGTGATGGCATTTGCATTCAGAACAGGCAAGTTCTGCGAGTGAGATGAAGGGAAAGCAAGGGGACCCGGGAGGCCTGAGGTTGAGGCGGATGGCTTCATTCCATGGGGCCATACGCTTGGACCTTTCATCATCAGAGCTGAATAATGGTGCTGATGAGGACAGGCAACTTTTCTGAGAGCTGACCACAGGCCAAGCCTTACGCTAATCAACCACCTTCCATGTATGAAGTTCCTCGATCTTTACATCCAACCTAAGATCAATGCAATTGGCTAGATATTTTTATTATTATTTTTGCTGTATGCATAAGGAGTGGAGGCTTGGGGAAGGAACTTGCCCAGGTCACAGAGCTGTAAGACTTGGGAGCCCAGGCAGTCTGACTGTAGAGCTCACACTCTGTGTTCTCTCCACCAACTCTGTAAGGGAACAGCCATTGGATCTACAACTTCAACAAGGGGGCTCTTCCTAGTAGGGAACCGGAAGGTGAGAGAGATGGAAGAGGGGGCAGTCAACCCTTTATGTCGACATAATGTGTCCCCATGATTTATCTATTTGCTCTTCTCCATAATATCCTTATTTGACAGATGAGGGAGAGACGTGTCTTGACTCCTCCATGGGCACAGCTCAGGAGTCAATTCTGGGGCCAAACTCTTTCTATTCTGCTCCCTCCTCTGCTCTGAATGATGCTCCCTGGTCAATTTTAGTTGGGGGAGGGACTTCCCTGGCGGGTCAGTGGTTAAAATTTCACCTTCCAATGCAGGGGATGTGGGTTCGATCCCTGGTCGGGGAGCTAAGATCCCACATGCCTCACGGACAAAAAAACCAAAATATAAAACAGAAGCAATATGGTAACAAATTCAATAAAGACTTAAAAAAATTTTTTTTCTGCAGGGAGAGGGCTTCCTTTAAAAACAAAAGAACCCCTTTTGAATCAACATCTTCTGTTAAGTGCCATATAAAGAAAATTCAAGGGTTTTGTATTAGTTTCTTGAGGCTGCTGGTAACAAATTCCCTCAAACTGAGTGGCTGAAGAAAACAGAAATGTATTCTCTCAGAGTTCTGGAGGCCAGAGTCCAAAATCTAGGTATCGTCAGGCTGGGCTCCACTGAAGGCTACAGGCGAGGATACTTTGCATTGTGCATCCTCTGGTGCTGCTGGCGATCCTTGATGTCCCTTGGTTCATAGACGCATCACTCCAACCTCTGCCTTTATCTTCACATGGTCCTCTCCTCTCTCTCTTTTTCTTTTTTAATTTTTAATTTTAATTTTAATTAATTAAATTTTTTGGCCGTGCCACTCAGCTTGCAAGATCTTAGTTCCCCGACCAGGGATCGAACCTGTACCCCTGCGGTGGAAGCACAGAGCCCTAACCATTGGACCGCCAGGGAAGTCCTTGAAAAAATATTTTTAGAAAATTAACTGAGGTCTGGTCTAAAGGTACATTGATGGTCTGAGGCTTGAGGTCTCCAGGTCCCCAGGAAGCTGATGCCAGTGGACAGATTCTGGTTTTACTTTGTCCAAGAGACCCTTGCCCACAGATCCTCTGCCATATTAATCCCTAAAATTCTCCTTTTCTTTCCTTTCTAGTCCATCTCATACCAAATTTGAAGAGGCTTAAAATGGGTCCTTTTTTGGTACCAAAGAGTTTCTCTAGCACGAAGCCTTTTTCATCATCCTGTCTGACTCAGAGCCTATCCCCTCCTTGAATCCTTCCCTACTCATCCCAGGCCTCAAAACTCAAGCCTTCCTCTGAAATCCCAAAGGCTTTATTGCTATGCTGCCCACCAGCACTTAGCACACACCTCACCGCTGATGCTGGAAGACAGATGATGCAACGTCTTGTCTCCCTGTATCTCCCATCTGGATGTGAGCACGACGGGGTGTGAGGTCAGTGTCGCTTGAATGACACCTGAAGCCCCCGGTGTTCCTGGAATCCCCCAGATCAACAGGAAGACACTCCTCAGAATTCAACAGCTTCAGAAATTTAATTCATTTCAGAATAGTTGTCTTCCATTGATTTTTATTTCCTCAAAACTGGTTGTAGAAATCCCTGACTTTGCTCTTTTTTAAATAGCCCACTGTTTGTCTTATTATTTGGACCCCATCCTTGTTTTCAGAAAAAAATGTAAAGCCTCACATGCTGGGATTTGACACCTCTTTATCTGTGACTAATGTTGTAGTCAGAGAATCAGTGTGTTAGGCACTACTAGTCATGCATTGCTTCTTCTCAGCTCCTTTCTGCTAGGAAATGAAGCAGAATTCTTCTACAACCCCCGTGCTTGGTGCTCCCACCACCCAGCCTTAGTCATCACCAAGTGCATGACCCTTCCTCGGCAGTCCCTGCCAATAGCTCACACTGGACCAACCCAAGTCAGGCACTGCTCACCTGCTTTTACGTGGAATTTTTTAAAAATTGAGATATAATTGACATATAACTGTATTAGTTTCAGTTGTACAACATGATTCAATATATGTATATACTGTGAAATGATCACCACAATAAGTCTAGTTAACACCCCTCACTATGCCTAGTTACAAACTTCTTTTTCCTTGGGATGAGAACTTTCCGGATCTACTGTCTCAGCAACTTTCAAATATACGGTATTATTAGCTATACTCACCATGCTGTACATTATATCCTCAGGACTGACTTATTTTATAACTGGAAGTCTGTACCTTTTGACCCCCTTCACCCATTTCGCCCATGCCCCCCTACCCACTGCCTCTGGCGACCACAGATCTGTTTCTATATCTATGAATTCAGGAGGTTTTTTTGTTTTTGGTATTTGGTTTTGGGGTTTTTTAGATTCAACATGTAAGTGAGACTATATGAATTTTGTCTTTCTCTGTCTGACTTATTTCACTTCGTGTAATGCCCTCAAGGTCCATTCATTTTGTCACAAATAGCAGGGTTCCCTTCTTTTTATGGCTGAATAATACTCATATATATATTATATATATAAAAATATATTATATATATTTTATATATAAAGCATATATTTTATATATATATAATATATATATTATATCTATAAAGTATATACTTTACATATATATATATATAAAATTTTCTTTAGCCATTCATTTACCAATGGACCCTTAGGTTGTTTCCACATCTTGGCTATTGTAAATAAAGCAGCAATAAATGGTGATGCAGATATATTTTTGAGTTAGTGTTTTGGGGGGTTTTTTTGGATAAATACCCAGAAGAGGAATTGTTGGATCATATAATAGTTCTATTTTTACTTTTTTGAGGAATCTCCATACTGTTTCCATGCTGGCTGCACCAGTTTACATTCCCACCAACAGCGCGCAAGGGTTCCCTTTTCTCCACATTCTCACGAGCATTTCTCTCTTACCTTTTTAAAGTAGCCATTCTAACAGGGGTGGGGTGATACCATTGTGGTTTTGATTTGCATTTCTCTGATGATTAGTAACGTTGAGCCCCTTTTTATGTACCTGTTGACCATCTGTGTGTCTTTTTTGGAAAAATATCTATTCAGACCCTCTGTGCATTTTAAAAATTGGATTGTTTGGTTTTTTGCTACTAAGTTGTATATGTTCATCATATATTTTGGATATTAACCCCTTATCAGATATATGATTTACAAATATTTTCTCCCATCAATAGGTTGCCTTCTCATTTTGTTGACAGTTTCCTTTGCTGTGCAGAAGCTTTATAGTCTGATATAGTCCCAGTTGTTTACTTTTGCTTTTGTTGCCTTTGCTTTTGGTGTCAAATCCAAAAAAACCATCACCAAGATTGATGTCACGTGGCTTACCATCTGTGTTGCTTTCGCATGAATTTAATCCTCTCAACAGGGCATTGTATTACTGTCTCCATTTTAAAATGAGAACACTGTGGTCCTGAGAATTTAAGTCACCTGCCCAAGGCCACAGAGTTGGACCAGGACACCTGGCCTTGGAGTCTGTGCATCTGACCACTGTTGGCACTGCTGCTTGGCTCCTGACCACTGTGTCAACCTGCTGTGTCATGAACCCAGCCCCCTAAGGTCACACTGCGCCGTTTGAAAGAGCTAGTGGCACCTCAATGACATTCATCTGAGACGTTGTGATGTGGAGCGTAAAATACAACACATCTCAGTTAGTATGACTAGAATCCCATGGGTTAGGATGCAGACACTGTTTTTATCCCTATTCTACTCATGAGGAGATTGTAGGTTTGAGTGACTTGACTTGTACAAGGTCGCCCAAGTGGACACAAGATTTGGGGGTAGGTGATGGACACAAGATTTGGACCCAGCTCGCCTATCCCTAAATTGACTGTTCCCAGGAACATACTTTCCCACAAATGCTGGGGCAGTGCCTACTTGGTCTGCTTTGATCACCTTGACAAAGCTCATTTCTCCCAAAACATCTTTTGCTGTCCTCTTGTCTGAAATCCCTTCTCCCTGCCTGTGCCGGACTCCCGACCCTGCAGGACGTCCTCCCATAAAGGCAGGGTTCACTCTTTATTCCCAGTACCTGGCCTGGAGCAAGGTGCTCACCAAGTGCATGTTGAAAGAATGGGTGGATTTGTTTTGGGTAAGGAGCTTTTCCCAGAAAATCCCAGTTAACATGCAAATGCGTTGCCTGGCAGATCCACCTGGAATTTATTGGTTTCCTTCCAGGGGTTTTGAAGGATGACTTGATAGGATTAAAGGATAAAGGGAGGGGAAGACCTTGAGTTTAGGGAAATGACCAAGGAAGAGAGGTGGGCCCTGGGTAATTCAGGTATAGGACAGGGACCATGAACGCTGTGGAAGAGGGAAGAAGTGGTCTTGTCCCAGGGGTGGGATAGGCCCCACCCTCTTCAATGTCTGTCGCCCTGGGCTGGCTGGTCCTCAGGACCCCGTGAGTCTGATTACCTCCACAGACAATGGATGGGGCCCACTGGCGGTTCTTCCCAGTTCCAGAAAAGGGTTCAGATTTCCCCAAAAGGGTCCTGGGAACAAGCTCAGTTACAAGCCCACTTGTCCTCTCATATTGTCAAAAGTCTCTCTTCCGGGACTTCCCTGGTGGTCCAGGGGGTAAGACTCCGCGCTCCCAATGCAGGAGGGCCGGATTTGATCCCTGGTCAGGGAACTAGATCCCGCAGGCATGCCGCAACTAAGAGTCCACGTGCCGCAACTAAACGATCCCGCACGCTGCAACGAAGACCCCACAACTGAGACCCGGCGCAGCCAAAATAAATAAATCAATATATATATTTTAAAAGATATCTATTAAAAAAAAGTCTGTCTTCCTCTCATAGAACAGCTAATCATGAAAGGAGAGGCAACATCCAGCATCATGGGACCCAATTCTCACCCCCTCCCCACGTTCATCAAGGAGCTCTGCCCACCCCATCTTCAGGCAAATTTTCTCCCCATGCACGGAGATCGGATCATCCTCTACCGCTGGTTCCGTGGCTTATCTTTTCCATTCAAACATATTGGACGTCTTTCACTGTCAATTCACATAGATCTGCTCTCATCTTTCAAAAATAGTTTCACTGTATTTCATCACACGACATACCAGACATACCACAATATACTAAATCAGTCTCCCACTCATGGACACAGTTGCTTCCAACTTTTTGCTGTTGCCCGTAGTGCTATGATGAACATTTCTGCATACAGAACAGCCTTGTTTTTGAAAGAGATTCCGTGAACGACTGTGCTTTCTTACCATGGCTTTTACTGAGTCTTAAACCCAGGTTGGAGCTGTCCTCCAAGCCATGCCAGGCAGCGGATGAATCATTTCAACAGTGTTGCTGAGGAACGTCAGTGAGAATCTGGACTCCGCAGAATGTCTCCCCTGGGCCGCCTCACGCCTCCCCTTCTGGGCAATGGAAGCACCCCGAATCATTTTCTGTAATGCCAAACGAAATCCCCAGATAAGACGGACACACTCATGCCTCACAGAAGGCGCTCCCCGACTCCCACGGAGATAAAGGGATGAGTGCTTTCTTAATCAGAGTTCATGGTTGTCCAAGGCCCTTGAGTGCTGCTAAATCACCTCTCTGGGCTCATTGCTGCTGCTTCCGCAGCCAGACTCAGCACTTCCTAGAAAATCGTCATTCCGTTTACTCTTTATTCTTGGGATGGATTATGATGTCCCATAAACTCTCGCAGCATTAAAGGTAGTTTTTCAGTAAATCTCATGAGACGTCTACATGAAGCGGAAAAGATGTTCTTTATTTTATGTTTTCTATTTCTGTGCGGAGACTAAGAATCCATAGCTCCATTTGCAGATAGTGACAAAAGCCAGCAAGAGACGATGCCAGCGAACCCCATGCTGCTTTACAATCCTTAGCATTAACTTGCTAAAAAGTCAGTGTAGGGGTGGGGATCCCCAGAGACAGGAGAGCCGTTCGCCCATCACACATTGAAGTGTACACGTTTCTCATACTTGTCATTTACAGTCTTGATTTTTGCCACTTCCGTGAACCCGTTGCAACATTAGTTCCTACTATTTTTTTTTTTTTAATTTTTAATTTTTTTGCCTTACTGCATGGCTTATGGGATCTTAGTTCCCCGACCAGGGATCGAATCCGGGACCCCTGCAGTGGAAGCGTGGAGTCCTAACCACTGGACCGCCAGGGAATTCCCCTTACCTTACTATTTTTAATGACTTTTTAAAACATAGCTTCATCCTAATTAATATCTTAAATAATAGGTTTGGTGTGCTGGTTGTATTTTTTCTAAAGCATATTAAAATTAAAAATATTGCATATCAGCTAAAATGCTCTGGAGTCCTAAACAGTGGCATACTTTGATGAACACTGGGCTGGATGGGGTCCCAAGTTCCAGTGTCTTCTAAGGTTAACAAAGGCTCGGGAATTCCCTGGCGGTCCAGTGGTTAGGACTCTGCGCTTTCATTGCTGGGGCCCGGGTTCGATCCCTGGTTGGGGAACTAAGATCTTGCAAGCCAGGGGGCCAAAAAAAAAAAAAAATAATAAGGTTAACAGAGGCTGAATACCATTCAGACATCGAAGCACTGCAGTGTCTATTTGCATTTTTATGCATTTTATGTGCCACAGATCTAGAAATTGAGGGTTGGGAAAGATGGAGAGATGACCTACTTTTGACAGGCAAGGCAGCTAATTGGAAAAGGTGTGAGCTTTAGAGTCATGCCTAGTTACAAATCTTGGTGGCATCAGACAAAGTTCTTCATATGTAAAGAGGGCATATTAAAAGCCACTTTATAAAGTGGGGCAAAGATGAAATGAGATAATAAACACAAAGTGCCTGGTGGAAGGAAGGTAGCCATGCCCAATGGCGGTCAGTGTGACCTGCAGTGCAAGTCCAGATGTGGTAATCACCCAGGTGCAGACACATCCAGCCAATGGCGAGATGTGTCTATCCCAGCAGGACCTTCTCAAGATTAAATGTAAAATCAGCAGGCTTCAAAAGAGGTTTCAAGTAATGGGAGGGGTCAAGCTCCCAAGGCTTAAGATAAGAAAATGGGACACAACCATAAACCCATTAGGAGGTGCTTGGAAGGCATCCCACCATCGAGAGCTTCCTTTGATTACTGGAAAGCAGCACAAATAGTTCTCTCTAATACCCAGGGTTTTGAGCCTCCTGTGAGAACCCACAGGTGATTCAGGGGCTAGAAAATGAGGTGATATCATTTGATATTACTGGGCATTGCTCCTGCAAAAGGGAAAGATGGGGTCCAACGTGAAAATCTTTAAATGGGAAAACGCAACAGAGCTTCATGGTAAATGATGTGGGCCCTAGACCTGATGCCTCGGTTTGAATCCTGCCTCTACCAGCTACTAGCACTAGAACAGCAAGTGCAAAGGCCCGGTGGCAGATGTGTGGCTGCGTGTCAGGGGAGAGCAAAGAGGCTGACGTGGCTGGAGGGAACTGAGCAAAGGGCGGGGAGCTGCAGGATCTGGAGCCCTGCACACCCCCAGGAGGCGGCGCTTACAGAGACCACGACGGGAAAGGTGGCCCCCACATGTGGCAGGAGCTGGGCGAGGGACATGAGGGCTGGGAGGAGTTCCTGTAGGACCTCGAAATCCATTGTAAGGACCTTGACTAGTGCTCTGAGATGAGAACATATTGAAGATCTGTGAGCAGAGGAGGGCGTGATCTGACGTACTCTATTTTGCCAGGTTTATCTTAGCCATATCACGGAGCTAGGGTCTATTTCTCCAGCTCTAAAAGAGAAGTCAGGATATGGTGGTTTTAATACTGTAATAGCAAAAATTATCCAGCTTCTTGTTCCTAAAAGGGAAAATATTACAGGTTTTCTAGTCCCAAGTAAAAGAGTTCACTGCCGAGTTCGGAAAGCAGAAACAGAGGGGAGCGGATGACCTCAGGACATTGAGGCCTGACCTGAGCCAATCGTGGGATCTTGGGCCAATGACTTAACCTCTAGGGATCCCCAACTTCTCCAGCTGTACAATGGGGATAACAGTATCTGTCCACAGACCTGCTGGAAGGAGCAAACACACCACATGGGAAAGTGCCCCAGGCACGCGGTAGGTCCTTTGAGCTGTGTGCCAGGACTAGCCAGCATCTGAGTGTTATTAAGCTGGGACTTCTTCTTTCCTTGACTTCAGGGATTAGGGGCACAGTGAGGAAGTTGTGACGATAAACAACATTTTTTTTAGAATTAAAAAAAATATATTTATTCATTTATTTTGGCTGCGCCAGATCTTTGCAGCACGTGGGATCTTCGTTGCAGCACGCGGATTCTTAGTTGCGGCATGCATGCAGGATCTAGTTCCCTGACCAGGGATCGAACCCAGGCCCCCTGCATGGGGAGTTTGGAGTCTTACCCACTAGACCAACAGGGAAGTCCCGATAGACAACATTTCTAGCTGGCAGTAGCAGGGGACCATGGTAACCATATGAGATGGCCATTCTAGATTCATGAACACTGGTGGAGTGTGGCAGACCTTCAGACTCTTTTTGTTTGTTTGTTTTGTTTTTAATTAATTTATTTATTTATGGCTGTGTTGGGTCTTCGTTTCTGTGCGAGGGCTTTCTCTAGTTTTGGCAAGCGGGGGCCACTCTTCATCGCGGTGTGTGGGCCTCTCACTCTCGCGGCCTCTCTCGTTGCGGAGCACAGGCTCCAGACGCGCAGGCTCAGTAGTTGTGGCTCACGGGCCCAGTTGCTCCGCGGCATGTGGGATCTTCCCAGACCAGGGCTCGAACCCATGTCCCCTGCATTGGCAGGCGGATTCTCAACCACTGTGCCACCAGGGAAGCCCGCTTCAGACTCTCTTAAGCTGATGTAAGTTTAGGTGCAGTGATATTTATTGTCTCTTTGAGCAGGGGGTGGAAGAAACAAAGAACATTCAGGAAAACCAGGAGGGGTATCAGGCATCCCCGTTGCCCGCCTCTGTTATATTTTGCTCCTCTGTGCTGGTCCTCTGTCGTCCTTAACACCTTCCCCGTGGTGTGAGGTCTGCCTTCCCTGACCCACGTGGGCGTGGTGGTACCGGGTGAGGGGGTGCGAGGGCTCCGCACCAGCTGAGCAACCACAGCTCTCACAGAAGATGCGCTCAGAGGTGGTGCTGAGAAAACAACTCTGCTTCCTGCAGAGACTTCAAAAGCCCACACCCCGTCTACCGCTGCACATTTTTGCAGCTGAAGGAGAAACTGTTGGAAACAGGAGTTTCCCTGATGTCATTGGGATGAAGCCGACTGTTCTCGCAGAGACATCAGGGAGTTGGCTCAGGAAGGGCAGGGTGGGAAGTGATGCAACGCTGGACAGAGGCTCTGGGCTCTTTGAAAACGGAGGTCAGGTGGGGCCCCGGGTTCTGAGCTGACTGCCTTTCACCTGCACTTAATGGCAATGGAAAGTTCTAGTCCCAGGAATAGAGGGTATGGGGAGCAGAGGTTCAGAGAAAGGGATGAGCAGGGCAGGGAGAACTGTGTGAGGGCCTCTGAAATCTTCCTCTCTCCCCTCATCCTACCCTTCTCCATCCCAAAAGAAGAAAACCTTTGTCCTATTTACTCCACTTGGTGCTTTCAATTCCCAATTTTATTCGGTTCTTCTAGGGTATGTTATCATCCCAAGGAGAATCCTTTAAAGATGCTTGGAACACTGAAAGGAACCAGAGCTCCTTGGAAAAATAGCTGATTTCTGATTAGGGCAGGAAATGTCCAAGATGAACCTCCACGATTGTGCCAGAAAGCAGGGAAGCTATCAAAAGCTGGCCCGGGAGCCAGGTGGAGAGTTCTACTGGCCAAAGATGGGAAATTTTTAGCATCAAAAAGAATAATGACTACAAGGTATTGAAAGCTGGAAAATACAGAAAACTCAAATTTCATAATGATTAAAAAAAAAAAAAAAAAGACTCCTTATTGGTCACTATTAGAGATTGTTTGGGTACCAACTCAACTCTCAGAAAACTGATAGAAATAAGACTATCCCACCTTTCCTGCATGAACTGTATCTCAGAGTAGCCAAAGAGCTGGTACGGTAAAGTTCATCTTTACGACAAAATTCTCCCTAATAATAAGGAATAATAGAATTAGAAAATCATGACTTTTGCAACCCCTAATAAGATAATGGATTTAGAAATGATCATCAATGGATGCTAAAACTATCTAGTGAAAGGTTGACAGGGAACTTTAAAATAGGAAATCTATGACAACACCTACAAAGTAAACAAGGTTCATACGCTGAATTTGGTTGTTATATCTGTCTTCAGAGAAGTATGAATAGCTAGTTATAATAAGACATTTTTGAAACAATCTGGGAAATTTGAATAGTGGGACTGAGTATTAGATCATATTAAGGGTTTATTGTTTATTTTGTTAAAGGTGATAATGGCATTATGGTTATGTTTTTTAAAATATGCTTATCTGTTAAGGGCACATACCCAAGTTTTTGTGGGTAAAATCATATGTCCTCTGGTATATCCTTTAAAAATGATCAGAGCAAAAACGTGTGGGGGCTGGATGAGACCAGATTGACAAAAATGTTGATTATTGTGAAACTAGATGACGAGGAGGTAGGAGTTCATCATATTCTTCTCTCTGCTTTTTGTATGTTGAAAAGTTCTAGAATTTAATTATAACTAAATAATATTTATTTATAAAATATTTATAAATAATATACAATACTATATTTAATAATACATTTGAAATATATGATATATTTTCTATAATAAAAATGATAATGATTTTTTAATGTTTCAGAAGCTATTTTTATTTTCAATGCTGGGGAAAGGTAACATGTGGATTGGTTTATCAGGTGAAGGTGCATGAAATCTTAGAAGGCAGAGTCCAAAGAAAATGGGAAAGAAGTCTGGCGAGATGCACACCCACCCCTGTGGGTACCAGGTTGTCCCTGGGTTTCCCTTGAAGAGTGCAGCTGGACCAGGGCCAGCTCAAAGGCACCAGATTCCTAAGGTGTGAAGGAGGGTTGGTAGGACCTGTAACCATCTAAGAAGACCGGAGGCCAGCTAGGGGGTCTGCCTGGGACACGCCAGCGGGTCTGCCTGGGGCCCGCCAGCTCAGCATCCAGACAGACCTCACTGGTGGGCCCCAGGGTCTGGAGTCTGGGCTGTTATTGGTATATCTGGAGGTACTAGGCCCTAAGTTCATGAAATAGAATGAATAATCACAATTTCAGTTTGTTCATTTACAACGAGCTGAACCATCAAGGATCAGATATCCGTGGCCACTGAACAGCATGTTATGGGGAACCAACACCCAGTGGGAGAAGATGGCGGTGGCTGGTTTCATCGGGCTGGGATACTTTCCGATACATCTGTCTCCACCAGAGGGAAAACTGCCCCAACAGCTGCCCATGACTTCCTTTCTGGTATTAAGAGAACAGGGCCAGAAACATAGCCATGTGTGCCTCTGATTTCACCTGTTGTAGGAGACCCCTCCTGGCCACCTAACCCTCTTCCTTTCTCCATATCTTTAATCAGGTCATGGTTGAGCCATTCCATCTCCTTAGAGGAACTTTCCCTTGTTATTTTATTTTATATCAGGTCTGAGAGGGTAAACCCATTTCCCCTTCCTGAGTTCTGTTAGGATTACTCATGTTGCCCCTTCCAGGTCTAGACAAGGATGGTACTAAAAATTAACTTTACCCATGATTTCTGTAGCCTAACAGTAAAGAAAATGGGTTCTGGAGCCGCACAGAGACTGCGTTGGCACCCCTACCTCAGATGTCGACCAATTGTGTGACCTTGAGCAAACAGCCCCTCTAAGACTTGGTTTCTTAAAAATGCAACACCCTCGACATTACTGTGAAAAATGGATTAAATAGAGCATCTGGTAAAGTGCCTGCCGCCTAGTAGGTGCTTGATAAATGATAGCTGTAGTTGTTGTATTATAATTATGACTGCAGTTTAGAGTCGACCCTGACATTACTTTTGTTCACAGGGGCTAAATTGAATGCCAAAACTAGGAAGCTTAGACATGCTTCCACACTCCAAATGCAAACCTGGGTTGTTTCTCGATGGATTTAAAAGTGGGACCGAGCTGTGGAATACAGGCTAATCCCATAAACAAGGTATATTTGACATGTCCACTCTGCTTGTTTCTCTGATCTAGCAACTCCAGAGTGCTGCAGGTGAGGTGGAGGGGACACGGAGAGGGCTAACCTTGAACACAGTGGTCACTCGCTACGCTTGGAGTTAGCTTGTAGGCTCCCACCTCTTCTGGTTCCCCAGCAACTTGCATCCCTACCTGTCCTAAGACCCCACCATGAAGCTGTCTCCTGCCCCAGCAGCCTCCTTGGCAGGATGGTATTATTGACTGATAACGCTTAGTAGATCACTCTCGAAGGGACATGTGCTTTTGAGCTCAGCATAAAACCCTCACTTAGCTCAAAATAGCAAACGTGGAACGATTCGTGTCCGAATCCCCAAGTGCCTGGCACCTAGTAGGTGCTCAGTAAATATTTGTTAAGTGATTAACGGAGGGAATTTCAGGCACTGTAGTGAATGGCTGAGGGACATGCTTTAGGCCTGGGGACTTTCCTGGGACCATTCCAATCACTCTACAGAGGGTGGTTTCCTGTTCCAGTTACTCAGAAGGCCAGCCCTTAGGAAGGGCACCAGACCAGTATTTCTTTAAGGGCTGAGGCAGATTCCAGCCTGAGCTGTAGGAGATTTCCTGCTTCATGGTGCTTTAGATCCATTAAAGCTGCTTTGGTGGATGGGTTCCCAGTGGGAGTGATAGAAAGCTCACCATTTAAGTCATTTAGGCTTTGGCTGCCCAGGCCTGAAAAAAATGCCCTTGGGACTGATCCTGAAATGCCTGAGGGTAAGTTAAATGGCTTAATAGATCCTGGCAGCTTCAGAAAGGACTAATGGTCCCCCATTAATTGGGTACATACAGTGAAGATGAATCTCTGAAAAGGTATTTCAGATTTGCCTGTTCAGCTCTCACTGGCTTCAGAGCATTACATCAGTCGACCCCCAAACTGATGCTGATTATTAATGACGTATGAATGCTTGATATTCGCATCGACCTCCATACTCCTCATCCTCTTGCTCGTCCCCTCTGCAGACACGGAGTGAATGCCTACACGTGCCAGGCATTGGACCAGGGCCTAGAGACAGATGACGTCACTATCCTTGTCCCCATGAACCTCGATTCTAGAAGGCAGAGGGTGAGGATGAGAAACAAGGAGACGAGTGCCTTGTTAGGGGCAGATCCGAGAAAGGCGCAAAGGAAGGAGGCGTGGTCCTGCCTGGGGTGGCGGGTGGCAGCGACGTTACCGGTCGCTTGGGGCCTGGAGGAACGTTCTGGGCCTCTGAGGTGGGCAGGCAGGAGAGGGGCGTCCTGGGTGGGGGAGCAGCGCGCCCACAGAGCCTGAGCGCATGGCTCGCTAGGGTTTGGGAGTTGCAGGGGGCACACACGAGCTGAGGGAGGGAGTGCGGGCTGGCAAGGAGGACAGGGGGGCTGCTGAGGAGTCTCTGCTGGGACTGAGTCCCTGGAAGACCGGGAGCCAGACATGCCAAGCGCAGCTTTGGGCAGAGAAAAAGACGCAGACCAGGGTGAGCAGGACGCACGCGGGAGGGGGCGAGATCAGAAGCAGGGAAACCCCTTTTAAGGGTCAAGGATGCGAAGCACGGTTTAAATTTTTGCTGCTCTCTCTGGGTCTGCTCACTTAACCTCTCTGAGCTCCTTCCTCAAGTTGGAGAACAAATGATAAGATATCTAAAAACGCGTTATCTCAGACGCTTTGGTTGTAAGTGACCGAACGCCAACTTGAACTGGCTCAGGCAAAAGAAGAGTCGGTAGGAAATCTCATGTTTCGGGGGAACCCTCAGGGCGGTGGGAATGCTTGCTGCTGGGAGGCTGCCTCCCCTTCTCACTCATTTCTGCTCCCATTCCTCCACGTGGCACGGAAGCATGGCCAGCTGCTACTGCCACATCGGATCTCAGTGCTTCCCCACCGGAAATGCCTGCAGCTCTGCTTTTAGTTCCACTTGGACAAACCCTGGAACTTTTGGCCAGGCTGGTGCAGGGTACTATTCCACTGAGGAACAAGGGGTGAGATACTGGAAAACAGTGGTACCTCCCATTCAAAACTCAGGGTTGTAGCTTGAGGAGCATTTCGTAAAAGTATGGGTGCAAGGGGGTACAATTCCTAGAAAAAGAGGAGAGATGCTGGGCAGAAAAACCATTAGGACAGCATTACAAAAATACTTTGTAGATAGAAGACACCATGCAAATATAAGACATTGTTCACACTCTGAGAGTGGGACTTCTTCGGGTTCATCTCTAGATTCAGTGTTTAGAATAGGTACTGACACATAATAAGGACTTCATAAAAAATGGTATGGAGTTATTAATAGATACCAGCTATTGAGTTAGGAGAATTAGCAGATAGCATAGATGCAGGGGAGTCAAACTTCATCAGGGATTAGGTCTAAAGTCTACATGTACTGTGGAAATGACATGTAATCAATATAACCCTTAAAACCCTACCCCCTACTCCCCCCCTGCCCCCACCCAGGGAGACACCATATTGAAAAACCACAGACCATCTCTCAGTAAGTTTAACAGAATTGTTTGCCCTCCAAGTTGGAACAGATCACTGTTTCCTTTGGTTAAACACCAGATGGTTTTTATTTAAGAGTGAAGCTTTATGAAAAAACTACATGAACCTCAGAGTCCCATTCAGCATGGTGAGATGCTCAGGACGGGACAGCAGATTTCCTTCTTCCATCTCATGCTTTCCCTGGATGTGGACTCACTGAATGCAATGGCAGGTGGAATTGCTTGCCTTATGTCATTGTTATTTTTATTATTCTCAGTGTTACCGAGAATTGCTGAACAAATGTAGTTAGAATTATGTAAATCAAATAAGTGTTTAAGTGTCCTATTCTCTCATTTATTTATTTGTATACGGTCTGGTGTTCATCTACTAGAATGTGTATTCAATGAGTTTGAAAGCCTGTCTGCCCTGTTCACTACAGACTCTCCAGCAGCGTTTGGCACAGAGTAGGACCTCAGTAAGTACGTGTTGAAGGAATGCTCCTATTGCACGAGGCGCAATGCTTGGTACTGAAGAGGTAGGGGGCGGGGAGATAAAAAGACCAGTGAAACTAGCCCTTCCTTCGGGGCATAGTCAATCTAATAAAGGAGATAAGCTATGAAGTGCCTGAAAAGACAATAGTACCAAGCAGGAAGTGTTCAATGTCAATGAATAATAGAAGGAAAAGTTCTGGGGGACTCTTAGAGGAAGTAGGACCTATCTCTAGGGACCATCTTCCTGCTTTTCTTCTCAACTCCATCCTGTTTGCTTCTCTATTCACCCAGAGAGGTCTCAGCTTCCTGCAGCCTGGAGCAAGTTCAAGCCCAAGGATTTACTTCAAACATATTCTGGTGCCTGGAGCCAGCTTCCTGGGGACCCCTCTGCTCAGGGATGTGCCTAGAGCGGGGAGAAATTCTCACACTGGCTGGCAATCAGTTAATATCAAATATCAGATTTCTCTTATCTGAGCTTGGAGAAACCTGACATTGTAATGACTGGCTGTGACAATGAGGTCTTGATTTGGTGACCTCCTGGGGAAGATGGTCTTACTTTCCTTCCCCACGATGGCACACCCCTGCTTTGTAGGGTAGGACCTTGGGCTGTCCGACTGCCCATGTGAGTTTGCAACCCCTAATTCCAGAGCACAGTTGCTGGGGGCAGCCCCACGTCTGTCCTCACAAATCTGTCCATCTGCCAAAAGACTCCCCCTTCTGCTTTCATGGGCAAGGCAGTCTGACCTGCTCTGGTTTGGGAAAAGTTTCTCTGCTGGTGGCTTAAACTCATGTCCTGATGGGGACCAAGTACCTGGGATCTCGGGTGCAGTGAACACCGAGGTGGCCAGGTGTTCACCATACAGGAGGAGGCTACCTGCTTTACCTGAGGGCCAGGTCACTTATAGCCCACATAGAATGCAAAATTTATTTTATTTAATTGCAGAAAAATTAGAAAGTATGTATATGTGATCACTGTACACAGGAGAGTTTTTAAATTCTCTCTCCCTCTCTGTATATAAATATACAAATACAAAAATAGGATATTATCATTTTGTAACCTGCTTTTTTAACTTTTACCGTACCATGAAATCTTTCAATGTTAAGAAATACAGATTTGCCACATTATTTTTAACAGCTACATAATATTGTGCCATAATTTATTTAATAGCCTCCTATCATTGGGTATTTCATTGTTTGCCATTTTTTTGGTGTTATTATAGGCAATGCTGTAGTAAAACCTTTTTGTATTGAATATGTACTATCACACTCTTTTTTTTTTTGACATTGTTCCTTTTTTAAAAATTACTTATTTATTTATTTGGCTGCAATGGGTCTTAGTTGTGGCACGCAGGATCTTCCTTCCAGCACGTAGTCTCTCTAGTTGTGGCACGCGGGCTCTAGAGCACGTGGGCTTAGTTGCCCCGCGGTGTGTGGGATCTTAGTTCCCCCACCAGGGATCAAACTCACATCCCCTGCATTGGAAGGTGGATTCTTAACCACTCGACCACGAGGGAAGTCCATCACACTCTTTTCTGATAATTTCCTTAAGAGAAGTTCGCAAAAGTAAGATTATAGAACTAAAGGGTATGCACACTTTAATGCTGGATCAGTTTACATTCTGCCGGGGATGGATGAGAGGGTCACTAGTGGGACACATAGTTTCTGTCTCTACCGCTCTGAGCTCTTGTGTCTTGTATTAATTTTCATTTTTTTACTTCTAGTGAGTTTGGCCATTTTTTCATATGATGAATGTCTCTTTAAATCTCTTCTTTTGGGGATTGCCTATTTGTGGAAGCTTTTTTAATGCGAAGCTTTTTAATGTCCATTTTATAAGGTCAGACAGTTCAAAGTATTCTAGTTTTATTAATGTCCACTTTCTCTTTCCTGTATTTTCCACCATTTCTGGATCTGACCTATGTTGTTCCCACCCCCTTCCCCCCTCATTGCACATTCAACATTGGGTCCCTGTCCCCTGGCCTGTCCCTGCTGTGGCCCATGGTCAGAATAACACCCCCCCACCCCACCCCCAATTGCCCCAGACATCCCTCAGGACAGGATCTGGTCCATATTTCAATCTTATAAACACTGGTGATAAGCCTGGGCTGAGCTGAGCACTGAGGGGTTAAAAATGAATGAAACACAACTGTTATTCTCAGAGCTGAGCATCTATTAGGAGAGTCAGACACGCCATACGTCACTAATGCAAGGCAGACTCTGAGATGTGCGCTAAGAGCAGTGAAATGGGTCTGGAAGAGGAAATAACTAATTTTAACTCTTGGATCTCAGATGATTTCTTAAAGAAATTGAGGTTTGAGGGGAAAGGTATTTCAGGCAGAACAAACAGTCTACTATCAGGAGCAACCACTTATTAAATAACTGCCATGTGTCAGGTTGGGACATACGTTATTGCTAATTCTTCCAATAGCTACACACAGTAAGTATTATTCTATTTCACAGCTGAGGAAAGGAAGGCTTAGCAAGATTAAACAACCCACTTAAGGCTGTTGGGTTGTGTCAGAATGGGGATTTGAACCCAGGTCTGTTAACATTTCTTTGTACTCTTCCAATGACTGTTTGAACAAAAGCTGTAGTTTAGAGAGTGTGCAGAGCACAGGATTCTTGGGGGATCGTGAGCTGGCCTGTGCCTCTTGTCCCTACTGTCCAGCAAGGCTCAATTCAGGTATCACCTCCTCCAGGAAGCCTTCCCTGACTTCCTCAGGTTACCTAGATGTCCACCCTTATCCCCCGCTCCCCTACACTTGTAGGCGTGACCCTGTGCCTTCCTTTCCCATGGACTTATTCACCGTATATGAATTGTCTACTCATCGGTTTCTCCCTGCTTGACAGTAAGCTCCTTGAGGGTGGGGCTATGTCTGGTCATCTTTGCATTCCCAATTTGTGAGTGACAGAGTGACAGAGTCACGGGGCACTGGGTGTGGAGAAGAGGGAATGAGCAGGTTCAAGGCAGCCTGGTAGGATTTGATGACAAGCAGGGAGGGAAGAAAGCTCTGAGGATGTAGGGTGACTGGGAAGAGGGGTGTGGGAGGAGAAGCAGGGTGGCTGGATGGTCCTCAGCCCTCCCTCAGGGGTAGGAGTCCAGGAGGGGGGAGGCAATGCCATTTGAAGTTCATGGATCTAATGCCATCAGGGACCCATGATAAAAGTAACATCGGTCTGTGGGTAAACTCCTTGCCTCTGGTCTGAAACTGTCTGGGTCCAAGTTCCACCTGACCCCCTTAGCACACGTGGCAATGTAAAGACCTGTCTGTGTCTCATTTTTCCTCACTGCTAAACTCAGGCTTTACTCCTACCAAGCTCCAAGGCTGGGAGTGGATGGAGCGGAGATAGTGTGGGCTCAGGGCTAACGACACCATCCTACTTTCCCTCTGGTCATCTCCTAGCCTCTCAAGTTCTGCCTCAAATGCAGGGTGTAGGCAGAGCGTGTGCACTTCTACCGGGGGCTTGAACTAGCTCAGCCTGAGGCTGAGCTTGTGTTATTAAAAGATCTGTAGGTGAGGTTTTCGTTTATTTAAGGTTTGGGGCTCTGGGATCACGGGACCTGAGTCAAATCCCAGCTCCAGACTTAGTGGCTGTGGAATCTTGAATTTGTTACCTAACCACTCTGAGCTTTAGATTCTTTCCCTAAAAAACAGGGATGATGATTATTATTATAATAATAGTACGTCCCTCATAGGGTTGTTTGTGAGAGTTCATTGAGATAGTATATGACTTCTCATTAGACACAATAACTTCCACATTTCTCTGTGAGTCCCCTTGTGCTCTGACTTCTGTGCAGGGCTCTGATGACTTCTCTCTTCCTCCCCACTACCGCCCATCCCTCCATCCCAGCCACACAGGCCTCCCTGCTGCCCCTCAAGCTGGCTTTCATCTCGGAGTCTGTGCGCTTGCTGTTTCCTTGGCCGAGCTTTTCTTCCCCGAGGCCTTTGCCAATCTTTCTCCCTCACTTCATCACATCTGCTCAATGTCACCTCCTCAGAGCAGTCTCCCCGGATCTCCCTACCAAACTTGTTTCCCTCCAGCCCACACTGTCACTCCCTATCCCCTACCTTCTTTTTCTTGATTAGCCCTCACCTGGTGTCAGATTCACATTTATTCTTGTGTTGTCTCTCCCTCCTAAAACGTAAGCTGCCCGAGCACAGGGACCTGGTCTGTCACCTAGAAAAGTAACCGGCCCAGAGTAGGTGCTCAATAAATATTGGTGGAATGAACATGTGAACAAACAAACTTCTTAGCACCTACTAAGAGCACACCCCATTAAGTGTTGGCTGTTGTGCCTCTCACCATCGTCACTGTTACTACAGAAAAGCAGAGTTATTTGTGTTAGGCCATGAACTCTAGAGTGCCTGGGTTCAAATCCCAGCTCTGCCTTTTTCTACCTGTACAGCCGACTGTATGTTCCCTGGACCTCGCCTTCAGGGTGTTGTGAGGAGGAGATGGGTCAATGCTGTGAGGCCCTAGGGCAGCGGGTGGGCAGAGGAGGTACGTCATCATTATCATGAAGTCCATGTTTCACACTCAACCACACTCACCAAAACACTCAGGTTTTCAGAAAAATGGGTGCCAAACTACATTTCTCCCCTCTTCCACACTTTATGTTTTATTTTTGCTTTTTTAAAAAAATGGAGGTAAATTCAAACAACATAAAGTTAACCATTTTGACGTGAACGCTTCAGTGGCATTTGGTACATTCACAATGTTGTGCAGCCATCAACTCTATAGTTTCAAAACGTTTTCATCATTCTACAAGGAAACCTTGTATCTATTACGTAATCACTCCCCAGACCTCTCTCCTTCCAGACCTTGGAAGGAAACCACTAATCTATTTTCTGTTTCTATGGGCTTACCTCTTCTGGATAAGATTTCATATAAATGGAATCATAGAATAGATGACCTTTTGTATCTGGCTTCTTTCACTTAGCATAATGTTTCTGAGGTTCATCCACATTGTAGCATGTACTGATATACTTTATTCCTTTTTATGGCTGAATAATATTCCATTGAAAGGATATACCACATTTTGTTTTTGCCCTTCATCCGTTGATGGACATTTGGGTTGTTTCTACCTTTTGGCTATCTATGAACATTTGTGTACAACAATCTGTTTGAATCCCTGTTTTCAATTCTTTGAGAAATATATCTAGGAGTGGAATTGCTAGGTCATATGGTAACTCTATATTTAACTTTTTGAGAGACTGCCAGACCATTTTCCAATGCGGCTGCACCATTTTACATTCCCACCGGCAATGTATGAGGGTTCCAATTTCTCTACATCCTCACCAACTCTTATTTTCTGACTTTTTGATGATAGCCTTCCTACTGGGTATGAAGTGGTATCCCTCTGTGGTTTTGATTTTCATCTTCCTAATGATTAATGATATTGAGCATCTTTTCCTTTACTGTGTGTTGTTGAACCAGACGCAGGACTTGGCTCAATTGCCGTGCGTGAGGTTGTGCTTCACAGGCAAATGCATCTGGAGAATGCGATTCTTCCCCTTGGTTTTCCCTTCAACATCAGGGTGTGGGATTGGCTTTCTGGGTCCTGTTTCACTTCCATGTGTGGTGGAGGAATTGGAGCCCAACCTCCTTTGTTAAACAGGGACGTCAGCCGCTGACTTAAAGTGAGGGCAAGTGAGAAAGAGGAGTAGCTGGGTGCAGACTCCGAAACCAGATTACGGGTTTTCTAAGCCTGGCTCTGCATCATCTATATGACCTTGGGCTGAATGAGTCAATGTCTGTCTCTGTGCCTCTGTTTTTTCTGTAACTGAGCTTAATAATAGTAACTGCCTCACGGGGTTGTTGTGAAGTTTAGATGAGTTACTATATGAAAGCCAGCACTCAGTCAGAGTCTGCTATTATTATCCCCGGCATTCTGTATTTCGGCTTCAGCTGGACACGGCCCATCAAGCTCATGTTTGCTCTGCTCTGCTCCCCAGCCAGGTCCTCCGAGTTCTTTACGGACCGTTTTCCATTTGAACTACATAAAGACTCTCTTATCTGTTGTTTGTCTGTCTTCAAAGCAAAAAGAGTGTGGTTTCAGTTAATAGCTCCTCTTGTGTCTAAGCAAGACTTTGATGAAACTCTTTTAAAAAATGTGCATCTCTGATCATCAGACACGGGGCCAAGAACACAGAATGGAAGAATTAGAATGTGAAAGGCCAGTTTAGTCCAGACCACAGCAGCATGGGCACTGCAGACGGAAAGGAAAACCTGCTTCTCCTTCCGACTTGGGCCTCCCGACACAGTCTCTGGATCCTTCCTTGTCCTGCACTAGACTTCAGTCCCCTTGGCATGAGACTTGGCCAACCTAAACCCAACGTTGTAGAAAATCCTTCTGGGGAACTCCACCTGGAACCTTTCCTAAGAATGGCTTCCTCTGCCTCATCTGCGTTTCCTTCAGCTACCCTGATTCTCTCACGCCCTCACTTCAAGTCTTGAAAATCTTAGGCAGGAAATCTCTTACTTTGGGGATGAGAAGAAAGTCACTTTGAATGTTTCCTTTAACTATTCATTGCACAGCCTGTTTTCCAGCCCCAGTGAGCAAAAACTGTTTTAGATGGTGGGAAACATTCTGGCCAGGGCGGGGGAGCTGGGTACCGAATAGAGTGTGAGCGTGAGGGCAGGAGTGCTGCCCGTGGCAGCATCACCAGTTCTGGGCTAAAGGGTGCATCTGGGGTGCTTGGTTGGGGCAACCACTTCGGGATAATCCTTTCATCCAGCGGCAGAAACTCTAGGGCTCTGGTCCAAATCCCAGCTGCATACGTGTAACCATGTCTTCATCTGCGTAGTGGGTGAATGAATGCATTCTGTGATCAGCACGGTACCACGCCGGTTCTGATCAGCTTCAAGAGCTCTTAGAGCTCAGACTTTTCCAACAACTGACCCAAGAGAGTGCAGCCTGGGCTCTTAACTCGATGGGTACCCGTGAAGATCCATCTTGGCCTTCCCAGGGCAGGCCCAAGACTGACACGTGGTTCCCTACCCTACTCTCTGCGGTGCTCCAGAACTTCTTCCCGGGATGCGCAGCTGTGCCCACCCGTCTCCAGTTTGGTAAATCAGGGGTGGGGCTGCAGAAATCTGGAAACCCAAGTTTTCCACAGCTTCAAATTCAAGTTCCTTTACTAGGCCTCACCTCAAATTACATATTGATTTAGATTCGTGGATTGTTTGTCCCATCAGTCACCGCTCTTCTCGCGTTGTCTGCAATAGTGACCTATAAGAGGCTGAGGGCTAATGCGGGTGAAAGCCTCAGATAGAGGCCATTGGCCCCAAAGCTATGACCTTTCAACCTCCAAAGCTGTGCCCATCTCCTTTGCCCTGCTGTCACATGGCGTGAGCTTTCTTCCTTTCCTCTTTGATCATCCTGTGGGAGAATCACACGGTGATTGGGCCTGGTGGTAGAGGGTAGGGGTGAGCAGGTTGGCAAGAGGGACACAGAAATGCATCTTCAGGTACTTGAGTGGGGACTCGTACACCGACTATTACAGAAGCAAAGGAATATGTCCATATATCTACATATCTGTGCACTGAACAGCTGTAATGGGGCACCTATGTTGGATAGGCTCAGGGTTGGGTACAGGAGGGTCTATTCTCCATATTCCTCAAATATACCTGCCCTCCCTGCTTCTGCCTCAGTGCCTTCTCCTGGCTGTTTCCTTTGCTTAGAGCTCTCTCCCCCAAGATTTCTGCATGCCTCACCCTCTGACCTCCTGTAAGTCTTTGCTCAAAATTCACCTTCTCAGTGAGACCCACCCCATTCCCCTGAGGCTCCTTTATTTTCCTCCAAATCATGTAACATCTTCTATAATTTTATTTATTGTTTATGTTTACTGCCCATCTCACACCACTACAATGTAAGCTCCCTGTGGACTTGTTTTATCACTGACGTATCCCCTGTGCCTGAGACAGGTCCTGCACATCTCATAGTAAGCTTGCACCACTTATTTGCCGAATGCACTAATAAGTGACTGAATGACGTGTAAGGTACCTTTTAGCTTTAAGAAGCTGGGAATTGCATCATGAAGGGAGAGAAGACTGCATTTGGAATCAGAGGGCCTGGGATTGAGTACTAGCTTTGTCACTCATAAGCTAGGTTACCTGAAGAAAGTTCGCTGAAAACATAGGAGTCTCAGTTTCCTCATCTATAAAATGGGGTTAATAATGGACAATATTTGTTTTGTGTTTTCTGTGTTCCAGTACTTACCAAGCACACTGCCATCTTAACCAAGTTATAGTGGGACAATCTAATATTATGAATCTCCTGATATGATACAATATTCAGTACACAGTATCATCTATGAAGCATTCTTGCCAAAAATATTTAACTTGAACCTAAATGAGCCTTTTGGCCTAACTTCCAGTTTACAGGAAAACCAGAGATAGAGAAACAGATTAAATACTGTCATGAAAAAAAAAAAGACAAATTCAGAATTTGGGACGTTTTTCAAGACAACTGACTCTGGAAGAACATTCCTTCATGAAATTAATGATAAAGATGAAGGATTGTTCCAGATTAAAATAATATAAAGAGACATGCAATGCATGATTCTTGCTTGGAGTGTAGTTTAAGAAAGCATCATTTGGATAGGCAAAAACTAGAAAAGATAACACTTATAACCGGTTGAATGGATATATAAACATATATATATATTATAATGGTATATGTTGTAGCAGTACAATACATTGTACAATATTCTGTTTCAGTATATATTAATGTACTACTGCATCACACTACATAAATGTATCTCAAAAACATAATGTGAATTAATAAATCAGACCCAAAAGAAAAAAAAATCAGTTGGACATACATTTGAGAACATTTGAATATGGCCTGAGAATTTAAATGCCATTAGGAAATCCTTGGGGGTTTTTTGTGGTTTTCTGTTTTGTTTTGTTTTTTTAATTTGGCTGTGCTAACTGGCTTGAGCCCCGACCAGGGACTGAACCTGCACCCTCAGCAGTGAAATCTCGGAGTCCTAACCACTGTTCACATTGTCAGGTGTGATATGGTATTATGGTTCTATAAAAGAATAGCCTCACTTTTAGATTTCTACTGAAGCATTTTGAGATAAAGTGTCATGATATCAGCAAATTGCTTTATAATGGTTCTGTAAGATAACTAGCTAGCTAAATGATAGATGTAAATAAAATCAGTATGACAAAGTTTGCAACTGTTGATTCTAGGGGGTAGGTGTATGGGTGTCCATTGTACTGTATGTTTTTCAATTTTTTGTATGTTTGAAATTTTTCATAATAAAAAGGTGGAAAAAAGATTCCATGGAGCTTCTTTGTTTACACAGTGGCAGGGATCAGGGAGAGGAACATCTGGCCCCAGACATGAGCCCGTAGTGGTTCCCCTGCCTGTCCTCCCTTCCCACACATGGGTCCCTGGGCAGCCCCTCTGTCGCTTCTGTAAAGTGCGATGGCCAGTGACTTGTGTAATGTCCTGGAGGGGAGCTCTGTGTGTAGAAGAGACACTATTTGTGGTTACTTAAAAAAAAAAATTCTACTCAATTTATTTAAATAATACTTTGAGGAAAACCCCCTAATTTTCCTTAAGTTTTTAAAGTTCAACTGACAGCTCTCATTATTTTATTTATAAATCCAGTAAATTTTAACAATCATTCTTAAAGGGGCTTTTTACATTTTGTTAATTAAATCCCCTTATATATTTTAAATCAGATTTATAAATGTAGCATATTTGGTTTTATTTATAAACACTTCAAATACCTAAAAATCAGAACATTCCCCAATACTAAAACAATCCTATTAACTATAATAAATTAAACTTAAAAATCCAGTGCATCTCAAGTTCTCATAAACATTCCAATATTGTTTATAAACCTAGTAAAATCACAGATCTAAACAATTACTCAGTTATACATTTTAAATTGGAATCATGAAGATAATATACTAGATTCCTTAATGCCAACTCCTCTTAAACATTACAAACACTCAAAATGCCCAATATACACAAATCATTGCAAAATCTAATAGAAAAGTATTAATACTTAATTTGAACCCTTTCCAAGGTCAAAAGACACTTACTCATGGAGGAAACAGTAAAGTTGAACCAAGGAAGTTGTAGTTTCCATCACAGCGGACTGAGGTGTTACAGCAAACAGAGATTTTGCTGTGGACACAGGATCCAGTTTTCCTCATGACTCACAGATGCGTTGACTTGAACTCTTGCCTTGTAGAGGGGTTTGGAATCTCTGGGGTTGAAGGTATATAGCGCCCAAATCTCCCATCTGGCCTGAGTCTGCAACTTTCTGCACCAAGTTTGCTTTACCTTATTTATTTATTGCCCGATTCTCTTCAGAATCCCCCCACTCCCATATATTCTTCCCGTCTAGTAGGACCACAACTCTCCTGGCTATTTAATGATACACATTTGGATTCTGTTTCCCTAGTGGCTTTGTGTAGCTCCACACTCGGGATCACAAAAGTCACATTGGGGATCTGAACCCACTTACCGTACTGTCTCTGTGACACACTAAGGTAGCAGATTGCCCAACAATGTCCCTGGGATAGGGCACAGGTCTTTTCTAACTCAAATCCCCCAAAACTGCCTTGGGTCTTGTCACCTCCTCACGGCTCTGTATGAGGGAGGGGCGGAAGGCTCTTTATCCATTGACCACCGAATCTATATTCTCTTTCATGGCCTCTTGAACATTTTTCCCCTGTGAGTCCCTCAGCCCTAGGAGTATTTCCATGGTGTAAGGGTGAGTGGGGGACTGCCCTGGCCATCCAGTGGTTAAGACTCCGCAGCTTCCAATGCAGGGGGCATGGGTTCGACCCCTGGGTGGGGAACTAAAATCCTGCCTGCCCCATGGCACGGCCAAAAAAAAGGTGAGTGGGATCACTTAACTCTTCTTAAACCCCCTGATCCCAAATACCTTGTGTACATCTCTTCTTTCCTCTAGGGAATGTTTTAAATTCCTAAATTTTTAGAAGACAAATGCAGAAAGAGATTCCCGGATTTCTTTTCTTTATCTTTTGACTTTTAGGAAACTATGAAGTATTTCAAACATGCAAAAAAAGAATAAAAGTTAATATAAAGAATACTAGCATAGGGCTTCCCTGGTGGCGCAGTGGTTAAGAATCTGCCTGCCAATGCAGGGGACAGGGGTTCG
This sequence comes from Balaenoptera physalus, assembly GCF_965194825.1. NCBI lineage: Eukaryota > Metazoa > Chordata > Mammalia > Artiodactyla > Balaenopteridae > Balaenoptera > Balaenoptera physalus. Next base: position 18,159,478 of record NC_138895.1, on the reverse strand, counting down.
AGCCCTGGTCCAGGAAGATCCCACATGCTGCGGAGCAACTAAGCCCGTGCGCCACAACTACTGAGCCTGCGCGTCTGGAGCCTGTGCTCCGCAACAAGAGACGCCACCACAATGAGAAGCCCGCGCACGGCAACGAAGAGTAGCCCCCGCTCGCCACAACTAGAGAAAGCCCGTGTGCAGCAACGAAGACCCAACGTAGCCAAAAAAAGAATACCAGCATACGCATTTACTACCCAGTATGTTAGAGTTTAGCGTTTTTCCATATTTCCTTCAGAGATACATATATATGTATGTATATATATAGGAAAAATATGAAAAACATTGTACAGTTGAAGCCCTTGCATACTCAACCCTCATCTCATCCTCTTCTTTTCTCTCCCCTGAGGATAGCACTATCTGGAATTTGGTGCTTAGCATTTTGTGTATACTTTTATACTTATATTTAATATATGCATTCATAACTAAGCATAAGATAGTTTTGCCAGGCGCCACAGCTTCAGAGCCTGTGTGCTCTGGAGCCCGCGTGCCACAACGAGAGATCTCGTGTGCCGCAACTAAGACCCGATGCAGCCAAATAAATAAATAAATAAATAAATATTTTAAAAATTGGTAGGATGTGAATAATCCTGCTATTTAAAAAAAATAAAATAGTTTTACATATTTTCAAACTGTAAATAAATAACATAGTGCATCTTTCTGCAACGTACTTCTTGTATTCAACAACACATTTTGAGACTTATGCATGTTGATGCATATAGCAATAGTTCATTCCTTTTTTCACTGCTTTACAATAATCCATTGAATGAACATATCACAATGTATCCGTTCTTCTCCTGATGGACCTTTTGGTCATTTTCAATCTGCTTATACACACGTAATACATTGGTCATTCTTACTCACATCTTCTTGTGCGTGTGTGTGTGAGGATTTCTCTAGACTTTTTATCTAGGGTGGGGTTGTAGGGTCCTGCTGTCTGTGCCACTTGAATTTTGCTGGAGATGTCAAAGCTTGTACACTCTCTCCAGCAATTATGAGCTCCTGTTGCTCCACACACTGGACAACGTATTTTAGACTTGTTTCTCTTTTGCCAATAGTGATGGGCACGAAATGATATCTCTTTGTGGTTTAAAATCCCATTTCCCTGATTAACAGTGAGATCTGATTACAGATCCTTTACTGTGAGGTTTTCTTCTCCTGTGGCCAAGAGCAGGGGATAGCCCAGCTGTTTTAAGGTGGGGGACAGACACAAGGGTGGGAAGGAGCTAATAGCTTCAACAACCATACAAAGGATGAATTTTGTTTTGTTATTCTGTAAATATACAGTGGTTGCCCAGCCGCCACGGCCACCCTGTTGCCTGCCTATCTTTTTTTATCGCCCCTGCACTTCCCCCTCCAGCAAAGCTTCTCTCTCCTAATTGTCCATAACTGACCCGGAGTCTTAGATGAGGTTCACTGGGGTATCCTTGGCTCTGAAGGCGTGGTACCTGTATGGAAAGGTCTTTATCTCTAGCCAGTGTGTTTTGTTTGGTTATCAATTCCAGGTTGGAGCCACCTGTGTGGAATAAGCACTGCAAATCTGGACACACTGCCTCCAGATTTGTGCTAGCTTCCTCCCCTCTCTAAAAGCCAGGATTCTAAACACACTAGATGCTCAATGTTTCCTGGGGAAATGCAAAGACTTTCATGGAATTCTAATCAGTGAACAACATCACTTTTTTTAAATTTTATTTTATTTATTTATTTATTTATTTAATTTATTTATTTATGGCTGTGTTGGGTCTTCGTTTCTGTGCGAGGGCTTTCTCTAGTTGCGGCAAGCGGGGGCCATTCTTCATCGCGGTGCGCGGGCCTCTCACTATCGCGGCCTCTCTTGTTGCGGAGCACAGGCTCCAGACGCGCAGGCTCAGTAATTGTGGCTCACGGGCCTAGTTGCTCCACGGCATGTGGGATCTTCCCAGACCAGGGTTCGAACCCGTGTCCCCTGCATTGGCAGGCAGATTCTCAACCACTGCGCCACCAGGGAAGCCCTTTGCTAATGTTTTAATTGGGCTGTTTCGTTTTTTACTATTGAGTTGCATGTATTCTTTCCAAAATTTTTTTTTTTTTTTTGGCTGCGCCGTGCAGCATGCGGGATTTCTTTCCCCGATCAGGGATCAAACCCACTCCCCCTGCAGTAGAAGCGTGGAGTCTTAACCACTGGACTGCCAGGGAAGCCCTTCCATAAACATTTTCTGAGCACAAATTGTGTACGACGCGTGGATAATGGCACTTGGGAGGAGAAATGCAAAGATGAATATGGTAAGATCCCTGCCTTTTAATTGCTTTCAGCAGAGACGCGAACAGTGAGTTCCCTTAGCACAGACCTGGCACTCTGAGAGTTCAGCAGAGGGAGGGAGACTGCACTTCTGGTGGAGCAATTTTGGGGCCCCGTGGAAGGAGTAAGCCTGGGACCCCATGTTGGAAGTGGGAAAATAGTAGGAATGGCCTGGCCAAAGCTTAAAGAGCCCCAGGGAGATGGTAAATCCAGGAGAATGTTGGGAATGGAGGCGGGGGGGGGGGGGGGGAAACAGGTGTGGGGCGGATGCATGAATGCGATGATACACAATTAAAAATTGATGAGATAAAGCTGCAGAATAACAACAGCAACAACGTGAATGGGAAGTTTCATCTGAGGATTTTAAGTGAAACTCAGTAGCGACCTGCCAGGAACTGTCCCCTAGATACAGCAACAGAGCAGTTGTACCAGTTTGTGGTGTGGCCTCTATTACTCAGGTGTGTGAGTGTGGCTGAGAAAAGTTGGCCTGAAGACCTTGGAGCCCAGAGGTGTCCTGTTTCCTACTAGGTGACATCTACGTTAGCAGCTGGACCACTCTGCAGAGCCCGGGACAACTGGTGGCCTGCCCCCTGCCCTTGGGGTCCTCACTCGGTTTGTCTGAGCCCACGGCTGGCTCTGCAGGCCAGGGCCTTAGCCTCGTGGTTTCTGGTCACGCCTCGGGTCATTTCCAACTGAGGTGAACTCTTGGGAAAAGTCACTGTGGCTCCCATTACTTTCCACCCCAGGCCAGTCAGAGAGCTGGCTCCCAGCTGGGTAAACTCTTTCCTCAGTTTGGGAAGGAAAACAAGTGTGCAAAGCAATAGCTCATGTGCCCTGAAGGCCTACTGGGTGCCAAACACTCGGAGGAAACCAAGATTCAACCCTGATTCACAGAGAGCACTGGTCCGGCCACGATCAAACACACAGAGATGTAAACAGCAGCCAAATTCCCAGGGTTGCTCAGAAGCGGCTACCCCTCAGGACTGAGGGGTGTTCACGGTGAGCTGGGAACAGCCTCTGGCAGCGGAGTGCTTTTCTAGGAGCATCTCAGGAGGCTTGTGGGGAAAGGTGCTGTATTTCCCGTGGGCGTGCTTGACGTGATGAGTGGGCTGCAGCCTGGGAGCCGGAGAGGCCGCAGAAAGCCAGAGCCAGCAGCAGTGCTGGTCGCTTAGAAAGTACACGTGGCAACAGTTTTTGCAGTGCTCCTGGGGAGATCACCCCATCTGAGTGTCCGGCCTTCGATCCCCTGAGGATGTGTGTCCTGGTCACCTCTGCATCCTAAGTGCCCAGCACGTGGCATCAGCTTGTAGCGTTTGCCCTGTGATTTGAAACGCTGAGAGAGTGTTTGCCCTCTCTTGTCACAGGCAAGGAGGACATCAGGTAAGGAGACCATCTGCTATGGCTCCTTATGGATGGAATGTTGCCTTCTCAATAGTGGCCCCAAAGGCCAGGCCATTCAAGTGGTTTTTCCGTTTGTTGGTTTGTTTGTTTTGTTTTTAATCGTAGTAGAATACACGTAATGTACAATTTACCATTTTGACCATTTGAAGTTTACACTTCAATAGGGTTAAGTATATTCACATTGTTGTGCAATCAATCTCTAGAACTTTTCCGTCTTGCAAAACTGAAACTCTGTACCCATTAAACAATAATTCCCCATTTCCCGTCCCCCCTCCTGGCCCCTCAACCAGCCCCTGACAACCACCATTCTACTTTCCTGTTGCTATGAATTCGACTACCCTAGGTACCTCATGTGAGTGGAATCATACAGTATTTGTCCTTTTGTGACTGGTTGATTTCACTTGGCACCACGATCTCAAGGTTCATCCCTGTTGTAGTATGTCTCGGAATTTCTTTTCTTTCCAAGGCTGAATACTATTCCATTGTATGTCTATACCACATTTTGTTTATCCATTCATCTGTCAATGGACGTGTGAGTGTCTTTCACCTTTTGGCTATCGTGAATAGTGATGCTACGAATATGGGTTACAAATACCTCTTCAAGACCCTGCTTTTAATTGTTTTGGATATATACCCAGAAGTAGAATTGCTGGATTACATGAAAATTCTATTTTTAATTTTTTGAGGTACCACTGTACTTCTTCCATAGTGGCTGCACCATTTTACATTCCTACCAACAGCACACAAGGGTTCCAGTGTTTGAAATAGCTGTTCGTCTAAGACTGAAGTGTGTTCTTTAAATAGCTCTCTGTTGAAGTTGGACACAGACACTTTTTCTTCTCCTTTCCTTTTTCATCTTCCTGCCTCCCAAATTGTAACTGGTTCGATTGCAGATGAATCTGATTTTAGGGGTCTGATACAATGAGAAAATACTGGAAACCCTAAGGCTGATTAAGGAATCTATCTCAGCCTATGAGCCTCCACTGCCAGGGGAGCCAAGTAGACTGGCCTGGGGGATCCTGCAGTTGTGTGCATTTTCCTCTAGTCCCTCATAACCTCACTGTTCCCTCTTTAGCTGACATTTAACTGATCTTTGGAGTTCCTCGATTTTTTTCTTCCATCCATGAAATACTACTTCTTCCCTTCTGAGATAAATCATTTCAAATGGACATTTATTCACTGAGAATAGGCCAGAAGTACCCAAATTGCACACACTTTTTATTCCGTGGCTCACTGAGCTAAAACCTAGAGGTGCGAATGAAACTCATTCCCCAAAGCTCCGTCCCAGAGAGGGGAATTGGGCCAGTCTGTCTTCTCCAGAATGTGCTGTGTTGCATCTGGAGCAGGTAAGGAGGAATGGTTCCTGGGCTTTCAGCTGGCTGTGGGAAGGTCTTCAGGGACAGACTCCAGGTGGTGGTGGAGCAGGAAGTCGGAGCAGCTGGAGGAACTGTGGTTAGGGAATCTCCCCCAGGGCCGCAGGTTTTGCTCCATCTAGTTCTTTCCGTGACAGCCGGATTCATTTCTTCACTCCCTGGCCAGGTTCCGAGTTTCCCGGATCGCAGTCCTGGAGGGCCTCCCTCTGCTGCAGGAATGCTGAGGGCAGCGGGTTGGGCTCCGGAGGCTGTCGTGAGAAAAGCATCTTTAGGTCCCCTCCCGGGGATGTTGCAAAGACCCTTTAGCATCCATCCTGCTGTAAAGCCCAGAAAATCTGACAATGCCATTGCCGAAGTCACAGCAAAGCAAGTAGAAAATGAAAGGCAGCGTCTGGACGATAGAAGCTTCTAGTTTTTTTGTTTTTTTTTTTTTCTTCTTCTTCTTCTTTCCATTGTCACTTCAAGCCAGAAGAAATGGTGTATTAGGAGTCCGATTCAACTTCTCTGTGTCTGTGTCAATGCTTGTCTTTTTCAAAACGTGGCTAACTTTTGTTTTTCTCTCTTGACTTTCCAAGACTGGCGAGATGCTCAGAGGGGTTGGAAGGGCCAGCACCTGTGGAGCAGCGTCTGTAGGTGCCTCACAGACTTTTCTGGTCTTCAGAAACTTGCATACCGGTGAGGTTGATTGGAATAAAGTCAACAAGGGCATGTGAGTAGAAAATTCCTTTGTCCTCATAGTGCCTTTAGAAGCAACAGAGCAGAAAAAAAATTCCTTTAGTGCACAGAAGACTTGGGAAAGTTACTTTTTATTTCACAGATGAGACGGCCACCAGGTAATATGTGAAAAGCACAAAGGTCATCAGGTCAACATTAATTGAGCATCTAACTGTATGCTTGGCTCTATTTGAGGTGTGAGGACTAGGATGGTTGAGAAGAATAAACAGGACTCTTGTCCTCAGATGTACAAATAATTGCAAAACAATTTGTGGTATAATAAAAGGATAATATGTATATTTGTTCTTTGCCCCCAGTTCCTGGCATAGAGTTCCTAAAACCCTTGGAATTTCAAGAGTGAAGGAAGTGTCTTTTGTTATTCATAACAAGCCCCTTTCAACCAAACCTGAATTTATGCTAATGAGGTGACAAGAGGTTGGCAGTTAGAGAGTTTCAAGGAGGGGGCTGGCCTTGCTTAGAGGGTTGGAATTTCCAACTACCATCTGTCGCCTCCCACTTCCAACCTCTAGGGTAGGAAGAGGGGATGGAGATTGGGTTCATTCATCAATGGCCCATGGTTTAGTCAATCTTGCCTACATAATAAAACCATCATAAAAAAAATTTTTTTTTTTCCTTTGGCCACGCCTCGCATCTTGAGGGATCTTATAGTTCCCTGACCAGGATAGAACTCGTGCCCCATGCAGTGGAAGCACAGAGTCCTAACCACTGGACCGCCAAGGAATTCTTCAAACCACCATAAAAATTCTTGAACTATGAGATTTGGAGAGCCTTCAGGTGGGCGCCCACATTGAGGCACTGGGAGGGTAATGTGTCTGGAGAGGACGTGGAAGCCCTGTGCCACCTTCCCCGTCCCCTCCTTGATCTGTGTACCTCTTCATTTGGCTGTTGATTCGTACCCTTTGTAATAAACTGTAATCTTAAGTACAGGGTTTACCCACATTCTGAGTTGTTCTAGAGAATTAGCAAACCTGAGGCGGCGTTGTGGGAACCCCCAAATCTGGAGTCAGCTGGACAGATGTGTGGGTAGTCTGGGGCCCCCATTTGCAGCTGGCATCTGAAGTGGGTGCAGTCCTGTGAGACTGAGCCCTTAACCTGTGGCGTGTGTGCTAATGCTGAATGGTGTCAGCACTGAAATTGAACTGTAGGACACCCGGTCGGGGTCAGAGAGTGAGAACTGTTGGTGGAAAAACCAAACGGTATCATAAACAAGGTCTCTGTTCTCACCACCACCACCATCACTATCATTACTGTTAGGCTGGACCCTATGAAATTGCCTTTTGCTGTATGTAGGTCAAAACTAATTGAGTCACAGCGAGTTCGTATAATTCAACCTAATGCCTTTTCTTCAGCATTTATAATTGACAGTAGGCACAGTACCGAGTGCTTTATGTGCGTCCTCTTGAATATTCCTCACAATACTCTTGAGATAGGTACTGCCATTATTCCCAGTTTATACATGAGGAGACTGAGACTTCCGGAAGTTAAGAAAAAGGTTGAGGATAAATGGCTAGGGAGGGGCAGAGCTGGGTTTGAGCTGAGGCCGTGCGTGTTCCTCTCCTACGGCTGCCTTAACAGAGTATCACAAATTGGATGCTTTTTTTTTTTTTTTTTTTTTAATCTTAGGAGCCAGAGTAAATTTGAATACAGTTCACATGTTAAAAGAATAAACCTATGATGAGTACATTTCTTTGTGTACCAAATGAAAAAAATATACAATGCGGTGAAACTCTAATACATATACAAAGCGATTTTTTGTGCATTTTTGATCAAGAGGTTTATATTCTATATTAAATCATAAGATAAAAGAAGCTATATGTAGATTTTGATAAATGTATTCTCTCACAGTTCCAGAGGCTAAAAATCAGAAACCGAGGTGTCGACAGGGCTGATTCCTTTTTGGAGGCTCTGAGGGAGAATCTGCTCCTTGCCTCTTGTTACTTGCTGTCCTTACTGGCAATCCTTGACACTCCCTGGCTTGTAGCTGCATCTCTCCCCTCTTTGCCTCTGTCATCACATGGTTTTCTCCCTGCGTGTTTCCATCTTTCTTTTAAGGACTCCAGTGACTGGGCTTAGGGTCCCCCACCCCCCATGCAATATGACTACATCTGTGAGGTCCCTATTTCCAAATACTATCACATTTACAGGATCTGGGGGTTAGGACTTCAGGACGTTATCTTTTCGGGAGGGGGGGACACATTTTGACCCAAAACGTTGAGCTCAGATGGGAAATCTATGGCTTCAGGATGCTGTGTGCCTGTGTTGGGGCCAGGATCCCAACATGCCCATTGGCCTCCTGGACCTCGCATGCCCTACACGCAGAGCCAGGCTAGCTGGGGTGACAGCAGAGGGCCGGGATGGAGGGGCCAGGCTCCTCCTCTGCGGGGGAGGGGAGACCTCCCAAGTGCAGTCCAGGTGGACCACCCAGGACGTGTGGGCAAGGCAAGGGGGCATTTTTCATGGCTGCTCTGACCACACATCTCTCCCTGCAGCATGGTTTAAATCACCTGGACAGGAAAACCTCAAACTTAGAATCTGGGCTGAAGATGCTTTGTTTTTCTTGCTAATCCATTCTCTTGCTTTTGGCTAGTGGTTAGAAAGGTTTCAACACTTGACAGCTGAAAAGCTTGTTAGAAGCTCCTGGAAGACATCTTGGAAATACTCTACAGAAATGGAGCAAGTTAAATGAGAAATAATTACCTAGCGAGTAGGATTCATGACTGCACATTCTCAATGCTTGCCCGAAGAGAGCATAGGGAAAATGTGTTAAGTGCTATTGTATTGTAGGAACTGTGAGGCCCAGGAAGAGTCATAATAAATAGTACCTCGGACTGTGGTCCCGCGCGGCTCTGCCTTGTCACTTCCTGGGAGGGCTGGGGAGCGCTCAGATGGCCATCTTGACCTGGGGATCTGCCTGGAGCAGTTCTTGGCTGAGAGTTTAGTACCTGAGGGCACCAGATAGGAGCCTGTCTCGTTGAGCAGACTGATAGAAGCTGGTTCTGTCCCATCTTTCTGGCACGTCAAAAGGAGTTCATCTGAACTAACATGTATCCATTTGGTGATACTTGAAAAGCATTTGGTTTTCCCCAGCGTTCTCATGAAACATGGCCTCCAACATTTAAGCAAGTCATGCTTCTGAGGCCAAGCAAAAAACCTTGTCAAATGTTGAAGTCTCTAGGCTTCACTTAGGAAGAAAGTCTACTTTGGTTATTTTAACAATGGCTTCAGTTACTAGGAACCCGGGTGCCCGGGTAGATAGACCCCTTGGGCTATCTGCTGACACCGCCCTTCACCTTTTGGGCCTCTGGCCCAGGGCTGGCCACACAGACTCTTTTTCTTGGGCCAGACTGAGGTTTCTTAAATGTGACTCAGATTGGAGATTAGGCCCAGGCAGAGGAGATAATTGTTTCTAGTCTGGTTTTTCCTCGGGAGGAGGAAGTTCCCCTGTGAACTTCGCTCAGACGTCACCCGTTATGACTTTTCCTTCAGTTGCTCCCTCCTGCTCCCCAGGTTTTGAGCACCGGACCTTCTCATTCTGCACGTCCCCACTCCCAGTTTCCTTGAGTCCAGAATCCTAGCACCCGCCTCTCTCCTGAGGGCCAGGTCTAACGTCCCCGTGTCTGCCGGGGATCAATCATCTCAAATGCAACATTTCTTAGTCACTGTTCGTTCTGTTGCTCCCGCTTAAAAACGACCTGGCTCTCTCTGTCTGACTTACTTCACTTAGTATGATCATCTCTAGGTCCTATATTCACTATCTTGTAATAAACTATAGTGGAAAAGAACACAAAAAAGAATATATATAGGTATGTATAACTGAATCACCGTGCTGTACGCCTGAAACTAACACAACACTGTAAATCAACTATACTTCAATTAAAAAACTTTTTGTAAGTTAAAAACAAAAACAAAAACAAGAAACAAAACCAGAAACGACCTGGCCCTTGACGAGCGAGGCTTCAGTCACTCAAGCTTCAGTTAGATCTCATGGGCAATCAGCTGTTCGGCCTCGCAGAGTTCTTCTCCCTCCCAAATTCTGTCTTCTTTTCCAGTCTCACCGCCAGGCTGGCTCACAGGCCTGTCACTGCTCAGCTGCAAAAGCTTCCCTCCTGACCGCTCTCCTGGCTCGCGGTGACTCAAAATTCTTACGGCAGCTTGATTGGTGCTCTTAACTTCGCAACTCTGTGCTCCTGTCGCTTTCCTGCTAAGAAACCTCCCAGGGCGTCCCTCTTCTCCATCAAATGAAGCACCCATTCCTCCTCCTGGGATGAAGGCTCTTTTCAAAACGGGCCTTTTGTTGGGGATGCATGGCATTCCCTTTGCGTGTTCTGTTTCAGGCACAATGACTATCATGGTCCTTTTTCAACCTCTGGGCCTTCCCTCTTTTTTTTTTTTCCCGCCACACCACGCCGCATGTGGGATCTTAGGTCCCCGACCAGGGATTGAACCTGTGCCCCCTGCAGTGGAAGCATGGAGTTTTAACCACTGGACCACCAGGTAAGTCCCTGGGCCTTTCCTGATAATCCATTCTTTGCAATGCCCAAGCTCTCATCTTCATCTCCATCTGTTTCATCACCAGCCTTCAAGGCTTATCTCAGTTGCCTCCCCACCTTGCTGAAACCTCATCACACTTCTGAGGCTTCATCTGTGGCACATGCACAGAAAGGTACTTGTATTTGAACTTGTGACTTGCACGTGACTTGAGTCCCTGGGCCCAGTAGATGCCTGGTGTATCAAACTGAGTGTGGGCAAATGCTGACTCCGTGCTCCCTGGTCCCGTGTCCCAGCCACTTCTGGCCCATTACAGCCTTGCTTTCTCTCCTCCTTTTTTAAAATTTTTATTTATTTATTTTTTGGCTGGGTTGGGTCTTTGTTGCTGCGCGGGCTTTCTCTAGTTGCGGTGAGCAGGGGCTACTCTTTGTTGTGGTGCACGGGCTTCTCATTGCGGTGGCTTCTCTTGTTGCGGAGCACGGGCTCTAGGCTCGTGGGCTTCAGTAGCTGTGGTGCATGGGCTCAGTAGTTGTGGCACACGGGCTCAGTTGCTCTGCGGCGTGTGGGATCTTCCCGGACCAGGGATCAAACCCGTGTCCCCTGTATTGGCAGGTGGATTCTTAACCACTGCGTCACCAGGGAAGTCCTCTCCTCTTTTTAATCAGACACAGGCAATAAATTTGACATGGAAGGAACTACCCTCCTCCCCCAACCCTCACTAATTTTATGTTTTGTTGGAGGCAAAAGCAAATTTCCAAGATTCAAGTCAATACCAATTTCGAATTATTTCTGCCAGCTGGAAAAGAAAACTTTGAAAACTACATGTGACTTTTTTTTTTTTTCAACTTGGGAAAATATTTGAAAGCTATAGCCTTTCAAGGAAACAGGATACTTTAAAAAAAAAAAAACAAAAAAAACACCAGCCTGGCTTTATGTAGTTCAATCCTGTCAAGCTAATCTAATCTTTTGTGACAAAGCAACAGACCTGGTAGATCAAGGGGGAAAACAATAGTTGGAATTTATCTTTGCTGCCTTCAAAACTTTTGATTCCTGGGCCCCACTCAATATGATTATCATTAAACTGCTTGAAAGATTAGAGAGAGCCAGTTCTAGCTGGGGAACAGAAGTGGCCTCTTTAGGAGGTCAGCCTTGAGCCCAGTGGTCCTGAACATCGCCTAAAAGGGCCAACTGACAGAAAAAGGGAACATATTCAAAGTCGGCATTAATCTCAAGGTGGGGTCGGGGTTGTCAATGAATAATCAGCAAGAAAAGTTAACACTGGCAATTACTTAAATGATCACCACAAGTGTGCAGGCTTGACTAGGAGAGAGTTCACATTTGGGGAAATCCACATCATCAATACTGCTTTAGGCTAAGAATAGGAGACCGGCATGAAGCTACATAACACGTAGGAATCCTGCAGTCCTAAATTTGCATTAACTGTGCCCCCTTCCAAACTCCACAGCTAAAGATGGGAAAGAGAATTTGGACAACATTCAAGGGAGCGCCACAGAGGTAATTCAACTAAGGCTGGGACATGGGAATTGCAGACTTCTACCAAAAAGTTAAATGAATTTGGTTTATTGAATTTAGAGATGGACAACCTTATAAGGGCAGTAACAAACAAGAAGAGAAATAGGTTTAAGTTATAACACATGAGAATAAAATTAAATGTAAAGAAGACTTTCCTTAGTCTTAAGATTGTTAAGTGGGTTGTTAAAGTAGAACAGATCTCTGTAGGATGGTTGCAGGGCGCTAGGGGTTTACTGACGGGCAGACCCAGAGAACCCCTGAAAATAAGTCTCCACCCCACATTGTTATGAGGTTACTTCAAAGTACAGTTGACCCTTGAACAACACAGGTTTGAAATGCACAGGTCCACGTATACATGAAGTTTTTTCAGTAGTAAATACTACAGTACTACACAATCCAAGGTTGGTTGAATCAGCAGATGGGGAATTGCGGTTAAGGAGGAACCAAGGATACGGAGGGCTGACTATAAGTCACACATGGATTTTTGACTACACGGAAGTTGGGGCTCTAACCCCCGTGTTGTTCAAGGGTCAACTGTTAAGGTCATTTTTCTAAGTCTATAATTCCTTCTGTTTTTTTTTTTTTTTTTTAATTTTATTTATTTATTTATTTATGGCTGTGTTGGGTCTTCGTTTCTGTGCGAGGGCTTTCTCCCGTTGCGGCAAGCGGGGGCCACTCTTCATCGCGGTGCGCGGGCCTCTCACTGTCGCGGCCTCTCCTGTTGCGGAGCACAGGCTCCAGTCGCGCAGGCTCAGCAGTTGTGGCTCACGGGCCCAGCTGCTCCGCGGCATGTGGGATCTTCCCAGACCAGGGCTCGAACCCGTGTCCCCGGCATTGGCAGGCAGATTCCCAACCACTGCGCCACCAGGGAAGCCCAAGGGTCAACTGTTCTTAAAATCCAAAATGGAAAATAAGAGGCGGCCAGTGCCTCAAGTGTTATAATGGCTTCAGGTTTAGTTGTCATTTATAAAAAGACATTCAAACAAACACAGAATGAAGCTGTTCCTTAAGACCCGTGCTGGGGACCGTAGCAGTGAGCCGGCACTAGCCTTCCTGCATGTGGACACAGCGCAGATTTGAGCTGGGGTGCAGCCACGCAACACACACGTAATGGGATTCTCTCTCTCCTCCCGCTTTCACTACCAACAAGCTCCTGATAAAGTCTCTAATCTAAGAAGATGGGAACACTGGAAATTTGAGTGTAGGGCGCCCAAAGCTATCAATGTCTGTTCCTGAACACTGTCCCGTTCAAACATTTCTCTTTAAGGTGTGACATGGCATGGAGAGAAAAAAGAACACAATGTCCCTGCAACCCTGCTGATAACTAGTAATCACACAGTCATTTGTATGTAAGTTTTCTTTAAATTTAATCAGTCCTTTATAAAATTTCCCAATTAATTAGTAAAAGATGGCTTATTTTGATAGCCTAAAACATTGGTCACTATTTAAACAGGACGTTCTAAAAAAAAAAAAAAGCAATCACATAATAGTTTATAGTAATTTACAAGTGGATGGTATACATTTAGATACAGAGGTAGAAGTTCACTTTTACAACGTTTCACTAATACACATTTACCAAATTCAAGGCACAAAATAGTTTGCTTTACAAAAAAATACTGTAAAAATGTCATTTGCTGTTCTACAATGTGAATAAAACTTTCAAAAGAATCTTTACACCCTTCCATATGTACTCCATAGTATAAGATTTTCTCCCCCTTGCTAATCATAGTTGGCACAAAAATGGGGACATTTTTAAATGCAGAAGTTCCCATTTTTAGAAACTGTTTCTTTGCAGAGCTGCTATGTATTCTAGATCAAAGTCCATCCAAAGAAATGAAACACAGCAACTTCCTGAGGAAAGGGCACTTTCTGTATGCAGCAAAATTCATAGGTAGAAAATGTATGATCTTTTTCTGGATAAATAGGTCTCCAGGGGAAGAGACACTCAAGGAAAGATCTCAGAGGCTCATTTTAAAATTCGACCAACACTGTAGTCGTTATGACTTTAACAAAGAGACCTGATCACCTTCACTGTAACAATCAGACATCATCATCTACTTCCAATTGATAGAGATTTCAAAATGCCATTTTAAAAGAGCTGTACATACAACCACAATGAAAGAGCCACACAGGCTTTGCAAAACTGAAACTTCGAAAACATGAGAAAATATAGCACTATCAGTCCTTGAAGTTGCAAGGGTGTCAATTGGCTAGAGATTAATTACAAGAATTAATAAACTCTATGGGAATTAAGAAAAACCACACACATGAAACACACTGTCGCTATCATCTCGAGACTTCCTGCTCATTCAGAAAAAATAATGGTAGCCTGGAGACATCACACAGCGCTTGTCTAAAAGATAAGACTGGTTTTAGGGTTCTGCCTGAAAAGGACCCCATCGGCAACAACTTAAGCTCACTTACGCTGATCACATTTTCCGAGCACTCTAGTCGGTTAATTTACACTTTATTTTTTTAAAAAGTTGATTTGAAAAAAAAAAAAGTCAATGCAGATTTAGAATCCAGAGAGTATCAGTCATGCTGATGTGGGTTGGAGTGAGATATCTTGATCGTCTTCTGGTAGAAATGATATTCCATACAAAAAAGATGCTTAGATTCCGTTTTTTGCTTCGTTATTGTTTGTGGCTTGTTTTCTCTGAGCGATAAAGGGGTACATACACTTGTCTGCTCCTAGGAACCGATACATACACACAACTGCTTCGAAAGGGAGGATGCTGAAAAGGAAACGTCACAGTTAGCCACCGTGAGGCGTGGCGTGTTCCTTACGTTACGGGGCGGACAGGGGAAGACCTGCCGAGGAGGGAGCCCCCTCACACTTACCTCTTCATGAAAGTCACGATGTACATGAGGCGGGGGGTGCAGATCATGGGCTGGTCGGTGAGGATGGCCTTCATAGCCTGCTTCACGCAGTAATCGGGCTTCAGAGGGGGCAGGAAAGGCTCAATTTCTTTCCTGAGAGTTACACATTCAAAAGACGAAATGAAGAATTAACACAAAATAGGGAAGACTGGAAATACACATCAAAACATGAAGGATGACGTTATCTGAGCAACGGGATTTGGAATTCGTTTTGTTTACTTCGTTGTGCTTTTTCTGTATTTTCTAAATTTTCCTGCTATGAACACATTTTATTTGCACAGTCTGGAAAACAAGTTAAAAAAAAAAAAAAGCAGAATTGGTCTGCTTTTCTGTAAAGTGAGAAAGTCGTGTTTTCAAAATGCCTTGAAATGTATTTCAAATTACTTTTTTTTTTTTTTTTTTTCTTTCAATTGAAAAAGGAGAGGGTGTCTGGCATAACAGACACTAAACCCAAACAAGATGCCAAACTTTTAAGTATTAAGTGTAGTTCAAATGATGGTGTGTAAACACCAACATAACCTTTCTGAGTGAAATGTAAGTCAGCTGTGTGCTTCCCCGGGTGCCTGGAGAGGGCAAGCCGTGGCATTTTCTCCGGGGGTCCCTGAAGTGAAGTGCACAGAGACATCCTACCTTCAGCTGAATTCATCCAGGCACCCACTGAAATAACTTAATATAATTTATTCTTTTTACTTCTCATCGTTCCCCCCCACAGCTCTGGACACCTGCTGTGATGCTAAACAGGAAACAGCGCTCCTCAGACCGGCAGCAACCGGTTCCTAAGTTCGTAAGAGGCAAAAAGCAAACCAACACACCCCCCGCCCACACACGGGAAAAGAGGCAGGGCTGAGTCCGCTCCTGGTCCAGACTTGGAGTCAGCCTGAGATGGAAATGACTCAAGTCACCTCCACCTATTCACATCGTGGCCAGGTTCAGGATGTGTCAAGATCAGCCCTGACCCATGGGGAACTCGTTTGGTTCTCTTGCTTTGCCTGTCAAAGTCGTCCAGGCAAAGATCTCACAGTCCGCATGTCTTAACAAGTGTCCTCTTGATGAGTCACGGCTTTGTTTACCCCGCTTAGCTCAAGTCAGATGTGACTTGACATGGCTATTCCCACGTGCCTCCTCCTTCCAAAGTGTGGTGGTATTTCATTTCATTTTTAGAAAATCTCAACGTTTCTTCTCATTCTGTCAGAGTGAATCTAGCTACATACATTCTCTGCGAAAAGGAAGTTCCCAAACCTGGGGTGTCTCATTCAAGGGTCTTTTTGGAAGAAAGACCACCCTCTTCTATGGCAGTGACATTGTTTCGCATCCAAACCAAAGTCGCATTTATGTACTAACATTAATATTAAAGAAAGGAAATCACTCCTAAAGAAGTAGCTTCTAAGGAAAATCCTGAGTATTTGCTCCTTGAAGGCGCAGAGGAGCCGTTTCCTACTGATGCGCACAGGCCACTTTCCGCGAGCTAATACCAGTCCTTGCTCGCCAATCGTACACGCCTCAACGTTAAAAACCTTGACCAACGAAAGCTACAAGTGAACTGCCAAATGACAGATAGTGAAGTGCAAGGTGGATTATGGCTGGAGATCTGATTGATTCCACATATTCTCCCAAGATGGAAAGATGATTTGTTAGAACCGCTTCTTGTCAGTATGAAGGTGGGTCCTTACTGACCTGATTCGGCAGCCCCTGAACATGCCAGTGTCTACAAGGTAAGGGCAAACCAGCGTGGTTTTAATTCCATCCTTCTCCGCAGCCTTTAACTCATGGCTCAGGGATTCATGAAAACCCACGACTCCAAATTTACTGGCGCAGTAATCCTGAGGCAGAGGGGAAAGAGGAGAAATACTCAGTACATGTTCACATCCCTGACCAATCCCAAGCTGCCCTGGTCCCGTTACTCCGGTTACATGTTTGATATAAAAGGTTACAGGTGACTAAGCAAAGAAAAGGAGAGCATTTTAAAAGACAGATATCTGATGTGGTTTGGTGCAGAAATAATATTTTCAAAGTAACAGCAGAAACAGATGAACACTTTTTGCCACATCAACAAAGTATCAGATTACTTTGGGGAAGTTACCACAAAGGACTCTATGAAAGCTAACAAGCTGGAGTTAAAAATGGAAAGAGGCTCACTTTGAAGTGTCTGGAAAATTTACAAATGGTCTCTTGTTCAGTAAAGGAGACTGAAAAACCAGTTTGTTTAAATTAATGCTAGGAGAACAAAGGCGAGTTTAGCTGGGGTTATAAGCTGTTATGATCCAATTTTCTTTTTAGGGCCAAGTGAAAATGGAAATGATAACTCTGCCTCGTAAAGTTAAACTAGAACTTAACCTAAGGACTCACGGTAGAGAAAGAAAGTTCTTCTCCATTACCCAACTTTAAAATTAGGAGTTGAAATGTAGAATGTAGAAGCCATCTCTTCTGCATCCTTTTGCATATTTGCATGGGATGATGTTTTCAATTTTCCGCTACAGGCACCCATGGGACAAACAGCACAGAGCAACATACATATACACGCTTTGTAACTGGAATTTGGTGAAGGACAGGGTCTGATTAAGCCCAGTTCTACAGACTTACGATGCAGACACCTCACATCAGCCCTAACCCTCTCATCTGATGAGCTAACACAAGATAGCTCGCTTTTGGCAAGTTGACCAAAACAGAATGTCAACCTTTGGCCTCATTTATCTGTTCCCTGTGGCACTGCCACTGCCCTCCAGTTTCATCCTGACCCTGTGCCTTCCCACTATTGTCAAGCAAAACTGCTAATGAAAATGGGGCCATACTGAGGACGGGCCCACCTACTTCTTCTGCTGCTGCTGCTTTGTCAAACTAGTATAAGTGACTTTATGGCAGAAGACGTAGAGCCACGTGGGTTGCTGGGGAGCATTCCACAAGCAGCACACAGGTAGCGTGCTTTCATGGCCTTTCAGGAATATGTGGGCAGTAGGTACCCTTCCTAGGACTTTGGTGTATTCCTCACGAGATAAACCGACTGAAAGAAGGAAATGCTTTATAATGACAAACCTCAACTCCAGCAGTACTGAACAATCCCAAGGAACTTGCAACTGTCACAATATGACCATGATTAATCTCCAGCATGGTAGGAAGAAAAGCCTTAGTGGTCTGAAAGAAAAGGAAGATTCAAGCTTTAGAACTGACATTATGGGTTTCATCTAAAAAACAACAACAACAAAAAACAAACAAAAACCCCACAAACCCAAGATCACGAAACAAAGTTTTACCCACATAATGTTACACTTCCCCAATCTGTTTGAAAATATTTTACATTTATCAAAACGAGAAGATCCTTTAGGCGTCTGGTTCACTTAGCACTGTATCATTGGCATGGCAGGCCTGTTATAAGCCGTGACCAGCAAGACTGTAACACAAGAGCTTTCGGGGACAATGTCCAGAGATGAAAAGAAAGCCATTAGGAGAAGGCTCTTTATCACCTTTCAAGTGCTAGTTATCTGCTAATCTAAACTACTCCCAGGTCAGAGATCTCTTCATGCTCCTGACACTTCAGTGCAACATCTCATGGTCTGTGAGGGACCTCCCGCTTACCCACGAATAGAAGCCTCGTGTAACGTTTACCTCATGGCTGTGTCTACACAGCAACAGACCCATGAATGAAGAGATATTCCAGCAGCATCTTCCAGCATCCAAGCTGTATTATCAAAGTATGCTCACAGGAGGTAGAGTATTTTAGGTGTAAAAAAGGAGGGTAAAGTACAGAATCATTTTCATGAAAAATGTGTCCTAACACTAACTCTGCTGTGACAATTTATAGCATTTGAATGACCACATTCCACTGTGGGGTTTACTGGGGGGATGACTTCCCCACGGAGGCAGGTGACTGGCCACTCAGGGGGCAGAGCACGTGGCAGAAGCTCCAGGGCAGTGGACCCAAAAGGCGGCATCGATTTCTCATTCACTGAACTTCTCTTTTCTCTCTAGCTTTCTTGCCTTCCAGACGCAAGGCTGTATTTTTTTTTTTTTTTAAATTACTTCAAATTGCTTAAGATGATCTATTAACTACTCCACCAGGCTCCCAACAGTTTTATAACCTGCTTCTTAAAAGAAAGCAGCAAAGAGCAATCTGTCCACTGCTGAGTTATATCCCACTGCCAACACAGCTTCTCGTGATTTATGAAGTTAAAAAAACCCAAACACTAACCAGTGGACTTAAAGGAGAGTTGCATTCCCTTCTCAAGAGTATTTCCCAGCTAAGAGATCACTGAATTTTTGCATACAGATCTTATTTGTTTTGATAGCTTCTGCACATTCAAGATCAAACAGTCATTCCATTAATTTTGAAATTTTTCCATCTCCCAATCCATGATGCATTCAGTTGCCAGATGAATCTTTGTGAAATACCCCAAGGTCTTCCCCAGTCTGATTCCTGATCATCACATAACCCCCTGGTCCCCACTTATATCCATGTGTCTGGGCCTCCTCACTGCTGTTACCTGTGTCACGCTTATTCTCACCTGTAAGGTTTTACCCATGAACTCAACTCTTCTCTGACAATCTACCCCGATGCCCTCCTATATAATTCAAAGTGTAATATTCATCACATATTTACATAGCCTCTCATGCTTTTCAAAGTGCTTTAATTATGGCACCAAAGTCTCTCAATAATTCTCTATCACAGGTAGTTACCGTATTAAGCCTTTATCTAATATTATTCTATTCACCTTGACTTTGTCCATATTTCTTTAAGACATATAATCAGTATCATTCACTGTAACATATAATTATGTTCTGTGGTGCTTTGTTTTGTTTTGTCCTTTCAGTCTACAGCACCTGGAAACTTCAGGCTTTATAGCTTATATATAGGGACAGAATTACAATAAAGTAACATCACAAGGAAGCTTATCTATTCCAATCTAAACTACAAAACACATCCTTAAGTAATCATGCCTATAAGTCTTCTTTTACATATCTGATTATAATTAATTGTTCCTCAATTAGCTAAAAAGTATAAAATTTAGTCTTGACGTTATCGAGACCACTTCTAAGTTTTAAAAGTTTGCCTAGTCTTGAAAGAGAGGGATAGATTTAGTATGAAGGTCTTATTTTTAAGTTAAGTAAGTAGAAGGACTCAAGAGTACATCCTAAGAAATTACACACAGTACAGAATACCAGTAGGAATTTTCTACTTGGTTACCTGACAAATCCGAATTGCTGGCCGTGCTCGTTCCCAGCCTGTTTCCACACTAACTCTACCCGGTGGCCAGCCCTGACTAGAAACCCAGACACCCAGTGGGCTGGCTCTAATGACTTCTCCATGTTCGTGTTCCATGTTGGTGCCTGCAGGTGTTAAATGACTAATCCAGATCCCCAGCACATATGAAGGTAGGTGATAGGAGATTACCAAATTCCTGTTTTGATTTTATTTTTTTAAGCCTTTATTGAATTTGTTACAATATTGCTTCTGTTTTATGTTTTGGTCTTTTGGCTGCAAGGCACGTGGGATCTTAGCTCCCGGACCAGGGATCGAACCCGCACCCCCTGCATTGGAAGGCAAAGTCTCAACCACAGGACCGCCAGGGAAGTCCCTCCTCACTGTTTTTAAGTTTAATTTCTTGCAAAGTTCTGAAACGGATTCATGTCCCCTCCTGACCTGGCAGAATTAGCTTATTCATTCAACAAGTATTTCCTGAACACCTACTACATGCAGGTCTTGTATTATGATCTGGCCAAGCGATGACAGGTAACATGGGAGCAGGTCTCATTCCCATCTCTAAGCAGAAGTTATCCTCACCAGCATCTAACTGTGTTACATCAGTACATGAAATATACAACAGTTTTAGTTTATCCTTTACAAAAGCAGGGTACTATAGCTACATATTCTAAAAACTGTGATTTGGGTCCGCTTCCTTCCCCTCACCCCCCCCACCAAAGTAGTTCGGAGGGACATTTAAGCTACTGGTTTTGCACTTAAAGGAAATAAGAAAAAAGAAAGAGAGAAACAAAAGAATCCAAATATAGCTATGTGGCTAAAGTCTTTTCCAACTGTGGGTTGTAAACATATTTTTTAGGGAAATAGGCTTCACTTTAAGCTGCTAGTAAAGTGTGGCACAGGTTTGTCTCTTTTAGTATGAAGCTTTCTTTTAAGAGGGAGGGGTTGATTTTTTTAAAAAAGGGCTGTGGCAGGTCAACCTTTTTTATAAAATCTGTGCCTCCCCTGCCTCATCCGGGACAAATTTGGCTACTGTAGAAACAAAATCCAGTGTGCCACTGTGCTTTCTACATTCCAAGACAAAGGTCTATGCTCTTTATTTAGAAAGGCTCACCACTTAACACGTCTAATACTACAGTTATTACAACTACTAGCAATGTCGGAAACTCCAAACAAGGCGCTGAGGAAACTGGGAGGGGAGGTAAGCCATCCAAGGGCCGGGCGGCCTTGGGACCCAGACTGGTTGTCTTCCAAAGCTGGTGGCCACCGCTCAGCTCCTACTGGATGCCGGGCGAAGGCAAGCCTGGGGGAAGAGCGTTCATACCAGGGACGCTCAGGTTTCCTTTTAAACCCGAGTTTGCAGGGCTCAGGCTAGAGGCTGATCCACGTGACTGAGCACTGAGGCTGTTAATCATTTCCTTTGCTGCCTGAATGGAGGCGAGCAATTACCGCCCGGGCCTTCTTTCCACAACCAAACCCCTGCCTTGTGTCTGGGGCACATTACCAAATAAACTTTGATCAACACGACGTCTAGTCCTTACGTTGTGAGAAAAAGTGCTGTAAATGGGTGGTGAGAAAGCATCACGCTCTCGGGAACTTTCCCGAGTAACCCGACGAGTTTTCTTTTCTAATTACTCTTGCCCTCAACAGTCTGGTGGGTGACATCTGAGATAGCACAGCACAATCTGTCCTTGACGCAGTTTGACAGCACAAAGAAATCTGGCACTTTGTGATGAATTATTAATGTGCACAAATATTGTAGCACGTATGAAATGGGGACCAGCAAGAGGTGAAGTGCTAGTTGCCATGACACCAGTCAGTTCAAGCTCAGGTTCGTGATCTTTGTCTCAGACTCGTTAGAAGAACATAACGAGCAAATCTGCGGCACACGCCCGAACGGCTTGAGTGTAAATTCACGCACGTGCTGCCGGCAGTGAATCTGAGAGCGGCAACTCCGCCGAACACCGGGACCACTGTGTTCTCTTACTGTAAGGACGAATTATCCAGATCGGGAGTTACCAGCTAGTAAAGGGGTCGCTAAAGGAAGTACATTTGATCAGTCACCAGAGTTAGCTGGCCCCAACAGTGGGTGGCAAGGTTAGCTAGATGTTTAGTCTAAGTCAAGAGAACCGCACTCTGAGCTGTCCTCTTATTCAAATGTCTGAGACACAGGGGAGGACATCTAGATCGTCATCAGGAAAATGTGGTTGACTCCTGACCTGGGGTGGTGGGGGGGGCGGTCTCAGAGTCAGCAACCGATTTGTATGTTCAGTGAGACAATTTAGAACTGGAAGGGACCCAGGGATTATTTTATCTGCAAAAGAGAAAACTCCTTCAGTAATGGATCCTGGCTAAAAAGTGTGATGATAGACCTTTGATTACCTGTGATTAATTTTATCACAAGACTCCAATACCATAAGCTGCCAAGCTGACACGGTTGCTAAGTGACTAAAAATTGAGAAAAAGGAAGGAAGGAAGGGAGGAAGGAAGGAAGGGAGGAAGGAAGAGGATATTCAAACAGACACTGACATTCCTATGAAACATGCTTCTCAAGTTTAATATCTCCATAGCTCCTCGGGGTCCCTCTTCAAAGCACTGGGCACTTTGAAAGATAACTGTAAAGGTCATATTTATAATATAAACAAGAACTTCTTAAACAGAAGTGTGACTGGACATAGACATGACATGCCGTATCTTGAGGAATCTTTGCATGTTAGGTTTACGCCAAATTAACTCCCAACGGTTCCAACCCTCCAGATCATTCCTGGTGCTCTTAATGACAGACGGCAACGCAGAGCCTGCAGCTGCACCGTCAGGACAAATTAACCTGAAGTTAAACAAAAGAGAACGTGAAGAAATGTGGTATCCGGCAAAGGCCGACTTTTGAAATTTCAAGATTGATGACATTTTAAAGGTATAGGTAAAACACTCAGAATGTTTTCCATATTTGCAAGCTATTCAAGGTTAATGGATACTAAGGGAAAAGCAAAGCTAATTTCTCACCGTTAGGAAAAGGCCTCAAACTCTATTTTTGTGCATTTGCATGACTATCCTGTGGTCAGTTCAAGAAAAGGCACCTTTTTAAAAGAATCATTTTGAAGTGTTTCTCTCATTTGAATGTCCAAGAAACAGAAAACTTTCATTTCTAAAGGGGACCAAAAATCATATTGCAATGGGAAAAGGCTTAACACCATGAGCACATATACAGTACAGTTTTCTGATGTATTTAAGGATTTTCAGAATCTCCAAATAGCAGCAATATATATGATCTGGAAAAAATACAATCAAGACTCCATTGAACAAAGAACGTTTAACTGGACATTCCTATGGTACCCCTCCAAACGGTTCAGCGACTCTCCTTGGTGTTTTGCTGTTTCCGCCTGCCGCTGTGAGAGTCACTTATCTTTATCGGAATCACAGAGGAACATACTGCTTATTTACAAGGCTAAAATGACATCTGGTGGCACTCTTCTATGAAAATTCAGTCACTTCTCCTGGAAAACGATGATTCAAGAGTACAAACTATTGAAGGTGCTGAAAATACAGGGAACTGGGTTTAAAAGGCTATTTATTTAATAGGGTAAATCATTAGTGTGCTCAAAGATTAAAAAAAGGGTGACATACTCCCAAGCTACTCTGGGAAAGGAACCCATGGCTAAGTATTCTTAATCCAGTAGATTTACAGGTATCTGCTTAATCAACGTACTGAGCACCAAACTCTAGAAACTTCACTTTGACCACAGAAAGTGTAACTTGAAATTTTTCATTACAAAACTGTCTTCAACTAGGAAGTAAAACCCAAATCTGTATTTGCTAGCAATATACTGACTTTAAATACTTTAGTTGCAGTTGACAGCACAAATTCTGAAATTTATGTAATTCGATGATGGCTTTTTTTTGTTTGTTTCCTGTTTGGGTGTGTTTGTAGAGACAAGAAAGGTCTCCAGACAAATTGTGCAACAGAGCCCCAAGATACTGAAACCTGGAACGACTCTCAGACTTAACAAAATGTTCATCAAAATCTCTACCTGCTTGACACAAAATGTTCTCTCTTTAGCTACAGAGAAGAATACGTCATAAACATCAAATTCATATCAATGTTACATCTACTGTCCTTTTTGTTATTATTTTGAGGCCACAGGGATTGGTTTAACATTTAGAGGCATCGGCAGTTAATACTTAACACACATGCACGAGTATACAGTTGCCTGGCAACCAAGAAGCTAATAAAAGAGCGAGGCTTTTCAAATGAACACCTAGATGATGACACCAGTCGTTATTTAGCAAAAATAAATGCTTCATTAACTTGCCTTCCCACTGTTAAAACATGGGATGAATCTACCCCAAGGCAGCAACTCAGATATCAATGTTCCCTGACACTTCGGAGTTCCCTGTGCAGAAATACCAGAAAGGAGGGGACTTAAAACTCAATCTGTCTGGAAAGTACACTGGCCTTTAGAGTCCAGAAACCACATGGTCCTGACTGTCAATCACTTAACCTTCCTTGTTACTTGATCCCTCTTGGCTTAACTCATTTGTGAGACAAAAAGGAGATCTCCAAGGTTTCTTAGCTCAAAAATGTTACGACGGCTTATATCCAATAATTCGTTCTTTGATTCTTACCACACGTTCAATACACAAGTCGTAACACAGAGGTATTAGTTGCCTAAGACTTTCGTAAATGACTCAATAAGGTATCAACTCCATTAGTGCAGTTGCCAGCATCTGGTGAGCAGTAAAAATATCTATTCATTAAACATTTATATGTCGTCATGGCTGTGCCTTTTAAAATAATGTAATGCGAATCCATGCCTCTT
This sequence comes from Balaenoptera physalus, assembly GCF_965194825.1. Classification (NCBI taxonomy): domain Eukaryota; kingdom Metazoa; phylum Chordata; class Mammalia; order Artiodactyla; family Balaenopteridae; genus Balaenoptera; species Balaenoptera physalus. Next base: position 18,134,746 of record NC_138895.1, on the reverse strand, counting down.
ACATATTAAAAAAAACTACAATCATCGTTTTTCTGTCTTTTACTTGATTCCATGGAAGCTCAATGTTTTAAAAGGAACGATGAATGCTGCACACTGGATCTGAAAGGCTGCTTTCCCTGACCCTCCCCCTGGCTGAGTCCTAGATGATCAAAGGAGTGTTCCCCAAGCCCCTGACCCGATTTAGTAACTCTTTACAGAATAGTGAAAATAGCCCACAAAATTGCAGCCCAATAGTCTGCTAAACAACAGGTTGTCATTAATCCCTCTGCTTTGCCCCAAACTCAAATCGCATCGCCGAAACTGTAATAAAAACAGACCTTCCACAGTGCAGAGGCTTCGGTTCTGCTCTGGTGACTGGCGACTACTTCCATGAGGCATAACCACGTGCATGTGAGCCCAGCCACTGCTTAGGCCATCTGAAGTGGCAGGACCCAGCCCGCCCCCACCCAAATGCCACAGCCCAGCAAGGCCCCCGTGATCCCTTTCCGTCACCCTTCATATTTCATATGTGCAAAGAGTTCAAATTCTTCTCTGCTTTCCAGTGTGCTTACTGTGGAGGCTTTACAGAAAATTAAATCTTTACCTGAACTCCAGATACATAAAATCAAGAGGTTACTCCCGAAAACTCACTTTATTCTTAGGCATGCACCATAACAACTCAGAACTTACTCACTGTGTAAGGGGGTCTATGAGGTACCTGTATTGTGCTAGGCATTGTTAAAAAAACAAAACAAACAAAACAAAAACTTCGCAAACCTCTTAAAGACACTTAAGGATTGTAAAAAGCCACCTTTTCTAGAAATCAGTTCTCAAACTATGCTACACGTTGGAATTATCCGGGGGAGGTGTTCCTTCTGAGGCCCAGGCAACCCCCCCTCTGAGGCCCAATTACACCCAGGAGGGAATCTGGCCCCGGAAGGCAACACTCCCCAGGTGACTCGGCTATGCAGCCACGTTTGAGAGCCAGTGTTCTAGAAGACAGCATCTCAGCCTCAGCCCCATGGACATTTTCTGCTGGGTAATTTTACATTGTGGGGACTGTCCTGTGCGTTGTACGGTGTTTAGCAGCGTCCCCGGCCTCTACCCACTCGATGCCAGTAATAACCCCACCAGTTCTGACAAGGGGAAATGTTTTCAGATGTGGCCAGATGCCCCTGAGGGGAAAAGAGCCCCATGAGAACCACTCTTTAGAAGGAACGTGAACATTAGCAAATCAAGTTCCATATAGTCCCGTGATGATTTTTTCTAAGCTCTAAGTCTCATATTGTAATGACATTTTCTAGCTTTGCAAGACATTCTAGGCTTAAAAAAATTTCACAACTTAAATATGGGCTCAAAAGCCCATTGTAGTTTACATGCCAATACCTTCAAACCACCACTCTACCACTAAATCAGAAATACCACTGAAGGGAGATAATGCTGACAATCTGCAGGGGCTAGGAGCAGAGAAGCAGGGTGCACAAGAGGCAAGGTCTCTGCCCTCCTGCAACTTACTTCCAGACAGCTGTTTGGTCCTGGGCAGGAAGAACATATCCCTTCAATGCACAGCCTTGACTCTGTACCATGATGTTTATGGCTTTGGAAACTCCATCCTGGGCACAGCAACCAAGGGGAATAGTGAGCAAGAGAGCACCTGGGCTCCTCCTTTAACAAAGGCCTGGAGCCCAAATAAAAAAACAAAAACAACACCTAGACAAGGCGGACCCTAGAGTGCATGGTCTAGTATTTTCCTAGTCTACAAAATTCCTAAAGGGCTAATTAGCTCAGGGAATTAGAAAAAAAAAAAAAAAAAGCAGAGAATATTGAGAAAGTGGGAAGGGAAATACGTGCTCAAGAGCCATTCCTCCTCAAACTTTGATGTGCACAAGAATTACCTGGGATCTGAATCAAATGCAGACTCTGATCCAGTAGGTCTGGGAGAGGAGAGGGCCTGAGAGTTTGCTTTTCTAACATGCAGCCTGATGGGGTGATGCTATTGCTGCCGTTCTGGACCACAGGCTGAGCATAAGGTTGTAGCCTGAGCCAGGTGATGTCTACTCTAAACCTCAAGTGGCTTCAGATCAATTTCTCCTAGAAATTCAGCCAATAAAGGCAGACTAATTTCTCTGCCCTCTATCCTACCTGTGTTCTCTGAACCAGAGTATTTATTAGGGGTTGAGAGGCCCCATTCTCCACTCCCCACATCCTTTCTCCAGTAATGTTTATCAGACAAATGCCAGTTCAAAGTGATGTCAAGATCCCTGGGAGCTTTGTATGGACAACTATGGGAGTTTACAGACTGACTGTATGTATATTTGCCTTGGATCCATTTTTAGCACTAGCAAGCCCCTCTGCTGTGGTTTGAATGTTTGTGTCCCTCCAAAATTCATGTTGAAACCTAATGCCTAATGTGATGCTGTTAGGTCAGGAGGGTGGAGCCCTCATGAATGGGATAAGTGCCCTTATAAAAGAGACCCAAGAGAGATCCCTCACCCCCTTCCACCGTGTGAGGTTACAGCAAAGACGGCTGTCTACGAACCAGGGAGTGGGTCCTCACCAGACACCACATCTCCCGGAGCCTTGACCTTCGACTTTCAGCCTCCAGAATTGTGAGCAATAAATGCCTGTAGTTTATAAGCCACTTGGTCCGTGGTATTCTGCTAGAGCTGCCCAAATGGACTAAGACACCCCTGACCCCATTAGAACAAGCTCTCAAAAAGAGACCTAGAAGATTTCAAAATCCTTCCCCCTTACCCACAGAGGCTTTGAGGGCTTAGCTTTCAAGACACGGAATTTATACCGTTTTAGTCTCAGCATTTACCTTTTTAATTTTCCACATTTACCTTTCTGAAGTTTTCATGCTTTGGTAAGCCTGTGAGAAAACCTTACCTAGGAAAAAGTTACTCCTTTAAAAGTCAGATACTTGGGCCACAAGTTTGGACACCATCAGCTGGCCAAAACTGCACAATTTTGAGAATCCATGATTAGCATTTCCAAAGCAAAGCTCGTGGAGTTACCTGGAATTCTGCTCTCAGAAGAATATTATGTAACAGAATAAACGTTTTATATTTTCCAGGAGATAAGCTTAAAACAAACAAAAGCCTAAACTAAAACCACACTGTTATTGCCATTTCAGTTCCAAGTATTTATAGAACTTTGTTCAGCCAGTCTTTGTAGAAGAGCCCTTTTTATTCATTACTTTTTATGTCTGTCCTGTCAATGCTGACATGCAAACTAGGAAGAGAAGGAAGCTGAGTGACCAAGGATACACCACACTCTTGTCAATGAAGTAACCACCTCAGACACAGACCATGGAAAATTACAATAAAGGGACAGAAAAACACATGAATTGGGCTTTGGTAATAAAATTCTCGTGTGGTATTGGGTCTTTAGAATTTTACATGTTTGTCTAATTTATGGAGCAAACTTTCTGGGGATATTAAGCTAGGGTTAATTAGTCATTGCTAAACTAACCGTGCTAATAAAAAAAAAAAAATCAACAGTTGAAGGTGGATTCTTACATTATACCACAGGGCACAAGCATAAGTGACTCCTAGGAGAATCTACCAGGAGCTTTGAACATGTAGCCCAGATAAGTATATGTAGAGCTTCTAAACTAAGCCCTAGGCTGAGGGTCTGGGTCCTAGCTTCTTCCTTCCCCAGTGGTGACCTTAGGCAAGTCCCATAACCTCTCTCGTTTTGTCTCCTCATCCATAAAAATGGGGATATGGCTCTACTTAATTCAGAGTTGCTATGAGGAGCAAATGAGAGAAGAGTGTTTATGAAACAACTTTGTAAAATTTAAGTGCTATGTAAAAGTAGAGTAAATGTACCCAAGGCTAATTAAGCATATATTTATAGGCTATTTGGGTTAGAAGTGCTATCTATTTTTGGTTATGTCGTTTCTTCAAGTTCCTGCAATTCCTGGTTCTTACTATGTGGGGCTCGCAAGCCTCCCTGCCCTCCACGTAGTGTCAGACCACACTTCCGGCAAAAACCCAGGACCTGACCACTAGAAGCAGCCTCACAAACACAGGACTAACAGCTGCCTGCCCGCTTCCTCCGGAATCCTGGGAGATGCTGGGAAACAACCGACACTTTCTAGTAACACCACTTCTCGAATCCTTTTCTTTAGTTCTGTTCTACTGGGGTCAGAAAATCAACGCTTAAAAATACAAATTACACTGCTTGACGGAGAAGAGTCCAGCAAATGCAAAAATACTAAAAGTTAGTACAGAACTATTTAAAAATAATTTATTACACCTGATGTTTCTCTTTCCCAAGAGATTGTAGAACTATCCCCATTTTAAAAAATCCTTGAGAAATCAGTAGGGGGCAGTATGTTAATTACAATTTGCAGGTGGGAAAAAAATTCAGGCTTTGAATTTTAAGTTGCACTTGTCCTCAAAATACCCATGTGCTTACATAAGTTACACCACAAATATTTTCCCAGTTACACTGATTTGGAAGTGTTATTTTGAGCCCCATTGTTTAGAATAACACTAAGAAGCTGAACCGTGTTAATACTCAGAAATTCCAGTACTAAGCCATCTGAAGGAAAGGCAAGAAATTCACATTTTTATGCAAGCCAGCAAATGAGAGAGAAACACTGTGGTTTACCCAAACCCCCAAAACGCCAATGTTCACGATGTTAACACCGTTGTCACCTTTCACACATCTTTGCGCGATCTTTGAAAGTTTCACAGACCAAGTCACGTTGTGTTTCCGAATGTGAATTCACTGTAAGTGGCTTGTCAGTTGGGCTCATTTGACAGCACTCAAGGTTGCAGCAGTAATTGCCCTTCCTTGTTAAATATTCTAGCAGCACTTGCTGCGGTGTTGAAAGTTTTATCATCATTATGAGAGGATATTCTTTTTTTTTTTCCCTGTGGTTCACTTAATTTTAGCTTCAGAGCATTTAGGAAAATGGTCCCTGACAGGTGTGAACTTGAGTTTTGAGGGAATTGACAAATAAAGTAAAAAAGAAAAAGAAACTCAAGAACAGGCCATGCTGGGTAAGAGCAAGTAAGAGATGTTGGCATCCTTCTGTTGGAAGGCATGCCTGCCAGTACTGTGATTATTATAAGCCTGTGTAAACCCAGAGGTCCAGGTGACGGGAAGCGGCTGGCCAAGTGTGTCAGGGTAAACGAGATTAGGTCCTAAGGCCGGTGTTCTGACAACCTTTACTCTAAAGAATGGTGTCTGAACAGGGTTAGGTCACAATACAGGGAGGTTCTCTAAGGCGGCCCTATTACAGGGCCCAGCTGTATGCTTTACCTGTCTACCATATATTTTCAAAGAATGAATTAAAAGACTCCATCCTCCAAGTTATTTTCTGGTTATGCTTACAAAGGGGTCTCCCCCTAAAAGGAGTTTTTAGCTCAGTTAATAGAACTATAAGAAGGGGTTAGTTCTTTGAATAGCTAACTACGATAGTAACTTCTGAGATAAGAAATCAACTAATTAAACCAAGAGAGATTCACACGTTTTAATCTGATTCCTAGAGTTACAGGCTCAAAACACTGGATTTAACCCATTCAGTTGAGGCAGGGAATAGGTCCCTATTTCTTAAGGACTATCAGTTTGTCATACGCCAAAGATTAACGACAAAAGGCCCTTTATCTTGGGACAATTACTGGCTGTGTGCGGAAGGAAATAAGATACAAATCCACCCTGCCAGCACACCCCCTAGTGGAATTTCAGCGTAGTACAACTTGGGGGTCCAAAACCATCCCGGGGATTTAGGACTTAACACAGGCTCGAGTGCACTTTTCCAAGTGCAGTGTCTGTAGCTGCGCCACGGTCAGGAGCCTCCTTCCCCGAGCGCTCCAACCCAAGCTAGCAAACCGCACACGTCCTCTCTGCATCCAGCCACGCAGGCAGACAGCGGGGTTAGACAGAGGCAAGTTGCCTACTTATCTTAATTGAAATAGGCTTTAATTTTAGTTTCTGAAAGAACTAGAACAGAAATTTTAGATGAATCTGCTATTAATATTCCTCAACTCAAGAAAAAAACTTAAATAAAAAGGGGTTTCCTACTTTAAAAAAATTATTCCACCTCCCCAGTGAGGTTATTAAACTGCTTGGAAAGTGTTTTCTGATTGTCACATCTCAGGTATGTTCAAGTTACTCAAGTCAATTCACTAGAATTTGCCATAGATCTTGAAAAATCTGAAAAATAGTTAGGGTAAAAACAAACATAAAGAAAGAGAATAAGTTGAGAATGTTAGCAGTTAAGCATTTAACCATAGGGTCTGTAGCCCTCCTCTGGGCCGCAGTGACCCGATCACACATCGATCGGATCCAGGGGCTGAGGGCTCTGCCAGGCATTTTCCACTCCACTGCTACTTAAAGGCTTTCTGAAAAAGCTGTTCCAGCAGTGTTAGCCTTAGCGCAGGTTAACGGATGCTTCCACTCTGACATGCCGTATAGATTAATTTCTACCTGGGCAGATACTGGATAAAGCCCTGGATGTAGAAATAATGAGGGAGAAAAGAACAAATACCAAGTTTGCTTCCAGGAATCAAGATAAACAGCACATAATCAAACAAGAGAGGGCCATTCCCTGAACCAGGAACTTGACACTATTCTACAAGGACTGCCCCCTTAATATATAAAGACACTATGAAGTCAACATGAAGAGATTTTGAACGTATTCGTTTTTCTTTCTCAGGAGTAGTGATACATTTTGTCTGAACTATTCAACTTTTGTCTCCCAGTAAGACAGGACCCAAATGGCAGAAGAGCTGAGTGTGCCGGGCCCCTTCAGGCCCAGCGTGGTGTCCAGCCCGTCTGGTGTTTACAGTCTACCAGGGGGTGTAATAGGTGATGAGCTTGGAAGGCAGGTGGAAAGCAGCGCTGGAAGGCCTAAGCTGCCATGCGCACAAGCCTGGACTTCATGCTGTGAACAACGTGGTCACACAGGGCTTGGGGTAGGTTCAAGTCAGCATGATCTTAGAGCAGGCATGTAACAAACTCAAGTCTGCTTAGATAACCCTGGGTTGGAGAGCAAAGGCTGGAAACGGGAGAGAAGTTCAGAGATTCTCTGTAGAGACCAGGCAAGAGGTGAAAGAAGCACGAAGGAGGATGCGGGAATGGAAAGGAAGGGATCAAAGTACATGATAGCAACAGATCAGTCAGGATTTGGTGACCCATGAATGCGTGCAGGATGGAGAATTAAAGACACTGCTGATGTTTCCAAGCCTGGTACTGGCCACACCAGGGAGTTCAAGAAGGGGCGAAGAGGAATTCGTTCAGTTTTGAGGTTTGCTGGTTTCAGGGAATGTGTGGAAGAGCCGAGACAGTTGTATGAACTTGGGAACTCTTAGGAATCACAGTTGAAGCCACCGAAGTCAACAGATTACTCAACTAGAGGCGCGCAATGAGAAGAGGTCTGCGCATGCCATACTAAACAGCCATCGTATCTCGGAGGTAGGGAGTCTCAGAGGATTGGGAAGACAGGAAGAGAAGCAGGAGAAAGGGGGCTTATCATGGAAGCTAGAGCACCAGCGTTTCCAAGAGATGGTCAACAGGCTCACGTTCTGTAGAAAGGTCACATCACACACTGGATTTGGCCATTAAGCAAGCCCCTGCTATTTTTTCATATGACATTGGTTACTTAGCAATATTTTCTAAACAACTCAGATAACCAGACACAGATTACAACATATATCAAAGGTGTTGGGAAGATTTTTATAGGATGGTTCCCTGCTCACACCAGTTATGTAAAGTGACAGTTTATCATGTCATAGATGTTTATTTCTAGTAGCACTAGATTTGGGTCCAGCATGTAATATATCAAATATAGAAACTTAAAGCTCAGTGAGCATGTGATCTTATTTTACGTTAGGAAAGAATGCTGTGAAATGACCCTGACAGGTATAGAGCTCCAAGTATCCAAGCAGTTGCTATCTAAAGAGATGTTTTACTCAGTTTTTAACTGTGACCATGAGAATTAATAAGATAAAGTATGCCGACCCTATGTCAATTTACAGTTTGGTTCAAGACACAAAAAGTTTATTTCTGAAGCTCAAACATCTGATTTTTATGCATGCGAATTCATTTAATAACAAAAGCCAGCTCTAGTACAGACTTAAAAATACACCATGAATTTCAAGTTTTTAGTAGGGAAAACAATACACTATAGAATTCTTAATATTACGCTTTGGAGGAGGAAGTATCAGCCAAATAATTTTATAAGGATAGAATTTGACCACAACTAGATTTCTCTAACCAGAGAACAGAGGAATATAGTATTTCAGATTAAAAACCAGTAAATCACATAAGAACTTAAACATTAATGATTAGGAACCATTCATGAGATATTAGGTACAACCATAGCACTAATGTCTTTAAGTGCTACATTACTCAGATCTAGCTGGTGGGCTTTTACTTTTCCTGGATGGATTTTAACTAAATAGACTTTAGACACTTGGATATAGATAAATGCCTAATTCAGTAATTAGTATTTTAAAACTGTGAAACCTTTTAAGTTAAGTGGTCTATTAATTAACTACCAATTATCTTGTCTGACTATCATATCAATAGAAGTAAATTACCGACTAGCGATTTGACAGATTTAGTCCTTTACCATGCAAAACTTATTCAGAACATAAAAGGCCTGTAGTTAAATGCTTTTGCTTCCCCCTTTTGGTTAATCGGGGATCAATTTGCTGCTCACGTATAAATGCCAAATGCAGCTCTTTGGTCAAAAAGGATCTACAGATAAACTTTGTCTTTTAGAAATGGCAAGCAAAGATTTCTTTTCTTTTCTTTTTTTTTTTAAGATTCCTCTTAAAAAATAACAAATGAAGCAATATTTAATGTTTTGGGGGAAACATGGGTTTGCAGTTCCTATACGGAGGCCAACTCTCCATATTTCAAAGGATACTAGAGAGGTATTTTCAAGCTTCTGCATCTCACCCAGATACAGAGAGAACCTGAGTGGATGGTTTCTCTGATTTATGCCAAAATTCAAGTGCACTGTATTGTACACATTCTCACGTTCCTGTCCTAACTGTGAATGTTGCACAACAGATTATGCTGATTAGAACCTACCTCAAATCCATCACTTCTTGACTGGTGACCAAGAGAAGGTTCCTAGGAGAGCTGCTGGTGATAGGAGAACACCGGATGATAAAGTATCACAGCAGACTGGGGCGCCGTGCAGAGTAACGCCAAGTACTGCAAAAGCTTCTAACGTGTATGCAAATAGGTTCAAGGTTAAGAAGCAAGGAAGGAACTGCAGCAGGAATCCTCTCCTTGAGGCTCGGCCACTGGCAAACATGAATGACCGCCATATATTCAAATGGAGCTGATTCAAACTGGTCTATCAACACCAGCTTTCTCAAAGTCGCTAGCCTCGCACCAATGAGCAGAGTCAATATACTATAGTAAAAAACAAGCTTACAGGTAGGGCAGGGAGAATGGAAAAGTTGTGGAGGAAAACAAAAGGAGACAGACACAATAACGAACGTGAGACAGCCTCGCTTTGAGATCCCGTCAATCTTGAATTAGTCCAACATACAGCTTACCTTTGGAAACTTCAGAAGCCAGACCCATGTGAGCATTCTCTGAATAGGTTATCTTCTAAATACTTAAGCAGAAGCTTAGCCTATACTATCAAACATTTACTGAGCAACTAGGAGTAAGAGTTCTGTTACTGGCAGGGGAAAACAAACAGACGTCCATAACAAACTGCCTACAGACAGCTTGCCATCTACTTGGGGATCTCAGGGCACAACGAATCAAAAGTTACACCAAAGAGCACATACTATGCACAAAGGATGGGGGTGACAACAAACACTGCGAGAGATCAAGGGAAAGAAGAGGCAAGTCATTTAACAGCAGCTTCGTCAGAAAACAAGGGGCTGCACAAGACGGTCTCTAAGGATCCCTGCGGCTCTGATACGCAAAAATGCCAGAAAAGGGCTGGAGTGGGGATGGAGGTTATATGAAGAACTTGAGCCAGGCCTCAAAAGATATGTGGAGCGGAGAAGAGGGCCCTCCAGGCCGGGGGAGTGGTACGAGGGATGGTTCGAAGTAGGAGCCCGCATAGCTCTTCAGTGAATGTCCGCATGGTTTCTAGTTCACTGCCTATGACTTTAACTCTGGGTCAGGATCAACACGCTGTTTATTCTGTTATGAAAACAGACACCAACTGCTACTTAAAAGGCTGGTTAAAGATGATCTGTTCGGATGATGAACAAGTCTTTGCTCAGCTGATCCACTCTTTAAAATGTATGGGGCAACTTCTTTTCCCCACCCAGACGCAGTAAAAAGACGTGCTGGTTATTTTTTCTGGAAAGAAAAGAGCACATGCCAATACATCTTGGAACAGTTACCATGAACATTTTCACCTAAGCGGACTACTGGAAGGGAAGTTGAATTCAGGTGGTAACTTGTACCACTTAAACCTCGCCCCTCAAAACACACAAAATAAATCACTATAAAATTATAGTAAGTCTTCTTTTAAATTTTGGTTGCTAGAGCTCTTCTTAAAAGGTCTGTAAGTCTTGGCAAGAAGCCAGAAATTCCAACTCTAAAATGAATTTTTTGACTCAATTTAGAAAATAAATTCTTAAGTTTAGATGCTTAGGGGAAAAACAGCTGGAGAATTCAGGAGCCTCCCATATTTTAATATGAAGTAACATCATTACTGTCAAAGCTTCCAAGAACTCCCTAAATTGATGTTAAGAGACGTTAAGCAACATCTCTAAGCAAAGTAAGGACTCTGAGAAGGTGGTATGTTCCTCCTTGGTATAGAGATTCAGTTCCACAGTAATTTTTTTCGTTGGAAATTTGACTTAATTTTCTACTTAGAAGTATATCAACTGATGTGCATTTTCAAAGCTAAAGCAATGGATTTTCTATGCTTAATACGCTCTAATTAGCTCTCTTTTTATAGGCTGTCTAGCAAAAAGAAGGTTCTTTTCTCTTACAAGTACCTAATTGCAGATTGTGTGGAGTTTCTTTAAAAATTTCGTTATGTTTGGGACTTCCCTGGTGGCACAGTGGTTAAGAATCCACCTGCCAATGCAGGGGACACAGGTTTGATCCCTGGTCCAGGAAGATCCCACATGCCGAGGAGCAACTAAGCCCATGCGCCACAACTACTGAGCCTGCGCTCTAGAGCCCGTGAGCCACAACTACTGAGCCCACATGCCACAACTACTGAAGCCCACACACCTAGAGCCTGCACTCCGCAACAAGAGAAGCAACCACAGTAAGAAGCCCACGCACTGCAACAAAGAGAGTAGCCCCCCCGCTCGCCGCAACTAGAGAAAGCCCACTCGTAGCAACGAAGACCTAACACAGCCAAAAATAAATTAAAAAAAAAAAAAATCTTGTTATGCTTGAAATTGTACAATTCAGCAAGATGGTCATGCAGAGAAGGTAGGCAAGATGGTTAAACTTCAGAGTATTTTGTGTAGGTAAAAGTTCATATTTTGGAAACCATACATCATCTCAGTCAAAGGTTACTGGAAAAAAACAACTGGTGTCTGTGGTTCATAACTAGCTGATGGCTGGATGTCTGTTTAAGGATGACAACCTGACTGAAATCAGCTGCAGTTTCTCTGGCAGCCTCATCCTTACCAGGCTTTAAATATGAAAACCACAGTCTACTTGCAATTTATGTGTATCTTTTATTTCAAGTGGTGGCTGTTTGTTTTACTCAGAATTATAAACACACAAGATTGTTGATACACTGTATTGCCAAGTTTATTCTGTTGTGCTGGCTTTTACTCACCTGATCCACCCCTTTGTCACTTGCCGCCTGTTCCTGTGGACCCCATGGCAGCAAGGACTTAAATTCAGTTCCCCACCCCCGGTGCACACACACACACGCACACTCAAAGCCCTCCAAACTGTATTTGGTAATCTCCTTATGCGTTTAAAACACAGATATGAGTTAGCTCATGTCATTTAAATGTTCATTTCTAGAGCTTTGGAAATGAATTAAATAAAGCTCACGTTTAAAAATACAACATTAAAATAAGCTTCTTCCAGGGGCAGAGAAATGGTTTAATGTTCAAGGAGCAACATTTGAATAAGTACTTCTATAGCTAGATTAAGTTTTTAAAACAGTTGCTAAAAAATTAATGAGGTTTAATGTGACCTATTTAGGAGAAACAGTTCTTTGTTGTGTTCTGTTAGAAGGCTAAGCCGCCTATGGGAGAGAAAGAAAAAGAAAAACAACAAACCTATTTCCTCACCCTTTCTTTATTGGATCCTACCTGCCTACAAAAGAAAAGGGGAAATACTATGGGGGAAGAAAAGCAAAAAGTGGGTCAAGAGTGTACAGTTATAGGGGAGAACTTCACACCTACCATTACTGAAGATAAATTCAATTGCAAAACTGGGGTTAGTTTTGCCCCCAGAGCAGAAGATCCTCCCCTCTCATCTATTTAGATGATGTAATAGCCCTGATGACTAGAAGCGGATACGGTACAAGTCCCTGGTTTGCCAGGTCTCACAACACCCCTGCCCTCTACATAGGGACTCTGTGGTCCTATGAGGGTGACTTCTGTTCTCCGAAGAGACACATCCTCTAAGCTGAGAAACTTCTGAGATATACCCCAAAAGGACAATGTCACAGACCCTGGGGACAGTCAATGGATGGTAAGCAACTGCCAGGGTGGCCTGACCACTCCCACGGGACCACAAATGCTGATCTCAGAATCTCTGGCACTTTCTAAAATGTGGCTGAGCAGTAATTTGGAAGCCTAAACTCTGACTTTAGGAATTCATAAGAACAACCGAAGTTTTACAAACTCAACAGAAAGTAAAATAAACAAACCCAGGGTTTTATGCTCCCTCTTGTTATTTTTATGGCAATCTTCCAAACTAGTTCAAAATGTTCAGTCCTCTACTCTCTCCAGAAATACTGAATTGGAGGGGGAAAAAAAAGAAAACAACGATTTAATAGTAACCGGCATATGTTGTAATTCACCCGGGGGGAAGAGTGAATTGGAAGTAAGCTTTGTGGTGAAAGAGTGCAGGTGGCTTTCAGGCTGGTCCTGAAGTCTCGCTCCTTCCCAACCTTCTTGCTGAGTAGGGCCCAGTAATAAAAACAAGGATGTTTATATTTACCCAGAAGTGTGCGTGGCAATTGACCATCATGGTTCTCTCAATGAGCTCATCAGGACATTCCAGAAGGTGATGCCCAGAGACCACGCCAGCATTATTGACCAGGACTGAGACCTCGCCAACCTCCTTGCGGACCCTCTCCGCTGTCAGGTAGACATTCTCCCTCTTTCCCACATCACAGGTGTAGGTAAAAACCTGCAGGTTACAGTGGGGCAGAATTTCTTCCTCACCATTCCCAGCTGTCCTCAGAAGTCCAGATGAAGAAAAAAAAAATGGAACAGAGAAGGGACGGGGGTGGGGGTGGTGCAAAACATGAGTCACGTGGCCATCGGTAGGACAAAGATCACACAAAACAAAAATCACTACAGTGAGCTTCAAATTTCTAACACCGTAAGCCTTGCCAATGACTGAACTTACAGCTGCCTTCCTCCCCCAAAAGTCTTTGGGAATTACAGCAATTTACTGGATAACTCTGCTTAGGGGAAAATCATGTAATTGTGACAAGCCCAATACAAGTCAGACCTCATGGGATGGGCTTCCCGGAGCTAAAGACACCTGGAACGAACTGATCTCAGCGCAGAGAGTAACACCCCCTCCCCCCAAACACAGGCACTGCACACTCCTCTTGTGGGGGGAACAGTGGCCAGAAACGGCTCTTACTCTTTAGTATGTGCACCCTCAAAACGGGAACTCACCTCAAGGTTCACAAATCAAAATTGTAATTAATGATCTGAATTCATCCAAAGCCAAGAAATCAACCAAGTTTCTCATAAAAGAGTGGGACTCACACTGGTTTGGTCTAACTGGAGTAGCTAAACTCCCCAAAGAAGCACCCTTACAGAAACCAAGTTTACAGGTAAATATGCAATTTTACCATATAAGAACTCAATTTAAAAACCAAAAAAAAACCCTCCCTGGAAAACAACGACTGCTCTCTTTTAGGTTTGCGCAGGGAGCACAAAAATCTGTATTTGCTACCCTCTTACCAATGGTGAAAACGTACTAGTTTTGATCTTTGATTTTCTGACCTAAAAAGCAAGTGCCAATAATTTTGGTGACAAATGATCAATATGGGGGAGGGGTGGTGCCCAAGTTAATCTTCCCAATATAGTTCAATGTTTTCCCTGGAAACGAAAAAATTGTCAAAAAGCAAGAGCCATTACCAAATCTCCCAGACCCAAACTTATGGTCAGTTACGGTCTCCGCTTTGGCTTTAAAAAAAAAAAAAATCTCAGATTCAGGTTAGTTAATAAATATCCAGAAATGCAGATTTCCTAAGGTTATCAAAAACATGGAATGAATTTTACAATAGGGCTTGAATCCTTCAAGCGTTTTCCCTTAAGAGAGGGGGTTACCTTTCAATCAGGCTGAGTATGTAACTAGAGTACTGACTTATCTCTGGTGAAACAATGTTAATTATTTTCCCGTGGCTAAAGTTATAGTGAAATCATCAATACTGCCCTAGTCTCAGAGGTTCAGACCGCAGTAACATATACACATGCATCAGCAGAGTCTGCGAACAACTTCCCAAAGACACTAGTTTCCCATTCGCAAACGAGACTGAGACATTTCTTTAGGATTCAAACCGGTGGTAACAAGTTCCCTCGCCTTCCTTAGCCTCCGAGGGCTTGGGAAACCCCACAGTCGTGCTCCAAGGGACAGGACCTCCGTTAAGACAAGGCTTTGGCGCACTTTCTCCCTTCTAATACAGAGGTGATCGTGTTCCTTTATTAGGGGACAAATTCCACTCGCAGAGGACCGGGCTGGGGTTGGGGGGGAGGGTTCTCTTCCTCGAGAGCAGGGTTGACCGTGACAGTGGGGTTTCGGGGCCCTCCGGGGTAGGGCGCGGGGGTGGGAAGAGGCTTGACCCAACAATGCTCGGGTGCAGGTCCCAGTTACCTTGCAGCGCGGCGGCGTCCGCCGCCTCCAGGTCGCGGTAGATGTGGCGCACCATGCCCGCCGTCTCCTCATTGCTCTGAGTGTTGATGTCCCAGAGCACCAGCAGGGCCCGGCGCCGGGCGAACTCGAGCGCGAAGAGGCGGCCCAGGCCGCTGCCGGCGCCCGTAATGAGGCACACCTGGCCGGCCACGCTCTTTTCCTTGGGCCGCACCAGCCAGCGCGCCGCGGCCAGCACGAACGCCCAGAGCACTTTAAAAGTGACCACGAAGAACTCCACCACGATGTTCATCGCGACGTCCGGGGCCCCGCACGAGCCCAGCGCCCGCGTCCTCGCCCACCCCGCGCCCCGCAGCCCCCGAGATGCCCGGGGGCGCTTGTCAGAGCTGCTGGGACCAGAAGGCTGCGCCCCGCGCCCGCCCCCGAGGTGCCCGCCGGGCTGGAGTGCGCAGCACCGCTCCCCGCTTGCGCGGGGCCACTCCCGCCCGGGCTCGGCGCGGTGGCCCCGGGCTGTGCCCGCCGCGGCAGCCGCCCGGCTCGGCGCCTCCTGCCGGCTGCCGCCCGCCTGTCCCGGAGCGCCCGCCCCGCCGGCCGGTCCCGCTGCAGCGGCGGTGACAGCCGCGAGTTAGGCGGCGCGCGCTGCTCTCATGGCCAAGCCGCCGCCGCCACCCGAGTGTCCCCAGAGCCGGCGCGGCGGCTCCCTCTCACTCCGGGGGAGGGGCGCGCAGCGGAGACGGCACGGGCCGGCCGGCCGCCGCGGGAGTTGTCAACTTGACCCAAGTTGCGAGAGGGTGCAAGAGTGGGGTGCGGGGCAGCGGGAACGCCAGGAAGGGGCGACTCGCTCGGTGCAGGAGAGCGCTCCCCAACGTCTTGCAGCTGCCTCCGCGGTATCGTGTCCCCCTGCCCTGCACTCCCCGCGGCTGTCACTCGGGCACCGGGCTCCGAAGCGCAGCGCCGCTTGCAAGTCGGAGCGCTCCCAGCCGCCTCTGAGAGGGCTCCACACTCCGCGCTATATAACCCGCGACCGGGAAGAGCCGGCGGCGGCATCGGCCCTCCCTCGGCTCGGCCCTCCCCGCCCCCGGGCGCACCCCGCCCCCGGCCCAGCCCCCCGCCCGCTCGCCGTCCGCCGAACCGCGGCGGGGCAGCCCCTCTCACATGGCCGTGGCCGCAGCCTCCAGTCCTCCTCGCACCTCCCTTCGCGGTTCACGCCCCCTGCCGTGGGGTGTCCCGGCCTCCGCCTGCCAGACCGGACGGTCGGCAGTGCCCCGGCCATCTTCCTTTGGCCGTCCGCTCCTCGCTTGTCCCCGTCTCGTCACTTTCGTTAGCCAGGGGGCTCTGGGTGGCCCCGCCTGCGATCAGGCGCTGCGGAAGACAGCCCTGCAGGCTGGAGGAACGAAGAGAAGGACCTCGGCAGCGCGGCAACGGGTGTGCCGGTCTGCTACTGGGGTTGGCAAAGAGCCGAGAAGGCGGTCAAAAGCCGGCAGCAACTTCGAATCGTAGCTAGCCCTTTGGAACGTAGGCCCAAAGGCTCTCAATTTCCCCGGCTGGAATCACCACCGCCGTGGTTCCCTACCGACCCGGTCAAGCGTTGCCCTCCCGCCAGGCGGGCCGTGAAAGTGATGCATGCCGGGATTTGTAGTTCGCGCCCCGGCCGCGCGTCATTTGCATATATTACTGAGTAGAATTCGAGAAGTATCCTGTCAAGGCAGCCCAGGGATTAGGACCCCGAGTAGTCAAGGTATCGGCACTCTTTGCTCTCATCATATTGATTAAAGAGTGTAACCAATGCATTAATTTTTCCCATACAGATTTTACTTGAAACTTGATCGTAAGAGGCTGAATCAGGCAGTTCTTAATTCTGCGTCTGCAATACGAGTTCTCAGTTCTGAGTTCTTTTCTGGCTTATCCTGGGACACCTATGAGTCGTGGGGCTTCACGCCCGCCATCTTTAAGTGGACAGCGCGCATGCGCCAACTTCCTCTTTCCCGGCTGGAACCATGGAGGGCGCTGAGTAAGTTTCTCCTCGTTCTCTCGAGAATCCTCCTCCATCCCCGAAACCAGAGGCTTTTGTCTCACTCTCTCTCGTTCCGTCTGTAACCTGTGTCTTTGTCGACTTACCTGTGTGTTTGTGACGTTGTGTGACACTCCTGGTGGTCTTAGGCTAAAATGGGCTTCAGGAGGCCTTGGGGCGGAGGTTTTGGAGTTACCGGGAACGAGGTGTGAGAGCTGAATATGTGCGGAACCGACAGGTTGTCCAGTCCCTCGTCTTTTCAAGGAGGCTCAGAATCTCTGAATGGGGTTCTTTTTCCTTACCTGGCGTTTGTCCGAGGCATCCCTGCTGTCAGGTCTCTGCTTACAGCATATGGAGCTTGAGGCTTGAAACGGGGTTGTCTTTGGGAGTTTGTTTGGGACTTTTTTTTTTTTTTCTCCTTGAGACTCTTAAGTCCTCTTAGACTCACACTCACTAATAGTCTAGGGATCAGTGTCTTGCGGCAGCCTTTTACTCTGCACGGTTTGCTCTCGGCATTTTTGTTGTCGTGGGACCCCGGGAGTGATCGTAGATTAAATGTGAATTTGTTATTTTTGTGACTCGTTTAAAGCAAGTGGTCCGTGTTAAAGGTAAAGATAACGGGCATAGGAATTTCTTAAAATCTGCATCTTACACCATAGCATGCTACAGCAGTTAAAGGTACGTTTGAAGTCAGTGGCGATAGTAGTGTTAAGAGAGAGCGCTCAGTACAGAATGGGAGTGCTGCAGTGCTGTGAGCTTTCTGAATTAACGCTCTGTCTGCTAATGTTAGAGAGAAGAAAAAGAAGGTTCCTGCTGTGCCAGAAACCCTTAAGAAAAAGCGAAAGAATTTCGCAGAGCTTAAGATCAAGCGCCTGAGAAAGAAATTTGCCCAGAAGATGGTAAGTAAACTTTTTTGAGGCACCCAGTTAAGAAAAGGTCCTATGATTGAAAATAAGGTGGATGTTTTTAACAAGGCTTGTTTACTTCAGCTGCTGTAGCAGTGAGGGTGGTTAACTTAGAACCACCTTTCCAAATGAAGTTAGTTATTTTCCTCTTGCAATGTTAACGCATATTGTGGTGAGAAAGCTTCAAGGGAAGGGTTTTCTTGGAAAGAACTGATAATTGCTAATTGTGTTTGGGAGCTAAAAGGCAGATGAATAACTGATGTTGGTTTTCAGCTTCGAAAGGCAAGGAGGAAGCTTATCTATGAAAAAGCCAAGCACTATCACAAGGAATACCGGCAGATGTACAGAACGGAGATTCGCATGGCTAGGATGGCAAGAAAAGCTGGCAACTTCTACGTACCCGCGGAACCCAAATTGGCATTTGTCATCAGGATCAGAGGGTAAGTTCAGTTTTTACTGCGTTCTGGTTGTAAAGGGAAAGCTGCACAATCCCAGCTAAATTTCACAGTACTTGTGGGGACCTTGGTTGTAAAACATTGGAATGAAAATATTTGGGTGGTGAGGAGAGTATTTTAGTGATTGTAAGCCCTGTGCCCAAAGCATCTATTCATTCTCGAATTGAGCACTTGAGTTCAGTGTCCTGGAGATTCATTTCAAAAGCAGTTAAATTGGAGCCTCATAAGTGCTCTGACAACGATGTATGCAAAACTAGAAGTAATAAGAGTGTTGGGGAAAGTTTTAAGTATGAAAGGTATGTGTCAAAAGACAGTTTACTTGCAGGAGAGGCAAATTGGCAGAGGTAATAGAATACAGCTAACTAAAGGGAAAAGTGGTGTTTGTAACATGAGAGGATTCTTATTTAGGTGTGACACGTGTTGCCCAAAATTGTAATAGTTAGTTTCTCGTCTTTTACTAGTAAAAATTCTGATAAAAGCTAAATGAATTTTTTGTATTTTTTTCATTGCAGTATCAATGGTGTGAGCCCAAAGGTTCGAAAGGTGTTGCAGCTTCTTCGCCTCCGTCAGATTTTCAATGGCACCTTTGTGAAGCTCAACAAGGCTTCAATTAACATGCTGAGAATTGTGGAACCATACATTGCATGGGGGTAGGTGTCTTTGATTTCTGTTCGGTAAGCTGGCAGGTGTTTTGACAGTGATAGTCTTATTTGGTCATTTATATCTGTATTTTCATATTTAGGTACCCAAACCTAAAGTCAGTAAATGAATTGATCTACAAGCGTGGTTATGGCAAAATCAACAAGAAGCGAATTGCCCTGACGGATAACGTGTTGATTGCTCGATGTCTTGGTAGGTTCTGCCTATTTGGGGAAAAGTTATTATATTATTAATTATAAAAGTTATTGTATCAGATAAAATGATATTTTTTGGCATCTTGTTGCCTGACTTTTCTCACTATTATGAATCTTCCTTTATTCCCTACAATATTTATGAAAAATGGAAGGTATGATTTCATTGGCTTGAGCTGTATCTTTGTAAATAAGGTCATGTATTTCCTTCTTTGTTACTTTATTCTTGATTTACTTGTAATTCTTTATGTCACAGCCTATCTTAATGCCTTAAAAATTTAATAGTCTCAAAATAAACAGTTTTAGTAACCTTAAATCATCTTGAACATGTTCAGGCAAATACGGTATTATCTGCATGGAGGATCTGATTCATGAGATCTATACTGTTGGAAAACGTTTCAAAGAAGCAAACAACTTCCTGTGGCCCTTCAAGTTGTCTTCTCCACGAGGTGGAATGAAGAAAAAGACTACCCATTTTGTAGAAGGTGGAGATGCTGGCAACAGGGAAGACCAGATCAACAGACTTATTAGAAGGATGAACTAAGGTGAGCAACTACATCCTGAAAGAAGTTTACTTAATACTGGAGTAAAAACGACTTAGATGCTGGAAAGGGTTTGGTTTGAGTTCTAAGCAGTATTTAGTGCGGGGGGGGGGGGGGCGCGGGAAATCGGCCATCATATATGATCGCAGTTGGTTTGGTTTCTCCTTTTGAGGACATTTATGGAGGGAAGAAAAAGCCTTTTTTTTTTCTTCCTACTTAATAATGGAAACTGAATTGGTAGTTCTTACGACTTCCTGGTTTATGTTAATTCTTAGTTATTAAGATGTTTAATGGGTTTTTTTTCCCTTCCTTTCAGGTATCTACCATGATTATTTTTGTAATTTGGTCAGTTAATAAACAGTGACTGCTTTCAAATTGAAATGTATTGTTGTCTTGGTGACTTTTTGTTATCTTTCTTCTGCCGTCCCCTAGCTATTGTGGCAAATCTTGGTGTGACACAGTTAAGTCAGATCAACAGCCTGTTGCGTGTAAAACTTAGGGTCCAGTTTGTATCTTGTGAAAAACATTCCTGGGGTTTATTGAAGATTTTCCTGTACGAAGTCCTCATTTTTCACTTTTGAGTTGGCCAAAATGGGTCTAGTCTAAGAAAGCCCATTTCACAGGCCTTTGTGCATGAGTAAAGGTTCAGTTTACAAATAAAAATCCGTTGCTGAAATTCCATTTTCTCAGGCTTTGGCTTGCCTATAAAGTAGTGAGTAAATGTGTCATTTTGTTTTTGCATTTCACTTTTATGTTTTTGCTTTGCATCTTCTACCCATACTTACATGAATTCCTAATGATTCCACTACATATTGTGTATATCAAGAAGGAAGAAATGAAATGTGCCCATGGATGCAATTTATTTGGAGCACCTAAAGAACTCATGAGAATACTAGTGAGCAAAAACTTGAATTTATAAATAACATTCCCTATATATTTTTATGTATCATCTCACCTAGGCTAGCAAACCTGAAAGTTTTTTTTTTTTTTTAATTAATAGCTACTTTATTTATTTATTTAGCTGTGTTGGGTCTTCGTTTCGTGTGAGGGCTTTCTCTAGTTGCGGCAAGCGGGGGCCACTCTTCATCGCGGTGCGCGGGCCTCGCTATCGCGGCCCCTCCCGTTGCGGGGCACAGGCTCCAGACGCACAGGCTCAGCAGTTGTGGCTCACGGGCCCAGTTGCTCCGTGGCATGTGGGATCTTCCCAGACCAGGACTCGAACCCGTGTCCCCTGCATTAGCAGGCAGAGTCTCAACCACTGCGCCACCAGGGAAGCCCACAAACCTGAAAGTTTTAAGTGTAGTGCAACGGGAAGTACATATAATAAAAGTAAAAAGGTTTATGATTCTCACTGACTGTGCCAAAGGTATGATGCCGTATGAAATAGATGCTCTATACTTTTGATTCTGTTGCACCAGAATCATCACTCTTTAGTATTTAAAAGTTGCTAGACAAATACATTTAAATTCTTGGGTGTTGGAAACTATTTGGATTAGTGAGTTTAGGGTCAGTGAATCCTGGAGGGAAATCAAGGTTATTAGTTTCTAAAACCAATGTTACCTGTATACATGTGTATCTAGTGTTTTGCAAGAAATTTAATATCTTGGTAAACAGTTGGATCAATGTATAACAAAATCATTAATCTCTTGGTGGAGCCTAAAAGTCTTTAAGTTTTGAAATTACCTGTTTTGTTTTACTGCTTTAGTAGGTAACTACACAGTATAGCCCACGTGTCTTTGCACATCCAGTATTCTGAACGGTAGGAGTGGCTCGGAAGAAAACGTCTAATTACTGTAATAAAGTTGTTCAGGTGGCATATTGCTAACTACCTAGGCGTGTAGGATTTGGAATAGTAATAGAAATGGCATTCTATATATGGGATGGTGGTATTTAATAATGCTTTTTTCAAAAAAATTAACTTTTTAAGAGCAGTTTTAGGTTCACAGCAAAGCAGAGTGGAAAGTACAGGGTTCCAGTATACCCTCCTGCCCCTCCCTAAACAGCCAGCCTCCCCCACTCTCAACGTTGAGTGGCACATTTGTTGTAGTCCATGGATGTTGACACATCATTACCCAAAATAGTAAAGTTCTTGAAGCTGGTGAGGGGGATAGGAAGATCTGTAGGTATATGGAGGGGAGAGAAACAGTGTTGGGGCTGTACATGTCCTCTGCAGACACATTTGTTTGCAGTCCTGGAAATTCACTCTCCACATAGTTTCCAAATGCGGCTAGAGGACCAGAGGATAGGGAAATGTATGAGAGAGTTTGGAAGTGGGGAGGACATCTGGCAATATGGTAGAGAACTAAAGCAATGGGGATAAACATTAAAAAAGCATGCTGTGAGGTGACAGCTGTCAGATTGCTAGGGAGTAAATTGGGATAATCATTTGTCTTCACAGGATTGATCGTAAGGATTAAAACTGAGCATGAGAATATTTTGTGAACTATTAGAACCTGTTGAAATGCACCTTAATATCTTATTTTACTTAAAAAACTCCCCTGAAAGTGGTGTCACTTTCTACAAGAGATCATCCACATCCGCTAGAAGGCTAACCAACCTCTGATGAAAGTCTGGGCCACCAGGTTCTACTTACACAAAGATTCACTTCACATAAGTACATTGCCTTTTTGTACCCTTCAAAGTTCCAGCTTTATTAGGTCTTCCCCTAGCTACCCTAGTTTAGTTGTCTGTTCCCGGTGTTTCCTGGTCTTGCTTATCTTCGAAGGTTCCTTTGTGGTAAACTGGATTAAGAATGCTGGCTCTGGGGCCAAACTGCATGAATTCATATCCAGCTTCCACTTAATAGTTTGAGCCATTAAATTACTTCATCTCTGGTTCCTTACCAGCAAAATGGGGGCAATAGTAGTACCTAATTTCATAGGATTTTAGTGAAGATTAAATATGTCAGGTCATGGAAAATGCTTAGGGCAGTGCCTGGCCCACAGTGCTAAGTAAATGCTGTCTGTTGTGTAACTTGAGCACTTAGCAGGGGTGTACAAAGGAAAATAGCCTCTGCATTCATGTGTTAATGGGCAAGATAGACTTAACACAAATATCATAAGTGCTACACAAGGATGTCTAGGATGTGACAGATTCTTGAAGTGTCATTGGGGACCACCTGCAGGGGAAGATTGACAACTTTCCGTTCCCGCTGTTTTCCTTTACAGATTTGGTATCAAACTAGCCAAAACATACATGTGCCTCTCATTCAAGTGCTCCCTTCTCTTCAGCAGTTAACTTTTTAAGGGGGGCTTTTTTTCATCCTACCCAGTACCTGACATAACATATAGTAGGCACTGAGTATTTGTTTTCTATCACTACTGTCACAAATTACCACCAACTTAAGTGACTTAAAACACAAATTTATTGTCTTAATAGCTTTGAAGGTCAGAAGTTCAAAATCAGTTTCACTGCGCTAAACCAAGGTGTCAGCAGGCCTTCCTGCCTTCCGAAGCCTCTAGGGGAGAATCCGTTTCCTTGCTGTTTCCAGTTTCTAGAAGCTGCTTACAATTCTTGGCTTGTGGCCCCTTCTCCACCTTCAAAGTGTAATCTCTGTTTCCATCCTTCCATCATCTCTGGCTCTGATCCTCCTGCCTCCCTCTTTTGTGGACTTTTGTGATTATGTTGGGCCACGCAGATAATCCAGGATAATGCCCCACCTCAAATTCCTTAATACTGAATATAAGTACATCTGCAAAGTCTACATAAGGTAGCATATTCACAGGTTCTAGAAATTAGGGCAGGGAGATATTTGAGAGGGCCATTTTTTGATCTTTTTTTTTTTAAATTAATTTATTTATTTTATATATTTTTGGCTGTGTTGGGTCTTCGTTTCTGTGCGAGGGCTTTCTCTAGTTGCGGCAAGCGGGGGCCACTCTTCATTGCGGTGTGCGGGCCTCTCACTGTTGCGGCCTCTCCTGTTGCGGAGCACAGGCTCCAGACGCGCAGGCTCAGTCATTGTGGCTCACGGGCTTAGTTGCTCCGCGGCATGTGGGATCTTCCCAGACCAGGGCTCGAACCCGTGTCCCCTGCATTGGCAGGCAGATTCTCAACCACTGTGCCACCAGGGAAGCCCCCCCATTCTTTGATCTTTAATTTATGGCTCCCAGCTATATTTTTTCCTGTTCCTCAAAAATGACAAGCTTCTAATGTAGGGTCTTGGCACTTGAAATCTTGTGTCTGGAGCACTCGGCCCTGAGGAGGTCTGTGTACTTGGCTTTTTCATTCTGGAAAAAGATCTCTGACACCTCTTCATGTAACCTTGTTTTTTTTTGTTTTTTTTGTTTTTTTTTTTAGTAGCATCTTTTACTATCAAATAATTTTTCCATTTACTTGTTATCTGTTACTTTTCCCAGCCACTCAAGATTTGAGTATGTATCAGGTTTGAGTCTTAGCCTTCTCTATTCCAGCAGTTAGAACAATGCCTGGTGCATTGCAGGTCCTTTGCTTTTTTGATTGAGTGAATCAAGCCTTTTATGGGCAATAGCCATTTAAAATTTTGCATCTCCAGTGTTAGCACATTTTAGTCCTTGGGTGTTTGGGTGGGGAATGGTGAGAGGAGGAGTGGAAGCTTATGGAGATTAGATAGATATTTTTTTACTCAGGAGGACTTGGGAAAATGAGTTTTATCGGTAGGGGTAATAGTATGTGAAAATATGTTAGAGGAATATAGGAGATGGTTCCTGCCTGGAAGTTTCACAGAGGAGGTCGAATTTGGGCACCTGGAGGTAGAACAGCATGAGCCAAGGCAGAGAGTTGGGTAAGAGTGTCAGTGGGCGGTGTGATAGCCAAGAGGAGGGGATAGCAAACTCAAAACAGACCGATTTAATAATAAGCATTTGATCATGTATTGAGGGCTAGTGTACACTTACTCCACCTTACCCTGGGTGGGTGGTTCTCCACTGTGAGTGCAACTCCAGAACTGAATTCTTAATTGGTTTGGGGATGGGCCCAGGCTTTTTCCCTTTAAAGTCTCCATGTGATTTTTAACGTGCAGCCTATTCTAATAGGGAAGTATACCACTATCCCCATTTTTTAGACGAGGGGCTAACTTTCCCGACTTCCAGGATCACACAACTAAGTGGTTAGGTTCCAAGTCTAATTTGAGTTGGTTTTCTTAACCAGAGGAGCTAGGAAAGGTTAGTATCAAGCTTAATGAAAACAAAAGTGGTGTGCTGAGAGCAGTTTCAGGAGTTCTGTGGGATCCGAAACCATCTTACCAGGGCGAAGCTTGCAGCCCTAGTGGAGGGGTCAAGAAACGAAGACAGGGTTTGGAACAACTTGGCAAGAGTATACATAGGCTAAGCCACTACTGTCCGAGTCAGGCCGCTAGGCTTTCCAGCTAGGGAGGAGACGTGCGCCGAGCCTTTCACCGAAGAACCTCGACAGTGGAGGCGTAGAACGCGGAATCCGGGAGCGCACGATGAGGGAACTCGGGAGGGTCACTTGCCGAAGATTGCTCTAGTCAGGTACTGCTGGTCCACTCATCAGTACTCTGGAGAGCCTGGTTAGTTTGAATCTTAAAAATGCAACCCAGAGAACCGAACCTCACCAACCTTGTCCAACTGCCCACTACCCACCCTGTCTACAGTGGGTGGTGTCACGACTGAGGCTCGTTTCCGCAGCCTCCTGCCACCCCAGCCCCTGCAGCCGTGACTCCGACTGCGGCGGCCCCCTACAGTAGTTGTCCAGTGAGTCCTAGCGGTCTCCCCGCCGCCCAGGCACCATCCTGGCGCGGCAACCTGACTTGCCGCCCAGAGTCCTGCGGGACTGCGCCCGGTGACCGCCCGGAAGGCATCCCGGAAGCTCCCGCCTAGCAACGGGCACGCATCGGGCGGGCGGGGCGGCGGCCGCAGCAGCTTCTCGCCGGGCGGGGCGGGGCGGGGCTGAGCTGGGGGCGCGCCGCGCTCCCGAGCGTCGTCGGGCTGCCGGCCGCTGAGCATGATCGCCCCGAGAGCGGCGCCCGAGCGAGCGCGCGGCTGCCCGCCCCGCTCCGCCGCAGCAGTCAGCCCCGCGGCTCTGCAGGTCTGGGCCGGGGATTCGGCTCAGCGCCGGGCTGCCACTGGCTCCCGCGCTGCCCGCTGTCCCCGCCCCAGACCTGGGCGCCGCCGCCGCGGGCCAGGCCGGAGAAGCCCCTCCCCTCCACGGCGGAGCTGCGGGGACAGTGAGTGCGACCGGTCTGGGGGAACCCCGGCCAGGGGCGTGCCGGGGTTGGAGGGGACGGGGGGCGGCCGGGTCAGGCCTGAAAGGGAGGTGGGTCCCTTAGGTCAGCTGGCTCGGCCCCCTCCCAAGAAGGGCATCTATTCTAGTGACGCACACGGGTCGCCCCAAGGATCCTCGTGATGCTCTTGGAGGGGGGCTGGCGGGGAGGCCGGGGCTGAGGACTTGACGGAGGCTGCGGGCGGCTCGGGTGCAGGAGTATATAGACTTAAGAGGTGAAAGCCCTCTTTAGTTTCTAGTCCTTTCTTTACTTTCTAACACTTCTTACAGTTCATTTAGTATTTATTCTCTTGTCATTTGTTTTTGGTCATCAGTGGAATCATATATGGATTCTTTTGAGAAATTGCTTTTTTCACTTAAGATGTGGAGAATACCTTTCACAGCAGTTTACTTAGGTCTTCATTGAATATTTCATAGATGTGTCACATAGATGTATGATTATATGGTATAGATGTATCATAATTTAT
Source organism: Balaenoptera physalus (assembly GCF_965194825.1). Taxonomy (NCBI): domain Eukaryota; kingdom Metazoa; phylum Chordata; class Mammalia; order Artiodactyla; family Balaenopteridae; genus Balaenoptera; species Balaenoptera physalus. The sequence continues at coordinate 18,108,332 of NC_138895.1, read as the reverse complement.
GTAACCATTTCTCCTGAAGATCGGTTCCAATTTTTCCTTATTACAAACAATGCAACAATGAACATTCTTACACATGGGAACAGTTCTATAAAGTGAATTCCTTGAAGCAGAATTGCTGGGTCAGATGTATGTACGTTAAAAAAATTTGGTGGGATCTTTCCTTCCAAAAAGTCTTTAGTGATTAACATGTCCATCAACAGGCTGTGGTGAAAAAAACCTGTGTTTATTATCGTCTAAAAAACAAATCAGTATCTCCCACTAATTGAGTGTTTATTACATGCCCAGCACTGTGCTGAACACTTTGCATGCATTTTACTTTTATTTTTCTTTTATAAATTTATTTATTTTATTTATTTATTTTTGGCTGTGTTGTGTCTTTGTTGCTGTGCACAGGCTTTCTCTGGTTGCCGCGAGCGGGGGCTACTCTTCGTTGCAGTGCGCGGGCCTCTCATGATGGTGGCTTCTCTTGTGGTGGAGCACAGGCTCTGGGCGCGTGGGCTTCAGTAGTTGTGGCTCGCGGGCTCGGTAGTTGTGGCTCGCAGGCTCTAGAGCGCAGGCTCAGTAGTTGTGGTGCACGGGCTTAGTTGCTCCGCGGCATGTGGGATCTTCCCGGACCAGGGCTCGAACCTGTGTCCCCTGCAGTGGCAGGCGGATTCTTAACCATTGCACCACCAGGGAAGCCCCTGCATGCATTTTATTTATTTATTTATTTATTTATTTATTTATTTATTTATTTTTTAACTTCAAAAGTAGCATTTTTTATTTTTGTGGTAATTTTCAAAGCCACAAAATCCTGCATGCATTTTAAAATTTAATCCTCACTAACCCTATGAGAGTCAGAGGCACTATTATTTTCTTCATGACCCCATGGTTATGCAGCTATTGAAGTGCAGAGCCAAGATTAGAATCCTGGTTCATTTAATTGCAATGCTTATGTTCTTTGTCGGATCTGAATTCCTGGTCAGTAATTGACTGGGCATTGTGTTTCACTGGGTTGTTTGAGAATTAAATGAGATCGTGCGTTTGGTGTTACAGTATTATTAATATGTAGTTCCTTTCTCTACTAACTCCTGTAGAATTGGACATGGTCCGGTTCTTCCTACGATTCTGGTTCCTCTGGATCATTTGCCTTTCCAGTCACTTTTCTGCCTTTTCTTTATCTTCCTGGCTTGCATATATTGTAAGGGAATCTGGTTTTCTTCTCCCTGGAAAATCTCCTTTGCCAACTTTATCCAATCTCTGGCCTTAATTCTCACCAGTACATCGATAACTCTTAAAAGCTTCATCTCCCAGCCAAACCTATAGTCTTCAATATTCCTATAGCTTAGATCCAGGTTATATATCTCCACCTGAATGTCCTAGACTAATTTCATCTAGAACTGAGCTGCCTGTTGCCCTCCGCCCCCAGACTCGCACTTTCTCTGAATTTAATTCATGGTTCCATAATTCTTTTGGTCACCCTAGTTCACAGCCTCAGTCATCTTTGACTCTTTTTTCTTTCCTGAACCTCCAATATTCAATCAATTGTCAGTGTTGTCAAATTCTCTCTACTACTCTAATTTAAGCACTCTGAACTATTATATGTAGTCTCTTAACCTGGCTCCAGTCTCTGCCATCTTAATCTTCCTAAAGCATGGCTGTGAATATGCCACACGTCTGTTCGAAAACCCTCATGCCTTCTCATTGCTAAAAAAGAAAGTACAAGCCACTTTGGCCGGCGTTCAAATGTGTCTGTGATCCTGCCCCAGTGCTGAACCCCTCCTCCACTCTCCAGGGCAACTTTCACATCTTTACCTTTTCCAGCAGGGCTTCTACCCACATTTCCATCTAAATGTCATTTTCTAGTTTCTTCCAAGTCTTTTTTGAACCCCCTTGTGAAAGTTATATCTCCCTCCTTTGAACTCCTCAGATGTGAGATACTGTATATCTCTGTCCATCTAGATCCCCTAAGGCTGTAATGTGACACTTTGCCTTATACTATAGTTGTGTGAGTGGCTACGGTTTTTCCTTTTGGACTGGAAAATCTGTGAAGGCAGAATCTCTAGTTCACCTTTGTATTTGTCATGCACATGGCACATAGACTTGCAGATAGTATATGCTTAGTGAATATATTTGAGTAAGCGAGCTAATATATTCACCCTTGGGAATAAAAAATTGCATGTATTAGGGTATTGATAGCTATAACGACAAACAGTCCCCAACATTTTAGTGATTTAGGATACAGAACTTCAGTTCTTGCTCGCATAATAGTTCCAAGCAGGTGTTCCTGGTCAGCAGGCAGCTTTCTTCCCATTGGTAGTAGGACCCAGGCTCTGCCATTCATTAGCTTCACTATCGGCTAACTGCGGCCAGCAGGATGGGAAGGAGGAAGTATGGAGAAAGCGGGCCTGGGGGAATCCCCTGGCAGTCCAGTGGTTAGCGTCCTGACTCTCACTGTTGTAGGGCCTGGGTTCAGTCCCTGGTCGGGGAACTAAAATCCCACAAAAAAAGAAAAAAAAAAGCAGACCTGCTTCTGAAGTTTCTTGCAGAAAGTGTCACACGTTGCATTCACTCCCATTCCAACCACAAGGAGGTAACCACTTTCTAGGAACAACTGTATTCTCCGGAGGAACAAGAATTTTGGGCATCCAGTCTTCTCTGCCACAGTCCATTTCTATTTATCAAAACCCGTGGGACTTGGCTTGAACAACCCTTGCTCATAAACAACAGCAAAACTCTCCTTCTTCCCCAGTCTGGTTAGGTCAGCAAAGGCCCTGTTCCACAAAATCTAAACACAGATTTATCATCAATATGTATCATAGTGAAGTGTAATTGTTTCGTTACTTTGTTCCCCCAGTAGACTGTACGCTTTTGCATCATAATCATTTTTGTATTTCACCTCCTAGCACAATGACTGGCATTGCAAATATATAAATAACTAGCTTTCTCAATGAATCTACAACTTGCCTTTATGTTCACTTGATGATTATTTTGGTCTAATCAAAGCTAAAAATAAAGATAATCTTACCATCTGTTCTTTGATGTTGGGCTATTTTCAGCCTTTTTGCCTTTCTATTATAAAAAATGTAGGATTTGACATCCTTGAAGGTAAATATTTGGATGTATCATTGACTGTTCCTTTAGGATAAACTCCTGGAAGTGGAATTGCTGGGTCAAAAGTATATAAAATTATAGGACATATGTATTGCTAGATTGCTCTCCGGAACTATACTAATACTTCCACTGAAACCTTATGAGAGTACCTGTTTCCTTGAACCCCATCTTACACTGTCTAGTAGTAGAGAAAAAAAATTTTTGCTATTTTCAGGGCAAAAGTTGTAGCTCATTATATTATTTTGCTTTTTTTTGAGTATTAGGGCAAACTTTTATTGACCATTTTTTTTCTGTAATGAGTTATCTGTTCTTTAATAAACACACTATCTTGGGGTCCACTTTCCTATTGATTTTTAAGTATCTTTACATACAAGAGAAATTAAATTCTTCAGTTCTTTATGTCATCGTTTGAAAAGTTATTCTGGGAACTTCTGGTCAGTGTGGCAGAGGAAGCCGACATGGAAGAAACTCCATCCTGCTTCCATATATTTCAAATGTGGGATAAGGTGTATTAAGATCATTTATGGCCATGTGGCCGAGCTAGGAACCAAGAGGAGGAGACCCCCAGGTGGCAGAAATGAAGGAATGCTCACACAGGAAGGCAGCGCTGAGCATCTGCTGAGAGCTGGGAGTCACAAAGGAGTACTGTTCCAGTTACCATGGATGCATCACAAACTTCTCCAAAACTTAGTGGCGCAAAACAACACTTTATTGTGCTCGTGGATTCTGTGGGACGGTGCAGGAATTTGGACAGTGAATGGCAGGGACGGCTTGGCTCTGCTTCACCACGTCTGGGGCCTCAGATGGAAGATTTGAAGGCTCAGGGCTGGAATCACCTGCAGGCTCACTCACTCCTATGTCTGGTGGCTGATCCCGGCTGTGGACCGAGACCTCAGCTGTGGATGTCAGATGGAACCTTTCTATGGTGGCCTCTTCCTATCACTTAGCTTCCTCACAAAATGGTGGCCGGGTTTCAAAGGTGAGTGTCCTGAGAGAGCTAGCTAGTGGAAATCGTATCATCTTTTATGACCTAGCCTTGAACATCACAGTGTCAATTCTGCTGCATTTTATTTTATTTGTTTATTTATTTATTTATAAATTTATTTATTTATTTATTTTTGGCTGTTGGGTCTTTGTTGCTGCATGCGGGCTTTCTCTAGTTGCAGTGAGCGGGGAGTTACTCTTCATTGTGGTGCACGGGCTTCTCATTGCGGTGGCTTCTCTTGTTGCGGAGCACGGGCTCTAGGCACGCGAACTTCAGCAGTTGTGGCACGTGGGCTCAGGAGTTGTGGCTTGCAGGCTCTAGAGCGCAGGCTCAGTAGTTGTGGCACACGGGCTTAGTTGCTCCTCGGCATGTGGGATCTTCCCGGACCAGGGCTCGAACCTGCCTCCCCTGCACTGGCAGGCGGATTCTTAACCACTGCGCCACCAGGGAAGCCCCTGCATTTTATTGACTAAGGAAGTTAGTTTCAGAGAAAGGAACACAGACCTCACCTCTTGATGGAGGAGTGTCAACATCACATTGAAGGAAGAACTTGCAGAGATGATATGTATTAGTGCATCCTTCTTTGGAAAATACAAGCTGCCACAAGTACCTTGACACAGAGATGATAATTAGAGAAATACCCCTCATTGGCCTGGGGAAGCTGTAAGGAAGCTTGCTGTCCACTTGAACTATGGTAGGAAAGAGTCAGCTGCTAGACATTAGAGCATCATACCCTGCACCAGCTCAAGTCTGAGGTCTGAATTCACATTACTATGTGACTCAGGGACCACAGTCTAAGAAATTGGCATGTTAACTGGCCTGATACCTCTGAAACCCAGGGCCAGGCAGAGACCAATGGGAAGCATACAGAGAGATGTATAGCACAGTTTCCACAGCTCAGGGAACACTGGACTCCTGTAGATAGCAATCTCTCTAAAGATGAGCTCGCAATCAAAGATTACAAATCATATAAGGAAATGGAACCACAAGGAAGGAGACTTGGTGAATGCAGAAAATGGGAAAACTAAAAATAATAGACAACTTGGAAAGAAATTTTATAGTATTCAAGGAGAGGAAGGAATGGAAACCGTAAGGCAAGAATGGGACAGCATGAGTAAGAACAGGAGAGATCTAGGGCTGCATATTTACCCTGACAGGGGAAGAAGAAGCACTGAGTCAACCAGTACCTCCTGGACCCCAGGTATTAGTTGACTCTTGTCCTATAACAATATTATGATAATAATAGCAGCTGTCGTTTGTTTCTATGTATAAAAATACCTTACTGTGGTCTGAACTGAAGATTCTTGTTTGAGAATTAGAGCAGTGTACTGGGCATTTAACTAGGTGCTTTTCTTAAATTCCCTTTAAACTTCACAGTAACTCTGTAAGGCAGAGATTATTATTCCCTAGGTAGGGAGACTGAGGCACAGAAAGGTTAACAAGAAAATAAGTGGGTTTTTGCCATCCAGGATTGGGTGACAGGCATGGGGAAGGAACAGAGGGCTTTGGGCTGTATAGGTGAGTGTGGATATATTGTAGAAGCTATTGCTTCTTTAGTTCTTCATTTCTTTTTTTTTTATTAGTTTATTTATATTTGGCTGCTTTGGGTCTTCGTTGCTGCGCGCGGGCTTTCTCTAGTTGTGGCGAGCGGGGGCTACTCTTCGTTGTGGTGCGTGGGCTTCTCATTGCAGTGGCTTCTCTTGTTGCAGAGCATGGGCTCTAGGCGCGCGGGCTTCAGTAGTTGTGGCAAGCGGGCTCAGTAGTTGTGGTGCATGGGCTTAGTTGCTCCGCGGCATGTGGGATCTTCCCAGACCAGGGCTCGAACCTGTGTCCCCTGCATTGGCAGGCGGATTCTTAACCACTGCACCACCAGGGAAGCCCCTATTTCTTCATTTCTTAAATCACAGGCTAGTGTGTTCTTAACTTAGGGAATGCTTAAGTCACTCTTCCGGTGAGTTGAATATTTAAACACAAATGGGCTAATTAACTGCTTATGAATTTTGGGAAATGGGTAATACTTGTGTCCAGATAAGAACTTTGCATACAGTTTTAGCAGTTACTTTCCCTAGTATTTTGCATGCTTCTTATTTTTAATTTTGCTAGAGTTTAATCTTAATACTTTTTAAATTGCGTTCCCTTGTCCATCTCTCCTCCCTCCTAAAAAAACAAAAAGAGCGAGAATTTGATGAAATTAATAGTTATATTTTTTGTTCCTTGTTATATACACATTAGAGGTAAAGCATTTAACCCTCCCAAACCTCAGTTGTTTAATTCGAAAATTAGAAGATTAGGTCTCTTACTGGTCTGTAAATCAGTGATTGCTGTTGAACCAGTCCTTAATTTTCAAGTAAGAATTGCAATTCAGACAGCAGTAAGATATTCTTTTTATACAGATGTATAGACCTGACTGAAAACCTGTGCTTACCCTACTAAATTTCCAATGACTTTCACTTATCTCCTTCCTCATCTTTAGATTTTGGCTTGTGGATGTGGGAGTATGGACAATTCTAATTCCAGGAATTCATCCATAAGAATGAATTTTTACTGCAATGACCGAGGCTGTTTTTATTTTTTTATCTATCTATTTGTTTATTTACTTAGGCTGCACTCTGCGGCTTGTGGAATCTTCCCCAGCCAGGAATTCAACCCGGGCCCTCAGGCAGTGAGAGCCCGGAGTCCTAACCACTGGACTGCCAGGGAATTCCCAACTGAGGCTGTTTTTAAAAATAGAGGTTTTAAATAGTTGTTTTTCATTTCACTGAACAATTTTATTCTCCATCACTAAGAAATTAAAGATTTTCTTGATACTATAGGTTCTTAACGAAAGTTCCTATATTAACCTCAGCAACTTTTCATTAACATGCTAGTGTTACTTCAGTGTGTTCAGTCTCTGTTAACAGGTACCTCTTACCTTCTTAGTACTTTCAAAAATAAAGATATATCTAACCAGATTTCTGTTGAAGCCACCTTTTATTACATTTAAAACATTTTGGTTAAGGATTCTGCTTTTAAAAGCAGTATGCTTAAGGGACTTCCCTGGCAGTCCAGTGGTTAAGACTCTGAGCTTCCAAAGCAGGGGGCACGGGTTCGATCCCTGATCGGGGAACTAAGGTCCTGTGTGTTGTGTGGAGTGGCCAATCAATCAATAAATAAAATATAATACATTCTTAATTTTAAAAAAAAGCAGTATGTTTAAAATGCTGAGTAGTGCTGATCTTAAAAGAATAATCCAGTAAAAGCTAAAGCTTTCTGATGCCTACTCTGTTCCAGGTGCTGTATTAAGTGGTTGTATCATGTGATCCTTAATGAGCTGGATTGTTGATGTTGCATCATTGAAAGAGGCAGTAGTACATGCGGGCAGATCTAGAGGAACACTTAGTAGATCATTCTTTAAATCTACTTACATATATATATATATATTTTTAAATAAATTTATTTATTTATTTTTGGCTGTGTTGGGTCTTCGTTTCTGTGCGAGGGCTTTCTCTAGTTGCAGCGAGCGGGGGCCACTCTTCATCGCGGTGCGCGGGCCTTTCACTGTCGTGGCCTCTCTTGTTGCGGAGCAAGGCTCCAGACGCGCAGGCTCAGTAGTTGTGGCTCACGGGCCCAGTTGCTCCGCAGCATGTGGGATCTTCCCAGACCAGGGCTCGAACCCACGTCCCCTGCATTGGCAGGCAGATTCTCAACCACTGCGCCACCAGGGAAGCCCCTACTTACATATATTAAGTCCTCGGAAAGGTCTGATGGATGGATGAATTTATCATGTGACAGGGTCCCTGGAAGAGTCTGTGGCCCACATTAATGGAGGGGGATGTTGTGGCTTTGCCACTATTTACCATCAATATAGATTCTACTGTATGGATTATTCAAATTTTTCTATTGGGCTTGGAAAAATTCTCTATTATAACAGAGACTATGGTTACAATGTGGGTTATTGTAGTAGTATTTGACCTATAGTTAACTGATAAGTTTTCATCTTGATTTTAAATTTTAGGAGAGCAACGACTTATTGTCTGTTTTTAAAGAGTTGTGACATAACGACCCAAAATCTGTCATACTCTGATACCTTTTGCTCAAATTCTGCTGGACCATTATTAAATAGGTCCTGTATTATGTTATCAGACATGGAGGGAGGGAAAGACATGTTCACATGTTTAAATAGATATTTTGCCTTAGCCAGTGTGGCAGGACTGCTAAAGTTTTCTCACAGCGCCTGTTCCCTCGTCTTTCTAGTAAAAGGACCCCTGATTTTTCAGCTGGGTACATGATGCCCAGAATGGAAGATATTTTATCACTTGCTTTTACAGCTCGCTGTGGCCACGTGACTACGTTCTGACCAATGGGATGTAAGCAGAATTGTGTGTATGACTGCCGAGAAGTGACTTTAAAGAGAGGGAGAATGCCTCTCTCTCTTCCCTTCCTTCTCTCTGTAAGCTGGAGCTCAGTTTGGTATTTTTTTAACCGTGGAGAGTGCCCAGCGTATCCAAAGGTATCCAAAGGTACCTATCGAAAGGTAGAAGGTGGTCGATGATAAAATTCAGTGTCCCAGCCCCTGAGCTGTGACAGTTAGCAACTCACGGCTGACCTTCTTTCATCTCTACTCTCACCACCACCCTCGCCCTCTCACACCTGTTGTATTGAAGCAAATCGCAAACATTTTATCATTTTATCCATAAATATTTCAGTACGTCTCTCTAAAGATAAGAATTCTTTTAAAAACACAAACCACTATTTTCAAAACAAAACCCACTATTACACCTTAAAACATTAATTGTAATCCCTTAATGTTACCAAAGATTCAGTCAGATTTCCATGATGGTCTCATAAAGTATCTTCTTTTTTTCTTTTAACAGTTTATCCAAATGAAGTCCATACATTGCAACTGTTTGCTATGTCTCGTCTCTGTTAATCTATATATTATCCCTCCCATCTCTCTATTTATTTATAACAATTTATTGGTTGAAAGAACAAGATTGTTTGTCACAAGTCGAAACTCCACAATCTGTTAGTTGCTGATTGCATCCCTGTGATGCCATTTAATATGTTCCTTTGTGCTCTATATTTTTTTCTAAATGGATAGTTAGATCTAAAGTCTTGGTCAGCGTCATGTTTGTTTGTTTTGGCAAGAGCTGCCTTTGATAAACATTGCTGTATCTGTCTGGAAATATATATATACACACACACACACACACACACATACATATATACGTATAAATATATATATATAGAGAGAGAGAGGGATTTCAAGGAACTGGCTTATGGGATTATGGGGGCAGGCTGGCTGGAAACTCTCAGGCAGGAATTAATATTGCAGTTTTGAGGTAGAATTTCCTTCCTCAGGGAAAACTCAGTTTTGTTTTAAAGCCTTTCAACTGGTTAGACAAGGTCCACCTAGATTTTTTAGGGTAATCTCCTTTACTTAAAATCAACTGGCTGTAGGTGTTCCCCACATCTACAAAATACCTTCACAGCAACGCCTAGATTAGTGTTTAATTCAATAGCTGGGTTCTAGAGCCTAACCAAGTTGGCACATAAAATTAACCATCACAGTTGCCAAGATCCGTTAATTAATTAAGGTTTGCAAGACTATAACACTGTAATACTATCATTTCTTCATTTAGTAGCTGGGATACTCTGTGAAGAGAAACTTCCCTATCATCATTCATGTGGATAAATGCTTGATTCGTTGCTTATATGACCCGGGTTTCAAATCAAGTTGATTCTTTAGTACCCTCCGAAGATGATGAGTGAGGTGTTGTTTTTTAAAGTATCGTTATAAATATTTAATATATTTGTGTACCTTCCAAGTATATTTCATATAACATATACATATTTAATATATTTCAATTCATTACAGTTAATATCTTATTAATATTTATACTCTTAGCTTTGGTTAGTTGGATTCTCTTCAAGTTGGTGACTACCGTGTTTGTAGTCATCTTAGATTCCTAGATTTCTGGAGTGAAAAGATGTACTAGGTTCATCTTGTACATTTCCTGTCACAAACCTGGAATTAAGTATTTCTTCAAGGGGCCCTAGCTGTTTTTAGTTTTTGGGTTTTTTTTTAAGTCAGGAATGGGCCCACAATCTAGTTATTAGGTTCAGTGGACAGAGATAAGAAACACCGTTTTTTTTCCTTTTAAGATAAAAGTCTTATACTGATACTTCCAATTCATATTTAGGACTTTGGGGTTTTTAACTTATCATATTGATGTTAGATCTGTATCTTTTTGTTCCACATGATAATACTTGTTCCCATCAGCACTGATATGAATGTTTATTTATTCAAACAGCCATCTTGAACTCTGAAGGTAGATACTGTATGTTCAGGGTGGTGGAGCCATAAGATAAAAGGAGCCTGGGTCCCTGATACCTTGGCACCATCCCTGTAGGGGGAGAGGGGGGTCTGTCTAAGCTTTTATTTAAGGGAAAATTTCTTGTTTAAGCCACTTGTTTTGGATTTTCTGTCATTTGAAGCTAAATAATACAGGAGCTATAGAGGGGTGGGATAGGGAGGGTGGGAGGGAGACGCAAGAGGGAGGGGATATGGGGATATATGTATATGTATAGCTGACTCACTTTGTTATACAGCAGAAACTAACACAACATTGTAAAGCAATTATACTCCAATAAAGATGTTAAAAAAAACAAAAACAAGAATAAAAAACAAAAAACATAAAATAAAATTGTGGTGATGGTTGTACACATCTGTGAATATACTAAAAACCATTGAATTGTACACTTTATTTATTTTTTTTTTTTTTTAAATTTTATTTATTTATTTACATTTATTTTTGGCTGTGTTGGGTCTTCATTTCTGTGCGAGGGCTTTCTCCAGTTGCGGCGAGCGGGGGCCACTCTTCATCGCGGTGCGCGGGCCTCTCACCGTCGCGGCCTCTCCCGTTGCGGAGCACAGGCTCCAGACGCGCAGGCTCAGTAGCTGTGGCGCACGGGCTTAGTCGCTCCGCGGTATGTGGGATCTTCCCAGGCCAGGGCTCGAACCCGTGTCCCTTGCATTGGCAGGCAGATTCTTAACCACTGCACCACCAGGGAAGCCCGAATTGTACACTTTAAATGGATGAATTGTATGGTATGTGATTTATATCTCAATGAAGCTGTTAAGAAAAATAATAATAATACAGGAGCTACCATGGATTTCCAATTTTTAAAGGATTCATGTATTGTAAATGCATTTAACACTAAAATATTATTGAACTTAGCCTTCTCATTGATAAAGACCTCTAAGAATCTCTCCTTCACATTGCTATGAATATCAATAGTCATTATTGTACTGTAGAATTGTGAAGGTCCCAATTATAGCTATATTATCCTTTCTTTTTTTTACTTTAGTAATTGGTTTGGTAGGAGTGAATACATTCTTATGTCTGCTTGTTTCTTGTTTTTTTTTTTTTTTTGGGGCTGTACCACGTGGCTTGCAGGATCTTAGTTCCCCAACCAGGGATTGAACTCGGGTCCTGGCAGTGAAAGGGCTGCATCCTAACCAGTGGACCGCCAGGGAATTCCCTATGTCTGCTTGTTTAAGTAGCGTTTTTTTTCTTAATTGTCTCCAACACATTTTATATTGGCTGTGATGTGTTATGTGTTAAATTGTGCCCCTCTGCCTCCGCCCCCCAAATTCATATGTTGAAGCCCTAACCCCAGCCTTGGAATGTAACCTTATTTGGAGATAGGGTCTTTACAGAGGTAATCAAATTAATATGAGGTCATTAGAGTGGGCCCTAATATAATATGACCAGTGTCCTTATAAATAGGGGAAATTTGGGCACAGAAATATGTACAGAGGGAAGACAGTGTGAAGACACAGGGGGAAGGGAGTCATCTGCAAACGAAGGAGAGAGGCCTGGAACAGATCCTTCACTCACAGCCCTTAAAAGCAACCAACCCTGTCGATGCCTTGATTTTGAACTTCTAGCCTCCAGAAACATAAGACAATAAATTTCTGGTTTTTTAAGCTACCCAGTCTGTGATACTTTGTTATTGTAGCCCTAACAAAGTAATATATATTTATTGTTTTCTTGGTTCTGTTTCCTTATTCTGTCTGCTATTGTTTAATGATGACATTTTATTTTTTATCTTGGATTTTAAAAAGCAGATGTTCTTGATTCTTACTCTTCCATCTCCCCCAGGAAAATGCTTCATCAATTATTTGCAACTTCTGTGTTTTCAGTGTCTCTTTTTTAATTGTCTGCATCCTCAAAATACTATATACCCATGCTCAAGAGTCTCTCGTGTTTAAATATAGCTCTTTAGACATTGTCGTTCTCTAATGAAATTGTTCACTGCTTCCTTTTTCTTAAAACTCTCTTTGCCTTTGATTTTTATCGGCACCCCATCTTGGTTCTTCTGTCTCTTTAACCATTCCTTTTCCATCTTCTTTGTGGTCAACCTATTCTTTGCCTGTCCCTCAAATATTGGTGCCCTTGGACTTGCTCTTATTCTTAACTTTTCACTTATACCCTCCACTAGCCCTGGACAGCCTTATCTGTTCTCAGAACTTTAACTATGCTGATGACTACTAAATCTGTATCTCTTGGCTAAACCCACTCCCACCTCTGAACCACATGTACCTTGAGCTCATTTTATCCACAGCTGAATTTCTCTTCTCATTCAAGCTGGTTCCTCATCCCTGACTCTTAACATCGTGAATGGTGCCAGTCATATACAGTTCCCAGGTCCTCTAGATGCTACCACATTAACCTCTATCCAGCTTGTGTCTCAGTCTGCTTTTTCCTTGGTTTGGGCCCTCACTACCATTCACCTAAACAATTGTAATAGTTTCCTAATTGGCCTTCTCATTCCCATCTGTCTTCTAATATTGCCAAAGTTAAAGCAATATTTTAAAATCTTAGGTCTAGTCCTTCAACAGCTCCCACTGTTTATAGCTGTGGCCTCTAAAATAGGGTGCATGAACCTCAAGGTATGATCCATTGAAAAAGAAAGTAGAATTCCTGTAACATATATATTTTAAATTTCAGAAATTTCACCTAGCATAACACCTAGTAAGTACTCAGTAGATGCTTGTTGAATGAATTAGAGCCAGGGCTGGCAAACTTTAGTAAAATAGGTACAGTAAATATTTTAGACTTTGTGGGCCATAGAGTCTCAGTTGCAACTACTCTTGTAGGCCAAAGGAAGCTATAGAAAATATGTACAAATGGACATTTGTTTCTGTGTTCCAGTGCAAATTTACTCACTAAAATAGGTAGCACGCTGGATTTGACCTGGGGACAGTTTGCTGACCCCTGAATTAGAGTATGGGAGAGGGGGAACTGTCTAGTGACAAGATTGCAAAGGTAGGTCGGGAACAGATCCTAAGGGATTCTGTTTGCAAAACTAAAGAGCTGGCAAAATAGAGTTTTGAGTTTTATTTCAATACCAGTGTCAGAGACAGACAATAAATAATGACATATAAATACATTATTATAAACTATGATAAGTGCTGTGAAGAGAAGACAGGATGCTATTAACATGTAGCCAAAAAGCCCAGAAGGCTGCTTGCCCACTCTGTAGTGATACTAACTGAGGCAAGAGCTGGCTGAAAGGTTTTAGCTCTTCTGTTCCCCCTTCTGTTCTCCAGGCGAATAGAGATATGTGAAGAGGTAAGAATCGTCTTTTTAAAAAGCAGCCTTCTGGGCTTTTCACCTACATGTTTATAGCATATTGCCCATAGAAGTGTGGGCTCATTTCTGGCCTCTCTATTCTGGTCCATTGAGCTATATGTCTGTTTTTGTGCCAGTACCATACTGCTTTGATTACTGTAGCTTTGTAGTATAATCTGAAGTCAGAGAGCATGATACCTCCACCTTTGTTCTTCTTTCTCAAGATTGTTTTGGCTATTTTGGACCTTTTGTGCTTCCGTATACATTTTAGAATTATTGGTGGGCCAGGCTGGGGCCCACAGGATCCTGGGGCTGGTGCCCACCCACTGGTGGGTGAGTCTGGGTCCTAGGCCTAGTTCTGGCCCACTGGTGGGCAGAGCTGGGTCCTGGGGTCTCTGGCTGTAGGACCTTGCGTGTCCCAGGGTTGGTGTGTTGGCCCGCTGGTGGGTTGGACCAGGGCCCTGGGGTCCTGGGGCTGGTGCCTGCCCACTAGTGGGTAAGGCTGGTCCCAGGACTAATGCTGGTATGCTGGTGTGTGCAGCCGGGTCCTGGGGCAGCTGTGGGCTCAGGGGTTCTTAAGGCAGTCAGCCTGCTGATGGGTGAGGTTGTTTCCCTGCCTGGCCAGTTGCTTGGCCTGAGGCGTCCCAGTAGTGATGTCAAAAGGCTGATGGACAGGGCTGGTTCCCAGTGCTAATGAACTAGAGGAAGGACTCCAAAAGGGCACTTGCCAGCACCACTGTCCTTGTGGTAGAACGAGCATCCCCGAATAGCTCCCATCAGTTGTGTCCCCAGGGTGAGCTCCAGGGGACTCCTGCCTCTCTAGAAGGTTCTCCAAGATAAGCAGGTGGATCTGACCCAGGCTCCTTTCAAATTACTGCTTCTGCCCTGGGTCCTGGATGTGTGAGATTTTGTGTAGATTTTTAAGAGTGGAGTCTTTATTTCCCACAACCCTCTGGTTCTCCTGAACTTAAGCCCTACTGGCCTTCAAAGCCAAACATTCTGGGAGCTTATCTTCCTGGTGTAGGACCTCCACACTGGGGAGCCCAATGTGGGGCTCAGATTCCTCACTCCCTGGGGAGAACCTCTGCAAACTGTAATTATCCTCCTATTTGTGGGTCGCCCACCTGGGGTTATGGGGTCTCAACTGTACCACATCTCTGTCCCTCCTACCCACCTCGTGGTTCCTTCTTTATATCTTTAATTGTAGATCTTTTTCTGCTAATCTTCTGGTGTTTCTCATCAATAGTTGCTCTGTAAATAGTTGTGATTTTGGTGTGTCAGTGGGAGAGGTTGAGCTCAGGATCTTCTTACTCCACCATCTTGGCCACACCTTCTTTAATCCCCATGTTTTCTTTTAGGAGTTTTACACTTTCAGGTCTTAAGTTTATGTCTTTAATTCATTTTGAGTTTATTTTTGTGTATGGTGTAAGATAAGGGTTCAACTTCATTCTTTTGCATGTGGATATCCAGTTTTTCCAACACAATTTGTTAAAGAGACTATCCTTCCCCTATTGTGTATTCTTGGCACTCTTGTCAAAAATCTGTTTACTGTATATGTATGGATTTATTTCTGGAGTCTATTCTGTTCCATTGACCTATATGTCTGTCTTTATGCCAGTATTATATTGTTTTAATTACTTTAGCTTTGTGACATATTTTGAAATCAAAAAGTTTGATGCCTCCAACTTTCATCTTTTTCAAGATTATTTTGGTTATCTGGGGTCCTTTGGGATCCATATTAATTTTTATTTATTTATTTATTTAAATTGAAGTATGGTTGATTTACAATACTGCATTAGTTTCAGGTGTACAGCAGAGTGACTCAGTTATACATGTAAATGTATATATCTGTATTCTTTTTTTTCAATTCATTTCCATTATAGTTTATTACAAGATATTGAACATAGTTCCCTGTGCTATACAGTAAATCCTTGTTGTTTATCTATTTTATATATGGTAGTGGGCATCTGTTAATCCCATACTCCCAATTTATCCCTCCCCCCTCTTCCCCTTTGGTAACCATATGTTTGTTTTTTATGTCTGTGAGTCTGTTTCTGTTTTGTAAATAAGTTCATCTGTACTTTTTTTAGATTCCACATATGTGATATGGTATAATATTTGTCTTTGTCTGACTCACTTCACTTAGTATGATAATCTCTAGGTCCATCCATGTTGCTGCAAATGGCATTATTCCATTCTTTTTTATGGCTGAGTAATATTCCATTGTATATATATTCACCACATTTTCTTTATCCATTCATCTGTCGATAGACATTTAAGTTGCTTCCTTGTCTTGGCTATTGTATATAGCGCTGCTATGAACATTGTGGTGCCTGTATCTTTTCTAATTAGAGTTTTCTCTGGATATATGCCCAGGAGTGGGATTGCTGGATCACATGGTACCTCTATTTTTAGTTTTTTAAGGAGCCTCCATACTGTTTTCCATAGTGACCACACCAATTTACATTCCCACCAACAGTGTAGGAGGGTTCCCTTTTCTCCATACCCTCTCCAGCATTTATTATTTGTAGACTTTTTTTACGATGGCCATTCTGACTGGTGTGAGGTGATAACTCATTGTAGTTTTGATTTGCATTTCTCTAATAATTAGGGATGTTGAGCATCTTTTCATGTGCCTGTTGGCCATTTGTATGTCTTCTTTGGAGAAATGTCTATTTAGGTCTTCTGCCCAGTTTTTAATCATATTGTTTGTTTTTTTGATGTTGAGCTGTGTGAGCTGTTTGTGTATTTTGGAAATTAAGCCTTGTCGGTTGCATCATTTGCAAATATTTTCTCCCAGTCTGTAGGTTGTCTTTTTGTTTTGTTTATGGTTTCCCTTGCTGTGCAAAAGTTTATGAGTTTGATTAGGTCCCATTTGTTTACTTTTGCTTTTATTTCTATTGCCTTGGGAGACTGATCTAAGAAAAAACTCCTACAATTTATGTCAGAGAATGTTTTGCCGATGTTCTCTTTTAGGAGTTTTATGGTGTCATGTCTTATATTTAAGTCTTTAAGCCATTTTGAGTTGATTTTTGTGGATGGTGTGAGGGAGTGTTCTAAATTCACTGATTTACATTCCATATGAATTTTTTAATTGTTTTTACTAAAATTTTTAATTCTTTTGCATTGGCATTTTGATAAGGATTGCATTGAATCTCTGTAGATCATTTTGGGTAATGTGGATATTTTGACAATATTAAGTTTTCCAGTCCATAAGCATGGGATGTCTTTCCATTTGTATGCATCTTCTTTAATTTCTTTTATCAATGTTTTATAGTTTTTCAGCATACAAATCTTTTACTCCCTTAGTTAAGCTTATTCCTAAGTAGTTTACTCTTTTCGATGCTATTATAAATTGGATTGTTTTCCTAATATCCTTTTCAGATAGTTTGTTGTTAGTGTATAGAAATGCAAGTGACTTTTGTTTGTTAATTTTGTATCCCTCAGCTTTCCTGAATTCCTTTATTAGTTCTAACATTTTTTTGTGGAGTCTAGAGTTTTCGATATATATAAGATTATGCCATTTGAAAACAGGGACAGTTTTACTTTTTTCTTTCCAATCTAGATGCCTTTTCTTTCTAATTGCTCTGGCTAGGACTGCCAATACTATGTTGAATGGAAGTTGTGAGAGTGGGTATCCTTGCCTTGCTCCTGATCTTAGAGGAGTGCTTTCAATTTTTACCCTTGATTATGTTAGCTATGGGCTTTTCATATATAGCCTTTTATATGTTGAGATGATTTCTCTCAGTTCCTAGTTTGTTGAAAGTTTTTATTATGAAAGTATGTTGAATTTTATCAAAAGCTTTTTCTGCATCTATTGAGATGAGCATGTGATTTTTTAATCTTTCATTCTGTAATGTGGTATATCATATTAACTAATTTTTGTATGTTGAACCATCCTTGCATCCCAGAGATAAATCTCACTTGGTCATGGTGCATAATGGTAATATTTTTGAGAGAATCCTAAGCATTACATTGTCATGTACATGATAATTTGCTGTTGAACTTTAGATTTTTTTATATTGCCAAATATCTGTAACCTCAAATTTGAAAGAATTCATTAAAATATAAAATATTTAAAAGAAAAAAGTCTTACAACTTATTTTAGCTATGTTCTTAAAGGCCTCTTGCTTTAAAATCCCAAGAATATGTATTTATATGTTATAAGTAAACTTTTCATTTAAATCTATGTTAGGATTTAATTTGTATGATGGAAAACAATTTGTTTTTCTGTATTTTGTGTCCTGAATCTGGTGCAGCATCTTACTTTCATCAGCACTGTTGGAAAAAGAAGAAAAAATGCCAATGCTGCCTCCTGAAATCAAATTTGAACCTTCTAATGTCACCAGAAATTCCCTTGACAGTTGTTTTCTTTCTGAGAGAAGTTGGAGGAAAGCAGTTTTAGAAACACAAAAGATGAGGAAAGGTAACTTCATTTTACTCTTATTTTACTTACAAAAATATAGAAGTAGTACCTTGAATTTACATGTACTTTTTTAATCAGTCAAGAGACATTAAATAATTTTTGTAACATTTAGGTAAGAAGGATAATACTGTAGGCTTATGGAAAAGAAAAATGGAAGCAGATTAGGAATAATTTACTTAAGGTAATTCTATAACTCATGATAAGAAACAAATTCTAAAGAACTACTCTTGATATCAGTGTAGTGCTACCTCTGTTGGATCATACTTCTTTTTGTAAGTCATGTTTGTTTTTAAATACCTCAAGTTGGTATTTATATTTTAAGAAACCCAAATCTTTAACAGCACCTTTTTGTATTAATAATTCTAAACCAAACTTTATTTTTTGAGTGAGCTATGTGGAAAATATCTTATATCTTATAGTTTCTCAATAAAGACTAATTTCAGAACTTTTGACTTGTATACGAGTGTAATAACTTTCCCCCTTAATTTCAAATTATAATTGTATTTCTTGTTTATACTGAATTTTGCCTTTGGCTTTATTAATGGAGATAGAATTCTTGAAAACAGCAAATTTCAAACTCCCCAGCCATTTCATCACTCCTGGTTTTGAGTGTGTTACTGTATTTTTTCGACGTTTTTACTAGATTCCTATTAAAGATACACCAGTTTATCTGTTCTCCTACCTCCAAATCTAATTACTGAAAAGAAACTCTACATGATTTTGATCAAGAGAAACTATTTTTTCCAAAAAAGAATAATCAAAGGTTGAAAAATAGCATTTTGAGCATTTAATATTACTCTAGTCCCATTAAATACTATTTCTATTGCTATGCTAGATTTACTTAGTAGAGAAAGCTTAGAAAACAATTCTCTATCTTTAAAAATCATCCAAACCTTTAATCTCTTAATCTTCTCTTTCCATTTACTGTCTTCATTTTGAAGTTTTTTTTTTAAAAAGAATAATTTGAACAACCTCTTATACCAGTGATACCTGAGGTCAGTAGAAGAAGCCCTCCTGATGCTTCAGATGTTGCTGTTTGTAGATTTGATGTGGGATTTTGCAGAGTGAGAGTTAAAATCAGTGCCTGAAATGGAATTCTTTTCTATCTCACTGCTAGCTCCGATAATCATGTATTTGTACCTCTTGATTATCTACACAAAAGCAGGAAGGTGAAAGGATTTAAAGTAGCAGATATTACAAGATTCTTGAAAGTGCTTTTAATCTGTCTTTCAATGTGAATGTATCTGATGTTCTGGGAATTCTGATTAAACAAAATAATGAGGGACAGTGATGACTATGGGAGATCTGTGAAGCTGCCTTCTTCCTTCTTCTAATAGTTCTTAGCCCCTTAATCAGCTCTTGCCTGCAATCCCTATCCTCGGAATTGAAAGGTATTCTCTTGGGAAAAATGCTAGCTCAATTACAGTAGCTTAATTTTATTTTCTGAATGACTGATTTGGTATATTTATTATACATTTTAGTATATAGTAAAAAAAATTATATACATTTAATTAAGAAGTAATACAGATGGTCATTATACTATTTTTAATTAGAATACACCACAGCATTTGGTCTAGAAGAATTCAAAGAATGTGTCAAAATGCCATATTTACCAGGATTGCCAAATTGCCAGAAAAGTGTAAGTTCCACTCCGCTAGAGGTTCATAAAAGACTCCTGCATGCTGATACCGAGATGCCTCCTGTCAGGTAGGTCATTTCTTTTCGATTCTCTTTTGTTGAATATATATTTACAGTAACACTGCTGAATGTAGAGGTTGTTCTGGCTAGTGAATCTAATTCTTTCTTGCCTACTATTTTTTGCATAAAGGATTTAATTTTTAAAAATCTCAATTAGCTATTTTATTCAGTTTGACCAGTAGGTACTTTTTTCTGTTTTCAAGTGACATTGCCAGAAGGAATTTAAGGACTTAAAAAAATCTTTATTGCTCTAGCATAGATTACTCAGGAGAATATTGGAATTTTTAGCAATATAAATAAATGAACTCTTTCAAATATTAACAGGTTTCTGTACCCTGAATAGAGAACCTTGTCTTTCATTTCTAGTTTGACTGAAGTGGTGTGAGGGGAGATCCTGAATGAGATGTCAGCCTAATGAAGACCTTGCATTGCTATCAGATGAAATGAGTTTGTCAGCCAGAAAAGTCCCATTGACTTTGAGTACTGGCATTTAAACACATTATGATAAACACCTTTCCTACTATAAATCAGATTGCCTGACATAGCATTAAAAGAAAACTTCTTTCTTCAAAGGGACCTGTAAGTTAGTAAGACAGTCTCATATCCTATTTGGTTTCTGCTTTGATTTATTTATTTATTCATCAAGTATTTATTGAATGCCTAGTACTAATTCATTTTGCCAGCCTAAAAAAAGATGAAGCATTTATAGCAGTCTGAGTTGTAACTCTCTTTAGGGGAGGATGTATATTTTCATATTATCTCCTGCCATAGTGTGCTTTGAAGTCATCTAGTTATACATAGCACACACATATTGGAATTTCAGAATATATTTCTTGAGTTTTCCACTAGTATTATTGGTCTTGTTAATTACTCTGGAAACAAATTTTGGTAATATAAATAAAGAATTAGAATATACTGAAAATGAAAAGTTGTGGATAGTTTATATCTAAATTATGAAAATAAATACGAACTTTGTAGAAAATTTGGGGAAAAAATAAAAATAATTATTCGATAATTTATCCATCCTAACATATCCATTTTTATTGTTGGAGGTTCTCTTCTATCCTCCTTCATTTTGGATTTTTATTGGAGTTGTGATTTTAGTGTACTTGCAATTTTTTATTCTGCCCTTTTTTACTTAATATTACACGTATGCATTTTTTTCATGTTACGACATAATCTTCAAAGAGTCTTTACTGGCCACATTATATTTCATTGTTAGAGCCATAGTTTATTTAATTTTATTTAATTTCCCTATTGTTGGACTTTCAAGTTGCTTTGACCGTTTTTTGGTTTTGCAAATAACACCATAATGAACAATAATATACATAAAGCTTTTCCCATCATTTTTAATATCATTCGAGGACAGATTGTCAAGCTATAAAAATATAAAAAGCAAAATTACTTTTCTGAAGTGAGGTTATGATGAAATAAGGCAGAATCAGAGATGGTGGAAGAGAGATTGTGAGTTGCTAGTGGAGTAGATGGTAGCAGTTAAAGAGGAGGGATGGCAGGGATGTAGAAAGAAGAGACACTATTGGAAACATGAATATGAAACCTACTTAAGTACAGTGAGTTTCCATTGTTACCGAGACACCTGTATCCCTGACGCTCAGCTCACTCTTGACCTCCGGGCAAAAGTATGTAGGGCTGCCTATGGCTATGGACTTGTCTCAGTACAGACCAGTGTTGCTACACTTCTTTCAATGCATATGATCATCTTAAAGAAACTGGAAACCCGGAAAGCACCAACAATTAACCCAATGGGCCTCTAGATTTTAAGTCTTCAATTTGCTTCCTTTTTCATCCAATTTCAGTTCATTATTTTTTTCATTTGCAATTTGGCTGTTTGTGAAATGATCCCTTAATATTTTATGTTGACTTGAGTGTGAATTTACTTAATTTAATGAAGAATAATTTGACTATATTATATTCGTGTTACAACAAGTGTTCTTCAGACACAAAGTGGAAGAGTGGTGGCTGAGTGTCACACTGCTTATGAACTGCTTGGCGAACGTAGATGTTGGTTCTTTTCCCTGTGTCTTTATTTTAGCCATTCTACTGAGAACATGTCGGGTTGCCTACAAGTATTTTATTCTCCTCTGCATATTGAACAACGCCCTGTGAAAGAACAGTCTTGGCAAAGCAGGGAAGTACTAATTTTTGTCTGTCTTGTATATAACCCCGTATCTTTTTTTTTTAAATCTCCATATGTGGATATTTGATTTAAAAACTCTGATAAAAGTTTAATGTGTTTTTAAATTTCTTAAATGATAAAATTTTTCAGTGAATCTCAAGGCATACTTTGGTAATATAACTGAAAATAGCCTTAGAGATGAAGTGCATTTAAAAATTACAGCTGACTATCCTGCGGTATGACAAACTGCCTCTAGCTGGCAGGCTAGCAGACCTGAAACGATGATTTGTGAGTTTAATTCCCTTAAATTAATATTATGAAACTGAAGCAATATGACCTCTCAACTCGCCAGTGTTATCTTTAAAAGTTCCATGCAGCCAATACACAAAGATATTTGTTCTGATATTAGACACTGTTTTAAAAAAATGGATGTTCTATGTTTTTTGAAGGACATAAAGCCCTTCACGCTAAGGAGATGAATCATAGAATTTCAGTTATCAGTCAGTAGGTGGAAGAGAATCTGAGGAGTGTCCTAGGGACCACTAAAACCTTATCACATAACAATCATTAAGGCTGGTCTTGAGTTCCAAACCTCAGTGTGAATACTAGGTCGGCTCATCTTGACTGTACCCATATTTGACAACTAGGAAATGTGATGTTGCCATGGTAATAAGTTGCTAGGATACCTCCAAGCAGCCGTGTAAGCTGACTTCATTAAACTGTATCATATGGATTAAGAACTAATATATGTTTTGATTGAATAGAGAACAAGAAAAAAAAAAGTTATAGCTGACTTCTAAAGTGTAATGAAGTTACAAGAAATTTGGAATTCTTATGGGTTATCTTGCCCACAGCAGATTCAATCGTGACATATTTCCTCTAATAACCTACTCATTATCTAGATCTATTCCAATAGGAACAAAAGTTAATTATGACAAAACTCAGATTGTGGTAATTAATAGGTAAAAAGAGCACAAATAACTGATAATTGGTATCTGGCATATCTAGATACTCTGTTCATCTAATCTTGAGTCCCTTCCTCTAGCATTTCCTGAATCATGATTAGTGATAAGATAAAGGTGGGAAAAGTCAGACCTAACACTCATCCACTGGTAAAATTTATTAACAAAAATCGAGATAGTGAGTTGGTTCATATCTGCTTCTGATTGGATTATTTGTGATGGAAGGAGTTTCCCTCCCTTAACGTTTATTTAATTTTCATATGATGTCCTTCAACAAGTGAATTTCACTGAAAGCAAGCTTCTTATCTCTTACTGTATTTAAAAAAAATAATGTACCCTGGATTTATGTAAGAGTGAATTTATGATAATCTATAATTTTAGGTTAAAGAAGACTAAGCCAACATGTACTGTGGCACCACTTCAGGAGAAATCAAAAGGTAGGCTAGATCATCTTTTTCTCCTACCTTTCTGATACATTTAATCAGAATTTTGTTTTTCAAAAACAGACACTGTTGAGTCAGTTAGTTACACTTTTAATGATGCCTACAAGATTTTGGAGAATTTCCTGGCAGCTCTGATATCTATACTTACTGCCTCATTCCTTGCTTCACGTGTTACAGATTCATGGGGCGACATACTAAAAGAACTATTTATGGCATGTGACATAGTGCATTTGTCTAGCATTTATGTTCTCCAATAAATTCTTAGCCATTTCCTGAAGTAATTTTACCCAAAGTCAATGGTGAAGATTCTTGAGCTGTATAGTCAAACATTTTTCATTTTGTCATTATATTTTCTTACCTTCTGTTGATTATTATCTAAATAGGATTTTTCAACAGTGACAGTATTAACATTTTGGACTGAATAATTCTGCTGTGGGGGTCTGTCCTGTGCATTGTAGGATGTTTAACAACATCCATGACCTTTACTCACTAGATGCCACTAGCACCTCCCAAGGTGTGGTAATCAAAAATGTCTCCAGATGTTGCCCAATGTCCTTGGGGTGGCAAAATCACCCTCAATTGAGAACCACTGTTTTAAGCATCACATCTTTAACATTATGTGTTATCTGTCACTTGTCCTTCAGACTATCAAACGTTTCATCCTTTACCTGTGCACAACAGTTATTTCCTTACCAGCATAACATGTTTTAAACCTTACTTATTTTTAATTTTTGTCATAATCATAGTTGTCTTCTTATAGTACATTCATCACTTCCATGATTTTGCACTTATGGAGTAATGGAGTTAATAGAGCACCTCCAAACAAACAGCAAAAATGAAAATTACTAAGTAAGACTTATATTGAGATTGTCAGTGGCAGTCAGATTGATTTGTTAGCAGCTTTGTAAGTTTAGTCTGTGGAAGTTCATAAAGTTAAATGTTCATGAACTTCTTGGATAGTTCCTTTATCTGAATTTCCATAAGCTATAAACAACTTCTGTAATCAACAGGTAACATGAAATAAAAATATAAATGTTAATTAGAACAAAAGACATTTGTTTTGCATCTTGGCCCAAATGAATATTTGCCTGCCAATTTTCCAGTAGGCCAACTTTATGGTTCTTTTGGGCTGGGTACTATGTCTTATTCACCTTTGTATCTCTGTAGTGCCTGTACCAATCCTACAACATATGGAGTCTTCAGTAAATATCAATACTTGTTGCTTTTCCTTCAGAGTCATATAAGAAGGCAGTTCATTCATTCATTCATTGACCAAACATGAATTTAGCATCTACTCTGTGCCATTCATTGTTCTAGTTCTTAGGCTTAGAGTACGTCTCTCAACAAAACAAAGATCCCTGCCCTTGTGGAGCTTACATTCTAGTGAGAGAATACAGCCAACAAACATTAAATATAATAAACAAATCCATCACACAGTATATTAAAATACATACTATTTTTTTTAAACTTATTTAAAAAATTTTTATTTTATTTTATTTTTATTATTTCTGGTTGTGTTGGGTCTTCGTTGCTGTGCGCAGGCTTTCTCCACTTGCGGTGAGCGGGGGGCTACTCTTCGTTGCAGTGTGCGGGCTTCTCATATCAGTGGCTTCTCTTGTTGCAGAGCACGGGCTCTAGGTGCATGAGCTTCAGTAGTTGCAGCATGTGGGCTCAGTAGTTGTGGCTCGCGGGCTCTAGAGCGCAGGCTCAGTAATTGTGGCACGTGGGCTTAGTTGCTCCACGGCATGTGGGATCTTCCCAGACCAGGGATCGAACCCATGTGCCCTGCATTGGCAGGCGGATCCTTAAACACTGTGCCACCAGGGAAGGCCCAATTCATAGTATTTTAAAAGGTGGAAGTGCAGTAGAAACAGCAACAAAAAATAGAACAGGGTAAGGTAGATCAGGAGATCTGGGGAGAGAAGGATGATTTACAGTTTTAAATAGGGTGGGTGACAGTAATATTTGGGCAAAGATTTGAAAGAGGTGAGGGAGTTAAACTCTGGGAAAAAGTTATTCTCTTGGGGCCAGCAAAGGTCCCAAGGCAGGATGGTACCTGACCTGTTGGAAAAAACATCAGGAGTCAAGTATGGCTAATCTCAGAGGGTGGAAGATGAGGTAAGAAAGGTAATGGAGTATCTGACCATGTGAGGCCCTGAAAGGGACTTTATATTTAACTTTGATTGAAATGAGGAGCCATTACATGATTTTAACAAAAGAATGATTTTAATGTGATCTGATTTAAATTTTGAAAGGATCATGTGGTCACACCTTTCAAAAAAATGGCCCAGAGAACGTCCATCTCTGATTATGATGGAATAACTTATACCAGACCAACTTTACTAACAAGAATTCGCATAAGAGCTAATCATAAAAAATAATTTAAATATATTTTATGATATATAAAATAAGTATAAAAGTAATATATTACATATATATTAATATACAGTAAAAACATTTTTTTAAAAAATATAAAAGTATTTTAAAAACAATGTTTTCAGGTGTCAAGAGCAATCATTTCCAACTCAAAAGGCTGAGATTCTGAAGGAATAACTGCAGAGAACTGAGCTCAAATATCTGTGAGCAAATTCCCCAACAGGTGTTTGCCTGTTTCTAAGTGACATGTATGCTGGGTAATATTTTAGGACATGAAGCAGAAAATAGCTTCTTGGAGGCTAAAGGACTGAGCAGAGATTTCAGAACTTAGCATTTGCTGGGGAGACAGAGGTGGGAGTTGAAGGGAGTTGAAGGCTTGTCAAGATGGAAAGCCCTTGGCAAACACAAGCTTTCAGTTGAAACTGTTGAAGAGCTACACACTATAATAACGGCATACAATAGACTAGCTTTTAAAAAAGCCTAAAACCCAATTTTTTTTTTGACATTTGACATGCTATTTATTTCATCTTTAGCTCATCCTTTTACATTTTCTATTTATTGTGTTAAAACCCAGTTTTGACTGGATTAAAGTGATATGCCTACCAGAAGAAAATTAAATTCTCTTTGGAAACTATAAGATAAACCAGAGCCTTACAGGTTTGTGTACACGGTCTCAAGCATTCAATCAAAACTTACCAGACATTAAAAAAAATACACCTTGGACTTCCCTGGTGGCGCAGTGGTTAAGAATCCATCTGCCAATGCAGGAGACACGGGTTCAAGCCCTGGTCTGGGAAGATCCCACATGCCGCAGAGCGACTAAGCCTGTGTACCACAACTGTTGAGCCTGCATGCCACAATTACTGAAACCTGCGCACCTAGAGCCTGTGCTCCACAACAAGAGAAGCCACTGAAATGAGAAGCCTACACACCGCAACGAAGAGTAGCCACCGCTCGCCACAACTAGAGAAAGCCCACATGCAGCAATGAAGACCCAATGCAGCCATAAATAAATAAATAAATAAATAAATAAATAAATAAATTTTAAAAAATACAACTCATCAGTCATAAAAGAATGACACAAACCAAGAGAAGAAACAGACAACAGCAGCAGACCTACAAAAGATCCAAATAGGAATTATTTGACAGGGATTTAAAAAACTATATTTAATATATTCAAGATAATAGAGAAAATGATGAAAAATTATATCAGAGAATTAGAATCTATAAAAAATAAATAGAAATTATTGAGCTGAAAAATACAATAATAGATTAGATTTAACAGATGATAGGGCATAGGCAACAAAAGCAAAATAAACAAGTAGGATATATCAAACCTACAGACTTTTGCACAGCAAAAGGAAACAATTAACAAAATGAAAAGGCAGCATATGGAATGGGAGAAAATATTTGCAAACCATATATTTTATAAGGGGTTAATATCTAAAATATATAAGGAACTCCTACAACTCAATAGCAAAAAACCAAATAACCCAATTTAAAAATGGGCAAAGGACCTAAGTAGACATTTTTCCAAAGAAGACATACAAATGGTCAGCAGATACAGGAAAAGATGCATAACATCACTTGTCATCAGGGAAATGCAAATTAAAACCACAATGAGATATCACCTCACACCTGGTTGGATGGCTGTTATCCAAAAGACAAGAGATAACAAGTGTTGGTGAGGGTGTGAAGGAAAGGGAACCCTTTTTGGTGGAAATGTAAGTTGGTGCAGCCACTATGGAAAACAGTATGAAGGTTCCTCAAAAAATTAAAAATAAAACTACCATATAATCCAGCAATCCCAGTATTGGATATATATCCAAAAGAAATGAAATCCAGGGGCTTCCCTGTGGCACAGTGGTTAAGAACCTGCCTGTCAATGCAGGGGACACAGGTTCGATCCCTGGTCTGGGAAGATCCCATGTGCCACGGAGCAGTTAAGCCCATGCACCACAATTACTGAGCCTATGCTCTAGAGCCTGCAAGCCACAACTACTGAAGCCCGTGCACCTAGAGCCCATGCTCCGCAACAAGAGAAGTCACCGCAATGAGAAGCCCACGCACCGCAACAAAGAGTAGCCCCTGCTCGCTGCAACTAGAGAAAGCCTGCATGCAGCAACAAAGAGCCAACATAGCCAAAAATAAACAAATAAATTAATTTAAAAAAAAAGAAATGATATCCAAATCTCAAAGAGATATCTGAATTCCCATGTTCACTGCAGCATTATTCACAACAGCCAAGATATGGAAGCAATCTTAAGTGTCCATTGACAGATAAATGGATAAAGAAAATGTGATAGATATATATACCCAATGGAATATTATTTAGCCATAAAAAAGAAAATCCTGCCGTTTGTGACAACATGGATGAACCCAGAGGGCATTATGCTAAGTGAAATAAGTTAGACAGAGAGACAATTACTGCATGCTATCGCTTATACGTAGAATCTAAAAAAAAAGTCAAACAGAAGCAGAGTAGAATAGTGGTTACTAGAAAGTGGGGGCTGAGGCAAATGGGGAGGTGTTCTGGAGACATAATGTACAGCATGGTGACTAAAGTTAATAAAACTATATGCTCGGGACTTCCCTGGTGATCCAGTGGTTAAGACTCTGTGCTTCCACTGCAGGGGGCGTGGGTTCGATCCCTGGTTGGGTAACTAAGATCCTGCATCCCACATGCTGCGTGGCACAGCCAAGATAATAGTAATAATAATACTATATGGTATACTGAAGTTTGCTGAGAGAGTAGATTTTAAGTGTTCTTTTCTCCCCTCCCCGCAAAAGGTAACTATGTGAGATCATTGATGTGTTAATTAACTTAACTGTGGTAATCATTTTACAATGTATATGTATATCAAGTCATCGGTGGTATACCTTAAACATATACAATTTTTATTTGTCATATATGCCTCAATAAAGTTGGGAAAAAATGGAAAACAATAGATGATAGGATTAGTAAAATGAAAGATAAGTCATTAGAAAAATACCCAATTAAAGTGAAGAGAGAAAAAAGACAGGTAATACAGACAGAATGTGCAAAGACAATATGTGACAAGATAAAACTACTTCACACATGTGTAATTCTAATTTCAGAATAAGAGGAGCAAGAGAAGAGTGGGACAGGCAGTACTTACGTATTGGCTGAGAATTTCCCAAACAGATTAAAAAATACCAAGCAATGAATACAAAAAGTTCTATGAAACTTCAGCAGGAGAGAGACAAAGAAAACCACAGCTAGGCACATCATAGTAAAAAGGCTAAATATTAAAAAAACAGAAAAAAGATATGGTCCCTTCAAGGGAGCAGTGGTAAGACATACAACAGACTTTCCAATTTACACAATGGAAGCAAGAAGACAGTGGAATGGCATTTTCTAGTGTCAAAGGAAAGTAACTGGCAAACTCGATTTTTATGCTCAATGAAAATATCCTTAAAAGTAAAGGTGGGGCTTCCCTGGTGGCGCAGTGGTTGAGAGTCTGCCTGCCAATGCAGGAGACACGGGTTCGAGCCCTGGTCTGGGAAGATCCCACATGCCGCGGAGCAACTAAGCCCGTGAGCCACAACTACTGAGCCTGCGCGTCTGGAGCCTGTGCTCCGCAACGGGAGAGGCCACGACAGTGAGAGGCCCGCGCACCGCGATGAAGAGTGGCCCCCGCTCGCCGCAATTGGAGAAAGCCCTCGCACAGAAACGAAGACCCAACACAGCCAAAAATAAATAAACAAATAAATTTATAAAAAAAAAAAAAAAAAAAAAAGTAAAGGTGAAATAAAGACCTTATTCAAATGGAACTTGAGAGAATTAATTGTCAGTAGAGGTGTACTAAAAGAAATATTAAAGAAATAATAATACAAGATGAAAGCACAACTTGTGAAGGAAAGAGAAGCAGTAGCAGTAGTATTGTCTTATGAAGTTTAAAATATATGTAGAAATAAACTACAATAATACCACAGAGGTAGGATGGGGCATACATATAGTTAAAATGCTGTAACATCCTTGCATTATCTGAAAAACAGTAAAATAACTAATTTAAAGTAGATTGTAATATGTCAAAGAAACATGATAATCTGTATGGTAATCACCAAAAGAAAAGAATACAAGTAACAAACTTATAGGGGAAATAGTATAATAAAAAAAATACTTAATCATTTCAAAAGAAAGCAAGAAAGGGGGACTTCCCTGGTGGCGCAGTGATTAAGAATCCACCTGCCAATGCAGGGAACATGGGTTCGATCCCTGGTCCGGGAAGATCCCACATGTGGAGCAACTAAGCCCATGCACCACAACTACTGAGCCTGCACTCTAGAGCCCGCAAGCCACAACTACTGAGCCTGCGTGCCACAACTACTGAAGCCCTCAAGCCTAGAGCCCGTGCTCTGCAACAAGAGAAGCCACTGTAATGAGAAACCCCTGCACTGCAACAAAGAGTAGTGCCTGCTTGCTGCAAGTAGAGAAAGCCTGTGTGCAGCAACAAAGACCCAATGCAGCCAAAATTAAATTAATTAATTAATTAATTAATTTTAAAAAGGAGAAAAAAGGAACATAAAACAGGGCAAATAGAAAACAACTTGCAATATTAAAGATTTAAAATTAAACATAATAAATACATTAGATATAAGTGGACTAAATATTGCAACTAAAAAACAAAGCCCATCAGACTAATAAAAATAACTATTTGCTGCTTACAAGAAGCACACCTTAAAAATAAGGGCAAGAAAGATCAAAAGTATGAGGATGGAAAAATATAAACCATCCAAACAGTAATCAAAAGAAAGCTTGTTGTAGCTACACTAACATCAAACAAAATAGACTTCAAAGCAGGAAGTGTTATGATCAATAGATTGATTATTTCATAGTGACAAAGGGTTAATACAACAGAAAGATTTAACCATCCTAAATTTTTATGCTATATTAACATAAACTTAAAATACGTAAAGATAAGTGTAATGGAATGAAAAGGGAAATAGGCAAATGCATAATCATGAGATATTTTAAAACAAATATCAAATAAGTGAAATCATACAGCACATATTTTCTGCAGTGGAATTAAACCAGAAATCAGTAATTAAAGATAATTATAAAATGCCACAGAGGTTTGGATATTAAGAAATGTACTTTTAAATAACTCACGAGTCAAAGAAGAAATACAGTGGAAATTACATATTATTTTGAACTGGGTGATGAAAGTATGATACGTCAAAATTTGTGGGATGCAGTAAAAACATAGCTTTTAGGGAAACTTACAGCATGAAGTACCTGTATTAGAAAAGATGAAGGCTTAACATCAATGATTTTAAAATTCATCTCAAGAAGTTAACAAAAGAACAGCATATTAAATTCAAAGAAAATAAAAGGAAGAAATAATAAAGAGCAGAAATCAATGAAGTAGAAAACAAATATTCTGTAGAGAAAATCAACAGAGCCAAAAGTTAGTTTTTTGAAAATGTGAATAAAATGGATAAATGTGTAGCAAGGCTGATGAGAGAGAGACAGAGAGAAAGAGAGAGACAGAGAGAGAGAGAAATTACCAATATATAAAAAAAGAGAAATCACAACTTAGAATTGACACAGAATTGACACTGGTGAATTCTTCCAACATTAAAAAAAAAAAAAAGCTATGTTACGTAAATTATTCCAGAAAATAGGAAAAGAGGGAATACTTAAAGACCCATTTTATGAGGTCTCTAACCTTGATTCTAAAACCTAGCTTTGACGTTATAAGAAAGTAAAATTATAGACCAATTTTTCCTGTAAAATAGAAGTAAAAATTCTAAACAAGACATTACCAATTCAAATTCAGCGATATATAAGAAGGATAAAGCAACACAATCATATCAGATTCACCTAAGGCATGCGAGATTGATTTAACGTTAGAAGAGCAATTGGTGTCATTCATCTTATTAATAGAATAAAGGAGAAATCTCATATGTTCACTTTAATAATTGCAAAAGATATTTTAATGAAATTCAATATTCATGATTAAAAATATTTTTAGCAAACTATGAGAAGGGAACTTTCCTAATTTGATAAAGATTATCTTTTTTAAAAATCCTACAGTAAACAGTACACTCTTAAACAATTAATGGGTCAAAGAAGAAATCACGAGGGAATTTAGAAAATATCTGGGGACAAATGGAAACAGAAATGCAACATACCTATAGATTGCAGCAAAAGCAGTGCTAAGAGAGAAATTTATGGTAAACACATAAAAAAAGGAAACAGATCTTGAATGAACAACATAAATTTATACCTCAAGGAACTAGAAAAAGAAGAATAAACTAAGCCCAAACTTAGAAGAAGGAAGGAAATAAGATTAGAGAAGAGATAAATGAAATAGAGAACAGAAAACAAATCAACAGAATGAAGATTTAGTTTTTACAAAAGATCAGCAAAGTTGACAAATCCTTGGTTAGACTAAGAAAAAAAACAGAGAAGACTCAAATAGCTAAAATTGGGAATGAAAGAGGAGACATTATAACTGATCACAGAAATAAAAAGGATTATAAGAGGCTACTATGAACAATTATATGTCAACAAATTGGGTAACCTAGAAAAAAATGGATAAATGTATAGAAATATACAACCTACCAAGACTAAATCATGAACAAATAAAAAACTGAACAGATCTATAACTAGTGAGGAGATTGAAGCAGTTATCAAAAACATCCCAACAAAACCAAAAAAGCCCAGAAATCTATGGTAAGAGGATTATAATTTAAAGATGACCAGAAAGTTGCGCATTTGCTCATATCTTATTGGTTGATACTTATTAACAAAGCTCTACTTAGCTCTGAAGCAAGCTGAGAAATGTAATCTCTACCTGGATGACCTTGTGCTCAGTAAAATTCTGTTTTGGAAGAAGGAGTAAAAAGTTTTGAAAAGATCATTAGTAGTCTGCCATAATTCTTTTATAATTAAAATTTCTAACATTCTATTACAGATATTTGGAAATATAGTTAATTTTTGCAATTTGATCCACATTGCTGAAGTCGCCTATTATGTCTTGATATATATTATACATTTTATACGGTGTATACATACATATTATATATGATGTATATAAATTTTTGAGTTCTCTACGTAGATTATCATAATCATATGTGAATAATGTCAGTTTTATTATTTCTTTCCAAATGCTATGCCTTTATTTTTCTGATTTTTCTAAGCTGGCTAGAACCACCAATACAATAGTGGAGAGAAATGAAAAGTCAGCATCTTTGACTTGTTTCTGATTTTAAAGGAAATGCTTTTAATGTCTTCTCATAAAGAATGATGCTTGATGTATGTTTTGGGTAGATATCCTTTATCAAGGTAAAGAAGTTCCCTTTAACTTTAATTTGCTGAGAGTTTTGGGGTTTTTTTAATATAAATGAAAGTTTAATTTTATCAAACATTTTTCTGAATTGATTGAGATAATCTTGTGATTTTCTGTTTAATTTTTTAAAATAAATTTCTCATATTTTTAATTATATTCATTTATTTGGCTATGCGGGGTCTTAGTTGCAGCATGCGGGATCTTTTTAGTTGCGGCATGCGAACTCTTAGCTGCAGCATGTGGGCTCTAGTTCCCTGACCAGGGATCGAATCTGGTCCCCTTGCATTGGGAGCATGGAGTCTTAGCCACTGGACCACCAGGGAAGTCCCCTGTTTAATTTTCTAATGTGAAAAATAACATTTGTAGGTTTTGTAATGTTAAGGTACTCTTACATTCCTTGGGTACCCCCATTGAAGGCATGATGTGTTATCTTTTTTGTGTACTGCCATATTTAATATGCTAATATTTTATTGGGTTTTAAAATCTATGTTGATGAGTGAGATTACCACTAATTTTCCTTTCTGTCCTCTCCTTGTCTGGATTCAGTGTCAAGACAGTAATGGCCTCATGGAATGAACTGGGGAGTATTCTGCTTTTTCTATTCTCTGAAGGATATGACCTAAAATTGGAATGATCCCTCCCTTGAAAGTCTGATAGAGTCCATTTGTAAAATCATTTGGATCACTTGTTTTCTTTGGAGGAATCTTTTAATATTAATTCAGTTATTTTAATTTTAGGACTCTTAAGGCATTCTAATTCTCCTTCCATCAATTTTGGTAAGTTATATCTTCTAGAATGTTTTGCATTTTGTCTAAGTTTTCAAATTTATTGGCATAAAGTTTAGTCTTTGCTCTACCTATGCTTCTCCTCATATTATTTATTTGGGCCTTCTGCCTTTTTTTTAAATTAATCTAACTGGAAGTTTTCCTTTATTATTAGTCTTTTCAGTGAAGAACTCTTGTCTTTTTAAAAATCTTTCTAATTGTAGGTTTGTTTTCTACTTCATTGATTTCTCCTCTTTCCTGTATTGTCTTCCATGTTCTTTGGGTTATTCTTTTCCTAACGTGTATCTTATACCTAGCTTACTAATTTTCAGTCTTCTTTTCTAACACAGGAATTTTAGGGTATAAACCCCTCTGTGTACAACTTTTGTTGCATTGCACAAGTTTTGTAATATTTTCTTTATCATTTAGGTACAAGTATTTTTAATGTTTATTACAATTTCTTTTTTTGATGGATGAATAATTTAGAATGTGTGTATACATTTCTAAATATTTGAGAATTTTAAGACTTATTATTAACAACTTCCAACTTAATTGTATTGGTCTGTATGATACCAGTTCTTTAAAGTTTTTTGAGGTTTGCTTAATGCTTAGAATCTAGTTATTTTGTAGCCAGAGAGTCTAAGTGTCAAGTCCATCTTACTGCTAAGAACTGGAATCCTGATCGATTCTTCCCTTCTACTCTCTGTCTGAAATTCCCACTCTCATTACACACCCAAATAAAACAAACAAACAAAAATACCAACCACACTGGAGAATTGAGGTCAATTTTTATTTTTGGCACTTGAAATTGAAGTTAAACAATAGTATTTTAAAGCAATACGGATCAGTGTATTATTTTCAAAGCCTTGTATGTTTCTAAATAGAAGTATTTATACATATTACGTATTTAGGGCAATATTTGTGATTACATGGGAACTCCGAATTGATGCATCTGGGTTTAAATCCTGCCTCTAACAATGTCTAAACTCTTTTTTAAATCTGTAATCCAAGATAGTACTAGTTACCTACTTCATAGTATTGTTGTGTGGATGATATAGATGAAGAATACTTGAAATAGAGAGATCATTCAATAATTGTTATGTTATTATTGTTATTACTATCCTTCAAAATAGAAGCTTGATTAATGCTGTTTCAGTTAGTGAGTGACTTATTTTACTTTATAATTTTACTCTTTTACCTCAACGTTTATGAGAAATCGTTTTGTTTGGAGACAGTAACTTGATAAGCATGTAAGGTATGAAATGAGTTATTAATGGAGATCATGCCTTTTATTTTGGAATAAATTCCACAGCCATCCCATGTTTTAAGAAGCACATGACAGACTCAGATTTAATTTTATATCATTAAATATAAACATTAAGCATTTTTTAGTTAAATATTTTTTGAGGTGACTTGCCATCCCAGTCACTTTAGAAAGTTAAGTAGCTTTCATTTCTACTTCAAAGAATGTGTTATATGAAGAACTAGTGGTGTTTCATGGTGA
Source organism: Balaenoptera physalus (assembly GCF_965194825.1). Classification (NCBI taxonomy): domain Eukaryota; kingdom Metazoa; phylum Chordata; class Mammalia; order Artiodactyla; family Balaenopteridae; genus Balaenoptera; species Balaenoptera physalus. The sequence goes on along the minus strand of NC_138895.1, from coordinate 18,073,005 downwards.
TTTGAGGAACAGATATTTGGTGTATACTCTTTTAGAGAATATCATTCATGTGTGCTTAATTTAATTGTAATAACAGTTTTGGGGTTTTTCCTTTACAGGTTCTGGCTTCAGCGATCCTCTTGCTGGAGCACCATCTCAGTACTTACAGAGACTTTCTAAAATGGCCATTTTGGAGTATGATACCATTCGTCAAGAAACAACCAGAAAATTAAAAAAGAGCAAGAAACAAGAGCTTTGAGACTGCTGATTATCCTTTGGTGTGATGCTTTCTTCACTGACTTTTAAGGTTTGTCTTTTTCCTTTCTTTTCCCTTTTTCTTTTCTTTTTTGATATATGATATGATACGTAATGATTTACATACAATGGAAATGTAAATAGGAAACAAATATTTTCTGTTATATACAGCATATGTTATATTTTGTTAATCTTACAGACATTTAAGTTATTATTTATACAGTTTATATATGGGGAACATAAGCATAAGAAAAATGATATTCTATGAATTTTATGCACATTGGTTATATCTTTTGATTCAATTTGATAAATGTTTTTTGAGTATCTGTACAATGACGTTTGCTAGGAGCTGCAGAAGGTTCAAGAATGAGTCCTCATTGTTAGGGTTAGAAGGCTCCCAATGAGAACCCCTTCTTTTCCCTGCTTGAGCTTGAAAGCAGTTGTGAGATAAGTATTCAAGCAGATGAAAATGAAAATATTAGTTTTGTTTGCTGATAAAACCTGGAAGGGAAATCCTGGCTTAGATGTGTGGCAACAGTGGGCTTCCTAACACTGAACTTCAGAATTGGGCAAATGTACACACTCAGGTATTGCTCACCTCAGGCTCACCTGCTGAATTGGGCCTTTACTACCAAGCAGAACAAGACATCTCTACTGCGTAGACAGGCGGATCCCTGAGGGGAAGGTGGGTGGGAAGAGAGACTCGCTCAATCTCTAGGGGAGGAGGACGAAGGTCTAGGTCAAGAGGAAAAACCCCTCCTCAAGAAAGCCTGAGGAGTGGGGGAGAAGTGTTTGTCAATGCAAGTCCCTGAAAAACAGGGAGAAATCAAGGATGCCAATGGCTGATCCAGCAGAGAATGAGAAATGGGCCATAAGAGAACAACAGAGTGTTAACAGAGGAACGAAAATGAGGCAGTAATGTCCAACAGGGAGGTCAGAGAAAGCTTCATGGAAGATGCAGTGTTAGAAATGGGCCTTAAAGACATGAAAGATGGAGGGAGGGGGCATTTCTAGAAAGATGGAATAACATAGCAAGGACATACTATGCATTTGGGAACGATGTACTTGGCTGGAGCACTAGGTGATATAGGGCAAACTTCATCAATTCACGTGCCTTCAGACACCAAGCCAGTAGCACATTGAATGATACCAATCAGATGAAGGCTGTGGTGACCTGGGGCATGTTTCTCCATCCATAAACAGGCACTCACTGCCTAGCTTCAGCCCTCTTGTCATATGGGAATGTGGACCCAAAGTTGCCAGATATTCTAACTTTTCATGAGAAGTCAGAATCTGGATTTTTGTGAAATCTTCTGATGTGTAAATATTAGCAACTAATTCAAAATAAGCAACTTATAATTAAAAATTTATAAAGCCATTGTGCAAGCCAAAGAAAATTACATGGGCAAGCCAGATCTGGCTTTGTGGGGCTATTTATTTATTTATTTAAATTTGCTTATTTATTTATTTATTTATTTTGGGCTGTGTTGGGTCTTCACTGCACGTGGGCTTTCTCTAGTTGCGGCGAGCAGGGGCTACTCTTCGTTGCGGTGTGCGGGCTTTTCATTGTGGTGGCTTCTCTTGTTGCGGAGCACGGGCTCTAGGCGCGTGGGCTTCAGTAGTTGCGGCACACGGGCTCAGTAGTTGTGGCACATGGGCTTAGTTGCTCCGTGGCATGTGAAATCTTCCCAGACCAGGGCTTGGACCCGTGTCCCTTGCATTGGCAGGCAGATTCTTAACCACTGTGCCACCAGGGAAGTCCCTGTGGGGTCATTTATTTATGCATCCTCGGGATCAAAGGACTAGAGGCGATAGGGCTCAAAGCATAACTTGATCACATCTGGTAGAGAACCTTCAGATGCCAAGCATAAGCCTATATTTCCTCTGTTTCACAATGGAAGATTTTGACAATGAAAGTAAATTATTGCTTTTGTGATTTAGGAAGATTCATCCAGGTTTCATTTGTAGGCTAGATTGTAGTGGGAGGAGACTGGAGATAGGGAAACCAGTCAGGAGGTTTTTATAAAAATTGAGGTAAGAATCTCTCAGTAGAATGGTAGAAACAGGAATGGGAAGGACAGATTAAGATAATTAGGACATCAAGGCAAAGGACTTAAGATCCTTTGATTAGATATAGGCTATCAGGAGAGGAAGAATCAAAACCAGCTTATTTCTGGTCTTAGACATAAGATTCTCAGGAGATGCTAGTTTGGGGGAAAATGAGGATGAGTGCAACTTTGGGTATATTCAGTTTAATGTGTCATCAAGACATCCACAGAGAGATGCCAAGCAGGTAGTTGAAAGCAGATGTGTAGTTCCAGAAAAAGATACTGACTAGAGTTAAAACTTTGAGAAACATTTGCATAACCAAGGCTGTGTTTTCCCCAATAAAAGAGTAGAGAGAGAAAAGAACCCAAATTTATAAGGGATGAGAGGAAATAGGTAGAAGACAAATGAAGAAGGAGAAGGAGAAGGAAGAGAAGAAGAAGAAGGAGAAGAAGAAAAACTATCACAGATGTAGGAGAATGAACATATTCTATGTCCTTGCATGCTCTATATTAATGTATAAAATACACTATTAATGTGTGTTTATATGCATTACATGATGCATTAGTTCCTAGGGAAATAACCAAATAAACTTAAGTGGATGTGTTTCTGCCTACATTGAATTTTGATGGAGAATGATTTAGATATTACCTGTACCTTTTCTATGTTCTGACCACCTCCTCCAAGTGTGGCCAATGATTTAAGAAATGAGAAGTGGGAGAAAAGGTTTTCTCAAACAAAAATTTGATGAACTTTTTAAAAAATTTATTGAAGTATAGTTGATTTACAATGTTGTGTTAATTTCTACTGTACAGCAAAGTGATTCAGTTATGCATATATATACATTCTAAGAACACGGTACAATTTATGTCAGAGAATATTTTGTGGATAGGCACTTCTAAACACCTTTGATTATCAGATGGATTTCATTTATTGAGCTCCTACATGTATTCTAAACATTTAATATTTTTGTAAACCTTATGAAAACCCTAAAAAGTAGGTAGGTGATATTATTCCTATTTTATAAAATAAGTAGATTGAGGATTGTTTTACACTTGGTCTCCAGCTAGAAACAGAACTAGAAGTCTAACCTACTAGGATTTAAAGCCCATATACATAAAATCAGTAGAATAATAGTTGTTTTAAAACTTAAACTTAGTTGATACAGCATGGTTTAATTACTTAAAATTTAGAGCAGTATAGTAAATACTTGCACAGAAAAAAATATCTCCTAGTATTGAGTTGAGTTCCTGACTTATGACACTAACTTATCTTAGAGCATTTATACCAGTAGAGTAGAAAGACCCCTCCCCCATCTCCCCTATGAAAGAGTTCAACTGAAGCCAATTCAAGAAAGGAGTGGAATGTTTATTTCTTTTTAATAAGTGAGATATGCTAACGATAATTAATCATCTTGGGATTGAACTTAACATGTTTTTCATTAAATCTTAAAAAAAAAAAAAACCAACAACACAGGCTCTACTTCCTTACACTGCATTTACTCTTTTTGTTCCTCATGAACTTTTTAGAAAAACCAACATGTATTTGGTGCTCAGAAGGCTCAAATCATCCCCAGTTGAGCAGACCCAAGATTTAGACATAAGGATAAGATGCCAACTTCTGATATTGTAGCTACCGTGGATGTTAATTTTATGCTTGGGATGAAGACAGTGTTGCCAGAGTGACCCCTTTGCATTTGTGATTTGGAAATTCCTCCAGTGTAAGCAACATCAGTCACAATTTGGGGAAACTAGACCTTACGATAAATATTTAGGATGGGAGAATAGAGTCCTGATTTTAGGATGAGAAAACAGTTCTTTACAAAGAATGATTACTTCAGTGAAGGACAAATCATTAGTCAATGATAGTTCTGAAGACATTTCCTGAGAAGGCATTGTTCATCAAGCAACATTTTAATATGTAATTTAGACTCCTGAGTACATATAGTCACCATGAAGCAGATGCCATGTCTTAGATTAAAGAATGGGTATGTTAATTAATATCTTGTGATTCTGATTCACAGTCTCTGTGAATTTGGTTGATGTGAATTGGTACACAGATCCTGATCATCCTGGGCAAATTAATGAAATGAGGGTGTTTTTTTTTTTACTAGAAAAATAACTTTAGTATTTTTGGAAAAATAGTATACATTTTTAGGAATGTCAGCAATGTAGAAAAGTACAAATAAAAAGTTTACAAAGCACTTCAAATCTCACCCACTCATAAATAACATCAGGTAAACATCTTTCTCTGCATATATGCAGATAGATACAGAAATACCTGTATTAAAACGGATCATTCTGTGCATCCTATGTTTAAATAAAGTTAATTTTACTCTTGTAAAAGAAATAAGTGAAACTGAAGTCATGGCTAAAATCCAAATGTTATTAATTTTAAAATATTTTATAATATAGGTCTAGATCTTCTTTCCTAAAAGAGATTTTTTTTTTTCCTAAAATATTCCTCTTCAAGAAACTTCTGGTTCTGGTCAAAAACATTTGTCAACTTAGAAAAACCTACCTAGTCTTCTAAAGATGAGTTTAAAAAGTTTCCAGATACTGCCTTTGTTGCAAGGGAAACTTAAGCATAAGTACTACACAGAGACCTTGGGACTTGAACTGCATTCTCCACTAGGGTTGGTCTCTGTTTCACTTAGTCACTCACACTTATAAAGGGTCTTCTATGGGACAATAAGTCACTGCACCCAAAGATAATTAACCCCTTTGCAGAACCAGCAAATCTTTATAACATTAATAAAGTGAACAAAATGTTGAGAGAGAAAGAGAGAGATTCTTCTGTAAGGTTTTTCAAAGTTAAGCGTGCATCCAGATCTGGAGAGCTTGTTAAAATACAGATTCTTATAGGTCTGGGGTGGATTTGAGAATTTGCACATCTAACAAGCTCCCAGGTGATGCTGATACTCTGATCCCCGGATCACACTTTGAGTAGCCTGCCTGAGAATCACCTGCACTTACAGTTACCTGGTGCATTTTTGAGACACACCATAGTCCAGGCTCTACTCCCAGAGAATCTGATCTAGCTGGTTTGGGGTGGCCACTGAACATGGGTAAATTTTAAAATCTCCCCAGGGATCCTAATGTGCAACTAGGTCTGAGGATTACGTTGAAATGTTAAGAGATTATGAAAGATATCAAGAAATTGATATAACCTTTTTCCTTCTGTTCAGAGCTTTATGGACACTATTACATTGTCTCCCGGCATTAGTTGTTGCTGTGGAGAAATCTGATTCTTCACCATTTTTTAATCCCTTGTAGATTATTTGCCATTTCTGCCTGGATGTCTAAAGATTTTCTTGATTCTTGAAACTGAATCAGAGTATGACTCACTGTGTGTTGTCCTAGATCAAAATTTCCTGGAACATAGTATGTTCTTTCAAAGCTGCATATTCCATTTTTTCTACATTTTTGGGAAATTTTTTCTTTCATTGTATCTTTGAATACTTACTCCTTCTGTCCCAAATTTTTGAATTCTCTACTTCAGGAACACCAGACATGCCTGAGATCATCTTTATCTGTTTTCAGTATCTGGCAAGTTGGAAAATAAGATTTGTCAATATTTTTCTATTTTCTTTCTGATTAATCTGTGGAATTATTTTTTCTCCCCTAGCTGTGTTGGCTGTTGATGATTTTAGTGTTTCTTCTAGGTCAGCTATTCTCCACTGTGCCCGGCAAGGTGAAGGTATTATTTTCCCATTTTATAGACAAAGAAATTGTGATTTAATAACTTACCCAAGTTTCCACAGCTCACAGGTCCCAGAGCCCAGGTTTGAACCTGGGTTTACCTGAATCCCAGGTCCCTGCTTTCTCCGTCACAGTACAACCCTCTTTGAAAATGTCATCTTGAATGTCCTTCCAATTCAAAAAGTGCTTGTGGGCAGGTCCCTGCCTGCCCTACTCAGACTCACCCATCGGCAACATTTAATGGATGGGCCATTTGTGCTGGGTGCTAGATGAGGGCTGTGGGGACATTGTCGACTGTCGTTAATTCCTCCTTCCTCACGCCATGTAGGGCATGAAGCTTCAGAGCGACAGTCTAGCTTTCCCACCTCAGAAAATAAATAGAAATATTATAGAACCCTAAGGAACAGTTTAAAATTTAAATAATCACTGGCATCTATATAGTGATTTATGGATTACAAAGCCCTTACACTCACACAATTTCATTAGCACCTTGGAAGATGAGGTTACACAGGGATGTTACATATGGATGATTTCATGGATGAGGATAGCAGAGGGTTCCCTTGGTGCCACACGCTCACTGACAGGCAGCTCCACTGTACCTTGCCATCAGAAACACTTTCTAAATCTCCTTTAGGTCCATTGTAGACTCATGTAATCAGCCACATAATTTCAGGTGCTTGACATTTATTTGTTTTTTCCATCTGGATTTTTCTCCTTTGAAAATACGGGTGGACTGCCAATTGGAATTACGAACTGGCTCCTATTGGGATGGGTTTGGGGTGTTGAATAAATGACTGATGTCAGCAGACACCCCGAGTCAGAAGAAAGGTGAACTAAGACCTGCTTTAGAATAAATATTTGTGATCCCTCGAGCAGTTCTTCCCTCTTAATGTATGGCTTTTTCACAATGCTTACCGTCTGTGTCCTGACTGATGCCTGTGTTTAAAGAAGTATAGACATTGCCACCAGTGCCTGGTGATTCCGTCAAACTACTCAGCTAAACATAGAAAATGTATGAGTTCACAGTTACAGGCATAATTTACCTTCCTCGGAATACAAGTTGATACCTACATAAAATGGACATGTGAGGAGAAGAATGCTTTTGATTCATGGCGTGTTTTTCTTGTGTTACATTTTTAATCTGAAACTAAAGAGATATCAGTCTGTAATTTTTCTACAACTCCACAAACCTGAGTATAAGCTGAGATAATGTGCTCATGAAGAGAAACCAAAATCCTATCTTCCAAAAAAACTGAATCTGGTCAAATAAGGCCGCCAGGGACCTTATCCTAAAATTGATAACTCTGAGGGATATGACAGACTTAAAGTCCATGCTTATGGAGTGGTGTTTTGGCAACAACAGAAAGATGGAAGAAAAGACGGAAGAAAAGACAAGACATCTCTGGCGCATGTCAGGTCAATTTCATTTAATGCAAATGTATTTTAGCAGATTAAATACATTCACAAATTGATTTACACGTTAGAAGATTTGGCACATACCCTGGAAACAATTCTGGGCAGCTATCCATCCCCCCACTACAGGTCTTGTTTGGACAGTCTTTCTGTGTGTGTGGTAAAATACACACAGCATAAAGTTTACTATTTTAGCCATTTTTTTTAGCACACATCCTGTCTCAATTTTATTAAGTTTAATATACATTAAAATTTCAGTCCCATTCATTAAAACCATGCAGATTCAATGTATGCATTTCTACAACTAAAATTCCCTTTCTAGTGAATGGCAGAAAGAGGAAACACCAACATTTTGATGATTCAGTATTTTTGGAAGTTTTTTTTTTTCCTTTTTAATATCTTTTTTTATTATAGTTGATTTACAATGTTGCGTTAGTTTCTGCTGTACAGCAAAATGTATCAGTTACACATATACATATTTTAAGTGTTCAACTCAGTGGCATTAATACCCTGTCATCGACAATCTCGCATTCTCTTGGTGTTTTGTTTAGGACTGACTTCCTTTCTTCTCTCCTACTTCACTTCTCTCTTCTTGGCTTGACTCTGGCCGTCCTAACCCATAGGCAAAAAATTCTGACACTTTGTACAAAAGCGAAAAAAGAATGATCAACATGGCACCCCTGGCAGGATATCTAGTCAAAACCTGACTTCAACAGTGATGGAAATTGGTCTTAGAGAAAGAGCTGCAGGCTCTCAGGGAAATGCAGGCACTCTGATATGTGTACATAGACTGAATAGGGCTGAAAGCAGAGTCCTGGTCACGCACTGCGGTGGGAACTCAACGCACGGTGGCAAGATGTAGCCTGCGCTTTGGGAATGGAGCCTTCCAAGAGAGGAAGACAGGACACTCCTGTTACGATGCAGTCCGATCCCCTGAATTCCTGTGAAACCTGTTCAAGGAATCTTTTTTATAATTTGGTAAAATTAGAAGTCTACTCCTATACAACTTTAGCATAAGTTGTAGATGGCCTTGGGTGAGCATTTCCATCTAAGCATAGGGTTTCCGCTTATTAGAGATTATTTAAATCAACTCGACAACCGCCAAGCTGACCACGTGCAAAGCACAGCAGAGGACATTTAAAGGGAAGCAGGATACAGCTCTTGCCTTCAAGGATTTTACACGCTAATGCAGATGGGTGAGCGTGGATAGCTGTGTGATGGGATGGCATAAATGTTGTAAACTTAGGTAAATACACAGCACTGACTTTCTTTGAGACTTCCCTTCTGGTATGGAGGGTATATGAAACCAATAAGTGAAATACAGTTATGAGGAAATCTTCAAGGAAAGTTACTAATTAATCAGTTGACTTCAATATGTATTGATTTCGCATGTATCAGGCCCTAAGTTAGTGACTGGAAATCCAAAGAAGAATGAGCACAGTTCGTGTCCTTGAGAGTCTGACACACAGGAAGGGGAAACTGACCGCCACTGACAACACAGTGTAAGGAGAAGCATCTGGTCCCCCTGGGTGTCTGCATCCCTTTCTTGGGTGGAACTTCTCAGGATCCTTTGGACCCTGGAGCATCCGGATCACTGAAGTTGTTGAAGGAGTGATGGGCCTAACCCTGCAGTGCTTGGGTGGACAGGGGACGGAGGGGAAGGCAGCGGAAGGGGGAAAAGGGCAGTGCAAGAAAGGGCAGAGGAAGGAAGATCGTCCGCCAAGAGTCCAGAGGTATCGCCACCCGCTGTCTCAGTGATGGCTCTGCTATGGCTGAAACTGATAGCTGCCTCTTTAAGATGCAATAGTTAAAGCTTCAGTTGCCTGAGAACATTTGTCAACCCTGCAGGTGAACTCATCTACCCCTTTCTACTTCTTGGCAAGCCAAGCCGTAGGGTGTGGCTATGGCCTGAAATAACTTCTAGTCCCTCCTGAGATCCAGCCGAGGGTCAGGGAGAGGGCCTTGGGGGCCAGACTGAAGCCCCGCATGGCCAACTGGTTGCTGGGTGCCACCTGTGTTGCTGTCAGAGCAGTTGGGGAATGTGCAGTATCCTGGGCCTTAGACCTCCCAGCAACATGGTGAGTAGCTTTGCCCAGCTGGATGGAGTTCTGAGAGTCATGTGAGAATACGGGTTAACCACGTGGCGTCTGATGTCAGGCTGCCTGGGGTCAAATCCCCACTCTGAAACTTGCTAGCTGTTTAACTGTGGTCAGGTATCTTTGCCTCCCCAAGTGTCACCTGAAAAAGGGGGATGTAAAAAAAAAAAAATCCAGAATAATAACAATACCTACTTCTTGGGGGTATTGGGAGAATTAAATAATGTATATAAAGCTCCGAACCCCATGTCTGCAACTTGGTGTTTAATAATGTTATTTTAATCCTTGGGGATGGTTCCCACCTTGGAGTGTCAGGGGTGGTGTGGAAACAGACGCCCTACGTGAACAGCACGGTAACCCGAGAAGGGCTGATCAGACGCTCTCCCCAATTTGGAAGGGGTTGAGTGGGATACAATTACCAATTCCTGATTTTCTTTTCAATCTTGGCAGAAAGGGTATAATTTTAATAAGATGAAAGGAGGCTTGCAGGCTCCTGACAACAAAGAAAATCACAGACTACCGCTGTGTGTTCACACCTTCTCTGGATCATCTTAAGGAATTGGATTAAGGAATCCACAGGGAAGGGAGACTCTGGTGCTTCCCACTGAGACATGGCTTGCCCTCTGGGGCACAGGCAGGGGAGAGGAACCCAACTCGAGTCCTCTTTTGATAACTGCTGATGGTAAGATGGGGGTGGTGGTATAAGTGCGTTGGGGGAGACTTTTCTGAGCATTCCTGAGCTCTCCCGCCAGGCTTGTGGCTCTGATTTCTTAAATGACCTGTTCACAATTGTGAACTCAGGGCAAAGTGAGTATGTCCCTAGCTCCGTGTTTGAAAGATAATAAGTAAATGCTCATATCAAAGTTTAAGTGTTGATACACATTCTCTTAAATGAACTTTTACATTGGCCCCTTCTTTTCGCCTTCACTTTCCAAGTAAAGAACAGCAATATCCAACTCTTGTTACTATTTTGGTTCAAGAAGACAGCAGAGGATCTAGGATTCCTTCCCACACACCCCTTCTGGCAGCCCTCTAGTGGCTTTCTCCTCCTTACAATGTTTTTGTTTGTTTGTTTGTTTTTTCCCTTTATTCACTGCCCTATTGCCCAGTGCTTAACCCTGATACAAGAAAGACACGTATGACCAGTGCACTTGAAATTGCCAGTCACTGAGTGACTTACTATATTCTGCCTCTGCCTTGAAAACAACAACTTTTGCTGTCTCCTCCCTCACCCCCACTCCCCTAGTTGCCAAGGAAGTATTACTAGAGTCTGAGAACAGCGAACCTTAAGAGTTGTTAGATTGCTAAGAAGAAGTGTGACATCTCCTTGGAGGCCTGTGAGCTGAGGATGGGTCCAAAGCAGGTGACGTTTAGAAGATGCGCAGATTAGTAACTACTGCTGTCGTCTGCCCTGTCGATGTCAGATGCTAAGTATTTAACCAACATTGTTTCATTTATTCCTCACAGCAGCCCAATGAGACAGGTATGATTGTTATTATTATTATCCCCATTTTTCAATGAGGCTCAGAGAGATTAGGTAACTTTCTTGAGGTCTCAAAACTGGTTAATGCTAGAACTAGTATTTGAACCCATGTCTGTCTTACACCAAAGCCCATGCTCTTAACCACGCCAGGATGCAGGACCCTTTGTGGGGTTACACTCTACTCAAGCAGCTTATAGTCTAGAATGATCTGGAATGCACGTCATTGTGTCTTGACGCTGTATCTTAACGCATCGTCACTATTTGTTTACCAAACAGAACATACGTAGCATCTGATTTTGTCACATGAGGGAAGAGTCGCACTGGTAGACTCAGGTCCCAATGTGATTGAGGCTCACTTTCCCCACAGGCAGTCGCGTGGAGACGGGAACATTTACCCCATAAGCACAAATGACAGACTCAGCGCGGTGCTACCAGATGAGGAGACAGCCTGGGGACAGGGGTGGGCTGGGCATGCACTTTCACTGCAGAGGGCCCGTGTTCTGTCCCTGGTTGGGGAAATAAGATCCCGCAAGCCACGCGGTGCAGCCACAAAAAAAAAAAAAAAAAAAGATTTGATTTGTGAGCTGTTGCAGACAAATCCCAATATTTTTATCGAATGAAGAGTACTGTTTTCTCCAGGGGTGGCCACATTGCGGGCCCATAGCGTGACGGAAGGATGGGTTCCCCTGATGATTGCAGATTCACTTCCACGATTCAGCACTAGCTGTGTTATGGGTGGTAACAGGATAGGTACTGCGACAGGAGTGAGGAATGCAGAGATGCTTTGTCCCTTTGTCCCTTGGTGGAGGGAAAGCCAGACCCACAAGCAAACAGTTCTAATCCTGAAGTCCACGTGCAGAAATGGGAGTGTGCACAAGGTTCCGTGTGAGCACAGAAGTGAGAAGGGCTAATTTTGCTTGTAAGACTTCGAGGAGAGTCTCAACTTTGGGAGGAGGCTTTGCGCATAGAGAAGAGAAGAAGAGGTCATGTCCAGGGAACAGTATATTCAACGGCTTGGAGGTCTGACCGTGTGGGTCATTACTGCGGGATAGTGAGTAATTTGTGACCAAGGCATGAGATGTGTATGGGGAGGTGAGGAAGTTGGGGACCCCCCCCATAAAAAGGGTTTATGACAAAGATATGCAGCAAATCTCTTCGTGTTATAGTTTAAACACAACTTCATATCAGTAAAAGTAGGAAAGAAAGCACGGCAATATAATGTTCATGACCACTCTTTTTAGAAAAAGCTTTATCTTTCCAAATATTCAAGAGCGTAATAATTCCTTTGGGTCATGGTCAATTTCTGGACACTGAGCTCCCCATTCAAGCAGAACTCTAGAAAGTAGAAGGATCTTCTTTTTACAATTACATAGAGGCAAGACTGGTGATCATTTATAAGAAGGCTCTCTGGCAAATGGAGGTGGGACTCTTGAATATTTTCTTGATCTTGGGAGGAAAGAAATTTAAAAAAAACACTTCAAGATAAAATAGATAGGACAAAGAGTAAATCCACAGAAGTTTTTGTTTCTTTACTCTTAATCATTCAAATAACTTCCATGAATTAGTATGTGCGTGCAAAGAATCCACTGGAAAATTATTTCTAGCTATTTACAAGGTTGCTCTATTTCATAGTTGTAAGCTTTCAAATGGACATTAATAATGAACTCCAAATGCCAAATGGAAAACTTAATGCGTGTCGTAAGTCATAGGGCTTCCAGTCCGTTCCAGTCTTTGTATCTGCTACTCAATTAATGACGACACTTAAGCAAATCAGAAACTATGGCCAAAAAAAGGAAACTTAATTTGAGAATGCGCTTTGGGCTAATGCTAGAGCGGTTGAAAAAACGGTGGAGGTTCTGGAACCCCCAGGACATCTCCTCACAGAGTTTGAGTGATTTGGTGCATCAATTTCAAGTTTGGTTCTCTGAGCCTCTCCCAGAGGATGAGTTCTATCCAGTTCTGGCTCCTGACCCACTCAGAAAGGTCCTCAAAGAAAGAACAAGTTTCTGGAATAAAAGAAAGACTGTTGGCAATTCAACCTTTCCTCTTTGGCGATCACAACGAGAGGTAGAGCACGTACTCATAACAGAATGGCTTAATTTAAATGACAAGAGGAGATAATGAAACATAAATACAAAAACATAATTCCAATTCCAAGGAGAGATGAAAATTAGCATCAATTCCCCACTTGGGCCCCTTCTGTGTTAACAGAGTCTGTACTGCCCAAGGAATCACAGGGCTGGCCATTATCTTGGAAAAGGAATGTATTATGAGCATAATGATGTGTGTTCTCAACCATTTTGTGGATTTTAGTTTTCAATGCCCCTCTTTCATGTTTCTTGAGTTTTTCTGGGACAAGATCTCTCCCTCCCACAGGACTACACATGGCCAAATTCATTTTACATTGGATGACAAATTGCATTTGAATTCGTAGGGTTGAAAGGTCAAGGCTGTTCTCTGTTAGTCAGCCAGGCTCCCTCCTAGTGTTTCAGTCATGAGACTGTGTTTGAAGGTCCTCTGAGCCGCTGCCTCCTCCAATCCTCATGAATACCTAATTCTGCCCTGACTTGTATTCCTAATTACTGACTCTACCCGCAGGAGGGGGATCATGCCAGGGGATTGACAAAATAAACTGCAGCGGGTCCAGCTCCATATTATTCATCCTGGGGCAGTCAATAGTCAACCATAAACCAGAATTTTGAAAAAGGTCCATTTTCTGAGCCCATGTCTTGCCCCAAGCTGTCCACCAGAGAACGCTCCGTGAGAATCAGCCTCTTTGCCAGAGCTCTATACGTCCAAAACATTAATTAGCAGGGAATTCCCTGATGGTCCAGTGATTAAGACTCTGCGCTTTCACCGTTTAATCCCTGGTCGGGGAACTAAGATGGTGCAACTGTAAAATGCATGAAGGGTGTGTCTAATCTGAGTAGCCCGTGGGCCCACCAGCCTTTAGCACATACCTTTACCCAGTGGAGAAGGTTTTGTTGCACTAAGTTGACATTAATTTGATTAAAAGTGACTGACCCCAAGATGTGTGGATCTCCTACGAGGACTCTGTCATGTCTCCGCGTGTGCTATGTATAAACATCACGCTGCGTACATACAAACGCACATGAAGAGAAAACACACATCACTCAGACCGTGCTCATGTGAAATGTTGTGCCATTCACACAGATACTAGTTAGAATTTAATTTTGTACTCTCTGCAATAAAATGAGTTTTCATAGACCCTTAGTAGTATAACAGAGATTATAAGTAAAATACTCAGGAAAAAATTTTTTCCAAATACTTATAAGATCTAGCAGAAAGACAAACAACTGAAATGCTAATTCAAGTCATTTTTACATGGTCATTTAAGGAGATCCTTTCAAGATGTTTACTAGGTTATATTAAGAGTTGTTTCGGGACTTCCCGGGTGGTCTGGTGGTTAAGACTCCGCGCTTCCACTGCAAGGGGCACAGGTTTGATCCCTGGTTGGGGAACTAAGAGCCTGCGTGCAGTGCAGTGCCCACCCCTGCAAAAAAAGAATAAAGTGTCAAGAGGTAAAAACACGAACCTAGAACTCTACACCGCGTGAAATTATTCTTCAAAAGTGAAGGGGAAATAAAGACCTTCTTAGACAAACAAAAAATGAGGGAAATTGTTGCCAGTAGATTTGCCTTGTGAGAAATATTAAAAGAAGTTCTTGAGAGAGAAGGAAAACAATATAGATCAGATACTTGGATCTACATAAAGAAAGGAAGAGCATCAGAGAAAGAATACGTGAAAGTAAAATTAAAGAAAAAAAACCCTGTTTCTTCAACTAGTTATTCACCCCTTCTTTAGCCTATGGCACAGAGTACCCTAAATTAAACAGGTTTTCAGAAATGTCTGTTGATAATTCTGTCTAATATTATGATAGTCATCATGTGTAGTTTAGTTAATAAATGTATATTAAAGTAATAAATATATAATTAAAAATTCCACAAACTTTTCCCTTCAATAAGTACTTAATAATAGCTATCATTTATTAAACCCATATTTTATTAGGATGCTAAATGCTTTATATCCATCATCTTTTAAAATTTTTCACCAGCCCTGTGATGTAAGTATAAATATGATATTGCAGATGAAATTCAGAGAAGTTAAGTAACTTGCCTCAGCTCACACAGCAAGTGAGTGGCAGAGCTGGGATTCAAACATGAGTCCTCCTGATTCCAAACCCAGGACTTTTAATCGCTAGGATGTACCACATTCATGGCATGGTTAAACTTGTCCCCCATGTGTCTGAATGGGTAGAATTTTTACTGACGGTATCTATGCCCTACAAGGCCTGGCCTCCATTCAGTCCTTTAGCAAACACCCTGCACTCGTGGACACTTTAGAATGAATGAAGAGCCAAAGTTAAAGTCAAAACAAAAGGTAATATCTACCATAGGAAAGACTTGGTAGCAAATTTATGAATCAGATTTTGATAATCAAGTGTGAAACAAACCCCCAGATCCTGCTTGCTTTTGTTGGAGTATGAAAATATTGACTAAAAGACTTAGGAGTTATTGTTCATACTTTTGTAGAAGGCAGAAGACTTTAATTAAAGTGATAATTAATGTGGAAAGTAAAAGTGCAAACATCTTATTTATTCATTTCTTAAAACGCACACTTTAGTTGTGTCAGAGTGAAAGAACCTAAACCTTTCCTTAAAAGGTTTCAGATTACAGATCCTAATAAATTCTTTTTAATTGATCTGAATCTGTTCTTTAGTCTTTAGATACATTCCTTATATAAAAATGTGAGAAATTCACTTCAATTCTTCACATATTTCTTGACAGTCTACTTATACCTTTCTCTGAGATGGATGTTGGAGATACTTTTCTTTAGGGACCCATAGGTAGCAAGTCAGGCAAATGTACATGCAATGAGTCTGGAATTGAAGGCTTGTTTTTTTTTTTTAATATAAATTTATTTATTTATGGCTGTGTTGGGTCTTCGTTGCTGCGTGCTGGCTTTCTCTAGTTGCGGCGAGCGGGGGCTACTCTTTGTTGCAGTGCACGGGTTTCTCATTGCGGTGGCTTCTCTTTGTTGAGGAGCACGGGCTCTAGGTGCACGGGCTTCAGTAGTTGTGGCACGCGAGCTCAGTAGTTGTGGCTCGCGGGCCCTAGAGCGCAGGCTCAGTAGTTGTGGTGCACGGGCTTAGTTGTTCCATGGCATGTGGGATCTTCCCAGACCAGGGCTCGAACCCATGTCCCCTGCATTGGCAGGCGGATTCTTAACCACTGCACCACCAGGGAAGTCTCTGGAATTGAAGTTTTTAAATGATGTTTATGAACATTATGACTCACGTAAAAACATTGACCTGAGCACCGTCACACCAATATTTGGCTCCAGCAATAAGAGAATAATAATAAAATCATGAAGCACTTTCCTTCCTTCTGCTTGCTTGAGTTTGATTTACT
Source organism: Balaenoptera physalus (assembly GCF_965194825.1). Lineage (NCBI taxonomy): Eukaryota > Metazoa > Chordata > Mammalia > Artiodactyla > Balaenopteridae > Balaenoptera > Balaenoptera physalus. The sequence continues at coordinate 18,056,600 of NC_138895.1, read as the reverse complement.
TTTCTTTCTCTAGTTTCTTACATAGTTGAAACTTACATTATTGACTTGAGATCTTTTTATTTTCTAATATAAGCATTTCGTGTTATAAATTTCCCTCTAAGAACTGCTTTAGTAGCGTCCCTCTAATTTTGGTATGTTACGGTTTCTTTTTCACCTTATTAAAAATATTTTCTAATATCTCTTGTGAATTCTTCTTTTAACCAAAGATTATTTAGAAGGATGTTGTTTAATAGGAAGTATTGAGTGATTTTTCTAGCTGTGCTTCTGTTATTGATTTCTAGTTTTAACCTATTGTGGTCAGAGAACAGACTTTTTGTGTGATTTTAATTTTTAAAAAATCATGGAGGCTTTTTTTATGACTCAGAATGTGGTCTATCCTGGCAAATGTTTCATAAGCATATCAAGTGAATGTGTATTCTGCAGCTGTTGGTTAAAGTGTTCCCTAAATGTCAATTAGGTCAATTTGTTAATAGCGTTGGTTACTATAGCTTATTGATTTCCTGTCTACTTGTCTATCAATTAATGAGAGAGAAGTACCAAAACTTCCAATTATAATTGTATATTTATGTATATTTTTTTGTTCAATCAGTTTATGCTTTCACATATTTTGAAGCTCTGTTAGGTGCATGCACATGGAGGATCATTACATCTTTTTGATGAATTGACCACTTCATCATTATGCAATGTCTCCCTTTATCATTGGTAATATTCCTTTTTTTCTGAAATCCACATTGTCTGATATTAATGTACCCTCTTATGCTTTATTTTGAGTAATAATTTCATGGCATATCTTTTCTCTATCTTTTCACTTTGAACCAGTTTTGTGTTTCCCTATTTTTAAAGTGGGGTTCTGATGGACAACATTATACTTGGGTCTTGTTTTTTTTTTTTTTTAATTAATTTATTTTTTATTTATTTATTTTTGGCTGCATTGGGTCTTCATTGCTGCCCGTGGGCTTTCTCTAGTTGCGGCAAGCGGGGGCTACTCTTCGTTGCGGTGCACGGGCTTCTCATCGCGGTGGCTTCTCTTGTGGAGCACAGGCTCTAGGCACGCGAGCTTCAGTAGTTGTGGCTCACAGGCTCAGTAGTTGTGGCTCCTGGGCTCTAGAGCGCAGGCTCAGTAGTTGTGGCCCACAGGCTTTGTTGCTCTGCGGCATGTGGGACATTCCTGGACCAGGGCTCGAACCTGTGTCCCCTGCCTTGGCAGGTGGATTGTTAACCACTGTGCCACCAGGGAAGTCCACTGAGTCTTGTTTTTTAATCCAGTCTGAGAATCTTAGCCTTTTACTTGGGCTGTAGCTACAGCTGTACCACTAAGAGGGTCTCTCTCTGGTCTCTTGCTCTTTCTCCAATCTTTGTCATCAGCTCTGGCTACAGGCCAGTGGTGAAGAGCTTGCAAGTGCAGAGTTCTCTTGCGTCTGGTGATCCTACCTATTCCAAACTGATCAGCTAGCCCACACTGGCTTTTAAGAATATGTCAAAATGTTAGATAATTTCTTTCTACCCACTTGTATGGCAGCCACCTCTTCCTTCTTTGCCCAAAACAATATCTGTATCCTTACAGTTGCCTTGTGACCTCAACTCCTTGATGTGTTCAAGAAAATTATGATTTTGTAGATTATCTGCCATTTTCTCATTGCTGGGGAAGCTATGTTCTCTTGCATCCTAAGCAGAAGCAGAAGCTTCCTGGAGGGTTTTAAGCAGCCAAGTGATATTATCTGATTTACGTTTTTAAAAGCTCTCACTGGCTGCTATGTGGAGAATGCATTTTAGGGTGGGTAGGAGTGGAAGTGGGGAGACCATTGAGGAGACTAACAAAGCAGTTTAGTCACGAGAGAACGGTGGCCTGGACAAGGGTGGTGCCGGAGGGGAAAGAGGGATTTGGGACATATTTTAGAAGTAAACTAAGACGATTTGATGATGGACTGAATGAGGAGGGGGAAGACTCAAGGATGACTCCTAGGCTTAGTTTGAGCAAAGGAATGAATGTTGGGGCCACTTACTGATAGGAAAACAGATCTGGGGGCAAATCGACTTCCATGTTGGAGATGTGAAGTCCTCGATCAAGTAGAGGTATCAATTCAGAAGTTGGATCCTCAAGTCCAGAGCTCAGAGGAGAGTTCTGGGCTGACAATTTACCTGTGAGAGTTAACAGTGTGGAAATGATATTTAAAGTCCTGGGACTGGACGAGGTTACCCAGGGAAAGGAGATGATAGAAAAGGTCACCCATTTGACATAGGATGGAGGAGGGAGCATAAAGGAGACAGAGAAGCAGTGGCCAAGGACACAGAAGAGAGACTTTAATAATCCCTTGAAGGAAGATTTTAATCTAGCCTTGGTAGGAATCCATAAGTCACAAAAACACTGTGTTTCATTCAAGAGAAACTTGAGATAGTACAACTCTTATTAACTCTTTTGATTATTAGGTAAATAAGACTGCCAGTTGCTTCTGGAATCTTGGGCCTAAGATCTTTCATTGATCCCAGGCAGGAGTCTGCCACTGCTGGGAGGTATGGGGACGCTCAATAACAAGGTTTCTTGTAGTTCCATGCACGGGTAGCTTAGAGAAACTTTATTAAGCTTGGCAGATATGTGCACATATCAGAGTCTTGATCGTCCTCTTTAAATTTTTCCCTCTCCTTTTTCTCCCTCTGAGGCAGATGCTCCTGGCCTGTTGGGTCCTGGCTGCATCACACAGATTCCTTTCTTGGTCTTTGCATGTGTTATTGTGAAATTTAATGCTTCTTCAGAGGAGACATGCTCTATTAAGTAAGAGAAATGTGGCTAAAGGAACATAATAGGCTGTTTAGATGTTTTTATTGGTGGTGACCTTTCTACTTACCCCTGAGAATGTGTTGTTTTGGGTTTTAAAATAAATCATAGGGACTTCCCTGGTGGCGCAGTAGTTAAGAATCCGCCTGCCAATGCAGGGGACACGGATTCGAGCCCTGGTCTGGGAAGATCCCACATGCCGCAGAGCAACTAAGCCCGTGCGCCACAACGACTGAGCCTGCGCTCTGGAGCTTGTGAGCCACAACTACTGAAGCCCACACGCCTAGAGCCCGTGCTCCGCAACAAGAGAAGCCACCACAGTGAGAAACTGGTGCACTGCAACGAAGAGTAACCCCCGCTCGCCGCAGCTAGAGAAAGCACGAGCGCAGCAACGAAGACCCAACACAGCCAAAAATAAATAAATAAACAAATAAATAAACAATAAATAAATACATTTATTTTAAAAAAATCATAAATCTCACATTTCCTTCATTTGCCCCCTGAATCACATACAGACTTGCACTATGTAACAGGGTTTAGAAGGAAAAAAATTAGTGTGAGTATGGGTTTTTTTTCAGGCAGTTGAGAATAATACTATGCCCCTCGCAAACTTTCTGATTGAGAGAATGATGAGAAAAGCTGGATGGAGGAGGGTGAGTTTTTGTCTGAGAACACCAAACACCATCAATTCTACTTCTGTTTCCCAGCAACTATAAAAGACCACCGTTTCAATACACACCTAGTATACTGAAGTCTAATCCAAGCACCTGTCAATAAACACTTTAGAAATGAATTCTGTTGGACTACAGGGATAGTCCAAGTGATCATTTTTTCCTCCCTGAAGACATAGAAATTTGAAATTCACCTTGATCTTTATCCCTCCCCTAGGTACTTAGAATGTAATTTTTTTCAATTATTTTTGGTTAGTTTGAGTATCTTTGTCATCTTGTGCCATCTTAAGGACCTTGGTTCTCTCTGCTAATTCCAGGGAATGGACAACCATGCCAGCCTGGTGGAGGGTGGCATCCACACCAGCAGTTAATTTCCCAAGATGGCTCTTCTTCTCCCCACTCTGTCCTTCCATTCCTGCCCAGGAAGGGGGACCAGTGATGCACCCCGTGGGAATATAGCACAGGCAGTGGAACCACATTGGGAGGCATTTTCCATTTTCTACAGAATCAAGATGCTTCACTTATTCTTTTGTGTATTGCCTCTCTTAGTATTTTATTTTATTTGTTTTGGTTTATTTGGTGTTTTTCTTTTTTTCTTAATCTCTGAGACAAGTATGAATAATTAAAAGCAAACTCTGATCGCTAGCAAAGTTTTATCGTTTGGCTCTGCTTCTATGAGTGTTGGCTGAAATCGGAATTTAAAAGAAAAAATGTTTTGGTTTTTATGGAACTCGGATGTCCCTGTTGGTGGGGATGGGGAAGGGTGGGGAGGGCAATTCCCTGCTCCACCTCTTAGAAGCTTCTTGAGTTTGGCTTGAACGTTGTGGAAATCTATTGCTCTCCCCAACGGTGTGCAAATTCCCGGGGAGGTGGAAGAAAGGGAATCTTCTGGCTCCCCATTCCTGCTTCTCCTGACCTGGTTCAAGTTGAGGGTCGTCTTGCCATCTACAAGTGTTATTTTTGTTCTGTGCTGTGACAAGCCAGACATGGAACTTAGCCCCTTTCTTTAGTTCACACACGTGCACACACACAAAACCACTTGAACGAGACGTGTGGGTGAGTTGCAGGCTGAATGTGTTTGATTGGCATGGAGATAGACTTCAGGGCAGCACAACTTCACATTTAGTATTAGACATCCTGTTTGAATTAGTCAGGATTCTCCAGAGAAACAGAACCAATAGAATGTGTGTGTGCGTGGGTGTATGTGTGTGTGCGTGGGTGTATGTGTGTGTGTGGAAAGAGAGAAAAAGATAGAGATTGATCTATATATCTATAATCTATAATCTATAATCTGTCTATCTATCTAGAGATTGATTTTAAGGAATTGACTCATGATTATGGAGACTGGTAAGTCCTAAGTCTGCAGTTTGAGTCTGACGGCTGACAGACTGGAGACCAAAGAAAGAGCTTGTGTGGCAATTCAAGTCCAAAGGCCACCTGCTGGCAGAATTTCCTCTTGTTGGGGTGTGTCGGGGGAGGGCGTGTCAGTCTTTCGTTCTAGTCAGGTCTTCAGCTGATTGAATGAGACCCATCCACATTATGGTGGGCTATCTGCCTTCCTTAAAGTCCACTGATTTAAATGTTAATCTATCCAAAATACCATCACAGAGACATCCAGAATAATGTTTGACCACATATTTGGGAACCTCATGGCTCAGCCAAGTTGACACATAAAATTAATGGCCACCCTAGTTTTCAAAACTCTTTTTCTACTGCAAAAAGCTGCTTAATAACCCCGTCTCTCTGCCCACCCCAAATGCCTGCTAATTTATAACCCTGTGAAGTTTGGCCACTTCTCTTACTTGGTTGAATCTTCAGGGTCTCATTTTCCATGCCCAAATGGCTTATCAATGTGTTTAGAGTACTGGGGCCAGATGTTAAGATGACCATTTCCCCCACTCTGTTACATCTGTAAAACTACTGTTGATGTAATGGCAATTTTAAAATCTTTCAGGATGTCCTGTTTTAAAGAAACTGAACAATCACTTGCATTTTAAAAACCTATAATAACTTATAGTATAAAAGAACTTATTGTAAAGAGTCTATTAAAAAGGAAAATTCCCTTATGCATTTAAAACATGATTGTGTATAAAGTTTGGTTTCACTGTAATCTCTCAGGACACACTGATAACGAAAAACCAGGCACAACTGGGACTTCCCTGGTGGCGCAGTGGTTAAGAATCTGCCTGCCAATGCAGGAGACATGGGTTTGAGCCCTGGTCTGGGAAGATCCCACATGCCGCGGAGCAACTAAGCCCGTGTGCCACAACTACTGAGCCTGCGCTCTAGAGCCTGTGAGCCACAACTACCGAAGCCCCCGCGCCTAGAGTCGATGCTCCACAACAGGAGAAGCCACCGCAACGGGAAGCCTGCGCATCGCAACGAAGAGTAGCCCCTGCTCGCCGCAAATAGAGAAAGCCCGCGCGCAGCAACGCAGCAACGAAGACCCAACGCAGCCAAGATAAATAAATAAATTTATTTAAAAACCCCACAAAAAGCAGGCACAACTAAAGTTTGCCTTTTATCAAGCAAGAGTTCATGGTGTGTGGCCAGAAAGCTGGAGTCTCCTCTTGTACTTTGCGTTTGCCCTGGGTCAGTTCTGTCTCATGCCCACAGCTAAAAATACCTCACTCCTGGCCAACCCTAGAGTGGCTGGAGACACTAACTACTTAGAGGCAGAGACGTTTTTTCCTATGATTTTGTTTTTAATCATTACTACTCACATGTACTTATTAAAATGATAACAGCTAATATTTTTGGATACCTGCAGTGGGCCAGGGCCATGCATTAAGCACAGTATATGCTTTATCTCACTCAATTTTTACAAGTCACTCTTTTTAAAAAATTTTACTTTATTGAAGTATGGTTTATTTACAATGTTGTGTTAATTGCTACTGTACAACAAAGTGACTCAGCAAAGTGTGTGTGTATATATATATATATATATTCTTTTTCATATTCTTTTCCATTATGGTTTAGTACAGGATATTGAATATAGTTCCCTGTGCTATACAGTAGGACCTGTTGTTTATCCATTCTCTATATAATAGTTTGCATCTGCTAATCCCAAACTCCCAATCCTTCCCTCCCCCACCTCCCCTCCCCCTTGGCAACAACAGGCCTGTTCTCTATATCTGTGAGTCTGTTTCTGTTTCGTAGATAAGTTCATTTGTGTCACATTTTAGATTCCACATACAAGTGATATCATGTAATATTTGTCTTTGTCTGGCTTAACTTCAGTTAGTATGATAATCTCTAGGTCCGTTCATGTTGCTGCAAATGGCATTATTTCATTCTTTTTTATGAGTAATATTCCATTGTACATATGTACTATATGTTCTTCATCCATTCGTCTGCCAGTGGACATTTAGTTTGTTTCCATGTCTTGGCTATTGTGAATAGTGCTGCTCTGAACATAGGGGTGCATGTATCTTTTTGAATTAGAGTTATGTCTGGATATATGCCCAGGAGTGGGATTGCTGGATCGTATGGCAACTCTATTTTTAGTTTTTTGAGGAACCTCTAGACTGTTCTCCATAGTGGCTGCACCAGTTTACATTCTCACCAGCAGTGTAAGAGGGTTCACTTTTCTCCACATCCTCTCCAGCATTTGTTATTTGGATTTTTACAAATCACTCTTATTAGGTACTTTTATCAGCTTCATTTTACAGATGAGGAAATGGAGATTTGACTGCTGTTCCCAAGGTCACATGGCTGTTTGATCCTGAAGCTGGGACTTGCATCCAAAAGGATCTGACTCCAAACGTAACCAACATGCCAGGCCCTCTCTTAGCCAATATGGCAATACTCCAAGCTCTCTCTGATCATGTGCTGAGTATTCTGCTGATGTCTCCTCTAGCAAACCTGTTGGTTTTGCAAAATTTTAGGGATTCCCATTTTGTGGGCGCTCAAAATTTTTTGAATGAATGAATGAATGAATTTCCTCCAGAACAGGTTCCTGTTGCAAAAGCAATGAAATGAAGTTAAGAACATGTGCTTTGGAACCTTGAATCCCAACTCTGCCACTCACTAGCTGAGGGACCTTGACCTCTCCAGGACCTGCATTGTTTGCTGGGTAGAGTGAAGGGTTGGGGGTTGGGGTGTGTGGACTGAGGTCCTACTCTCTGGGTTCTAGACGCTCAAGGACATGTGTCCACATAGGGCCAACCAGCAGAGCCTAAACGGACCTTCCTTGCTCAGGACAGCTAGTCACAAGAGATGGGACAAGACTTTGCTCCCTCCTCTCAACTTCTGCAGTATGAACGACATCGTTCAGTAGCTGCTTCTCTTTGGCATTTTTAAGAAATGGTGCCTTGACTCAGTTTATTTTCTCTAATTGGCCTTTAAAAAGAACAAGCTTTAAACCTGGGGACTAGCCAAAAAGGGGAAAAATGGGGCTCTGCCTACAAGTCCAGACTTTGTCCTTGTACTATATGTCTCACTACATACTCCCTTTTCTTTTAAACTTTTCTTTTGAAATATTTTTAGATTTTTTTCCTACTTAAATCCTCTCCTTGATTTGGAATTTTTCTGGGATAAATAGTGTCCCAGAGACTTTCTTCTTTCTCATGATAGTATTAAAATTTTGAAGGACCATGTAATAAATGGAACGCCCAAAGTACCTGCATTCTGGACAAGGCACAGCCAAACCCACCCGTTGCCATGTCTGTTGCCAGAATGTGTTGAACTGAGGCCCAAGCAAGTGATTTCAGTTAGCTGTTGATATCAAACCCATTGTCTTTCAAGTTTAATATTGGTCCGCCTGGCCATGGTGGCCAAGAACTCTGAATAGAAAATGAAGACGAGGTGGATCATTGGCCTCCAAGTGCCCCTCAAAGGCAAACCTTGCCTTTGATTGGGTTTTTATGTGGATATTCTCTCCCATTATGGTGTTCAATACCCCTTGCCCTGCATGCCAGAGCTGAGTTATTGGTGGGGGAGTGTTTACTAGCCTTCTGGGGATAAGCTTTTAATCACCTGCAGAGAGCAGTTGGCCGCCTCTAAAAACACTTCAATAAATTGGGATTCAGGCCTTAGTTGGCTCAGCCCTTGTCAGCCCCAGGCTGCCTTGTGCCAAGATGCATCGAAGCCAGAAATGAAGGTCAAAAAGTTACTAAGCGTTGGCATGTCTTGCTGGCTGGCTTGTTTGGTAGATCCTTATTAAAACATAGGTGAATGTTGGCTGGCTTCTTTCTCACTGTTATAAATACTGTCCTGTCCGTTTTCATTCCTTTCTTCTCTGCCCGCTTCTGCAAGGATGGTTGTGACGGGGGATGGACAAGCTGAATGCATTGGTAGAGCTGTCACCTTAGAAGAGGGATTCCGGACGTCCCACATGATTAGCGCTGATGGTGCACATCAAGGGAGCGGTGTTATGAGATCACCTGGAAGCTGGCCAGATGGACCAGAACAGTTATGGCTAAACCCTTCCCTGGAATCCAGCTCTTCTGGGAGGGCTTCAAAACAGCGGCTAAACTCTGCGTCCACTAGATGGCACAGTGACACTGGCACACACGTCGTGGTGCGCCTCTGGGTGTCCTGCACTCACTGTTCCGGGCCTGATCCCTCTTGAACAAAAGTTGGAGGCTAGTTAAGAAGGGGAGCTAGGGATAAACTCCTTGAAGTTCTGTATCTTGGCTCTATTTCTCTAAATCTTCATATAGCCATTGTGAAAATTGTGTGGATTTTGTAAAACTGTGGACAATAATTAATGATGAAGAATGATAAAAATACCCAAAAGCCTTGATTATGTAGGAGAAATGCCACAGAAAGGGGATCTAGCCATCTCTGATACTTTGAAAATGCATCCTAACATCTTGGGGAAAATATATGCCTTAACTAGCTCTTGTGTTATCCCAAGTAGTAAGTAAGTACTTTATCTGCATTAATTCCATTAATCCTTATAGTAACTTATGAGGTAGGTGCTATTTTTTTTCTTTTTTACAAATTTATTTATTTACTTATGGCTGCGTTGGGTCTTCGTTGATGCTCTAGTTGCGGCGAGCAGGGGGCTACTCTTTGTTGCGGCGCGCGGGCTTCTCATTGTGGTGGCTTCTCTTGTTGCAGAGCACGGGCTCTAGGCACATGGGCTTCAGTAGTTGTGGCACGTGGGCTCAGTAGTTGTGGCTCGCAGGCTCTAGAGAGCAGGCTCCGTAGTTGTGGCGCACGGGCTTAGTTGCTCTGCGGCATGTGGGATCTTCCCGGACCAGGACTCGAACCCGTGTCCCCTGCATTGGCAGGCAGATTCTTAACCACCGCGCCACCAGGGAAGTCCCGAGGTAGGTGCTATTAACATACTAATTTTACAGACAGGAAAATCGAGGTACGGAGAGTTTAAGTTACTCACCTAAAGTCACAGAGCTAATAAGTACTGGAGCTGAGACTCAAACCTTGAGAGTTTGGGCTCCAAAGTTCATGCTCTTAGGGACGATACTCCTCACAAAAGAGAAGTCTGGGGAGCCCTGCCAAATAAGCTTTTATGCTTTCTCATGACAAAGGAACAAGCTTAGGTTCTAAACACCTTGCTCCCTAATATCTCCCCTTTAACATTACTGCCCTGGGACATCAATGCTATGTGCCAGCGTATCTGTATTCTCATGTTCTGATCCTATAACAAATGCCATCGTCCTTCTAGAAATCATGCTGCAATAGCATAATTTTTTGTCCTTCTATTCGGAACGTTGTTTAAAAAAAGCAAAAGCCCTGACTTGTTGATTCTCATTCTGACTTTCAGTTTCAGATAGGAAAATTAATATGCTAAGTCATTTATCCGCATCAGGACACTTAGCCTATGACTAGAGAATTTACTCCTACATTCATTCCTCCATTTATTCTGTGATGTTGACAGCATGTATGCAGCGTGCCTGGCCCTGAGTTTAGAGCGATAACTCAGGCAAGTGTGCCACCTTCACATCACTCACAGCTCGATACGAGAGGCAGACGTGTGAACACAACACGAGAAGCAATCCTGTTGTGAATGTAGCAGAGCTTTGGACAGTTGGGGGAGAAAGGGTGCTGCCCAAGTCTTTGAGGGGTGAGAGCAGTAAGACAGCCTTTGCAGAGGACAGGATTCTTGGGCGGAGGCATAAACGATAAGCAGGGGTCCTCTAGGCAAACACAGCGTCCCCAGGAAGAAAGAACACAGCGTGTGCCCAATGCTCAGAGCTTGGACACTGTAAGAAATGAGCCTGGAAAATACCCAGAGGCCGGTCGCAAAGTTCTCCATGAGCCAGTCAGAGGTGGAGCTTTATCCTCTAGCCGATGGAAAGCCACAGTGAGCTTTCCAGGAAGGGAATGATACCATTAGATTTGTGTTTTAGGAAGAGGACTCTGGCCTGAAGGATAGACTACAGGTCAGGGGGGCAGCAGCCAGCCAGGTTGGAGGCAGAGACCAGATAGGAGATTTCTGCAGGAGTTGAGATGAACTGAGACAATTAGGGTGAGGGACCCTGAGTGATATGGGGTTCAGAACGAGCCTCCCCCAAATGTATCACTCTTGCATGAGGATTATTTTGAACTAAAGGCAATCGAGACCCTGTGGGTTCAAGAGAAACTACTGCCCCTCCCCTAACTACCTACAAGAATTTAAATTGGGGATTTTTCCCAGCCAAGAGTTATTACCGGAGATAAATTTTATCCAAGTGGTCCCATCTGTATGGCAGGGCAAATATCTAGTTACCAAGCATCTGCTCTTCCTCTTATCGTCCTGTGAGGGACCTTCTTTCCTTGGAAGCCCCAGGCTCCTATACCATTTCTCACTCAGGATGGCATATAGACCTCATTTTACCTTTCTGTCTCTGACCCTCTCATGTGTGTGGGGTTTCTGTATGTGCAAAATTAAATCTAATTTTCTCCTGTTACTCTGTCTCATGTCGAATTAAGTCTTACACCAACCAGAAGAACCTAGAAGGGTAGAGGAAAGTTTTCTTCCTCCTTAACAGTAGGATAGGGGAAAGGAGTTTTAGGGACATTTCAGAGATAATGTAAGTAGGGCCTTTATTTATATATGGAGGTATGAATTATTTATAGCCAGCTTTCTCCCAGAAAGGATTTGGGGTAGAACCGTAAGACTTGATAATGAGATGAATTCAGGGGCTGAGGGAGAGAAAAGCATCCAACAAGATCCCCAGTTTCTGGCTTGGACAAGTAGGTGGATGGGGTACCATCAGTCAATATGGAAACTGAAGAGAAAGAAGCCCATGCTCAAGGGGATGCCCAAGGTTTCATTTCAAACATATTGCATTTGAAGTATTGTGGACAGCCAAGTGGCTCTAAGGATCTGCACCCTGTGGGAAAAGTCGAGGTTGGAAAGGTAGAGTTTGAAATTATCAGCACATTGGTGGAGGCTGAGACCAGGAAGGGGGATGTCATTACAGAGTCTGATAAAAATACGAACCATTTTGTTTAGTTTCCAAATGTTTAGCTATTTAGTTTCTTATAGCTCTGTCTGCATTTTTTTCACCTCTCTTCAAAATAGGTAGCGGTAGCTCCAGGGAGTAATAAGAGAATGGAGAAGAGTACGGTGTCTCCAGGATTTCTTTGGGTCTGCCTTTCCTTCTGTGCAAAGTCTGTGTACATTTTATATTCCAAGTTCTTCCCAAGATAACTCGAAGACTGGTGCAGAGGGAGAAGACCCCGAGCTTTCAATCACATCACTTGCAGACAACACTCCACCTCCAGCCCCTGAGTACCACTCTGGCTTTTTGAAGAACTGGAGAGAACATGCTTCACTGGCAGGTGAAGACAGGAAGGGGGCTGGAGCCAGCTTCAGTCTTGTATTTATTTTAAAACTGTGTAAATGTTTAAAATATGATATGTAAACTTGCTTTCAGGCCACTTTTCATGGTAGGCAGCCTTGACAGTTAACCATTAGCTTTCTCTGGGATGGTGGAAGCTTGTGTTCTTTTGGAGAGGACAGCGGAAAGACTGCTCGCTTGACGGTATGGGGGGCAAGGCAGGTGCATTTGCCATCTGTTCTCAGCTTTGGCAAGATGCAGGAATTGAAGGCAGCTGTGACAGCACTCGGGCGAAATCAAACAGGAGATAGTTTATTCCCCCAACCTCAGGGCTTTTGTCATGGTAACAACTCCCAGACTCGGTGGCTTACAAACATTGACTTCTCCATCATGCTGTGGAATGGCCACAGCTCTGCACTAGGCTGTGGGCTGACTATGGGGTGGCTTCTAGCATCTTCCTGTTCTGGGACTCGGGCTGCAGGAGCAACCCCTACCTGCAACCCGCAGCCCTGTGACAGAGAACAGAAGCACAAGAGGCTGAGCCAAGCCGTGCACTCTCCCTTCAGTCCGCTGCTCGGAAATGGCGTGTGTCATGCCCACTTGAATTTTGTTGGACAAAGCAAGTCACATGGCCAATCCCAAAGGGTTGTGCTCTAAGGAAGGAGGAATTGAATACTTGAGCATAATAATGTTACCTGCCAGAGTTAGTCATTCTTTCGCTAAATACTTACTGAGTGCCAGCATTGTGCTGGAACTTGATCTATGGAAATAGATCTGTTCCCTGCCCTCATGGAGCTTACAATCCCACTTGGGATATAAATGATGAGACCAGAAATTACAATAAAGGCTGAGCCCAGTCCCAGATTTCAGGGCCCTCACAAGGATAGTGGAGGCTGCAGAGAGCATAGGATGACTGCCATAGGATGAATTACCCCAGGATGTTACCATAGCAAGACCTAAAGAATATTTTTCCCTGGATGGGGTGGGGAGTGGTGGAGAGATTCTGTTCTTCAAAATTCTACTCAGGTCATCAGCCTTCTGAGACTCTCTGGCCTTCTTTGCTGAGATAGTGTCAGGCCTGGCAGGTTACCTGCCTTGACACCCTTTGTCCCACCTGCCACCTGTAAACCCAGCCCCACCTCCCTTCCCAGACTGGTCAGGTCCTGAATCAGCAAGGACTTAAACAGATCCAGCTCCGTATTCGGGTGCTGAGGATCAAGTTACCCTTGGCTATTTGTCTCTCCATGACCAGCTGTCTCAATTTTAAAAACTGGATTCCTGCCACATTCCTAAGCTTTTTCTATAACCTTCCAAACCCTTCCATACCATCACACCCATAGTGCTCTGACCTAACATCCCAAGATTCCAACCCAGTGATTCCCTTCATACCTGTTAGACCTCCAGCCCCAGGGTTCATAAATACCACCATTCCCTCAACACCTTCACAGAGGCTGTCTCTCAGAAGACTCTTTCCTGTGGGTGCCACTTCTGCAGCCCTCTTGAACTCAGGACCGGGAGACCAGGGAATGTTCTCCTTACTCCCCACTGTGGCTTCCTATACCCTGGTGTGACACCGTATGCTGCACCGGGTCTTATTTGTGGCACACGGGATCTTCGTCGCGGCATGCTGGACCTTTAGTTGTGGCATGTGAGATTTTTAGTTACTGCGTGTGGGCTCTTAGTTGTGGCATACAGGATCTAGCTCCCTGACCAAGGATTGAACCCAGGCCCCCTGCATTGGGAGCGTGGAGTCTTAACCACTGGACCACCAGGGAAGCCCCGAAAGGAGAGATTCTTGATTACATATATGTAGATGGCTCCATCGGGGTCCAGGGAAGACCCTGGCAGAGGCTGACTGCTGCTGTTCTTCATATTCACTGCTTGGTGCAGCCAAAATATTGTGCAGGTATCAAGAGGTGGGTCCAGGCACACGGTATGCAGATGATGCCCCAGGTAGGGGATGGCTTTGAAGTCTGGCAAACCAAGAGTTTCCATCAATGACTGGTTCAAATTTACCTTTCATATGAGTTCTTGGCACCAAGAACAATACCCTAGATGTTGGGGTCCAACGTCACAGGTGAATATAAATATATCCAGAGGTTCTATAGAAGTTTACACAGGGCTCGTTAAGCTGAAAGTAAGCCAGCCAAGTGGGGAAATAGCTCAAGAACCCTGTCTGCAGAGCTTTACTAAGATTTATTTGGAAAGTTATGGTCTCTCCCAAAATGAATCCACAGATTGCTTTGCTCTGATTACAAGAAGAACGTTGAGGTCTTTATTAACAGTCATCATTGGATTCCTTCCCTCCTTAAGGAGATTAATTAGGTAAATTTCATTACAGTAACATCAACTTTTCTTGGAAAGAAACCATCCAACTTCAGAATGACTGTGAGTTTATATCTGGAAACTAAGCAATGTTAATGTTTACAGTTGAGAATGTGAAACATTAGGTTTTAATAGATGTTGATGTCATTCTTGGCATCCTGCAATGATATAAACTACTCTGTGAAGAGGTAACACGTTGTTAAATGGAACCAAAATGCAAAGAAAGAAGTCAGAATGTACACACACAGGGTTCAACCCTACCTCCCACTTACGCATCCTGCATCTGCCATCTGAGCTGAACCAGAAAATTGTGGTTGGCATGCCCCATCTATCGCAAATGTCCAGGTAGAGAGACGAAGGAATTTCTCCCATTCTACTTAGTGGTTTGCTGCTCTAGTATTTTCAAAGAGGGCCAAAATGACCAAGGAAAGAGAGGTCAATTTTAGTCCTGGCTCTGCCACTACTTGTTGCATGATCCTGGGCCAGTCACTCTCTCTGGGTTGTTTCCCCATGCAAAAAGTGAGAAGTCTAGACTCACTGGCCTCCAATGACAAGCATAAAACTCTGTTTAAAAGATATTTTTCCTGCCTTTTGGGTAGACTGTCTAATATGCAGCCATTTGACAACCCCACTTCAACCCTGAGGGAGTCTGGGAACTTTGGGGCCGAATCTTTTTTTTTTTTTAAACCCCTCTCTTTTTCCCTGTTATTTGTTTATTTTTAAATTAACTCAGTTTATTTTTATTTATTTTTTAATATTTATTTATTTATTTAATATTTATTTATTTATTTGGCTGTGTCGGGTCTTAGTTGCAGCACATGGGATCTTCATTGCAGCATATGGGATTTTTGTTGCAGTGCACAGGCTCTAGTTGCAGCGCACAGGCTTAGTTGCCCTGAAGTATGTGGGATCTTAGTTCCCTGACCAGAGATCAAACCCATGTCCCCTGCATTGGAAGGCGTATTCCTAACCACTGAACCACAGGGAAGTCCTGGGGCTGAATCTTTAACCCTGCTAGGTGGGTCCTTGGGTCCTTGAACTTGCCTTATGACAGCCAGGGGCTGGGGCAGTTCTGAGATGACCTCAGACACAGATTGTGTAAAAATTCGCTCTACCCCCACCTCCCTCTCTCCTCTCTCTGCTTTTACAGTTTTTAAAGGATATCACCATATATTAGTGCATTCCTGCAAGGTGGGCAGGGCAAGATTCTTACATGGAATTGCTAAAAGAAGCTCATATGTGTTCAAATGGTTCTGATGAACCTAGGGGCAGGACAGGAATAAAGACGCAGACATAGAGAATGGACTTGAGGGCATGGGGAGGGGGAAGGATAAGCTGGGACGAAGTGAGAGGGTGGCATGGACATATATACGCTACCAATAGTAAAATAGATAGCTAGTGAAGCAGCGGCATCACATGGGGAGATCAGCTTGGTACTTTGTGACCACCTGGAGGGGTGGGATAGGGAGGGTGGGAGGGAGACACAAGAGGGAGGGAGGAGATATGGGGATATATGTATACATTTAGCTGATTCACTTTGTTTTACAGCAGAAACTAACACATCATTGTAAAGCAATTATACTCCAATAAAGATGTTAAAAAAAAAAAAAAGAAGCTCATATGTGTTCAGTAAATTGAAATTTTCAGGCACAGTGTAGAATTTCTCCCCTAGTGCTGGGGAGAGGGGCATCTTTGTGATTTTTTTTAATGTCCCTAATATCATTCCGCATAACAGCCTCCCATAAATAGGCTACTTTGGTAGGAGTTTGTCAAGTTCCAGAATGACCTGAATGCCTGATTTTCCCTTAGTTTGATTCTCTAGGGGAGCATTAGGTCTGGTCAGCCTTTTAGCAGTGACCTGGTACTAAACTGGACTCCCCACTTACGAAGTTATAGGGTGTATCTCTGAGGACCCTCCTACACTACCTCTTACGTAAAATGCTGCGTGGATGGAACTTGAACAACCAAAGCCCCCAGAACAGATTTGCTCAGGCCTGGAGAGTCCAGAGGGACCTGCAGACCAGAGGAGGGTCAGTCCTCCCAAGGAAGCAGGAATGTTGAGCATTTTTGCACTGACTGCACATACCCTCAAGACACCGTATTCTGTTCTGGATTCCACAGCTTTAGAGTGACAGGAAAAAACAACACAAAAGCTCAGAGGTGAGCCATGAGGATGATGAATAGATTGGAAAGTGTTATTTTGTGCATGAGGATGGAAAAAGTGGGTACATTCACTTTGAGGAGAGATAGTTGAGGAGGAGGATTAGTGATCACCTTCAAACACATAAAGATTATTTTACAAAGACTGGAGGACATTTGCTGTCCACGGAGGAAGGAACAGAAGAGGCACACACACACTCGTGCCCAGGTGGATTCAGGTGGCCTGAGGGAGGCTAGTCAGAGTGGTCAAGCCCGGGATGAGACCAAGGAAGCTGTCACACGCCTTCCTCTGGGACCCCTGTAAGCAGAGGGAATTCTCCTCTTGCTCGTGAGGTTGAATTCCATGATGACAGCAGCGGAGGGACTAGATCATACATACACGTTGACTCAACCCCAGTAGCTCTGCTTTTTCACCAAAGGGCAACTAAAACCCACCTACAGATTTATGGAAAATAGCATTGTGTGAGAGCAAGAACATGAGAAAAAAAGGAAGTATTTTAACTGTCAGCTCCAGGAATTTTGAGTGTGAGGGCTGGGGACAGGGCTGGGGCCTCAGGACATGGGAACACCCAGCTTTGCTTCCCTCAACTATTTCTTTTCCTTTTTAAAATTAATTAATTAATTAATTTTTTATTTTTTGCTGGTTGGGTCTTCGTTGCTGTGCACGGGCTTTCTCTAGTTGCGGCGAGCAGGGGCTACTCTTCGTTGAGGTGTGCGGGCTTCTCATTGCAGTGGCTTCTCTTGTTGCGGAGCACAGTCTCTAGGTGCATGGGCTTCAGTAGTTGTGGCTCAGGGGCTCAGTAGTCGCAGCACGCGGGCTCTAGAGTGCAGGCTCAGTAGTTGTGGCACTCCGACTTAGTTGTTCCACGGCATGTGGGATCTTCCTGGACCAGGGCTCGAACCTGTGTCCCCTGAATTGGCAGGCGGATTCTTAACCACTGTGCTACCAGGGAATTCCCCACTCAACTATTTCTGAAGCCACTGACAAGAGTGAACTGGCTCTTATTTCAAGCTTCCAGGATCCTAGGATCATATCACTGCTTTGGAAAGAGAATGTTTGAGTTTGTCTGTAAACTATATAGGAATGACTCCTTCTGTTCCATTGGGCACTTGGGAAATGAGAATAGAAGAGACAAGACCGTTTCAAGGTCAAAGGTCTAAGCCAACAGTGAGGGTTGCTTTGGCTGTGAGTTACTTGACTTGCAATATGGCTGACTAGTTTGTGCACATGTGTGTAAATGGTAAATGATACCTTGCTGAGCTGTGTTTCTTATTGTAGAGCTGGTCTTGGCACTCCTGTGTCATGAGTCACACGGCAATGGGTGGTGGAACGGGCAGTGGCCAGGAGGGCTCCCTCATTTGCATACCTGCCCCACCATCATCACTAGGGACTGTGTCATTGTAGAGCAGTCACCCAACGTTCATAGTTCCAGTTTCCCTTCCTGTAAGATGAAGCCATTACAATAGACCCAGAATAGACCAAGAATAGAAACATTAGTGCATACTAAATGTCCGGCAATTTGTGATTAAACGTCCTATCTTTACCCTCCAAATGCTACCTGCACTTTTGTATTAATATTTATTAACTTTACATTAAAATGAAACACAAATATTTCTTTATATTAACTCATTTCTAATTATATAAATCTACTTAAAAGGTAGTTGTATATCTTACCATGCAAGGACAGCTACCCCACTTCCCATAAATAGAAAGTAAATACTATGAAAAGAAAACTAAGGTATTAAATTCTAGCTGGTGACTGTTGCTTGCCAAAGACTGAGCCCGAGAGGCTTGCGCTCTCTTTATTAAAAAGGGAGATTAGCAAGTGTTAGAAAAGTCTTAAAGATATATTAATCCCAAATTGATACTTTCTCTTTGACATAATCATGAGGGTTGAAAGAAAATTGAAAGACTGGCTTACTCTTTTGTAAGAAAACTTTCGATTTGGAAATAATTTCAAACTTATAAAAAAAGGTGTAAGAATTGTACAAAAGAACTCCAGTGGAGCTTTTATCCACATTTACCAGCTTTGAATATTGGCCACATTTACCCTCTCTATATACGCTTATAATATTTTTTTTTCAGCCACTGAGTAGGTTGTATCAACCATGCCCTTTCTACTTCATTATGTATTTCCCTGAGGGAAATTCATAATATAATGAATCACTGAGGGAGGGAAGAAGAAGGATAGTCTCTGTTATAATCACAGTAAAATAATCACATGCAGGAAACTTAACATGGCTGCAATTTTTCTATCAAACTGCAGGCTATAATTCGATTTTGTCAATTGACCCAGTAATGACATTTATAGCATTTTTTCCCCCAGTATAGGCACCGGTTCAGATCACGTACTGCATTTAGTGGTCATTTCTCTTTACTCTTCTTTAATCTGGAACAGTTCCTCAGCCTTTCTTTGCATTTCATGACACTGACATTCTTGAAGAATGCAGGCTAGTGACTTTGTAGACTGACCCTTAATTCCTGGTTGTCTGATGCTTCCTCTTATTAGATTTGGGAAAGATGGGCAGAATTCTGATTCCGTGCTAGTTAATTCCATGTCCATGTTCCTGTGAAACTGTCTCTTGTATCCCAGTGAGAGGCACCCACACTGACACTGACTGAGACTGAAAGAGATCACTTCTGTGGTTCCTTTTAGTACCTTTTAGTTTATATTTCTGAAGAAAGCCAGACACTGGTTTTGACCAAGTCACATGATCTATAATGAATCACATCATCTGCAGTATTTCATGTTGTTTCTGGTGCTACCAGATGTTGAATAGACAGTCAAAAATCTAAAGAGAAGTTCTTCATACCTTTGTCTCTGACAAGAGTTGGTAATGCCTTTTATTTGAGAGTCAGGCATGGCTGGGGAGAGAGGGTAAAGAGAAGAAAGGATACATGAATTATATGTAGAGTGGATGGTTGTAGCAGTAATTTCTGCTCAATGTGACCTCCACTGTGAACAGAAACGGAAAATAAACAATGGGAGAGAAATGGCCCCTGGTGAGGAGCTATTTGGGTCAGAGTGTAAGTCTTATGGAAGCACTTAATGGAAGCAGGCAGCAGGTGGTAGCCAAGAGTATGATTCAAGCCTGCTGCCCCTTCTGCTATACGAAGTATCTAATGTTTAGAGACAAGAAAACCAATTCAAAGTAGCACAGGTAAAAATAATTTATCAGCTCACTTACTAAGCCTTAGGAATGGCTAGATCCAGGGGCTCAAATGATATCATCAGGAGTGTCTTTCGGCTCTGCTTTTTTCTGTTACTTTCTTACTCCATTTGGATAGAAAAGTGACCCCAACTAACTTGCATATTAGTCCTCCAAAGTGGACTCTGAATGACCTTGCTTGAGTCAAAAGTCCACCACTGGACCCATTATTGTGTTTAGGAAGATGGGGTATTCTGATTGGCCCAGGCTGTATCACATACCTCCCATTCACTGAGGGAGGAGTCAAGGCATGTGATTGACAGTACCTTCAAGGGCAGAAGAGGCAGTTTCCCCCAAGGAAAAGATGTTATCCAGGGGGCTTCCCTGGTGGCACAGTGGTTAAGAATCCGCCTGCCAATGCAAGAGACACGGGTTCAAGCCCTGGCCCCAGAAGATCCCACATGCCACGGAGCAACTAAGCCCGTGCTCCACAGCTACTGAGCCTGAGCC
Source organism: Balaenoptera physalus (assembly GCF_965194825.1). Lineage (NCBI taxonomy): Eukaryota > Metazoa > Chordata > Mammalia > Artiodactyla > Balaenopteridae > Balaenoptera > Balaenoptera physalus. The sequence continues at coordinate 18,036,276 of NC_138895.1, read as the reverse complement.
CTAGAGGCTACAAGCCACAAATACTGAGCCCACGTGCCACGACTACTGAAGCCTGCACGCCTAGAGCCCGTGCTCCGCAACAAGAGAAGCCACGACAATGAGAAGCTCGCACACCGCATCGAAGAGTAGCCCCGCTCACGGCAACTAGAGAAAGCCCGCACGCAGCAATGAAGACCCAACACAGCCATAAATAAATAAATTTATTATTTTTTTAAAAGATGTTATTCAAGAAAAAAATTAACAAATGTTCAGTACAAAGTTATGATGCAGTATAGAGGATGATTTAGTGAGCTCTCTGATGTTGTATGAAGAAGAACTGATGCAATGCAGTAGCTAAGATCCCAGGCTTTGGGTCTGAACCCTTACTGTACCATTCACTAGTTCTATGGGCCATAGACAAATTCTCTCTGAACCCTAGTTTCTTCATTTGCAAAATGGAGAAAACATTTACCAGAATATCAGGGTTCTTAGTTGCAAACAAGAATTCTCTCAACCTAGTTTAAGCAGAAAGAGATTTATCAAGAGATAGTAGATGGCCCATAGGACCCCAGAGGATCTAGAGAAATGGGCTCCAGGGTACATTTCCAGGAGTCCCTCCCAGAATAATGCTCCCTCATGGACTTGATCGAGGCATTGCTACCTCTACCCTACCATTCTAGTTGCAGTGGTGTGGAAATACTGTCTACCCCAGAAACATACTGCTTCCATGGGCAACTGTGTTGGCAAAGCAGAAGGCCCCCTGCCACACCTGTTTCTCTGCTCAGCTCACTCCTGAATCAAACTCTCTCAGGGGTGTGTCAGATCCCTGGGACCGTGTTTACACGCACGGTGGCTCTATGGTGCGTGACCTGGGCAAGTTCGTGCACAGGGCTCCCCTCTCAGAAGCGGCCCATGCTTGGTTTAATGGTCTGCTGCTGCTGCTGTCTTGAAATTCTGAATAATCTTATCTTTGAACTTGGTTTTGTATGTGACGTCTGCTGGGGCGATGGAGCACGTGCGAGTGCAGAGGAGATGCACTGGGCGGCAGCATATGCACACATGGGCTCAGGCAGGAGGGAAGTGTGTACCCTGAGCAGTTGGCTTGGATGCCCAGTGTCTGTGGCCTCACCTGGGGACAGTCCTGGGTACTGTGAAATTCCCCGGTGGGAGCCGGGCAGGGACCTGGGCCCAGATTGGTGGTGGTGATGGCAACAGCGACAGTAAAAGAAGCAGCAACTGTGGTGGCAGTGGCCGCTCCCTGGGAGAAGGAGGGGGCTCCATGTGGAGTAGGGCAGGGATTATGGTGGGAAACCAGGCGGGCTGTGCATTCTTGCAGCATCTATACAAATATTTATACAGTGAATCGAATCGAATCTAGATTCTCCAGCCTGAGAGCCAGGATGGGAACTGCTAGTGCTTATTAAGTTTTTTCAAAATAAAAGCTATGTACACATAGACATTGCAATAAAGCATATTAGGAAATCATTGGAATTCTTCAAAGAATTTAGAATCTGGTTTTTAAACCTGCTGCAACATTGCAAAGCAAATTGCCACAGGGTTAGAGAGGAAAGTTAAAAATGTTTAAGATTGCCATATTTGATGGAAAAGAAAATTCTTTTCATATGAAGCTTTGGATGAACCAATTATTAACAAGGAAGATAATTTTATGATTAATTTTTCTCTGTATTTGAAGATACCGTGACAGAATGTATAAACAGGTGTGTTTTGAATTATGCACAAATCATGGGACCACTTTTGGTTTCCTGTATGACCTCAACAAGTTATAGGAATTGTCAGAGGAAACATCAAAATGTCATTGTATAAATTTGCATTTAAAATTAATTTCAGACTTACACAAAACTGATTTGTATGAGGAGTTAAATCTTTTTAGAAAATTCGTTCTGCAAGAATCGTCAACTCTAGATGTACTAAAATTTGTATTTCAAAATAATTTATCAAAAATTTATCCCAGTGTTGTCAGAGACTACAAAATACTCTTAACAACGCCAATAGCAGTGGCATCAGAAAAGTCCTTCTCAAAATTAAAAATTATGAAAAGTTATATGTGATCTTACATTTGCTAAGAGCAACTGACTTCATTTTGATTATATTGATTGAAATCATGTTGTTAAAAGCATAAATTCTGAGAATCTAATAGGTGAATTTTTAGAAAAACAAGTTAGAAAAATCTTAAGATCAGTCAAGATATTACATTAATAAAGTATTTTCCTTATAATATTATTTAAAATTATGGCACAATTTTTTTTGCAATTTATAAATTTATGTAGGTATTAATGTATCACTATTACCCCACAGTACATTTTATGAGTAATAAAATATTTTTAAAGAAAAATGAATTATATTTTAGTGCCTTGAACTGTACCGTTTACTCCTACTTTTTAAATAAAGGACCACACATTTTCCGTTTTCACTGTACCCCACAAATAATGTAGTTGGCTCTGGTTACATGTCTATACTATAGGTATGAGTGAAGCTGGAAAGTATAGTTTTGGGGGGTTCCTAGCTTGAGAAGGAGGGCTTCATAACGCAAGAAACCAGCTAATCAGGAATGACACAATATCAGCCCCCCACCCACCTTACTGGCTGCCAAACCACTAACTATATTTATTTTCTCTCTTGGTTTGGATGACCCCAGCAGAGTCTGAAAGAGGATTAGATCACAGCATTAATCCTGCCGTTCTAAGGAAGGTTCAGCAAATCCCAAAGGCTAGGGTGGTGCATCAAACCAAAACTGGCTATCTTCTAGCTCTGTGAGAGGTGGTTTCCCTAACTATACATGGCCCCCTGGCTCCAACTCAATGCCTCTGGGCACCTGCCTGCCTCCCAGAAGTTATTTTTGTTCTTTGGTGCTTTCCTAATGCTGTTTAATGCACAGAATAGATAAACAGCAAGTATTTACCTTTCTCAAAGATAGGTCTCAGGAAACTCTTATTGATCTAAAAAGGTTAGTCATTTAGTCTCACACCATTTTTATGTTCACTGAATAACTAGGTATTCCTAGAATTCGCCTCCACAAATATCCTGAAAGGAGAGGAAGAGGAACAAGTTGTTCTGGATTGAGGAATGAACTTGAACCTGTAAATCAGGAAGCTCCCCTCCAAGACTTGGCAAAGATGCATTCACTGTCAGTGTTTGGGTCTTGCTTTTTTATGCCCCAAAGGACACGATGAATACTTTGTGTGTGTGGATGGCCAGTTTCCTAAAATTAACCTCTTTGTGTTTCATTCCTGCCCAAAGATAGACCATCAAGCTCCCTGGGGAAGCCTGGTGGCTACAAAAGGAAGACTGACCAGTCTTACACACCTGGAAAGAGACCATCGAGGCACCATTTGTTAGTGTCTTAGAGATGGCTGAGACCAGTTTCTTCAGTTTAGAGAGAAGAATCCTTGTTGGTTGTTTGGAGGCAGAGTTGAGGTCTCCAGAGCCCAGGGCTCACCTGCTTCTCCTCCACACTGCTCCCCTCAGCCAACACCAGAGAAACACGTGTCCAAGGGCAGCCATCTAACGGGCTTAGAGCACCCATTCATCCTAATACGTGGTGACTTCCTAGCCCAGAGCTTTCACAGCAGGGAACATAAAGAAGGAAAGCTCAAGACCTGAACACAGCTGCTCAGATTTGCAACTGGAATTTTGGGGTGAGGTGGAACAGGGGTAGGGGTCAGAAACTTGCTTCAGGCTAGGATTGGGAAGGAAGGAAAGTGAGTAGTGTGCATGTCATTTTTATGCACAAGGGGAAAAGAAAAAGCATCTGACTTTAGCATCCCAAGAAATCTGTGTATGTGTATGTACGTGAGTGTGTGTGTATGTGTAGCATACAGTTTAAGAGTGACAGTTGTGGGATCACACTGCTGGAAGAACTCCCAGCTCCATCACTTATTGGTTGAGCCCTCTGGGCAAATCAAATCATGCCATCTCTCTAGGCTCCAGATTCCTTAGTTATAAAGTGGGAGAATTTTAGTAGCTACGGCATAGGGACATTGTGAGGATTAAATGAGATTATCTATGCAAAGCACTTGGAACTGTGCGTAGCTGTTGGTAAATGCCCCATCAAGGTGTGCTGTTATCACATCAGACAGAAGCTGTGACCCATACTTTTCAAGCTGTTGGTTTTCTGGGATACCTGCCCACCAGGCATGCTCACCTGATGTACATGGAGCTAACACCCTCCCATCCAGATTGTATGCTAGCACTTTTGTGCTTAGAAAGGGACCAGCCCATCTAATAGGTCCCTTCCTTCATGGGGCAATGCCTGTTCGCCTCACCTCCACCTCAAACGTGCCACTGACTGGGGCACTAACATGGTCAGACGTTTACCAACCACAACCTCTATCCCCATCCCTAAATGAAAGTATAGTCTCTTTCCCTCCATAAGGACTCTTTTTTTAAAAAAAAATTATGTTATTGAAGTATAGTTGATTAATAAAGACTCTTATGTCTGAATTTTCCTATGAAATACGTGAGATCTTAGAACTTGTTCCTTGTAGTAGATTTTTCAAAATAAAAAAATACCTTTTGTACAACTAGAACAAGATCACTTCATTAAATAGAAGATTTTTATCCATCCATAGTATACGGAAACCAACCTTGCTCTTTGATTCTTCTTTCAAATCACTTTATCAGCCTCCTGAATTTCCTGGCCTTAGTGCTCTGGTAACTATAGCTATTGAAACGTCTTTACCAATCCAGGCTGTTCTGAACTGACTGGGCACCCAGAGTCCAGCCCTTCTGAGGCTCCAGATGGAGGTGGAACAGCAGAGGGTCAGAAGCTCTGGGGCTCTATGGCTGCAGGGAAAATTCTAGCCCAACACAAGAGTCGACCTAATCAGTAAAACAAGAAGCCCTGAAGGGACAAAGGCCATATTGAAAGATGGGCGAGAACTTCCTGGTGTCTGGAGAAGCTATATACTCTCATCAGGGGCTGAGGCAGCAGGAAACTCTGTCCGGCTGTAGTGCACAATGAAGAGCTTCTCTTCACTGCCTGGACTGAGGCAATGGAGGCCAACCAGGGGCGACCCTGTATTCAGGCAGCCCCCAGAGGGTCCACATCTCTGGTCCTGAAGAACACTTGCCTCCACCTGACCATTGCTTTTGGTAGGACAACAACACTGGGGAGACTGCATGTCCTCAGTAGTCTCTGGGCTCAGGGCGAGTTTTTCGTAGGTCTACAAACAAGGGTAGAGTAGGGTTTGGGTTCATCATGGTGGCTGGAGCCTGCCCTTATAGTGTGATGTGGCTTCCTCTGGCATGGCTGGCCTGGTCCCAGTTTAAGTGACCCTGGCTGTAGATTTGGGACATTCTGAGCAGATAATTTTGTAGTATTGTTGCCTAACTTCTTAGCAGATCGGTCCCTCACTCACCCACACACAAATCCCAACACCTGCTCAACTATGAGCCAGACCTGTACAGAACAACAGGAAGACAGAGAGGAGACAGGGCCTGTCTTCACACAGTTGGGTCAACTGGTGAGAAATCTTAAGTGGTTGGGGAAATGTGATGGTTACTTTTATATGTCAACTTGGCTAGGCTACAGTGTTCAGGTATTTGGTCAAATATTATTCTACAATAGATATTTCTGTGAAGGTATTTTTTAGATGAAATTGACATTTAGACCAGTAGACTTTGAGTAAAGCAGATTACCCTCCATCATGTGGGTGGGCCTCATCCAATCAGTTGACGGCCTTAATAGAAAAAGACTGACCTCTGATTAAGATGGAATTCTGCCAGCAGATAGCCTTGGATTGAACTGTAGTGTCAACTCTTTCCTGGGTTTCCTGCAAATCTTGGACTTGCCAGCCTTCACAATCACATGAGCCAATTCCTTAAAATCAATCTCTCTCTCTCTCTCTCTATATATATATATGTATATAAATGTATATGTATAATTCTATTTTTTCTATTTCTCTGGAGAACCATGAATAATACAGAAATCTGGTCTCTGTTTTATTGCCCTCTTGGTGAATTTTGCATTTTATTAAACAATTTTTATTGGGTTTTTTTTATGATAAAATGCACACTGTATTGAAAATACAAATAGTTCCAAGATGGCCACTGTAAACATCTTGCTGAGAGCCCCTCTCTTTTTTGCTATGCATGTGTTGAGGGGTATACCCAACAAAATTGGGATCGTGAGTCTTTATCCTGTCTTCTTTTTTTTAAAATAGCATTAATTGTAAGCACTTTAAAAACGTCATTATAAAATACATGGAAAGCTGTTTAGGGGCTGCCCACTAGTCTGTTTTTGTTGGAAATTTCAGTTGTTTCCTATTTTCTGTCATTATAAATAGCTCTGCAAGGAAAGTTTTTGTTCATAAATCTATGTCTGCCTCTCTGACTGTTTCCTTAGGGAAGATTCCTGGAAGGGGAATCACTCAGAACTCTGGCCTCATAAATAAGAGAATTATGAAAAATGGAAGGAGAAAATGCAATAAATTAAATGAATTGGGTTGCTTGACTCATTCTAACTGAGAAAATAAGAAACACCTGACCTCCTCCAGGGCTGAACTCATGGTCATGGACGTTACTTAGGGAAGCCATGAGGCATGGTAGAAACAGAACTGGATTAGGAGCCAGGTCTGTGCCCACTTTGTTTCTCTCCATAGCCAAGAGCTCCTGGGCAAACCTCTGACATGTTCTGCTCCCAGTTTTTCATGTAAAGTGGGGATATAGTAACTGCCCTGCCTACTTCCCAAGAGTTTGTGAAGGGCCACTGACGGAATGTGTGTGAATGGCTCCCACCCACCTTTCTTCTAGAGCACTGCTTCTTCTGTGAAGTCGGCTTCAACTTTCCCAGGATAAGTCAGTAGCCTCTAGTCTAATGCTTTCTCCAAGCTCTTTACTAGCATATGTAATCTTGAATAACTATGATTTGTTTGCACTTCTGTTCCTCCAGCTGAGTCCGAGTCTTACTCACCTTTTCTCCCCACTGGCGCTCAATAGAGTGCAAGGCATTCAGGAGATGCCCAATTCATGTCTCCTAAAAGAAATTGTAAACTTCTAAATGAACATGATATCATCCATCAGCATTTATTAAGCACCAATGACATGTCTGAACTCAAGGCGCTCACATTACAGTAGAACAAATATTTTTAAATTTCACGTGGCATTTGCTAAGTGCCCAATTGGCTATACAGACGCAAAAATGCATAAAGCATAAATGTAACTTATTTTTAAATAGAACTTTTGAGTGCTTCTACATCATTTCACTTGACCTTCTCAATAGCTCTGTGGGGAAGGAAGGGGAGCCGTCCGTATTGTTACCTACATTTGTTAAGTGAGGAAATAAGGGGCTTCCCTAGTGGCGCAGTGGTTAAGAATCCGCATGCCAATGCAGGGGACACACTGAATCCAGGGTTCGAGCCCTGGTCCGGGAAGATCTCACATGCCGCGGAGCAAATGAGCCCGTGTGCCACAACTACTGAGCCTGCACTCTAGAGCCCGCGAGCCACAACTACTGAGCCCGCGTGCCACAGCTACTGAGCCTGTGCGCCTAGAGCCGGTGCTCCGCAACAAGAGAAGCCACCACAATGAGAAGCCCTCACACAGCAACAAAGAGTAGCCCCCATTCGCTACAACTAGAGAAAGCCCGAGCGCAGCAACGAAGACCCAGTGGAGCCAAAAATAAATTATAAATAAAATAAATATTTTTTAAAAAATCTTATAAAAAAAAAAAAGTGAGGAAATAAGACAGATGATTTTCCCAAGTTCAAAGCCAGTGGTGGATCCAGAACTTGAACACATGTTCTGCCCCCAGAGCCCATGGTGCTCTGATTTGCATTTAGCATTTATCTGATTTGGCATTTATCCAATGCTGCCTCTCTTAGAGATTATAGAAATCTGGTGAAATGTGGCAGAGACAGAAAGAGGTTGAGTGTAAAGTTCTGAAAAATTATTGGTAAGTAAAAATGAACAGAAAGGAGTAGTAGCTGCTGTAGGTGTTGTTTAAACATAAGAGATCCTGAGAGCTATGAAGTAAATGGGGCATGAATTACCCCTCGAGATAAACAGTGTCTAGTGGGAGGGACGTGCAAAACCACTCTCATAGATTTAAGATTTTACTATAAATGAAATAAGGGGGAGGGGAATAAAGGACACATCTTTGGCAACCCTTCCTCCTTGTCACTATTTTTGGTTCCCTGTCTGAAGAAAGTTTTCAAGATTTCCTTGTAAGGACAAAAGAAAAAAATCATGCCGTGACCTCAGGACCTGAGTAGAAACAACCATGAGTGAATATTCCTCTTCTCCAGCAGTTGGAAAGAATTGGTTGCAGATTGTAAAATCTTCCCAGCCACCCACAAAGGGCATAAACTGACGAAATCACTTCAACAATCTCAAAAAGTGGTCTCTTGGAATCATCAACCTCTCCATTTCAGATACGGAAAGCCCCCTGGGATTTGCATAAAGGGCACTCCCTATGAAGGAGTCAGACTTTCTTCCTTAAGTAGGCATTGGATCCGAGCCCTTAGGAGAGATGTTTGGTTATATGCATTTGGTTCTCATAAACTTTCATTTATGGAATTTCTTCTAGTTGCTGGAAAGAAAGAATAAAGAGAATATCTCGCTCCCATGTATTCGGAGATGGGTTCTATTGTGTGAACAAGTTGCTGAGCAATAGGAATAAAGGGTAATTCTTCTCCCACAAAGGAGTGTTGAGCTAACCCAGCTCATTTATTTATTAAACACACACTTAATGTTTATTGCGTGCCAGGTAGGCACTTGACAAATACTAACTCATTTCAAACTCCTAACAACCCTCTGAGGGAAGTATTGTTTTACTCGTGAGGAAACTGAGGCACACAAAGTTTAATCAACTGGCCCAAGGTCAAAGAGCTTGTCAGTGGACCCAGGGCCATGCCCTGGACTACCATGAACGCTCGCATCTTCCGGGAATAATGTCTATTTGAAGATAGAAGAACTTGGGAGCACAGGTTATAGTAAGATATTTATGAGATTCAGTGCCCTGTATAGTTCTCCACTAAAAAGAAAACTCCATTTCCCTCTCTCCTGCTACTACTTCTGATGCCAAACGTGGGTTTGAAAATTCCAACCCTCTAATCAGGTGGTTGGTTGCCCTGGAAACCAGCCCTCCACCCACCTCCCCTCTCCTTTGGGCCTTTCCGAAAGTCACCTCATTAACATAAACTGGGGTGTGGTGGAAAGCGGCTAATGAATAACAAAAGATGCTCCTTTCACCTTTATTAGTCTGGAGCTGTTTCAGGAGCCAGGGATGAAGAACAAAATATATACTTCTTATTATATCACAATATCACAATGGCAGAGTATTCAATTAATGGTTTTCTGAAGGAAGGAAGGAAAGAAGGAAGGAAAGGAGGGTGGGAGGGAGGGAGGAAAAAAGGAAGGAATGAAGGAAGAAAAAGAAAGTAGAAAGGGAGGGAGGGCAGGCAGGTGGCAAGATCATTATATACCAGGAAGAGAATGCTGGTTTGGGCATTTTCTCAAAACAAACAAACAAACAAACACGGTGCTACTGAAGATGAAGCTATATCTGATCCTCAGTTTCCTCATTTCTTTCGTGAGGATTATCACAGCTAACTGCATTTGTTTGTTTGTTTATAAATATCCATCAAGTCCAATAATGCCTGTGGAAGTACTTTAAAAAACAGACTGATATGTACATGAAGTACTTTTTTAATTATTATGATCAAACCAGCTCACTTGTTTCTGTTTTCAATTTTTCCTTACGCCACCCTTCATTTGACTTTGGGGTGAAAAAAAAAAAAAAGAAGACTCAAGAATCAAAAATTCTCATGTTCTCCAGAGGTCATTAAAACTAGCTACTAATCTTTTCCCCTTTGGCTGAACATTCTAAATATGACACCACTTCCCCAAATGCAAAACATTCATTATTGTAATGATACCTTTATAAAGGAAACACTCTCTGAATGACATTAGTCCAAAATCTTAAAGTACTTGAAAATCTTCAAGGCTTGAAAATGTTTTACTGGCTTGCAAACGCTCAGACCTTCTGTTTATCATGAAAATAGGGATGATACATCTTATGGTTATCTGTTATCTACAGCAGCAGAGTTTTACCTACACGAAGCTTCATTCTTCTACGCCCCTTCCATACTAGTCAGTTCTCACTTAATCATGGACTCATCCCCTTTGAGGTGTTGACTGTCTCTTTCCTCTTCCTGGGAGGGTTTCAACTGCAGACATTAAGGCCACATCACAGGAGGGCTAGGACTGGAGCAGGAATTGCCTGGATCTCTGAAAGAATATAAGCTCTCTCTGTGTTCAAAGTCAAGTGTAACTTTTGAGCTTATCTCTTTTTCTGTGTTTCACCCACATTTCTGTTCTGTTCCCTCAGTGTGGATAATTGAGATTTAGCCACATTTTAAATTCCTCTTCCCCCATTCATTCCAACCAGAATTCCACCCCTACAACTTCATTGAAACTGCTCTCAGTTGCCCAAGTCACTGAACATATTTTAGATCCTGGGAATACAGAGACAAACAACCAGGCCCTGCCCTTGAAGATCTTGTTGACCCTGAATTAGAGACACAGGTAAACAAACAGTGTTAAGACATAATAAAGGCTTGGGCAGGTGTTTGGGAGCACAGAGTGCATCTACTGACCTGTCTGTAGTGTTTGAGATGGGTGGGCAAGTTCTCTTGACATTTTCACTTCTTTTGGTTTCTAGAATAATGCCCCTTGGTTTTCCCTCTCTCTGGTCATTCCCAGTCCATCTCTTTTCATAGTTTCACTTCCTCTATTCATTCTGTACACGTTGGTAGCATTCAGGTGTCCAGACCAAGGCTCCCATTCTTAGTCCCCAGGCTCTCTTAGGACAATCGTATCCATAGTTCTGACCTCATGTGTCCCAATAAGTTGGTGACATCCACATTTCTATTTTCCAATGTGTACCTCTCTCCTTAGCTCCAGATTTAATTGTCTGTGTTCACCTGAATATCAACAGGCATCTCAAACACAACACATCCCAATCTGAACCCAGCATCACGAACCTTCTACTCTTCCTCTGTTTCCAATTTCAGCGAATGGCACCACCACCACCTCACCCCTTCCAGTTAGAAACCTGGGAGTCGTCCTTGGCTCACACAATAACCAAGTCCCACAGGTTCTGCCTCCTTAATGCCACCATCATGGCTCACCTTCACTTTATCTTCCGGACTTGGCGGCAGGCATTTGGGAGAGTCTTCAGGAGCTATGGTCCTGGTGACTGCTTATTTCCAAGGCTGGCCAGCCTGATCAGAAGATATGCTTGTCTTCTACTTGGCTTAAAATCTGACAAGTGCCGTAGGTTGTGGTCAAGGCAAGGGCTTTGGAGTCAGACAGATTGGGGGTTCAGACCTGGATTTGCCACTTATTAGCTGTGTGAAAGGGAGCAATAACACTCATTGGGTTACTGAGGGGGTTCGTTGAGAAAATAAATGTAAAGTGTGCAGCATACAGTAAGAGCCCAATAAATTGCAGCTAATCATATCATAATTCTTACTCCTAAATCCAAGAAATTTATCAAAGACATCTTTAAAATCTACTAATTTCAAAAGAGAACGATGAGGCTAAGTCTTTCCTTTCTACAAAAGAGCGGAGATCTTAGAAAGGCAGCTATTTGTTATTTATTTTTCCTAAGGCCACGTCCAACTGAATAGCCCATCATTCGTGTAACTGGCCATTCATCTAATGGATGTAAACACATAGCAAGATGCCTGCCCACTGGCCCAGGCCTGCTGCGGTCTCAGGTGGTCACTGTAGCACAGATGAGCCGTGCCACACGCCTGCCACACGCCTGCCACACCATCCACAGAATTGGAGTCCTGCTCCGTACAGCTTTCTGAGACCAGCGCTCAGGTGTCTCCTTCACCTGTGCCCCTAATAATTGGGTCATCACCTGGCCATGCTTCTTGGAGAGAAGCAATTTCATTCTGGATCCATGATAACGTAATTAGACAGTGAAAGGGGACCTGCTCTCGGCGGTGTCCTACTCCCCAGCTCTTTAATTTTTTCCTGATATCTGTTCTTAAATGCCCTGTTATTAGCAGCTAAGCCATAAAATGGAAAATAATCTTAATCTTTTCCTTAAGAGGAATGGGGAAAATATTACTGAAGTGGAAAAAAATGATAGAGGAATGACTTCAAATTGCTTCCAATGTTTGGGAAATTCCAGCCAGGGCAGAGTAGAAGGTATTTGTATTATTTTTTACATTTAAAAAGTTTAAAAATAAAGTCTGTAACATTTTGAAAGAAATTTCTATGCAGAGACTATAAAGACTGGACCTCCACTAATGTTTTTTAGAAACCTGAATCCATAACAGTGTGTGGTGGGAAAAAGGGATAACATGGAGACTTCCCTGGTGGCGCAGTAGTTAAGAATCTGCCTGCCGGTGCAGGGGACATGGGTTCGAGCCCTGGTCCAGGAAGATCCCACATGCCGTGGAGCAACTAAGCCCGCGAGCCACAGCTACTGAGCCCATGCACCGCAACTACCGAGCCCACACGCCGCAACTACTGAGCCCGCGTGCTGCAACTACTGAAGCCCGCGAGCCTAGAGCCCATGCTTCACAGCAAGAGAAGCCACCACACGAAAAAGCCCACACACTGCAACGAAGAGTAACCCCTGCTCACCGCATCTAGAAAAAACCTGCGTGCAGCAACAAAGACCCAATGCAGCCAAAAATATAAATAAATAAAATAAAATAAATTTTTAAAGGGATAATATGTTTGCAAAGATACTAGACTTCTCATGGTGTTTGGGTTTAAGTTAGTTATAAGACTTTCTTATTTTTTTTTATGCATTGCAAAATTGGCATAGAGGAAAACTAGACCCAGGGACCTGAATAATTTTCTCTAGTGAACAAATAATTCCACACAATTTATATAATAATGAGTCAGATTAACAGTTAATTTACCATTTAAGTGAGCAAATTCCAGTCCCTGAAACAAACATGTTCTATAGATTAAATAAACAATTCCCTGTTTTACATGCTTTGAGATTAAAGTTTACATTCCAGAAATTTTGTACTTAAATATTAGGACCATCCTAGACAGAAAAACCCATGAAGAACTTGTGAATATTTCAGGAAACTTCTTGTTTCTTCTTAGGAAATGTAGCAATGGTCATGGCCCATATCATTTAAATATAAATAAGACATTTTCCCTCTGTCTGATTTCTTTGTTCTTTATACTGCTGAGATTATAGGGATGAAAAGTTGTTCAGCCCACCTGTCTATTAATGACTAGTACTTGACATAAGAGGATTTTGCCCCCAAGACATCCAGTTGATGCTAACCTATAATTTCTTCCAGTTTTAACCAAGACAGAATCAAAGTGTTTATGTCTCTATTTTATCATCACTGTGTTTAATCAACTGTTGTATTTGAAAGTGACCTTGTTTTCCACTACAAAAATGATCCTTCCTCCTTTTGTTTCTTCCTTTCTTCTTCCATTTCTCCCTCCCTCCCTTCTTTCTTTCTGTCTTTTCTTCAACAAATATTATTTGAGCACCTAATCTGTCATAATTATAACAGATTAGATGTTGGAGATGAAAGAATCATTCAGACACAGTTTCTCACAGAGGAGGTGAGTACAGTGGAGAAAGCAGATATGCAAAGAGAAAATCATAAAAGAATGTAAGTGCAGTGACTGAGACATATACAAGGAGCACAGACAAAAGCCAAAATAAAGGGGGGTTGAAGATCCATCAGGGACTGCCTTCCAGCAAAGTGAACCTGAGTAGGTGAAGCGGGGTGTGTGTAGGAGAGAAGTGTGCTCAAGGCTTTCTGGTCAGTGAGCCTAGGCCAAGCAAAGACTAGAAGTCTGAAATGAGAGTAAGGTTAGAGAGTAAAACCAGGTCATCATATCTAGAGTGTGAATTGTGAGACAAGCAAGAATAAAATGAAGTTAGGGTATTTGTCAAGTGCCAGATCATGGAGACATTTCTGTGCCATATTAAAGAGCCTGGATTTGATTCAATAAGAAAAGAGAACAGACTTGTGGGATCCAGGATTGAAGGCAGAGAAAGCAATGAAGAGATGATTACACTGGTCCAAGAGAAGTAAGAGAAATTGAGAGCCCAAACTAGAGTGGTGAGGAGGGAATAGAGCCGAGAAATATTTAGAGAGTAAAATTGGCAAGAGTAAATGATTGTTGGACATGAGGGGAAGGAAAGCTGTGGGTGGTATCTAAGATAGCTACCAAGTTTCTAGTTTGTGTGACAGAATAAAAGGTATGCTACAAACTAAGGGCAGGGCGGGGCGGGGCAGGGGAGGCAGATAAGCTGGTTCAGAAAGAAGCAGAGTGAGCTGCATTTTGGACACTTTGAGTTCAAATGTCAGTGGAGTACAGAGTAGAGGTGTCCAGAGGCAGTTGGATGTATAAGTCTGGTGCTTGAGAGAAGGATCTGAAGAGGTAGATTTTTGAGTTATTGGCATGTAATATGTAGTAATTAACACCCTAAAAAAGAATAAAATCACCTGTGACTGCTCTGGGAAATTATGTAGAATAAGAGAAGCAGTCAGCTAAGGAAGAGACCTTAGAAACAGCAACATCTAAAGGATGGCTAGAGGGACTTCCCTGGTGGTCCAGTGGCTAAGGCTCCACACTCCCAGTGCAGGGGGCCCAGGCTCGATCCCTGGTTGGGGAACTAGATCCTGCATGCATGCCACAACTAAGAGTTCACATGCCACAACTAAGAAGTCTGCATGCCTCAACTAAGACCTAAATAAATAAATAAATAAATAAATAATATTTAAAAAGAAATAAATAAAGGATGGCTAGAGCAAAAGAAAGCCCATGAAGAAGACGGGAAATAATGGTAAGAGGAGCATGAAAACAACTGAAGAAGACATCACTGTGAACAGTACGGGAGGGAAATGTCTCAAGGAGAGTGAGAACAAGAGTATTCAATGGAGGAGAGGCCCATAAAGTAATCTGAAAAATGTTCATCAGCTTTGACAGTTAGAACTTCATTGGAGAGAGAGAGAGAGAGAGAAGAGTAGGGGAAGCATTATTTCATTCTTTCTTATGGCTGAGTAATGGCAGAAGTCACACTACAAGGCCTTGAGGGGGAAACAGGAGCCGAAACTTAGAATCAGTGAATGTAGATTACTCTTTCAAGGAGTTTGCATGAGAAAGAGAAGAGAGAGAAATTTGACAGTAACCAGAGGGGAACCTGGAGTTGAAAGAGATGTTATTTTTCTCTGAGTCTGAAAGAATCTTCTTTAGAGGAGGCTGAAGGGGAAAGTCACTAAATAGAGAAAGGTTTAAAAAATTCAGGAGCTAGGCTAAGTTGTTCAATGGAAGCAGACTTTTGAGGAGACAATGGGAAGACATTAAGGATACAGGAGAAGATTTTGGTCTTGAACAACTCTTCCTGACTCTTCATCCTCTGAGACTGGTATAGGTAAGAATGCGTATGGCTGGAGACAAATTGGCAGCCAGGAGAACAAGAGGTTAAAAGAGATTGCCCTTGAAGATCTCTGTTTCCTCAGTGGAGGTCAACAGCTGAGAAAAGAGGGCTTCGTGAAGAAGCCTGTGGAGAGTGGTGAAGGCTAAGGACCATCTTTGAGAAGTTGGGGGAGGGAGCCGACCAAGGGCAAGTGCAACACAACCAGCGTCCGTCCTCAGAGTTGTGTGACTTTTCCCCAGCAGCACCGAGCAGACTGGGTGTAGCCTTAGAAAGAGGAGTTATGACCTGGATCTAGGCTTGGTGGGCACCAGCCCCAGAATTACAGTAAGTCCCCTACGTACGAAGGAGTTCCATTCTGAGAGAGCTTTTGTAAGTCCAATTTTGTTCCTAAGTCCAACAAAGTTAGCCTAGGTACCCAACTAACACAACTGGCTATACACCGCTGCTTTTACACTTGCTTCCAGACATCCTGGGCTTGAAATAAAGATACTATACTACTGTACTCTATACAGTACTGTACAGTAAAGTACACAAAAGCACAGCCACTTGTAGTAAATGAACGCAAGTGACAATGTACGCCAGACATGTGAACTAACTTACGTGATTGAACATGTGAACGCACATTCGCATCTTTGAAAGTTTGCAGCTTGAAGGTTTATATGTAGGGGACTTTCTGTATAGGGATGCTAGGGAAAGAGAGGAGAGAGAGACGCTCACACTTTCAACAATGGGGTCCAGGGACTTCCCTGGCGGTCCAGTGGTTGAGACTCCGCACTGCCACTGTAGGGGGTGCGGGTTGGATCCCTGGTCAAGGAACTAGGATCCTGCATGCCACATGAGGTGGCCCAAAAAAAAACCCCAAAACAAAAAACAAAACAAAACAAA
The DNA here is from genome assembly GCF_965194825.1 of Balaenoptera physalus. Lineage (NCBI taxonomy): Eukaryota > Metazoa > Chordata > Mammalia > Artiodactyla > Balaenopteridae > Balaenoptera > Balaenoptera physalus. The sequence goes on along the minus strand of NC_138895.1, from coordinate 18,020,006 downwards.
AAAACACAATGGGGTCCAGATGGAGAAGAGAAAGAAGAGATACCAGGAAGGAGTTCATCAACTGGGAGAAAATAGAGGGCAAAGAGACTAGAGATTTTTGAGGTTGAAGAACTGGTGTGGTAGAAATGAGTTTTTGAGAGAGCTACATTGTGCAGAGAGTAGAATGTTGCAGCTTAAGATTTCTGGTATGAAAACAGTTCTAGTTTTGATAATAAGATGGCAGGTGTGGTCCTAGAAATATATAGGTATAGAGATGAAGATCATTAAAGTTAAAGAGATCATTAAACTGAGAAAGTATGGAAATGTCCAGGCAAGGGCATTATATCTGCAATGTACATGTAAGTCTCCCAGGTTCATGAGAGGAGTTGAGTGTAATGGGAATCTGTGAGCCATCTCTGAAGACTTTAATGATGGTAATTACTAATCTTCACTGGGTGCTTATGTGTTTCTAGGCACAGTTCTAAGATCTTTGTATGTACTTATACCCTATGGGATAGGTATTGGGTTGGCCAAAAATTTCATTTGGAAGATGTTACAGAAAAACCCAAATGAACTTTTTGGCCAACCCTATATTAATATTATCCCCATTTTATAGATGAGGAAACTGAAAGATTGAGTTAATTGCTCACATGCACAACCTTAGTAAGTGGTGGAGCCAAGATTTGAACTCAGGCAAGCCAATTCCAAGATCCCACGCATGTAACTAGTAGTATATTATAAGCGATGAGTTGGCATCCAATTCTTTTTCTAGTAATGCTTATATCCATCCCTCTTCCTCATTCTCACTATTACTTCCCTGCTTTGGATTCTAACCACCTCCCACCAGGACCACAGGCAAGCTGCATGCGGGCCCTCCCACTGACTCCTGGCAAATAGCAAAACTGCCACCATGGTCTACCCACATCACTATTCTGTGCCTGGTAAATCTTTCATGACTCCCATTTCCTTACTGGATCAGTCTGAATTCCGTTGTTCAGATTTTAATGCACGCTGCAATCTGATCCCCATCCTCATTTCCAAGTTGTCTCTGACACTCTACTAAAAGACCTTCTCACTGCGGCTCCAGGGCCCAGCACAGTGTCCCACACTTAACAGGCACTCAGTGATTACCGGGTGATGAGGAGCTGGTGGATAACAATGATTTACAGTTTTTAAAATAAATATAATTTTATATATGTTGGGACTTTGTTTTTTATGTAGTTTTTACTTAAAAAAATTTTTTTCGCCGCACCGCCCTGCTTGCGAGATCTTAGTTACCCAACCAGGGATCAAACCTGTGGCCCCGGCAGTGAGAGTGCCGAGTCTCAACCACTGGACCACCAGGGAATTCCCATGATTTACATTTTTATGGAAGTTTCGGGTTTATAAAACAATTTGTTTTGCATATAGTCTCATTTGATCTTAGCACTGAGAAATATGGCAGGTCCTATTCTCCCCATTGATGGAAGCTCTTGACAGCTGAGAAGGAAGCCTTTATCCTCATAAAGGAAGAGGATCTGGAAGAAGGACATTAAGACAGTCTGGATCAGCATGTTCTCACCCTTCAACACACGCAGCCCGTCAAGGGCTACCCATTTTACATACGGGGAAACAGAACCATTGAGAGGATAAGTCATGAGCCAAATCAGAAAAAGAATATGAATTTTCTGCTTCAGTCAATGGTACTAGATAGTGATATTACCTTAGATTTGGCAATTTCATTCATCCATCTCTATCTGATAATAAATGGCTCCTTGAAAACAGAAACTCGCTTTCATTGGTGGATCCCCAAAGCCTAATACAGCATCCTGTTAACAGAAAATTCTCAATAAATATTTGTTGAATGAAGAAAATAATCTTTATTTACATATTGGATTATTAATTCAATTCATTTTAGTTTACATTTACTGAGTGTCTAGTCCCCTACTGGGTAAAGTTCTAAAGAAATTTTTAAAATATGGCTGCATCAAATTCATTTATCCATTCCTGGTTTTTCACAAATAAATCAAAAGTAAAATGCATATACAAACGAGCACCAAATCTTTACTGGTTTTTGAATTGATTTGAATTTGATATATGTCCTCTGCCAGAGGATGTTATGTTCTAGGGTAGACTGATGACTATTTAGAGTACAGTGTAGGGCTAACTCTTATATCATACCCTGCCCTCAATCCCTACATGATTGGAGCCAATATTAGTACATTTCCCTTATATTTATCTACAGTTTACAAAGCATGTTCACATTCAATAAATTATCTAAACTTCTATGGAATAACTATGATTATCTCCATTCTACAGATTCAACCTTCATTCAACAAATATTTATGGAAATAAGCCAGATACTATTCTAGCTACTAGGTTAAGAACTGAGTACAAAGTTCTCTACCCTGATAGGACCTAACATTCTTGCAGGGCAGATGGACAGTAAACAGAGAACAAAACAGTAGATAATGATAAAGGCTATGAAGACAATGAGATGGTGATGTGACAGAGAGGGACTGGTGTTGGGGAGAGGAAAGGCTTCTCTGAGGAGGTCACAATTGAGCTGTGTCCTTGATGGAGATCAGAAATCAGTCACAGGAAGATCCCAGGGAATAGGGTTCCAGACAGAGGGAGTGGCAAGTTCAAGAACTTCAAGGTGAAAATCAACTTGATAGGCTACTCAATACTCTGTAATGGCCTATATGGGAAAAGAATCTAAAAAAGAGTGGATATATGTATTTGTATAACAGATTCACTTTGCTGTACACCTGAAACTAACACAACATTGTAAATCAACTATACCCCAATAAAAATTTAAAGAAAAAGAGAGAAAGAAAATCAACTTGATATGTCCAAGAGACACAAACGAGACCAGTGGAGATGAATGAGATGAGACTGGATAGGAAGGGACCAGATCAAGTCGCCCTCCTAGGTTATGACAAGGCAGGGTTGGATATTATTCTAGTTACAGAGGAAATCCGTGGAGGGTTGTAAGCAAGCGAGTGATTGCTGGGGGACATTTATATCTATGGATTCCTCGTGCTCCTACATGCTACATGTTTGAGGTCCTCTGAGCAAAGGCATTTATAGCCATTGTTTGCATGAGGAGGGAGACATTCCAGGATAGCAAAGCTTAGAGATGTCTCTCTCTTTCTCTGGAGACATCCCAGGGTAATAAAGATAACGCTCTTTTCTTTTGCTCCCTGGAGGAGCTTAGCTTACATTCCAAAGTAATAAGTAATCTCCCTCTTTAGAGGGGAGGATGGGCAGGTTACCAGCAGCCCTATATAAAATCAGATTTTCCTAACTTCAGAGTTCCTCTCCTCTGATATACCCCACTGCACGTGCAGATATCATCCAGTCCTTGTCACGTTGGCGAAACGAAGCGAGATATTGCTCTGGCTGCTGCTTCTGCTGTAAGAAATGGTCTTTGTCTCTGACCCAGAGATACAGAGGTCTTGTGTCTTCTGTTGGTATAAACATAAACCTGTGATGTGGTAGGCTAACTTGTTAGCTTGCAAGTGGGGTAAAATCTCAGACCCTCCACAGTTTCTGATTTATTAAGGACCTAATACAATTTTCTCTGGGAAAGGATTTTATCATAAGGAGACTGAGGGTTAGAGAGCTGAGATGCTTTGCCTGAGATGAGGTGGACCAAGGTTCTCATTTGGACTTCCAACACAAGGAAGTTTTTTAGGTACTTTTTTAGTGCTTCTCAGAAGAAACCATCTTGGCTACTCTGAGTTTCTCTTCTGAACCCTCCAGGTGTGTCATCATATAGTTTGTGTTCATAGATTATTCATACCAATCTTCTGAAGGAGGGCTATATCCTCAAAAGGTGATTCAAATAGACTCACAGACATAGAAAGAAAACTTACTGTTACCAAAGGGGAAAAGGGGGAGGGGATAAATTCAGAGTTTGGGATTAACATATACACACTACTATATATAAAATAGATTAACAACAGTGACCTTCTGGATAGCACAGGGAAGTAGATTCAATATCTTGTAATAACCTATAATGGAAAAGGATCTGTTGTGAGTTAAGTTCTTTTTTTTAAAAAATAAATTAATTTATTTATTTATGGCTGTGTTGGGTCTTCGTTTCCGTGTGAGGGCTTACTCTAGTTGCGGCAAGCGGGGGCCACTCTTCATTACGGTGCGCGGGCCTCTCACTATCGCGGCCTCTCTTGTTGCGGAGCACAGGCTCCAGACGCGCAGGCTCAGTAGTTGTGGCTCATGGGCCCAGTTGCTCCGCGGCATGTGGGATCTTCCCAGACCAGGGGTCGAACCCGTATCCCCTGCATTAGCAGGCAGATTCTAAACCAATGCGCCACCAGGGAAGCCCTAGGATTCTTTTTAAAAAGAAGAGTGAAGCTTGATGGATTCCTGTTGGAACTGAGTTTACTAAGAAGAGGAGTTCATATAAAGCAGTCCTCACATTTTGTGAAAACAGCATCTGAAGATGCAGCGCAAACCTCCCCCCCTTCCCTCTGTGGGAGACTGGATGCTCCAGCCCACGTAAGGCGGAACCGCCTTCCTCAGGATGCAGGGCTCAGCTGGTGTGGGCGGCTGTGTTTGTTTCATGTCACCTGGAAAGAGAGAGCAGTCATACAAGGAAGACTCTCTGGAGGCCTCTTTTTTTGTTTTTGTTTTGACTATGTGTGTTGAACACAAAGCAAATGGCACCCTTGATTGAACTTACTATTTCCAGTTCCTACTGAACATCTGCTCTCGAGTAAAGAATACTGTTTGGATACAAAATCAAAACAGAACAAAAATCCATATTAAGGAGGGGAAACTTGTACCTTCTTTTGCTGTGTCCTTTTCCCCCTCATTGATCTCTGAAGTCTCCTGAGGTCTCAGGGTTTACATATTTCCATCATGGACTCACATTTTCAAAGGAATTTGTCACGTCAAAATTTGCTCTGCATTAAGCTGCCACTCGCCGCAGTATTGTGCCCTATTTCCGAAATGCAGAAACTCCTGAGAACTGATCCTTTGGATAGATTACAATATTCTCTGGGTGGCCATCAGGGCAATGGTTCTCAACCTTTTGTACTGAACATCTTACCAGTTGCTGGAGGAAACAACCTTGTTTCTATCATTGTAGAAGAAAAATACTTCTTTTTTCAAAAGAGTATTTCCACGTTGACATGCATTCTGTCAGTAGTTTAGAACTTGTATGAAAACACTGCATACCACCCAGCTACTTCATAGGACCAGCTTACAATCTGTTGATGCCAGATTCGAAGGAATGACACCTTGGAAATAGGTGTTTGGTCACAATGGCTTTAGGTGAGTGACATTTGATCTAAGCAACTTGTAAAAATGTTAATCTCATTTATTTTATTACTGGGACTCTCTAAGAAATTTCCTGGTAGTAAATTTGTGTAGGCTGCAAGTGTTGTGATCTTACATGCAAAGTCTTGCTTTTGTTGTTGCTGTTGTTGTTTTAGTTCACAGCAGCTCTATTCACAACAGCCAGGACATGGAAGCAAGGTAAGTGTCCATCAGCAGATGAATGGATAAAGAAGATGTGATACACACACACACACACACACACACACACACACACACACACACACACACTGGAATATTACTCAGCCATAAAGAAGAATGAAATAATGCCATTTGCAGCAACATGGATGGACCTAGAGATTATTATACTAAGTGAAGTAAGGCAGACAGAGAAAGACAAATATTATATGATAGCACTTATATGTGGAATTTAAAAAGTAGTACAAGTGAAGTTATTTACAAAATAGAAACAGACTCATAGACGTAGAAAACAAACTTATGATTACCAAAGGGTAAGGGGGGGGAGGGATAAATTAGGCATATGGGATTAACAGATACACAACACTATATATAGAATAAATAAGCAACGAGGATTTACTGTATACTGCAGGGAGCTATACTCAATATCTATCATTATAAGTAATAACCTATAATGGAAAAGAATAGAAAAAAAAGGAATGTATATATATAGATATATAACCAAATCACTAAAAAAAAAAGACATAAATGACATATAACGTTGTATTACTTTAAAGTGTACAACATAGTGATTTTATATATATATATGTGTATATATATATATATATATATATATATTGCAAAATGATTACCAAAGTAAGTTAACATACATCATCTTGTATAAATACAAATTTTTTTCTTGTGATGAGAGCTTTTAAGATTTACTCACTTAACTTTCAAATATACAGTACAGTACGTTAACTGTAGTCACCATGCTGTACATTGCAGCCTTGGAATTTATCTTATACCTAGAAGTCTGTACCTCTTCACCACCTACACCCATTTCACCCACCCCCTGCCCCCGCCTCTGGGAACCACCCATCTGTTTTGTTTCTATGAATTTGGGTGTTTTTTATAGATTCCACATATAAGAGAGATCATACAGTATTTGTCTTTCTCTGTCTGACTTATTTTACTTAGCATAATGCCTTCAAGGTTCATCCATGGGTGCAGATATCTGTTCAACATAGTGTTTTTGTTTCCTTTGGATATATTCTTAGAAGTGGAATTGCTGGATTCTCAGTCTGGATTTTAGCACCAACCTTAATTCAGTTATTTCTAAAGATTCTCCAACACGAACTTCCTTACACAGTGTTTGCTAATGCCAAATGAGTAGAGGAAGTGGTTCTTGAAAATAAGATGATTCACAAGGTGGATAATTCTGGGGCAAATATTCAGGAGCTGATTTATCATCTGTATGAAAAGAACAGAAAGCAATGAACTGAAATCAACAATTGATTTGATTTATGGCATTGCGTGTTTAGCATGGTGTTATGTACGCAGATATGATATATAGATATGGTAGCTTTGGAAAAGGAATTTAAACAATTAAATAACATGAAGACACAGAACTGGGCTTGTTTTCCTTCCAAGTATTTTATTTTACCATGATCCAATGCTTATTGACTCAAGACACATGTAAAGGAAACATGTCACTAACTAACGTTTTCTAATGTACTCAGATCCTCCAACTTTTAAGTCGAGAAGGGAGGGGACAAGGGGCAGGAGGGAGGTGGGAGGAGAAAGATGAGGCAACTGATAAAACTTTGAAGGATATCTTCTCTATCATCATATTTAATTGACTGTTAATCTAGGGAAAAAATTATGATGAAATTTGGCTCTGTGAGTTCAAAGCACATTGAATCCTTTTATAGGATGTAAATCAGCACAAGGTTCAACTTTGAAACTCCTGCAGAGAGGACTGGAATGTTCTGAAAGCCCCTGAGTGCTTATCTAAGTACCTCCCTCCGACCCCTCCTCCCTTAAGACATATCTTCACTGATTCTGGTCTTAACATTTATTTGAAAACAAAAACAAAACTTTTCAGAAACCATTCCATGGGGGCTAGTGTTGTCCACAGTCCCCCACAAATCACGGGGGTCACCAGCAGGGCGCCAGCCCATCACGGTGCTTAACACATGGATCATTCTGGGTGCGCCTTCACTGGATTCCGCGATGCACGCAGAGCTATCTGCGGTCAGGCGGACCCGCCCAACCTGACTTGGGATGTTGTCATCGATGGGATGGTTGCTCATAGGTCTCCTCCAGGGTCAGGGTGGGTCTGTCCCTCACCTGACCAAGTTATGATAGCATTTCTTTAGGCATTTTGCTAAGTGCACAGAACATTCATACCATCCAGGGTTGGCTGTAGACTCTCACGGGTGGAAGAGGATGTAATTCACCCCTCCGACATCAGTCAAAGCTGTGTTTAACTCACCCGTGTCAGTGGACACATCAAGTTTTCCAGGCAAACAGCTCCACTTTAATAAGGTCCCCTGCAGGTGGGATCCTTACCTGGCCTCCACTGTTTTCTCATACCTATCAGAGAGCCCAGCACATTGTAGACACTCAAGATATACTGACTAATGGCTCTTACAACTTCCTTGTTAACAGTTTAAAAGCCAGCAAGCCCTAGGTTTAAGAAAGCTCCAATCATCCCACCTGTATTTATTGGGTGCTGTTTCAGCGGCAGGGACTTCACTGAATATTAGAGACGAGATGGTGAGTAAGATGCGGTCCTTGCTGTTAAAGAATTTAAATCCAGTTTCCCTGCTATTCAGCCCAAATATTTCTGGCTTTATCTTTGTCTTATTAGTCAGGATGCCCTGCACAAGGAAGGGCCTTATTCATTCTCAAGACCTACCTCTTGCTCCTCTTACCCTGAATGCCCTCCACCTGCTCCCCTCCCATTGGGTGCCCATGTTCTCACCCAAAAGCCCGATTCAGGTCCCTCCCCTCCACAAAACTCCCCTGATATCACCCCTCCCACTGCTCTCCCTTCCCCCACCCCGCCCCCATGATCTTTATCGCATTATGTTTTCACAAGAAACAGGGAGTTTAATGACACCACTTTATGTGGTTTTACAGTGTTTCTCGAGGCTTGTTTTATTTCCCGGTGAGAATGGTTTAACTGTGGATCTTTTCCCCTACTTCTTCACCTCCCGAGGTGCTCACATTGTTCTGAGTACATGATTAACGTTCAATAAATACTTGATTGGATAGTGTAGTCTATTTCTTCTTGCTTTATTAGTATATATAGAGACCATCCAGACTATCTTATTAACAATAATCCGTCACAGACTTGAAGACTATGGTTGCTCCATTTTTCTTTTTTTAGATCACACAGCCCCAGTTCTCTGCATAATTCCTGCTGGATCTCATCTTCTACTTGTGACTAGAGCTGCATTCTTGGAAGTATGTTCTCTGGAACATCACATGAAAAAGTATTCTGTGGTTAATTTGAGAAACTCTGTTCTGCTTGTTTACTGTGGCTACTCAGCTCCTTTAAAACCTTCAGGTATATTGTGAACTTTCTAAAGGTGGGTCTGGTGTGCCATTCTTAACACTTAGAAGTTTGGGTCTTTATTTTCTTTGTAATTACATTTAAAATTTTAGGCAGTATCAGTCATTGCTTTACTATGAAAATGTCTTCAAAGTTCTCACTTCCCACCCCCTGATTTTGTGACATTATTTTTATTTTGTTAGGCAGAGTTCATAGCATTTATATCCATTTTGCAACCCAAAATACCCTAAATATTTGTCTTAACTATATACTTAAATGGAGCAAAGTTCAACAATAGTGTTTTTGTTATGGCTTTTCCATTTCTGTGTTCTTTATTTTGATTTATTTTTCAGATACCTGAATTTCATCAGATATTTTTAAAGCAGGGATCAACAAACAATATTACCTGAGTTATTTCATGTTGAGATTTTTTTCTTACATTTATTCTCTTTTTTTAAAAAAAATATTTTTTAGTATCTAACTTTTCCCCTTGTAGGTGATTTTCTTCTTCTTCCTGGATCCCTAGAGATTTTAATTTGTGAGTTTCAATAACTTAAGCAGAGTGTATCTCATTTTGATTGTTTGGTATGCATTTTTCTTGGCATATGGTATGAACTTTTGATCTGCAGACTCAGTTTATCCTCCAATTCAGGAAAATTTCCCCATCTAATATCTTAGGATATTTTTACTAATCCATGTATCAGACTGTCTAATTCAGGGATACTATTTATTCTTGTGCTGGAACACCTTTGTCTTCTATAGTTATCATATTCTAATTGCTTTTATCTCTTTGTATTTGTCTTTGTGTTCGTAGTGTTTATATTTCAATCTTCTCTTTGCCAGCAATACAGATTTCAGTCATATCTACCGACAATGAGTATTTATTAGGCTCCTATTGGATTCTAAGCATTGGGCTAGATGCTCTACCATAGTGCCAGCTGTCTGGTCTGAGACACATTTTCAACCTGTCCAAGTCAAAGTCTAAGTACAAAGAATTCCACCCATCTGAGGTGGGTCTTCTTGGAGGATCCTCTTGTCTAATGGAGTGAATCACCATGACTTACATGGAAGACCCAGGTTCCTGAGAATTTTATACCAGCGGAAACACTTCCAGCTTGGACTGAAAGGGACAGAGAGATTATGAGATGCAAGAAGCCTGTTGGTCCTCCAAAATCCAGGACACAGGCTGATAAAGCTACTCGGCTACAAAGACATGCTACAAAAAGGAAGGTATGACCTAAAGAGCAGAGCAGTGAGCCACAGAGAATTATTCCAAGGTCCTGAAACCGAGGGGAGTTTTGAAGCCCAGCTGGACTTTAAAATTGCTTGAGATCTGGAATTCCTTTTTTCCTTCCTTTTCTCCTTTTTTGAATGAGACCATCTATAACTGCTACCCTATGCCTGTCCTACCATTGTATTTTAGGAGTAAATAGCTTGCTTCTTTAACTTTACAGGTCCACAGATAGAAAAAAATTGTGCCCCCGGATGGATTATACCCAGAGGCTCACCCATACCTTATTTAGATGATTTAGATGGTGAGATTTGGGACTTTTGAGCCAATGAGATCTAGATGAGATTTTAAACTTTGAGTTGATGCTGCAATGTGTTGAGACTTAGGCGGACCTGGGAAGGAGTTAATGCATTTTGGATGTGGGACAGACGTGGATCTTTGGAGGCTAGAGGGGTGGACTGTAGTGGGCAGAATAATGCCCTCCCCAAGATGTCCACATCCTAATCCCTGGAACCTGTGGATATGTTACATGACATTGACATAGCAAAAAGGTATTAAGTCTGCCGATACAACTAAGTTTGTTAATGAGCTGACTCTGAGATGAGAGAGTCATCTGGATTTTCTGGGCGGGCCTAATCTAATCACATGAATCTTTAAAAGTGGGAGAAGGGTCAGAGGACCTGCCATCTCAGGACTGGATCCACTGTCCCTAGCTTTGAAAATGGTGGAAAGGGGTCATGAGTCAAGGAATGCAGGCAGCCTCTAGAAGCTGGAAAAGGCAAGGGAACAGTTTCTTCCATAGAGCCTCCAGAAAGGAATGCAGCCCTTGCTGCATAACACCTTGATTTCAGCCTGATGAGACCCATGTCAGACTTCTGACCTGTAAAACTGCAAGATAACGCATAGGTATTGCTTAAGCCACTGCATCTGTGGGAATTTGTTGCAGCAGTGATAGAAAATGAATACGCTTTATGTGCATAAGACCACCTGGCAGGCTGAATAAACTCCAGATTGCTGGGGCTCATCTCCCAAAGCTTCTGACTCAGTAGGTCTTGATTGAGGCCTGATAATTTGCATTTACAGTAAGTCCCCTACATATGAACGAGTTCCATTCTGAGAGCAAGTTCATAAGTCCAATTTGTTCGTAAGTCCAACAAAGTTAGCCTACGTACCTAACTAACACAATCGGCTACATAGTACTATACTGTAATATATAAATTAAAATAATATATAAAAAACAAACACAAAAAATAAAGAAAACATTTTTAATCTTACAGTACAGTACTTTGAAAAGTACAGTAGTACAGTACAACAGCTGGCATTCAGGGGCTGACAGCGAGTGAAGAGACCAGAAGAGTTACTGACTGGAGGGAGGAGATGGTAGGAGCTACTGATTGGTGGGAGATGGTAGGCCTGAAGGATCGTCAGCAATAGGAGACAGAGGCCAAGCTGCAATTTCACTCATGCCTGACGTTGATGGCACAGGTTCTGGTTTCTTGATGGATTCAATTCTATCTACCCTCTTGAAAAAGGGATCCAGTGATGTCTGGGTAGTAGCTCTTTTTTTCTCGTCATAGATGACACGGACTGCATTCTGAACAGCTGCTGCAAACTTCGTGTACTCTTCTACATTCGGGTCCTGTGCCTCAGAAACTAACAGTGCCTCCTCAAATAAAGAAAATCCCCTTGCCATTTCCTGCGTTGTGAATCTCTTCGGTTCTTCAGTTATTTCTTCTTCCTCTTGTCTCTCTTCGTCCTTTCTCTGGGCATGTGCGCATCTTTGAAAGTTCACAACTTGAAGGTTCGTATGTAGGGGACTTACTATATAATAAGTTCCTAGGAAATGCTGATGCTGGTGGACACTTTGACAACTTCTGCTTTATCTCACTGAAGCCCTAAACTGCAGCAGGTCATTCAGCTTCCGAAGTGTCCCGTTTTATTTATTTGTACCCGTTGGCTTGAGAAATTCGAGAGTGAAAAGAGGACTTGAATGTATGGGGATAATGAAGGAATGATTACAGTAGGCATGCACACAGCAGTTTGTAAAAGTCACTTTCATTCCCTGTGGCATGTGTTTGGGGATAGGCCCGTATCAGAGAGATCAGTAGTGACCCATTCAGGAATGTAATTAGACAGCTCAACAACAACAGTACAAAAAACCCAATCGAAAAATGAACAGAAGAACTAAATAAATATTTCTCCAAAGAAGACATATAGATGGCCAGTAGACACAAGTTGCTCAACATCACTAATTATTAGAGAAATGCAAATCAAAACTACAATGAGGTACCACCTCACACCGGTCAGAATGGCCATGATTTAAAAAGTCTATAAATAACAAATGCTGGAGAGGATGTGGAGAAAAGGGAACCCTCCTACACTGTTGGTGCGAATGTAAGTTTGTGCAGCCACTATGGAGAACAGTAAGGAGGTTCTTCAGAAAACTAAAAATAGAACTACCATATGATCCAGCAATCCTACTCCTGGGCATATATTTGGGCAAAACTATAATTCAGAAAGATACATGCACCCGTATATTCATAGCAGCACTATTCACAATAGCCAAGACATGGAAACAACCTAAACATCCATCAACAGATGAATGGTTAAAGAAGATGTAGTACATATATACAATGGAATACTACTCAGCCATTAAAAAGAATGAAATAATGCCATTTGCAGCAACACAGGTAGACCTAGAGATTATCATACTAAGCGAAGTAAGTCAGAAAGAGAGACAAATACCATATCACTTATATGTGGAATCTAAAATATGGCACAAATGAACATATCTACAAAACAGAAACAGACTCACAGAACAGACTTGTGGTTGCCAAGGGGGATGGGGGGATGGGGGAGGGATGGACTGGGAGTTTGGGGCTAGTAGATGCAAACTATTACATATAGACTGGATAAACAACAAGGACCTACTGCATAGCACAGGGAACTGTATTCAATATCCTAATATAAATCATAATGGAAAAGAATATAAAAAAGAATGTGTATATGTGTATAACGGAGTCACTCTGCTATACAGTGGAGATTAGTACAACATTGTAAATCAACTATGCTTCAATAAAAATAAATTTAAGAAAAGAATGTAATTAAGAGTAACGACATGTGTCTGTGTTATGCTGTTCATGGTACGGAGCTGGACCCCACAGTCCCATCACTCACCGTGACCACAATCCTCCGCGTGGAGCTCAATGAACACCGACTCCAGAATGACGATATTGATCTGGACTTTCAGCTGAGCTCAGGACTTACTGAATTCTCAGGTTTCACCCGTGTCTGGGATTGTACAAATTCTTCAGCTTTTCTTACTCTAAGTTGGGCCTTTCAAAACTCAAAAATAGTTCTACATGCTGAATGGAGTCCCCGAACCAACGCCAGGCACAGCAAGGGTGGCTGACGAGACTTCTTATGGTCGTTGGGCGTCCTCATCTCACTTTGAGAGCAGGAGCTGGGGAAGAATGGACAATTGTACTCTGAGTTATTTTTCAAAGCACGTTCACATCTTTCATCTCATCCTGTCACAAATATTAATGACAAAGTCAGGGAGGGAATCCAGGTTTCCTGAACCTTAGCCCCATGTTCTGTACTCCTTCTGCTGCTGCAACATTTTATCTCTGTTCTCTAGATCCATGTCCAGAATGCTGTCCCATCATCAGCGAGAGAGACAGAGACAGAGATAAAGAGAGAGATGCAGAAACAAAGAGAGAGACAGAGACAAAGAGAGAGAAACAGACAGAGACAGAGATAAAGAGAGACAGAGAGAGAGACAAAGAGAGACAGAGAGAGAGAGAGGGAGAGACAAATAGAAACAGGAAGAGAGAGAACAAAAGGAGTGAGGGAGGGGAAGGAAACAGAAAATAGAGCAGAGGAAGAAAAGAGATAGAAAGCAGAATAGAAATAGATAGTGGAACACCTCAAGGACAATGGGGAGCCATAACCCTCCATGTCCGTGAAGGGGGTTACAGGCGTCCCCCGGTACCCGCTGGGGACTGGATTCAGGACACTGCACTCCCCCACACAACCCCACCCTTGCCTACCACCGCAAATACCCAGATCCATGGATGCTCGAGTCCCTTATACACATACCTACAGAGGCGTGGTACAGCCGGCCCTGGGCATTCACCCCCTCCTCTTCCTGGTTGGCAGGATCGGAGACAGCGTGTGGGCAGGTTACCTGCACTGTCTATAGGCTGTACTCAGAGTCACATTGGGGGAAGGATGGGCTAAGAAATGACAAGGACACCCTGACCATCCCTGGGCTATCAGGGTCCCATAAAGTCCCCAAGATTATTCAGGTAAAACCAGAGGGAGACAAGAGAGAGCAAAAACTGGGAAAACAACCCTCCCCATTCTTTTTCAGTGTCATCTTAACGATTATAAGATTAAGATCATGAAATCTTTCCACAAGGAATGGGGGTCAACGTAACACTACTTGAAAGGTGAAATGACATTTTTCAGAACATAAAATAAGACCAGTTCCGTAAGCATGCTGTAACAACTGCCAGTTTGGCCGGTTGGGGGCCGGGTGGGGGGGAGGATGGCAAAGTGGGAATTCTTATCACATGTTATGGGATGCACTGTTTTGTTTTGACTCTTAGCATCTAGAAGCATCTCACTTTGTTTCATCCTCATCTATCCTCCTCCCATTCTCTGTGCCCACAAGGTTGCCTCTTGAGGTCCCTGGGCCCCTGGCACAGCAGCTGGTGCATTGCAGGTGCTCAGTGGATGGGGGGAGGGGTAAGAGGCAGGAAAATTCTGCTCCAGGGAAGGGCTAGTGCCAAGGGCACTTGCCCTTTTATTTGGAGGAATATGGGAGTCATGGGTAAGATGGATGGTTAGACATCATCACTTTAGGGTGCCTCAAAACTCTGAAATTCTATAATTCTTATGTATTTAGAAAACTTCAGCAATACCAATATCTGCACCTGAAAAAACACTTATTAGAGATTTACGGTAGGGACTTCCTTGGTGGTGCAGTGATTAAGAATCCACCTGCCAATACAGGGGACAGGGGTTCAAGCCCTGGTCCAGGAAGATCCCACATGCCACGGAGCAACTAAGCCCCTGTGCCACAACTACTGAGCCCACGTGCCGCAACTAATGAAGCCCGCGTGTCTAGAGCCCTTGCTCCACAAGAAGAGAAGCCACCGCAGTGAGAAGCCCGTGCACTGCAACGAAGAGTAGCCCCTGCTCGCCGCAACTAGAGAAAGCCCGCACGCAGCAATGAAGACCCAACCAGCCAAAAATAAATAATAAATAAATAAAATTAAAAAAAAGATTTATAGGAAATGTCTTTGTCAGAGGCTTATAAATAGCACTATTATTTGTCTTGAACATAAGTTCCCAATTTTCTATTTTTCTTATTACTTAAATTCTATTTCAATAACGCAATTGGAAACCATCATCCCTAATGACTCTTACTATTGTCACATCTTCACAAAACTGAAAGAATTTTAGAATCCCAAAAGAAAGTTAGCTACTTCAAGTGGAATGAATACCAGCAAAACATAAACTGCCTCTACCCAAGGTGCGTATTGAAAAGTATAAAAAGTTGGGTCTTTCTGGGAATTCCTTGGCAGTCCAGCAGTTAGGATTCCGCGCTTCCACTGCAGGGGGCACGGGTTCCATCCCTAGTAGGGGAACTAAGATCCCACATGCCGTGCGGTGTGGCCAAAAAAAAAAAGTTAGGTGTTTCCAATCTTTCTACGATATCATCTATGAATTCATAAGCTCTGGGGGAGCATATTAAGTTTAACAAATGGTTTCCCATGGTGATAATGTTTGGCTGTAAGCAAAGGAAGAAAAAATAGCCTGAAGTTCTACAGAGAAAAGAGCAAGAGATGAAAAGGAGAAAATAACATCACTGTGAAATAAAAAGAAAACTTGAAAAATATTTGATCAATTATCATTGCTTTGTAGAAAACAAAACCCCAAATATTCAGTGTCACCAATTTTGCAAGATTTTCCAGCTTCTATATTCTTGAGGAAGAGAGCTAGGGGCTTGATAAAAAGAGTGTAGCACACTGCAGAAACTGAATTCACACTGAAGCAAAAAGTACCCAGACTTATCCAGGAATTTCCATATCTATCATAGTTCCTGGAGGCTGGAACCTGTTCAGAAATATTACATGTGTTTCACAAAGGAAGTTGAAAGAAATAACATTCCACATAAGAAGTTACATAAACTCAAGTTTCAGCTAATTCTTCAAAATCTACTTTCAGTCATACTATTAATTAAGTATGATGGCAAAATAATGACATTTGATATATACAAGGACTCAAAACTTTTACTTTTCAACTACCTTCTGAAGCATTGCTTATGGATGTCAAGAAAAAGAGAGGCAAAAAACCAAAAAGGAAATCCAACACATTACTGCAGAGGTAGACATCTTTGATATTTGATAGCACTTTGTATGAACCCACGGATGATTTGCTGATTATAAATGGGGAAGAATATCTTTACAGGGAAGGATAAAGTTCTCATCACTCGAACCCACTGATCAATTTCCATCTCCCTAAAAGTGAGAGGGTAAGAGATTTTTCCTCCAAAATCGTACATTATGAATACATTGCAAAATTACCAAGCAGTCTTACCAAAAATTTGAGCCCAAATTTAATTAAGCCTTTAGATCTGATTTAGTAGTTTATAGGAAATATAGGTGATAGAAGAACTGTTTAAACAACATCATGAAGAAGCCAGTTGAGAAATCCAGAATGTGGAACCTTCTGCAATAGAACTGACCCACCTTTTCAACAAGTCAATGACATGAGGAAAACATGGCACGCGTGTGTTGATGAGGGAGAAACTTTGAAGATTATTAGAGACCAAGGATATACAGCAAACAAATGCAATGTGTGAACCTTATTTAGATTCTGATTAAAACAAACTAACTGTAAACAAACATGGGGGGACGGATGGGGTAAATTAGAATATTCAATGATATTAAGGAATTATTTTTACATTTTCTTAAGTGTGATATTAGCATAACTGTTATGTGAAAACAGAGTTTAATTTTTAGAAAGGTATGCTGAACGATTTAAGGATAAAACAGCCTTCAAAATACTTCAACTTGTTTTTCTGCGGGCATAGTATCAATAACTTCCCTTCATGGTTAATATACTGGATTCTTGGCAATATGTGGAATGGGGAAGGAAGGTTGAATCCTATGCTCACGTTCTGAAGGCAAGAGGAAGAATTAAATAACATGATGAATAAATAAATAAATAAATAAATAAATAAATAAATAAATAAATAAATAAATAAAATAACTTCCCTTCGTGGTTAAGTCAGTTCGAACTAGCAGTATGTTTGAATGCTGATGACAGTTATCTAGTGGAGAGGAGAAAACTGATGATTCAGGAGAGAGAGGGGAGAATTTCTGGAGAAATGTCCCGAGGGGCAAGAAGGGCTGTGATTAGTCCAGGGCTAGCAACTCAGAGAGACCCATGGACCCAGGCCAGTCTGCAAAGTGTTTGTTGACAAGATAAGGGCAGAAATTGAAAGTATACATTTTGAAATGTTTATAACAATTTAACGAAGTAATTTTATGCCCATTGAGTTTTAAATGGGGCGTATAAAAAAGATGGGTTTTCTGTTACTTATAACAGAAAGATTCATAACTGACATAATATTATTTTACCATCAGTGTTTCAGGGCTTCTTAACCCAAGTCTTAGATGCACTTGTGAACCCATCACAATTGTGTGCCCAGGGGAATTGCACGCAAATACACACACACACATTTTCATACGTATATCATACACGTGTCACACATATCTGACAGTAGCTTTCATCAGATGCTTGTAGAGGTCCACGACCCACAGAATGTTGAAGACCCCTTGCCCCAGAGTTGCCTTAAGGGAATCCTCCACACGCTGCTTAGAATTGCCTGTGTGGACACTCTCTTTTCCAGATTTCCAAGTTTTAAACCTAAATGCCAATTCCTAGCCCTATGTATTTGTGTGGCCCCGTCACTGATAGTTATTAAAGCACAAATGTCTTTGGTTGTTCCCTCCTCTCTCTGCCGAAAGGGAGCTTTTAGAACAAACACTACAAGGAAACCGAGCTCCCCCCGTGACAGCCAAGCTCCCTCCCACCCCCGGCGGGGGAGGGGCAGGCATGGGGGAGACTTTCTAAAGCCTCAGGCACTAGGCACTCGTTCTTGCCCATCTCGGTACTTGGGACGCAATCCTTTTTGGCTTAGCTGCTCACCACACGATTAACTGTTTAAACAAATTCCAGAAAGCACATCAATTATTACTAATGAATTCCAAATCAAATCATCCAGAACTACAAAGGGCCGCCAGATGTTTCAGGCAAGGAGAAAAGAGGGGGTGGGAGGCGTGGGGAGAGAGAGAATTCTTTCCCACCACTCTATTAACTTGGACCTGAAAGCTATAATTTATCCAACACCTGACATAAAGAGGCATCACACACATTTTAAAATACTTCTTGGAGATTGTCCTAACATTAATTTCATTGTGTAATATTACTTTATATTGATATCATATCTAGCAAAAACTTTTCAGACCTCTTTTACATATATATCTCATTTTACCTTTACAGTGTCTGACTGAGGAAGCAAAGGCTGTGACTAGTTCTCATTTTTTCCACATGAGCAAATTAAGGCAAAGTGAAATACAGGTTTTTGGGGTTTGTTTTATAGTAGGACTATGTTTCGAAACTGGATATTCTGATATTACTGTTGGACACTGCCATTTCCAAACAACCAGTGAGCTAATAAACATAAAAACTTTCCGAGGTATAAAGTCACTAGGGCCCATATGAAAGGTGCACAATGGGTTTCAAGGTATGTATCTGAATGAGACATAACCAGAAATAGGAGACAGCTCTGCAGTGGTGAGCCTAAGGTTCAAAGTCAGAAAGTGGGATGGCTATGGGCAATTGAAGGTCCCCGTGGCTGGGGCCCCTGACAGGGGGATAAGGAGCAGAGGCCCTTTTAACACTAGGATGCCATCAGCAAAGACAAGGGAAGGTTTTCCCATCATGTATCTAGTGTCAACTCATCAGCGGTAAAGCGCCGTTGAGCTGGTCCCTCTCTGAGCAGCTTGATTTCCCCTGGAAGCTGGTTCCATTATCAGGCCAACTTCAAGATTCCCACTGGAATTTTTGGGTCTAAAACAAAACCCTTCAAATGGCTGTAATCAGTGTTCTGCAAAATATGTATGACTTACGAGGTGGTTAATGGACTTGGGCGTGAGAAAGAGGGAATCATGATGTGTGAGACCTGGAAGGGACCTGGAAAAACAGTGTTCAACGTGTTCATCTCTCAGGTGAGGGGCCTGGGAGGCAGTGAGAATCAGCGATTTGCCAAAGACCTACACTTTCTTCCTAGACGTGGAGGTGATCGTATGTTCATGAATTGTTTTCTTCTGCTTAGTCTCCTTCTTATGCTCATTTTAAATATTCATATATCTCCGGTGGGTTTTACATATTTAAAACGTGTGGTCTCAAATGTTGGAATGAATAAGAATTATGTGTTGGTTTTTGTCTTTCCTGCTAAATATTTGTTCAAATAACCAACTTTTCTTTAAAGGTAGATTTCTTTCTTCTTCTTCATCTTTTCTTTCTTTTTTTTTTTTTTTTTACAATAACACATGGTAAATATCTCAAGAAGGGTCCAAAGTTATAGCCTCATGGAGAGAAAAGTCATAGTGGCTGCACTTTGGTTTCTGCTGTGTAAGGACTGCTGAATAAGGCTGGGTTTTTGTTTGCAAGTGCATTTCATGCTGCATTCCATCTTGACAATACATTTGATTTATAAACTCTAAAAATAAGACATGCTTTAGAGAAAGATGTGGGCTTGGTCAGGGTGAAAGTAATGGAATAAACAATCTCTTGCCGTCACTAACATTCCAAAATCATTTTCCAGGGTAATTATCAAGCCAAGAACTACAAAAACCATTTTCTTTCAGTGCACTGTAAGTATTAATGCAAAAAAAAAAAGAAAAGAAAAGCACTATTTACTGAGTCAAGCTTGTTTGTTTTTTAATCCCAAGATCAACTTTCTAACCATCCATTTCTTCTAGAAACAACAGGTGATCCCACAGTTAGAACAACACTTTGCTTCTTTCCCTTCCTTCTTCCTCTCCTCTTCTTGACTGGATATTAAATTAACTTTTGCTTTAAAATGATAACACATAAACATGAGCATTGAAAATTTTAAGTTTTTAAGACAAACATCATATGGTATCGCTTATGTGTGGAATCTAAAAAAATATAATACAAATGAACTTATTTACAAAACAGAAATAGACCCACAGACATAGAAAACAAACTTATGGTTACCAAAGGGGAAAGGGCAGGGGGAGAAATAAATTAAGAGGTTGGGATTAACATATACACGCTACTATATATTAAATAGATGACAAGGACCTACTGTATAGCACAGGGAACTCTACTCAATATCTTATAATAACATATAATGGAAGAGAATGTAAAAAAAAGAATATATATATATTTATATGTATATGTTTAACTGAATCACTGTGCTGTACACCTGAAACTAACCCTACATTGTAAATCAACTATATTTCAATGAAAATTTTAAAAATAAATAAATAAAATGTTTAGTTAAAGCTGAAACAAATGTAAAAAAAGTTTAAATTTCAACAGGTAGGTTATTATTTTGAATTTTAAGGATTAAAAAAAATAGAAGCATAACAAAAGGCAGAGAAAACCGTGTCTCTCCATCAAGCTCTCTTCCGACAAATACCACGACTCTCTTCGTATCTGTTGGTGCCAGTTGCCAAGTCCCATGCTTGAAGTAACCAAAACCCGATGTTTCTGTGGAGTGATGGCTTTGAACAATTGTGCCAACCCTCTTGAGAGAGAGAAGTGGTGAGTGGAAGCGCCCACCAGGCCTCCTGAATCATCAAAACCTTGTGTTGGAGGCCTACTTTCCAACAGAGTAGTCATTCAACAAACATTCACTGGGTGTCACCCATGTGCCCGGAGTTGGACTTCAAAGATGAGAGAGATGCGGTCCCTGTCTTACAGGAGGTCGCAGTCCCAGTTTCTTCCTCTGTGAAGGTGAACTGGGAATACCTAACCAGCAGGGCTGCTGTGGAGATTAAATGAGAGATGAGTAAAGCACAGGACCAGGCACATGATACTCAAAATTGGTGGCTATTATTGTTGTCATTACTCAGTCACTCTCTGGCCTCCAGATGACAGCCCAACACACTGACATCTGGGACCCAGACTGGATTCCTGAATTCAGTCCGCATGTACGCGCACCCGGGTGTCCTCAGCGTGGAGCACAGGAAAGGGAAAGGACGGATCAGTTTATCCCAGGGTTTCTCAACCTTAGCACTAGTGGCATTTTGGACTGGATGCTCCTTTGCTGGGGGAGAGGGAGGTCTGTCCTGAGCACCGGAGAGTGGTCAGCCGTATCCCCACCCTCTACCCACTAGACACCAGTAGCGCCGCCCCCTCCCCAACCCCCCACAGTCGTGACAACGAAAACTATTCCCAGACATTGGCAGATGTCCCCTGGGATGGGTAAAATCACGCCGGGATTGAGAACCACTGCTCTACGCATTGGACTTTTACCCCTCTTTTTGCCAACCCAATACATCACAGAGGTGGGGACGATACTTAGCCTGTGTAGATCGATGTTGCGTTGAAGGTTTCTAACATCTGCTGACTCAAAACAAAACCTGCTTCAAAGGACAGACCTTGTCAAGGTGATCTGCAGGCTTTCACTCACACTCTTAACAGCACAATGCTCTTGGTGTTTCGAGGCCGAGGGCTGCTTCCGGAACAATCTCACTCTCCAGACTTTCTGACCCGGGCAACACCTCTCTTTCCTGCTCACGAGTCCGCCCCCTTCTCTGCATTTGTGCATGAGACATTGTGACGCTCTCCTCGGGCTCCTTTTCTCATTTTTCCCAAGCAGACACACTCTTGACCTCTCCCTTGTTCCTCAGGATGGCTCTCTGTTCTCACCCCAACCCGGGCTGAAAGAGCCTCCCACATCCTTCCTGCCTGATCACCCCTGTCTCTTCCTTACAGATCCTCTTCCAAACCCTACTCCGCAGGGACAGCTTTCCTAACTCTCTGTCTAGCAGTCTCTCTTCCCTCCAGCAACTTTCCCATGGATCATACCTATCCACCCCTCAATGAAACAGACGCTGTAAAGAGCATCGTTTGACAACATGCCTAACGGACTAACAAGTGATTTCATGAAATGCAGGGAAATTTCACTGTTCTTTGCGCTTTTTCCTGAGCCATATTTGCTCGGTAGTTGTGAATTTCATAGTTGTCTCTAATATTTATCTGGGTCAAACATCTGCTTCTTCTAGGTCTACTGATATTTCAAAAATTAATGTCTATACATTAGATGACTGGCTATTTACAAAGTCCATTTAATATCAGACACGAACCACAGACTCAAACCCTTGGGCAATTTGCACTTAACCTGTTCTTTGCCAATTTTGCTCTCTGCTTTGCTCCAAATCAATTTTGTTTTCCAAACTCCTCTCTTTTTCCTGGCATTTAGCTCTCTAGTTTATGACAGTTTCTTATAGACCTCAATTCTTGCTATAAAGTTATAAGTAATTTTTAATGAGAGGGAAAACTTAAAAGAAAGGGATAGGAAGGAAATAAAGGGATGGAAGTGGGTGGGAAAATGAAGGCTTTGGGGGGAATAGGGTGTATCTCATGCTCATGACTCACTCATATTAAAACGTATTAATGTTTTTAGGTTTATTAATGCATCTCATTGAGCCAATAACATCTTCAAAGACTACTTAGCATACTTTTGGGAAGAAGTTTGGGCACATCCTGTGCTTAATGAATGCAGTTACATAAAACCTTACTCAGTGTAATTGGATTGACTTTTTCTTCTGTGTTAAAATATAGAACAGATCACTGAGGGTTTGTTTGTTTTGTTTTGTTTTAACTCCCTGGTGAGCAAATTTTGGTGCCCTGGTTTTCTTTAGGTTACACCCGATGACTTTTCTAAGAGGCATTCCGCATATTCACCTATTTTCCTGATGACGAAGGATTGAACAGCCCACGGTTCTCTTCATGGAGTTCCTGGTCTCAGCCCTCCTAAAGCTGCACTCCAATTCCTCATATGTCCTCTATCACTGATCCCATTCGTTAGTGGAAATTCTTAGTTTTTCACTGCAATTTGTCCATTTTACCCACGGGGTGCTTATTTTTGTCAACATCTTTCTATTTGTGTAGATAAAATTTTAAGACTTTCACATGCTTGCTATTCTCTGGAGAAAGTTGAGTTTTTCACATAGTAGTTTGCCTTCCTGTCCTCCTAGCTTTCTAGAACTCTGGAGTAAAAACTGACCTGGAATCTCCACCTTTTAGAAACAGGACAAAAATTTGAGCTGAGGACTGCCTCAATCTAATCTTACTGTACCTCTACTGATACCTGTCATCTGAATGTAGTTTAAAGCCCAGCTCCGCCACTTTCTAGCTATGGGATCTGAAGCAAAGTCACTTAATGCCTTTCTTATCTTGGTTTTTTCCTCTATGAAATGTGTTGCGTCAGGTTTTCATGACACTTAGATGAGTTATTAAAGGTAAAAGCACTTAAAACAGTGTCTCATCCATAGTGAAGACTCAGTAAATGTGAGCTCAGCTCTTCTCTGAGACGGCGATCAGAGGACGGTGTCTCTTAGGATAACGTCAAGGTAAGAGATATAAAAAGTCAGGATGCTGACCCTCACTGCCCCCCAGAAGTTAGAAAATACCAACTATGAATAGTTTTGTGAAACAATAAACACCAGTTTTTGAAAGTGAATTACTCACAAACAACCCCATTAAAATATGGGCAAAGAACTTGAACAGACATTTCTCCAAAGAAGATATAGATTTAACTCTTGAAGAACATGGATTTGAACTGTGGAGTCCACATATAGGTGGATTTTTTTTTTTTTCAATAAAAACCTACCACAGTACTACATGATCTGAGGTTAGTGAATCTGCATATGCAGAATCTCAGGGTCAACTGTACAAATGGGTACATGAAAAGACTTTCCAAATCATTAGTCATCAGGGAAATGCAAATCACAACCACAATGAGACCACTTCGCATTCACTAGGATGGCTATAACCAAACCAAGCCAAAACTAAACAACACCAACATGAAAGGAAAATAACAAGTATTAGTGAGGCTGGCAAGAAATTGAGATGTGATGGGAATGTCAAATGGTGCAGCTTCTGTGAAAAACGGTTTGACAGTTCCTCAGAAAGTTAAACGTAGAATTACCATATGATCCTATAATTCCACTCCCAAGGTATATACCCCAAAGAATTGAAAATAGGCATTCAAACAAATACATGTACATACATGTTCATAGTAGTGCTATTCACAAGGGCCAGAACAACCCAAATGTCCATCAACAGATGAATAAGTAAACAAAATATAGTGTATCCGTACAATGGAATATTATTCAGTCATTAAAGAAAAGAATTACACATACATACTACAACCTGGATGAACCTTGAAAACACTATGCTAAGTGAAAGAAGCTAGACCCAAAAAGTCACACATAGTATGATTCCATTTATATGAAATGATCAGAATAGGTAAATCCATAGAGACAGAACACAGGTTGGTAGTTGCTGGGAGCTAAGGGTAGGAATATTTAGGAGTAACTGCTTAATAGGTACAGGGTCTCCTTTTGGAGTTATGAAAATGTTTTGGAACTAGATAGACGTGATGTTTCACAACATCATGAATGTACTACATACCACTGTGGTCTAGATTTTATTACCCCATTATAGCTTTAAATATTCTGGTTGTAACTAAATGTTGTTCTTTTTCTTCATTATCTGTTCAGCTCAGTAAAACCAAATTGCGTTGAGTCTGGCTTTTGCCAGTTGGCTGAATTGTTCGTATTAAAATGGTTAATTTTATGTTATGCGAATTTCACCTCAATTAAAAAAAAAAACTGAGGTGAATTACTCACTTGCCAGTGAGGGTGATTTTTCAAGGCATTTAATACTTCATCGAAATAGAAGGTATATTTTCTTTTCTAATGTATTTCGGTCAACCCAAGAAAAGTTCACAGAAATACCTTCTCTGAAAACTGAAAATCCAAAACAAAACTGGTAGTCAACTCTGGACTTTAAGTTGCTTTGCAATTCTATCTGCTATGGTAGAGCAGTACTGAGTATGTGACCCCTGAGTATGTCGTGGCACTGGAATCTTCCGACTTGTTCTTTTTTTTTTTTTTAATAAATGTATGTATGTATTTATTTATTTTTGGCTGCTTTGGGTCTTTGTTGCTGCGCGCAGGCTTTCTGTAGTGCGGCGAGCGGGGGCTACTCTTCGTTGCGGTGCACGGGCTTCTCATTGGGGTGGCTTCTCTTGTTGCGGAGCACAGGCTCTAGGCGCGCGTGCTTCAGTAGCTGTGGCTCACGGGCTCCAGAGCGCAGGCTCCGTAGTTGTGGCGCTCAGGCTTAGTTGCTCTGCGACATGTGGGATCTTCCCAGACCAAGGATCGAACCCGTGTCCCCTGCATTAGCAGGCGGATTCTTAACCACTGCGCCACCAGGGAAGTCCCCATTCCAACATGTTCTTAAGGTACACATTATAATAGACACCTCGAGGGCTCTAATCCAGAAGGGTAACTAGTGGGGAGAATTTGGTTGTGTATTTGTGAGGGTGGGACTTTCCACTCATTTCCCACTCATTTCATCATGCCCGTGGGTGCAGCCAGCACTACTGGAATAGAATTGATTTCAGAACAATTGTTAGCTAATCCAAATGTCCCTTTTGACAGCTAACATAGAACCTAAAACTCACAGATCAGTGAGATCGGTGGTTTTAACCGTATAAAGCCTCTCACTGTCTACAGGCCACGTCATATTTTCCACTATGTCCCACCTCCAACTCATGTGTCACTTCAGCTTAGCTGTCCTTGTTCACATTGCTGCTTGCAATTTCCTATCTCCTTTCTTTCGTTATTGTCTAGATTTTATCACCCCACCAAAGCCCAAATACTCTAGTGGTGACCAAATGTTCTTTTCTTTATTATTTGTCCAGCTCAATGAAACCAAATTACATCGAGTCTGGCTTTGATGCCAGTTGGCTGGCTCCTTTCCAGGTTTAATTATTGAAGAATTTGTCTTATTCTTCAATATTAATTACTCTGTGTGGGCTTCAGTGGAAAAAATAGTCCAGAGATGGAATGTGACATTGGAAACAGGTCCAAATCCTGACTATTCTTCCCACCAGACCAGGGTGTGCTGAGCTTATTAAACCTGGGAGGAATGATGCAATGCTCAAGGGTGCCTTTAGAAGACTTAAGACACCTAAAGAAAAATGGAAAGAGCAAAAAGAGGAGGACCAAGGAGAGTGGATGGGTGTGGAGGACACAGGAAGGCGATGACTTTTGGAGCATCACATGAGCCATAAATGGTCACTTTTCATGGACTTGCTATTAGGAGGCATAATGGTTAATTAAGACCATGAACTTGGGAATCAGAACAGTGTGGGTTTTAACTGAAGCCCTACAGGCAGGCTATCTAACACCCTAGATCCCTAGTTTCCTCATCTGTAAAAGGAGGATAAAATTGACTACAGCATATCTTTATTACGAGGAACACTTCAGCTAATGTAAGCAGGATCTCACCACACAGTAAGTAATCAATAACTGAAACCTGTTACCATACTTATTGTAGTAGCTGCTATTTGTGTAGCCCTTTACCTTTTCTCTCCCTCTTTATGGATAACTTTATAGAAAAGGAGCCTTGCTAAGGTACCTAAGATAACCTCCTTTTAAAATTTTGAGCTATTAATACTGAGCTAAGCAAGTATTCTTAAAACAAATGTTTGTTGGTGTGTTGGGTTTTTGTTGGTTTTGCACCAGACTCAGGCTGAGTTCTGAGTTGCTGGGCTGGAAAAGAGGAAAGGGATCAAACTGACCCTCAGACAGTCACTGTGGAACCAAGAGACCACACAGGAGACTGGGCAGCAGGCAGATGCCAGGGAAGGTGCCATGGAGCAGAAACAAGAGGTAACAGGAGGGACTTCCCTGGTGGCGCAGTGATTAAGAATCGCCTGCCAATGCAGGGGACACGGGTTAGAGCCCTGGTCCAGGAAGATCCCACATGTCGCGGAGCAACTAAGCCCTTGCGCCACAACTAC
The DNA here is from genome assembly GCF_965194825.1 of Balaenoptera physalus. Lineage (NCBI taxonomy): Eukaryota > Metazoa > Chordata > Mammalia > Artiodactyla > Balaenopteridae > Balaenoptera > Balaenoptera physalus. Next base: position 17,992,838 of record NC_138895.1, on the reverse strand, counting down.
TGAGCCTGCACTCTAGAGCCCACGAGCCACAACTACTGAAGCCCACGCACCTAGAGCCCGTGCTCCACAAAGAAGAGTAGCCCGCACTCGCCACAACTAGAGAAAGCTCGTGTGCAGCAACGAAGACCCAGTGCAGCCAAAAAATATATAATAATTAATAAATTAATTAATTAAAAAAAAAAAGAGGTAACAGGATAGAGAAGTGTGAGGAATGGTGGAGCCTGAAAGATTCCCCAGGCAGTGGTCTGCAAGCTGGAACACGGTAATGGAAAAACTCCATTTTCCACCTGTGTGTTTCTTCTCTGTGTGTTTCCTTTACTGCTCACACGGGACACTTCATTTCTGACACTTTGGTCACCAAATGTGTGGAGGGTTTTCTCCACAACAACAAGCAAGTCTTCGTGACACCAGCTGGTGTCCTACAATTTAACTCAGCTCTGACACTATCTACCCAGAGATAGCATCAGATTCCACAGGGTAAGGGCTTTAGTCCTACAAGACTCTGTCTCCTGCCCCACACCGCTGCCCCCGACACACACACACTTCAGATGCCAGTTGCAAGCCCAGGTTGTCACCTGGGCCTCTGACCAACCAGCTGTAGATTGGAGGTTCCAACCACACCCTCCTTGGGTTTGATTAATTTGCTAGAGCAACTCACAGAACCCAGAAAAAGAGTTTACTTACATTCACCAGTTCACTATAACAGGATATGATAAAAGATACAGATGAACATGGAGATGGAAGGGGTGCACAGGGTGAGGTATTTGGGAAGGGGCATGGAGCGTCCCTGCTCTGTCTGGGTACCACTCTCCCGACACCAAAACCTGTTCACCAACCCAGAAGCTCTCTGAAACCTGTGCTTTTGGGACATTATGGAAGCTTCATCACAGAGGCAAGATCAGTCATGAACTTCCTTTTCAGCCCTTCTCCCTTCTCAAGAGAAAGGGGAACAGAGCTGAAAATTCCAAACTTCTAATCATGGCTTGGTCTTTCTGGTGACCAGCTCTCATCCAGGAGCCCACCCAGAGTCACCTCATCAGAACAAAAGATATTCCTATCACCCAGGAAATTACAAGGATTTCAGAAGTTCTATGCCAGGAACTGGGGGCAGAGACAAATACACATTTTCCATTATTTCACAAACGTATTACCCTGGGATACACAAAATCTTTCCAAACGTTGTGCAGCTCACAGATAGCCTTAAGAGAAAGAGATTCAATCATCAACATCCACGTATATACTTCTTTATATATCTTTGCCCAGCAAGGTACCTGTAGGCCAGAAAATGCTCATTTTCCACCTCTGCTTTTAAATTTATTTATTTATTTATTTATTTTTGGCTGTGTTGGGTCTTCGTTTCTGTGCGAGGGCTTTCTCTAGTTGTGGCAAGCGGGGGCCACTCTTCATCGCGGTGAGCGGGCCTCTCACTATCGCGACCTCTCTTGTTGCGGAGCACAGGCTCCAGACGTGCAGGCTCAGTAGTTGTGGCTCACGGGCCTAGCTGCTCCGCGGCATGTGGGATCTTCCCAGACCAGGGCTCGAACCCGTGTCCCCTGCCTTGGCAGGCAGATTCTCAACCACTGCGCCACCAGGGAAGCCCCACCTCTGCTTTTATAACTGTCCTTCTTCCATCTTACAAAAGAAAGATATCATCCATCTCTAATCTAGCTATGCTGCATTGTACTGGGTCTGACAAACCTCTAGAGAACCTAACAAAGGACCATTTGACAGATGGCATTGGCGATGATGTGGAGAAAGTGAATGATTCCTTTTTTTTTTTTTTTAATATATTGTAAGGGTCTTTTTTTTTTTTAATCTCATTGTTTTTAACTGTGTTCTGTTCTTTTTTTAAATAAGTTATTTATTTATTATTTATTTTTGGCTGCAATGGGTCTTTGCTGCTGCGTGTGGGCTCTCTCCAGTTGCAGCGAGGGGGGCCACTCTTTGTCACGGTGCGTGGGCTTCTCATTGCGGTGGCTTCTCTTGTTGCTGAGCACGGGCTCTAGGCATGCAGGCTTCAGTAGTTGTGGCACGTGGGCTCAGTAGTTGTGGCACGTGGGCTTAGTTGCTCCGTGGCATGTGGGATCTTCCTAGACCACGGCTTGAACCTGTGTCCCCTGCATCGGCAGGCGGACTCTTAACCACTGCACAACCAGGGAAGCCCTTTTTAATTTTTTTATTTTTTTTTAATTTTATTATTTATTTGGTTGTGCCAGGTCTTAGTTGTAGCTTGTCAGCTCCTTAGTTGCGGCACATGGGCTCCTTAGTTGCGGCATGCGAACTCTTAGTTGCGGCATGCATGTGAGATCTAGTTCCCTGACCAGAGATCCAACCCGGGCCCCCTGCATTGGGAGTATGGAGTCTTAACCACTGTGCCACCAGGGAAGTCCTGAAAGTGAGTGATTCTAATGATCAAGGAACACATATTTTTGTAACTCAGATGGTTTCCAAATACTTACTTTCAACAAAATGGAAGGATGACCTTTTTAAGTTGTAAACTGATGATCAAAAATAACTTGATTACAGAATGCTCTAAAGGAGTTCAAGGAGTTGAGGGACTTGCTATAACAAAATATCTTTCATTTCCATATACTTATTTATATGAACATTTTCCCAGTGCTCATATAAAAACTGGAATAAAATGTATATCAACCCTCTCATTATAGCAATAAGTGTATTTATTCATGGCTACATGAATGAATTTTTTTAAATCCCAGCTACCTCATTAAGTGATATAATTCAGGCTGCCTCAATTTACAGGCAACCCACTGTGGTTCTCCTTAGCCCTTTCACACAGCTCAGCTGCATTAATTAAAGGAAAAGTCCTGTTTTTTCAGTGGAAAGATATTATATAAGTGGTTTATTGAACAGTCAGAACTTGGTTAATTACAAACACAAAATAGTTCAATTTTTTTTTAATCCAATTGATGCCTTTAAAAAAATACTCTGTCAAATCCCCCATCCCACAGCTTTTGGGTCACTTTCAGCTTTTAAAAAGTTGGATCTAGTTTAGTCCAAAATGAAGTCTCATATCCAAATTGGCATTGATCTGTGTTACTCCATTAAAAGTTTCTCTCTCCCATTAAATAGTTCATTAAGACACACACCTTTCACTGCTCCTCTCACCCTCAGATGAGACAACAGGTGCTCTAATGTGTTGGCTTTCAAAATATTTGTTTATGCTCCCCCGTTACCCAAAGAATGTTATAAACTTGGGGTAACGCTCATGCTCAAAAAAAATTCGACTTCTAAAATTTTTTATCAGTGATGTAATTTGATGCAACGGATACAATTTCTATTGTAGTATAAATATTGGTACTTAAACATAACGCTATTATATTACTCTCTTAAATACATTCATTGAACTACAGATACCATAGTTATTTTAAAACCACTGTCATCCATTTGTAAAACATGGAAAAACCCTTCTCTAACCGTGGGAAAGTTTGCAATGTTTCTTTGCTTCCTTGAACTTGTATTTCCAACCCACTTCTCCCATAGAATTTTATCCTATTATCTGGTTATGCTTGAAAGTTTAATAACCACCCTATCATAATGTTTTACAATAAAAATATGCATATAAACTTAAATGGCTAGGTTTCCCATGTCTCTAAGACTGTAACTATTAAAATTTTATTCTGGAGTGAGTTTTCAAATATTATAAGGATTGATCAAAATGACATATACATGTTAAAACATTTTTATAAATAATGTTATTAAACATAGAACATACAATTTTATTGGAGATACATTTTATTTATTTTTATTATTTTTCTCCCACTCCCCCCAGCCCGGTATTGCCCCCTCACCCCCTACCACTGGTAACCATTAGTTTGTTCTCTACATCTGGAGTCTGCTCTTTTCATTATATTCAGTAGTTTGTTGTATTTTTTAGATTTCACATATAAGTCATGTCATACAGTATTTGTCTTTCTCTGTCTGACTGATTTCACTTAGCATAATACCCTCCAAGTCCATCCCTGTTGCTGCAAATGGAAAAATTTCATTCTTTTTTTGTGGCTGAGTAGTATTCCATTATATATATATATGTAATATATATACACCACATCTTAATCCATTCATCTGTTGATGGACACTTAGGTGGCTTCCATATCTTGGCTATTGTAAATAATACTGCTATGAACATTGGGGTGCATGCATCTTTTTGAATTAGTGTTTTTGTTTTTTTTCAGATACCCAGGAGTGGAATAGCTGGGTCATATGGTAGTTCTATTTTAGTTTTTTGAGAACCCTCTGTAAGGTTTTCCACAGTGGCTGCACCAATTTACTTTCCCACCAACGGTGTACAAGGGAAACGGTGTCCACATCCTTGCCAACATTTATTATTTGTGTTCTTTTTGATGATAGCCATTCTGACAGGTTTGAGGTGATATCTCATTGTGATTTTGATTTACATTTCCTTGATGATTAGTGATGTTGAGCATCTTTTCATGTACCTGTTGGCCATCTGCATTTCCTCTTTGGAAAAAATGTGAAACATACAATTTTATTGGAAATCTATTTTAGAGAGCCTCCAAATTCTTCCCCAGCACCATCCTGACCATGGATGCACTGCAGACAGTGAAATAAATTCCAAGAAAGGAGCTTCTGTCTCTTTGAGACAGGACTGAGTGGTGGTAGGTGTGGAAAAGTTGTGCCTCAGTCCTGTCCCAGGGGCTACCTTCTTCCAAGGGTCACTTAATTTCTTTTAATTTCTGTTTCCCACCTTTGTAAACTGGAGATAATACAATACATGCCCTGTTTCCTGCTCAGGGCTGTAGAAAGGTTCACCTAAGATAATGTAGAAATGCCTTGTGTGCATTACAAACAAAATACAATGGTTAATTACTGTTATTAGTAAAGGAGGGAAATGCCCATCTCTGAAATGTTGGCCTCTGAGGCCTGGAATTTAAATTGCAGTTTTGATAATTCTAATGCTCATTTAATCTTGACCTGTCTGATATTGCTTTAGGCTTATCAGTATCCAAGATATTAAAATAAATTTATCTTTCTAAAGAAAAATACAAGAGCCCTTTAGGGATCCTCCAAATAATCTTAAAAATAAAATTAAAAGGATTCCTGTAAGCTGAAATGATCCAATGTTCACGCTAGTGAGAAGTTAGTTCTGGGTTAGCCCCCAGCTAGGGCCTGGGACCCAGGAAGGCAAACCACCCACTCGTCAACCAGGGAAGAACTGTGAGTCACAGACTCAACACCCTGTGTGCACACAGCAAGGCAGCTTCTGGTGTTAAGGACCTTTCATCCTAGGCTCTTGGATAAGAGAGAAAGAGAGAGAGAGGTCTCTAAAGAGTAAACAGACACAAGGAAATAAGCAAGTGAGGGAAAAAAAGAAAAGAAAAATACAGAAGAGCAGCCTGGGTGAAGTCTCCCATCTTGATTCCATCAGTTAAATCCCCCGGAGAACCTACAAAGTGAGTGGGCAGGTGGGGCGAGGAGATGGAAGTGAGGTGAGGCCAGCTCTCCACTGACAGATCTCCCGTCTCAGCTCCGCTTTGAAGTTGACCTGAAAGATCCTTTCATCGAGTTCTCAATATCGCTGTGGCTATAATTTAAACTTGAAACAGGAACAAAGTGTTTTTACTATTGAGTAAATCCTCTGTTCGAAGAGCAGCTTCCCCCCATGCAGATGGTTTGTCTCTGCTCTCCTCTTCTTGGGGGTGCATTTCACCTCCACACTTCACACACACAGTTTGGGAAAGCATCACTTTGTAGAGCAAGTGGACACATACATCAGAGCTAAGCGTGGGTCCAAACAATAACAGTAGCTTTTCTGAAGTTTTTCTTCCTCCTCCCGCCCCCTCTCCCCTCCTTCCTGCCTTCCTCCCTTCCTTTCTTTCTTGCCTTTTTTCTTTTCTTTTTTTCTTAGAAAAAATTTTTTTCAGTCTTCTGTTTTCTTTCCACACTAGTACAACACTATTGCAAATGTAATGCTCAGTACAAAACATTAAGACAAATACAAATAAGCAAACACACAAAAAAATCAAAACAAAGCCATGGACTACCTCATCCAAAAATAACCTCAATTAACATTCTGGTGGAAAGTCTTCCAGACTACCCATCTCCCTGTCTCTCTCTAACTTTATGTGTGTATTCACATATTAAGGATTATTTGACTAGAAATAAAGTTTCTTGAGGTTGATAACTCTTCTTCCCCTCAATTTGACCCAGTTTTGAATAGAAGCTTCCACTTGTCTTCCTCCGTGCTGGTACCTTTAGTTTTACCTACAAGGAGCTACTTCTTGGACCATGTAATACAACATGATTTTCAGATTGGAGCTATCTGAGGAGGTCAGGACTAAAGTTTCTGTTCATGAGGGTGGGTGACATGGGGTTGAATTTTAAAGGGTCTGAGTAGATGCTGAAATCAGAGCTTCCTGGGCAGGCTTGTCTGATCTCAATCACATGGTGTGATTGAAAATTGTGAAGTAAAGGAGCCCCCAGCATGTCCATCATAAGTAGCCTCTTCCCCAGCCCTCTCTGGTCCCTACACTTTCCAAGAACCCATCATTCTTTGTGCTACAGGAATCCTGGGAAGATTCTCAAATAGAAATGTGCCTGCTTATAGATATCACACCAAACCCTTATCAGGCTTTTAGTAACATCAGTTTCTGGGAAGAGAGGAAGCCTTTGACCAAGGTCTGGGTTGGGGTGGAGGAAATGAGGAAGAATAGAGAGTTAAGGGAAGAAAAGTTTAGGGAAGATTCTGAGCCTAGGGACCTCCTCCAACGTGATGGATGTTCCAATAGCAAGGACACGCACACACACACAGGACAGAGGAAGGAAGGATTAGTGTAAAGATCCAATATTATTAGAAGTTACGGGGATATGAAATGAAGTATAGCAGATCCCTCTCTTTCTTCTCTGCCTCTCTTGTTCCTCTACCCCTTAAGCAATGTCTTCTAAGCACTCAGTCACCATTTGGCCCCAAAGGGTCTCAAGCTCCAACATCACGACAATCCTGGTTCAGTACCCACCACAGCCAACAGTTATTTCTGTGTCTCTTAACTCAAATTCCCTAGAGTAGTGGCTCCAAAATTTGGCTGATCATTGAAATCACTTGCGGCTTTCTAAACACAGATTCCTGCAGGGTCCATCCCAGGGACTCAATCAGCATCTCTGGCGAGAGAGTAGTAGGTCAATACCTCTCTCTTTGGGTGGACGCTGTTAGAGCTGCTGATTGGTCGCCCTGGGATCAGGTGTCCATCCGAGGACACTGAGCTGTGGCCGGGGTAGGTGGAATCCAAGACACACATGCAGGGTCATTTCAGCGTTGGGATCAGGACAAACACAATAACATAGCTTTGTGACAGTGCTCGTTCCAATGCATCCTCTACCGGCCGCTGGAAGTTTTAAAAAAATTTATCTATCAGATCATGCTCACTCAGTGGATTCCCTATCTTTTTTTGGATAAGGATAAAAATCCTTAACATGGTTCACATAGAGAGAGAGGTGAGGGCTGGAACAGAAACAAACAAAAACACACAGGAAACACTAATTGCAAAACTGAGTATCTAGGGACCTGAATTATGGTTTGGATTCCGCATCATCTTGTCAGTCCTACAACGTCTCTGGCCTTAGTTTTCTCACTGTAAAAGTATGTGGTTGGATAAGATAATCTCTAATTCGCTCAGCTTTAACATTTTGATATTTCTTGGATCTGCACCACGGTTTGGGCGATAAGAAGCCGTTCTGGGGTCGGGGGAAGGAGTTGGTTGGAGCAACATGGGTCATGAATACTTTCACCTCATATTAACTGGGGAGAAGTAACAGTGAGAAGTCAGTGGTAATAAGGGACTCTGTTTGCAAGATCCTGATCAAACCTTGGCATCAAAGACAACAAACAAACAAAACGTATTCCTTCTGGCTTTTAAGGATAAAATCAAATGATGCAAGTGAAAATCGGGATTCTGAGACTGTTCTTGCAAAAGACTCATTCTGAAGCCTGCTTATGAGTGTGTCCAGGTTTCAGCTTGGAGAGTATATGGCAAATGCTGAAATAATTTAGTCCCAAACAAACTGAAGAATTGATACAAGAGAAATGATATGAAACTAACTACCAAGAGAAAATTAAAAATTACCATGGATGACTGGTCACATTGCAGTTCATAATAGTCATCTGAGGGTAGATGAAATAGCGTGTCAACAATTCATTGGCTGGATGATTATAATGACTCTTGTAAGTTGATGAAGAGGCTCGAGTTGCAAGTTTTTAAGGAAGTTCAGAAATACTTCACTCATTTCCACTGATCAATGGGTGTGTCCCTGAGGTCAAAGATGGCATCCATCACTTTAACATGCTTGGACCTTTAACAATTTCCAACTAATCCATGGCAGTAGATGGAGGCCAATGGTTGGATGGAAGATGCTCAAAGACTCTTTCATCCATTATCCCACTCGCATCTTCCATCTACTTTGGAGTTTGCCCCCAGTGTACCAGAACGCCCTTCTCTTCTGCAGGCCAGCCTTTCTGTCTCATCATTCAAACTATTATGAAATTTTACCTTCACCAAGAATGCTGTCCTTTACTAGATGGATTGGGGCTGATGACTTTTGATTCCTAATGTTTAATTAATCACTCCGTCTTCTGTGCTGCCACATCATTTTATAAATACTACTATTATAAGACTTAGAGTATTAGTTATGTCCATCTGCCCATCTAGGTTGTATGTTTCTTTATAGCAGACCTCATGACCACTTGTGTTTGTATCTCCCACACCTACCATAGTGGCCAACACACAAATACTTAGAGAAAGAGAATTATATCAATGATGGGGGGGGGGGGTGGAATGGGGAAGGGGAGTTACCATCTCAGAGGGACTTTTACTCCAATATATTTTATAACAGTTAAAATGCTACACATTGACAATGAAAATATAGCAGAACACAATGCGGTTTGAATACTAGTGATTCAAACAGAAAAACGCTGTGTAGGAAATATTTATTTTGAATGGTGGTGTTTAAGGAAAAGAGAACAAGCGAGTTTAAATAAAGGAGGGTAAGGAAGTAAGGAGCTTCGGAAAAGAGATCCTGAGTGATCTGGGGGGGTGTTCACGTCTCCACCCAGGTCAGTTTTCAAAGCACATGGCCTTCTTTTTCCTAGACGTGTCCATTCTTACGGGTTTCCATCATATAAGAAAATGTGCAGGCTAATGAGGTAGGTAGGAGGAGGAGCAGAGGAGAGAATGAGAATTTTAAAAATGCCTGGAGGGATCTGAGCAAGTTGGAAGGAAAGAGGAGGGAAGTTGCTATGGGTTGAATCGTGTCCCCCCTCCCCCAGATTCATCTGTTGAAGTCCTAGTCCCCAGAACCTCAGCATGTGCCTTTATTTGGAAATATGGTTATTGCAGATATAGTTGTTAAGATAAGGTCATGAGGGTGGGCCCTGATCCAATATGACTCGTGTCCTTATAAAAAGCAGAAATTTGGACACAGAGACCCACATGCAGGAAGAATAGCATGTGACTATGACGACGACCACCCACAAGCCAAGGAGAGAGGCGTGGAACAGATCTTTCCTTCACAGCCCTCAGAAGAAACCAACAAACTGACAGCTTGATTTCTGACTTTTGGCCTCCAGAACTGTGAGACAATAATTTCAGTTGTTTGGGCTTCCCTGGGGGCGCAGTGGTTAAGAATCCGCCTGCCAATGCAGGGGACACGGGTTCGAGCCCTGGTCCGGGAAGATCCCACACGCCGCGGAGCAACTAAGCCCGTGTGCCGCAACTATTGAGCCTGCGCTCTAGAACCCACGAGCCACAACTACTGAGCCCGTGTGCCACAACTACTGAAGCCCGCATGCCTAGAGCCCGTGCTCTGCAATGAAGAGCAGCCCCCGCTCGCCGCAACTGGAGAAAGCCCACGCGCAGCAACGGAGACGCAACGCAGCCAAAAAATTTTTTTAAAATGTCAGTTGTTTAAGCCACCCAGTTTGTGGTACTTTGTTACAGCAGCCCTAGCAAATTAATCTAGGAATGAAAGAGAACGTGTGTATACACGTATAAGAATGATTTCTTAGGAGGGAATGAACTGAATTGTGAACTGTGAAATACAGAGGTATGAGAGGGATGGCTGGCGAAAGCCTCGTCCGACGAAGAAAAAGAATCAGTTCCCAGGGCCAGCCAGAAGATGGCGCTGTTGATCGGAACAGCTCGCAGAGGCGGGAGGAGGAAGCCGGTGGGTCTTTCCAATTTGTCAGATATTTGCAAGTGGAGTAGCCCGGACACAGTAATTGCTGGACATGCAGTCTACTGCCAAGCTGTGTCCAGCATCCTCGGTGATTCCTGGAAGGCTGTGAACAGAGACTGGTGGGAAATCTTTCTGATGGTTATAATCTAGACAGGCGCGCAGGGTGGTATGCGGGCATGAAATTTAAACTTTTGCTGCATCTGAGTGAGATGCAAACTCCTAGAGGGTTTGTGACAGTGGCTGTACCATTCTCTTTGCACAGCATCTTACACAAAATTAGAAGATGATTGTTCATTGTGGTAATAATTTTATCCTTTTGAGCTTACTAAAAAGAGATCATTTTTTTCTTAAAAAATTACATTTTTAGGTCAATAGTATTTACACCTATTTGTATTTACCTCTACTTAAATCTCTGAGGCATGCTCCCATTTACTTCTTAGAATATTAACAGCTAAAATTTTAATGTAAAAATTATATATATGAGGAATCCAACAGTGACCAAGTAATAACGATACGTGCTTACAAAGCATTTTCACATAAGAGCCCTGTTATCAAGGTAGATCTTACTGTTCCGGTTTTACAGGTGAGGGAAACTGAGACTCGTGGAGTTTAAGCAAGCAGGGAGTAGCAAAACAAAAACACACTAAAACCCAGTTCTTCTGACCCCAAATTGAACATTCTCTATCATTAATTAAATGAGAATTTTAGGAACTGCTGGAAATACAAATCAAACCACAGTGAGATATCACCTCACACCTGTCAGAATGGCTATGATCAAAAAAGCAAGAAATAACAAGTGTGGGTGAGAATGTGGAGAAAAGGGAGCCCTTGTGCACGGTTGGTGGGAATGTAAATTGGTGCAGTCACCATTGAAAACAGTATGGAGGTTTTTCAAGAAGTTAAAAATAGAATGATCATATAATCCAGCAATTCCACTTCTGGGTATTTAGGCAAAGGAAACGGAAACTCTAACTTGAAAAGAAATCTGTAGTCCCATGTTCATTGCAGCATTATTCACAATAGCCAAGACATGGAAGCATCCTAGGTGTCCATCAATGGATGAATGAATAAAGAATACACACACACACACACACACACACACACACACACACACACACACACATAGTGGAACACTACTCGGACATAAAAAAGAGGAAATCCCACCATTTGGGACAACGTGGTTGGACCTTGAGGGCATTATGCTAAGTGAAATAAGTTAGACAGAGAAAGACAAATACTGTACAATCTCACTTATATGTAGAATCTTTAAAACAAGCAAACAAAAAACAACTGAGCTCATAGCTGCAGATGGTGGTTGCTAGGGTGGGAGGTGGGCAAAACGAGTAAAGGTGATCAAAAGGTATAAACTTCCAGTTATAAAATAAATGTCATGTAAATAAGGTATGGAATGTACAGCAGGGTGACTATAATTAATAATACTGTACATGGGACTTCCCTGGTGGTGCAGTTGTTAAGAATCCGCCTGCCAATGCAGGGGACACGGGTTCAAGCCCTGGTCCGGGAAGATCCCACATGCTGCGGAGCAACGAAGCCCGTGCGCCACAACTACTGAGCCTGAGCTCTACAGCCCACGAGCCACAACTACTGAAGCCCGCGCACCTAGAGCCCACGCTCCACAACAAGAGAAGCCACCGCAATAAGACCGTGCACCGCAACGATGAGTAGCCCCCGCTCGCTGCCACTAGAGAAAGCCTGCGCGCAGCAACAAAGACCCAATGCAGCCAAAAATAAATAAATAAACAAATAAATAAATAAATAAAAATGAAAAAAGATCCCATTAAAAAATAATAATAATAAAAATAATACTGTATGTGCACTTGAAAGCTGCTAAGAGAGTAAATCTTAAAAGTTCTCATCCTAAGAAAAAAAAATTTGTAACTAAAAAAAAAAAAGTTAAGGAACTGATAACAGGAAATGATACCACAGGGTTCAACGTCTTCAGTTATTTAATAGTCTATGCTCCATTTGTCGAGTTATTTATCCTAAAAAGCCTATGAAATTTTAATAGAAATCCAGTGTTGATTATATACTTCTCTGAGTAGAAAAAAATGTAGACTCTTGAAATTGCACAGAACAGGTTTGAATGTCTCTAGTTTGGGCAAATTTTTCAACGTCATCAAACTTCAGTTTCCTTAACTGTCAAAAATAGGTAGTGGGCTTCCCTGGTGGCGCAGTGGTTGAGAGTCTGCCTGCCAGTGCAGGGGACATGGGTTCGAGCCCTGGTCTGGGAAGATCCCACATGCCGCGGAGCAACTAAGCCCGTGTGCCACAACTACTGAGCCTGCGCATCTGGAGCCTGTGCTCTGCAACAAGAGAGGCCGCGACAGTGAGAGGCCCGCGCACCGCGATGAAGGGTGGCCCCTGCTTGCCTCAACTAGAGAAAGCCCTCGCACAGAAACGAAGACCCAACACAGCCAATGAATAAATAAATTAATTAAATTTAAAAAACAAAAAAAATAGGTAGTAATACTTGCCTCATAAGCTTCAACAAACTAAAATACATTAAGAATGTAATATAGTTCATGGTACCAAATAGGCCTTGCTAAATGGTAGCTCCCTTATTCTCCATAAATAAGAGAGTATCTGGAGGCTTAACGTGCAAAGAACATGTTTTCTCTCAAGCAAATGTCTAGGATCAAAGTCAAAGTCATAATATGCAACGTGGACTGCCTCACAACCACACAGGGCTGCCCGGCACACCAGCGAGCGCACTGGTTTCCCACTTGCTTCTTAGAACTAAGTGAGTAGGAACATTCCTCTTCCTTGAAGAGGCACATTTCTCCCTGGCTTGTGGGGCAGGCAGTTCTGAGGGCTTCATGCCCTTTGCTGACTTAGTGGGAGTTTTGCATGTAGGAAGAAAGAACAGTCTGCTATAAAGATCCCTGCTGTGGCTCAAAGAAGGTGATTTTATGGTAAAAGGAGTAAATTACATGACTTCTTTAATGTCATCCAGATGATTTTTCTCCTTTTCATTTTTTAAGCTTTGCTCACAATTCCACAGTATTTCCTCACAACTCGGGCCCAACTAGGCACAAGCCAGAGCTTCAACGGTCCTAAGCAAGGATTGCAGGGTGGAAGTTTTCTGACTGTGCCTTTTTAATTTCAGAATTCCATTTTACATGAACCCCTTCCATGCAGAGGAATGTTTACGTAGTTTACAAGATGTTTAAGGTCTATTAGTTCATGAATTTTAGAGCTGGTCATGTTGACTAGAGGTCAGCCAGACATTTTCTGTGAATATCCAGATAGTAAATATTTTAGGCTTTGTGGACTGCATAGCTTCTATCTTCTGCAACTACTCAACTCTGCCCTTGAGAGTGAAAAAAGCCAGAGACAATATGTAAACAAACGGTTGTGGTTGTGTTCCAATAAAATTTTTACGGACACTGAAACATGAGAGTCATTTAATTTTTACATGATACCAGAAAACTCCCTAAAAACTTTTTTTCCCTTAGTTCACAAGCTATACAAAAATCGGCATAATTTGTCTAGACCTGAACTAGACGATTATAGTCATAGAATCAGTGGTGGATCCATCGAAGATCTTAGCTTCTCAAAGCCCTTCATTTGATAGCTGAGATTCTGGAACACAGAGAAATTAAATACTTTCCTCAAAGGCATACAGCTAGAAGAGTTATGGGTCAAAATTCCCATCTCCTGATTCCTAAATTAGATTTTTTTCAAACCGTGTCATTCTACCATAATCTCCTTGACTCATACACATCCATGCAAGCATCTATGATGAATTTGTAATTAATCTGTGGACATAAATGTCTGTCTCCAAATAAGCCCTTTTGATCTCAACTTGGAGAGACTTGGACCCTGCAAAAGGACTTCTTCAATTGTGTTACTTGCAGCCTAATGTTAGGGTCAAAGAAAGCATGCAAGACCTCTCTGTCATGACTTATATCACTACTAAAGTTGAATATTAGAATCTTTGAGCTAAAAGGGTCATTGGAGATTGTCTTGGCTCACACCTTCAAATTATATAAGAGAAATCAAGGTCCGGAGAGCCTAAATGAACTGCCCAAGGTCACTCATTGGCAAGATCTAGAGGACAGGTCTTTGGACTCCTAGTGCAGAGCTGTTGCAATTGTACCTTATGGTCTGACAGTTTATGATTATGAACATGAATAGTTTATGAAAAGGAATTTTATTGCTTATAATTAAAGCATGTCTTTTGCGTTAAAGTCCAGAGAAGAAGTATAATAATTATCATTAATTCCCAACTTGCTCTAATATATCAGGAACTAAACTAGACATTGCTTAATCCTTTCCTTCTTTATCTCCATTTTACAGATCAGGAAACTGAGGCTTGAAGGACTTACAATAATTTTTTCCATGTTATGTAGCTAGTAAGTGATAGAACCATAGTTCAAATTTACTTTTCTCTTTGAAACCTGAGCTCTTCACTTTCCACGTCACCTCTGTTGAGTGCTTTTGTTTTAAGTCACAGAAATTTTTTCAACAAACTGGTATAAATTATAAGAGGGATTTCTTGGGGCAGGGAATTGAAAGATGGAAATGTGACTTCAAGTGTCATTCAGTCAGAGCCCTGTGGGTGGTGGTGTGATGAACTGGGAGATTGGGATTGACATATATACACTAATATGTATAAAATGAGAACCTGCTGTATAAAAAAATAAAATTAAAAAAAAAAAATCAGAGCCCTGTGACCCCTGGCTCTGCCTTCCCTGGCTTGTTGGCTAATATCTCAGGTGGCTTCACATAGGCCACAGGTGTCCTCATGCACATCCAGTGAGGTCAAAGGTGAAACTGAGTCACCTATGGAACGAACAAACCTCCCGATCCTGGGGCTCTGATTGGACTAATCCCTGGACTGGTCCATAGGCTGAGGATGGAATTAATCCTCAGAACTCATCACCGGCACTTGAGGTGAGGTTAATCCACCCAAAATGAACTGCTGTCACGTAATAGAGGGAAAGGGTTCTCCCTCTGAAAAGGAAATTTTAGGGGCTGTTAGAAAAGGAGGGAAGAATGAAATTTTATTTTATTTTTTATCTTATCTTTCAGCCACGCCGCGCGGCATGCAGGATCTTAATGCCCCCGACCAGGGATGGAACCCGTGCGCCCTGCAGTGGAAGCACGGAGTCCTAACCACTGGACCGCCAGGGAATTCCGAGAATGAATATTTTATGGGCAACAAATGAATTTACTTTACCACCTTCATACCCACCCCATTGTATTGATAGGGTCAAAGACACAAAATTGGCACCATAAACCTTGATAATGGTGTCCTTGACTGCTTGCTGTAAGGTGGTAGGGGAGGAATTGCTCAAGGTCCGTGAAGCACACCAATCTTTAACAAGCAGATTTGGATTCTTGCCTGCACTTTAGGCATTATTAGATGAATAAGTAACAGCCTATCAAGGCAGGACCTTCCCAAAAGGTATGCGAGTTTTTCCTGGGGGCTAAATCTGCACTTTGCAGGGAGAAAGTAAGGGACTGATAGTGACCCAATCTTATAGAACCCAAATTCAATCTCCCCTTGCCTGCCCAGCTCCCGTGTCAGTCATCTCAGACACCCCCATCACCCCCTTTTAGAATAGCCCTCATCACAAAACACTGTGATGACCGTTAAATGTCTAGTGTCTCCATGAGACCTCAGTCTCCTTAGGGAAGGACCAGTTTTTACCCATCTTTGACCCTCAGCCTGGAGTAGCGTCTCACCTACAGAAAGGGGATGGGTACAACCAGATAAGCCATGCCAGCCATGAAGGGAGGACTCGGCTTGAGCCCTGGAGTGCTGGGAAGAGGGGGGTCACTTAGCTCCTCTGAACCTCCCCTCCAATGAAATGAGAAAATTAACGATATCTGCCCCATGGGATTTCCTGAAAAGCACATTATAAAATGTAAAGTGATGAAAGTGTTACTTGTTTCAATTTTTCGCTAATTCTAAGATCCACATTTTCATGTGTTTTAACATCTCTGAAAGTGAGATCCATTCTTGCAATGGACTAAATGCTTATGTTTCCCCCAAATTCGTGTGTTGAAACCTAGTGCTCAAGGTGATGATATTAGAAGGTGGGGCCTTTGGGAGGTGCTTAGGTTATGAGCCCCCGTGAAGGAGATTAGTGCACTCATGAAAGAGACCTCACAGAGGTCCTAGCCCTTTTGCCATGTGAGGTTACAGCTAGAAGGCACTGTCTGTGAACCGGAAAGCAGGCCCTCACCATACACTGATTGCCAGCACCTTGACCTTGGCCTCTGAACATTTGAGGGATACACTCCTGTTGTTTATAAGCCATCCAGTCGATGGTATTTTGTTATAGCAGCCGAACAGACTAAGACAATACTGCAATCCACGTATAAGTACGCACCATACTTTAATTGACAGTGTTTTGTCTTATGTAGTATCTCTTAGTATTACATAAAATAATGGTGAATCTTACAGTTAAAGGTGTCTGAGCGTCAACAAAATATGATGTTATTGATATCCATGCAGTATTTTACCTCTAACAAATGCCCCCAAACCTGCCTAAGAATCAACTATTCTATTTGATGTGAAACCAAAAAAACCCAAAACAAATGAATAAACATAATTAAATAGAAACAGTCATAGATACAGAGAACAAATAGGTGGTTGCCAGAGGGGAGGGGGCTTTGGGGAGGAGATGAATAGGTGAGGGAGATTACGAGGTGCAAATTTTCAGTTACAAAATAAATGAGTCACAGGTATGAAATGTACGGTGTGGGGAATATAGTCAATAATTATGTAATATCTTTGTAGGGTGACAGATGACTACTAGACTTATGGCGATTATTTTGAAATGTATAGAAATATTGAATCGTTATGTTGTGTACCAAGAACTATCAGAGTGTGGAGGTCAATTATACTTCAAAAATAAACAAACTCATAGAAGAAAGAGATCAGATTTGTGGCTACCAGAGGCGGGGGGTGGAGGGATGGGGACTTGGATGAAGACGGTCAAAAGGTAGAAACTTCCAGTTATAAGATAAGTAAGTACTAGGAATGTAATGTACAACATGATAAAGATACTGAACACTGCTGTACATTATATATGAAAGTTGTTAAGATAGTAAATCCTAGAGTCCTCATCACAAGGAAAGAAACTTTTTTCTATTTTTTTAATGTTGCATCTATATGAGAGGATGGATATTCACTAAACTTATTATGGTCATCATTTCGTAATGTATGTAAGTCAAATCATTATGCTGTACGCCTTAAACGTATCCAGTGCTGCATGTCGATTATATCTCAATACAATTGGAAGGAAGAAAAAAAGAATCAACTCTTCTATTTGTCAATCTCAAGAGATTGCCTTGACAGCCCTCAGAGCATCCTGGATGCCTTTTATAACTCCCTATCCATCTGACGTGTATCCAAACCTTTTGGGAAACGATTTGTATTTTCACTTCCACATACGCTAGTTACAGTGTTTAGTACAGCACTTAATCTTACTTGTCCTTACTTTCCATTACCATCTTACCACCACTGCTACCAAGCTTTAAGTCAGGGGAAGAATTCTGCAATGCCTTGGAAGGAATAATTTTAGTTCTGCTCTGGTTTTGTCACTAATTAGCTACATGTCTAATCTCTGTCATCTGCAAAACGGGGATGCCAACATTTCCCTCACAGTTATGCAAGGTCGAATGAGATCATATATGTGGACGTCCTTTAAAATCACTGCATTCTGAAATCTGGTGAACAGAAAAGCCTCTCTTCCCCTCGGTATATTTACCAATCTTGGGCAGCTTTCAAAAACCACACTTCAGAAGAAAGGGTGTCTTTTAAGGTGCATTTGATTACTTCCTACATTCACCACACGATCACTGAGATGATTTCTGTTCTCCAAAAATCTACAAGGCATGGACAACAAAGTGACTTACATTTGACCAGCACCCGGTTTCCAGTAAGAATGTGAACTCCATTGCTTTAAAAGTCAGTGTCCCCTTGACTTTGCCTTCCGGCAAGAACTACTTCCTTTGCAGGGGCCTGCTCAGGGAAAACTTATTTTGATGTTTTCAAGACAGAGCAAGATTTAACTTGAAACTCTGAGTTTCTTTCAAAGTCACTTACCACAGACAAGCACCTTTTTTATGGTTGGTGATAAGTAGTAAGCATTTACATCCGGCCCTCGGTATCTGCGGGTTCTACGTTGGACCAGCGACAGGTTGGTTGAATCCATGGATGCGGAACCAGTGGATACCAGGAGGGGGAGGGGCAACTGTACTATGTCATTTTATATAAGGGACTTGAATACCTGCAGATTTTGGTATTTGTGGGGAAGGAGGGAGGGAAGGGGACTTCCCTCCTCCACTGCCACCCCCATACTGAGGGACTACTGTATTTGCGGTTTCTTCTTTTTAACTTTGTGCTTTCCCCTACTTCGCACACTATTAAAACTGAGTTTGTCTGTTACTTGGCTCAGGCTTAAATTATGAAGTGGGAGTGGGGTGGGCATTAGGACAGTACCTAATAGATATTTAGTGCCTACTTTGTGCTCAATTTACCCACATCACCTTGTTTCTATAGACAGCTCACAGCAATCGGAAAAAGTTCAGTGTTCTATATTTGAGATGAAGACTCTGAGGCAATTTGTCCAAGATCATAGAATCAGAACTGGACCCAACCTCCCTGATCAGAGACCCTCAACATTTTGTTTTTGATTTTAGGTTTTGGTTTTGTCTGGGTATAAGGGGGAAAAGGAGGTGAATAAAAAAGTATTTGAGCAAGCATTTGGCATTATGTTTTTAATTCTCTTAAAACGGAGGTCAGCTTCTACTTTCTATATGTGAAAACGAGTTTGTCAGTGGATCATTTTTCTTTACATTTTCCTAGATTCTTAAGGCATTACAGAACAAGTCTCTAGCTAAAGGCATTCCGTAAAGCAGACAGCCTTAGGGAAGGAGTGGGGCATAAATTACATGAATGAGTTAGTACAAAGCTGCTAATAAAACCTACCACACAGGTAAAGGCAGAGGGTATAATTTTCTGACAAAGCTATTTAGTACCAACTACCAAGAACTAAAAATATAAAAAAGTAAATATTTTTAAATTAAATTGCAAAAAGAGAGATTTACCTAAAGAGGAAAACAAAAGTATTTCCAAGCCTGGGATTTATTAGTATAAATAATCACAAAGAAAGGATTTCTTTTTGATTTTAGAGTATGTTTTCCTTGGACAGTGAAAACAAAGAATTGCTTTGTGCACTTGTCAAACTTCACTTGTGATTACAGTTCATAAGATACAATTCTTATAATGTATTCAATCTTTTTCATTTCACAACTTTTTTGCTTATTTTTAATGTGTGATTATTGTATTGTTTTACTACTTTCATAGCAAAGTGTTTTTTTTTCTTTTGTTACTTTCCTAGTCTCTAAAGAGTAAAGGGAATTCCTCTTTGAGAAGTCTTTACATGAGAGAGGAAAAAAATTAGCTCTGAAATTAATTAGATTTCTCAGACTCACAGATACAGACAACTTTATATTCCTGGTTTCTTACAAAAACCATTAATAGTTTAAATGATGTAAGAACATAAAATAAAATGAAACTTCCAGGATTTTCGGTTAACAAAAAAAGTACAGAAAATACAATATATTTGGAGAGGAAGGTGGAAGAGAATGTCTATGGAAAGTTAGGCTGGCACTCGATTAAAGCGGAAATTATTTCTAAAATATCATCAAGCAGAATTTCTTTGGGGAAATCTGCATTAACAGAAAGCAGAGCACCGTTTATATTCTATGTATCATTAATTGCCTCTTCTGTGAAACAAAATGGCATTTTCCTGGGGCAGGAAAATCCCATTATAAAATGCTGCAGGAATAAAGGATGCTTCTTCAGTCTTAGCTCTCGATTGCGTGGCCCGGGGGCGGGGGACTGGCGTCCCGGGAAAAGCGCAGCGTGGGCTTCCTGGGCGAAGCCTGGGTGACCCGCGCGCACGGTGCGGCTGAGCCCCGCACGGGCACATCAAGCGCTATTCGGCTCTTGGCCTTGGAGTCAAAGTGCCTCGCTGGCTAACGTGTCCGCAGACGTCAGGAAGCAGAGTTGGGAACCAGGAGATATGGTGGCCGCCCTGACGGGGCTGCTGGCGGCCCGGCACCTCGCTGGGCCGCCGGGATCCCAGAGCACCTGCTCTTCCGCTGCCTCCGGGCGGGGTCGCGGCGGGGAGGGGGCCGGGGCCCGAAGCGTCGATCGCGGGCGCCCTGGGCTCAGGCGCCCTCCCAGCCCGGCTCCGGACCGGCGCGCCGCCAGGGCTGGGGAGGGGCGGCGGGAAGGGCGGGGACCGGCGCGGGGCAGGGCCAGGCCGGGCTGCTCCGGGGCCGGCGCTCTCCGAGAAGCCCAGCACTCGCCCCGAAGTTGTGCGGAGCGCGTGCCATGAGGACCCTGTGGATGGCGCTGTGCGCGCTGGCGCGGCTGTGGCCCGGGGCCCTGGCCGGTTGCGCCGACGCGGGGCGCTGCTGCCCCGGCCGGGACCCCGCCTGCTTCGCGCACGGCTGGAGGCAGGACAGGGTCTACGGGACGTGCTTCTGCGACCAAGCCTGCCGCCTCACCGGGGACTGCTGCTTCGACTACTCCAGGGCGTGCCCAGGTGGGTGGCGGGCCCGAGGGTGGGCAACGGGCCGTTCGCCCGCAGCGGAGGGGCACAGGGTCCCGCACCAGGGACCGCAGCCCGGCAGCAAGGTGTCCCGGTGCCGTCTATCCCGGCCCACCCTAGACGCCTCCATCCAGGGTCCTCCAGCACCCCCTTCTCTAGGTGCACCCCAGACTCTCCATCCTAGGGTCCCCAGCCCCCTCCATCTAGGGATCTCCCAGTCCTCTCCATCTAGACCTACGGCTCCAATGCCCCTCTTGCCACCAGAGACTGGGTGGAAGGGGCTGGAGCCCTGCTGTCTGGAAGGGCGCTGGCCACCTTGGCCGAATGAACCCCTCCGCTTGGGAGCTGCGACTTGGTAGGGCCACCTCCCACCTGGAGAGATGGTGCTGACAGGTTCCAGAGGCACACGCCCCTGTGCCGGGTTCCGCCGAGTGCATTCTGTTAACCCTGGAGAGGGGTGATGAGGTGGGGAACGTGTAATTATCCCACTTGGCGCCAAGGCCTTGTCCTGGGAGGGTGCTTTCTTCTGGAGAACAAGTTCCTGGAGGACCACAGTTGTCCTCACCTGCACTCGAGCGTGTAGCGCAGCCCCTTCCTCCTAGGAGGTGTTCCATATATTGGTTGAATTCAATTTTATCCATATAGCATGATAAAGATTTTTATCCCAAAGTTCCTAGTATGTTTTAATCTTGCCGGTTTTCCTTTAGGGTCAATCTTTTTCATCTTTAAATCTCCCACAATATCACAGCCCCTGGTATAGGCTCAACAAATGCTGATTTAATTAAATTAAAAGGTAAAGGAAGACATGGTGAGTATAGTCCTGAAAAACAAGGCGTACCTGAGAAAAGCCAGCTCTGGAAATAAAAGCAGCCCTGCTCCCTGATAATCACATCACCCCAAAAGCCACACATACATTAGGGTTTGACCTCAAGGAGCCCAGCGTTGTGGGGTCCTCAGCATCTTCCTGGTAACCTGCAGGGCTGTGTCATTCCCCGGGAAACCAGAGGCCTGGGGGAGACTAGCACCCCTTCCGCCTCTTTTCTGCCGGGAGAGGCCACCAGCCCACCGCAGGACAGTCACCCAGGCCTGCTGCTGAAAGAACACAGTTGAAAAACATTAAGATTTTTAAAATCTTGATTGAAAGCTAATGATTTACCTGAGAATACTGATCTTTTTGATAAGCTTCTTTCCCTCTTCTGCTCCAAGGCCAGGGTACTTTACTACTAAAGTAAGGTGAAGAGTCAGTTACTTAGGGAATGTAGTACCCTTGGGCCAGGCGTCCCCTGTTCCCTCCCCGCAGAATCCTCCCTAAACTCCTGTTTGCCTCAGTTACCTGAGTCACTCAAACCTTTCCACCTTGGCAGCCTCTCTCACTAATCTTTTCTCTAAAGGGACCTGCCTACATTTTAAAGGTAAATACAGAATTTCCTGCAGTTCAGATAATGGACCCCGGTCTGTGGTAAGCACAGCAATACAAAAACAATGAAGACACAATCTCTGCCCCCTGGAAGTTCAGAGTCGAGTAGCGAAACACACACAAAACCATTTGCAATATGCTCATTGCCAAAATAATGGATCCGGGAAGCCAGAGAGGAAAAACTCAGAAGACCAGAGGAATTCAAGGAAGACTTCCCAGAGGAAGTAATGGGCAAGCCTGGTCCCAGAGAATGAGGGAGAAGCCTCTAGAAGGGGAAGGGGAGTTCTAAGAAGAAAGCATCTCATGGCTGTTCAGTGTTCCCTGTGGGCGTCAGCGTTTTGTGACAGCGCTAGGCTAGGCCCTGAGGCTCACCTGGGGAACAAGACAGACAGTGAACACAGCTAGATAAGCGAGTGTCAGGAGGAAAACCGGCTTTTTCGTGTGCCCTAACAGCGCTATGAGGAGTTGCAGAATCCTCCAAGTCTCTATTTGGTCAAAAATAAAACCCTCATTTTCAGTCCAGAGATATTAAAACAAAGAACCTATCATTTCGGACTGAGGATTTTTTGGGGAAGTAATGGCAGAAGAGAGAAGCCCTTACCATCTCCGGGGGAACTCAGAAAGAAATCCCAGGACCTTTGTGGCTAGGAGGAGGCTGTGAGCTGCGGACAAAGAAGCCCAAGCCAGAAAAGGAAATGGTGCCTGCTAGGATTTTTAAAGGAGCATTTTCAGGAGCCTGAAACGCCCTTCCCCAGGGAGTTAACAGAGGCTCTCGCAGGCCTAGGCAGAAACAGACTCGGGATGGAAAAGGCTCCTCGTTGGTAGATTCTCTGTGCCTGGAGTTTTGCGGGAAGGCAGTAAGAAAATAGAGACAATTGGAAGGTGGCCCACTTGGCGAGCCCAAGCCTGCTCTGGCCTCAGAGCTGAGGGCGAGAGTGCAGGGCAGGACGGAGCCGACATGCTCGGTCTCCTTAGCCCTGGACCAGTGTCACAACTGTGCTGACTTGGGGATCTGGAGACAGGGGAGGTGGGCCCGCATTATTAGCGTTTTCCAGCCGCAGGAGCTGGGGCTTTCAGAGGGCTCTCCTGTCACAGCGTTACCACAGGTGGGCAGCAGAGTGAGATCGGAACCCACGCCGCCTGCTTTCAAGTTGCCGTCCGCCCCATCTGTTTGTGGCAACTCACAGCTGTAATTGATCATACCCGATAAGGTGCAGCGGCGCAGAGCCTCCAGTTACTCTATGTACATAGGGCCATTCGGCCTCTTAGAATCCACTTCCTTCTCACCTAATGTTAGGTTAACCATTGATGCTGCCCCAAGCAGTTTTGACCGAAATGACATTAAACGTGAATGAAAAATGTAACTGTGTCAGTGGAACTTACTTCTAGCCCTTCTGATTTTTTCATCTTGAGAAACACATTATTTTTTGGTGTGGCTAAGAGATGACCGTACTGGAACTTTTTTTTTTTCCTAAATAGAAAGTTGTTGTTGTTGTTGTTGTTTTTAATTTATTTATTTTTGGCTGCGTTGGGTCTTCGTTGTGGTGCGCGGGCTTCTCATCACCGGCAGCTTCCCTTGTTGTGGAGCACGGGCTTTAGGCACGCGGGCTTCAGTAGTTGTGGCATAAGGGCTCAGTAGTTGTGGCTCGCGGGCTCTAGAGCGCAGGCTCAGTAGTTGTGATGCACGGGCTTAGTTGCTCTGCGGCACGTGGAATCTTCCCGGACCAGGGCTTGAACCTGTGTCCCCTGCATTGGCAGGTGGATTCTTAACAACCGCGCCGCCAGGGAAGTCTGAAAGTTATTTTTTTACTCAGTAAAAACTAAAAATAAGTTGAATCTGAAGAATTACTAAAGTGCCCAAAAAAGTCAGTTCTGAAATTAATCATCTCAGAAAAATCTAATTATGTTGATGGTATGGGTTTCAACACCAATAACGTATCTTCATAACCACCCCCCCACCCCACAGAGGATAAAGGATAGAGAATTCTCCACTGGCTGAGCCTGATCAGTGTTGGGGAGAGACCGAGGAGGGGACAGATCTGAGTTACCCTGCCCTGAAAGAACTTCCTGGAAGGCTTGCTTATCAGCCTCATAACACGCAGTCTCTAACTCATCAGCTGGGGTCGTGGAGTCTGCATTCTAAGACCGTAGAAGCAGTAGGTTGCATTGGATCTTGGATGAGCAACTTAAGGACAGAGTAATCATTAACCCAAGTGGAGCAGGACAAAACTAGAGTCGCCTCTATGGCCCAGTGTCTTCTCCTAGATTTATGGGGAATCCAAGAAACCAACTGGCCAAAATCTGCTGACATCTTATCTGGAGGGAGAAGGGGTGCCATGCTGGAAAATATGCACTCCCAAACTCACCCCCCAAAAAAGGATGGCACAGTCTACGATGACTTAGAAAGCCAAGGCTTTACTGGAGCCATAGTGGCCCGAGAGACAGTGTGTGGCTTCCCCTGCCTTTGTCTCTGCAGAAATAATGAGCAGAGCCTGGTGCCAGGAATTGGACACGATTTGATTGCAGCCCTGGGTGTGCAGTCCAGGAGGGTAAGGTCGTCCGCACTTACCCAGCATTTACTCTGCACCTTCCCTCCTGTCCAGGTACCTCCCAGCTCTCAATTTCCTTAGGTCTCACAACCCACCCAAGTATTCTTCATTTTGGTCTCACTTTATGGACGAGGCAACCAGAGCACAGAAAGGTCAAATAGTGTGTCCAAAGTCACACAGCTATTAAGTGATAAAGTGAGATTTGAACCCAGGAGCTCTGGGTCCAGAGCCCACACGTTTAAACATTACGTTTTCACTGCCTCGGAGAAACTAGCCTTTATGAGAAGCTGTGGACTTTGCAGGGTAAGCTCCACATAAATACTGGTAAAGTGAGTGAGTCTTCTTTCTCCATCAACTGTATGCCCCTCAAGGGTGAAAAAATGTGTCCCACTCCTCTTTGCAATCCCCTAAGAGCTATCGCAGTGTTGTTTACAAACATTTGTCCAAAATAATATGACCACTGGTTTCCACCTGGAGGATGTTACCTGTGACTTCAGAGGGCAGTGCCATCTGAGGCATAGCCACATGTCCTTTTTAAAAATAACATTTTCTGGGAATTCCCTGGCGGTCCAGTGGTTAGGACTCTGCGCTTTCACTGCGGAGGGCGTGGGTTCAATCCCTGGTTGGAGAACTAAGATCCCGCAAGCCACCTGGCGCGGCCAAAAAAAAAAAATTTCCTTCCTGATCACAAAATATATGTTTGTTGCAGAAAGTGTAGAAATACACAGAAGAAGAAAAGAATTTACCTGGAAACTTACTACCCAGAAAAAGCATCATTATCTTTTTGATTCTGATTCCCTTTTTTCCCCCAGGCTTGCATAGGGTCTAAAATTATGTTTTTCTAAGGTGACAGTTCATGTCACTGTCTTGTTACCATTTCATAAACTTGTCCAGTTAATGTCTCAAAAGAAAAAAAAAAAAAAACCTACCAGGGGCCAGATAATGTAGTTTCTGCAAGAGGAAACAAATACTTGATCATTTTATTGGTGCTTTTTGAGGGGGTCCATAGGCACTTGGGCAATGTTTATGCTCTCATTCGTCTTTCAGAGAAGTTGTGACAGGGTTCCTGGGAAAGGGGTACACATACATAAGGAGAGGGGAAAAAGGCAGATGACATACAGTTCAAATTGTGCCACCCTGAGATGTGTGTGTGTGTGTGTGTGTGTGTGTGTATAAAGGGATGGTTTTATTTTTCCTCCGTAGATTGTTGAGAAACAGAAGTTACACATCAGTGGTACTGCTGCGGGTAAAGTGTGAAAAGAATATTTCCTTAGGAATGATAAGGACTAGACCTGATTAGAACTTAACTATGTGAGGGAGAAAGCGCTTGATCGTGGGTGGCCTTCAACTTTTAGGTGGCAAGGAGCCAGGCAGGCAGGGCCAGATTACAAAGAGGAAGGCTTGAGTGTCTGTGATTAACCAAGGTGAGGCTACATGAAGATAAGCAAGGCCTTACATTAAGAAGAAATAATCCAGACTCTACTTAGGAAATGAAGGAGCCTGGCTTTCAGCTCAGTTTGCTGCCGTGTGTGTGTGTGTGTGTGTGTGTGTGTGTGTGTGTGTGTGTGTGTGTGTGTATTTGACATCATCAAGAAAGGCATTAGAAAACAAAAGTTTTTTTAAATTACCCTTTGGTACCTACATACTGAGAATAGTGTGTTTAGTCCTGGTTGCCGCCACTCATCGGGCTGTGAATGGGAATGGGGAAAGTCCAGTGGTAATTCTGAGAGGGGAAACGTCTATAGAAAGATGTGTCCAGAGGCTGCAGAGAAGGGGGCCTACTGAAACAGTAAATCCGCCAGTGGAACAGATAAGATAAAAGGGGGTCTAGTGAAACAGTAAGTCCACCAGTGGAACAGATAAGATAAACACAGATTTTTTTCCACCATATTCTGAAATTCTCAAGCGAGGGAAATTGGACTCAAATAAAAGGAAATACCACTTCACGCCACAGATGTTAATATTAAAAGAGCTTGTCACTTTCAAGATGTGGTACTGGCAGGAGATATAAATGGATTAAGAAGGCCTTGACAGACTGTGGCTGCCAGGAGAAGCTGGGCTCTACCTGACCTTAAGGCATGGAAAGCAATGTTCCTTCCAGTGGACACCCTTTGGGGCTGCCATCGCCGGGAGAGCCCAGACAGCTCTCGCCCAGTTTAGGAATGTCTTCTGTGTTTGTCTCTGGGAGTTTCTGACTTTGCCCCTGTCCTTCTACCGGCTTTCCTTCCCACCCTAGAGCCTCTGTCAGTGCTTTGGCTCCTTACTTCCAGAGTCTGTTTGGATGTAGAATTTCATTTAGAAAGGAGGAGGAACGCACCCAATGCCATTTCATTCATTCATTCACTCACTGATTCGACAAATATTTACTGAGCACCTGCCGAGTGCCAAGTGCTAGGCACGAAATAAAAAACTCGGCAATAAACAAAATAAAGAAATATGTAATTTGAATTATGGAGATGTTAGAAGGCAAGGAGCACAGAGCTCTGAGAGGAAATAATTTTGTGGGGTGTGTGTGTGTGTTTGTCTAGTTAGATAAGCTGGCCAGGAAAGGACTCCCTGAAAATAAAATAATTCAGCTGGACCTCAAGGATGAGCCGAACCCAGCCATGCCCAGTGTGGGAGGAACATTCCAGCAGAGGGAAAACACAGACAAAGGTCCCAGAGTGTGAAAGAGCCTGGGTGGGTGTGGCAGAGGGGTGAAGAGGCCAGAGTGGGTGGAGCCTGGGGCAGAGGGGGCACTGGGGTGCCTCCGGATGGGAGCAACGGGCAGGCACAGGCAGGTCACCCAGGACTTTGTGGGCCATGCAGGGAGGTTGGATTTTAAGCCATGGAAGGAGGTTAAAAAGTCATTAAAAAAAAAAAAAAAGATTAGTGGTACATCTTTTAAGGTAATTGTACTTCGATATGACTGGATATCCTTGTTAGGACATGGAAAGATGTACCCTACTCTTGTGTGCAGATTCGTTATTGAACTGCATAACTTACTTTTCTACTCTTGGCTGTTCTCCTTGTGGCCGTAGTGGGGACGTCTGATAAACAGAAGCTCCAGAGGAAGGGGTACTAGCTGGTACATCATGAAGGGCTTGATGATTCCTTGCGCTCCGGATCTATCCACTGTCTCACTGCCCTGTGAGCCCAGCGCCAGAGGTGCCCACTGGACCCAAAGTAGAAGCTTAGGAGTCTACTTCCTACCTCTGTTCTCTTCTGTGTCTTCTTCTCTGTCTCTGTTCCCCCATTCCCTTATTATATTTCCTGGGATCACCTCCCCAAATAAATTGCTTGCATTTAGATCCATGTCTCAGGGTCGGCTTCTGGGGAAACTCAACCTGAACGTCATGTTGAGTTGAAACAAAGGAGAAAAAAAGAGCTTGCCACTCTTCCAGGCACCCATTAAATCTGGGCTTCTTTCCCCTAAAAGGGGTGGGATGATGTCATCAAATCCCAAGTATTAAGACACAGGGAAGCTGGGGCAAACTTGGAGTCAGGAGGTCATTCTCCTCACTAGGTAACAGTCTGCCAGCCCCCAGTGACAGCCAGGGAAATAAGAAGGATGAGAAAGTCAGATTTGAAGAAAGAATATTTTCATATGCTAAGTATAGATGTGAGTTAGGTAAGCTTTAGTGGGAAGGGAACAAGAACACTAACGAAAGAGTTCAAAAGGAAATCTGTGTCATGCAGTTGAGATATATGACTTGTGGTAATAAATCTGTCAGAAGTTTCTGTACTTCTCCCAAGCTCCGTGACCAAACATCACCTGTGACAAATCACAATCCAAATAATCAAAAGTTCACAAGTTAATTAATAATAGAATTTTTTGTGCAGAATAGGAATAAATACTTCAGACTCATCTTCCAACTCAAAATATTTTGTGGAACCCCTCTCCACTGGTGAAACTCTATGTGAACTTTTTTCACTTTCTCTGACAATAAAGTCCCCGAGATGTTATTGTTCAGGGCCCCAGAACTTTCTGATTCTCTTTATGAGGCTGTTAAAGTCATGAATTGGAAAGACAGGGCATAGTATTTTGCCAAGGACAAACCTTAACCCATAGGAACAACAGTTGATTCAATGATTCTGCGATTTGAGGACTTTGCCTATTGGTCAAACCAAATAAAATAAACATTTATGAGACATGAGACACAAATATTGAAGAAATACTGAGAGACTAAATTCATCCCCCCATGTCAACTTTTACCATATGGATAAGGTGTAACCCAAGGCCATATTACTAAGTTCTGAGTTAAAGCCATGGCAAAGTTGTATTTTTTTAAAGTGCTCCCAGGACTTCCCTGGTAGTCCAGGGGTTAAGAATCAGCCCTACAATGCAGGGGGTGCCACTAAACCCACGCGCTGCAACTAAGACCTGATGCAGCCATAAATAAATAAATAAATATTTAAATAAAAAAATAAAGTGCTCCCTACTTAGGCTATAACTATTTTTTTTTTTTTTGGTTGTGCCACACGGCATGTAGAATCTTAGTTCCCCAACCAGGTATCAAACCCGTGCTCCCTGCGGTGGAAGCGTGGAGTCCTAACCATTGGACCACCAGGGAAATCCCACAAAGTTGTATTTTATAGTGATGTCTAAATGTTTAATCTTTGAATTAAGTGTATTATTAAGTGTAGTTCAAGTCCAACATATCGGGGCAGGACTAGCTAGACTCAGGGATGAAGAGATTTGGGGGAGAAAGAGTTATTAAAGGAATTAAGGACAGAAGGTGTCCTTCTCAACCAGCTCCTAATCTGGCAGCCTCTTGAAATGCCTTCTGGTTCTATGGGCCAATTAAATTAGGGGACTGTGAAAATAAAATGGGAAGGTCAAAAAGAGATGAAGAGCAGGAAGTGACCTGTTATTGATTTTCCAAAGGATGTGTGCATGGCAGATACTGGGAACCAACTCTCATGTGGCTCATTCTTCCTTCGTTAGGTAGCTGACATGTGATGCCTATGAGTTTTTAGATGATTAATAAAAGCATATTTTAAAGCAGTTTGAAATTTTTGGATTACTTACCGAGCTTTATGTTGTATGTGACCTTTTTCATGTCAGGTGTAGTTATGTGCTACCAAATGATACAGCTTCCAAACGCCATGAACCCTAAACTAGAGTTTGCTGAGAGGCAAAATGAGCTTTTTCAGGTACAAACTGTTGGAAGTCCAATCAGATTTCAAAGAAGTTCAGGTGTTTTCGTGGTGAAGACTCTGGAAACTGGAAAGTATGAGGGTGATTGGGAAAAGTGGGTCACATTTTGTGGGAAAGAAAGAGTTTTGGCATCCGGTTCAGGGTACATCTTCTGTCTCCTTGTCCGTTTCTTATATCCAATTTCAAGTCCTCAAGTAATTCAATTTAAAAGCTCATTACAGTCCTTTTAAAAGACTCATTGGGATTTTAAATGAAAAAGTTAAATGTGCAACCACACTGATTTTACAGTCTTGGACAGAGCATTGAAAGCCAAATTCTCACCCTGACTCTGCCTCTTCATGCCTGACCATGGGTATTCTTACCCTCTGTGGGCCCTGGTTGCTGGTCTCTGAACTTCGCCTCTTACAGTGTAGGAGTCTCTGAGCCATGCAGGGTGAGACTAGAGCCCCCAGGAGAAACCTACTGGATAGGGGTCCTTGGTGCGGCCTAAGTCATGTTTCATGGAGGCACATTTCCTGATAAGAACTGACCTGGGTAAGTGATGGGATGATTGATTGGTGGGAGAAACACCTTTTCTTTTTTATAATTTTTTTTTTCCTTTATGTTTTCTACAATGAATGTGTATTACTGTTACCATAAAAATGTTCTGGCCAGAGGAGGATAAAGTTACAATCAAAGGAAAACAAGAGCAAAGACCTGATCTAAGCCCAGGGAGTAAGAGGAAGTACCCTGAAGGCATCAGTCTCTTTTACTCGGGTGTGTCCTGGCTCAGACCCATCTTCATGATCCTGGAACATCCGCCTGCCTCTGAGAGATACCCATTTATCAGTTCACCATCAGGGCGGGTGGCATCAGTGTCAACTTGGGGTGTTCCTCCTGACCCAGGGCCGGGTCCAGGCGCGGTGTACGCGGGCTGAACTTGACTGTGTGCGTTGGTGGGACCGGCCTGGCAGGCGCTGGGTTTGCTCAGGTGTGCGTCCCGTCGTGCTGTTTTTCAGCTCGCCCGTGCATCGTGGGGGAGTGGAGCCCCTGGAGCGGTTGTGCGGACCAGTGCAGGCCCACGGCCCGCGTGCGGAGGCGCGCGGTGCGGCAGGAGCCCCGGAACGGCGGCGAGCCCTGCCCGGCCCTGGAGGAGAGAGCCGGCTGCCTGGAGTACGCGACGCACCAGGGCCAGGACTGCGGGCACGCCTTCGGTACTGCGCTTTCCCCGATCGCTGCCCCTGGGGTCTCTGGTGACTTTCCATCCCTTCGTCCCGTCCCGTCCCGTAGAAGGCCACGTGCCAGGCCGGGAAAGTTCCATGAGCTGCAGGGAATGGGATGGGCCAGTCTGCCCAGAGGAGATAGGAAGCTCAGGAAATACTTGATCAAGGAATTATACGCCAGCTGTGTAAAGGTCTCCTCACACCTCCTCCCACCCCTTCCCAGTTATAACCCGGCCGTGGCCCCTTGCCGCTGTGCGGGCGCCCGGTGTAACGGACGTGCGCTGTGGTTTCTGAGCAAACTCAGTCAAGCTGACCACAAAGGACTTTAGGTAGGATGAGAATATTTCACTCAGGCTAGGATGTGTCCAGTAAGGATAACCCTGTTTCACCTTTCAAGGTCATTCCTGTTGAATCACGAATGCTTGCATACATGTGAAAATAGTAGAAAAAATAGAAATTCCGAAAGGATGATAAAATGACTAAAACACCTGCCTCTCCTCTCAAGCCGACTGGACTGGAGCTGATGTGATCAGATTTATGATTTGGGAAGATCGTTCTCGTTGTGGAGTGGCCCAGGAGACCAGGAGTCAGCTTGATCACGAGTCAGGAGCCACAGGCAACTCACACAGAAATAAACAAAAAGGCCGAAACAGGGGTGTTAATCGGGATTGAATCTGAGAGAGCAAAACACTGATTTCTCAGGGTAGCAAAGATCACATGTTTTTCATAGGAACCTGGAAAATTCCATGTCAGCGTGACCCTCACTAAGCCATTTTTTCCCTTTTTTCCTTCCACACACAAATATTTATTGAGAGTCTACTCGATGCCAGGCAGTGGGCTGAGTGCCAGTTACAACGGGGAAAAAAGTTGACATGCAGTCTGCTGTCAGGTAGATCACAGTCTAGTGGGAGGGGGAGATGATAAGCAGATAATCCTAGGAAACTAATCCCAGAAAATTACAGCTTCAGTTTGGTGCCACAGGTACTGAACAAGGGAGAGGTGTAGGGAGCTGTGAGTGTGTGTCGTAAGCAGGTTCCCCCTGGCCTTGGTGGAGGAGGGGCTCCCCAGAGGCCAGGAGGGGAGCGACTTCCCTGAGGATGTGGAGATGAGGCTGAGAAATGCAGAGCTAGCTAGGCAGAGAGACCAGTGTGGCGAACCAGACAGTCAGGTGTAGGGCGTTTGAGGGATTTGGGGACTGATTAGGAAAAGCGCATGACCACGAGAGTCAGTAGCACGCAACAACCTTACAGGGTTGCGTGAGAGGGGATGTCCAGAGGCTATGATGTGGCGACCCCCATCCAGAAGGGGAAGAGAGGAATCTGCCAGGAGCTTGTGTGTCTAGGTGATGTTAGCCAAGCAGCATGGTCTGGAGTCTCTGGGTGAGAGGGCTTCAGAGGGCAGGTGCCATGATGGCTTGGGGTCTTATAACCATAAGGCTTTACCTTATCAACGGCCGGCAGATGTTGGGTGTAATTTCACAGGGTATGCAAAACAGGCAGGACCTAAATGACTAAAAATCTGCTTGTTTGGCTATTTTAAAAACAAATTGGATGTATAAAATTTTGAGTTTGGTGCCAGTAGGTTTTGAGGCTAACAGGTCTCAGCCTGCTGTGAGGAAATAAACAAACTAGGGCCCATCTTTGGCTGATTTATATAACACGGGGGAGGCACAAGGCCCATTTGAGAAGCCGAAGGAAGGCCAGCGTGTGGGGAGCAGAGAGGGAGGCGTCTGGGCTGACACCCCCCTGGATGCAGGGCCTTGGGGTCCCTGTTTAGGATTCTGGTCTTTCTCTTAAGAGCCGTGGAAAACCACTGGGGTGTTTTCTGCAGGTGCCAATGTGATCAGATCTGTGATTTGAAAAGATCTCTTGGGGAGTGGAGTGGGTAGTGGCAGGGCCAGTGCAGAGGCCCTTCATGGATACGGCAGTCGAGTTAAGCTCGCAGGGAAATAATTTAGGGCTCACAGCAACGGTCACAGAATGAGCTCTCATTCAGCTCAGGCATTCTGCAGAAACACTACAGAAAGGCTGAAGGAGGAAGTCGCTGTGGGACATTATTGATTTTTTGGATGGCTGTCACAGCCTATAGCAGATCTATCAGAAAAAGCAACTGCACCGTTCAGTTATAGGGATTGGCTGCTAGACCGTATTCCTGCAGCACCTCTGAATCTTCACTGTGGCACCAGGATGCTCAGACCCCTTCCCCTTCCCAGCCCTGGATCTCTTCAGAGCGGGATGATGCAGGTCACAGGAAAGGGAACAGGAAGATGCGTATCTTCCATTTATTTGTATTTTCTTCAATTTCTTTCATCAGTGTCTTATAGTTTTCAAAGTAGTGGCCTTTCACCTCCTGGTTAAATTTATTCCTAGGTATTTTATTCTTTTCCATGCAAGTGTAAATGGGATTGTTCTGTTAATTTCTCTTTCTCATAGTTTGTTCCTATGAGAAACCAAATTCTTTTATTAGTTCTAACAGTTTTTTGGTGGAGGCTTTAGGGTTCTCTCTATATAGTATCATGTCATTTGCAAATAGTAGCAGTTTTATTTCTTCCTTTTCAATTTGGATGCCTTTTATTTCTTTTTTCTTGCCTAATTGCTGTGGGTAGGACTTCCAATACTATGTTGAATAAAAGTGGCAAGAGTGCCCATCCTTGTCTTACTCCTCTCTTAGAAGAAAAGTTTTCAGCTTTTCACCACTGAGGATGTTAGCTGTGGGTTTGTCATATAAGGCCTTTATTATGTTGAGGTACATTCCTGCTATTCCCATTTTGTTGACATCAACAACATAAATGTATGTTGAATTTTGTCAAATGCTTTTTCTGCAACTTTTGAGATGATCATATGATTTTTATCCTTCATTCTGTAAATGTATCACGTTGATTGATTTGCAAATCAATGTAACCATCCTTGCATCCCTGGAATAAATCCCACTTGATTGTGGTGTATGATCCTTTTAATGTATAGTTGGATTCAGTTTGTTAATATTTTGTTGAGGATTTTTGCATCTATGTTCATCAAGGGTATTGGCCTGTAATTTTCTTTTTTTTGTAGTGTCCTTGTCTGGTTTTGGTATCAGGGTAACGCAGGCTTCATAAAATTTGTTTGGAAGGTTTTCCTCCTCTTCAACTTTTTGGAAAAGTTTGAGAAGGTTCTTAAATGTTTTTGAATGTTTTGTAGAATTGTCCAGCGAAGCTGTCTGGTCCTGGGCTTTTGTTTTTTGGGAGATTCTTTTATGACTGTTTCAATTTCCCTACCAGTAATCAGTCTATTCAGATTCTCTATTTCTTCGTGATTCAGTCTTGCACGTTTCTAGGAATTTATTCATTTCTTCTAGGTTGTCCAATTTGTTGGTGTATAATTATTCGTAACAGTCTCTTACGATCCTTCGTATTTCTGTGGTATCAGGTGTAACTTCTCCTTTTTCATTTCTTATTTTATTTACCTGAGTCCTCTTTTTTCCCTTGGTGAGTCTGGCTAAAGATTTGTCAATTTTGTTTATCTTTTCAAAGAACCTGCTCTCAGTTTCATTGATATGTTCTACAGTTTTTAGTCTCTATTTCACTTACTTTCACTCTGATCTTTATTATTTCAGGAAGAACTGAAATAATATTTTTAATCCTCATGGAACCAGGACCTGATAAACTGTGAAATTCTCAGCCTACCAGAATGGTGAAGGACACTAAAATGAAGAGATTCACTCACAGGAAAACACGTTCTAGAGGAACACACGCTGGGTGTGGTTGTATTACCGTTTGTCAATACCTCAGAAAGCTGGAGGTAACAAATTATCACAAACTTAGTGACTTAAACAACACAAACGTATTATCTTAGAGTTTTATAGTCAGAAGTCAGACAGGTCTCACTGGGCTCAAATCAAGGTGTAGGTGAGGCTGAATTCCTTTCTGATGGCTCTGGGAGAGAATCAGTTTCTTTGCATTTTCCATCATCCAGAAGCTTCCTTTTCCCATGGCCCCCTTCCTCCATCTTCACAGCCAGACACATTGCATCTTTCTGTGCCTTTCTTCCACGATAACATCTTCTTCTAACTCTTTGAAGGACCCTTGTGCTTACATTCAGCCCATCTGGATAATCCAGGATAATCTCCCTATTTTAAGGTCAACTGAGTAACAACTTGAATTCCTCTTTGCCTTGTAACATAACATATTCACAGCTTCTGGGGATTAGGACATGGACATCTTGGGGAGGGGCCATTATTCTGCCTGTCATGGAGGTAGGACAGTGTCATCATTCTTGGTTTACACATGAAGACATTGGAGCTCAGTGAGATGACAGCATTTGTAAAGGGACCAGAATTTAAACCTGGATCTCATGGCTCTAAATCCTGTGGGTTTTCCCCCACTTGATAGTGTTTTGCTGTTAAGTGTTATCATTAGTTATTATTATTATTATATTGCAAATTAATATTGACATTGTAAATCATTAATATTCATATATTAGTAGTAGTATTATATTTTAAACTCGCAGTTACAGAATCTGGTAACTAAGTAGAAATATAAAGGCTGTGCAAGGCCAGTGAATGAAACATGATCACTGAGACACTCTTATTAATGATCAAGTAGCCATTGCATTCTTTCTGTTTCATTTAACGCGTATCATGAGTCTATTTCTATCATAAAAACAAATGCAAAAACCCGTATTATATATTTGTTGCCCATACTGACAATTGTTTATATGCGTTTTCCTCTTGCGAGATTGCTGTGCATTATCATGAACCGTATACTTCCAGGCTGGTGTTATTTGTCAAATTTTCATTCTGTCGTCTTCTACACCATATCTACAGACTAGTGGTTCTAAGCCTGCTTTTGTGACACCCCATTGTGTCAGAGGGCTTTATGAAATTCTCAAAGCAAATTTAATTTACTTTCATGTTCAAAGTAAGTATGTGCAGTGCCACGCTTTCAGAAGTGGAAGTTGTTGTAAAAGCGAACAGTGGTAGGTTGATGGGATGCCAGAAAAGCTGGCAAATAGTCTGTTAACAAAGAATCTATTACATTGAATATTGTTGCCAGGAAGGGGAAAGGAGGGGGACCTGGCATTTATTGAGAGCCTTTGTCCTGGGGCACCGGTTACGTGCTTCCACACAGAGGCAAAAGCGGGGCTGGAGGCAAAAATCATTTCTAAATTACTTACTGCTCTTAAGTAATGAAAAATTGAATTTGTGGGGCATGTTGAAAAGTGGTGCTGGTTCAGAGCTCGCCAGGAGATCTGGCTTGTTTACTTTAGACTCTTGCCAGAGGGAAGGACGCCCCCCTCAATAGAATGTGCCACCAAACCAAGCCCGGGCTGGAGGAGGCAGGACACGGAGGAGACAAGGTCCAGGGTTACTGGCTTGCTTCTATGATGGGTCATAACCACAGAGGCTTGACACTGGGCATGGATAGTAAGTCTTAAAGAAGCTAGTGTCTGTACTGGGGCTCCGGCTTGGTCATTTACTATTTATTTTCCCTTCACTTAACCTCAATGAGCCTCAGTCTTCTGATGAGAAAACCTGCTCAGAACACCTCTTGACAAAGCTTTGGTGAAGATCGGTAACATACGACGTGAAAGCACTTTGTAAATGAGCAGGCTACACACGTACAAGGTGCCATGCTGCTCCAGGCGTTAATCTGCGCCCACCATGAGCCCTCCCCCACCTCCTGGACCACACTTCCCGCCCCTCCCCCATGCCCGAGGGAAATCCGGGGGTCAGGGCTACCATCTCCCTCTCTCCTCTCTCAAATCTCACTTCGCATTAAGGGCAGTGATCAGACACAGAAAGGGAAAACACAGCCGAATTTAAGCACTTCATCGGTAATATGCTGCCATATTGAAACTTAAAAGAGTGAAACTTTGTCATCTGCATTGCAATAGAGGCAGCCTGCCACATTTAGACATGAGCCTTGAACACGTTTCTTAATCTCTCTGGGCCACAGTTTCCTCATCTGTGAAATGGGGAAATAATAGGGTCTATCTCAGAGCAGGGTTATGAGAATTCAATGAGTTAACACATGAAAGACACTTAGCATCATGCCTGGAAACTTAGAGGTGCATCACTGTTTTAGCTTTTATTTTTAATATCTTAGAACTTCTTCTTCAGATTTTGTATCAGAAGCTATAGTCATACACTTGCCCTCTACTTCCTAACCAAGTTTCCAACCCACCCCCCGAGCTACACATTCAGTGCATTGCCTTTGAACTTTTGTAATAATACCTGCAGTACAAATTAGGAGCTCAGACAAATGTTTTGCACTAAAGAAACACATCCTGAAAATATAATATAATGATATAATGATATATAATGATATAATGCTACGTGGATGTAGCAGTAAACGCATTCTTCACTTAGTGAATAAGCCTATAAATGTGTCAGAAGAACAGAAATGAAAACAATACGTGAGAAAATGAAAAGCCTTTCGCTGTTTGTGTTTCTGATAATTAGGTCTAAGAGAAACAGAGAAGGATCTTAACGTACATGCATTCACTTGTCCTTTTTGATTCCGTCCGTGGATTTTGGAAGTTCAAAAGCTACAGTCACATTTAGAAAGAATGGCATGTTCTCTTTGGAAAACAAACATGTTAGCACAGTGAGGAAGAGCCACTCGGCTGGGAGTCTATAGTTTATACTAGATGTGGGTAGCGTTCAGACTGCAGAGATTAGGTGCTCAGACACACGGGACAAAAGCGGTGCCTGCGACTCTTAGGATCAAGTGGCCACGCTTGTCTTATATTCCCATGCAGTAGAAAAATGACTCCTCATTCAGAAAATCTAAAGAAGAATTAAGGCTGCCATCTTGTGGCAGGAAGGAGCTTAGCAAGATGAACATGCAGGCTTGAAGCCTCTATTTTGCTGCTGCTGGTACCCGCACGCCATTGTGCTCTTGTTGATGATGGGCATCGCAGAAGTCAACCTGAGCTGGTATCTCCCCTTTCTGGGATGGTCCAGTTTCTGAAAGGGGAGCTAAGAAGGATGGTTGAGCCATCTCAGCTGCAAGGCGCAGTATAGGAACAGAAGACCTCAGAGAAGTAAGACCCGTGAACCTTGGTGGCAATTTCATTCATTCATTCATTCATTCATTCATCGACCCATTCATTCCTCACACACATATTTATTGAGCATGTAAATGTGTGAGGGCTCCCGTGATGAACAAGGCAAAACCCTGTCTTTCTTGAATTGACAGCAGGGTGGAATCAAGAGGTTATCTCCAGGTACTACACAGAGCAACAGATGTCCCCCCAGACTTAGAGATGAAATAGGTGGTAGACAAACAAAATAAGAGAGCAGAGGTGGGAGGGAAAGATTTCTGGCTGTTTTCTTTTCTTCCACCCAGAGTGTCAGAGGTGGGAGTGGGGAGAGGGGCGAGGAGAGATGCTTTAGGACCTTTCTTCTCTGAGTTTGGTGTGGAGAGAGTGCTATGTTGGCCGGTACCTGGTGGTCACACCCTGGGCTATATGGTTGATGGTGAAACTTCCAGGCTGTGGTTATCAGAACACCTGGGAGCATTGACCCTTTCCTCCTTTTGTTTTTTCCCTTTCTCATTTCCTCTCTCTGGTTGTCTTTTTTTTTTTTCTCCTTTTACTCCCTTTTCTCTCTTACCTTCCTTCCTTCCTTCTCTCTCTCCTTTTCCTTTATTCTTTCTATCTTTCCCTTTTCTTCTCTGTTTCTCTTCTTTCCATTAAAAAACAATCCTCTCCCTTTCTCTAGTACCTTACTTTTTTCCCCCAACCCTGCCCATCTTTTTATTATTCCCTCTGGGCTGTGCTTCCTGGCCCCTCTCCTGCCTTTCCACGTGGTGTTATCACTGCAGACAAGCGTGCTTATCAAAAGCCTGCTGTTCCCTTACCTACCCAACTGCACTGCACAGAGCTTTATGGAATTCGTTTCTGGGCACTCTGACTTCACCTCCTTTCACTCCTTGATGGTGTCCCATAGATTTAGGGATGGAAGGCTTTAGACGGGTTTGAAACCAAGTTTGGGAAATGTCGCTGTGGGTACTTCAGGCTTCACATGTTCAAGGTCATTCTCCTTTTCCAGTCCCTGCCTTTATAACTACCTCTGCGTTCAACAAGGAGCGAACAAGACAAGTGGCCTCCCCGCAGTGGTCCACAGACACAGAGGATGCTGGGTAACTTGCTGTTTTTTTTACTTATGTTTTTCCAGTTGGTCAGTCAAGTCAGCCCACAAAGGTAACTTGCTACATGGGTTTTCTTCTGTTATTCGTTCATTGACAAATGTGACTCTTTATCACAGAACTGGGAAGTACTTGTCCCTTCCCTGTTTTATGTTTAAAAAAGATTTGTTTCTGGGGTCTGATCCCTAAGAAGAAACATGCTGTATAAAAATGAGATGATACTATTTTGTCAGTCCCACTAAGGCCTCTCATCTTATAGTCCTTAGGGGACTGTGGACTCCAGCACCGCCTCCATCTGGTGAATTTGAACGTGGCCTCCACCTGAGCCCTGAGGACTTTATCAAGACCTAATGGCTCAGGCTGGGAGGAACCTCTGACCTCATTAGAAATCCCCCCTTCTGCGGTCAGAATAGAGACGCCAGATGCACTGCATGTTCTAATCCCCTCACTACCTCTCACTGCTCCTCAGTTTTTCCTTCTTGTAAAATGAGAATATTAATTCCTATCCCGTGGGTTGCTATGAGAATTTAATGAGAAAATATCATTGAAAAGATGTCAGGGTTAAGCTGTCTGAAATTGACTGAAGCTACATCAATAGAATTTCCTACCTTAATACCTTAAGGTACCTAATAAATAATACTTACCGTCATTAAAGATCTTCTTTGAAGCAGATTCTCCAGACACTTTCCATCTAACTTTTTACAGCTTATAATTGTATGGATTAAAAAAAAACTAGCCCATTTTAGCATAGTTAGGACCTAAAATGCCACATTGTTTTGTTTCCCTGAAGAACTGCAAAATTGTGTTGCTTTTAAGTACAAGACTCTAAAATATTCATCCATGTCTGGATGCGCCCCCAGAGCTTTTAGAGTCTAGTCACATAATAGAGTGTTTCCCGCAGCTCAGTATAAGGTGACACTAGTCTGTTACAGAAAAACATGTCTCAGCTTCCCATGTCCTTTTATCTGTGATGCCCAGTGTAACTTTGATGCTTGACTTCAAGTCAAAACTCATCTCATTAGCCCAGATCATGCAGGTGAGCCAGGTGGGGAGAACAGGGAAGGCCCCAGGAATGTTTGTGGGGCAGAAAAACACCAAGTGCTGGCCTGGAAATCCAGGACTAGCCCTCCTGGGGCTCACATGTTCTCAGGCTCAAGCAAGGTCTTGTTCAATTTCTGTAATTCATTAAAATCTCAGCAAAGTTATCAAGGGCAATTTTCCTGCTGAAATGTGCTTTTAGACACAATTTCGTGGTCAGACTAGACAGAATAGGAAACAAGTTTCTGCAAATTCGTGTTGACCAGCTAATTCAACCATGGACTGAAAAACAGCAGAAACGTTCAGTTGTCAGTCAGGCATCATAGTTCAGCGAATGAGAAACTTGACAAGGCATTCTGTGACCTGTGACCACACAACACCCTACCTTCTCCAGGCTGTCCCATGTCCTCGGGGGGTTCCAGGCTTCCTAAGCCTTTCTCCAGCGTTGGGCCATTTCTAATTAACAGCAAGTGACATTGCTCCTTTTTTTTTTTTGCTCTAGATACTGTATGGAGTTCAAGACAGAGTCATTGACTCCCCACTGCGCCACGGAAAACCGGCCCCTGACCCGATGGATGCAGTATCTCCGAGAGGGCTACACGGTATGTGTGGGTTGTCAGCCTCCAGCTATGGACTCTGCGAGCCTTCGATGTTCTGGAGACGGCCTGGACTCTGATGGGTAAGGGGGGGAAACTGGTTGCAGGATTCTTCTTGGTACTCAATTTGGGGAGGTCTGTCCTCTCCGTGTCCTGAACAGCGGACCAGGATGTAGCAGATCAAGGCATGATTTGGGGAATCAAAACAGTGAGGAGAACATTCCATCTGGCAATTCCAGAGTCCAGGAGCCAGTTCATAGTCTGGGACTTAGAGGCTCTGTATCAGAGATGCGTGAGTGAATTTGGATATTGGGGTTCAGGCCAAGCTCACAAGTGACTACCGAAGACCTGCGCAGTAGCAGCCGTAGACACTAGGTAAACCAATGAGCTTGTCTTTGCTCTGATAATACTGTATTAATGGACACTAAAATTTCCATTTTATATAATTTTCATGTATCATGAAATATCCTTTTGATTTTCTTTCAACTCTTTAAAAACATAAAAATCATTCTTTTCTATTACTATTTTTTTC
This sequence comes from Balaenoptera physalus, assembly GCF_965194825.1. Lineage (NCBI taxonomy): Eukaryota > Metazoa > Chordata > Mammalia > Artiodactyla > Balaenopteridae > Balaenoptera > Balaenoptera physalus. The sequence goes on along the minus strand of NC_138895.1, from coordinate 17,951,429 downwards.
ATTGAGGTATAGTTGACTTACAATATTATATTAGTTTCAGGCATACAACGTAGTGATTCAAAATTTTTACAGATTATACTCCATTTATAGTTATTACAAAATATTAACTATATTCCCTGTGCTGAACAATATATCCCTGTGGCTTATTTATTTTACACACAGTAGTTTGTACCTCTTCATCCCCTCCCCCTGGTTGCCCCTCCCCCCATCCCTCTCCCCACCTGGTAACCACTAGTTTGTTCTCTATATCTGTGAGTCTGTTTCTTTTTTGTTATATTCACTAGTTTGTTTTATTTCCTTAGGTTCCACATATAAGTGATAACATACAGTATTTGTCTTCCTCTGTCTGACTTACCTCACTAAGCATAATACTCTCCAGGTCCACCCATGTTATTGTAAATGGCAGAATTTCATTCTTTCTATGTCTGAGTAGTATTATATATAGCACATATCCATTTCAACCATTGATAAACACTTAAGTTGCTTCCATGTCTTGGCTATTGTAAATAATGCTGCTATGAACATTGGGGTGTGTGTATCTTTTCGAATTAGTGTTTTCGTTTTGTTTGGATATATACCCAGGAGTGGAATTGCTGGATCATAAATAAACATCATTCTTAGCTCATAGGCTACACAAGGGGGTGGGCTGGATTTGGCCCATGGGTCACAGTCTGCTGAACCCTGCCCAGGTGATTCATACCCACAGCAAAATTTCAGAATCACTGCTCAGCGGGGTAGTCATAACATCATGACTGAGATGGTAGCCGTGTGCCCAGCTCTGCAGGGTCAGAAACTCTTTTGGTGTTTGGAGCCCCCAGTTCCCAGTGTGGCGGGCAGGGGGGTTCTCCTCGCACAACAGGAAGCAATTCGTGGGACACCAGTTGGGCATCCAACAGTTTAGCTCAGTTCTGACACTATCTACCCACAGATGGCATCAGATTCCACAAGGTGAAGGGCTCAGTCCTACAAGACCGTTCCCTTCCGCACCCCCCTTCAAATCCCATTCTCAAGCTCAGGCTGTTACCTGTGCTTCTGACCAACTGGCTATAAATCGGAGATTTCCATGACCTCCTCCTCAGGTTTGATTAATTTGCTAGAGCGGCTCACAGAACTCAGAGATACATTTACTTACTAGAGGACCAGTTTATTGTAAAAGGATATAACTCAGGAACAGCCAGATGCGAGAGATGCACAGGGTGTGGGAAGGGGTGTCATTCTCCCCACATCTCCACGTATTCACCAACCTAGAAGCCCTCTGAACCCTGTCCTTTTGGCTTTTATGGAGGCCTCGTTATGTAGGCATCATTGATTAAATCATTGGCTATTGATTGATTCAACCTCCGGCCCCTCTCCCCTCCCTAGAGGTTGGTGATGGGAGGTGGGACTGAAAGTTCCAACCCTCTAACCACCTGGTTAGTTCTCCAGGCAACCAACTCTCAACTTCAGATGCTTCCAAAAATCACCTCATTCACATAAACAAGACATTTGCATCACTCTCAACATTTAGGAAATTCCAGCGGCTTTGGGAGCTGTCAGCCAGGAACGGTGGACAAAGACCAACTATACATGATAAATATATTTTGGTCATTTGAATGACCAAATATATATTTCTTGTAAATCATCATATCACAGAAATCTACAGATTGTCCAAAAGAATTGACCCTTGAAAACATTTTACCACCCTAAAAATCCATGCCAGTCCTGTACTTATCTACTAGTTAAATCCGATAACACTATTCATAACCAAAAGAAGGGTAGAATTTGTGATGGGCATGGGTTATGGTTTTAAATATGTCAGACAGAACTGGGAAAAATACAGATTTGAAAGAAAAATATGGACCTTCCCCGTTAATCATTATTCCCATAGTATATTTTAATATTTAATAACTTGAATTTATGTTTATTAGTCTCCTGTGCCCAACAGCCTCTGTATTGAGTACACATACAAACAGTAAAGTGGGTAAGGAATTCACATGAAATAGAAACTTAATATTTAGACTTAATATTTTCCTGACTACCTCATCCATATTTTAACTTTAAATGAATATTATCATTTAATTTGTACCTGTAAAGCACCTTCAACCCTGGCTGAAATTCCAGTAACTTTAAAAATAATAATTTCAATAATATGGCTTTTTTCTTTTCACTGCTCCCATTTTTCATTATGGAATCAAAGAGCTGGAAAGGATTTCAAGGGATTGTTTGGTTTAGACCCCTCTAATTTATTTATTTATTTATTTTAAGAGGGTATTAAATCATTTATTGATTACACATGATAATGGATGATACACGAGCTTCATTCCCATCTATAACTTTATCTGGTACCATAATTCAATTTAGATATATTGCGTAGGATGTGCCAACAATCATATTAATAACCAAAAAACTCCATCACTTTGCTTGGGTGACCCTTTTCACGGTGAACTCCAGGTCACAACACGGTAACTGTCAGTTCAACTACACCAAGGTTTCGGAAGACAATAGCTTCTCCACCAAAGCAGGTTGTAAATAAATTTTGAACGGAACCTGGCATCACCCTGAAAGTATTCTAACTTTGCACTGTTGGGGTAGTTTACCAAAATGGCTTCAGAGTAGATTAACTTTACACAGCACATTTTAAAAAAAGACACATTTATTCAAGTGTCATGATTAGACTATTACATTTAGCAATCAACAGCGTGGGTGCAAAAAAGAAAAAAAAATCTACATTAAAACCCTTTGTTGGAATGCTTTACACTTTCCACAGAACAGAAACTAAAATAACCTGTTATACAATTAGCCACAAATACAGTCCTCGAGGTTTTTTGCCCATACACATGAGTATTGTCTAAAACATGCCTTCTTTGTAGCAGCTAGGCCCTGCCACCACTGTGTTTGGCTGAGTTCACAAATCTCTTGTAACCTGTAGCTTCCCTGTCGCTTCTCTGGCTCTCCTCTCCTGCAAAGCTGTTTCCTGGCAGTAATCAAAACCTTCTGCCCCTGCCATAGCTCCTGCTGCTGCTGGAACCGCCACAGCCACCTTGGTTTCATGGTTCGGCAAAGTATTGGCCTCCACCACCATAGGGGAGAACTTCTGCCTCCAAAGTTTCCTCCTTTCATGGGTCCAAAATTTGAAGACTGTTGTAACTGCCAAAATCCTTGTAGCTTCCACCACCTCCAAGATTGCTTCCATCATTACCAAACCCACTATAGCCATTTCCACTGCCACCATATCCCCCGCCACCACGGCTGCTACCAAAGCCACCTCGGCCACTGAAGTCTCCTCCACGACCAAAGCTGTCATTCCCACCAAAACCCCCTCCACGACCACCACCAAAGTTTCCAGAACCACTTCGACCTCCTTGGCTGGATGAGGCACTAGCCGTATCTTGCTTAGGTAGGGCTTTCCTTACTTCACAGTTGTGGCCATTCACAGTGTGGTATTTCTGAAGGACAATCTTGTCTGCGGAGTCATGGTCATCAAAGGTTACGAAAGCAAAGCCTCTCTTTTTGCCACTGCCTCTGTCAGCTGTGACTTCAATCACTTCAATTTTCCCGTGCTGTTCAAAATAATCTCTTAGGTGATGTTCTTCAGTGTCTTCCTTAATGCCACCAACAAAAATCTTCTTCACAGTGAAGTGGGCACCAGGTCTTCGAGAATCTTCTCTTGAGACGGCCCTCTTTGGTTCCCCAACTCTTCCATCCGCCTTGTGTGGTCTTGCATCCATCCATGGGCGCATCCACCTCCACCACAGCGGCATATGTAACAAGCCCGAAGCCTCTGGAGCGCTTGGTGTTTGGATCCCTCATTACCACACAATCTGTGAGCGTTCCCCACTGCTCAGAGTGGCTCCTCAGACTCTCATCGGTTGTTTCAAAGCTCAAACCTCCGATGAAGAGCTTCCGCAGCTGTTCGGGCTCTTTGGGTGACTCTGATTTAGACATGACAGCAATGGAGGGGGCAGATGTCAACGATGCTTACCCGGCGGCGTCCACAGGCAGGAAGGCCAGACCCCTCTAATTTAAATGTACGCAAAACAGAAAGCCATCTTCCCTTACGTAGCGCTTCATATGCTCAGAGCAAGTGAGAGACACGAATGCAGGAACCTCAAACTACAATCTCCACAGGGGGTGTTCTCAAATAGGGATTAATTGGTAACTTGTTGTGACAGAACCTGAAGAAGGGAAGCTCAGTTTTGTGATCATTCTTTAAAAAATTTCAATTTGTAATACACTTCAAGACTCAAGGTGTGATCATTTTCTAAAAAAACCCAAAAAACAACAAACCTCAATTTATAATTCTGTAAATTAGAATTTTCTTTGGTATGCTTTAGCGTAACTCACATTTTCAAACTATCATTTCAGAAATCAGACCCTCCACTGGCAAGCAATTGGCAATCCTCGATGTCAAGGAACTTGGAAAAAAGTTCGGCGAGTAGAACAATGTTCCTGCCCAGCTGTTCACAGTTTTATTTTTATATAGATCGTGATATAAGTATTTCAAAGTGTGTTTGTAAACATGCTAAATACTAGCAAGTCATGCCCAACGCTTCATAATTCTTTAAAAACTCTTTGGCCAAAGTTCCTGAATATATGTCATTGCCACACTCTGAAGTAGAGAAAGGAAATTTGGGGGCCAGTTCTCAAGAAACACAGTGCCTTTATTTTCATTTTTACTAAGTTGAGGACCCACCCTAAAGTCTCCTGTGGTTTTCTGTCCTCGATCTGTCACCTGGAGTCTCCTCATTCAATAGGTGGCCCATTGGACACAGTGTTAATCTGTTTGCACTAAACTTACTACATTTTAGTGGTCCATTTGTTGGTAAGTTGTCATTTAAGGGTATCCACGATTTGAATCTTGCATTCTTTCTTTCTATTCTGTAATCTCTTAAAAACTTCTTTCTTTAAAAAATGTCTACAGATATATGTACACTCACACATACATTTCCCATGTATTATTCCATAAATTCTGAAATAATAAGTTCAAGCAAATTGTCACAAATAATTTTCCACAGGACAAGTTGTTTGAGATTTAGTAAGCATTTTGTTATGCGAAACCAACAGTTCTGCTAAGAATACTTTCTTTTTCGTTTTTGTTTTTTGGCCGCGCTGCTCAGCATGCGGGATTTTGGTTCCCCGACCAGGGATAGAACCCGTGTCCCCTGCAGCGGAAGCACAGAGTCCTAACCACTGGACCGCCAGGGAATTCCCTAAAAATATCTTTTGTTTGAAATAGAAGACATTTTCTTCGGTTAATTGAAAATCATCAATCAAATGTTCATTCTAGGTCAGCACAAGTTCCTTTAAATCTTATAATTTCCATGAAGTGAAATTTTGGCACCAATGAATGAAACAATTGCTTTAATTATGGACATTCTACCATCATTAATATCCAAAATTATTTCCAAGGCTTAAAGCCTGAAGTTGACTAAAATAATTTTGGAGTCCAACTTCAAGTTTAATTGAAGTAAACTTACTACTTTTTTTTTTTTTTTTCCCTACAGCATGTATTTTCTTTTGTTTGGAGTAGAAGGCAGAGGTATAGATTATGGAAGGCATAGATTTACTACGAATGCTATGATCCCCGCCCTCCCCCATGCCCCTCCCCGCCACACACACACAGAGAAGTACTAGTCTCCTTATTTTATGATTGGAAAATCAATGGACCAGAGACAAAGTGCCTTGTTGCAGGATCTGGGCTGCAGTCAGAGCCAAATCTCAGCTTCTCATCCAGAACTCAGCTTCGATGGAGAGCCTGTCGATGCCAAAGACCGTGCTGTAAAAGCGAAGCCCTTTTCGTTTCTGAAACAAATTTTAAATTCAGGATACTTTCTTTGGAGAATTGAATCTCAAGATTTAAACTACAGACAAACTTCGGAGGTATTTGGGTTCGGTTCCAGACCACCAAAATAAAGCAAGTAACAAGAAAGTTTTGGTTTCCCAGTGCATATGAAAGTTATGTTTACACTATGCTGAAGTCTGTTAAGTGCGCAATAGCATTATTTCTTAAAAAACAATGTATATACCTTAATTGAAAAATACTTTATTGCCAAAAAAAGCTAACCATCATCTGAGCCTTTGGCGAGTAGTAACATCAAAGATCACAGATCACCTTAACAAATAGAATAATAATGAAAAAGTTTGAAATATTGTGAAAATTACCAAAACGTGACACAGACATACAAAGTGAGCAAATGCCATTGGAAAAATGGCACTGTAGACTTACTCGATGCAGGGTTGCCACGAACCTTCAATTTGTTTAAAAAAATGCAATATCTGAGAAGCACAATAAAACAAGGTATGCCTGTATATGAAATTCCTTTGGTTTCATTTGTATAAAATATTATTTACTAACAAATGATCTACTAAAATACATATTTCTTGGTACTTATCATGTAATGACATAATGACAAGAGCAAGTTTAACAGGGATGGAAAAGTCCCCAGTATTTAATGCTGAGAGTAGCAATATTTCTGACTATATGTTCATTTAACTGTCAGAATTGTTTTTGTGGTAAATTAAATTCTTCAGAGATTAATAAAGAAAATTTAAGTCTCATCAGGGTTGGGAACTTCAACTATAAGTTCATTATTAACATTTTAAGACCATTTCTAAGATCTGTAAAGCAAAACTTTTGAAGGCATACTTGGGTAATTTTCAATGTTGCTTAAAATTTTATACCAGTAAATAAACTTTCTGTTCACATTTTTAAAAGCTCTTTCATTGTTTGACTAGAAAATACCTAAATCTTCTGGACTGGTCAGAGAATAAACAAAAATTTCACCAAAACCAAAACAAAACACTTCAGAATTGATAGGCATAGTTATGATGATTAACAGCAATAAAGCTATGATGTATTTATGGTTCCAATATGTGTTATAATAGTTAGCATATTTGAGTTGTATAAAATCAATTTTTCAAATTACATATTTAGCTTTCAGTACATGGCCATTAATTACTTTCATATTAAAGCATATTTTTATTTCTATTCTTGAGAAGAATTTCATGGGCTAGAAGACATAATATTAAATAATGGTCTTGAAAAGCTTGTTATTAGTTCTAGCAAAGGAAACAGTACAGAACTGAAACATGTAGTCCAAGTGATTAATGAAGAACCAAAAGTTCTATTTTCAGAGATAAAGATCAAAGAATTTAAGACTTCTTTGATATTCCTTTTTAACAAGTATCTTGGGGTCCTTTCCACGGACACTCTACAATGATTTACGGGCCCTAGCATTACTTAATAGGCTGCTTTTCAAAAGTGCACGAGAAAAGTAATTTGAACAAAAATAAATATACCCACTCAGGAAAGAAGGGGAAAGAAATTAGAGATGGTGATCACTTAAGAGAAAAGTGGAAAAAGAAAAAAATAAGAGAAGGGAAAAGAAAAGAGTAGAAAAAGGAACGAGGTGAACTATAATCTCACTATTCTTTTTTTAGGGCCTTTCTTGCAATGTTTTTATTCAAGAATGTTGCAATTATGCATAAAAAGCCATAGCAATAATTTAAGTTGTTTAGTTCTACTCTGGCATAAGAACTTTAATTAGCCATCTTTTCTAGGTATGCACCAAAATGATGTAAAATAAAACTGGTTCTGCCCTCTAAGAATATTCTAGTGAAGTTTCATACAAATAACTGTAAGTTGACTTAGACAACCTGAACATTCTGAAGTATAAGCAACCAGGTAATGAGTATATTGAAAGAGAAGTGAAACTTCTAGGTCAAGGTGACAGATGGATATACATGTTTACCTTCTTCCTCAAATCTCATTGAGATTACAGAATTCACAGAAGAGAATAAGTCTATAACATAATAAGAAGGTGGGAGTGGGAATCAGCCCAGAGATTTTGAAGATATTTTTGAAGATTGAAAGCACATGGGATTCTACTGATGGATAAACCAGAATGAAGGGACCATACCCTTTTTTTTAAATATAAATTTATTTATATTTTTGGCTGCTTTGGGTCTTTGTTGCTGCACGCGGGCTTTCTCTAGTTGCAGTGAGCGGGGGCTACTCTTTGTTGCGGTGTGTGGGCTTCTCATTGCGGAGGCTTCTCTTGTTGCGGGGCTCTAGGCACACGGACTTCAGTAGTTGTGGCATGCCAGCTCAGTAGTTGTGGCACGCAGGCTCAGTAGTTGTGGCGCATGGGCTTAGTTGCTCCGCGGCATGTGGGATCTTCCCAGACCAGGGCTGGAACCCATGTCCCCTGCATTGGCAGGTGGATTCTTAACCACTATGCCACCAGGGAAGCCCGACCATACCCTTTAAAACATGTAGAAAAGAAGGTGGAATCAGAGGTAAGAGCCATTCTTCTTGGGGTGGGGAAGTCCCACCCGGCACAAACAAGAGGAATTTTAAAAATCCCCAACCCTAGAGACAAACTTGTAAAATTTAAAATCAAGGATAAAGAAAAGACTAAAACCTTCCAGAGAGAGAAAAACAGATTACCTACAAAGGAACAAGAATCCCCATGAAAGACCGCAGTCTTCTCATCAGCGTCAGTGAATACTTGAAGTCTAATAGAGCAGGGGTCCCCAACCCAGGGTATCGGTCCGCGGCCTGTTAGGAACAGTGCCGCACAGCAGGAGGTGAGTGGCGGGCGAGCGAGCGAGGCTTCAGCTGCCACTCGCTCCCCATCGCTCCCCATCGCTCACATTACTGCCTGAACCATCCCCCCCACACACACGCCCAACCCCCTCCGTAGAAAAATTGTCTTCCACGAAACCAGTCCCTGGTCCCAAAATGTTGGGGACCGCTGTCATAGGGTAAAGCCTCCAAGTTCTGGGTGAGAATAATTTCGAAACTAGCATTTCTATGTAAGTCAAGCTACTAATAAAATGTGAAGGCAAGATTCAGCCTTTCAGGGGTATAGAGTTCAGAAGCCTTGTGAGACGGTCCTAAATAGGGTATTTTTTTTTCAATTAAACATGGCAGGTTGAACATATATTTACTTCCTTTACCTTCAAATAAAATTACAGTTAAAGGATTTTTTTAAAAGACAAAAAATATAATGATAAGGAGATTGAGAGAAAAACGCTGAAAAGAGATGGTCACAAAATTTCAGGACCAGTAAAGCAGAAGAAAGGAGAAAGCCAAATGTCTACAGGAGGGAATTTCAGCGGGCAAGGTCATTTACAGCACCCTGGAAAGGCTCAGGAACTTAAGGATCCAGATGCTTCCATCAATGGAATGGTTGACAGTTGGTATAAGAAACAGTTAGAGCCTTAGGTGGTTCTGCAGCCAGGCAACAGCTAGACAGAAGGTTTACTCTCTGCAGGGGGACTCCAGATTGGAAACACCAGCAACAACTGAGAATGGAGACTAAGTATCTATTCTGAATGGTGACCGCTCCCTCCCCAGGTCCCTCATCCAAGTGCTCTGAGAAAACTACTCTCACCTGCTCAGAACAGTTTGCTAAATTCCTCTCTGAGGAAATAGATCATCCAAGAAAATGGCTGTAGGTACCAGCAGCCGCAATAGGCAAGTGCCTGTCCAATCACTACCTTGACCTGTGAGCACCTATCAGTGCTCAGAGAGCTTCCAACCAGCTTCTTCATACTCATAAATATAAATGCACAGCCCAGTTCAACCAGACATTTGAGGAAAACCATTGGCAAAGAAAGAGGGAAACCAAAATTAAACAGAAACAAGCAATATAACAAAACTCAGGCAATAAACACTGCCAGGGTCAGAAGAGATGCAATGATATCAATCATGAAATAAGAACAAAACGTCCTAAATAAGAACATTCAGAGAATTAGAAGCTCTTGTAAATTAAAAAGTTTGATAGTAGATATATGGTATGAAAACTTGGAAGGTAAAGTTTTGTGACACTTTCCCCAGAAAGTAAACAAAAAAAAATTAAAGATATAGAAATTTGGAGACAAAAGATAGGAAATTAGAGGAGCAGTCAAAGAGATCCAACATCTGAGTAATGGGAGTTCCAGAAAGAAAGTGCAAAAAAACCAGAAGGGAGAAAATTAACAAAGAAATAACACAGTAATATTTTTTAGAACTTAGCACAGGGATTTCGGAAGTCACTGAGTGCCTGGCTCATTAGTTATAAAAGAAAAGAAGACTCACAACAAAGCATGTTACCATGAAATTCTAGATCACTGAATACATGGAGGAATCTACAAGCCTCCAGAGAGGAAAAAGAAAAAAAAGTAGGTGACATGAAAAGGCTCAGTAATCAGAATGGTATCAGACTACCTAAAGCAACATCTTGACGCTGATGACGACGGACCAATGCCTTTGAAATTCTGAGACAAAATGTTTTCCAAACTGAAAATTCTATATCCAATAAAATTATTAATCAAATGTGAGGCTAGAAAAAGGATATTTTCAGACATGCATGATATAAACATTTTTCATTCTATGCATATTTTCTCAGGAGGTATAGGATGAGATGCTCTAGATAAACGAGAGTTAAAACCAAGAGAGGGGATCCAGGAAACAGGGAATTCAAACCAGGAGAGAGATGACTGGGATGCCCAGAGCCAAGATAAGGGAGATGTAAGCTTGACAGCTGTGCAGCAAGCCTGGAGGGCAAGCAGACACCAAGGAGTAGGAGGGCTGTCACCAAAACAAAACAACCAAAAAAAAAAAAAAAAACAATGAAATTGGGAATTCCCTGGCCGTCCAGTGGTGAAGACTCAGCGCTCTCACTGCCGTGGCCCAGGGTTCAATCCCTGGTCGGGGAACTAAGATCCCTCAAGCTGCACAGCGTGACCAGAAAAAAAAATGTCAATAGAATGACATATTTCAATGTATTCAGAGGTCTTCAAATTGGTCAGAGAATTTGGAGATAAATAAGTGATGAGTACACACAGCTCAGGTGTAAAAAAACAGTTATAATACAAACACTGAATATTGGTTTAACCAAAAACTGATGCAAATACGCTGGAAGAACTGGGGAGAAGCATCTGTATGGGTGCAAGTTGTGTGCTTATGGAGGGTGGAGGGGGAGCGCACAAGAGACCTAAAATGTCATCCTATGTAGTGGGGGATCACTAATATAATACTTCACACTGAAAAATAACAAACAGCAGTATAAGCATATTTTTAGTAAGTATAAAAATCAATACTCGAGGAAAGAGCTAAAAGAGTTGAGAATCGCCTTTAGGGAGCAGTGTAATATTATTATTCCTAATTTTACACTTCATGTAAATTGGAAAAGCCTTGCAGCCATTCACTGGAAACAACTCAGGGACTGAATATAAAAACTGACAATGGGCAGACCTTATAGGACAATTCCAAGCCACAACCTCTGCAGCAATGAGTTTAGAACACCGAACTAAATCCCCGCAGCTATCTACCCAGACAGGGCAGGACTTGGTCGATGACTGCCAACATCCCTATTTTTGGTCCCTACTTTCAACTCAGGACCAATCAGAGAAAGCCAAATATGTTCCCCCAAACAATCACATAAGGTGCCTGCTGCTGGGCTTCCCTGGTGGTGCAGTGGTTAAGAATCCGCCTGCCAATGCAGGGGACACAGGTTCGAGCCCTGGTCCAGGAAGATCCCACGTGCCGCGGAGCAACTAAGCTGGTGCACCACTGCTATTGAGCCTGCGCTCTAGAACCCACGAGCCACAACTACCAAAGCCCGTGCGCCTAGAGCCCGTGCTCCGCAACAAGAGAGTCCACTGCAATGAGAAGTCCGCGCACCGCAACGAAGAGTAGCCCCCGCTCGCCGCAACTAGAGAAAGCCCACATGCCGCAGCTAGAGAAAGCCCGCACGCAGCAACAAAGACCCAATGCAGCCAAAAATTAAATAAATGAATAAATAAATTTATTGAAAAAAAAAAAGATGCCTGCTGCTAGTCGGCCAGACTCAGCTTCCTCATGCCAACAATGTCCAGTCAGAGAGCACCTGAAGCCTTAGTTTTTCACTAGAAAGCTTCCCCACTGTGAACGTCTGCCTGCACCCCTGCCAAACACAAGTGATGGTGGCTGACTCCCTTGCTACAGCAAGCGCTGAATAAACAGCCTGTTTTCTCTTCTGAGTCGTCTTCGTTTATTTCCACAACTCAACAGCACAACGAATGGCTGTGATAGAATTATACAACATTACTGTATAGAAATGCAAATGAACAAGTACAGCTACGTACACGAACATGTTGAAAGAAAAAATGGCAAAGAATACAGAGTATTTCATTTAATTTCCTTAAATCAAAAAGAAAGATACGCTCCCAGCATTGGCAGATTGGCTCTGAGTTGGGGCACTGGCTCAACGCCACCTACAACTCTGCCTTAGCCTCCACCTCCTGCACTTATGAAGGCTGAAGATCACTCAGCCTACAGGCCTAGGGTCCCCCCAGGTCTTTGCTGAGACTGCGTCTAGTCCTGGGCATGTGCTTCGCCTTCTGGATTCCCTGGTTTATTCCAGAGTCCTTCAAAGCCTTAACCCCCCATGTACCTTCCTCTCCAGGCTTTTCAGTCTGTCTGCTGTCCCTGACTCCAGGCAGATGTAGGTAATGTTTTTAAAGCCCTTAAAGAGTTCAGAAGGGGCAAAACAAAGGCAAATCTCTGAACTGAACCCTCAGGGAACTGCCAGACAGGTCAAAACACACCACCACAATCCCGAGCACTGTATTGGCCCTTGCCGAAGCATCAAGCCACACCAAGAACACAAGTCACTTGTCGCCTTAAGCCGGGTAAGCAAAAACACCAAAATCCTCCTACCAAAATTTAGTAGCCTCTTTCTTCATTAAGCGTGTCCCAGTTGTTTTAAGTTTTATTAGATTTGTTTCAAAAAGTTGATTCTAACAGTTTTTGTCCGCTTACTACTTGCCTCAGACAAGGGAAGACTCTTTGGAGCTCCCTACTCCGCCATTTGTCACTCTCTATGTAACCTTTTGAATGATTAAATCTTAGAAATGGAGGGCAGATTAGTGGTTGCCAGGGGTTGGAGGAATGATGGAGAGAGTTGAGTGGCAACAGAAGGGATCCTCACAGTGTTGGAGTATCTTGCCTGTGGTAGATACACGCACTTACACAAATGATACGTTTTTTGGAATTAAATACACACACTGCACGCACATGGTACAAGACTGGGGAAATCTGGATAAAATTGGTGAATTATATCAATGCCAATATCCTGATGGTGATATACTATAGTTTTACAAATTGACATTGGGGTAAGCTGGAACAAGTGTACAAGGGACCTCTCTATTATTTCTTACAACTATATATGAATCTATAGTTATCTCAACAAATTTCAATTTAAAAATTCAAAAGATTCAGATTAAAATGAGTAAGTACTAGGAATACAATTACCCAATTTATTCTGCTTTTCTTTTTTATGCACCCACAAGTTATATGATAAAAATCTATGCTTACATAAATCTATAGCAGCTCTTTTAATTAAAGTAAAATAAAATTCCAATCAAGAACCATATTATAGTATAACTGATAGTGATTTTTTTAGTGGCACATAAAATAACTGGGCATCTTACAGTTAGTATCAACTTAGATTTGATGACTTAGGGTATGTTTGGAATGAGGTTGACCAACTGGTCTATTTTGGCTCATGCCGTCAGCTTTGGCACTAACCATCAAAATGTCGGCAATAAACACGGTGATAGTAACTAGTGTAACAGGACAGACCGAGTCAGGAAACATTATCCACATTTCTATTTATTATACGTATAGGACAACAACTTCAGGAACAATGAGAAAGTAATGTATAAAACTTTAATAAAGAAATACAGATTACAAAATAATCATTTAACTTTTTAAGCAAATGCTTAAGCATTCTCACACATTTGTTAAATAAAGCATACGAAACTCAAAATGCTAAATAATTCTAGTTTTTTACTAAATCCTCTAAAGAATATGCTGGTGAAAACTCAAAACTGTCTAATAAGGTATGCATGATCTTGTTTATTTAGTATTTGTCACAGTCGTCAAAATGATCATGGTTAAAGTGGCAGGTGTGGTGGTGGTGGGATGAACTAGGAGACTGGGACTGACATGTATACACTAATATGTATACACTGGATAACTAATGAGAACCTGCTGTATAAAAAAATAAATAAAATTAAATTAAAAAATTTAAAAAAAAATGATCATGGTTAAAATCCATTTAAGCACTTATAGAATACTATTTAGGCCCAATATTTATCTAACTAAATGAAAATATCAGAGAAATTGATATTTATGGTACCAGGTTATAAAGAAGCTTTATTTAAAACCATCTTTGTCAAAGTTTTAACACTAGAACAAAAATCAAATATACCTAAATGAGACATAAGCTATTCTTAGTAGTAGTATAAACTCTGTCCTATGGGTATTACTATTGTCAAGTTTTTTCCTTTATATGAAACTACCGAAAGAAAAATTTAAGTATAACTCACAGATTACTTTGTACATTTATCATTCTATAAGCAAATATCTTAGTAATTAATATATTAAGGCCATAAGTCAAATCATTACTCATTATGTCAAAGGCCTATTCACTGATTTAGAAACTTCACTTTTATGTGTGTCATGGAGTTGAAATCAGCCCACAGACACAGAATAGGTTAACAGCAATATATTTTTTCTCTTACCAGGCTTGCACTTTTTTTATTGGAACAGGGTTTGGAGGTAGGAGTTTTGAAAGCACTAGGGTTTGAAAAGTTTATTTTTTTATCAGAGTGAAAAGATTCTTAAAGAATACAATGATGGTATATAATCTTGCTCTTACAGCACAAATCCTCATATTAAATGACTGTGCCGCAGAAAAATACTGTAATGCTTTAAACAAAATTTTAAGCTACATTAATGACCACCAAGTTTCAAGCAAAATGCAGTGATCAAAATATTTAACTGTCGTCTCATCAGGCTCTGCAAACACACTCAGTCTTCACTGTCCGAGCATATCAGCTTCAGCTTCTTCATAGTCCTCCATCTGTCTTTCAACATGACGCTTGTTCGGTTGTTGAATTTATAATGTGATAGTATTTTAGACCAATTTCCCTCTCCGTATTTCCTCACGCCAGCTCTCAGATTCTTGTCTTCTTCCCAAAGCCACGCCTTTTGATGGAAAGTAAGATAGTTATTCACAGAAACAATTTCTTTTTTTCAACTGAGGTATAAATGACAAATAACATTTTATTAGTTTCAGGTGTACAACATAATGATCCAGTATTTATATATACTGTGAAATGATCACCACAATAAGTCTAGTTAACATCCATCAAAAGTAGATAAAAATAGAACACTTATTCACAGACACAATTCTTTAAATAACATATCTACTATAAATACAACTTTTTTTATCAGTATCATGTTACAATTTCTTAACGGTGGAAGAAATTCTGTAAACATATCTTAGATTTCTGTAAGATCTTATTGTGGTGATATTGTCAAGGGTCCTGACTATATTACTGTTCATTTTACATGAACACACTATGGCTCAGCTGCCCAAGATCAGACAGCTACAAAGCGACAGAGCTAAACACAAACCCAATTCGTCTGACTTTAAGCCCACACTGTCTCTTAAGATGCTTTTCTACAACTGTTAATAGATTAGAGATATGTAGGATTCACAAATACCAACGAGAACTTATGAATATTTAATTCTTCCCTAATGAACTCAGTGAAAACCCTGTTCTATGTTGGGCAAAGTATACACACACATAAAACTCAAATCTTCTCTAAAACAGATTTTTGAGAACTAACACAAACTAGTTAAAAAAACACTATTTTGTTTTTGGAGAAAATGACTGAAGAATTTCAAAAGTCAAATTCAGTATTATACACAGAAGAAGATTACTGACACCTGGCATTTGTTATAGGTGACCAACTAATTACTCCTTCTGCTGACATGCTGAGGAGCAATATGATCATCTGAGTGATTATTTACCGTTTCTGAACTATGAATAACTTCCCCAGCTGACTCACATTTGCTTTAAAAATCCATTCATCATCAGTCACAAGAAGGCAAATACTGTAAGATTTCACTTACATGAGGTATCTAGAGTAGTCAAATTCCCAGAAACAGAAAGTAGAACGGTGGCTGCCAGGGAATGGGAGGAGGAGGGGGAATGGGGAGCTGTCTTATGAGTCTAGTGTTTCAGTTTTGCAAGGCGAAAAAGTTCCGGAACTTGTTGCACAACAACGTGAATGCATTTAATGCCAGTCAATCATACACTTAAAAATGATTAAGGTGATAAGTTTTATGCTATGTTTTACTACAAGTAAATAAAATTTTTAAAATGAGCAAAGGACTTGAGTAGACAATTCTCCAAAACAGATATACAAATGGCCAATAAGCACTTGAAAAAAATGCTCAACATCACTAATCATTAGGGAAGTGCAAATCCAAACCACCAGGAAATGTCACCTCAAACCCATTAGGATGTCCACCATCAAAAAAACTAGAAAATAATAGGTGTTGGCGAGGATGAGAAACTGGAACTCACGTGCTGTTAATGGGAATGAACAACTGTGTGACTGCTAGGGAAAATAGTATGGTGGTTCCTCAAAAATTAAAAGTACCATGTGACCCAATTCTCCTTGTGGGTATATATCCAAAAGAACTGAAAGCAGAGACTTGAAGAGAAATTTGTACACCCCTGTTGATAGCAGTATTACACGTAATAGCCAAAAGGTGGAAGCAACTTAAGTGTCCACTGATGGAGAACTGCATAAGCAAAATGTGGTATATAAATATGAGACATTATTCAGCCTTAAAAAAGGAAGAAAATGCTGACACGTACTACAATGTAAATGAATCTTGAGGACATTATGCTAAGTGAAACAAGTCAAACACAAAAGAACAAATACTGTAGGATTCCACTTATATGAAGTACCTAAAACAGTCAAATTCAGAGACAGAAAGTAGAAAAGTTGGTTGCCAGAGGCCTGGGGGGAGGGACGAATGCGGAGTTATTGTTTAATGGGTACAGAGTTTTATTTATTTATTTTTTTAAATTTACTTATTTATTTATTTTTGGCTGCGTTGAGTCTTCGTTTCTGTGCGAGGGCTTTCTCCAGTTGCGGCAAGTGGGGGCCACTCTTCATCGCGGTGCGCAGGCCTCTCACTATCGCGGCCTCTCTTGCTGCGGAGCACAGGCTCCAGACGTGCAGGCTCAGCAGTTGTGGCTCACGGGCCTAGTTGCTCCACGGCATGTGGGATCTTCCCGGACCAGGGCTCGAACCTGTGTCCCCTGCATTGGCAGGCAGATTCTCAACCACTGTGCCACCAGGGAAGCCCCGGGTACAGAGTTTTAGTTTTGCAAGATAAAAAGAGCTCCGTGGATACATGGTGGTAATGGTAGCACAAGATGTGTTTAATGACGCTGAACGATACATTTTAAAATGGCTAGGATGGCAAATTTTGTTTTGTGTATTTTATTATAATTAAAGAAAAAAAAGAATCCAGCTCAGCTGTCTGATACACTATCAAAGAGAACCTCCAGATGCTTGTAGACAAACGTGAGATGAAAACTATCTTGTGTATGGCTCAGGGCCATAAGACTGGCAGTGTCCATCATTATACCTCTTGCGGGTCTGAGCTGCCACCTATCAGCAACTGTGCTGCCTACAAGGGCACAGCTAATCAACCTCTAGACAAAGACATTTTTTTGCGGTATGGCAAAAAAGAAAAAAAAAAAAGATAATGTATTTCAGGACACAAACAAAAACTGTGCCCTTAGTACTATTCTCTTTTGTCTTTTGCTTTATTTGAAAAATAAAAAATAAAATCAACCAGGAGAATCATAACAACCCTAGCCATGCCCATAACTCAAGATACAAACAGCATACAACAAATTAAAATGCACCAATCTTTTCTTTCCGTAAGGTTAAAAAGTTTATATAACTTATACTTAAAAAATTGTGTATCATTTCTAGTGCCTTTTAGAGGAAAAAACAATGCTTTGATAATGCTTTAAAAATGGTATTTACTTACACCAATGGAATCCTTGGGTCTAGTGCTATGTCAGTAAATGGCAGAAGCATTTTACAGTTTCTGATCTGTTGAAATGTACACATTCCAGCCTAGTTTGGCCTATTTTTAAAGCCTGATTTGGTGTGAATAATCAAGTAGGAAAATCTAAACTTGGATAATATGTAGTGAGCAACTACCTTTCACTGGTCCAGATAAATCATTACAAAGACCTCTATTTTAGATCATAAATAGTAAGTCTATACTTTTTTTTTTTAATTTTTGGCTGCACCCCACGGCATGTGGGACCTTAGTTCCCAATCAGGGATTGAACCCATGCCCCCTGCATTGGAAGGCGGAGTCTTAACCACTGCACTGCCAGGGAAGTACCAGTAAGTCTATACTTTGGAGAAGGAATTGTTTCTCACAAGGCCACCGGGTAAGCTCTAGGCTTGCTCTACTGCCTTCTGCACAGATGACTTGGTGACTCAAAGGTGTGCCCCTACTTGCCCCCTTCACTTCCCTCAGATGATGGGGAGCCAGAGCTAAGGGCCCATCGCTTTCCCATGATGCAAGACCTTCAGATTGGCTACTTTGCTCAGGAATATGGAGATCTCAGCCTGTGATGCTGAGGAGGCTGCTGGAGGCCCAGTGGTGCCAGAGGCTTAAGTGTTCCAGAAACCAAGAACCAGAGTGGTCCCCAAAAAGAAAGAAACCCTGTATGTGTCTCTGAGAACCTGCCAGTTTTCTAACATTTACTTTCTGCCTCAGAGGAAAGATATAGGAGGCAAACATAATCACATAAAAAAGCAGCTGGATTTAGAGACCTGATTCCTAGTCTTCACTGTAAACCACATATTTCTGTGGGGTCATAACTGAATATTATATATTGGCACCATCTAACTCAGGACATTTCTTCCCACAGGCCAACTGGATTCTTTCCCCTAAACAAGAAGTTTTTATACTGAGCAGACGCTGTGTCACGACTGTGGCTGTGCAGTTCTTACATCCTCTAAACTTCACAGGTTCATAAAACAGGAAGAAGTAAACCATCAGTCTGAAAGTACAGCCCGCTCCCCCCATTGTTTGCAGTAATGTGTGGAAGTTATTTTAAACAGTGTGCCTTGTGTTGCTCAAATCTAGCTGGCCCACCAACCCAGGTTCCATGTTTAAACATCAACTGACTGTGAGAAGGGGCTTTGGAAGAGCTTTATAAAGTGAAATATCCTTCCATTTCATCACTCAGATTCCTGAATAGGAATTGGGAATAATGCCTTTTCATCTTTCTTATCCTCTCTTTTTTCTCTTACTGTGAAAAATAACAGTCAACCTCAAGTCACACACTGGACCCATTGCCTGCTGAGACAGGATAGTGGGTTTCTTGGTCACACCTGTGTAGGTGCTCAATGTAGTATAGACATGTTTTAAAATAAAACATGATGTATATTAAAAAGTGATATCATTTGTAATTTTAAAAATATTGTATCGTAATTCCCATTACATACCATCTACGGGAAAAAAGTCTTTATTGTAGAAAGGTACTTACTTTCTTCTTGAATAAATTTACAAAAGGAAGGCCTCTTTTCAAATTGTGATGAGGCAGGCAAAAATATCTTTGTCTGTTTAACATACAAATGCAGCAAGAAGAAACTGTCCAAGAAGAAACTGTGCAAGACTACTGCAATAAAAAATTTTAAAGAACCAAAATCTCAACACAAAGTAAGATAAAATCATTCACTCATCTGAAACAAATTATCCCACCAAAAAGCCAACAGTGGAAAGCTAAAAATAAAACCAGACACAGAATTCTTTTTTGACATAGTAAATAGTGATAGACGATATCACCTGTATTCTATGTTATGTAGTTGATATTCCATATTTCATTTCAAATACGTAAAAAGACAGAAAATTTCTTGATATATATCTATAAATAAAACCTATAATCCCATTTAGAATTGTTGCCAGAAGAACAACAGGGAAAGATAAAATGTATGAGGCAGAGACTTCCGGATTTTAGACCAACCCGGAGAGCTTGGAAATATCACCCCAGTCCTCACAACAAGAAAAAAGGTGAACAAACTGAAAAGTCAACAACTCTTCCTAGATCCGTCAAAAAATTAATGTCACAGGGCAAACAGAGAGGTGGATACAGAGAATCATAGCTTACTGGAAGCAGAAGGCCAGGAGAAGCAGCTCACAGCTGGGGCCAGTACTGGGAGGAATATTTAACTGTGATGGACAAATTGAGGGAGGCTCATTGTGAACAAGCTTGAGTTAAAAACTCCAGGGGCCCAATCTTAGGGGGCCCACAAACTTGTGAGTTTTCTCTCCAAAAGCCCCACCAGGTTCTCAGGGTGAAGATGACGGAATAATCTCCTCCTGCTTCTAGCAGGGGGAGGAGGAAAATACCCATTTCAAAATACATCCAGAGCATTCTGTTCTCATTAACAAAGCCTGCCCTCGGACTTCGCTGGTGGTGCAGTGGTTAAGAATCCACCTGCCAACGCAGGGGACACGGGTTCGAGCCCTGGTCCGGGAAGATCCCACATGCCGCGGGGCAACTAAGCCCGTGCGCCACAGCTACTGAGCCTGCGCTCTAGAGCCCACGAGCCACAACTACTGAAGCCCGTGTGCCTAGAGCTCGGCTCCTCAACAAGATAAGTAACTGCAATGAGAAGCCTGCACACTGCAAGGAAGGGTAGCCCCCGCTCGCCACAACTAGAGAAAGCCCACCTGCAGCAACAAAGACCCAACGCAGCCAAAAATAAATAATAAATAAATTAATTAATTAATTAATAAAATAAAACAAAGCCTGCCCTCAAGAGACACTATTTTTGCCAGTGCCTAACTGACCTGTGGAAACACCCAACTTCAGCCCCCTCTAGCCCTCCTGTCTCACCCAAGAGGGGGAAATAAAGGCTGAGAAGCACATATGAAGGTCTTAACCCAGGATACAAGCTCATTAAAAGAATGAGACAATCACAGAACTAAAGAGTGTTTCCTATCCCCCTCCCCCACCTCATCACGACATTATTTGGGTTCCTGTATAACAAGTGCCTCAGCTGAAAGAGCTGCCTCAGACTCTTATTTACTAAGAAGGAGTCTCTAGGGAAACACAAATACAACAAGGGAGACAAAAACACAGAAATTTTTGTCTCTGACACCCACAGCTACAGCGAACAGTAAACAAAGCCTAACTCCTAGCCAGACAGACATAAAACCACAACTAAAGGCCAATTTACCGTCAGTTCCTTTTATCTGATACATCATGTCCAGCTATCAACAAAAAATGATAAAGTACACTAAAAGGCAGAAAACACAATCTGAAGGGACAAAGCAGCATCATGCTCAGCTATGGAAGAGATTCTGGGATCACCAGACCGGGAATTTTAAATAAATATGGTTAATAAGCCAATGTGCATTTTTCCACTAATGGGAAAAATGGACATGTAAAAACAGGTGGGTAAATGTAAGCAGAGATATGTAAACCCTAAGAAAGAATCAAAAGGAAATGCTAGAAATCAACAACACAGTAAAAGAAATGAAGAATGCCTTTGATGGGCTCATCAGCAGACTAAACATGGATGAAGAAAGAATTCAGTGAGCTTGAAGGTATGTTAATAGAAACTTCCCAAACTGAAAAGCAAAAAGAATGAAAAAAAAAAAAAAAAAAGAAAAAAGAGTAGCCAAAAGTGTAAGACAATTACAGAAGGTGTAACATACACATAATGGGATACCAGAAGAAAAGAGAAGAAGAAAGATCTGAAGTAATAATGACTCAGAATTTTCCAAAATTAATGACAGACATCAAAACAGGTCCAGGAGGTGCTTCCCTGGTTGGCGCAGTGGTTAAGAATCCGCCTGCCAATGCAGGGCACGGGTTCCAGCCCTGGTCCAAGAAGATCCCACATGTCACGGAGCAACTAAGCCCGTGCGCCACAACTACTGAGCCTGTGCTCTAGAGCCTGCAAGCAACAACTACTGAGCCTGCATGCCACAACTACTGAAGCCCATGCACCTAGAGCCTGTGCTCCGCAACAAGAGAAGCCACCGCAATGAGAAGCTCACGCACCGCAATGAAGAGTAGCCCCCGCTCACCGCAACTAGAGAAAGCCCGCACGCAGCAACAAAGACCCAACGCAGCCAAAAATAAATAAAATAAATAAATAAATTTATTAAAAAAACAAAACAAAACAAAACAGGTCCAGGAAGCTCAGAGAACACAAAGAAGGATAAACACCAAAAAATCTATATCTTGGCACATCATATTCAAAGTGGGAAAAAAAAAATCAAAGACAAAAAAATATATGTGACTTTTGGTTTCATATAGTGGCATAAGGTCACCATTTCCTCATTCTCCTTTGGGAATTCACCCAACAGCAACAAGGAAAGAAATGAAATCCCAAACTCATAAAATTAAGAGAACCCTTTGTCCTGAACCATAACACAGATGAATGGGGTCCATTATTGGTGGAAACTGACAAAAGGTATGTGAAGAAGTGGGGCACAAGCCACTCTACCTACAGATCACAGAAAGCCCGTGGTGTACACATTTCCAAAGTAAGGAACATATCTTGAGGTGCACACCTTAAATCCCTGGTCTGCAACAGCAGGAGCCTCCCTCAATCAGCATTACCTCCAAAAAGTAGAGGTGGTGCACCTAAATTAGGAATTATGCAGACAAGCAATAGTTGCAGGAAGCAAACCAAAAATTGGAGTTGACTGCTATGTTCACTGGGGGAGAAGCCATGGTCAAAATAAACTTGAGTCACAGGAGATATCCCTAGTAACCTAGAACTTGACCCTAGCCCAGCACCTCAACAATGAACCATTTGCAAATAGCTTATCAAAAAAAAAAGCATCTTACATAAAGAAGAGTAAGAAGAAAAGTATAGGACCATCTTCCACTGCCAGCATGACCAAACAAGGACCAGATTTACTCACCGGCTGTGAACAACTAGAAAACCAGAAAAAATATAGTAAACAATGGTTTCAGAAACTGGATGGATGGCACAGGACTATAATCACTGAGAGGGCAAACAAATGAAATGAATCCTAAAAGGGACCCATTTTAGCTTTCTGAATAGAAAAATTCTTTACCAAATGATATTTTTTCTTTTTTTTTTTTTAAAGCACAGAAAAATCTTATTTAAATTGAATCTATGGAGGCCTCCCTGGTGGCACAGTGGTTAAGAATCCGCCTGCCAATGCAGGGGACACGGGTTCGATCCCTGGTCCGGGAAGATCCCACATGCTGCGGAGCAACTAAGCCCGTGCGCCACAACTACTGAGCCTGTGCTCTAGAGCCCGTAAGCCACAACTACTGAACCCACATGCCACAACTACTAGAGCCCGTGCTCCGCAACAAGAGAAGCCACCACAATGAGAAGCCTGTGCACCTCAACGAAGAGTAGCCCCTACTCACTGCAATTAGAGAAAGCCCGCACGCAGCAACGAAGACCCAACACAGCCAAAAATAAATAAATTAAATAAGTAAATAAATAAATAGAATCTATGTTAGGAAGATACAAATATAAAAACTTACCAAGTAGATTGAAGTTCCACCCTACATCTGATGAACTGATTTTATGATGACAGTAATACAATAATTCTAAATAAATGTCACTAACACCCAGCTTAAGAAAATCTTTAAAATGTGGCTGAACTTTGAATAGGCAAATTAGTCAACAAATCTAAGATGGCAAAATTAAAGATGGCAAAGAGAAAACATTTTATCCTCAAGATTTTTTAGGGTTGAACAGAAATAATGTGAAATAATCACAATTATTCAAGTTATGACTTTAATATCCATTAAGTATTATTTAATTATAATAAACAAATACCTGTTTTTTTCTAGATCGATGTTTTTCAGGAGTTAGAGGCTGACTGTTTAAAACACTTATTCTCTTGCTTTCAGTGGCTTGCCTACTGTTCTCTTTTTTCTTTCTTCCACCTAAAAGTAGAAATGCTGTCATCAAAAACTGTCTCACATTAAAAGAATTATATAATTGTTTTTTTGGCCACACCATGCAGCATGTGCAATCTTAGTTCCCTGACCAGGGATCGAACCCATGCCCCCTGCAGTGGAAGCATGGAGTCTTAACCACTGGACCACCAGGGAAGTCCCAGAAGAATATTTTTAAAGGTTACTATGAAATTCCTACCTACTGGTTAGCTATTTTTTTTAAAAAAGAACTCTGTTTAGTTTTTTTCCTTTGAATCTGGAAGCAGCGTGATACAGTGCAAAGATCAGGGATGTGTTTCCTTTCCAACCTGGGCCTGGCAGAATCACTCCTGCAAAGGGTGTCAAGAAGAAGGGCCATTCTAGGATAGAAAGCCCAGAGACAAACCCACGCACCGATGGTCAACTAATCTATGACAAAGGAGGCAAGGATATACAATGGAGAAAAGACAGTCTCTTCAATAAGTGGTACAGGGAAAACTGGACAGCTACATGTGAAAGAATGAAATTAGAACACTCCCTAACACCATACACAAAAATAAACTCAAAATGTATTAGAGACCTAAATGTAAGACCGGACACTATAAAACTCTTAGAGGAAAACACAGGAAGAACACTCTTTGATATAAATCACAGCAAGATCTTTTTTGATCCACTTCCTAGAGTAATGGAAATAAAAACAAAAATAAACAAATGGGACCTAATGAAACTTAAAAGCTTTTGCAAAGCAAAGGAAACTACAAACAAGACGAAAAGACAACCCTCAAGAATGGGAGAAAATATTTGCAAATGAATCAATGGACAAAGGATTAATCTCCAAAATATATAAACAGCATGCAGCACAATATTAAAAAAAACAACCCAATCAAAAAATGGGCAGAGAGAATGGACTTGAGGACATGGGGAGGGGGAAGGGTAAGCTGGGATGAAGTGAGAGAGTGGCATGGACTTATGTATATTACCAAACGTAAAATAGATAGCTAGTGGGAAGCAGCCGCATAGCACAGGGAGATCAGCTCGGTGCTTTGTGATCATCACCTAGAGGGGTGGGATAGGGAGGGTGGGAGGGAGACACAAGAGGGAGGGAGGAGATATGGGGATATATGTATAGCTGATTCACTTTGTTATAAAACAGAAACTAACACACCATTGTGAAGCAATTATACTCCAATAAAGATGTTAAAAAAAAATAAAATTAATTAACATAAAAAAAGATGTACAATATTGTAAACCTTGACAATGTAAAAGTAGGGTATAGAGGAGAGCAGTGAGAAGGCAGAAAACGTGGGTAGGAGAAGAAAAGTGAGGTGAAGGAGTGGTAATTTCCTCCTTTCACATTATAGGGAGTCAGGAGGTATTATCTAAAATCAAATAAAATATAGCAGTATATTATTTCGAGTTATGAAGACAACCAATAGTAGATTTAAAGCTAATAAAACTCTGGAAGTGAGTATTAAAGTTCCTAGTTTAAGAGCAATTGTTGAAAGAAATACAAATACAAACATATTATTTAGAATTTATAGTAGTACCGACCAGAAATAAAAAATAAACTTTTAAAACAGTTTTATCTGCTATAATAGGGCAACACAAGGTATCCTTGTGGTGATGCAACTACTTTATATCTTGGTTGAATCAATGTCAATACACTGCTTGTGATATTGTACTACAGAATTGCAAGGTGTTGGCCAGTTATATTCTTAATTCTACCAAAGACTCTACCAAGCTAATATATTTACTTTCTTTTTCCCCTTTCCTGAGGTATGAGTGACAAATAAAATTGTAAGATGTTTAAAGTGTAAAAAAAAAAAAAAAGAAAAAAAGGGCAGAAGACCTAAATAGACATTTCTCCAAAGAAGACATACAGATGGCCAAGAAGCACATGAAAAGCTGCTCAACATCACTAATTATTAGAGAAATGCAAATCAAAACTACAATGACGTATCACCTCACACTAGTTAGAATGGGCATCATCAGAAAATCTACAAACAACAAATGTTGGAGAGGGTGTGGAGAAAAGGAAACCCTCTTGCACTGTCGGTGGGAATGTAAATTGATACAGCCACTATGGAGAACAGTATGAAGGTTCCTTAAAAAACTAAAAATAGAATTACCATGTGACCCAGCAATCCCACTACTGGGCATATACCCAGAGAAAACCATAATTCAAAAAGACACATGCACCCCAATGTTCACTGCAGCACTTTTTACAATAGCCAGGTCATAGAAGCAACTTAAATGCCCATCGACAGACAAATGGATAAAGAAGATGTGGTACATATATACAACGGAATATTACTCAGCCATAAAAAGGAACGAAATTGGGTCATTTGTAGAGATGTGGATGGATCTAGAGACAATCATACGGAGTGAAGTCAGTTAGAAAAACAAACATCGTATATTAACGCATATATGTGGAACCTAGAAAAATGGTACAGATGAACCAGTTTGCAGGGCAGAAATTGAGACACAGATGTAGAGAACAAACGTAGGGACACCAAGGTGGGAAAGTGGGGCAGGGGGTGGCGGGATGAATTGGGAGATTGGGATTGACATATATGCACTAATATGTATAAAATAGATAAGAAAAAAAATATGTGTTTAATTAAACTGAAGTATAATTCTGACAAACTTTTTGATAGCAGCAGTAATTAGGTTCTGTAATAGGTCAGCTTAAATATAATTCCCAAGATTCTTAGTTAACTTTAAAATCTAGTATAAACGGTAAGTATAATTTTGGATATCTGGGTCATTTCTAAGTAAGACAGGATGCTCAAACATTGGTCATGAGGTATAGTCTATATCTAGCTTTGCTTCTTATTCTTATATGTTATGAAGTAGTTAGATCTTTGTGTCAGTCAAACCGCCACTTAAGAAGGTATAAAAGGGATGTGTATAGCAGTGGGGGTTATTTCATGTGTTCTTATAAACCCTTTTGGTTTGTGTGAAATTGTGATTTATAATAAGAAATACATATTTTGTCCCCTCTTGTTTCTGGCTTCTAAAACCCTTGGAATTTCCTAAGTGATGAGAGTAATAAAGGTGTCTTTTTTATGTTAAAAAAAGCCGTTCTGCCATCAATGAGATGGTGACCAGGGAGTAGTACACCATTAACATGCACAAGCGTATCTATGAAGTGGGTTTCAAGAAGTATGCTCCTCTGGCACTCAAAGAGATCTGGAAAAACTCCATATGTGAGCACTGACACCAGGCTCAATAAAGCTGTCTGAGCCAAAGGAATAAGGAATGTCCCATACTGTATCTGTCTGTATGCAGTTGTCTCAGAAAACGTAATGAGGATGAAGAGTCACCAAACAAGCTCTATATATTAGTTAACTATGTACCTATCACGACTTTCAAAAATCTACAGACAGCGTGAATGCGGACTAACTGCTGATTGTCAAAGTTACAGAACTGCCAAAAAAATAACAAAAAAAAAAAATCAGAGGGGATGTGCTCTGAATCTTGATTCGTTTATGCCTTTAAATGTCATCTCACCTCCTAGTGCCTGCCTTTTCATCATGTGTTTAAAAAAGGAATAATATTTACCTTATAGGATTGTTGTAATTTCTTAATGTAATGTTTAAGGAGTATTTGACACAGTGTAAGAAGTAAACCCTTCCCTCTTTCCCTCTTATTCACAGTTTAGTAAGACAAGAAATTAATGTATATGCAACTCAAAAGAAACAGAATGGTAATTATTGAAAGAAAATTGTGTGTACAGTTGACCCTTGAATAACATGGGTTTGAACTATATGGGCCCACTTATACACGGATTTTTTTTTTCAATAAACATAGTACCTGTATTTTCATTTTACAGATCTTTAAGTGTGGGGAAGAGTTTGTGTTCGATTAGCGATCACAATATGTGGAATCAGAAGAACTAGGGTCGGGGCTTCCCTAGTGGCGCAGTGGTTGAGAATCTGCCTGCCAATGCTGGGCACATGGGTTCGAGCCCTGGTCTCGGAAGATCCCACATGCCGCAGAGCGGCTGGGCCCGTGAGCCACAACTGCTGAGCCTGCGCGTCTGGAGCCTGTGCTCCGCAATGGGAGAGGCCACGGCAGTGAGAGGCCCGCGCACCGCGATGAAGAGTGGCCCCCGCTTGCCAGAACTGGAGAAAGCCCTCACACAGAAACGAAGACCCAACACAGCCAAAAATAAATAAATAAATAAATTTATAAAAAAAAAAAGAACTAGGGTCTGAGTTCTGATTCTATGCTGTTTCAGTTTCCTGCCCTCAGGTGAGTCACTTATCAATTCTTTTGTTTTTGAGGCAGAGATAGCAGGATGCATTGACTGCACAGGAGTCAGTGCCCCTGATCCCCATGTTGTTTAAGGGTCAACTGTATAGAAAACCTAAAAGAATATACACATAGAATTAAAAAGGGTTTAGCAAGATGTTTGCATATAAGATCAATAAACAAAACTCAATAGTATTTCTGTACATTAGCAACAGTTAAAATATTTAATTAAAATAGTCAAAAGATAATATTTACAATAGTAACAAAATATATAACATTTTTAGGGACAAATCCAGCAAATGCAGTCAAGATCTGTATGTAGTAAATTATAAAGCTTTACTATATACATGCGTGTGTGCATGCCCATATACAAGTTATAAGAATATATATACATAAGACAATCTAAATAAAGAAATATGCTTTTTGTTCACGTAGAGGAAGACAATATAATTGTGTCAGCTTTCTCCAAAATTGTCTACTAGGACTTCCCTGGTGGCGCAGTGGTTAAGAATCCGCCTGCCAATGCAGGGGACACGGGTTCGAGCCCTGGAGCTGCAGAACAACTAAGCCCATGCACCACAACTACTGAGCCTGCGTGCTGCAACTACTGAAGCCTGTGAACCTAGAGCCCGTGCTCCACAACAAGAGAAGCCACCGCAGTGAGAAGCCCGTGCACCGCAACGAAGAGTAGCTCCCCGCTCGCCACAACCAGAGAAAGCCTGTGCACGACAACAAAGACCCAACGCAGCCAAAAATAAAATTAATTAATTAATTAATTTAAAAAAAACAAAAAAAGAAGACTGTCTACTATTTATTTATTTATTTATTTATTTATGGCTGTGTTGGGTCTTCGTTTCTGTGCGAGGGCTTTCTCTAGTTGCGGCAAGTGGGGGCCACTCTTCATCGCCATGCGCGGGCCTCTCACTATCGCGGCCTCTCTTGCTGCGGAGCACAGGCTCCAGACGCGCAGGCTCAGTTAATTGTGGCTCACGGGCCCAGTCGCTCCGCGGCATGTGGGATCTTCCCAGACCAGGGCTCGAACCCGTGTCCCCTGTATTGGCAGGCAGATTCTCAACCACTGTGCCACCATGGAAGCCCCTGTCTACTATTACAATGTAATTTTAAATCCAAATTTCAACAGGGTTCTTTGTAGAATTTAACAAATTATTCTAAAATTATGTATTAGGAGAGTTAGTCCATCATGGGCCCTGAGCATCCCTTCAGTTCTTGCTGAATGCACAACAAGGCTTACTCATTTCCTGATACTAAACAGTTTCTGCAGTTAGTCAGGCACCAAAATAGGTCAAGGGAACCACAGTCTGACCACCATGTGACTAACTCTCTCCTGGGGAAGGCAACTGGATTATTTGCTACATTTTGCTTGCTGCTTACTCACAAAGTGCCCTTGGCCCCAGGTTCCTCCTTGCAGTACAACCTACTGCCTGCACAGCATCTACCTGGGCCCACTGCACTGTCTTTGGGACCTGGCGAGGGGAACCAGCACAACTACGCTGATGCCATATGCTATTGCCATCTGTTGTGCTGTAATAAACCGTCTGGTTCTGACCCAAGTCTTGTCCACTTTTGGCACCTATGGAGTGGTAGCAGCTTCACTGCTTGCAATCTTCTATAAAGTGGTTTTCTTCCCCCTGACAATATGGAAGACCAAAACACCAAGAATACTCAAGATACTCCTAAAGAATAACAGAAAGATGAAGGAAAATGCCCTATCACACACTGAGTTATTACTAAACTACAGTAATTGAGACAATATGGTATCAGTGCAGGAACAGATCATATGTGTTGCAACTAAGGCAGTAATTAAAGGAAAATTTATAGCATTAAATGCACATATTAGAAAAACTCGCAACTCATATACAAAGGGGGAAAAAGTCAGGTTGATGTCAAACTGTCCACAGGAGCACTCATAAAGTCAGAAAATAATGGAGCAAAATCTGCAAAGTTGTGAGGAAAAGTATTTCCAAAGAATACTACATTTAGCCAAAGTTTTTGTGCTAATCTCACCCATTAGAGCTGAAATCAATCAGTAGTCTAAAGTTGACATTTATAGTTATAGAGGCAAACTGACCCAACCTATCAAAGCAATTCATATTATTTATTCTTCACTTTGGAGGAATCATATGGTTTACTGATATATTTCTTATGAAACAGCATTTATGTGAAGTTCATTGAATCCTTCAGTTTCACCTTCAAAAAATTAAATGTAAATATATTTTAAAGTACATATGTAACCTCATCACATTTTTATAAATTTTTATTTGCTTTGATTCTATCTATTCTTCCACTGAGGCAGTCTATCTATCTTAGCATTTAAGGACATGGGCTCTGAAGTCAGAAATGTCTGATTTCAAATTCTGGCTCTGGTTCTGTTCATGACCTGTGTGACCAAGGGCTTTTTACACTTAACCTCTTTTTGTCTCAGCTTCCTCATCTGTAAAATGGGAATGATTAAAAAAAAAAAAAGTACTGATCCAGATTGTTTTGAGGATTAAGTGAGTTTATAGATAAAAATCTTTTAACTCAAATATTAATCATTTCACTGAATGCTGGTGAGACTTTTCTGCATAGAAAGAATTTAAGTGATTTTTTTCTTTCAATTTTTCTGAATTACTTGATTTTTTAAAAGTACATAGCAATTTTACAAAACTGAAAAAAAATTGTTTTTAAAAGATGTCTAAAAAAATTTTTTTTAAATGTTTAGCATGAACGAAATAAATATCCTCTATTAGGAAAAAGAGGATACCTAGGTAACATTTAAGCAAATTGGACTTTTTTGGAATGTATATGTATATATTACTAACATCTAACAAAAAGTCAAGAAATGTACTAAAACTCACAGGATCTTCTAGGTTCAATATCCATAGTCACTGTCAAGCCACTCTACAATGTGATTACGGTCTTCATTGGTTCAATTACTGATCAGCTAGAGTATAAAAAAGTGTATGCTTCCATTTCTTTGAACTTTGTATTATGAAATTAGAAGTCCAGGAAAATCCCCAAATTATTTTACTTTAGAATTATGATTCCCAGCCATTTTGCAGCTAGGAACTCCACCAACATGAAGCAAATATTTGAGTTTAACTTTACCATCTTTAAAGTGAGGACAATGATAATATCTACAGATGTAAATGTTTTAGAGCTGTAATTTACAAATACTAGCTAACAGTGGCCCTATCATCAGCTATCAGCTATGAATAAATTTATTCAATTAATATTTACTTCAGGCATACTATGTACCTGGAATCAAGTTGGTACATCTATTATTTTTATATTGATCGGTAAGTATTTAGATTTGGATCAATAAGGTTTAAAAATCCTTGCATTAGAACATAGTACAGGTTCAATAAACATTTTTTGAATGAATATATACCAAGGAGGAACTTACAATTATAATCGAAAATAATTATGAACTGCTTTTAAGATTTTTTTTTTGGTGATTGTTGCTTGTTTTTTAAACCTAGCAATGCCTTTTATAAGGATAATAAATTCTAAATGCAATCTGCAATGCCAGAGTCTATACATAGTCAATCCTCATTATATTCATGGATTCTGGTATTTGAAAATTCACCTACCTGCTGAAAGTTGTAACAAAAATCAGAACTTGCAGTGCTTTTGTGGACACCGGTGGACATGCACAGAGTGGCAAAATATTTGAGTTCATGTTCCCAGCTGAGGTTAAACAAGGTGAAGCTCTGCTTTCTTATTTTAGCTTCCAGGCTAGAAATAATTATTCTTTTTACGGTCTATTTAGTGCCGTATTTTTGTGCTTTTTTGGGGGTAATTCTGCTGTTTAAAATTTTCCCCAAGTGTATTGTGGAAGTGCTGTCTAGCGTTCCTGAGTGCAAGAAGGCTACGTATGACGTTCCTTACAGAGAAAAATATGTGGTTAGGTAAGCTTCATTCAGGCATGAGTTACAGTGTGGTTGGCCTGGGTTCAATGTTAATGAATCAACAATGTATATTAAATAAGGTTTCTTTAAACAGAAACAGGGACTTCCGTGGCGGTCCAGTGGTTAAGACTCCGTGCTTCCACTGTGGGGGGCACGGGTTCCATCCCTGGTCGGGGAACTAAGATCCCGCATGCCACATGGTGCGGCCTAAATAAATAAACAGAAACACATAAAACAAGGTTATGTATTGAATAGTTGACCAAAATGTTGTAACCAGAGAGGCTCAAAAGAACCTAACCCTGTATTCCCCTGTAATCATTCAGTATTCACTAAGTGTTCACAATGACCTTATAGAACATTACTGTAAATAACAAGAACCAACTGTAACTTTCTAAATTAAGCACCACCTCTAATTAACTCTTTGAAGTCATGACATTTAATCCCTTCGTGCTTTAGTTTTCTGATGTGTGTTTGTGTGTTGTGGGGTGCGGTCAAGGGCTGGATCGCTTTCAAGGACGTTTTGATTCTCCACTCCGAAAACTGTAATAAGTGTACTTACTTTGAAGAGTTTCCACTCTTTCCTCTTTCTTATTAACATCTTGTTGTCGATTTCCATGTTTCAACTTAGATAAGAAGAGATTTTTGTGAGACCTAAATGAAACACAAAAGCTTGTGATTTGTTCTGCAAAGACTAGAAAAGCTATAGAAAAAGGTAGATGATTTGTCTACCTAGAACCTGCTTCTACTTTGGTCTGTTTCCCTTTGGTGCTCTCCTTGCACTAATGCCCCATCTTAATCTTTAGCCTCTTAAGATTTTTCTTCTTCAGACTTCCCTCTCTCCCATTTATTTTCTCCATCTCATCTACTCAGAAACCAAGATTCTTTTGGCATTCCAATTAGAGAAATTCCAAAATTCCTTTATACATGATGGTAGATATCACTTGATTATCTTCATAGATTCCAAAAAGGGCTTTCTGGAAAGGTAAGACTGTTTGGAAATACAGGATGTGGCAGAATTTTTTGACAACCTGCAATGTTCGCATTATTCCAATTTACAAAGCAACAAACTAAAATGAAAAAAAAAAAGTTCAACTAAGCTTAGGCAGCTATTTTATCACCACCTAAAATCTATACTTTGACCCCTATAAGTGCTCTATGCAACCTACTAATGCTTTCCCGCCCTCCCCAAACTTTCTATTGTGCTCTCTGGAATGCCAGTCGCAACTTCTTCGCCTGTCTAAAGTCTAGCTCTCCCCTGGGAACAATATTTCTCTCCTTTGTGGCCTCCTCAAGTAGAGATTAGCTTCATCTTCCGCAAACCACAGGGTCCGAGAGGTGGGTCTCTATACTTTCCATTTCCTAAGGGATGCCACCTTCAGGATCCTGCTTCCACAAAAACCTTAGCCTTTGAGGATTCATGCCACTGAGGTGTATCGCTATCTACCATTCTCCATAATCTTTCACTAGCCTTCCAAGCACCTCCCATGATTCGCAGATTTTTCTCTACCCCCGAGTGCTGCCATCACCATGAATTATTTCCGTGCTTTCATGGATAACCCAGAGAACAAACTGGCCCCTCAACTCATCTCCAGCAACCTCCTCCACACCAAGCCAGCCACCCCCTCCCACGGTTCCATTTAGCGTCCCAACTGCTCTACACCATGAAATCATTCACGCAGACGTTCTGCTCTCTGAACATGTTACATTGTCTGTTATAGCATTTCTAATAGATTAAACAGTTTTTTAAGTAATTTCATAAAATCGGAATTTGGGGCATTCATCAGAAATGTAAGCTCCATCCCCTTCCTGCCCCAGCATCACACCCTTGTTTCTGACAGAATAAGAGTTTACTAATTATTTGCTTTAACTTCAAGTACTCCCTCCACGTGCACTCCTTGTAGAAATAATGTGAAACAACCCAGGATCCCAAGAGGCAGGTCTCCATAGTTTGGCATTTCAAGACCCATCAGGGTCTTAAATATCTGTGGAGGTAAGTAGGACCCTGCGATAATTCTTCAAACCATACCATTTGCGTGGCAGTTATTATAACCTACCTAGGTTTGCATGAATTGCTTCAAAGATTTTAAACACAGAGAAAAAAAATGTCAGTTTACTTCACCTCAATAAGGATACTGTATCCCCTGAGGATTCAGTTACCGCAGACTGTTTGTCACTAACACTTTAAAAGAAGAAAACATTTGTAAGAATGTAAACAAGAGAAACTTTTCATCAGGATTGTACTTTCCACATAATCAAGCCATTTTTCAACTTATAAAAAGTATCTCTGGAAAGAAACTCTGGTAAAATTAAGACCTTTACAGTCCATTACAACATGGCTAATTTTTGCCCAGATGTGCTTACCAGAGACATTAAATCAATGTCTTCCCCAAACATAAGTTCAGCAGAGTTGAGCTGTAACTGAGCATTCACAATGTCACTCTTTGAAAAACTCTCTCATGGATCTTTATTTCTATGAATTCAAGTTTAATTTCTTATCCTCCCCAGCAGTCTCCAACTGGACTTTTTAATAAAATTCCTCCCCTCTGCTATAGTTAAAATTAGCTCCGACAAACACAGCATGACCATCTACAGCTCGATGCCTTCACTGGAACTCTTCCTGTCTCCTGAAATGACATTTCTTCTTCCATCCACCTGTAAAAACCTTAACCATCCTTCAAGGTCCGGCTCCATGTTCACACTTTCTTGAAGCTGTCCCTCAAACTCCTTCAGCATTTAAGTCTATCTTTAAACTTTAACAACAAATTATGTAATGTCTGCTACTGTTTCTGTTTCAAGTCCGTAATTCTTATTGCCTCAAATAGTTTATAAGCTTTACCAGAACAAAACATTTCATCTAGTATTGACAACACGAGGGTTTCATCTTTCCTAGCATTTGTCTGACCTTGAAATCACACTTCTGTTTCTATCCTTGCTTTACTTACGTCTTATTCATTCTTGCCTTGAAACTGGTGAATTTTACTCCCAGGATGGTTTTGATATTTGCTTGATTCTTATCTTTACCATGTCTCTAGTTTTTGGTTTTTCTCCCTATGTCTAGTGCACTGCAAGATGTAATGCATGCCTGGTAATGAACTAGGCACCAAGGATTCAAAGCTATTTAAGAACCTCCAAAAAACTCTCCATCTAGTGCGATACAGACAGGTAAACAGATTATGTCATTCTCGAAGATAAGTCCTCCCATTGAGGTACGACTTGGTGCTGTGGGAGCACAGAAGTGACAACTCTGCTCAGAGCTCAGCAAGACTTCTTATAGGTGACCTTTGAGCTAGACCTTGAATGGCAAATAAGAGCTTACCTTGAAGAGAAAGAAGGAAATCCAAAATTGAAGCAAGAGTCAAGGCATGAAAGAACTTGTAATATTCGAAGATCAAGTTGTGTAGCTAGAAAGTGCCATGGATGTGGGCAGGGAGGGGTTAATGCTTAGGGATAAGGTGTATATGAGGGAAAAACAAACAAAAAACCCCAGAAAGGGGCTATATACGGCTTTGTAAGCCATGCAATAAAATCTAATTCATCAAGTAGGAAACAGAAAGCCAACAGAGGTTATTAAGCTGGGAAGTGAGTTAAACAGATTTATTTTTATGGGAAGCTAACCCTGGAAGTCACATCAAGAATGGATTTGTGTGGCACAAAGCTAAGTAATAATCTAGGATATAAATGATAAGAATGGATTAGAGAGGCATTTCTGATATGGAATTCGTAACACTTGGGGAGATAACCAACTGGATGTGTGAGGTAAAGGAGGAGAGTTAGGGTACAGAGAGACAGATGAGAACATCAAGAGCTCTGTTTTACACACTGAACTGTGTTTGTGTCTAGGAGGGCATTTGAAATAAGTGGATAGTACTACATTAGGAGAATACATAGGAAACGTGTTCATTATACGCAAGAATCATGGTAAGTTCTAATCTTATTTTACTTTAAAGCAGTATTACAGTAGGCAGGAAGGCTGGGCCACAGAATGCACTGGGTCTTGGTATTACTAAACTTCGATTTCCTAAACAAAATGAAATAACTGAGCCAATAAAAATGAAATCCCTACTTCTCAAAATGGGTCTTAGGAAAAACCCAATGAGCAATAAGACTTCAATAGAGCCCTTGGGGAGATGAAGCAGTGAGGAATAGATCACGCTCTGATAGGCAGGGACAAAAAGAACAGTAAGACTGAGCTCAGTCCTGAGGTGTGACCAATGCCATGTCCATCCCACTCGGACTCCAATCCCCACCTCTCAATAAGTAGTTAAGATGGGGACTTACAGCGCTTAAGTCATGGTCCCAAGAAAAGGGTAATATTACATCCACTGCCAGATACATCCATCCAGAGACCAGAAGGATTTGACTATTTGGCCTGGGTTTAAGGGTGGATGAAGAGGAGGAATGGACCATAGATTCAATAGAAAAGATCATTATAATGGTAGAGTTTATCTTCTTCAGTAGGGTTAGTTTCTAAAGCAAAAGGTAAAAGCCAATTCTGTAAAAATTACCCTTGAAAATCCCTAAGGAAGAAATAATTTTAGAAACTGAACACTTGTCTCTCAACTTGTAGGACTGACACAGCCTGTTTCCCTCCCGCGTTGGAGCAAATCACTATTTCTGCACTTGCGCACCAGATGAAGCAGTTAGCCTACCCTTAGAGAAGATGAACAATATTTTAACATATTAGAATAACCCTCAGTACAAGAGTCACATGAGGGCATGTGGGATTTGAGAACTAAGGGGCACAGATGACTCAGGCTTTCAACCTCAACACTGTTCTAGAGTTCATGTTCCCTGAGAATGATAAATGTTATTACTCACACTAGCTACACAGTGCTATTTTCTCTCTACTTTTGCTTAGCATATGTAACAGGATATGTGTAAGCCCTAACTCTACAGCACTCCTAAACATCCAAATGTTAGCCATCAGTGAAGCAATATACCTACTACTCGATAATCATTTTTATTAACAATGGTTCGCTAGCATCACTTTTACATAGGTATTGCATTCATAAGACAAAAAATATACTAATGAATTTACAAACCTTTTTCCTATATCCAAATTAGCTTCAGCTTCCAATTCAATATCATTACTATTAGGTTTATCTTGAGAAGCTGTTGTTCTTGCTCTTTTACTCTCCACTATTTTTGCTGCTGCCTTAAAGAGGGGGTTGCGGGAGACGAAGGGATGCATTAAGACATTTAAAACAAGTAACATTTAATTAAGCCTTCTTGTTCTTTGACAGTCATAACCCAAGTGTCTCGTCACAGGTCAATAAAGGGCAGTGCGCTGTTATTTTCCCCAGTAACTATGATATCACCATCAGCAACCTGCTTGGTTTATAAGCATTATGGAGAAGGGCTTTCCTTGCAAATGTACGTGATACAGACAATGCTCTCTAGACAGTGTTAAGATAAAAGGTTACTTTAAAAAAAATTTTTAAAGATTCTATGTATTTTAAAATAAAACTATCTCAAATTAATCAATGCTCTAGTATAACATATTAAGTTAAAACTTTCTGAGGTTAAGACAGGATAAAATGTTATAAAAAAAAATTTTAATGACCCTTCTTCAGTCCAACTTGACTTTTCCCAAAAATATGCTAAAAATTTCATTTAAATTTAATTAAACTATTTCTTTTCAGTTATTTCTTAATTCGTTTTGATAAGTTTTCCCCTCAACTTTCTATTTTGAAAAATTTCCCCAACTTTTACTTTGAAAAGTTGTAAAAACACTACAAAGATCACGAATAAACCCTTTAGATTCACTAATTATAACATTTCACCACATTCTTCTACAAAATCACTAAATAAAATTCTGATTAGTTTTTAAGAATTTCTATTTCAAGTATTCTCCTTTATTGTAACAATTACTCTTAAGTCTGTTTAGAATCTCTCTGAAATATGCATACCTTCATTAGAAAGGTTGATGATTTTTCATTTAGCACATAATTCACATAACTCTTAATCTTCTCCATCATGTGGTTGTAGCTGAAGTGTTGAAAAAAGGAATGGAATGTATCTTTCTGAGAGATTATCATAAGCAATTTCCTTTTTAAAGGCTAAAGAAAACAGAAGAAACCTATTAGCACATAAATCACAAATAAAATACTAGAAATTCTGTCATATTATTTAACTGAAAAAAATCACTTTATAAACAAAAACTCAAGAGGTTTTAAAAATGCTCCCGTTTTAAATGCCCACCAATATATTTTTTGCCTTAAAAAAATTTAATATTTTACACAAATGCAAAAGGATTAAAAAACCTTGTGAACCTAAATATCCATTACCAAGTTTAAGAAATAAATCATTATCTGTATAATAGAAGCCTTATTTACTCTACCATAATCTGATGGCACCCTTCCCCAACCCTGGCCTTCCTCTTCTCAAGGTAACCATTATTCTGAATTTAGAACTTTAGCATACCCATGTATTCCTTTACACTTGCACTACATATGTATGCATCCATAAACAATATATATAGCATTGTTTAGCATGGTTTTAACTTTATACCAATGGTGCTATAGTATGTGTATTTTGAAACTTTCTATATTTTGCTCAACTCTATGTTTATGACATCCATGTTGATTTGATATTTATAGAATTACTAGTTACTTTCACCGTTGTACAGTATTCCATTGATCAAAAATACCATTTAGGGGCTTCCCTGGTGGCACAGAGGTTAAGAATCAGCCTGCCAGTGCAGGGGACACGGGTTTGAGCCCTGGTCTGGGAAGATCCCACATGCCGCGGAGCAACTAAGCCCGTGCGCCACAACTACTGAGCCTGCGCTCTAGAGCCCGTGAGCCACAACGACTGAGTCCGTGTGCCACAACTACTGAAGCCCACACGCCTAGAGCCCGTGCTCCACAACAGGAGAAGCCACCACAATGAGAAGCCCGTGCACCGTGACAAAGAGTGGCCCCCCATCGCCGCAACTGGAGAGAGCCCGTGCACAGCAATGAAGACCCAACGCAGTCAAAAATAAATAAATAAATAAATAAATAAATAAAATAAATTTAAAAAAATATATACCATTTATTCACCTTTCCCTCCAGCCTGTTGAAAGCATTTAGGCTATTTTCCATTACCACAATGCTATTAAACATTTTCCTACATGTCTTCTTGGGCACAGTACAAGTTTTTCTTAGACAATAGTTCTTTCAATGCTGGTTGCACAATAAAGCTATAAAGCTTTTAAAAAAATTCCACTTCTCAAGCTCTATCCCAGAACAATTGTCACAGTAGGGCCTAGTTTTCTTTTTCCAGTTTTTATTTTTTTAATAAAGCTTCATGGTTTTAAAAGCATGCAGTGAAAGTAAAAACAGTTACTCTAGGGTATTTATCTAGAAGTGCAATTGCTGGAATGCATGCTTACTCATTTTGTTAACATGCTCTCCAAAGCTTAAGTATCAATTTACCCTTCTGAGAGGAAGGTATGGTACTCTTATCATTTCTCCACATTTTGAGCCAACTGTTGGTATGCTAAGACATTTTTAATCATTGCTAATCAGAAGTATAGGAAATGCTATTTCAATATATTACTTGGTATTAACCTGATTACGAATATTAGTGAGGTTAACACTTTCTCTCTTAGGCTTACTGGCCATAAAGTTTCCTCTTCTGTGAAGTACAAGCAGAGTGGAATTTTCAGTAGTCTCACAGTGCTAAGGCAAAAAAGCAAGGGCAGGAAACCCAATAAACGTACCAGGCTTCCAGCTGAAATCTCAGGAGGGTTACACCGTAGGAACAGGGGCAAATTAGAGATAGAATAAGCCTTACTAAAGGCTCAGTCCTGGGACTCCCCTTGTGGCACAGTGGTTAAGAATCCGCCTGCCAATGCAGGGGACACGGGTTCGAGCCCTGGTCCGGGAAGATCCCACATGCTGCAGAGCAACTAAGCCCGTGCACCACAACTACTGAGCCTGCGCTCTAGAGCCTGCGAGCCACAGCTACTGAAGCCCACGCACCTACAGCCCGTGCTCTGCAACAAGAGAAGCCACTGCAATGAGAAGCCCGCGCAGCGCAACAAAGACCCAATGCAGCCAAAAATAAATAAATAAAAATATTTTAAAGGCTCAGTCCTTCAATGGATTAAGGTGATTCCCTCTCCCCCAAACCACCATGTGAAAAGGTACTCAACTTCATTAATCATCAAAGAAACAGAAATTAAAACCCAATGCAATAGCACTACATACGTGCCAGAACGACTATAATGAAAACCACACATAAGGTCTGTGAAGCAACTGGAACTCTCCCACACTACTGGAGGAACTGATAATAACTACCTTGGAAAACTCTGGCAGTATCTACTAAAACCGAGTATGTGCATATCCTACAACCGACCAGTTCTATTCCTAAGTATATACCCAATAGAAACACATATATTTTTTCTACAAAAGACATGTAAAGGAATGTAATGGCCAAAATATGGAAATAACTCAAATGTCCATCCACAGTAGAATGGATAAATTGTAGTATATTCCTACAATGGAGCAATGAGAATGAACAAACGATTGTTATAAGCAACACCATGTATCTCTCTTACAAATATAAACTTGCTATATGATTCCGTTACATAAAGTTCAGAAATAAGTAAGACTAATCTTGGATGTTACAAGTCCGGATAGCGGTTACCCTTGAGAAGGTGGGAAGGATAGTGCCTGGAGGCTGCTGGTGATGTTGTTTCTTGATCTAGGAGGTCATCACACAAGTGTGTTCCTTTTGTGAAAATACACCTACTTATACACTTATGATACATGTACTCTACTAAAGGTATGCTATTGTTCAATAACGAGTTCACTAAAAACTGTATAAAACTACATTTCTTTGAATAAGCTTAATTTGCTCTCATAACTTTGTTTTTAATACTGAAAAATTAACTTCTATTGACCTTAACATTACACATACACACAAAGACTAGTGATAACATAAGAAATCTCAAGAAAAATAAGCAAGTTATAATGCATTCCCTACGCCTGCACTGCTCAATATGGTAGCCACTAGCCACACAAGGCTACTCAGCCCTAGAAAGGTGTAAGCCCTGAATTTAGCCTTAAGTGTAAAATACACCTAGATTTCAAAGACTTAGTACAGTTGTATCCACATGGGATTGGCTCCAGGACTCCCCTCGGGTACCAAAATCCAAGGATGCTCAAGTCCCTTATATAAAATGGTGTAGTATTTGCATATAACCTACACATTGCCTCACATATACTTTAAATCATATCTAGATTACTTATAATACCTAATACAATGTAAATGCTATGTAAATAGTTGCCAGTGTGTGACAAATTCAAGTTTTGCTTTCTGAAACTTTCTGGAATTTTTTCCCCCTAAATATTTTCGATCTGCATTTGGTTGAATCCCCAGATATGGAACCCAGGATACAGAGGGCTGACTGTACACAAAAGGGAGTGTAAAATATCTCACCAATACTTTTTACATTGATTGTTAAAAAGAATAATGTTTTTGGATATACTGGGTTAAATAAAGTGTTACTAAAATTAGTTTTACTTGTTTCTTTTTACTTGTTTAACATGGCTACTAGAAAATTTAAAATCACATACGGGACTGGCATTATATTTCTGTTGGACTGTACTGTTTAAAAGAGAAAGCATTTCTTTTCTCCTCCAATGTTCTTTCAATTTTCCTTATTCCATATAAACGGCTCCAAACTTCTGATTCTAATTTAAATAATTACCGTATAAGAATTTGGGTCACCAAATATT
This sequence comes from Balaenoptera physalus, assembly GCF_965194825.1. NCBI lineage: Eukaryota > Metazoa > Chordata > Mammalia > Artiodactyla > Balaenopteridae > Balaenoptera > Balaenoptera physalus. Next base: position 17,909,731 of record NC_138895.1, on the reverse strand, counting down.
CTTTCAAAGACTTCTTCTGCTTCCTTAAAGTTTCCATTTTCCATGCAAACAGCTATAGCCTAAAAGATAGGATGACAAATACATACCTTAGATTGCTTTTTAAAATATCTAACTGTTGTTTAACATTGAAATAACTCAGGTAAGTCTAAACTACTTCATTTAAAGTATTCTTATGTAGCTTAATAATTTTGATTTGATGAATGATATTAGAGGCAGGGATTAATGAACAGATCAGGAGCTACGTTACATATACTGAGACCCACCTAAACAGTAATTTTGCGCGAAAGGGAAGTGAGAGGAGAGGTGGGTGCGTGGTGTCTGTGGTGATTAGGGTATATACGAGCTGCTACTTAGGATCCCAGGAAAGTCTCTCGTAGAAACCAGGAAGCCACACGCTTTTGAATAATCACTTCATAAACTGGCCTTTTTGATACCGTATGTGGTAAGATATAGGACCACCATTACCATCTGGGTAGGCCTGTAAACTAGGGAAAGCTATTTAACCTCTTGGTGCCTCAGTTTCTTTACACCAATGTAAAATGGTGAAAATAACAGTACCTATTTCATAGGGTAGTTGTGAGGATTAAAGAGTTATATATAAAAGTGCTTAGAACAGTATCTGGCAAACAGTAAGCAATATATTATTACACGTTTGCTATGTATTTTATGGTAACCCGTTCAACTTTACTACTATATTTAGCAAAGGCCTGCTTCCCCTGGAACTCCAAAAGATTGGGATAACATGACAAATCCCTTTGCCCTGGGTTGAAATTCTTAAAAGCAGCAGTCATTTTTCTGCCCATTCTCTTCAGGTCTTAATTCTAATTGACAGTCACCACACCATCAATAATTAATTCCGGAGAAGGTGGGACACCACCTGGATTTTCTCCTACCCTACCATGAAAACTTTTTTAAAAACTAGGAAAAGTTTATTTAAGTATGAAATTCCTGAGTACATACTTTGCCTGTAAGCAAAACATATTTTCCCTGCTATTATATCTTTGAATGACTTTCTTTGGTTTCTCACTCTTTAATAGGCTACTCCTACTAAAATTTTCTCTACATAGTTAAAATTTTACATTCTCTTAATCGCAAAAACCCATTCATTTCTTATTATTTGATAATCTTTAGGGACTTCTCTAGTGGTCCAGTGGTTAAGACTCCACGTGTCCACTGCAGGGGGAGCGGGTTCGATCCCTGGTCAGGGAACTAAGATCCCACATGCCATGTGGCGTGGCCAAAAAAATATTTTAAAAAAATAAAAATAAAAGGTAATCTTTAAATGGGAGAGCATAAACCACTCGTTTTTGAAAGTTGTTTAGTAATCTTTAAATGGATATGGCATATTTTCCAACCTGGGGGCAATATGCACTTAGGTAGAAAACATTAAGTCCCAGCTCTTAGACCTCATGTCAAGACTATAAATCATAGGTCAAATTTCTAAAGAGAATGATTATATTAAATTTTACTACAGGTTTACCGTCCAACTTCTATTAAGTGGCTCTTAGTTTCTGTAGATGTTGTTTTTATTTTCTGGCAAAATAATAATAATAAACACAAAGTAATACTCATACCTGAATTTTAATTAAATTCTGTATTTCTTCATGAAGCTTGTCATGTTCCTTTTCAATTGACGCCCAAATCATCAGGGCTGATTCCAAGGGTGTAATTCGTTCATCACTTTCAAACTGTGCATCTTTTAAAACCAAAATAAAAATAAGTAACTTAGAAAGCCATGAAGAACTTTACTTTGTTAATTTTTTAAAAATTCATTTCTTTAAATATTGACTGAGTGTATACTATGTGCCAGGCACTGCTCTCGTATATACCAGTTTAGGGAAGATTTTTCAGTTAATTTCCTCATTAATATCACCTTAAAAAAAAAAAAAAAACAGAAAAGGCTACATATGAGTTCACAAAACATCTGAAGATTTTCTCCACTAAAATACTGATTTTAAGAGCTGAAATAAACTATATTTTATATAAGGTGTCACAGTAACAGAATTCTTAAATGGTTTATAAGTCTAACTGCAGTATAACAAACTTCATTGAGATAGACCATGAAATTAGCTTATTGTGAAATTTGATTTTCGCATATACTACTTGAAATCCTTGTTATATATTTTGTAGATATTTGAAACAGGATCAGTCAAGAACTTATCTCTCTACCAACATTATTCCAATCACCAAGGCTTAAAAACCTAAGGAGGGACTTCCCTGGTGGCGCAGTGGTTAAGAATCCACCTGCCAACGCAGGGGACACAGGTTCGAGCCCTGGTCTGGGAAGATCCCACATGCCGCGGAGCAACTAAGCCTGTGCACCACAACTACTGAGCCTGCGCTCTAGAGCCTGCAAGCCACAACTACTGAGCCCACGCACCACAACTACTGAGCCCGTGTGCCACAACTACTGAAGCCCACACGCCTAGAGCCCGAGCTCGCAATGAGAAGCCCGCGCGCCGCAACAAAGAGTAGCCACCGCTCGCCGCAACTAGAGAAAGCCCGCGCGCAGCAACGAAGACCCAACGCAGCCAAAATAAATAAATAAATTTATTAAAAAAAAAAACCTAAGGAGTCATCGTTTTACTCCTTCCTCTTTCTCATCACCATATACAATCTGTTGCGATATTGTATAGTGGTTTTAAAAACTTTGGAGTTTATTCCAAACTCTATCATGTACTACCTGTGTGGTGTTGAAAAAGTTATTTTGCCTTTCTAAGCCTCAGTTTTCTCACCTATAAAATGCTGTAAATAAATACTATGTGAATATTTAATGAGATAATATTTGTACTACTGTTAAACTTTCTTAAAACAGAATTTATCAGCTTATTCTTATCAAAGACTCACAGCGGCTGGTAACTACTTAGCAAATTACACACAAACATCTCCATTTGAAATTCAGGGTCACGTGTAGCTGAAAATCCAATACATAAACTAAAATGAAGTTTTAAATGCTGCCTCTCTTGAAATATAGTGATTCTTGATTACTGACCCCGGCCTATTATATCTAAGATGCACCCCGGTGAATTTCAAGATTAAATCATGGGGTCACACACAAAACAGGGATTTTTTTTTCCCACCCTTGTTTTGGGAGAAAAGGTTGTTGGAAGGGAAAATAAGAATATAATGAACAACTGCTATACGTGAAGCCCAGCCAGGCACTTCTTGAACATCCTGTCACATTCAATTTACCAGACAGCTCTGTGAACCATGTTAGCTTATGGTCTACATCGGCCCGTTTTCTTCCTCCGCCACCAGCCCAGCCTACACGTCTGCTCTGCCTCTAGCCCTAATCCACTGACCGTCCGGCTCCAACTCACCCCCACAACACAGCACGCCACATGAGCCAGAGCTGGGTGAGTGCGGGCTCCCAGAGCGGTCCTAAGAGGGTGGGATTTCCTGCCACACAGTCTGTTTACAAGTGAACAGTTCCGTGCGATTACCGCCCACCACTGGGCACTGCCAGGAAAGCATTTTGTAAATTGTAAAAACCAACATAAACATGGAATTATTTGCGTCAAAAGGTCCTTTAAATAACCATGCTGTAAATATGAGCCATGACTGATAAACTGAACCCGGCCTGGCCATTACAATCTAAAATAAACTATGAGGACAAGGGAGAGAGATAATTAGAGATATAAAATCATATTCCCTCATTAAGTAAGTGCTGAAATCAAGCTCAAATAAGAGGTTTCAAATATCATAGTTGCCAGTTAGAAACAGAGTATGTATGATAGTAATAAGAGTCACCACAAAGTTACCATAGTCCAATTTAGTGATGCCTTTAAGACAGAGTACACAGAGCATGGTCCCCCAACAGCAACATCAGAATCACCTGGGAACTTAACAGAAATGTAAACTCCAGGGCCCCTCACTCACCCTACTGAATCAGAAACTCATGATGGAGAAGGGGACTCACCATTCTGTTCCTTAACAAGTTCTCTAGTAACTCTGAAGCAAGCTAAAATTTGAGAACCATCACTCTAAGAAGATAGGGATTATATTTCTTTTACTAGCTTTAAATATGTCTGTGTAGAGATGTACATGCCAAACACACGTGAGCAAACTCTCAAAAACAAAGGACTACTCCCATCTGTTTCTTCTCATTGTCTCCCCTTTAGACATAGATTGAAATATGTCCAATATAAGATAAAAACATATTTACCAAGGGTTTTTCCGGCTGCAATTCTTGTCAAAAACTGACAAATGTATATAGTTCTCAGTTGATAAGCTGTTAGACTGGACAATCCATGAATAATAGCTGAAAGTGAAGAAAGTGAAGGAAGTGAATTTTATTAAAACGTCAAAACAAAACTCCAAACTTGACCCGGCAGTGCCTCTGTGTGGTTTGCGGAGAAATAAGTTACAAATATCACCCAAAGATTATCATAAATTTAGAGTGTATGCTTTATTTATAGACAATTTTTAGGAAATAAGAACAAAAAAGAATAACAATGAAGACTTTTCCTTCAAAATAAAACTGATGTTTCACAGGCAGAATAATAAATCTTGAAAACTACATACTTTCACAGGTAGCAGTCTAAACTAATGAAAAGGGAGATTTAGATCCAAACTGTAAAATGTGTCAAATCATTACCTGGAAACTTACTTTATACCTTAAAATGCCTAATATTATAGGAAATATATTATTTCTGTCAAGGTTTCAGTTATGCGAGAGTCTGTTCAGTTTACAAAGCTTTATTTTAAAAACATTTATTAATGTTAATCTCCCCAATATTTGAACACCCACCCAGATGTTATGCTAGGTAGTAAGAACATACAACACTGAGTAAACCATAATCCTGGTTTTCACTGAATTTACCATGTAGCAATAAAAGACAAAGATTAAATTAACCAGCAAACCAAAAAACAGTCCTGCAGCTCAGCTGCTAAGCAGATGAAACAAATAAATACATTTATTTGTATTTATTTCCTCAATTTTAATATGCCATAACCTTATGCTACACGAGAGATTATCTGGACAAATATAGTCATAATATAATTAAATAGGATTTAAAAAGAGCACAAAATTTACATAAAATTTAAACACAACTTATTCCACATGGGCTGAACATCTACTGCTGGCCAGTGGTAGGGACTGATGTCTGAATAAGAAGATAGCCAGTCCCTGCTCCTCAGGAAGGTTTTAGTCTGAGAAGGCACGAATTAAACAAAAAGTTATGCAAGAGACTAATTAAAATTTTAATGTGTCATAAAGGGTAAGTATGGTATAGGAGCAAAACAGAAGAAAGACCTAATCTATTCTAGGGAAGAAAGTCAGATCTTTTCTGTCTTCATTTCCCTCCATATTTAGTCTACGTATCCAATAACTACAGATACCCTACACACCACTGCCCTTCTGCTCTTTGTACCTATTAGGCATAAAACAAAACAAAAACAATGAAAACCTACCCTGGTTGAACCTGGCTCTCTGCTTTTTCCACACCTGTAACCAAACACTACATTAGGGAGGATCTAATGACCAGCAACAGTAACAACTATATTTAAGCACTTAACTATAATACCAGGCACTACTCTAAGCACTTAGCAGCGGTTCTCAACTAGGGGTGATTTTGTCCCCTAGGAGACAGGTGGCAATGTCTGGAGACAGTTTTGATTGTCACGAGTGGGAGGGGTGCTACTGGCACCTAGTGGCTGAGGTCAAGGATCCTGCAATGCACGGGAGAACCTCCACCTCATTCCCCCTCCACCCTCAAGCATACACAGAATAAAGAATCATGTGGTGCAAAATGTCAACAGGCTGAGGTTGGGAAACCTTGCTTTATACATATCAGTTCATCTGCTTCTCTCAACAGCCCTTTGAGGTAGATGCCATTATCACTACCATTTTACAGATGAGGAAATTGTGGTACCACGGGAACTGGTGGTACCAAGTCGTTGCCTCAAGTCTTATGGCTATAAACCAGCAGAGCCAGGAATCAAACTCAGACAATTTACTATGGAGTCCATGCTCTTAATTACAATTCTACACTGCTTCCCACAGTGGAAATAGGTTAGGAATATCAGTCTGGAAAAGGCATTATCTGAGATAAGTGAGGTGGGAGAATAATTCTGAGTTGGAATGAAAGAGCTAAGAATTTTCTAGGAAGCATCAGAGTTGTATATGCTTACAATCTTGAAAAGCATAGTAAATGAAATTCTATAAGAGATAAAAGGGAGTCCTTTTAGTCAAAAATGGAATACCAAGACAATATTATGTTCACAGTTTGCATATCTGTTTTAGCAATGCAACCTGAAAAAGTTTTACTCTTTCTGGGTTTCTGTGCCTTTAACCTTCAAATAATGGAGATGACCTAGATTATTCCTTGGGTCTTGGGCTAGAACCTTACAAGGTCCTATTTTTTTTTTTTTTAAATAAACTTTATTTTTTAGAATGGTTTTAAATATACATAATGTAGTGAAGAAAGATAGTAAAGAGGTCCAATATACCCTCCACCCAGTTTCCCCTGTTATTAGCATCTTGCTTTAGTATTACATGTTACATTAATTAACCAATATTGATACATTAGTAACTGAAGTCCATGCTTTATTCAGATTTCCTTAGTTTTTACTTAATGTCCTTTTTCTGCTGCAAGATCCCAACCAGGGCACCACATGACATTTAGTCATCACGTCTCTTTGGGCATCTCTTGGCTATAACAGTTTCTCAGACTTTCCCTGGTTTTGATGACCTTGACAATTTTGAGGTATTTTGTACAATGTACCTCTCTATTGGGATTTGTCTGATATTTTTCTCATGATGAGACTAGAGTTATGGGGTTTGGGGAGGAGGATCACAGCGGTAAAGTTCCATTTTCATCACACTGCATCAAGCGTACATGCTACTAGCTATCACTGCTGATGCTGACCTTGACTACCTAGGTGAGCCAGTGTTCGCCAGCTTTCTCTCCTTTCTCCCCCTTTCTATACTGTGCTCTTCACAGCCCACACTTAAGGAGTGGGGAGTTATGCTCTACCTCCTTGAGGACAGAGTAGCTACATGAATTACCTGGAATTCTGCGTCGGAGCTTTGTCTCTTCTTCCATTTGTATATTTATTCCACCATTTATTTACATCAGTATGAACTTTATGGATATTTATTTTGTATTTTGGGTTATAATCCAACACTACAGTTGACCTTTGAACAATGCCAGGGTTAGGGGTGCTGACCCTCTGAGCGGGTGAAAATCCCAGTGTCGGCCCTCTGTATTCCCGGTTTAACCAACCACAGATTGCGCAGTACTGTATTATTTACTACTGAGAAAAAAATTGGCTTATAAGTGGACAGGTGCAGTTCACACCTGTGTTGTTTAAGGGTCAACTGTATTTTGTTGCTCGAGTTACTTCAGCTTTGGCCACTGGGAGCCCTTGCGGTTGGCTCCCGTGTCCCTTTGTATTCCCATAATTGTGGGGGTTTTTTTGTTTCTTTGGGGGTTTTGTTTTGCTTTGTTTTTAGCACTTTCTTACTTTCTGTTACAAGATGCTCCAGGCTCAACTTGTATATTTCCTGTCTCAGTCCCAGAATCAGGCCATTTCTCTGGAGAATGGTATTGCAAACCAAGACTTGAGTGCTAGGTGTACCCCTTGCTGCTAGGGTTACATTGCTTCTACACGCTTTCATCTGACAGAACAAGGAAACATATGAGTATATCCTGACCTGTGTCTATATACGTATAATATGCATAGATATTTCTATATGTTATAAACAGGAGTTCATACTGATGTTTCCAATTCAAATTCATTACCACATAGATAATTTTAGCCCCCTCCCCAAAGAGGACTTTTTAATAATGCGAATTATTAAATGAACTGGCTTCATTCCAGGATTTAACACCCTAATTAATGTTAATTAACCATGGCTCTAGTGTTATCTGTGATACGGAGGAAAGCTTCTTGAATTGGAAGATAAGGCATGCGTCTGGTACAACCCTTTAACCTATCAATGCTTTAGGTTGTTTAACTAGTTCACTCCTCTATAAACTGAGATTACTTGCCTAACTCACGGGATAACCGTGAAGCTGAAATGTACCAATACGGTTTTCTGAGGTATTTGATTTCCTATTAAATACTATCTTGGGGTTGCGTTCGGCTGCAATAAGTAGACGGCCAACTCATATAAATACTACCAGAGCATCGGCTTCCCTGGTGGCGCAGTGGTTAAGAATCTGCCTCCCAATGCAGGGGACACAGGTTCGAGCCCTGGTCCGGGAAGATCCCACATGCCGCGGAACAACTAAGCCTGCTCACCACAACTACTGAGCCCGTGTGCCACAACTACTGAAGCCCGCGTGCCTAGAGCCAGTGCTCCCAACAAGAGAAGCCACCACAATGAGAAGCCTGCACACCACAACGAAGAGTAGCCCCCGCTCTCTGCAACCAGAGAAAAAGCCCACGTGCAGCAACGAAGACCCAACGCAGCCAAAAATAAATAAATAAATAAAATAAAATAACTTAAAAAAAAAAAATACCAGAGCATCTTTCGGTTATCATTCAAAAAGCCAGCTAGCCTTCTCTAGGCGTCAAGGCCTCTGTCCATCGCTTACAGGCTGTCTTGTGTAGGTGGTAGATTTCATTGTCAGTTACTTTTATTCTGAAGCCTATACGGAGCCAGCGGGCTAAAGGAGGTTTAGATAGCTCCCAAAGTAATAGAAAACACTGATGCCTAGGTCACAGTGACTTGCTAAATAAATGCCTTTACAGGAGTATCTCAGCCGAAAAAAGCAAGAAACACAAGCGCCACAGGCGACAAAAGGAACTGGACACTGGATTAGGTGTAGTTTTGTTCATTTTAACTCACTTAACCCTCTATCAACTCTAATGAATCTGAGCAAAATTGAGGAGCTGAGAGGAGGCGGATGCGGGATTCGAACGAACGTTCAACTCTGAGCCGGGGGCCCTCCGCTCGGGAGCCGCAGCAGCCCGATCCCCGACCCCTGGGGGACAGCGCCGCAAACCAGGCCTCGGCAGCCCGTCGCGGTTCCCGCCCCCGGCCCGGGCGCGCCCCGCACTCACCCTCGGCGCTGTCGCGGGTGCGGTGGAAGTCGTCCGAGCGGCCGTCACGGAAGGCCCGGCAAAGAGACAGGCAGAGGAAATCGAGCATCCAGCCGGCAGCTACCGCCTCGGCCTCAGCCACCAGGCCCGCGTCCTCCTCCTCCTCAGAGTCCCCCAAATGCACCTGGCATTCGAGCAGTTCCTGGCACTCAAACTGCTCCTGACCATCTCTCGCAGTTTCCGCCATCCGCTCCTCCGGGGAACCCGCATCCTCCCCGTCCGCAAGCCCTCGCGGGCTCGGAGCCGCTGAGGCGGTGTTCTCCGCCATATTACACTCTGGCGCGGCTTCAGTCTTTTCCTGCGCGGAGCGACGATTGGCTTGCGCCGCGCGGGGCGGAGCCACGGGGGGCGTCGCTTCCGCCCGCGGGAAACCACCAATCACACACCACCGGGATGGGCGAGCGGCTCGAACCTGGCTTCTGATTGGCCGAAATCTGCTCCCGCCTCTGGATGTTGAATTCCCCGCCACCCAGGGGTGCCGTTTTGTTGGTAAACTAGACAAGTTCTGGCTGGATGCGGAGAGAGAATAGGAGGTCGGGGAGCGGGGAGGCTGCTTTATCCTCGTGCTAAAATGCAACACTGACTAGAACAACAACACGGTTAGTTAAAATGGAAAAACATTTTACCCTCAGTGTGCTTCAAAAATGAGATAGGTGATTAAAACTTGTCACTATTTTTCGAGCGTAACACTTTAGATCCTGGTATTCACTTAACAGTTACTATGCGATCACAAACCAGAACTCTTCCAACAGACTTAGATCCGTGCTTCTCCAACCTTAACGGGCATCAGAATAAGCCCCGAGGCTTGGTAAAAACACGGATTGCCGGGCTTCACCCCCACAGTTTTTGTTCTGTAAATCTGGATTGGGATCCTTGAATTTGCAAGTGATAAATTCGCAGGTCATTGATACTGAGGCTGCTTGTCTGGGGACCAAATTTTGCGAATTATCGCTCTAGGAAGAGTATATTATTATGGGAATGAATTTTATTCAGGGCCTGAAATAGACTATAGCATTCAGCTTTGCAACAATAAGTGAATACTTATTTTGAATTTTCAAACTTACCTTTGAGCACAAGAGGGCGTTGGGGGAAGGGGGTCTGGTTATGTTCTATTTCTCTATGTGGGTGATAGTTACATCAGTGTGGTCCTTTATGAAAATTCATTGAACATGATATATGCACTTTTCAGTATATGGGTTATAACTGAATAAAAAGTTTACTTTAAAAACCTTTCTGTTTATAACACATCCAACATTATCAAAGCCTTTATGTTTTAATTTTACACATTTATTATTGCCTTAAGGCCGGAGTTGAAACGTTGAGTCCTTAAAGCACCATATTATAGCCGTTAAGAATACCTAGGTTGGGGACCTTCCCTGGTGGCACAGTGATTAAGAATCCGCCTGCCAATGCAGGGCACACGGGTTCGAGCCCTGGTCCGGGAAGATCCCACATGCCACGGAGCAGCTAAGCCCGTGCACTACTGAAGCCCGCGTGCCCTGGAGCCTGCGTTCCGCAACTACTGAGCCTTTGTGCTGCAACGGCCCTAGAGCTCGCAGCAACAAGAGAAGGCCCCACAAATGAGAAGACAGCGCACCGCAGTGAAGAGCAGCCCCTGCTCGCCGCAACTAGAGATAGCCCGCGTGCAGCAAGGAAGAACCAACGAAGCCAAAAATAAATGAATAATATTTGCTCCCTTTAGGTTTAAAAAAAAAAAAAAAAAGGATACCTAGGTTGGAATGTCCCCTACCATTTACCCACTAGCTGTGTGATCTTGGATTAATTATGCCTCAGTTTTCTTTTCTGTTTAGTGGGTATACTAATAATACCATCATCATAGGCGTGTTGAAAAGATGAAAGGGATTGATAAATGTAAAGAGTTTAGAAGCAAGCCAGGTACTAGGTAAGTGCTCTATAACATTAGCTGGAAAAGCAGGACATTTATGCTACTGGGAAAGAGGGTGATGAGTCAGAAGGAATTGTTCCTTCAGACTCTAATGGTCCCATGGAAAGTAAGTCCTATTTGCAAACAATACGGAGGAATAGGTCTAAGGGAATAAAGGATAAGGTACATTATGAACTTAGTAAACAAACCCCAGGTTTCCAAACTGAATTTTTTTTTGTCATGCAAGGTTCTGAGATGGGGCCTTCTTCCTCTCCTCCAAGCCTCCTCCTCTTCCTCCCAGCAAGGAGTTAACGGTTATTCTTAGTGTATCAACCAATTTATTCAAAGCCACAAAGCAAAGATAGTGTATTTTCCTGTGGAGTCAATTTACTGAAAGATTCAGGGAAGTGAAACATTTTTTATACTTAAAGCAATGATGTATAATGAAGTGGAATGAAAAATGTATATTTTTGATTAGGATTTAATCATAATCTTCAACAAAATTTTAGTTTGGGGCTACTTCCAGCCACGTACTGCATTCTCTGTCCTCTTTCCTTGCTGGTATTTCACTGAAGAAAAATTAAGAAGCACTGGCATCACAACATTGTAAATCAACTATACTTCAATAAAATAAATTTTTTTTAAAAAAGGAAGAAAGAAAAAAAAGCACTGGCCTAATAGGGTAGGTAAAAAAGTTATTTTAAAATCTTATCCCAACAGAAAATCAATAATATAATCTTATTGGATTGCGGGCCAGAAAACAGACCTGGAGGAGGAGGTATCTCATAAATTAATTTTTTTAAAATTATTTATTTATTTATTTATTTATTTATTTATTTATTTATTTACGGCTGTGTTGGATCTTCGTTTCTGTGCGAGGGCTTTCTCCAGTTGCGGCAAGTGGGGGCCACTCTTCATCGCGGTGCGCGGGCCTCTCACCATCGCGGCCTCTCGTTGCGTAGCACAGGCTCCAGACGCGCAGGCTCAGTAATTGTGGCTCACGGGCCCAGTCGCTCCGCGGCATGTGGGATCTTCCCAGCCCAGGGCTCGAACCCGTGTCCCCTGCATTGGCAGGCAGACTCTCAACCACTGCGCCACCAGGGAAGCCCATAAATTAATTTTTTAAACCTGCCCATCAGGATGGATGATAGATTTATTCTTCTGAAATCATACTTTAACATCGCTATGATCAGAAAACTCAGCTGTGATAAGTGTAAAATAGTAAAATAAAACTTATAATCCACAAAGTCCCAGTAACACTTTAGCCATATATATATATATATTTTAAGGTTTATTTATTATTTATTTTTGGCTGCTTTGGGTCTTAGTTTCAGCGTGTGGTCTCTTCGTTGTGGTGCGCAGATTTCTCTAGTTGTGGCCTGCAGGGGTTTTTTTTCCCTCTCTTCTCTAGTTGAGGCGAGGGGGCTCAGTAGTTGTGGCGTGCAGGCTTAGTTGCCCCACGGCATGTGGGATCTTAGTTCCCTGATCAGGGATCGAACCCATGTCCACTGCATTGTAAGGCGGATTCTTTACCACTGGACCACCAGGGAAGTCCCTAGCCATATATATTTTAATTAAATGTTATGATAGGTAAATCAAACACATGGCATTTCAGTAAAACTTACCTGTAATTAATAAACTGAGATGGGGAAATTTTTTTTTGGCAGAAAATTTTATAATGTATCATTCCCTTGGTGACTGCTTTAAAGGAGATGGATTCTAGTAGTTCAAGTTAGGAAATTATATTTCTTGCAAACTTGAGTCTATGGGCTGAGATCCATAATTGCTACAGTTATCTCTAGTTAAAGGGCTGTTACGAAGGGAGAGATTTGATTTGTTTTGTGATGATCCTAAGAGTACAACATGAAACCAAAGACTGAAGTTTTGGGGGGAGGATACAAATTTGAGTTCATATCACATGTGATTTCTAAACAGTAGAGCTTTCCTACAATGAAGTATTGCAGGTACTGATTTCTTACCACTAGAACACTGATGTATTGGCTGGATGACCACTGGACAGAGATACTCTGGAAAGATTCTGCTGTGGAGTGAATTGTGTATTACCCCCCGCCAAAAAAAAAATTCATGTGTTGACGCTCTAACCCTCAATGTGACTGTACATGGAAACAGGGCTCCTTATAGAGGAAGTAATTAAGGTTAAATGAGGTCATAACAGTGAGGTCCTGATCCAATAAGATTAGTATCCTTATAAAAAGAGACACCAGAGATGGCCACCTTCTGGCTGTATCTCTTGTAAGGACACAGTGAGAAGGTGACCGTCTGCAAGCCAGGAAGAAAGCCTTCCCTAGAACCAAATCAGCCAACATCTTGATCTTGACTTCCCAACCTCCAAAACTGTGAGGAAATAAATTTAAGGCACCCAGTCTGTGGTATATTATGTGGCAGCCCAAGTTAACTGACATAGATTCCCATAAAGCCTAGATGACATTCCCTGTGCTATTCCAATTCCCAAGACTGTTTTTGCCTTGGACTATTTTCTAAAGAACACTTTGAAACCTGTACGTTTCTTATATTCTTATGTTTACCATGTTGAATATTTGTGACTAATATAAGCCAATGGTCTCCTTATGAATAATGTAAATTGTTTTATTTCTGCACTTACAAATGTCTTATGATTATCCAAATTACATATGTACTTTTGAAACAAGCTTTTCTTCTGAGTACCAATTACGTGAGGTGCACTTGACTAGTATGGTGCAGGGTAAACGTAAAGATGTTATTCCTCTCCTTAAAGAATATAGTCCAGTTGGGGACATTTCCGTAAGAAGGTCTGAGCAGAGGTGCTTAGTATTCTTGCAGGCAGAGAGAAGAAAAAAGAGACCTGGGTGCAAACTAATTTTTTAAAAAATAAATTTATTTATTTTATTTATTTATTTTTGGCTGCATTGGGTCTTCGTTGCTGCCCACGGGCTTTCTCTAGTTGCGGTGAGCGGGGGCTACTCTTCGTTGCGGTGCACGGGCTTCTCATTGCGGTGGCTTCTCTTGTTGCGGAGCACGGGCTCTACGCATGCGGGCTTCAGTAGTTGTGGCTCGCGGGCTCTAGCGCGCAGGCTCAGTAGTTGTGGCAAACGGGCTTAGTTGCTCCACAGTATGTGGGATCTTCCCGGACCAGGACTCAAACCCATGTCCCCTGCATTGGCAGGTGGATTCTTAACCACTGCACCACCAGGGAAGCCCCAATTTTTTTAAAAAAATATAAGTTTTGGAGAGCCCAAAACATTAGTTTTGCTGTCCTCACATAGTCTTCAGGCTGAGCTTTGCATCAGATTTTCTCAGCTGGCTGAGGTAGCCTTCATAGTCACTAAATCAGAATTTCTAGGGGCAAGGTTAGAACATTTGTGTTTTTCAAAATCTCCCTAGGTGATTCCAGTACAGAACCAGGGTTGACAGCTACTGAACTGCATAAAGAAAATGACCCTAGATGAGTGTCAGATTTCCACTCCACTTTGAGGCAGTGGACACAATATATCATTACTGGTAAAGAAGCTTCTTACTCATGAAGACTGCTTCCCTTTACAGAAGCAATAAATTAATAAGGACTGAAGGAATGTTTAGAACTAAAATGAAGCAGGTTTCAGGAAGGGAAACATTATGTTAGACAATTCTAATCTTTTAGAGCTTTAAAAATATTTAGAAGATCTTTGTAGCCCCTTGAGATATTTAGATGGTGTTTCTCAAGCATTACAGGATTAGCATGTGACTAACTGTCAGACTATAGACATCAGCGTGGTGCTGGTTCACCCTGTAAGGACATGCAGTCAAACGCTGAAGTCCAGGACTGACTCTCTATGATCACTTAATTTTGTTGCTTTATTTAAAAAAAAAAAAGCCTTCTGGTGTATGCCTTGTACAAGTCACCGATTAGCCAATATTTTTAATAAAATGCATCTGCCAAAAGTGAAAGCGATAAGAACATTGTGTGGGAGTAGAAGAATATGTCTGAAAACAGCTGAAGACCCAGGGGAAGAATGTTGCTTTTACCTATTTCCGCCTGGAAATGAACCAACTCTGGATAACTCAAGGTATTCTGGTGAAAAAAAACGAGCGGAAATCTCTTGACCATGACAGCGCTATGAAGTAAATTCTATGGACAGTCTGTACTTATTAAAGCCTCTACTTATTAAAATGAATGAACCACATATGTAATTTTCAATTTTCTAGGAGCTGCATTTAAAAAAGGAAAAAGGTGAAATTCATTTTAATATCATAGTTTATTTAACCCAATATATCCAAAATATCCTTTCAAACTGTAATCAATATAAAAAATTATTGAGCTAGTTTACATTGTTTAAACGTCTGAAATCCTGTGTATATTTTATAGTTATCCACGTCTCAGTTTGGAGGTGCCATATTTCAAGTGCTCAAATAGCCAAATATGGCTAGTGTCTACAACTATAGGGCAGTGCAGTACCGTGCAGTTAGGAATTCAGGCTCTGGAGTCAGAGCTCTAGATCTGAATTCGTTCTCCGCCAATTTCTAAAACACAATTTGGGAAATTTCTGGGTTTAAGAAAGTATCCGTTTTTTTTCCCCACATGGACTTCTCAGAGCTATATACTAATCCATACACTAAGGTGGCTTATGAATTTCTAAGTGAAACATAGCATACAACATATGCTATAATTTATCATAACACTCTTCTTTCACACGATATCCTGTATAATTACTGTACCAACAAACACACTTTGATGTTATAAACTACTATACATATATATATGCAGATACCAGCTATTAAGATGATTCCATGATGTCTAAGGGTTATAGAAAACTCAGCATCACTTGACCCAGCTGATCACGCCCTTCTCCTGGATGCATTTTCTTTATTTGGCTTATAGGAAGCCATCATTTTCTGATTCCTCTTACACCTCATTAGCCACGTCTCAGTAATCCTTATTGGCCATTCTACCTCTTGCTAAACTCGTAATGTTGTAATGCCCTGATCCTTACCCTTTGAACTTCTGGATTCTTACTATAATTCCCTAGTTGATCTTATCTCCTCCCATTGTTTAAAACCGTCAAGATCATGTTGAGACCCAAATATAAATCCACCTCCCCAACATTTCTGCTGAGCTACTGTACATCACAGCTTGGATTATTATGCATCTAAATTTGACAAGTCCAGGGAATTCTCTGCTGGTCCAGTGGTTAGGAGTCTGAGATCTCACTGCTGATGGCCCAGGTTCAATTCCTGTTAGGGGAATTAAGATCCCACAAGCTGCGTGCAACGGCCAAAAAAAAATATTTTTTTTGACAAGTCCAAATATAACCTCCACCCTGTCAGACTAGACCCACTCCTCATCTTCCCTCAGTAAATGGCACTTCTGTCCACTTAGCCAATTAATTGGGCCAAGGTGTCATCCTTGATTTCTTTCTCTACATTACACATCACATCTAGTCCTTCAATAGCTTTGGTTAGCTCTACCTTCAGGGTAGATCCAGATTTTGACTATTAACCATCATCTTCATATCTACCCTCACCCAAGTGACCCTCATATCTCATGTGGACCACAGTCATCTCCTAACAAATCTCTTTGCTTTTACCACAATCTTTCTTTTTCACCTCTCAAAACCTGTAATAATTTGTTATCACTCAGAATAAAACCCAAACTCCTTACCAAGAGCTAAAGGGCATTGCATAATCTTGCCCCTACTTATGTTTCTAAGCATAGCTCTTAAAAATTCTGCCTGTTGGGACTTCCCTGGTGGTGCAGTGGTTAAGAATCCACCTGCCAATGCAGGGGACATGGGTTCACACTCTGGTCCGGGAAGATCCCACATGCTGCGGAGCAACTAAACGCATGCGCCACGACTACTGAGCCTGCGCTCTAGAGCCCACAAGCCACAACTACTGAGCCCACGAGCCACAGCTACTAAAGCCCAGGAGCCTAGATACTGTGCTCCGCAACAAGAGAAGCCACCGCAATCAGAAGCTCTCACACCACAATGAAGAGTAGCCCCCGCTCTCCACAATTAGAGAAAGATGGCACGCTGCAAGGAAGACCCAACACAGCCATAAATAAATAAATAAATATATTGAAAACAAACAAACAAAAATTCTGCCTGTTGTTCACTCTAAAATAGCCATTCTGGCCTTCTTGCTATTCCTCAGATAAGCCAAGCTTTTTGCTGCCTCCGGGCCTTTGCACTTGCTATTCCCTCTAACTTGATTATTCCTTCAAATAATTGAATAGATCTCTTGACAACCCATTTCATTCAAATGCCACCTTTCTTCAAAGGAGCATTCTTCGACCACTCTATCTGAATATCTCCCATCTGCAATACTCTACATAGAATGTACCACTAATTGATAGTATTATATTTTAGTTTCCTCTTTCATTGTTTATTTCTTTAAAAAGTAAGATTCATAAGGGAAGGCATTTTGTATGTGTTTTCTACTACTGTATTCCTAGTGCCTAGAAAAGTGCCTGTCACATGGTAGACATTCAATCAATATTTATTGAATGAATGTATGTTACATTTTTTAAGACGTGGCTAGAGAAAAATTGATACTCAGAATAATAGGAAACTTTTTTTTTTTTTTCAGGCAAGGCTTTATTGGGCCTCCTGCAGCAGCAGTGGGGAGAGATAACAGGCAACAGGTTCCCTTGCTTGTGCGTTCCCTGAGGTGGGTGTCGAGCTTGTTCCTTATATGGGGTGAGGGTAGGGGTGTGTCCAGGGGTTGGGCCACAGGGGTGGCTTAGGTGTTTTGCCCACTCTCTGGTGGTGTCGAGTTCAGGGCTGTGCTCAGTACCCTGTTTTTGCTCTGGGCTCTTCAAAAGTGGCAGTTGGGTTTTTTGGTCTCTTTGTATCTTCTGTCCATGCACGCAGTTATTTTTAGTCCCTTAAAATTTCTTTGTATTTTGTTGTTCAAGGAGAGGTGCACTCAGCAGAGGGTCCCAGGTCCCAGCCTGTCTCATTCCCCCCTGAGAGACTCTACACCATTATTCTTAAGGGGTAAGGGGCTGAAGGTCTCTTCTCCTGAAGCTTCTTTCTGCTGGACAGGGGCCACAGACCCTAGCCTATCCTAGAGGTGTAGAAGTCCCTCGCTGACTGTTCTAAGGACCTGTAGGGACCTGGGCCACTTTCCTCTGGAATAGGCTGAATTTCTTGAGCCATCATGAACCTTCCTTACTTCAAACTGTTGGGGCCTACATTCTTACCAGTAAAATTCTTTATAGAATTTGAAAACTTCAGCTATTAAGTACTAAATAGTACTTTAAGATTTGTTGTGTTGGGACTTCCCTGGTGTTGCAGTGGTTAAGAATCCGCCTGCCAATGCAGGGGATATGGGTTCGAACCCTGGTCCGGGGAGATCCCACATGCCGCGGAGCAACTAAGCCCGTGTGCCACAACTACTGAGCCTGCGTGCCACAACTACTGAAGCCCACGTGCCTAGAGCCCGTGCTCTGCAATATGAGAAGCCCGTGCACTGCAACGAAGAGTAGCCCCCTCTCGCCGCAACTAGAGAAAGCCCGTGAGCAGCAACGAAGACCTAATGCATACAAAAATAAATAAATAAATTTATTTTTTAGAAAAATGGTTCAAGATTTGCTGTGTTGATTCACAAAAACCAGACATCTCCGTTTCTGTCTTTGCCCTCTTTCTCTATAGGTCAGACCAAGTCCCTTTATCCGGAAACTAATGATGATAATGATCATGATCATATCAACCACACCTAAAATTTATTGCATGTTTAATGGATGTCAAGAACTTTTCTACGTGCATTATATGAATTATCGCATTTAATCTTCACAGCTATTCTATTAGGTAGATACTATTAGGATCCTATAGAGGATGAACCTGCAGCACAGAGAGGAGTTAACTCACCCAAGACTGGTAAGTCAGTTAGCTAGTTAGTAAAGTAGGGACCCAGGACCTGAAAGCAGGCACTCTGACTCTGTACTATTCCCTCTTCTCCCTAGAAGGCCTCCCCAGGGCAGCAGACACCAGCCAGAGTTCATTTTCTTGGTAGTGGTTCCTGGATCCACAGGAGGTCCCCCTCCCCTTTCTTCTGCTAAAGAATTAAAGCCCAAAATTTCCATGCATATCAACTTTTACAAATAAGTGCATAGCCAGCTGTATGAAGGCGGCGCTGTGGGTCCTCCCAGTTAATGACTGAGGTTATCACAGCACATTCAGTTATTCTCCCTCACAGCAAGATTATTTCAAGTGGAAAAGGATGATATATTACCTTGTTTAAGAGAAAGTTAACACCTTCTTTTTGGGAGGGAAGAGAAAAGCAAGGGTTTTATCATGCAGATATGCCTCTTCTTCCTGAGGGAGATTAGAGAGGGCCCACATGACAGATTAGTCATTGGGGCTGACCAGAAGATTCTAGACTGGTTGATTAAGATTACATTTCTGGGGAAGGTCAAAACTGCAAGTCAGTTATTAAGCCTAGATTTGGCATCATGGGCTTTAGCACAAGTGGCATCATTTGGGGCCTGTGATTTTCTTTTTAACAGATAAATATGGTCAGTTGTTAAGATTTGACAAGATTGAGTGGCAAGTATTTATTATATTATTTTCTATATTTCATAAGTTTGAAATATTTCACAAAATCTTTTTAAAAATAAAAAGATTTGGAGTACAATTGGGCCTTAATTCTAAATAACAGATTTGACCAGCACTGCCTTTCCAGATTAACCAATTCTTTGACCAAACAGACTGAATTGCCTACTTTTTGTTGTCAGCCCTGGTGATACTTGTACTCTTCCCAGTAGAGGTCACTATGTAATGAAATCTTTGGTTAAACAATAGAATACATAGTATAATTCCCCTCATTCAATTTAAAAAAAAAATCTATGAAATTCTTTCTTACTAGCTCACTTGTAAGCCCAACATGCAAAAGAGCCAAGCACAAGATGAGATGAGGGCCAGAGATCCAAGAAGCTGGTTTGAAAGCTACTGTACAAATACAAGTAACATGCATGAATGTGGCTTAGTGTGTTTGCTCTTTTGGCTTCAGGAATTTCTTCTGATTTCAAATCTAAGATTCTTCTCTCTGCTCTCCACAGAGCACCAGTGCGGTACTTGCTGGGACTAAATCCATAAGAACCAGGAAACTGAGGAGCCCGGTGCTGCTCAGTCAGAGGACGGTGCCTCCTCCAGAGCCTGTCGTCATGGCCTCTCTTGAGTAGGACAGATTGGACTTCTTTCTATGACAGCTGTGCTTTAAAAGGGCAAAAACATGGGCATTCCCTGGTGGTCCAGTGGTTAGGACTCGGCGCTTACACTGTTGTGGACCTGGGTTCAATCCCTGGTTGGGGAAATAAGATCCCACAAGGTGTGCGACCAAAAAAATAAATAAATAAAAATAAAAGAGCAAAAGCAAACGCTTTTAGGTCTCTGAAGGCCCAAGCCCAGACTAGCACAGTGTTACTTCTTCCATGCCCTTTCGGTCCAAGCAAGGCCTAAGGCCATCCCAGATTCAGTGGTAGACAAGTAGACTTCACCTCTTGATTGGAGGAGGAAAATGCACATACAGGGATGAGAGGAGCTGTTGAAGGCTATCCTTAGGAACTATGTTCCAGAGTGTTTGACTGCGTGTGGATAAATGAGACACTGGGGTCAAAGGGTGAGTCCAGGCTGGTGGTTACCCAAACAGGGTTGTATCGAAGAGCCAAAATGACTCAATGTAATGATCTCAGAGAGGCAGCAGTTAAGTGGTGGCATGAAGCGAGATCTTAATTCCCTGTCCAGGAACTGAACCTGGGTAGCCTGGATGAAAACCAGGAATCCTAGCCACCACACCCCCTGGCTCTTGCCCCCAGTGAAAAATGCATTTCTCAAAGAGGCAAAAACTGTAAAAACAGGTACAAAGTTTATTACTAGAGATACAGCACAACAACAAGTGGGAGAGCGCACAGAGAAACAGTTTGTTTAGTTAAGACAGAAGCGAGGCAGAGATACACAAGGAGAGAAAGGGTGTGGCCATCCTCCCTAATGAGGAGGAACGCAATAAAGAGATGGTGAAGTCATTTATACAGGGCAGTTCTTCCGGGTCTTTGTTTACCTTTGCCCAGTTATCTGGCTTCTTCTTCTACACCTGACCTGCCCTAGGACCCTCCTCAATATGCGTGCGCAACTCTTTTTCCAAGATGGATTCCAGCCCAGAGGCCTATGGGGCGGCCTTAGCATCACATATTATGGGGTGGTGCCCCCTCCTTTTGACCCCCAAGGAGGCTTTCTGCGCATGTGCAATGTTTCCTTTGCCCCAAGGATGGGAAATGTGTGACCTCTTGATCTTTGAACAGGGTTTAGCCCCTCTCTGTCCCTGCCATAAAAGTGTCCCATGTCCGGTTATCTACGCTATTCCTGTTGTTGTTTCTTATATCGAAGTGCAGATCTCGAAATATAGACAGGAGTCCGGTCATAAATATGTAGTCCGGAGCCCGTTTCTCTCTTGCCTCGGGAAATGTAAACAGGGGGCTGGTAATCAGCCTGGAGCCCATCTCCTTACCCCAGCAAGTGTGAACAGGAGGCCAACTGTAAATGTCTAGCCTGGAGCCCATCTTTCTCCTGCCTCAGTTAAGAGAGGGCAGCTATAAGTGGAGAGAATACAAAGGTTTCTGTCAAGTAGCAAATCAAGTAGAAAGAGACAACATAAGAACAGGGGCTGAGAGTATGTAGAATGTTCTGCATATGGCATTTTCGTGTTAGCTGGCTGTGAGATGGTCAAACAGGAATCCCCATGACCTTAGCAGCCAGGAGGAATGTTTAGCTGCTAAACGGAAAGCACCATGGGGAGCCTATGTGTCTCCCCCAAAGGTCTTTTGTCGTGAACAGACTAATGTAGAATTTATCCTCCCACTAAAAGGATGAGATCATAAAATACCCCTTCCATTACCACAACTTGGGCAGAACCCAGAAGCAGATGGCCAGACAATATGGAGGCTCTAATTAGGGAGAGAAAAGCTGCAGAGCCACCAAAATGGGAGACATTTTCCTTTGGTAGTAACTAAGCAGTTGTAGGCATTTTGCAGAGCGTTTTGGAAGAAAATAAAGGCTTATTTTTGTCTGAGTGTGCTATACAAGGTCCAGGTGAAATTCTACGGCTCCAAGTGCTCTTTTTTTTTTTTTTTTTTTTTAAAACCGTACATTCCACAAGGGAGTATTTTTGGTTTTGATTTTTAAAGGCTTTGAACAACTTCTGATATTCCAAACCCTGGAAGAACTGAAAGTGATAACCATTTCCATTTTATGCATTTAATGTTCTGTGGTCCATACAGACTCTCTCTCCAACCCCAAGGGCTAGTGTTATTATGACAGCAGCAATGATAATAATAAGCAACTGATATTTAAGAGAGATGTTTCACCTTTTTTTAAAGGATGTTCACATTTATTATCTTGTTTTATCTCCCTAGTGGATCTGGGTTTCCCATGGCTCATGGCACTCTAGATAGTCTGTAAGCACCAGAAACCGTGAAACAGAAAATGGTGCCCCTTTTGCATCCATTTCCTTTTAATTATGTGGGCATTTTATTATTTCCTCCTCCAGTTTGTAAGTTCACTATTTTTAGTGAAACGCAAAAAACATCTTATTTGGAAGGCAAAATGTAATTAGAACCTATAAATGCTAATTTTGTTCTTCCTCTAATGAGAGTCATTATTTTAGTAGTTCCTGTATGTGTCTCCATTAACACACAAAAGGAAAAGTAGCAGTGTTATCGGTTTAATTAGGCTTAACATTTAAAGCGTGTGTTCAGATATTAAGGTTTGTTCAGAGCTAATGAATACGGTGCTCAGCAATAGGTTGACTTAGAGGGAAGAGAAAAAGGATGGGTTTGCCCACTCCTAACTACGCCTCCCCCATAGGCCTGGGAGCTGCTGTGGGGTGTGGCTGAAAAGACCCCCCAGCTAGCCCCAGATTAAGGAATGTTCCTGTCCCATGAAATAGCCTCGGGGCAGAGCCAGATGGTGTAGGGCCTGAGGCTCTTGCTCCTTCAGGGACTTGGAAGGGGCCTCGTAATGAGCTGCTCTGAAGGTAGCTCGGTACATTTTCGTAAGACGTGGTGGATCCTGCTGGGGCTGGAGGAGCCGTGAGGACTGGGCTGGGACGAGCAAAGAGAGGTGAATGGGAAGACAGACTGGAGAGGACAGGTGGGAGCCGATCTTCCAGGAAGATAGTTTTCCAAAACAAAGATGAACACTTTGTGTTTAATTTTCCAATTTTTAGTCATAGCACACGTCACACATTTAGAAAACAGCAATGTAGGCAACAATCGTAGGACACATTTCAAGCCTGGACACAAAACTAGAACAAAGTGAACAATGGCCTCTGGGTCTTTCTCTCTCTCTCTCTCTTTTTTTTTTTTTTTTAAAAGCAGCACAGGGACTTCCCTGGTGGCACAGTGGTTAAGACTCCGCCCTCCCAATCAGGGGGACTGTATTCAATCCCTGGTCAGGGAACTAGATGTCACACGCATGCCGCAACTAAGAGTTTGCATACCACAACTAAGAAGCCCACGTGCTGCCACTGAGGAGCCCATGAGCCACGACTAAGGAGCCCTCCTGCCTCAACTAAGACCCAGTGCAACCAAGTAAATAAATAAATAAATATTAAAGAATAAATAAATTAAAAAAAATAAAGCAACACACCAGGATTCTATTTATTTATTTATTTTTTTATTTATTTATACATACATACATATTTATTTATTTGGCTGCACTGGGTCTTAATGGCGGCACGTGGGATCTAATTCCCTGACCAGGGACTGAACCCGGGCCCCTGCATTGGGAGCATGGAGTCTTAACTGCTGGACCACCAGGGAAGTCTCTGGGTCTTTCTGATACCTGAATTTTTTCTGCATATAATTTTGTTCTTTTTGAGAAAGAAACCTAAATCACAGTGAAATAGTATCAACTGAAATTTGACTCTATTCTGGACATTTTTTGTCTAAATTTAAAGGGAAAGAAATTGCAAACTCTAGATGAGGCAGAGTAAAAAATACAAAGCAGCACTCAGCCTCGTTGCCTTTTCTCAGCCTGAATCCAGCAGGGAAATTTCAGAAGACTCTCCACAGCAGGAGGCCTCATGGAAGAGAGTGGGTTTGCTATTCAGGAAAGCAGTGACTCCTCAGGCCGCCATGCTGCGTGGGTTACAAGGTGGTAGCTGGAGACAACGGTATAAATGGCAACAAGCTCTCATTTATTCTCTAGACCTAAGCCCAAATGTCACATCCTCCAGAGACCTTCCCTGACCTTCCCAGGAACTGCTGAGTGCTTATCCTCTGAACTCCCTTGCTCATATTTTTCTTAGGCTGCTCAAAACACTGCACTACTTATTCTTCCCTACCCCATGACTAGCTCTTTTAGCCTTTAAAGTCATGAGGGGTAAGGACTATGCTTTAAGCCCTCCCACCAACCTTCCTTCTCTTTTGTAAAATCCCCCAGGCCCTCACTTGCTAACTGGCTTATGGTAGACTTTTAAAAACTTTATGGAGGAATTATCATTTACATAAAATAAGATGCACTCATTTTAAGGTACAGGTCCATGGATTTTTGATAAAAATGTATGTCTATGTAACCAATAATTGACTTGTTCTTTCAACACTTTAAATATTTCGCTTCATTTTCTTCTTGCACATGTGATTTGTGATGAGAAGTCCACCCTGATTTTTATCCTTGTTCCTCTATAGGTAAGGTAATTTTATTCTGAGAGGTGTTGCTTGCTTAGTAATGGGCAACACCTTTACTAACATAACAGTGTCAGACATTTTCATGTATAAATTCTGTAATGCTCACACAGCCCTATAAGGCAGGGTCTGTTATTAAATCTACAGAAAAGGCAACAGAGAAGTTACGCAATTTGATCAAAGTCACACAGCTGTAATGACCAGAAGCAGGGTTTGAACTAGGCACTCTGGATCCAGTCTCTGCACTCTAAATCAATGCACTCCAGTATCTGTTGCTTAGAGATGAACTCTGAAGAACCAGCCCAGATTAAAGGAAGACTTTTCCAGGGTTCATAGAATTGACGGTAACAAGCAAATTTTCTGTGTAATCATTGCTACTGTTCTTCAAAATCACAGATGTTTAGAAGATACTTTAGAGATCACCCAAGCCAACCCTTTCATTTTTACTGACAAAGGAATTGAGAGCCAGAAAACCAAACACCGCAGAGTCAAATGTGGTAAGAACAAGTTTTCTTTTTGGAAATGACTCTTGACTCTCAGAGAAAATGAGTTTTAATTTCTCTTAAAGATTCAAAGTTAAACAAAAGAAGAAATTTCTTCACGTTCAGAACTGTTAAGCACTGAATGGGGAATTCCCTGGCGGTCCAGTAATTAGGACTCAGCGCTTTCACTGCAGAGGTCCGGGTTCAATCCCTGGTCTGGGAACTAAGATCCTGTGTTTTGATTAGACTAAGAAAAATATGAGCAAGGGTGTTCAGAGGATAAGCACACCGTGAGGCAGGGCCAAAAAAATAAAGAAAAGAAAAGAAGCATTGAAGGGATAAAAGAGAAAATTATGGAATCTCTTCAATTTCCCTAATAATAGGTTAATCCCTAATGATAGGTTAATCACCTAAAATAAAGGCGATTAACCTGGGATGGGTGGTCATTTGTTGTTTTCTTTGTCCAGTTTCCATTCACTCTTTCCTTTGGAATGACATCCTGATTTTTCTCAGGGAAGCACCACCCTCCCATCCCCTCTTTCCGTGTCCATACTTGGGTAGGGGTGATTTTCCCCATCCTGGCTGACCTAGGCCAGGCCAATCAGAGCTTTGCATTCCCTTGGGCACCATGATTGGTTCAGGGTTGGGCAGAGCATACGGGCAACCAGACTCCCTGGGAATATTAAGGAGGCATGCATTCTCACTTAAGTTTCTGAGAGAACATTGCCGTTTGGAAGAGGCTGCCTGAGAATGAAGGCAACATAGAGAAGGCAGAGGAGACAAAAGGGTGTCATTTGAGCCACTGCATCCAGCCCTGTCTAAAGCCAGAAATCCCTGCATTTTTGGATGCTTGAGTCCTTGTGATTGGAGTCATAGGGAGCATTTATGGAGTGCTTCTTAAGTGTCAGGCAATCCTGTAAGCATTATAGGTGAGTTATTTAGTTCTCACAACAGCCCTGTTAAACA
The DNA here is from genome assembly GCF_965194825.1 of Balaenoptera physalus. NCBI lineage: Eukaryota > Metazoa > Chordata > Mammalia > Artiodactyla > Balaenopteridae > Balaenoptera > Balaenoptera physalus. The sequence continues at coordinate 17,883,690 of NC_138895.1, read as the reverse complement.
GTTAATAGTATTATTTCTATTATATAGACTAGAAAACTGTGGTTTGGAAGGGTTAAATTAGCTGCCTAAGGTACAAAGTTAATACATGGTGGACAGGAATTTGAATTCAGGCCATTGAACTCTTGGACTTGAATTTTTAACCATTTACATTTTTCATCAGAGTCTAAAAAACAGCTGTGACTCAAAAAAGATTAAAACCCACTACCATCCACTTCTAATGGAGAGGAAATAATTGCTCCAGATCTTTTCTGCTTTTACAACTACAGTTTTACATTGTGTTGCTTTTATATTTTGCAAAAAGGACGGTTGACTTTTAACTCTTTGTATCCTGGTTCATCTGAAAAAAGAGTGCTTTGATCTTATTAAAGCAATCTTTTTCCTCACAAATTTAAATCAGCCTGATTTTTCTGTTGATGATTAAATGATTAATAATATTTTGGGTTTTGGAATTGCTTGGCCCGTTTAAAAATATTGCAGCCTAGGGGCTACCCTGGTGGCGCAGTGGTTAAGAATCTGCCTGTCAATTCAGGGCACCCAGGTTCGAGCCCTGGTGCGGGAAGATCCCACATGCCGCGGAGCAACTAAGCCCGTGCGCCACAACTACTGAGCCTGTGCTCTAGAGCCCGTGAGCCACAACTACTGAGCTCGCGTGCTGCAACTACTGAAGCCCGTGCACCTAGAGCCTGTGCTCCGCAACAAGAGAAGCCACAGCAATGAGAAGCCCGCGCACCGCAACGAAGAGTAGCCCCTGCTCTCCACAACTAGAGAAAGCCTGCGCACAGCAACGAAGACCCAACCCAGCCAAAATTAAATAAATTCATTTTAAAAATATATATATTGCAACCTAAAAGGCAGTGTAGAAAACTTCTCAGAGCTAAAGGAATTCCCTCTCCTGCGAGACTCTTATTTCCTGGGTTGCTGCTTCCATCTTTAATGGTGGAGCGGTCCTTCTGATGGTGGCTCGTTTGTAAAACAGTTAACATTTATGAAGTCTCTGAAATGGGCTTCTGTTCTCACAAAGAGGAAATGGCTCTTTGGAGACTTTGGCTGATTACTTGTTGAGCGAGAGCAAAGTTTTCCATTTGCACAAAGAAGAATTTTTAGCCTGTTTTTATGACATTGCTTTCAGTGCTTCAGTATCTAGGAAATTCCCAGGGCAATTTCAAGTAAGTTTAAGAGAAAAATCCAAGGTCCCCGAAAATGTTCACAGGAGGTGCTTTTGGAGGCACATCTGGGAGCAGAAAGGTCTCAGCAGGCAGAGGGTGGGGAAAAGGAAGGGGCTAGAAGTCTGCACAGCCAATTGAGAGTCAGCCCAGCAAGGCACCGAATCCATCGCCTGACCTTTCCCTGATCATTTTCCCTTTGTAACAGCGAAGAGCCAAATCTGACATGTTGGTTCTCTTCCTTTTACTTTAACCTTTGCATCCTGTTGCTTTTGTTCACTAAAAGGATACAGTCTATACACAACTGCCGGCCTCAAGGAACCCTGCTCCTCTGCCTGAATGTTAAACCAAAGTGCCTTTGTTCAGGGAAACTTCTGGACCCTGTCCACCTGTGAATGGCTGCAAGAAAGAAGAAATGAACACATCCCCTCCCCGAGGCTGGCCATTCCAGGGGACATTTGCAAATCTTATGGCCTTTTTACTGTACTTCCTCATCTCCTCCCCCTCTCTGTTCTATAAAAGATACTGGCGTCCAAACCCTGATAAGATGGTTATTTTAAAAAAAAAAAAAGATGGTTATTCTGAGACCTTATTCTGCCATCTTCTTGGTCGCAGGCTTTCCGAATAAAGTCGTCTTCCTTGTCTCAACACCTGGTCTCCGATTTATTGGCCTGTCGTGCAGCGAGCGGAGCAAACTTGTCCTTGGTAACACCTTCTGACTTTGTAAAGAAGCCTTATTCCCTGAGCCTTATTCTCCAACCCTGAGACGGTGATAAGGAGCATGGTGGGCTGTGATCAGGGTTAAAGAAAAGGGAGGGAAGATGAGCCCAGATGCTGCACCCCTACCTCCATTCCATGCATTTCTTAGTTTAGATTTCCTTTTACTCCCTTGCACTCCAGCTGCAGCCTTTCCCGCTTTACTGAAACTTTTTCAACATTTTTTTTATTTGAAAAAAAAGTTACAAGCACATGAAAAAAATCCAAATAGCACAAAAAACTTACAGCAAAAAGTACTACATCTCCTCCCCAATCCAGCTCTCAATCACCCAGCCTCTTTCCCAGAGGCAACTATGGTTACCATTTTCTTTTATCAGTTAGGAACTTGTCTTAAATTTTCTTTCTTTTTTAAACAGCTTTATGGAATTCATTCTCTGTGCTGGGATTAGGGTAACCACCTAGGTATTAATGGTGCAGGGGAGGAAAGGCTTTCTCTCTACCCTCCTAGATTTGATAGCTGGGTGTATGAAATAAACTGACAACAGGCAGATTAATAGGAGAAAAGGTCTACACATTTATTAATTTTTAATATTACATGCACTGGGGCACCACAGGAAAAAAGAAAAAGTGAATATCCAAAAAAGCCATGAGATTTGGGTGCTTATATATCATTTTAATAGGGGAAGGGGAAGAGAGACATAGGTCTTTTAGGGGAGAATAAATGATTCTTAGGAACAATGGATGAATGGGACCTAAGAAGGATAGATGGGAGGTATGACAGTTTGTGACAAAGTTTGTCTGGATGTGGTGTCAATTTCTAGTCTCCTCCCCTGTGATAAGAGTCAGTCTCCCTTGGTTGATGAAGGGGGGAGCAGAGTGGAGGGAAGTGGGGGGAGGAGGGATCTTATGACAGTTGAGTTCCTTTTGGAGAATCTGTCTTTAGGCAGATAAGGGGAGTTCAGAGAAAGCCTTACCCTGCCTTTGCAATTCTTTAAGTGCCTTCAGCTAGAAATAAATGAATACACCAAAACAGCATCTTTGGGGTGGCAAGTCCTGAGCTCCTTCAAAGGACATTTAGGTCTCTTCAGTGTCGCTCTTTTAAACCAGGCTGCAGTGAACTTCTTTGTACACATGTATTTTTGCTCATATGGGAACCTTTCTTTAAGATAAATTCCTAAAAGGATGCATTGCTAGGGCAAATCAGATGTTCATTTGTTAATAGATATTGCTAAATTTTCTTCCAAAGAATTTATACCAATTAACACTCCCACAGTGTGTAAGAATGCCAGTTTCCTATGTTGACCTGAAACAAATAGACTGCCAGATATTTCTCCAGCAAAGATGGGTTTATCTGGGATCAGCAGAGAATTGCAATTTGGGGTCTGCAACCATGGCGAACCATGGGCAAGTCCCCACAGGACAAGGGAAGGGGCAAGTTGTTATAGGGAGAACAAGGAGCTTGGGAGGGCTAGAAAAACAAGAAGTCCCTGGCTTTTCCTTGGCTGAGTCCTTGCCGGGAAAGAAGGGGAGTCTTTCTTCCTCCTGTTGGCCTCTGCTATCTCCACAGGGCATGAGAGCTCCCTCTGCTGGTCTCCCAACTGTGCTTGAGGTTTCTTTTTATTAATTTTTTAACACCTACATAATGGCCAAATACTTTGTATTGTGATTTAAAACAGATCTTTGCTATTCTGATAGGAGAAAAAAATGATATCTAATTTTTGTTTTAATTTGCATTCCTTTTGAATGAGGTTGAGTACTTTCTAGGCATCCAAAAACCCTTTGGAGTTCTTTTTGTTGTTGTTAACTGCTTCTTTGGGGTCCTTTGCCCATTCTTCTATTGCATTGTTCTTTTTCTTACTGATTGGGAAGAGCTCTTTTTTTAAAAAATTTATTTATTTTATTTATTTTTGGCTGGGTTGGGTCTTCGTTGCTGCGCGCAGGCTTTCTCTAGTTGTGGAGAGCAGGGGCTACTCTTCGTTGCGGTGCGCGGGCTTCTCATTGCTGTGGCTTCTCTTGTTGCGGAGCACAGGCCCTAGGCGCACAGGCTTCAGTAGTTGCAGCACGCAGGCTCAGTAGTTGTGGCTCACGGGCTCTAGAGCGCAGGCTCAGTAGTTGTGGCGCACGGGCTTAGTTGCTCCGCGGCATGTGGGGTCTTCCCGCACCAGGGCTTGAACCCGGGTGCCCTGCATTGGCAGGCAGATTCTTAACCACTGCGCCAGAAGGGAAGCCCGGGAAGAGCTCTTTATAAATTAATTAGCTCTTTCATGGTTATGTGCAAATAAATTTTTCCAGTTCTTTGTTTTTGTTCATGGTCTCTTTGCCATTTAAACATTTTTGTTGCCAGATTCATCAGCCTTTCTTTTTATAGATTCTAGATTTTGTGGTCAGGAACCTCTGTTAATCCACAAATCCAACGACCACTCCTCAGTCCCTACAGAGCATCTGACAGAGTTCACCATCTCTCCTCTTGCAAGTCCCTCCTTCCTCCTTCCTGGGTCTCCTTCTAACTCTTTTACTAATTCCAACTTCTTTTCTGCATCTTTCTGCTCTTTCCTTCTAATTGGGGGTTCTCAGCTGCTCTCTTTGTTAGAAATCACCACTAGCACCAGGATCCGATCATAGACATTTAAGCAAAAGGGCAGAGATGTTAGACATCTACTTCAATGGGTCATTTCATACGCATGGGAAATAGAATTTGTTAATCTCAACTTTACCATTGTCCAATGACAAGGCTGAAACAGTTTAGTAATAGGTCTGATGTCCTTTATTTAGGGGAAAAGAATCCACGGATTGGGGAACCCAGTGCCTCACAAGCAGTGGAGCACTCTTCCTGAGGGATTTTGGGCAAGAACTTTATAAATGTTAGAAGAGGCAGGTGGAAACAGGGCATGATTGGCTGGGATTTCTTTATAAGGCTAACAAGTCCTATTTTCTAAGATAAGATAAGCTAGCTAAAGCTGGGTTGCAGAGTTGTGACTGGTGTATTTAGGTTTCCTTGACAGGGCTTTCCTGTGTATGGACTGACAGGTTTAGATTTGTAATGTGGGCCTGGCTACTGGGTGGCTTTCATTTTGCGGGTCCTGATACACAAATTAACCTTATCACCATATTTATTTATTTATTTGTTTGTTTGTTTTGGCCACATCACACATGGCATGTGAGATCTTAGTTCTCCAACCAGGGATTGAACCCACGCCCCCTGCATTGGAAGCGTGGAGTCTTAACCACTGGACCGCCAGGGAAGTCCCAGTAGTGTTTTTTAAAAATACGGTGATAGGGACTTCCCTGGCGGTCCAGTGGTTAAGACTCCACGCTTCCAATGCAGGGGGCGTGGGTTCAATCCCTGGTTGGAGAACTAAGATCCTGCACTCTGCAGGGGATGCAGCCAAAAAATTTAAAAAAACAACAACCCCAAAACACAAAAAAACACTACTTACATGGGATTCTTATATTTATTAGTTATTTAGTTTATCGATTTATTTAAACCCTACCTGGTTCCAGAAAAGATTTCAGGCAAGAGGATAGTTACATACAAATGTTGCTTAGTAAAATGAAACAGAAATACCCAAGAACAACGGGATAGTTAATTATTAATTAACCAGGAACGTAATCTTTTTGAGTAATGTAGTGTTGGGGAAGAAAAATAATTTTCCCTTTGTTCTTTAGATTCTTAGCCGAGATTCCATTCCCCACCCTTACCCCATAATAAAGACAGATTCACAAGATAAAAACAAATGTAAGTTTAATAACAGATATACTTCCTGTATACATGGCAAATACTAGGAAAGCTAAGCAAAACTCCCCAAAGCGGCCCAAGCCACAACTTTGTTTTTTATTTTTAATTAATTAATTTATTTATTTATGGTTGCACCACATGGCATGCGGCATCTTAGTTCCTTCCATGGCCAGAGATTGAACTCATGCCCCCTGCAGCGGAAGCTCAGCGTCCTAACCACTGGACTGCCAGGGAATTCCCGCAAGCCACCACTTTATTTACTTATTTTTTAAATTAATTAATTAATTTATTTTTGGCTGCGTTGGGTCTTCGTTGCTCCACGAGGGCTTTCTCTAGTTGTGGCAAGCGGGGGCTACTCTTTGTTGCGGTGCACGGGCTTCTCATTGCTGTGGCTTCTCTTGTTGCGGAGCACGGGTTTAGGCGTGCCAGCTTCAGTAGTTGTGGCATGCGGGCTCAGTAGTTGTGGCTCGTGGGCTCTAGAGCGCAGGCTCAGTAGTTGTGGCACACGGGCTTAGTTGCTCCGCGGCATGTGGGATCTTCCCGGACCAGGGCTCAAACCCGGGACCACTGCAGTGGCAGGCAGATTCTTAACCACCGCGCCACCAGGGAAGCCCGCCACCACTTTAAAATACCATCCTCAGCTAAAGACAAAGAAAGATGCTGGGGGATGGGGAGGCCAGTTATGGGAGGTTTTCTAAAAAAAAGCACAGCAAACGAGGGTAAGGTTGTTATTTTTCAGTTTGTAAGAGCTTCATCTTCTGTATCCCTGGTACAGAGAGGGAGACACCCTTACAAATGGAGATTTTCCTTATAAATGTAAACCTCCCTTAAAAAGGGTAACTTCTAGTTGGTTTTCAGAGCTTCTCTTATGTTTGCTCTTTCTGAAAAATAATCAGCTCAAAATAATCTTTATGCTAAAGAGGCTTATTTTGGGGTGGCCTTACTGGCTGCCCTTCAGTAGTTGATTTAACTGATGGTTGATGGAATGTCAAGAAGAAAGCATTTAGTTGTAATCCCTGCCTGTTGAAAATCTTTCTGAAATATGTTAATTCCCTTGGTTAAGACTCTTGGTTAAGAGTCTTCATACAGAGTGTTAAAAATAAGAGAACAGGACCCAAATGGAGTTGCTTATGCTAAACCCCCATCACCAAACTGAGACTTTTGGCTCTCCCTGAAATGGAATCTGCAACCAGTCAATCAGGAATCACCTGATCTGCACTAGTGAGGTCATCTGCCTGATAGACCTCTGCTGTCTGCACAAGGAAAGTAACTTGGTAATCACGAACCCATTTTTTTTTTTTAACCTAGTATACCTTCCTTGTTCCCACTCCCTTCTGCATATAAAAATCTTTCATTTTGCACAGTCCCTCGGAGCTCCTTTCTGCTAGATTGGGTGCTGTCCGATGCGAATGGAGTTTGCTCAGATAAACTCTTAAAATTTTTAACATGCCTTTTTATCTTTGAATAAGAGGAACATTATTTAAACTTTACCAAAGAAAGCAATTCGAGGTATAACAGAGATGCAATGTCATCATTCAGAAGGGGAGCAGAAAAGGCCACCCCCAAACATGCCACTTTGGTACACAGACTACTTTAAGCTGAAGGCAGTCAAGACCCAGCAAACTCAAGAAACACTGTTATGTCTCCCTTAACTGCCTAAAAGAATTTAGACAGGGGTCCTGGCCCAGAAACAGAGCTGTTACCAGAGATAACTTCTTATCTGGAATACTTACCTGAATGGCGGGGCAGACATCTAATTACCAAACGTGTTTTTCTTATTGGCCTGTGAATTGCCCTCCTCCCACTTGAAGCCCCAGGTCCCATCCCACTCCTTAGCTCAAGATGGCATATAAGCTTCAATTGCCTGACTGTCTTTGAGGTCTCATATTTTTATGGGGCTCCCATATGTACAAAATCAATTTTTTTCCTCCTGTTAATTTGTCTTATGTCAATTTCATTACTAGACCAGCCAAAGAAGGGTAGAAGGAAAAATTTTCCTCCCTAATAGTTCTGAACCATACATCTTATTGGTTGTTAGTCTAGATAAGTTGTTCTCAACTATCTGGCAATATTTTTCTTTCCTTTTTTTTTTTTTTTTTTTTCTGAAGGGAGAATTGGCTTTATTAATTGATTCATGAATCAGGCAGCATCCCATCTAGCAAGTAGAACGGCATTCAGAGGCATTGTACAAAACGGTAGGCATTTATAGGTAAGAACTGGGATGGATAGGAAGGCTATTAGCAAAAGAAAAGAAAGGATTGTTTCAGGACGGTTCATCTTCTTTTGGGGGAGAGGGAATGGCAGGGGTTTCATTGTACTGGAATCAGGAAATTCCAGACTGACTGGATTAAAATTGCACTACCGAGAGAGGATGAAACTGCAGTTTGGTTAGGCATTAAGTCTAGGTGGGCCTTACCCACCTAGTGACTCCATTTTGGGTCCGTGTGTTTCTTTTTAACAATTCTCCCCTTTTGATCAAACTTTCAGTCTGAGAGATGTGAGGCATTAGTGCCATCCTCAGCTACTGCTCTGTAGGCTCTGTAGTCCTCTCAGCTTTAGTGGTCTTTAGCGTGGTGTCCGTCGGTCCTGGCATTTTTGCTTAATTCTTGTGACAGTCACAGTTTATGGTTCCAGGTTCACAGTCTTTAAGTCAGTCATTCTCTCTGTTCCCTTCTGGATGTTCTAGTTGCATTGTGATCACTTGGTGGTCAGCAGCTTTGAAGAAGCCTTTAAAGCTTTTGAGAGAATACAACACATCAGGGAGATTATTATCATAACTGTAAGCCAGATAGCTCCCAAGGTTTGAAGTGTACTTCAGAGCCACAGGCCACAAGACCCAAACCAAAGTTAAATAAGTCAGAGAAAGACCTTGTTGAGGCAGTCACCTTTTTAAAGCCAAGTGGTTTGCTCAGTGATCTCATGTAACTGAGTTCCAGGTTCCCCAGAAGTGTCAGTCCGGGTACAGTAGGTGGTGCGGCTACAGCACTGACACCTCCTTGCGCGGCTAAAAGATAATCCAGGGCTATCCTGCTATCAAGAACAACTTTGGAGAATTCCCCGGCAGTCCAGTGGTTAGGACTCAGTGCTTTCACTGCCTGTGGCCAGGGTTCAAACCCCGGTCAGGGAACTAAGATCCTACAAGCCTAGTGGCCAAAACAGACAAACAAACAAACAAACAAAACTTTGGCCAGAGAGTTTAAGGATCTTGCTGGGCAGCTAATGCAACACAATCTACAATGTCTCCAAGAGTTAAGGAGAGGCTTCCGATTATATGCTCATTTGTAATTACTCCTAACCAGGGAACTGTGGCCCTGCCAAAGGAAAGGATTTCTGAATCATGAATGCCTCCTGGTAGGTCCTTTCTAGAACAGTTAGAGGCACAGTTAGATAAGCCAAGAGGCATTGCCCAGATGTGCCATCTGGCAACATTTTTGATTGTTACCACTGGGGAGCGCTACTGGCATCTAGTGGCTGAACCTGGGGATGCTATTAAACGTTCTATAATCACAGGAAGCACCTCCACAGCAAACATGTCAGTGGCTGAGAATGTAAACAGGTTGAGAAACCCTTGTTTACATAGAGAAAAATAGGGCTGAATGGCTCCCAAACCTAGAACAGAAGTGAAAGATGCTTATTTCTGAATTCAGTACATTGTGGTTTGCTTCTTTTTCCTCAAAGTGTTGGACAGAAATGCTCCCTTCGTTTGGAGACTCTAATTTGTTCAAAATTAACTTAGGGCATTAGCCTACTGTGGGTTCATGTCTGCTGACGTGCAAACCCTTATTTCCCTCTTTTATAAACAACCAGATTATTATTATTATTTTTGGCCATGCTGCATGGCCTGTGGGATCTTGCTTCCCAGACGAGGGATTGAACCCGGGCCCTCGGCAGTGAAAGCCTGGAGTCCTAACCACTGGACTGCCAGGGAATTCCCAACAACCAGATTACTATCTCTCATTCACGTCAACCTTGCTCTTCTTTCCTGCTTTAGTATCCAGAGCATTTAAGAACTTTAAAGAATGTCTGCTTCCTCTCCATTTAATCTAGTGGGTGGAATAATTTGGAGGGGAAAAAGTGACAACAATAGCTAATTTCCATTTTCACATTGCATCACAAAACCCGCTTCCCCTTCCCTCCTCCCAGTGTCTGTTAAAATGACCCTGGTCAAATCATCTCTACTGTTCGACACTTACACCTCAGAAGTGAAATCACTGCTTTGTATATGACCCCATGCCTCATCAATTAAGATACTGTTATATCTATTTCATTTCAAGATTTTCTTCTATTTTCAATTCCTACATAATGAGAGAGTTGTTTGGGGACCCCTAAGTTTTCTTCTAGCTCTGCAAGTATCATTCTATATCATTTTCAGTATTTAATTATGTTTTGGCTTTTATTAACCTTTTTTCCCGTGTGTGTGTATGTGTGTGTGTACGTGTAAGTGGCATCATTAGATATGCTTAAACTATGCTAAGAGTACACACTAAAATGTTTGGCTTATGAGCTCAGTATTGGCAAGGACCAAGAATCCCAGAGGCTCTTTTATCACAAAGTTCATGAAACTAACACCTCAGGGCCCCTCACAGTTATAACTCCTTCCTCCAAGGCTCATGTTTTCCTCCAGGGACTTGGGTAGGAAGTAGCAGACCCAGCTACATACAAAAGGCATGGCCTGCTGCTCTAGACTGGGGCTCACTTTCCGTGCTGGACGGGCTGTATTCAACCACCTCTTCCAAGGTCTACTCTACCAAGAACTGCACTTCCCAGAACCTTCTTCCCTGTGTGGTCCTGGGTTCGAACTTGCCAGTGAGAGGGACTTGTATGAGATTTAGCAGGTGGCGGGAGGAGAGGTCATCCTTCCTGTGAGGTCTTTGTAGATGAGCACTGCAGCTTCTCATTCTTCTCAGGGATATAGATTTCACTGCTGCAGACTGAGAGAGTTGGTGGAAGCTTCCTCAGAGAAACCCAGGGGTTGTCGCAGTTTCCTGGTGAAATGTGAGAACTGTTTGCTTTGGCGTCAGGTTGCAATTTTCTTGCCTTTCATTTCTCTTGCTCTTCCCACAGTGTGTGTGCTCTAATACCTCTTTTAAATTGTTTGATTCCTGTAATACTTTCCAGTAACACAATTTTCTTAACTGAACCAAGAGTGGTACATTTGTTGGTATCAGTATTAGGGTGCTGCCTTAACACTCTATGTGGCACTGGCTATGAGGCCATGCAGTGAACAGCAAAGATAGGAGGTTGGAAAAATGGTAACGCATGTTATATAGTGGAGAAACATTTGATAAAACTGCTGCATATGATAACGGGAAAGAAAAATGTATCAAATGAACTCATGGCACTGGGTGAGGTGTCAAGATAGAACATTGATGTCAAGAACTGCTTATAACAGCCACATTTGAGAAGGTGCCACAAGAAAGAGATGAGCTCGGAAAAGATCTAGCTAGTTTGCGAGCAGAATTGATAGAGATATAGAGAATCCAGAAATTCTGAAATATACAAAGTTGAAAAATGGACATTCTTTTAATCTCCAAGAAATAAAAGATAAAATGGAAAAATTCTTTGAATTAGAAAGGCTTACAAGACTCCATCTCAGTGCAATAACCACATTAAAGTGTGGCCACCCTCTGTTAAGATTTTTGAAAAGTCTTTTTGGCAGGACAAAAAATGGTTCTAGAAATAAGACCAAGGGCATGGTCCTGTGAAAGCTAGATATGCCCAAAGTACTTGAAATTATGGAGAGATGCATCTTTCAAAGAATATTCTTAGAGTTGACTGGAACTGAATACACTAAAACACACACACACACACACACACACACACACACACCAAAAGTTAGAGAGAGGTCTGCTGTTACATGTATTATTAGCCTAAAGGATTCTGTGATTGTTCAAGATGTAAAACGATTCTTGGGGGCTGACAGTATAAGCAGCTCCATAGACCCATTCAAGGAAAGCTGGTGGAAACTATTTTAAAATAACCACTTAAAGTTTCTGGAAATTGTCCATACAGTCAATGAAGAAACATTTATTCAAGAAAATGTACTGAAACTTGCTAAGAATAAGGACAGTCTCTGATGTTTCAACCATTACATGTTTCCTCCCTCCCTCCCCTCCCAGTTCAGCTTGAAGCTCCACTCCAGCCAAGAATGTAGCCCTCCCTCTCTCCTGAGCTCCCAGTCAAGGGGAACCATATCTCACTAGGAGGGGCGTGATACCAGCATTTCTCATCTTCAACTTGAGTCGAAGAGGCTAAATTCTTGGTGAGTATGGCTGAGAAGCTGGGGTTCCTTCACTTAGCCCCTACCCATGGGATGGAGGCTCTGCCCCAAGTGAGGTAACCCTCACCCCAGGATACTTCGAGGGCAAAGATTCCACACCAGGATAGGTAAGCCAGGAAGACCAGAGGCTACCACCTCACCCAGTGCCCAGAGCAGTGGCTCAGAGAGTTTGCCCCAGGGAAGAGGAAGGCCAAAGGAAAGAGAGATCCAAAATTTTCCCTGTAGAATAATGTTCATGGAAAACAGTAGATTGGAGAGCTGGAGAGAGGTATTCCCAGGGAGGAGGACCAGAAGCTAATCAAATAGTGTATCCTATCTCTACAGTAGAGAACTTGCAAAAATTGTCCCAAAGGATTTCAAAATGTCTTTGGACTAGCATTTGCTGTATGCCTATCATTCTTCCCCTTTTCGAATGGCAGTGTTTATTGCAGTTACCCTATCCCTGTTCTGCTACTCTATGATGGATGTGCAAGGGCACATAACTTGCTTTTTAGTTCATAGTCTCCAGATCAAGTAGAGCTGAAGCTGGACCTGATGAACATCATGAGATTATGGACCTGATGCAATGATTGGATTACATTTTGGAGTGTCTTGGTGGAGAGTGAGGATATTTTCCCTGCTGGATAAGAATGAATCATTTGTGCCCAAGAGGGAAGAGTCTGGTAGATGGTGTTTTTGGTTCATGATTCTTCTTTCCCTCCTTGTGTTTGCCATGATTTTTCCTTGGACAGAATATATCTTCTTTCTCAACTGAATTTTGGCTTGGTCATACGACCACCTTCACCAATGATATAACAAATTTAATGTATGGCTTGTCCTACCTGGGGCTTTAAGTGCACTTGCATGGTTTGGCTAGCCCTCTTTCACTTCTGCCATCCACCATGAGAATAATGAGCCCTGGGTAGCCACTCAGCCCCAGAATGAGATAGATGTGGAACCAGTCTAAACCTAGAATCATTGCCTGAGTCATAGCCCCCCCAATTCCCCTGTGGACACATGAGTGAAAAAACATAAATACTTGTAATTTTAGCCACTACGATTTTGGGGGTGTTTCATAACATTACTGCAGTCCTGATGGTAGTCCTGGGGCTGGTAATAAGCACATTCACGCAGGTCATGGTAGAACTTGTTGTACACGCAGACCCTAACTATGACACCAAGAAGAAGTTGCTGACCAAGAGGCTGGTCTACTCTCTGCTTGGGAGCGTGAAGCAAAGCTGGGGTGGCCGAGGACCAGCTGCTTCAGTACTGGCCAATGGAGGCCGTGACTAGCAGGGTCAAAGGACTGTGCTTTCTGTGGGATAGGAAGTGCTACCTACGCAAGAAACTCTGGAGGAATTTGCAAAAGGGGCATTTCCAGAAAGAAGTTGTGAAATGGTACGGAAAAAAAAGTCTTTTACAAGTTGGAAATAATAATAATAAATTTTAAAAATTGATCCCGATAGGAGAAGGACTAAATTAATTTCTCTATTCTCCACAGAAAATATTACAGGGTATTCCCTGGCAGTCCAGTGGTTAGGGCTCCGCACTCTCACTGCTGAGGGCCTGGGTTCAATCCCTGGTTGGGGAACTAAGATCCCGTAGACCATGGGGTGCAGTCAAAAATAAAAAAAGAAAGGAAAATATTACAAAATCATCACATGCAGAGATGTTCACAGATTATGTAACCTAAAGTGTCGAAAGAAGATATCCTAGGCGTGTATCAGGCAGTTAACCAATAATAAAGTATGCTGCTAATTTTGTAATATTCTGGTATTTGTCAGCTTTTAACATTTGTAGTTTGTTGTGATTTCCTTTTGCAATCAAAAAGTATTCTCCTTTGCACGTAATTTTGTTTTTCTTATTTTTCCTAAAGAGAGTCACAAAGTTGTGCAAGGACATGAAGCCTGAAACTGAGGCAGCTCTCATTTAGTGATGAGGGGAGAGCCTAGAGTTGCTAGAGCTTGGTGAGGTGACGAGGGATGAAGCTGTCCCCACCGATGGCAGAGTAGCAGGATGCAGAGCTTCTGGACTGTGGTCACATGGCCTGAGTCACGGAACAGGCCACACGAAGTTATTAATGGCACTGGAGTTTTTAAATTCTGAACCAATAGGTTCCTTTTATTCTTTAAGCTAATGTGAACTTTTTTCCTTTTTTTGTGATACAAAGTGTCCAAATGGAAACAACGGCACACAATGCGTGTGAAATGCAATTCTCTAAAGTACCATTTATTCTTTTTATTCCTTTTGAGTCTTGTTGGGTCGTATTTCAGACCCTCATTCCTTATCTAAATTATTAAAATAGTATTCTTGCTTCCAAAGCTCAGTTTCTTTCTTTTTTTTTTAATTAAATTTATTTATAATGACTTGGGTGACAACAATCTACAGGCACAATTAAACCAGTAACTGGAAATACCATACCTCGACTTTAAACCTCAACTGTGTACCCTTGACCAAGACATATCATTACAATCACCTTTTTTTTTTTTTTTAATTATTTTTGGCTGCGTTGGGTCTTGTTGCTGCGTGTGGGCTTTCTCTAGTTGCGGTGAGAGTGGGCTACTCTTCATTGTGGTGCATGGGCTTCTTATTGCCGAGCACAGGCTCTAGGCGCGCAGGCTTCAGTAGTTGTTGCACGTGGGCTCAGTAGTTGTTGCTCGCGGGCTCTAGAGCACAGGCTCAGTAGTTGTGGCGCATGGGCTTAGTTGCTCTGCGGTATGTGGGATCTTCCCGGATCAGGGCTCGAATCCGTGTCCCCTGAATCAGCAGGCAGATTCTTAACCACTGCGCCACCAGGGAAGTCCCCCTGGTGATTTTTCCAAAATGCCGCGCAAAAGGAAAAAGGAAGAAATAAAGACTGAAAATTCTACCAGTGAAAAGGGAGAAAACTCTATATCTTTTTTTCCTGCTGTATTTCTTGATTTGATAATGATCTTGATAATTTATAAACTGCTTTTCTAGCTTCTTGTTTTTCTTTTTTCTTTTTTTTTTTTAAACAGAATTGCTTTTTTTCTTTTTCTTTTTTTTTTTTAAATTAATTAATTAATTTATTTTTGGCTGTGTTGGGTCTTCGTTTCTGTGCGAGGGCTTTCTCTAGTTGCGGCAAGTGGGGGCCACTCTTCATCGCGGTGCGCGGGCCTCTCACTATCGCGGCCTCTCACTATCGCGGCCTCTCTTGTTGTGGAGCACAGGCTCCAGACGCGCAGGCTCAGTAGCTGTGGCTCACGGGCTTAGTTGCTCCGCGGCATGTGGGATCTTCCCAGACCAGGGCTCGAACCCGTGTCCCCCGCATTGGCAGGCAGATTCTCAACCACTGCGCCACCAGGGAAGCCCCTAGCTTCTTGTTTTTCATTCATTATTATTCATTGATTTTACTAATGTTATTCATTGTTTTTCTTTTTTAAAACACTGGAATTTTGAAATCAGCTGGTTTCTACAATTAATAAATGTTCACAAAATTACACTTGTCCTAAAATAAGGCATTTTGCCACAAATTAATTTATTCACACATGTTACAGTGATTCCTTTGTGTGAGTTTCCAGGACTTTACCTTTGCATCATGTCTAGCACTTGCCTTAAGGTTTTTTTTTTTTTTTAATAAATTTGTTTATTTTATTTATTTATTTTTGGCCGCCTTGGGTCTTTGTTGCTGCGCGTGGGCTTTCTCTAGTTGCTACTCTTCATTGTGGTGTGCGGGCTTCTAATTGCGGTGGCTTCTCTCGTTGTGGAGCACAGCCTCTTGGAGCGCGGGCTTTGCTAGTTGTAGCACGTGGGCTCAATAGTTGTGGCTCACGGGCTCTAGAGCGCAGGCTCAGTAGTTGTGGTGCACGGGCCTAGTTGCTCTGTGGCATGTGGGATCTTCCCGGACCAGGGCTCGAACCCGTGTCCCCTGCGTTGGCAGGCAGATTCTCAACCACTGCGCCACCAGGGAAGCCCGCCTTGAGGTATTTTTGAGAGTAATTCTCCAAACAAGATTTGTGCTTCAGAACAAAAAATGTAGATATGTGATTAATAGATGTTTAAAAATATGTTTTTGCAAATTGCTTGCCTCCCCCTCCCTTTGCCAGTTTGTCATCTGTGCTAAGTGGATGTGGAGACAATTTAATGAATACAATTTACCACAGACTTTAGCAAAAAAATAAATTTGATTCTGGAGCACCACAAATTATAGAATCTTGGAAATGAAAAGAGCACCGAAAGGTCATCTGGTTTGTCCTTCCTCATTCAGACAGGTTTGCACTTCTCATTAGAGCCGTGTGAGAATCTATCCTAATTCTGAAGACATCCTGGGAAGCAGATCTCACCAGCTCTCTCATTATCGCTAATGTGAAACATCTATCACTTGTGGAAAATTCGTCTGAAGGACATCTGATTTCCTCATACTGGAGTTTATTCCCATTTCTTTTAAATGAGTCTCCAGTGATGACCACATAAAATTTCTGTTAACCAACCACTTTAGGGAAATGAAATTGAAGGAGGTAGCGCATATAAAGCTCTAGAACAGGGTATGGCACATAATAGGCTCTCCAAATATGTTTGCTGCCATGATAACAGTTATCATGATCATCACTGTAGAAGGAGACATCAGGGTCTTTGTCTGTCTGGTGATAAAGGAGCATGAAGTAATTTGGGGATTATCTGCTCTGCCTGGCTGGTGGTGGTTGACTTAGGTGTTGTATCCTGGCTCACTGGAAAGGAATGCATGATTAGTTGTTGACATGGGGGAGGGCAGGGGGTTGGAAGGAATGGCTACACTGGTGCCAGCTGTTTGTCACCCCCCGATGATGTCTGTAAGCTCTTTGGGGACAGGGACCCCCTCTTATAAGTTTTGGGTCTCTGGTACTTAGCACAGTGCCTAGCACAGAAAGACACAATACGTATTGAACACTTAAATATTGATTATTATAAAAATCACTCAACAGAATATTTATGTTATCATGTGGGTGTTATTCCTGTCTTGCAGTATGGTGGTATAATTAAAAAAAGTTTTTTTCCATGTACATGCTCTTTCTCAGGTCAGGTCTCTTTCTTTCTTTTTTTTTTATCTTTTATTTTTTATTGGAGTATAGTTGACTTACAATGCTGTGTTAGTTTCAGGTGTACAGCAAAGTGATTCAGTTATACATATACATATATCCATTCTTTTTCAGATTCTTCCCCCATATTTTTTAGCCCTCTTTCATCTCTCTCTCCTTTTTTTTTTTTTACTTTGGCCAGAGTGGTCATGGTGTCTCTGCTCTGAAGGTTATCTGTGAGTTACAGAGACCAGAATGAAACCCTGTGCCTTGTTACAACCTTGAGCATTGTGATGAGTTCCAATATTTCCAACTTTGTGCCGATGCTTCCTGGCGTCTTGCTGGTTTCATTTGCATGTGAGGCATGACAAAATTCAAAGTCAGCTGAGGTGTCACAGTGTTTCAGCCAATGGAATCAGAGGTTTCCACATAAAATTTTGCCCTGATTAGGGTTGTTGCCCACTTTGCAAATCGAGCTCTAAAGTTCTTTCCAGGGAGCTTTATAATCTTAGAAAACTTTCAGAGGAGCCATAAGGGTTGAGAAATGAAAACCCTGGAGCTGGAGTAGGGAATGTGCTCAGTTTTGGCCCCAGCGCTGTCTCTGCTATTCTGCAGCCGCCTGAGTCACACTTAAACCCATCTGTTTCCATGAGGTTGAACACGGGAAAAGATGGAGAAGGGGGGAAAAGAATCTTGTTTAGTTGGCTCAGAGTCGATGCCATGCTATTATGCCCCCTCCCACCTCCATCATTTTTGTGGCCCAAATCGTGCACTGCAGGATTTATTTTTCTAAGGCTGAGGGTGGGGCTTGAATAGGGTGCACTGGAGCAGAAAGAAGGGACCATAGCAAAGGGGTGAGAATTTAGCATTCAGCGAGGTCAACAAGGGGAGGGAGATGAAGGCTGCTTCTATTCCAGTTCTTGTGAGATAGACGGAATTCTAGGAATGGGTGGTTCTTCCCCTGACTACTCCTCGTTATTTTCTCTCTTAGTCTTGTGTCTCCTGAACTTTCAGAAGAGTAGAGTTTGGGAAATGGAGTGTGGTGGATGAGATGGAGAAGCTTATGTGGGAGAAGATTTATATTTCCTTCCCTGGCTAGATGGCCCTTACCCTGGGGGCTGCCGACCGTCTGGGATGACCAGAGAAGCCTATGGACCTTTTGATTGGAAGGATCGCTCCTGGGTGGCACAGGTAAGCCTGGAGGAGTGTGGGTACAGCAGGCTTTGGGGGAGCCCTGTTTCCTTATCCACAGCTTTGGACCTTGAACTTTAGCCCAGAGGGAAGGACTCTTGCAGATTGATTGGTGAACACGTTGCTTCTTGACAACCAGGATGGGGCCCTCTTCCTTTAGGAAGATGGTGGCGGTATCTACGTTAGGAGGGAGCAAATGGAGGAAAGTGTCATCGAGTCCAAGTCCAGCCGATTCTCCTTGTCATTCCTTTCCCCTCTGTCTTCAGGGCAGGATTTAGGTGTACAGACACCAGGCTCTCTGTAGCCATAGCTGTGTTGGGTCACAAATACGCTGGCAACATTTTTCTTAATAGTAATAGCCATCTCTTAATAATTTAACTCAGGCAAGTGTCCTTGGCGTTAAGAGCAGGGAAATGTTGTTGTGGAGACCTGCAATTTCTCAGGACGTACCATCCTTGAAACTTTTAGACTATTAAGAAAAGGTCTTTCAGGTAAAGACTGTAATGCGTGTCCCCCACACTCTATTAACAAACAAAATGAGGAAATTTTCTTCGTTGGAGAGGCAGCATTGCAAAACAGGAGCTGGCATTGGCCTAAATGGTCAGGCATTCAAACTCTGTAGCCAAGCTGCCTGGGTTCAAATCCCGGCTTTACTAGCTGTGTGACCATCGGCAAGCTACTTAACTTCTCTGTGCCTCAATTTCCTCTTCTGTAAAATGGGGATGTTAATAGTACTAGTATTATGAGGATTAAATGAGTAAATATATGTATAGGACTTGGCACGTGGTAAGTGCTATGTAAGAGATAATTAAATAAATAAGCCTCTCTCCTCATTATCTGTTCACCTCTTGCCTTGGAGAGCCTGACTCAACTGGCAGTCTTATCATTTGCCTCCCTGGTCAGGCAGGACTGGCTATATAATTTATGGGGTCTAACGAAAAATGAAAATACTGGATTCTTCATTCAAAAATTATTCAGGATTTCAAGATGGTGACAGCAGGGCATTAAATTAAATGCAGGGTTCTTCTAAGTACCTGCACCTCTGTGTAACTGCATGGGTCACACAGCCATCCATGAAGCTGGTCCTGGGGTCAGGAGTTAAGACTTGATCTATTCGACAGGGACTCTCCTGAACTGGTTTTAGGAATGGCAGTGGGGGACTATCTCAGAATTCTTTGATGATCTCACCCCAGAGTTTTGGTAAGGTGGTGTACATTGAATTAAAAAAAAAAAATAGAAACCAAGTGATGTATCCGTAGGCTGTCTAAAAGGATTCGTTTGAAAAGGAGAGTACTCAATGGCAATGGATCCAACTTTTATTTTTTCCCAGCCTTAGCAGTTTTATCCTACACTTTCTTGTCTCAATAGTCAGTAATGAGGTGTCAAGAAACTATAGATTGTTGGGTGGCGGGCATGTATGCCATGCTTGATGTGAAGTGGCTTCATGCAGAGAACTGAAATGACACAGATAATTCATTTACACATTTATTGTCTATCTTGCTTACTCTACCAGACTGGAATGGAGAACAACGCCAGCAATTTTATAGACATTTTGACACAAAGTAAACAAGTATTTTGATGTGGAACAATTGTACAGACCACTACATGCATATAAGGATGCTGACTGGTGCAGAAATATTGAGTTGATCAGCAAAACGACTAATACAAAATCACATTTTCTTTTTATGGAGTTAAAATGCAGCAGACATGGGGACACTGATACAAACACCATTAAACGGGAGAGAAAGGCATTGTATTAATGGTGCAGATGGACGGCTGAACAAACACGAGTATGCTACATCGTATCCTCTTTACAAAACAGAAATCGAAACATTTTGTTTGCAAATAGAACGAAATAAAGTACGTTGAGGCAGATGAATGAGACTAGACAAGGGTTACCACCTATGCATACATAAGCTCTGGCTTCTAGTGAGAGTTTATATTAAAAATATCTCAATATAGTATAAGATGAAATGCTAATGCTATTATGTGTGTGGACTGGACAGGATAACCCAACTGAGAAATCTTCAAAAATAAAATACTGACTGTGCTTCTTTTCCCCTGTGGCATTCAGAGCATTCATAGATAGTATGAAAACGCTCTAAAACATTAAAGTTAATAAAAGAGAATGATGCTTCATGCGACAGTCCCTATAAATCTAATACCATATGTAACTTAGAAATATGAAATTGTATTATTTAACGTATACAGCAATTTTAAGAACTATTATTTAGCTTTGAATTTCTGACACTCAATATTCCTTAGGTTTTAAAAATAGTTTTGAGTGTTTTTAATCTGGGAGATTTTAGGGACTTACTAGAAACTATTAAAATCTCTACAACTTGAGGAAAAAAAGAATCAGGTTGTTTATCAACCTGTTTATTGGGAAATCACCCACGATTATTCCCGGCAAGGCTCTTTATGTGCATTAATTACTGATAGTTTTATAGTTTCACCATAAGTTTTCATAAAATTACTTTGTGAATATTCACAGAGTTGTCCTGAGTTTAACCAGAAGATAATTCTAACATTAAACATTGAATTAATGAGTTAGGGGAGTTAGACACATTAGTTTTTAATAATATATGACTCTAGTTAACCAAAAAACCAGAAGATATTTCAGCCTCCCCCTCCTGATTCTAAACTCACTCATGTCCACATGCACACACACACACACACAAACACTATAACCTTCCCAAAAGCCAATCAACTTTTCAAAAAAAATGTGCATCATAAACTTCAGTTTCCCCTATTTAACTCCTTTGGAGATTGGCCTTTCTCTACTAGGTTTTCTTTTTTTCTTACCCCTTCTCTCTCCCTTCATCCATCTCCTTACCTCCTCTTCTTCCCTCTTAGTCCCACTTTCCCCCCAAAACATTAGTCTTTAAAAGTCTATATATGTTAATTTTGTAGATATCCAACTTTAGCTTTTGAAGACAAAAATGAAAATAATGTATACTTGACAATCGGACATCACTAAATGTGTCACTTCTGAGGAACGTATATCCTTTGACTAGT
This sequence comes from Balaenoptera physalus, assembly GCF_965194825.1. Classification (NCBI taxonomy): domain Eukaryota; kingdom Metazoa; phylum Chordata; class Mammalia; order Artiodactyla; family Balaenopteridae; genus Balaenoptera; species Balaenoptera physalus. The sequence goes on along the minus strand of NC_138895.1, from coordinate 17,862,591 downwards.
GAAAAGAGCTAATGTCAGACAGGTCAGCCTTCACCACACTCTCCTTTTATTTTACACAAAACTGTGGTGAAAGAAACCATTTAAGGCAGGTCTACATTGGCAATGGGAAATAAATTAAGCAGTTATCTGGAAAAATCAGCAGCTATTTTTCTTTAGTTTATTAACAGACAACACTTTTTAAAACTAAATTACTCGACATATTTAGACTATGTAGATATGATGTAGAGATTTTTATTATGAGCCTGGAAAGACAGTTAAAAAACACGACTTCAGTGTTTATGGTAAAGAATGCACAAATCGAAACGATTCAAATAGTAAGCTGTTTTAACTAAAGGCGTTATTGCACTGCCTCAGAACTGTTTTTGGGCTAGATGTTGAGCAAGCAGTATACAGTTACTTTTGTACCATGGTTTCCATACGTGATACCGTAACATAGTATGCTGACATAATAAGATGAGACAATCACGTTGGTAGCTTTTAAAAGCATCAGACATGAGCAGTCGACACTGAGTTTTTACATAAGCTACGTAGAGACAGGTAATAAATGCATTTAGTGAGCTGCTTGGGCAGCATAATGCTTTATCTGAATACTATTTAATAAGCTTGGAACTTTATTTCTTGAGAAAACAGGTAGGAATACAGTATTCATTAAGCTATAACTAAATAGTAATGAGATCTAAACTGTCATGCAATTATGCTTTAGAACATGGATTATTTTTCTAAGCATCATAATTCATTGACTGAAACTCCAAACTAAGTAATGTGTTATATACTAAAGCTTTCAGAAAATTACTAGGCAAAAAAACAAAAAGAAAACCATAAACCAACCAACCAAACAAAACTTTGTGAAAATCAAAGTATTATTTTGAGTTTACCAATGATGAATACTGGATACTCTGAAGGTGAAATGTTAGCATATCTTGGAAATTCCTTTGCAGAGTCAGTGGAAGATTTACCCAAAGTAAGTCTGTCTTTAACGTTCGAGTTGGTTGCATTCCCTGGTTGCACAGTGGTCACCCTGATTTGGTTGGAGTAGTTACATTTAATCAGTGTAAGGACTAGGTGTGCTGCATTATATGTAGTCCTTGGTCATCACCCGTAGGAAATAAGGGCTCTAGGTAAATTTTTGTGACTTGGCATTTTAAATAAGTTGAAATAGAAAACGACGCTCCTCCTCTGTTACCTTTCTTGGTCAATAAGATTTGAACACAAGAAAATAAATAAAACAAATGATGATGGTCCATATTCCAGGTTCCAAAACCAAAATTTAATGAAGAATCTTTTAATACTGAAAGCTTTTGCTCTCATTTTAGAGTTTAATCTGGCAAACAGCCAATTACTGTAAATCTGGAACAAAACTCAGTTATGAATTACTTTGTGAAATATATCCTTAGGTCTACATGTATTTAAAGCAGAAAAATGGAGCGGTATGTTAATATTCACGTAATGACTAAGTATTTAATTTTGTGCTAATAAGGACGGTGTAAAGGCTCTTCAAATGCGTAATATCTCTGAAGTCAGTAATTACAGGAAGCTGATTTTTCTCTAGAAGAAATTGACGTTTCTCTATTAAACATTAAAAATCTACGGCTGTCAGGGAAAAAAATTGCATTACATAAGTTTTCAAAGCATGTTATTTATCCAAATAATTTGGACATTATCCAAATAATGTCAATCTGTCTTTAAAGCCACATGGCATATATATATATATATAAAATTTAGCAAATAAAATGCTGTCTATTTTAAGGTAACAGTGAGTAAAAACCTACATTTACACTCAGACACACATTTAAAATTTTGACTGTTTAGGAAGCCACAGAAGAATTTTAGAAGACTAAGTAATTAGCACACAAATGTGAGTTGAATGCTGCTTTCTTTTGGAATATTTAAATAAAAATCCTATTTGTCTTCAGGTACTGTGCTAGGTGCTTTACTATATACTACCTCATTTAATTTATAATAGTCTTTTAAAAACTCATCTATAGTAAGATGAGAAATATTAATTTCAAATGACCATTAAAGATATTTTTACATAAAAAACTTAAAAAAATCTTAATCCACATATGACTTATTTCTCATTGGATGCACAGTAAAGTACTATTTTTCAATATGGCCTTTTGTCCACCTCTAATAATCTTTTTCTAAAATTTTGTTTAAATCACCATTACGGTTTTGGCCAAGAACCATATAAAAACTACCACAGTAATATCAGTTTTCCCTGATCAAAATGTTTGTTACCATTGAAAATGATGAAAAGGGTAATATTGGTATTTTCCTTTTTGTATACTGCCCTGAAAACACACACTAATCGGTTACACACAAAATTTTAATGAAAGTTTGCATTTAGAATGATATCTTGTGATAACTTAGTGACTTGGGCACCACTCTTCTCATCAACCTAGTTATTTACCTTTGAAGTTCAAGAAATTAATAGAGACTTTAAAAATTATTGTTCTTTTGTTACTAGTAGGAGAAAACATCGTGTCATTGCTTTGTTGATCAAATCATATTATGACATGGTGCAGAGAGTTCCTTTGTCCTCAGGCTTCTCTAAGGTTTCTGATCTTGACTTTGGGCGCCAAGTTGCTATTGCTAATGGCTCATTTGATCCTGCCCTTGACTTGACACTGAAGTCCTGTGTATCCAAGCAGATCCTAGGGAAGGATTGCTACTGCGTACTGCAGACAGGAGAGAAATGAAGAATCTGGATGATACCATCTGAGATTTGATCAGAAGAATCTGTTTCCAAACCAGGAGGATGAAACTTGAAAAGAAGGTGGAAGGGAGTGAAAAGATCAAGTCACTTCCACAAATGGTTTCCACTCTGCACCCCAGGGCACAGAACATAATATTAGTAAATTGTCCAATAACTTTCCCCTTTAAGCCCATTCTCCAACTTACCCTCACTTCTTCAAACAAAACAAAGCAAGCAAGGTGGCACACAAGAAATAATATGAAACAGAAAAGCTTTCGGGTTGAAAGCAAGGTGCTAAGAGCAGACGTAGTCATTATGCAGTTAAATGAAAGGTTATTAAAAATGCTTCAGTGTGCTAATGGTACCTTACATTTGCTTAATAAACCTTTTTTATACATTCACTATTGAATTTTTAATGGTTTAATATTATACCTCTTTAAAATTGCATAAGTTTGAAACTTGGCTATTGTATGACAAACCCAGTGTTTTGTAAGTTGCAGGTCTTTCTTTTTTTTTGTCTCTTTGGCTTTGAAAAGAAATAGGAAGATTTTGCAAATTCTTTAGTGAGATTTTCATAGTATATGCATATTTGTTAATTCTGGTGATAGCATTTTGCTGGATAAGTAATTTGGGTAATATTAGAACAGACTACCTTCTGTGTATCTGTTTTTTTTTTTTTTTTCAATTAAACATTATGATGTGAGTATAATCTGCAGGTTAAAATCATAGCCTGACCCATATGCTGCAAATAAGAATGTTAGGAGCATCTTGGTTTAAAGATGGCAGAAGTGGCTGTAATAGAATTTCTGGCCAGTACCCACAGATATGGCTTGGAAGTTTAGAAACCACCTGTTTTTATCACCAGGGTCAATTCAGGGATATTTCAGGTTCTACTTGTAATCTTCAAGTAGAATGGAGACTGTAGATTTGTCTTCACAGGTTTGTTTTTCTTAAAAAAAAGTCAGCACTTTGAGTTCTCTTTATCTTTTCACTAATGGTAGAAAGGTCAAAGTAGCATTTACTACTGTGTATCCAGAGAGCAGCCTAGGACACTGCTAAATAGTTAGCTAATCTGGTGATTTTGTTTTGATTTGGAGGCAGCAAGTAGGACTATTTTGAAAGTGCTGTGCAGAGGGCAGCAACAATTTTATCAGATATTTTGGAATAAGAAAAAGAAAACCAAGAAATGATCACTGAAAAAAAATATCTGGGACATAGTTATGATTTTGACTACATGCACGGGTAATAGAAGGTGGAAAACGGTAGAGAACTTTCTTTCAAATCCTCCTTACCACATCCTTTCTTGGCAAATAGAATTTCACTTTCTCTCAAACTGACCACTAGAGGGCACTCAACATAGAGACTAAAAAGCAGGATGGCGGGCTCCTGACATCCTCCCAGAATCTGTGTATTTACCTCTGTTGCCACTATTCTGTGTCTATCTCCCTGGGTCTTGATTCTGAAAGTCTATATAGTTTGGTATTCAATCTGAAGTCTTTTTAGGTTGAAATGGAGCAAAAATAACTAAAAGAAAAGCTATTCAGCTATATCACTTGCCAGCATTACCCACAGTGGATGGGAGATTAACTATATTGCTCAGATTGGCATTAAGCTTTCCTCACCAGCAGGCAGTGATGGCTTCTCCCACAGCATACAGACTAGGATTTTAAAAAAATCAGAACAGTTATGGGAGTATAAAACAATTATTTTCAACATCATTTTTGCCAGAGTCATATGTCCTTTGGCTGAAGTGGGCAATATCTACATTGAAAGAAATTGTCACTAGCTTTCAGACAGCTACTATAATTTTATGCGTGGATGTTTAGAAAGCTTATGCGGTGGTCATTCAGATTCTAGATTAAGGAATGAAAATAAATAACTTGAGTCTGAGAGAAAATAAAAGTGGATAACAGAAATTCTCAGGCAACAAACTCAAACATACTGCCATACTATTTCCAGCTCACCCTGTGGAATTGGATTTCACTTGGGAATATAATCTCTTTAAATATGAAATCTCTGCTAGACTGTAAAACTGAGGGAATGAACTGTGCGTAAATTAATTTCTGGCATAGGGTAGAAAATAAATGTTTGTTGAATGAAATATTTTATCCCAGAAATATGGAAGTATCTGTGAGATAATAAGAAATCATTTCTTCAGGAGAGAGATTAAAGTTGAAACTATGGTCTCAATTGCAAATTTCATGTTAATAAGTATTAAGTCTAAATTATATACAAGAATATATATATATATTCTTATATATTTATATATATATATACTTGTACCGAATATAAATTTCTCTGCTTAAAAACATGTTTAGTTTACCGACATATTTCTTAGGCTTTCTTCCTTTGTTTTGGTGGTATTTGTATCTTTTGCTGGCCTTGGGTTGTCTTATTACTGAAGATAATCCCTCACCTTCCTTTATTTATATGTATATTTATAGGCTACAACCCTTTCAGACTTAATAAGGAAGAGATTATGCATTAATGGCAATGGTAAATAAGATTTATGAAATTAAGTCAGGCTGTTTTAAGACGTCAAGTAGAAGAAATGGTAATTGGAGCCACTAAAGAATAGCATTATATTCCAATGAGTGGTAACTTCAATAATATAGAATGTTCACCAAGTTTTTGGAATTGAGACCTTTCCTCTTTCTTATTAGGGGATGGGCCTTTGAATGTTTGTATTTTTTTACTTAGATTTTGTAGAGTCTCCTTTTTCTTTTTTTAGTTCTGTTTGGGTGAGGACAGTGGCAGTGGAAAATTACTCAATATATTTTCAAATTCACATGGACCTAAGTGAATAAATTCCTTGAGTCAAGTTAAGCAACTTTTGATTACTGAATTTTATTTATTTACTAAAAAAAATTTTTTTGGCCACACTGCACGGCATGCGGGATCTTAGTTCCCCAACAAGTGGAAGTGCAGAGTCTTAACCACTGGACAGCCAGGTAAGCCCCTAATTACTGAATTTTAAACATCTTTCATTTAGAAATTCAGAAGACTAAACAGAATAGTGATACATTGCTAACGTGTTGCCTATAGTCAATAAGAAGTAAGAAAAAACATTAAAATGTTTTGTTTTTCACCCAATAACCATCAACACACTATTAAAATATAAAATTTGTTAGAGATTTTTTTTTTAACTGGCATCAAATTTTGCTCTAGTTATTGGTGATAGACTATTATTAGCTATTTTGACAAGCAATATATGTAACTAAAAAATTATTTTTCAACTTATCAGATAATAAGGAAAGACAACCCATAACTTTACTCAATCAGATTAACAATTTGTTATCTCAAATGTAAATCTAAACTGTGATTCAAAAATAATTATGTACCAGTCTTCCATTTATACCATCCATCCATTTCTCAGGAAAACAGTTCTTCGGAAAAGCATTTCACTTGTTGCTGCCATATGCTTCCCTGGTTTGATAATTGGATAATTTTTTCATACTCAGAAGAGACACTTTCCAGTAACCCAAATGATCCTCAGCCTGGTTTTATTTATTTTTAAAATTTTTATTTATTATTTAAAAAATTTTTTTTTTCTCAGCCTGGTTTTAAATGGGCAAGGCAGTAAGCTCCAGGAGGCTGGGGGCTGTACGCTGACACCAAGCGCGATGCCTTCTGTAGATTATAGAGGTGCTCAACTAGTATTTACTGAATGAATAGTGAAATGCCCATCAAAATCTATTAGACAGTATTCTTGAACTTTGAAGTATTAATAGTTCTGAAGTTTTTTTTTTTTTTTTTTTAGAAAATCAAGTGGCTTCCTTCAGCCCTCTGCCTAATGTGTATTCGTGTTACATCATGAGTAATAAATTCTTCTCTTTGACCCAGGAACGTGTACCTTATAACCAGAATCCTGAAATGGGCAAACATATGTGCTAAAGATGGTCAGTGTCATTTATCTCAAGTCATTACCATTTGGCATGATCCACTGCTGCTTTAAGAAAACTGCATGACGATAAATGCACCTCTGCTTTTATTTACGTAATTTTAAATATTAATAGAAAAAAACCTCCTTAACTAAACATATTTTCCTGTTGTTTATTGGAATGCCGGACTTGAAGCCAGAGGATGTGGATGAGGTCTTGTTCTGCTATTCACCAGTGACCAGTGTGAACTTGAACAAGATTCCTAACCTCGCTGGTCTTTTATTGATAAATAATACCTGATTCAGAAGGCTGTTATGAGTATAAAGCATGACCAAAAACTCTTAAAATACTCTACATACATAAGGCTTTTTTTGTTTTTCTATTCCAATTCCAAGAGAAAATAGTTGAATTGTTGACTTTCCTCATGTCTACGTGACAGTGAGACTGTTTTGACAAGAAATTAACGGGAACAGATGCTTGGCACTATTCTTCTTGTTACCAAATCTAGTTCATATCAGGATAATGCTTGATCTAAATGCTTGCTTCAAAGCTGTTGGCTGTGCCGGAGTGGAGAAATTTCTAGTGAAAATGTTTAGAGACTAATTAGGTGAACACTGGGCATTCAGGGTGTCACTCCTGTATTTGTGACCCAACTCAAGACATATATCCGTGCACCCATTTCTATCCTCTTGTGATCAATCTCAAGCTTTAAGCTAAAACAATCTTGTGGCAGTTTACACCCGTTAGGATAGCCAGCAGAACTGAATTAACAGTGCCTGGGACTGTGTTATTTTGAGTTCATTCAAACAGTCTTTCCTTGTTGACATTTGTCCCTGGTCACTGAGCTAGGTGAAAATGAGCAGCTGTCCCAGCAGCAGAAACCTCCAGGGCCCCTCAGGGAACCAGCCTATGTCCCCACCACTTATGCAGTATTTCTCAAACTGGGGATGTGTTTTCCAGGGAGTACAAAAGAGGTATTTGAAGTTCAAAGAGTATCCATTTTACTAGTAGGTAAGTAAGAGAAAACATTATTTCTTTGATATTGAAACATATGTTACGAAGTAAAATGCAGCATTTTCATGACTTTTTAATGGGAAACATAAGACTTTGCAAGAACTCTGTGCTTGATATATTCCCAGACCAGTTCAGGCAAATATGTTCATTCTCTGCATTAGGTGCAGTTCATTGAAAAGGTTAAGAAAGCACTGCACAAGTGCATTTTGGGAACCCTAGGTGCTTCCCTGTGAAACAACAAAGTCAAAGTTTTTTTAGAGGAGATTTTATTTTTTCCTAGCTGAAGACTTTTGGCTCAGAGGGGCTAAGAAGAATTGAAGGTTAAACTTTCCATAGGAGGTTCTTGAAAATTCTTTAAAACTTAAGAAAAATATTAAAGGGGAAAAGTTTTTCGGGAGAATGCCTTTGGGGAGAATGTCTAGAATTCCTTATCTAGGAAAGATTTCTAACATTAAGCATTCTGGAGCAGGATTCTCAGTTAAAGGCCTAATGGACATAAGAAAGGTCGGCGTTAGTAAACTATCAGATAAATTTTAAAAACTGCAGATTCATCAGTACAGAGACATTACAAAATAACTGCTTCATGAGACTATGTAAGGAAAATAATTTTCATGACTTATTTGCTATTTGTCTAACAGCAGATATATCTGTTTACTTGGAAAACTATATATAGAAAATTCAGACACTCTAGATTTACAAGAACTGAGCAACATTTAGTTTTAGACACTGAAATAAGTATGAGTGATGTAAATATCAATGATTAATGACCATAAACTCTTAAAGGTTGTGTTCTGAAACAAACATAAAAACCATCAGGAAATTCTAATAAGCACAGTGAAAAAGAAATGTTTAAAATTATTTTTAGCAGTAGGGCTGCTTGGATTTCAGCCAAGATCAAAACTTGTTTTCTTATCTGAGACATAATGACCAGATTTTGTTAATAAAGACATGTTATTCCTTAAAGTCTTAAGTTAGGTTCTAAATATTTGGGTTGTCTTTTTCTGGTGTGTTTTTTTTTTTCTTTTAAAAATAGAATAAAATTTAGAATTTTTTTTTCCTTAAACAAAAAGTTGTGCTTTAAATTGGGCCCAGAATTTTCCTATTTCTCTGAACTATACATCCACACCCACACACACACGTACAAAATGCATTATGCGGAGGCAAACTTGCACATTCCTGAGAGATCAAGGAATCATATTAATTTGCAGTCTTAAGGTACCTTAGAAATAATTTGTCTTGATTTTTATCAAGGTAAAAATGAAACTGAGGGAGGTTTTCAAGGCTCATCCAGGATCACCCATCAGGTAGTTGCATATCGAGCTAGAGCCTTGATTTCCTGTGAGGCAAAGTGGATCCAAATGACCTGGGTTTTAGCACAGTCTTCACTAACAGGACAATCACTAGCAAGTATCCTAACGCCTCTGGATTTCACTGTTCTCAGTTGAAAATGCTGGAAGTATTGCTTTCAACTAGGATAATCCTCCATCTCTTGGGGGCGTTGGAAACATGAGGGGGTGTTTCTAGATGCTGCGATCACTGGATGGTGCTACTGGCATTTGTGGCCTTCCCCAGGTGGCAGTGTTTTCTCCCCTCACTGGGAAATACTGGGTGACCCATTATCGGGCCAGGGTTCCTTTTTTTTTTTTTTGTCGCACCATGCGGCATGCGGGATCTTAGTTCCCCCACCAGGGATGGAACCCTGTGCCCCCTGCAGTGGAAGTGTGGAGTCTTAACCACTGGACCACCAGGGAAGTCCCAGGCCAGGGTTCTTTGTATGTTAACTCATTTCCAAACCCAACTCTATCTATGGGGTACAGGTGGGTGGGGTGGCAGTCTTACTTAAATAACGCTGCTTTTAGTTTGCCAAAAGTCACTTTTTGGAATTCCCATTTTGGCATGTCTACATTCTATCTTTAGATAGAAAAGGTTATGTTGGATTCAAGTGGAAAATACAGTCGTCTTTAGATGGCCAACATACATTTTTAAAAAATTTTATTTATTTAATTTATTTTTGGCTGTGTTGGGTCTTCGTTGCTGCGCACGGGCTTTCTCTAGTTGCGGCGAGCAGGGGTTACTCTTTGTTGCAGTGCGCGGGCTTCTCGTTGCGGTGGCTTCTCTTCTTGCGCAGCACGGGCTCTAGGCGCACATGCTCAGTAGTTGTGGTGCATGGGCTTAGTTGCTCTGCGGCATGTGGGATCTTCTGGGACCAGGGGTTGAACCCGTGTTCCCCGTATTGGCAGACGGATCCTTAATCACTGTGCCACCAGGGAAGTCTCCCCCCCACCCCTTTTTTTTTTTTAAAGAACTGCTTTCCAAAAGTGGAGGGCCATTAAAAAAAAGTTTAGTTGTGTAATATCACCTTTTAAGTATGTTCAGGTTTTAAAAAAATGCATTTCTGTAATAGGCTGTGGCATGATATATACTTTTCCCCATGATATTAGTGATATATAATTGACTGGCAAAATTTCAAACTGCAATTCCAAGTTTTTGGATATCTGGTCATTACATCTTGCCTATTTCCATGATTTATAAATAAAACCACAAATGCCACAACTAAGCAGAAGCAAAAAAGAAAAATGCACCCTATGAGTTATATCACAAGTCAATAAAAATACTGTATTCCTTTAAACAAATGTACTTATAAGAGCTTTATAACCCAAAGCAAGATATGTGAGATGGTTTAAGACAGGTTGCAATTTTGCAACAAGAAGTCTGTACAGCTCCTCCAGGCAGTAGCTGTGAAGGAAGTGCCTGTGTCTCAGAAACTTGTTTCCATCTGTTCTTGACACTTTTGCATCCCAAGCCCCGTTATTTACAAAGTTACGCCTTTTGCAAGCTCAAAGCACCTTGCCTGGCAATTACGAACTCATGCAATGACATTTCATCCTTTCATGTGCAAATTCTCAAATTCATTGTAACAGAAAAGCTCAAAGTCGAAACTCTGTCTACAATTTGAAATGAAAGGATCAAAATGGTCAGACATTGCAGAATACCGGTTCGTAATAGAGCTCTCTTTATTTGTTCACTGTTCCTCAGTCATTTTTGTTTGTTTGTTACAAAATGCAGTCTTGATTCTTTATTTAAACAGTACTTAAACTAAACTGTTCATGCCATGCAAAAATAACATTTTATGCACTTTTTTGGGGGGGAGGGGCTTCCCACTTTTTAGTTCACAGGCATTATTAACCGCATTTTTAAGAAACAAGTTTTTTTTGTTTTTGTTTTGTTTTTATTATTGCCTTTGTAACTAGTCACATGCTGGTTTCACGTGTGGGACAGTACCCTGTGTCTCCTGGGTTGGAATGAATTTCTGGGGCAAACAAGTGGTTTTCCATCTTGCACCCTTCTTGACTGTTGTCCTGTTTTACTTCCGCCACAGCATGGTAAATGTCTTGCCTACAGTTGTGACTTGTGTCCTGTGGAGAGGAAGAGCCCACAGAGGCCTCTTCTCTTAGAGGGTCTCTTCCGTCACTAGGCTTATCTGCAAAGCAGTTGGGGTTGGAGTCTGCCCGCTTGTCCCGCCTCGTGGTCCCTTGGAGCTCTAAGAAATCATCGTCTTCGCCCGTGTCTATTTCCGTGAAGCTCCTCCTCTCTCTGGATGAGAAAGCAAAGAGTTTCTGCCTGGGAAACCGAGGCGTCAGCCCTTTGGAGGGTCCCTGACAATGTGCCGGAACCTCAGCGCCCAGCAAGGGTCTGTCTCCCTGGGAGGGGGTTTCTTCTAAGAGGATGGTGCTGATGAGCTGCGGGGCGCTGAGTGGGAAGTCCGCCGTGGTGACCGGCAGTGGCCTGGCCGTGCTGGGTGGGGTCTGCGGGGCACCGCCTCTGTTGTCCTTGAAGTTCACCTTGAGCGATCTGGACTTGAGCGGGTTGCTGCCTTTCAGCGAGCTCTTCGGGCTCTCGGTGGCGCTGTCCGACTGCAAGGGGCCGTGGGGCCCACCTTGGGACCCGCTGGAGTCGAGGTTCACAGTTACGTCGATTGGAGCGTATTCCTGGCTGGCGTCCCTGGCCGCGGGCCCCTTCTCTCGGGTTAGGGTGAGGAATGGGGGGCCCCTGGCTCTTTGGTGCTCCTCTATCCGGGCGAGGTCGGGTGGGAACTTCATCTGCAGGTGGGAAGCGGAGGGCGGCGGCAGGGGCGACCTCTCGGTCTCCGTGAAGTCGGTGGCGCAGCTCGTGAAGCTGTCGATGCTGGAGGTGCTCTTCATGTCCACGATGCCCTCGGTCTGCGCCACGGCCAGCTGCCCCTGCGGGCAGACCACCTCCTCCATCTCTATCTCTTCTTCATACGCAGACGGCCTCTCGGGCTGCTCGTGGCAGTCGGGATTCGGGTGGGCGTGAGGCTGCGTCTTGGTGATTTCATTGTAGAGCATCTCCAGTTTCTGGGCACTCAGGTGCTGTGGGCTGGAGGAAGAAGTGTTGTTCAGCTGCTCGTGGGAGTCTTTTTGGCTGACCTCCTGGTACTTATTCTCGTAAGACTTGTTGGAGCTTGTTTCCGACAGAGCCTTCCTGGCCCACTTCCACCGGCTTGGAGAGAGGTGGTTATCACCCGTGGAGTCTTTTGTATTGGCCGACTCTCCCGTCTTCTCCACAGCCACGTCTATCAGTTCCATACTGCGAGCAAAGGCATCTTTTAAGTTCATAGAAACGATGCTTCCATTCCTCTTGGCCCGCTCGAGAGCCTCTCTCCTCTTAATGGCCTTCTCCTGGCGTTTCTGCTCCTTGTAAAACTCAGAAAAATTGTTCACAATGATTGGGATGGGAAGGGCGATCACCAGAACCCCCGCGATACAGCAGAGGCCTCCCACGATCTTCCCTAATAACGTTTTTGGGTAGATGTCACCGTAGCCGACAGTGGTCATGGTGATGGTGGCCCACCAAAACGAGGCCGGGATGCTGGTGAACTTGGTAGCATCTTCGTCCTTCTCGGCAAAAAATACCAGGCTGGAGAATATCATTATCCCCATGGCCAAGAACAATATCAACAAGCCCAGTTCATTGTAACTCCGCCTGAGGGTGAAACCCAGGGACTGCAGGCCCGTCGAGTGTCTGGCGAGTTTCAGGATCCTGAGGATACGCATGATTCGGAAGATCTGGACCACGCGCCTCACGTTCTGGAACTGCAACACGCTCTTGTTGGACTCCGTGAGGAAGATGGTGACGTAATACGGCAAGATGGCCAGCAAGTCGATAACGTTCAGCGGGCCCTTAAAGAACTTCCATTTATTTGGTGAGGACAGGAACCGTAAAAGGTACTCCATGGTAAACCAGGCGATACACACGGCCTCCACGTGGGCTAACTGGGGGTTGTCATTGGGCTGTCCAAATTCATCCATCTCCTGCAGCTCTGGTAGCGTGTTGAGAGACAGCGCAATGGTGGAGAGGACGATGAACAAGATGGACACGATAGCCAAGATCTGGAAAAGAAAAGAAAGTCAAGTCAGCAAGGCCTCTTAGTTGCTTAGGCAGCTAGGAGACATATGGGTTCACCATTCCTTAAATGATATGTCTTGCTCAAAGGTATTCCAAGACGGTCACTTTACAACCCCAAATTCTCCAACTAATACAAACACATTCACTTTTTATGAGTTCATTTCACTTAGAAGCCTAATGTGTATAAAATAGATAACTAATGAGAACGTTCTATACAGCACAGGGAACTCTGCTCAACGCTCTGTGGTAACTTAAATGGGAAGGAAATCCAAGAAAGAGAGGATATACATATATGTACAGCTGATTCACTTTGCTGTACAGCAGACGATAACACAACATTGTAAAGCAACTCTACTCTCAGTAAAAATTAACAGTAATAAAAAGAAGCCTAATGTAATATACTTTTAAATTCTAGGGTCTAAGCCATTTGAAAAAAATCCATTCTCTCCCCACCCCCCCTTGTCCATTGTTTTTAGGCACCTTTGGAAGAGTTTTCGGGGAATAGTCATCTCTCCTCTCTTAGTTATTTGTAATTTTTCTCTCTTAACCACCTAGTTTATGTTTCCTTACATGAATTGCCATACATGTTATATAAGTTAGAAAAAATTCATGATTGCCAGAAGTTTTATTCTACAACTAAAAACGCGAATACAGACCTATGCATGGAGAGATAATATGGCCTCAGTACAACAATGTTTCCAAAGAACAAGTACAATTTGTGTGGTAAGCACTGAAGGCTGAACCAAGTCAGGGAGCCTCCATCCTGGGCTATGTGGCCTTCTGGCCAGCCTCAGGTGGGAGAGAAGGATTATGAGCTAACTTCATTCAGTTGAGAAAGCTTTCAGAACAAAGAACTTGAAGACTGTCCACGGTGATCTCGGTTCAGGGATCACCATGGGGCAGAGGAAGAGCAGCACCATATCAGATGTGGAAGGAGAGAGGAAGCACTCAATAAGAAGTAAAAAGAGGGTCAGTGAGTGAATTTTGGAGTCAGTCATTCTGACCTCTGAGCTTGGCTTTATCGCTTACTGTGTGACTTTGGGCAAGTTACTTAACCTCTCTGTGTCTCAGTTTACAGATCTGTCGAAGGAAGACAACAATCGTAGTTATTTCATGGCTGTTGTGAAGATTACCCAGCACACAGACATCACCAAATAAATGAAAATTACTCATAGTGTTAGAGGCTGAAATGAACAGGACTTCAGTCTGGAAAGACGAAGACCAAGAACAGGTATGTGGGAAATCTGTAAAACCAGGCAGGGTATAGACAGCTTAAGCAGGGATTTCCTCACTGTAACCCAGTGTTCTAGATTGATAAGACAAAGCATGAAGATGAAGGTTTGAGGGCAACAGAATAAAGCACTTCTTTGCTTAGTACAGACTGTGCGTCTGGAACACGTGATTCTTGGTGATTCTAGGTTAGGTCTGGCTTGGTTTCATCTGACCTTTGCCAGTGACCTCAAGAGGTATTACTGGTCTCAGTTATTATTTGTAGCTCTGAGAAAAATATCCTGACACTGTTTAATTTAGAAATTCAGCATTCAGTAGACAATGATTAAATATCTTGAGGCCACACATCTCAGTAAACATGAGACTGTGAAAAAATTATCTATAACTGACATCAGGACTTCTGAACTTCTCTCCTCTTTGTCCTTCTAAGTTTCTCTGCTTCTGGGTTATTCTCCTTAACCTTAATCTTTTCTCCTCTTATGCCTCATTTATACCTTTCATTGTTTTTTCTTCCTGTTTCTTCCAGCTCCCATCTTTCCTCTTAAATCACTTTATAGTGAAAACCATAGTTTGTTCCAGAATGCACTGCAGATATTAAGTAAAGATTTATGTTTTCTTAGCTTAAAGAACAGTACTGAATTACTAGTGTTTTATATTTTTTTCTTAAACAAAATTAAGTACTTTTTACCTGAGTATACTTCAGGAGTTCCTTTAAAAATGTGGATCAATGAATGACAGTAGAATAAAGGTTCTCTTCATCTGCTCCAGAGACTGTGAAGGCTAAAGTTAGAAATCCCCTCAAGAAGGTTTAGATAAACCCATGGATAATGGATTCAGAGGGTTTATTAAGGACAAGTTGGGAATGCTCACCTCAAAGCTTTACCCTCAGGGGCCAATGGAAGGGGGACATTTACAATATTCGGTCACTTAAATATTCTTAGGAAGCGTTGGTCAGATTCCATCTACTCTTACGTTCTTACCATAAGGAACTAGGCTCCTCTGTATTTTCTAGAAGGTCACACTGTTCCTGATATACCTTTGGGCATTTTAAGTACTGGGATTGCTACCAGCATTCTTGTGCTGATAATCCAGATTCTAGATTTTCCATATCTTCTTATCTGTTCACCTGCCTGTTTTGGATGCATTTTATTTAGGATTATCACCTCCAAGAGCAAGAGAAAAGTAGAAATACAAATGAAACCATTCTACTATTTTCCAACCTTTTAGACAAAGAACAAAGTAGAAGATCCAAGGTGGACCTTCAGTTTTTCCATGACTCCACAATCTGACCTAGATCGTAGGTCATTTTACTTTGGTATCTAATTTTGGGAAATAATGAACATTGTATAGTTCTAATTTAGTCTATGGTCTGGTTGATGGCAACTTAATGGATATGGCTACTTTTAACACCTGAAAATTTAGCATGTGCACAGCATGATTTGAAGGACATTCTTGAAGAAAAGGAACTACTAAAGAAAAAAAATCCAAACACTCAAGCCCTTAGCAACCCCACATTCATATTAAACTATAAGGTATTGCAGTGCATTATTTTCTGTCTCATGTTCAATCTGTCAAAACCCATTTGCTATCAATGTAAAGGAATGGTTTATTTTAATATCTTAGACAAATTATTAGACAAATATTCTTAGACAAATTATTCAATATATACCAAGGATGATGTGTGATGCAATAAGCCAAATGCAAGGTTATTGTGTTATGGTAGAGTTTTTTCTTTTTTTTTTTAACACAATAAATAGAACAAATGTGAAATTTTGCTCTAAGCTACAGGATATACCTCTAAACATGGATATTTACTTTGGTGGAGCAAACCCTTATGGCATTTACGTATTGCTTCATTTATTATAACCATGCACAAGTTAGGTTTTTAATCCTGTCACCCCTAATAACCAGCCTCCAGAGCTGGCTCTTTCGGCTCCAGCAAATAGACTTATGTTTGTATATTGCAAATGAAGTGGAAATTCCAAACAATTACCTGGGTGATATCCGTCAACCCCCTTGGAATTTGGATTACATCATTTCCAAGGTTCCTTTCACCTCTAACATATGGCGAGTCTCTTTCTCAACTAAAACATTGTGCTAATTCCATTCACGTCTGCAAACCAAACCAAGGACAAGTCACAGTTGAGCCCATCCTTTTGGTTGAATTGCCAAAATATAATTTTGTTGCTTAAGAAATAAAAAATTCAAATGGGAAGGCTTTGTAAAACATCATACTCTGTATGTTCCAAGCATTTAGTTACTGGGAATAGACATTCTTTCTGGATAACACTTTTCTTCCCTTTTGCATTGCCTGGATAATGATTTAATTCTTCACTTATAGACACAGACTTTCAGAGGATCACACAGAGGTAAGAATAGGGCTCCTGGCACTGGCGTTACTGGGTCCCAAAAGTTGGTTGCATCGATTTCTGTTTGTGAGAGAAGTAAGGCAGGTGGAGATTTGCCCCTATTTACCAACTTGTTGATTTTATATCTTTTGAAGATAGTGGGTGTTTTGTGGTGGAAAGAACACAGGACAAGGAATTAAAATACATGGCCTGATGAGACTTTCAAGATGGCGGAGGAGTAAGAAGTGGAGATAACCTTCCTCCCCACAAATACATCAGAAATACAACTACATGTGGAACAACTCCTACAGAACACCTACTGAACGCTGGCAGAAGACCTCAGACTTCCAAAAAGGCAAGAAACTCCCCACATACCTGGGTAGGGCAAAAGAGAAAAGAAAAAACAGAGACAAAAGAATAGGGACAGGACCTGCACCTCAAAACAAAAATAAACTAATAAACTGAAAACATAGGCAGAACACTCTACGACATAAATCACAGCAAGATCCTTTTTGACCCACCTCCTAGAGAAATGGAAATAAAAACAAAAATAAACCAATGGGACCTAATGAAACTTAAAAGCTTTTGCACAGCAAAGGAAAACATAAACAAGATGAAAAGACAACTCTCAGAATGGGAGAAGATATTTGCAAATGAAGTAACTGACAAAGGATTAATCCCCCAAATTTACAAGCAGCTCATGCAGCTCAATATCAAAAAAACAAACAACCCAATGCAAAAATGGGCAGACGACCTAAATAGACATTTCTCCAAAGAAGATATACAGATTGCCAACAAACACATGAAAGGATGCTCAACATCACTAATCATTAGAGAAATGCAAATCAAATCTACAATGAGGTATCACCTCACACTGGTCAGAATGGCCGTCATCAAAAAATCTACAAACAATAAATGCTGGAGAGGGTGTGGAGAAAAGGGAACCTTTTTGCACTGTTGGTGGGAATGTAAATTGATACAGCCACTATGGAGAACAGTATGGTGGTTCCTTAAAAAACTAAAAATAGAACTACCATACGACCCAGCAATCCCACTACTGGGCATATACCCTGAGAAAACCATAATTCAAAAAGGGTCATGTACCACAATGTTCATTGCAGCACTATTTACAACAGCCAGGACATGGAAGCAACCTAAGTGTGCATCGACAGATTAATGGATAAAGAAGATGTGGCACATATATACAGTGGAATATTACTCAGCCATAAAAAGAAACGAAATTGAGTTATTTATAGTGAGGTGGATGGAGCTAGAGACTGTCATACAGAGTGAAGTAAGTCAGAAAGAGAAAAACAGATACCATATGCTAACACATATATATGGAATCTAAAAAAAAAAAAAAGGTTCTGAAGAACCTAGGGGCAGGACAGGAATAAAGATGTGGATGTAGAGAATGGACTTGAGGACACGAGGAGGGGGAAGGGTAAGCTGGGACAAAGTGAGAGAGTGGCACGGACTTATATACACTATCAAATGTAAAATAGATAGCTAGTGGGAAGCAGCTACATAGCACAGGGAGATCAGCTTGGTGCTTTGTGACCACCTAGAGGGGTGGGATAGGGAGGGTGGGAGGGAGACGCAAGAGGGAGGAGATGTGGGGATATATGTATATGTATAGCTGATTCACTTTGTTATAAAGCAGAAACTAACACACCATTGTAAAGCAATTATACTCCAATAAAGATGTTAAAAAATAAATAAAACCCATGGCCCTACCTCCGTGACCACGCGGACAAGCCAGTTTCCTCTGCCAACATTAGTGCCCTCATCTGCAAAATGAGATGCCTTCCATTTGCCTCACTTGCCTGAGAGGCTTGTTAAGGACCAGACTAGGTCAAGCACATGAAGCATCTATAAAATGTAAAGTACTATACGTGCTGGAGTTGTGTCTGGAAAAAGCCTTTGGTCAGCATTGGGAGGGAATAATGAACACAAACTGCTTCTCCCCCATTTAAATACAACTGGAGACCTATCTCATGTTCATAGTTGAAAGACTTTCAAGCACATTGTTTCACCTCGCCAGTGGTTTGCATGCCAAACCCAGATAACTGTAGCTTATCTGCCTTAGGACTGAACCATCTAGTTTGCCAATATTTAAGAACTGGACTGAGGTTGGCTGGGTGTGTGGGTGGAATGGGTGAGGCTGGTCAAAGGGTATGAACTTCCAATAATAGAATAAATTGAGTCCCAGGGATGTACAGCATGGGTTAATAATACTGTGTTGTAGATTTGAAAGTGGTGAAGAGAGTAGATCTTAAAAGTCGCATCACAGGAAAAACATTCTGTTACTATGTGAAGTGATGGTTGTTAACTAAACTCATTGTGGTAATCATTTCATAATATAGAGAGATATCAAATCATTATGCTGTACACCTAAAATTAAATCAATGTTATAGTCAATTATATCACAATTAAAAAAGAAAGAGGTAGACTGAGGCGCTTCGGGTGAATTTGACCTGCCTTGAGTCTTAAAATATGCAGAAAGTTTTCAAGCTTGGGCCTCCTGAGTGATCATCTGCTTTGTATTCACCAACCTTCAGTACTCCCCCAAAACACATGGGAACTTGGGTGCCTTGCACTGAGGTCAGTGGAGATACTTTCTCTCCCTCATCTCCCCCAAACTCTCCTTCCTTCTTTGACAAATATGTGCTGAGAGGTGAAACTGAGTGAGTTATAAGCTCTTAACTATATAGCACTCCTGCGTTATCTTCTTAGTGGAATATAGTACATTAAAAAAAACAAAACCTGGTCAGCACTAGAAAACAACATGGGGAAACGTGATGATAAGAATTTTCAGGAGAGAATCAACTTATTTAAGTTGGCAGGAAGAAGGTCTGTGATGAGCATTATTAGAAACATGAAACTTCTATTTTCAGGAAAAGGACAAAGCACAATGACAGTTCTGAGCCTGTAAGCCAAAGACCAAACCATTTGTTGAGGGAAGAAGTGAGAAGTAGGTAAAAATATCATGACTTTCATCTACCTATCTTCTATTTCTAGCTGTTTCCCAGAAGACTACTGGACTCACCAAACCAGAAAATAAATCCTGTGATTTGCACCAAAGGAAGAATAATCTAGGACTGTTTGCAGTCCTAATATCTCATATTCCTTGAAACCATGGCGCTCTCCTCTAAGGCTGGGGGCCCTTGGTTGATGACCAGCCCTTTCTTCTCCCAAATATCCCCTTGCCCTCCCAGGACAAATGAGATTCTGTGCTTAAGTTCTCTGATGATTTGCATATACAAGCATGAATCCCTTATGGGCTAGCACCACATGACTCATGCAAAGAACCAGCACCACTGAAAGGGTCAGTTGATTTTTAATTATTTTGGACCCATGGATAACAGGAGCCCAGGAATTCAATCCCCCACCCCCCATTTGTGGACTGTTGAATGAGGGGTTTCAAAAGACTTAGTCATCCACACACAAGCAGATGTCAGCCGGAAGCCTACATGATGCTTTTCATTTGGGATGGGGTGGGATGTGAGAAGCAATCCAGTTCTACACACTATCGAATTTTTCTTTTGGTTTTTATTCTCAGATCCAAAACCAATTTTTTGAGAGGAGAGTTTTTGGCTATCTTATGACTAAAGATACTGTTGTAATATTTTCTTGGTATCTCCTGAAATAAGCTGCGTTTCACTACCCATGATATATTTCTTATTTTAAAAGATTAGATTTTGGGAAGCAAGTCATTAGGTAGAAGGCTGGTGACGGGAACTTTAATCTCATTCATAGTAACTCTGCAAAGAAAGGAGCAACAGTGAGATGGAGACACCTTTAATCTTACACTCACTCCAGTGATTAGAGAACCTCTTTGTAGGTAATTTGTTCTTACAAAGTCTTCAGGAGCCAGAGAGTAAAAATGAAGATGGGCCAAGCTTGGTGAAACAAAAACATTACTGCCTCTATTGGCCCCTGAAGGGCAGGAACTATGGCTCTTTTCTTTAGACTGCTCAGCCTAACTCCAAGAAAGCACACCATAAACGTTCAGACTCTTCTCTTTAGTGTGTGAATAACAGATTTTGGGGAAGGACACAAGAAAGAGAATTAGTGGAGTATATCCTTTGAACAGGATTTCATTTAACTTGATACCTAGAATGTAAAAAAAAAATCATAGGACAATCAAGTTAGATGAAATCTTGAAGTATGCCATGTCTTACCTTATAGATAAAGAAACAAAGATTCAGGGATTCTAATGCACCTGGTGGGTGGAGGGGAGGCAATAGTAAGGGGCTTAGAGTTGACAAGTCTGAGTTTGAATCCTGCTTCTGATTATTCTATTAGTTTTGAGGACTTGGGCACCACAATTAGCTTTTTCTAGGGTTTATTATTCCCATATAGAAAATGTGGAAAATAAAGGCTTGTTTTGCTTACCTATAGAGCATTGTTTTGAGGACTGTGCTGGCTAATTTTATGTGCCAACTTGGCTAGGCTGTGGTGCCCAGTTCTCGGATCCAACATCAGTCTGGAAGTTGTGAAGGTATTTTTTAGGTGTGATTAACATCTAAATCAGTAGACTTTGAGTAAAGCAGATTATCCTCCATCATGTGGGTGGGCCTCATCCAATCAGTTGAAGGTCTTAAGATGACGACAAGTTTTCCAAAGAAGAAGCAATTCTGCCTCGAGACTGTCACACAGAAACCTTGCCTGAGTTTCCAGTCTGTCTGGCCTGCTCTGTGGAATTTTTTTTTTTTTTTTAAGATTTGGGTTTTTTAAAAGCCATTGCTTTTATTTATTTATTTTTTAAATTTTAATTAATTAATTTATGTTTTTGGCTGTGTTGGGTCTTCGTTGCCACGCACGGGCTTTCTCTAGTTGCAGCGAGCGGGGTCTACTCTCCGTTGCAGTGTGTGGGTTTCTCATTGCTGTGGCTTCTCTTGTTGCGGAGCGCGTGCTCTAGGCACGCAAGCTGAGTAGTTGTGGCTCGTGGGCTCAGTAGTTGTGGCTCGTGGGCTCTAGAGGGCAGGCTCAGTTATTATGGCGCACGGGCTTAGTTGCTCCACAGCATGTGGGATCCACGGATTCAGGGATTGAATCTGCGTGCCCTGCACTGGCAGTCAGATTCTTAACTACTGCGCCACCAGGGAAGTCCTGCTCTGTGGATTTTGAACTCAAGATTGAAACATCAACTCTTAACTTGAATTTTCAGCCTGCTGTCTTGCCCTGTGGATTTCAGACTTGCCAGTCCTCACAATTGTGTGAGGCCAGCTCCTTAATGTCTGTCTATCTGTCTGTCTATATATATATATATATAAATACACACACCCCTATATATGCATTTACATATATAGGGTTGGCCAAAAAGTTCGTTCGGATTTTCCGTAAGATGTTATGGAAAAATCTGAATATATATATATTCTATTGGTTCTATTTCTCTGAAGAATTCTAATATGAGAACAGATAAGATAAAATACATGATAGCACTTTGCAAGCTGTAGGGTGCTAAAAAATGTTAATTATTTTTACTTACTTATTCATTTGTTTATTTGGCCACGCCACATGGCATGCGGGATCTTAGTTCCCCTACAAGGGCTCGAACCCGTGCCCCCTGCAGTGGATGTGAAGTGTCTTAACCACTGGACTGCCAGGGAATTCCCCCAAAATGTTAATTATTGTAATTATTTGAGAACTTCCCAAATTGTACATCTATTCCTGTTGAGCCGTAAGAAGTTCCTCATTCTTTGTGTGACTC
The DNA here is from genome assembly GCF_965194825.1 of Balaenoptera physalus. Taxonomy (NCBI): domain Eukaryota; kingdom Metazoa; phylum Chordata; class Mammalia; order Artiodactyla; family Balaenopteridae; genus Balaenoptera; species Balaenoptera physalus. The sequence goes on along the minus strand of NC_138895.1, from coordinate 17,840,280 downwards.
CAATGCCTAGATGGTGGTCCTTTTGACATCCTACAAGGAGAGCGTATTCATGTGCATGGCATAAGTTGGAGGGCCGTGAGGAAAGACAGTTTTATTACTTGGTGCAAATGAATCAAGAAGAATTCCCTAAGTTGGACTTTTCTTAACAGCTGCCAAGCTCCTAAGATGCCGCATCTTCCACTTAGCTGAGCTGAGTGAACTCAGGGAAGGTGAGCAAGAGGAAAATAAAGATCAACACGTGTTACTCTCGAAAACCACGTAAGGGGTTTGTTAATTATGTGCCAGTGGGACTCATCCTCAATGTGGGTGGGGAATCAGTAAGTGATTCAAATTTTGAGACCCTTGTAAAGACTGTTATGCTTTCATGTGTTTTTCAGCCGGTTTCAGCTTTCCATTCCTTTTTACTCACGCTTGGTGGTTGAACTGGCTTGAATTCCCCCTTCCAGCCAGGCTGGGACCCTCACTGCTTCCTGGGCATGTCATTCCTTTTCATCCCATCAGGCACTGCCTCCCCCATTGTCCTCTATCTGCCCAAATCCTGCCACTTCTCCAGGAAGCCCTCCCTTGCACTCCAGATGACACTGGCCTCTCTCCTCTGAATGCCTGTAGCCTCTATTTCCTGGGTTACCAAATGCACAGAAGGTGTCACGCACACTTCTTGCAGTTACTCACATGGTCTCCCTTTGCAGCCTTGCCTGCACTCAGAGAGCTGCCTCCTTGCAAGATTGCCAGATTTAGGAAATAAAGATACAGGATGCCCAGTTAAGTCTGAATCAAATTTTTGTATGAGACAACAAAGTATTTGTTGTTTATAAGAAATTCACTAGGCATTCTGTATTTGATCTGGCAACCTTACCTCCTTGGAATGTTGATCCAGGGGACAATCCTTGCTCCAGGCTGGCCCCATCGGCTTCTCTTCCTCCTGCAAATCTGAAGTTTGAACTGAGAGACTTGGAGATTAGGAGTTGCTTGGATGGAGTCACATTAGTGGCAGTGTCCCAGAAGAAGGAGCAACAAAGCCCCTCAGTTTCTGCCTTGGAACAGTTCCTTTCGATAAGCTGATTCTCCCCCACCCTGTATTAGCTTCAGTTGGCCAGAGTTTTGATCTGTTACACCCGTAAAACCTTACAACCTTCTTAACTAATCATTTGACAGTTTCACAGAAGATAGTTTTGTTTCTCAAACAGGATTTTCGAATTATGGAAGGGAATGACTACCTATTTTCTATAGGTAGAAACAGAGCAGACACCTTGCAAATCTGTTTTAAATAAATGAATAACCAAAAAAAGGGACTGGAGGAAAGGAGAATAGACCTTGAAGAAACCAAATATTTTCTAATCACCCAAGAAGAATAAGATAGGTTCCTAGTCATTTTCTCTTGCTTCCACATGGTCCAAAGTCAGCCTAAAAGCTTTAACCAGCAATAGACTTTTTTTAACGATAGAAATTCATATTACAAATATCCCATTTTGCGATAACAGACCAACTTTACAACTTCAGCAAAATAATCATTTCCTAGTTTAAGCTCTGTAATTTTACTAATCCTTTCTGGTTTTTTTTTTTCATTATGTTGAGCAGATTGCTTTTTAAAAAATTTTTTTTACCTTATTCTTTGAGAAGCCTGCTTTTGACTGTATATTAACTTTCAGCTTCACCTTCACAGAAGGGTACATTTTCTTAAAGTGCTGTAGTCATTCTATATTACTTTTTTTTTTTTTGCTGAGTATGACTTGGAGCCTCAGTTAATCTAACCAGTGAATAAAGTGATAGTTCCCTGTATAGATATGGGTGGATTCAGGTTTGTGCAATAAATGTTAAGCCACTGAGAAGAATTAATAGTGTAGGTTAACTATTAAAAAGTACATACATACAACTATACTTCAATAAAAAAGAATATGAAACACACACACACACACACACGTCACTGTTCCATGTAATCAAAAGTAAAACATCAGAGGAAAGTCACCAAAAAACTTCATAAAAGTGTAAACTTACAAATGTTGCATTTAATATTTATTTGCAAGTATAATTTGTTAAAATATCATGCCTATATAAATAAATATCTTACATGTGTGAAGACCTAAAACAAAATAAGAAAATGAAAAGAAGCTTCCCTCTCTCTTCTCCTTCTTATTCTCCTTCAATTTTCTAGTTCTTTAAAAAGATAATTCATGAAAACCTGAGGGAGAAAGAACAGATTTTGAACACAGAGTATTTTGAACGGTGGAGTATTTACAGCTCTATCATCCTTGTTTTTCCTACTGGAAAAATGTTTCCTTGCTCTCAGGACAATTCTAATCATAAATCTTCTTTTTGTGAGGGAGGCCTTAAAGGATGGGTAGAAGTTTCCACACAGAAAAGGCGTTAACGGGCACGATAGGCTGACCTCTCAGGATAAGTGAAGCTTCAAAGCCCAGACTATGTGGTTTGCTCAGAAAGTTCCAAGTAATTTTGTTTGACTGGGGTCCTCCATAGGAGTCCCTGGGGGTTTCAGGGCTGCTGCATATAAGGGTATAGGCTGTGCACTGGTCCACTCCAGAGGGCGCCAAGAAAGAGATTAGAATGTGAATGATGCCTCTGTCATTTGTGCAGCAAACAACTTTCACAAGCTTGCGACAACCCTGGTTTCTGGGATCCAAGGAGTCTGGTGTGACTGATGCAGGCAGAGGAACAGAGCTGAGCGGGGGTGGGGCGCTTCTGGGAAGTTAGGCAATGGGCAAATCCTGAAGGGTGCTGGATGCATTAATGGAGAGTTTGGTGGGTTTCCTTATGAAGACCAGTTTTCCTCAGAGTGTGGTCCCTGCACCAGCAGCATCAACATTATGTAGTAACTTGCGAGAAATGCAGATTCTCAGGCCTCATTCCATGTACATGGAATCAGAACCTCTGGAGAGAGGCCCAGCTATCTGTGTTTTCACAGGCCCTCTGGGTGATTCTGATGCTCGCTAAAGCTTGAGGACACTGCTGTCAGGAGAGAAGCCACAGACATTTTAAGCAAGGGAATGACACGTTCAGATCTGCATTTAGAAGAGCACGAACTAGGATGTGTGGGACAGATAGGGGTAGGGGTGCAAATGAAGACAAGAAGAGAAGTTTCCATTGCAAGGACAGTAGGAAAGGGCAAGAAGGGAATAGATTATACAAATATTTACAGTCGGCCCTCCGTATCCACGGGTCCTGCAACCCCGGATAGGGAGGGCCGGCTGTACTACACCATTTTATATAAGGGACTGGAGCACTCATGGATTCTGGTATCCGTGGGTGTCCTGGAACCAATCCCCCGCAGATGCCGAGGGACCGCTCTATAAGCTGGAATTTCAACCTTACTTGCTGTGCAGATGGGAATTCTAGGACTCTGCCATGTTTATGACTAAGTTTATCAGGGAGACTGAGTAGCCTTGACAGATCTCCATTATTATCTTACACAGGTAGAAACTCCGAGTGATCCTTGACTTCAATAAATCATCATTTGTCTTTGAAAATGATATTTCCTCACATTAAAGAATTCCAATAAGAACTTTAGGTTTTGAAATAGAAACAGACAAATTTTTCTCTTAAATACCAGTTTCTTGGCACATGAAAACATTATGAGACACACACTATATTATTTGCCAGAACTATTTTCTTTTATAAAATTTTACCCTAAGTGTACATTCTGAAATCACAGAGGGCAAAAACTAGTTTAAAAACCCATTTATGGGGGCTTTCCTGGTGGCTCAGTGGTTAAGAATCTGCCTGCCAATGCAGGGGACACGGGTTCGAGCCCTGGTCTGGGAAGATCCCACACGCCGCGGAGCAACTAAGCCCGTGTGCCACAACTATTGAGCCTGTGCTCTAGAGCCCGCGAGCCACAACTACTGAGCCCACGTGCCACAACTACTGAAGCCCGCACGCCTAGAGCCCGTGCTCCGCAACAAGAGATGCCACCGCAGTGAGAAGCCCTCACACCACAATGAAGAGTAGCCCCCGCTCGCCGCAACTAGAGAAAGCCCACGTGCAGCAACAAAGACCCAATGCAGCCAAAAATAAAATAAATAAATTTATAAAAAACCATTCACTTGGGCTTCCCTGGTGGCGCAGCGGTTGAGAATCTGCCTGCCAATGCAGGGGACACGGGTTCGAGCCCTGGTCTGGGAAGATCCCACATGCCGCGGAGCAACTAAGCTTGTGAGCCGCAACTGCTGAGCCTGCGCATCTGGGGCCTGTGCTCCACAACAAGAGAGGCTGCAACAGTGAGAGGCCTGCGCGTCGCGATGAAGCGTGGCCCCTGCTTGCCACAACTGGAGAAAGCCCTCGCACAGAAACGAAGACTCAACACAGCCAAAAATAAATAAATAAATAAATAAAACAAAAAACAAACCCATTCACTTTATTAAAAAAAAAAAAAAAGAAGCATGCTCATTTGTTGAATTATTTCTCACCCACTCCAGCTTCCACTTTCTGCAAGGAAGCCTTCTACATTTACAGAATTCAAGTGCCATTAAAAACTGGTTGTGCTCCCTGGACACCTACTCGGCCTCACCAGCTCATCAATCACCATTAACAGGGAATTGCAAGGATTTATTTCCACCGTTAGCCCCACATCTAAAGACTGTCGCAGCAGCTTCAAAGAAAGAAAACAACAAAAACTGTAATACAATCATTATTTTTCCTTTTAGTGAATCTCTGCAGCAAACCTCTTCTAGAAAGTCGTTTTGGGGTCAACATCATTAAGACGACATTATGGAATGCCAGAAAACAGAAGACTTACGAGGGTCATGCTGAAATGAAGCAGCTCTGCCAAGGGGAAGAAGGTTAGATGGGAGCCAAATCCAGCCGTGACCGCAGAGAACTTGCAGGGTTCACCTGATACCTGCTCCTGGGGGCAGGCTGCTGTGCTGTCCCCGGGCCAGTGGGCAGCAGCTCCCGATGCTTCTGCTGCGTGGGTGACAGGTGTTCTTCACGGCCTGAAGCCAAGCATCACAAACAAGGGCCTTGAATGGATTTCTGTTTGGCTTGTTTCGACAGCAACCATTGGAGACCCATGATTTAAATGGGCTCAAGCAAGTCTGTTCTTATTAGGGATTAAGGAGGTGTTTAATTGGGCAGAGAGGTCCTGCTGTTTATAGCTGTCGGATGTGGACACTTTCTACAATCACATAGACTCATTCTGTTATCTGGATCGAGTCCTTCCTGGGTTCTATCATGAAGGCTACTTAAGAGCTTATCAATCAAAATGCGGTCCTCGAATCAGCAGCGTCACCTTGGAGATCATTGGAAATGCAGAATCTCAGGCTCCATCCAAAAGGCCCACTGCATCAGAACTTATTTTCACAAGATTCCCAAGTGATTCATATGCACATTTAAGTTTGAGAAGCTCTGACCTCAGACACAAATCCAAACAATTAAATAAAAAAAAAAAATCAGCTTAGGAGGCTCTTCTGTAGATTTTTAACCAGTGGATCTCAGTTTTGGAAGCAGGGATGTGTTGTTAGGCTTTGTGGGGATTTTCAGCACTGTTCAGAGATTCTAGGGTCGTGGATGTAGTTAGCTAGAAAAAAGCTTCACAGATGGTGGGGAAATGGTCTCTACTCATGCCCAGACCTCCTCACCCAGACCTCCTTGACCAGACTCGCTCTCCCAGTCATTACTTTAAACACTTTCGCATTCTTGGCAGTAGAAAGAATGCTGGGTGAAGAGTCAGATCACTTGACCTTCCTCCCGGGTCTGCATTACAAAATTAACTGCATGACCTGAGTCAAGACATGGAGCCTCAATTTCTCCAAGTATAGACTGGGGCTAATCATGACAAGTTCATTTACATTACTAGGTTGTAGTGATGAGGAAATTACATAATGCACGTGAAAGTGTTTTGGAAGTTATAAAGTTCTATAGAAATGCCAATATTGTTATGATCTAAGTGCATTTAAAAAAACATGGACTGTAGAGTTTGGGGCAGAATTATTAACTAGTATATAATGTTAGAGGTAGAAGAACTTTATTCTTACCATTTCTTGTTTGAAGTTAGCACATTCTTTCCTATGAAATTGCCATTTAGCCCATGTCTGTAGATGTTGCTGACTGGTGAGTTTGATAGAGATAAATATCTAGTCCTTTGGAAAAGTCAGCATACTGCGTTGATAGTGTCCCCTGAAAGTTCATGTATACCCAGAACCTCAGAATATGAGCTTATTTGGAAATTGTCTTTGCAAATGTAACTAATTAAGATGGGGTCATATTCAACTAGGGTGGACCCTCAATCCAATAGCTGGTGTCCTTAGAAGAAATCCAGAGAGACACACACAGAGGGAAGATGGCCATGTGACAACAGAGGCGGAGATTGAGTGGTGCGGCTATAAGGCAATGAATTCTTGATAGCAGCCATCAAGAGCTAGGGAGAGGCAAGGAAGGATTCCTCTTTAAAGCCTTCAGACACCTTGATTTGAGACTTCCAGCCTCCAGAACTATGAGAGAATAAACTTCTATTGTTTTTGGTCACCCAGTTTCTGGTAGTTTGTTACAGAAGCCCTAGGAAATTAATACAATTTAGTTGTATTATTCAATGAAAGGGTCCAGTCTTTAACGAGAGGCAGAGTTGAGAAAACTCAAGGAGCCATAACATAGATTCCCTTCAAAAGTGAATTTAATGGTATTTGCAAAGGAGAGGGAACGTCATAGGGGTTTGGAACCCTCGTCAGCAGGAAAAACCGTTCTTAACTGGGAGGAACTAAGTTGTATTTACTGTTGGAAGTAAATAGCTACAATTTCTGAAGTAGATAATTAACACCTGTATTCTAAATAGCAGCCCAGTACTAGTTAGAACGCGTGGGTCCAGAAGCTGTAAAGGTCACTCGCCCCAGAGGGATGTAGGAAAAAGATAAATAAGGACACACTATAGGATACCATATTAAAACGGTCAAGTTAGCAACAAGAAATTTCTCTGATGTGAGGAAATTTTAAAAACCCAATTTTATTTTATTTTTTTAAAAAATTATTTATTTATTTTTGGCTGTGTTGGGTTTTCGTTTCTGTGCGAGGGCTTTCTCTAGTGGCGAGTGGGGGCCACTCTTTTTTTTTTTTTTTCCTAAACATCTTTATTTAAGTATAATTGCTTTACAATGGTGTGTTAGTTTCTGCTTTATAACAAAGTGAATCAGTTATACATATACATATGTTCCCATATCTCTTCCCTCTTGCATCTCCCTCCCTCCCACCCTCCCCATCCCACCCCTCTAGGTGGTCACAAAGCACCGAGCTGATCTCCCTGTGCTATGCGGCTGCTTCGAGTGGGGGCCACTCTTCATCATGGTGCGCGGGCTTCTCACTGTCGCGGCCTCTCTTGTTGCGGAGCACAGGCTCCAGATGCGCAGGCTCAGTAGTTGTGGCTCACGGGCCTAGTTGCTCCGCGGCGTGTGGGATCTTCCCAGACCAGGGCTCGAACCCGTGTCCCCAGCATTGGCAGGCAGATTCTCAACCACTGCGCCACCAGGGAAGCCCCTCAAGTGGTTTATTTTATGATATTTCTTAGCAAATATATTTAGCAAATCTTTGTTATAAGGTTTATAAGGTTATAAATCTTTGTTATAAGGAAATGCCATAGACTGAATTATGCCTGGTCATTACTGCCAGTTTAAGACATTTTTTATTAACCTCTTAATTAAATAATTTGAGATTTAATAGCAGTTAACATTATTGATAGCCCACTGATTGATATCGGTTTCTAAATATCACGTGGGTTTTTCAATTATGTGATTTGTCTCAAAGTAAAAGACCCAATTTTTGATTAGGTAAATGTTTATTTATCACATGAGAGTTATATACGACTTACATAGTTAATTTTAAAATAACTGATTCCATCCTTGTAAACTACAACCTTAGCTTCTAGGTCACGTTTTGGACTCAAATCCCAGTTATGTCACTCAGCTATGAGGCGTCTACTCTTCAGGTAATAGAGCTGATAAGGTCAGGATTAGAGCTTAAATATATTTAGCACCTAGTAGGTACTTATTTAATGGTGGCTAATATTATTACATATGTTCCACAAATAGTTTTCACAGATGAAGACTTAGGTCTATAGTGATTCCTGGCTAGTAAGGCAAAATTCAACCACCAAGATATTTTGTCTACATATAAAAATACACTGACTATATTACGATAAATGTTCAGATAAGTTTCATATAAAGCCTAAACATTCTCATGATTGAATTTCTTACGTTTTAGGTAGAAGTTTGTCAGTTGTTGACTTACACATGGTCACCCTGTCACAGCCTTGCCTTATAAGGCCATGCCTTATTTCTTGTAGCCTGTAACACATACCCCAGATGGAAAGAGAGGTGGAAGGTCAGGTCCGAAGGCTACCACACATCCCTTTCCTTCTAATGGCAGGAAGGAGTGTCTGTTCAGAAGTCTGTGTTCTGTGTGGTATACAACTGTTTTGAATCAGGCCTAGTTTAAAAGCTACATCTTCTAAAAAAAAATCTTTCTTCATCTCCATAGTGAAAATCACTTCTTCGGTTTTCAAAATGGGGTTTCTGGAGCCTTGGGGTTCTTTGGATACGCCTTAGGTGGCCCCTCCTGAAAGAAGACCACTTAGTGGACAGGGCTAGGGGAACGCCAGCTGGACAACAAATCAGGTGGAGCTGTTCTCCCATGTAGTGCTGAAGACGCATAAATATGCGAAGAGGTGAACATTTTCCATAGAAGTACCTTAATTCTATGGTGAAACATATGCATACATACAGATACATGCATTTCTATACATAAACAGCTGTATCTCTCCTTTGGAGACGATGATAAGTATTGCTAGCTGTGTTTGAGGATATGGGTGACCGAAAGCCCTTTCCACACTATTTACTTACAAATAAAAGGCTATTTTATTTGTGGCCACAGCTGTTGTTTGCAGAGTTGATCATTGAGCACAGCTTTGTCTTTTAGGCTTCTAGGTCTGCTAATTGTCAGGCCAGGTTTGTATATGCCAAGAAACTAATATTGGACCTCTCAAAACAGGCAGAGCATGACTAAACACATTATACTAAGATAGCACATCCAACTGCAATCTAATGAGCTCTGGCTGTCATCGGCCAGCTGTACTACATTAAATGGCCTCTAGGAGGCTGAAAGGTTTGGGCAGCAGGAGAGGTGGAATCATCAGTTTTCTCATAATATCAGAGTACTATTTTATGGTTTTGGATCATTTAGATAATACAATAAAATATACAAAATTCATTTTGCCACATTATTTACACATTGGTTTAGAAATCCTTAAAAAGCATTTTCAGAACTTCCCTGGTGGTGCAGTGGTTAAGAATCTGCCTGCCAATGCAGGGGACACGGGTTCAATCCCTGGTCCAGGAAGATCCCACATGCCGCGGAGCAACTAAGCCCATGTGCCACAACTACTGAGCCTGTGCTCTAGAGCCCGCGAGCCACAACTACTGAGCCTGCATGCCACAACTACTGAAGCCGGCATGCCTAGAGCCCATGCTCTGCAACAAGAGAAGCCACCGCAATGAGAAGACCACGCACCGCAACGAAGAGCCCCCGTTCGACCAACTAGAGAAAGCCTGCGTGCAGCAACGAAGACCCAATGCAACCAAAAATAAAAAATATTAAAAAAAAAAAGCATTTTCTAGGATTTTGTCCAGGTCTGTGTAGTCAACCCAAAGAATGCCCACTGAATATGTGTGTCATTCTCATCAAATTTTTATTTACACAAATACAAATCCAACAAATGCCATCTGTGGCCCTTAGAGTTTCTAAGTCTTATTTCCTAAGGCATTAAGCTGAAGAAAACAAATTCTAAGCTTTTTGTATAAATAAAAGAGTTAACATAGTGATCATAATAAGAAAAACTCCATGGTGTCATTCCCACAGCCGCATCCTCTCATTGCATAAATAGTGTTTGCTTCTGAAAGTCTAAGCAGAAAAAAAGCACAGGCAGATGATGACCTAGCACTGTTGCAAGAGGCACAACTTTTATGCTGCTTGGTCTTTTTGCTTTAAAGTTTTCATCCTAATGATATGGTTGGGAGATTGTCAGGTACCACATATTTGGCAGATACACAAAGAACATCAAAATTCACAGTAGAAATAGGCTGAAAGGAACTAATTTGCTCTCTGCAAAATCATGACCAGGTAGGTTGAAAATGAGTGTAATTGCTCAATTGCATAGTGGCACCCAGGCCAGCCTGGGAGACGTTGTGGGCAAGTTATATTTATCCTGGTTACTCTTCAGCCTGCTTCCCCTTCTCCCCTCTGCACCTTTCATGTTGGTGCCTCCCCCTCCCTTTCCTAGCAAGGCCAAGTTCTCAGCCTCTTTGGGGCTGTTCAGGGCTCTCCAACATAGCACACGCTACTGCTGCCCGTTCCTTGCCCTGTCGTTTTCATTCTCCATGGAAACATCTGTCTACCTGTCTTTAGCTCTGACTCCTGTTCTACCAACCTGAAACCACCATGAGAGTCGGATTATATCCTGACCCAAATGAATATATCAGCAGAATCTCAGGCAATGGAGATATTTTTGATTTGTGGAAACTTTTAAATTATACCACAAAACATTCACCTATTATGCCTAATTATAAGGCTGATATTACTGGAGGAATATGTTTTGGTACAAGGAACCATCATTCTTTTAAAAATTTACTGCTTAAATAAACGGTATATAATATCTTTTTTCTCGCCTAATCTCAACCCCATTGGCAGAATAAAAAGTCTTTTTTAAGATAATTAATTAATTAACTTTTGGCTGCACTGGGTCTTCGTTGCTGCGCGTGGGCTTTCTCTAGTTGCAGCGAGCAGGGGCTACTCTTCGTTGCGGTGCGCGGGCTTCTCACTGCAGTGGCTTCTCTTGTTGCGGAGCACGGGCTCTAGGCACGCGGGCTTCTGTAGCTGTGGTACATGGGCTTAGTTGCTCCGCAGCATGTGGGATCTTCCCGGACCAGGACTCCAACCCATGTCCCCTGCATTGGCAGGTGGATTCTTAACCACTGTGCCACCAGGGAAGTCCCCAGAATAAAAATTATGCTTGAACTAAACCCTAAATATGTGGCATATCATTGCCAGTTAAGGACATTTTAAATAGATTTGATTTCTTGACTAGGTCTCAGGCCTTTAACTTTGGAATTTAGTCTTTGTTTTCAATAAAATGACCATATGCTCATCTGAGGACAGTATAAATAAATTCCCTCTAATTTATACTGTCTGTTTTTTGGCTTTCTTTTTTATTGTGAACATTATAATAAGGGTGATATTTCACATATTGATGACTTTTAGCCAACTGATTGTAGCGTACACTCCCTCTCATTCCACTGAAAGTATATTTGGTGCTAAATTCAACCCTTTGATTCTTGGTTTCTCTTAGCTGCAGATGGGTGTATTTCATTTTGATGTATTCACTCTCTAAACAGCTAAATCATTCCTCAACTTTAGTACTCATCGAAAAATTCTCACCAGAAAATGTTTTCCCTCTTAACTTAATGATTTACTTTTCTTTATGTCTAGAAACTTCCTTTATAACCAACAGTCTTTTATATTAAACTAACCTACAAAAGCACACGGGAGTAAAGACGATTTCGAATTAACCCTTAATATTAAACAAATTAGTATAATTTCTTTGTATAGGGTTTCAGGGGGTTCACAAAATCTCATGGATGCTCTCCAAGGATCTCCTGATTCAGAAATCATTTCATGAGACCAGTTTCCAACCTCCTAGGCGATATTTCCACCTACATATCCATCGGTCCCTTTAGCCTTACAGATAGTTGGAAAAGGAAACTCAGATGTCACCCTCTGTCCCACCTTCCTGCAGCAAATCCCTCTTGATTTTTCTGTTTCTGTTAGTGCTGCCTTTATTTCATTTTTCTAACCTGGAATTAAAGTACCCCCCCCCCCCAGCTCTAATATTCTGTGTATAGATCTATGTTTATGTATAACTCTTCTCCCCAAAGCTCTACATCCAAGTCCCTAAATTCTATTCATTCAGCCTTTAAGATCTTTTTTTCCCCATCCATCTCTTCTCCCCCCCAACCCTCTGTTAATTCAACCCTTCAACTTTTTATTCCTAAACAACTGCATTAACCTTCTAATTGTTTCAATTACCTCCTGTCTTGCCCATTTTTTTTCTGGGGGTGAAATAGATGTGGGGGAAGAGGGAGTTCAAGGAGTGATGGATGCTTTTGTTGCCATTATCTGTTTCACTCTTCAAGTGGCTTCCCCCTACTGTCTCAGAGATTTGTCATTTGTCTCATCTCTCCTTCTGGATTACAACTCTTCAAGGGTCAGGACAGATCTGATTGAGATCTGTTTTCTTTAGAGCTCCAAACACAATGCTTACACTTCGGTGCTTAATAAATAAAATTTAATTGGTAGTATTCATGAATTTATTTTAATATTCAGTGTTACATCTCAATAGTTGGCTATATTCTTAATGCCAGTGTGCATGTCTCTCATGAACTTGTTTTAAATTTTCTCATCCAACCCCATAGATGAAGCTATCCTGTTTGGATCACTGGATGCCTTAATCACTTTTGTATCATTCAAATGCACTTTCAGGAAGGCACATTCTCTTACTTTGACTCCACATTCCACATCAAAACTAAAACCAAACAAAAGGGTTGTTGTAACCCAACCCTATTGCATCCCAACAACCCAACTAAGAACGATTTCTTCTAAAGCCATCAAGACTTTTCAGTTATACATGGTTATGGCTAGGAAGTTTAGAAAGTTTAATCAGAATCCAAAGTGTTTTAACTAATGAAACCAAAGCCAAAGGGTGATATTGCCATCTCCCTACAAAGTTTTCTCCTCTCCTAAATGTCATTTTCTATCATCCATTTTTCCCCATTTCTCCTTTCTGAACTCTTTCTCCTAGAAAAAGCTTAGAAAAGTCCAATTTTCAATGTACAATTCCAACCTCAACCAACTGACATGGTATGGGAGAGAATTCAAATGATTACACATTCATGACATTTTTGATAGGAGAATGTCATCTCTGGGGAATCAAAGTAACATCGAAGTGACCCCGAAGAGACAAGAATATCTGATCTGATTCCTGGGAGCTGCAGACTGGATGGAAAGCACCTGTCTAGATGCCTCAAGGCATCTTGGCTCCTGGCTTCTGAGAAGGGAATGCTTTGTGGGAGAAGCCTCTCTCTCACCTCTCCTTGGAATGCAAGTGTTCAGTTAAGGTCTTTTGACTTGAAATGAGAGTAATGAAGGGCCCCAGGGACTTTGCACCCAGCCTGGTGTTTGCCCCAGAGCTGATTGATGCAAGATCTTAAGATATATCAATAGCTTGGTATTCCTATAAGGGAGAGTGGAGATCCTGTGCTTGAGTTGTTATATAAATAGTGGAGGGGGGCTTCCCTGGTGGTGCAGTGGTTGAGAATCTGCCTGCTAATGCAGGGGACACGGGTTCGAACCCTGGTCTGGGAAGATCCCACATACCGCGGAGCAACTAGGCCCGTGAGCCACAATTACTGAGCCTGCACGTCTGGAGCCTGTGCTCCGCAACAAGAGAGGCCGCGATAGTGAGAGGCCCGCGCACCGCGATGAAGAGTGGCCCCCACTTGCCGCAACTATAGAAAGCCCTCGCACAGAAACGAAGACCCAACACAGCCATATTTAAATAAATAAATAAATAAAAATTTTTTAAAAAGTGGGAGATGGAAAAACAGAGCTAACTATTCTAGAGCAGAAGTTACAACCTAAGTGTTTTTTAAAAAAAAATAGTTGGAGACATCTGATTTTTTTCCTTTAAAAAATATAATATCTTGTCCATATCCAATCTATTTCAAATAATGGTGAGAATCAGTCATTCTTAAAGTAAATGATAGAAATCTGTGAAGTGAGGCTCATTCTCACCAGTAGGTGTCTCTATTCCATCATGCTCTCTCCCAAACTCACCTAGCTTTCTTCTGGAAATACAGATGTTACATAAAAAGTATCTTTGCTTTAGAAATCGTATACTTTAAAGAGAAGAAGTACCACAGTTTGGTACTTAAATTAGCTTTGTTGCTAAGCTTTATCTCACTTGAATCAGTGGTGCATTTCTGAGCAAAAGAGCAATAACTAAGTTTCTAGGTATGTGAGGCTGCTCAAAAGGTCAGACGCTTTCTCCTAAACATTTATTCCCTTGCCTATAAAATAAAACCTGGGGTTGAGCATCCTCTGGAGTTATCTCAGGTGTTAGTTATTGAGAGATGGGCAACATGACACTTAAATATGTAGCCTCTGGCTCCAGACTATCTGGGTCCAACTCCTGGCTGTGCTTCTTATTACTGGATTGATCTTCCTTGAGCTACTTATTCATTTTGTGCTTCAGTTTCCTCACATATAAAAAGGGGATAATGATAATATTAGTACCACATGACAAAGTTGTTATAAAGAATAAATACCATATCTAAAGTGGTTAGAACACTGCATGGCATGTGATAGGTTGTATAAATATCTTTTACATATACAGGATATATGTATCTTTTATAGATACAGGATATGAAAAATAAAAAATAAACATATACCGGATATGAAAAGTAAAAAATAAAAATAAATTTATATGAAAAATAAAAGCTAGTTCCACTTTGAACTGAGTTAATAAGTAAGGTCACTGTAGGGCATGTGTCCACCTTCTTTGTGACTTGTCTCTCAAAGCCTATGGATGTTGGAGTGATGAAACTGTAAATATTGTGCAGGTTTTCCCTGAACTTAGTTGTTTTGATCACCTCATGTATTTTCATACAAGAGGAGAGCCACAAACCTTCTCCCATCCACCACAACCCACGACGATCCTTTCCATGTGAAGTTGGGTTTCATGCCTTGAGTTGTTACAAACACAACATGAAAAGTGGGGAAAGTAAAATAAACTAAGGGACTAAATCAATGGGAAAAGGACCCACCATGAAGATGCACAAAAATTTTGATGAACTAGCCCACCAACTATCCTGATTTTTCCAGGCAAGCTTTGATGGGGACATAAATTAAATGGAGGGAGATGTTTAAAAGTGACAACTGAGCATTTATATGCATCAGCTCATATCAGTGTCTCAAACATATTTGAAAGTAGGTACAATTATCATCCTTAGTTTACAGAAGGGAAAAGGAAAGACCAAGTGGTTAAGGGCCAAGCACAGGGCTAAATAGTTGACATATGTTAATTCGTGTCGTCCTCCCTACTACACTGCCAGCTGATTCTGTTGTCCTTATTATACGAAGTGGGAAATGGAGGCACAGAGAGATTAAGTGAATCGCCCATAGCTGGCAAGTGGCAGAAGCAGGATTTGAATCGAGCCAGTCTGGCTCCGGAGACTGTCCTGGTAAAGAAGGCATTAGTGCAGTGGTTTGCAAACTTGAGATTGTACAGTAAGAATCACCTGCTGCAAGTCACGCCATTGAGATGATGCTGAAAATTGGAGATGACGAAAACCCTGGCTAAGAAGCAGTGCTGGCTAATGAGAAGGGATCTGGCTCTGGTTCGATCAGTGATGCTTATCTAAAAACTAATCATTTGGTGCCTTAGTTCCCTTGGCTGTTAAATGCTATTTCCAGGTGAAAGGCTTTGAATGGTGTGTGCCTGTGTATGACTGTGTGTGTGTGTCTGTGAGTGTGTGCTGGTGTGTGTGTACATGTGTTTGGAGGAAATAAAGCTTGTTTGGTTTGAGGCTAAAGGTCCTAACACAGATCCCGTACAATGTCCACACAAGGATAAGCACATCCCGAATCTGTGCGTTCTCTTTGCTAGTGTTGCTGGGAAGGCAAGGCCGGTCTTGAATTCACAGAGGTCATGGAGAAGACCCTGAAGTGGAGCCTAAAGATGTAGGCTCTTGTCAGAGTGTCTGCTCAACAGAGACCTCATAATGCTCTAAATGGGAAAACGAATTCTCCATGTGAATACGCATGCACTGCAGAAAATTGCTACTGATGCTATAGAGATTTTAATTCCTTTTCAAAAAAGGCTTGAGAACAGAATAAACACATTATGCTTGGATGGTGTGTTCAAGAAGGCTCCTCTATAGGAAAAGACTTTAGAATGATTCTTTTCCCTTTCCTTTGCCAGTGGCTGTCAATGCACAATAAAAAGCTAGAATGGGGCGTCCACATCCAGGCCCTGAAGGTCTTTTTGTAACACACTGAACCAGAGCACTGAGGCAAAATCAAATTTCTATAGCCAGAAAACATTTTTAACTTTCTCTTATGCCCCTGCCCTGTGCTGTTTTTTTTTTTCTTTTTCAAAAAACTGTTTGCATAGTAAATAGTGACCCATATCTAGCAACTTCTCTCAATCTGCCGTAATCTTGCTTTTGTCTCGGCCCTTCTCCTGAAACTGCTGTCTCAGGGGTCACTGATCCTACTTGTCTCCGAATTCCATGTCACTTTACAGCCCTTACCTTTCTTGACCCACTGGTAGGATTTTAGTCTACTGATCCTCTTCCTCTTCTGGATACCTCTTCCCTCGGCTTCCATGACGTTCTGGCACTCTCTGCATTTTCCTTTTACCCCCCTGGTTGCTTCCCAATCTCCACTGTGTATGTCCTTTACATATCCTTTCAATGCTGATGTTCTTTTATACACGCCTCTTTCTCTTCGTCATTTCTTCAAGTGGTTCCCGATACCATCTATACGCTGGTGGTGCTCAAACCTACAGTTCCAGGGTGGGTGATCCTGCCACACTACCACCACCAGTAAGGATTTATTGAGGCTAAGTGCTACCACCCACCACTAAAGACTTATTGAGGCTAAGCATTATCTCATTTCTTTCTCTGTCCTATGAAGTAGGTAATATCATTATCCCAGTTTATGATGAAGAAATAGGTTTAGTAATGTAATGTCCAAGCTCACACAGCTCATAAGTGACTCGAACCAAGGTCGCCTCTGACTCAAAAGCCCAGGTTGCTATGAAATATGCCAACATGGGAACGACGATCAACCAGAGCAGCCGCAAAGACTGTGGAAATTTCTGTGCTTAGTTCCAGATCTGCTGACCCAACGAACAACTGAGTACTTTCCCTGGCTTGTCCCATGGGTACTTTTTTACCAACATACCTCAAACCGAATTCACCATCTCTCCTCTGTCGCCTAAATATTCCTCTTCTGCGCTCTCTGCAGAGTGAAAGGCCCCACTGTCCCACAGTGATGCCAGCATCCCGGACACCTCCCCTCTTCTTCCCTCTTCACCGATCAGACCCGTAGCCTGACAAATCAACCTCTGAAATATTTCTCACACCTATTCGTCACTCTCCATCCCTTCCGCTGCTCCCCGAGTGCGGGCCACCATCATCTGGCCCAGATGAAGGCCTCAGACTTGGAACTGTCTTTTCTCCCCATGCCCTGCTCCTCCTGAGTGTGTTGGCCACCCGGGAACCAATCAGCTTTCCAAAATGCAAAGCCCATCTCCCATCACCCTCACCATAAAGCTCAATTCCTGATGTGGATCACAAGGCAGTGGGTGATCTTGTCCCCGGTTAACTCAACAGGCTCTCCGTCACCTCCTGCCCCTTTTGTCTCCTCGACCACTTGCCTCCCCCTCCTAGGCTCGAGAACTCCTCTCACTGCCTCTCACGTGCCACGTTCTCTCTTGTTTATGAGTCTAAGCACATGCTGAGCCCTTTGCCCGGTATGTTCTTCTACTACTTCTCTACTGATTAACTCTTTTTTAAAAAATAAATTTATTTATTTTTATTTTAGGCTGTGTTGGGTCTTCGTTGTGGTGTGCGGGCTTCTCTTTGCAGTGGCTTCTCTTGTTGCCGAGCATGGGCTCTAGGCACGTGGGCTTCAGTAGCTGTGGCACTCGGGTTCAGTAGTTGTGGCTCGCGGGCTCTAGAGCGCAGGCTCAGTAGTTGCAGCGCCCGGGCTTAGTTGCTCCACGGCATGTGGGATCTTCCCGGACCAGGGCTCGAACCCGTGTCCCCTGCATTGGCAGGCGGATTCCTAACCACTGCGCCACCAGGGAAGCCCTCTACAGATGAACTCTTGGCCTCAGTTGGTTCCCAGCTTAGATCACGTGTCCTCTGGGACCACGTGTCCCCTGGGACCAGGTTGGGTGCTGCTGCCTGTGCCCACAGCCCTCTGTGCCTTTCCTATCAGGATACTTACTGCACTGAGCTGCATGGGCTCATTTGCTGTTTTGCTCATCAGTCCCTAAACTTCGCAAGGACAGTGGCCACATTCATGCCCATCTTTCTAATCCTTCTATCCCCACTTCCTGATATACAGCCCAGGCTAAATAAATATTGGTTGACTAATGTCTGACTTAACCTGGAGTTTCAACCTTCCTGAAACTGTCTGAGAAATGGTCAGGAAGAAACGTAGCAAACTGGTGTTCTGCTGATATTGTCACATGTGTCAAGCCCAAGTTTGGATCAGCCCCTGGCTCAAGGATATTTTTGCTGCGTGGGTCCCCTGAGTCAGAGAGTTTTTACAAGCCAGGCCCTACTCTCTCTATAGGAGGGGATCATCCTCTGGAGGGTATGCCTTGCAAAGGTTATTAATCTCCTAAGAAAGCAGAGGGATGTCTGGATACTGTGATTCAGCCCCTCCACTTCTATTGTTCTGCGGCTTTTGCCTTTGCGTAAATCTCATCCTCCATGACCCGGGCCACTGCAGCCCCTCCCTGCTCTTCCGGCCTCCCTACTCCCCCTTTCCCATCCTGCCACCTCAGGAAGCCTCCTGAAACACTATCTTAATTGTTTTGACATTTTTGTTGGCTTCTCATTGCCTACAAGATAATGTTGAAACACCTTAGCAAAGCTGTTTATCATTTTGCCCCAAACCTACTTTTCCACACTGAGCTATGCTTATTTCTCTGTCAGAGGCTATGAGCCCTTGGAGGGAAGAAACAACGCTTCATTCATCAATTCATCTGTTCATCACCTACCAATCAATTCACCAATTAACGGAGCATTGCTGTGTGCCAGGCGCTGGGATAAACTGGTGAGCAAAATCAGACATGGTTCCTGTACTTAAGTAGGGGAGACAGGCATTAGTAAAATAACCAGTAAATGAGTTTATTTACGAACAAATACATTCTGTAAAGGAAAGGCTGAGTGCTCTACAACAAAGAAGACTGACCTAGACTGTAGGTCAGGGATGCTTTCCTGAGGAAGTGATGGTTCACATAAAGGATAAGGAGGAGTTAAGTAGGGGTAGAATGAAAAGTTTATATTCCTTCACTGTTCAAAGCTCTCCTTCAGTGCATGGCAGAGGAGAGGCGTTCAATAAATATTTGCTGAATGAATCAGGGATGGTGGGAAAAAACACCTACGGAAAAGTCAGCTTAGAGCAGGACGTGCCAGAAGAAGAGATTGAACATAGTCTCAATTCAAGTGGAGAAGGACAGTTTTGTAGACAGATGTACTAGCACCAGCGTCTTAGGAGGTTGGGAAAAAATGAATTCTCTACCTCAACTCAAATAGCGAGGAAAAAATGAATTGGAAGTTAAATGTAAGAACTGATTAGTTCCAGATGTAAATCTTATCACGTAACATTCAGTGAATACCAAGGTTAATTTAAAAATTTGTCTATTGGGTTCACAGACAGTAGGGAGGCCATCCTGGGCTACCTCGAATCTAAATTACGAAAAATGGTGGCAAATAGGCAGAGAGGCACTGATGCTTTCAGGACCTACCTCTGGCATAGTCTGACTTTGAAGCCTTTAAAATATAGCTTTGATTTTCTATTTGCAAACATTTTTTTGTGTGTGTTCAGAGAATCCAAATGGGTCCCAGTATTTCTCCAGGTCAAGTTCTTCTTTTAAGTTTGCGTGAAGCCTCTAGGCAGGGACTTCAAGCAGGGTCTGCTCTGCTGGGCATATTTTGTGTCTTGGATTGACTTTATCTGCTCAATCCACCTTCCACTTTGCATGACATACACGTTTCTCTTTTAAAAAATAGAATTTTCAATAGTTTATGAGTACTGTACCTTGGATTTATTTGTTGAGGATACTTCATGGTTGGTTAAATTCTTTGTAAATAAAAGTAGCAAGGAAGACATGCTTATCAGCAAGTACCTAATATTACTTGCAAGCAAACAAACATTGATTTGCTTCGCTGCTATTAATGGAAGCATTCTCATGGTGGTACTGATTGTACCACATCTCGGGGTTAGAATATGAAGAGATAAATCTTTGTAATCACAGACAACCACAGTTATAATTGCCCAGTGTGTCCTTCAAGGACAGGTAATATGAGGTCACGAGTGGTAGTTCTGGTGCAAAAGTGTGATATTTATAATGGAAAATTTAACATTAATTAGAAAGCAATCAAATGACAAGGCAGTCTTTGCTGTCAGGAAAGATATATTTTAAAAAGTCAAAACATTGTGAGTCACTCACTTACAATGCAATTCTCTATTTTGGCTCCACCTCGTTAATTTGCAAACCAGCTTCTACTCTAAGAGAGGAAATGATTTTTTACGTAAAATCACGGAAGCAGCTTTCTTTCATTATGTAGTTTGAATTCTACAGAGTATCTTTTAAACTCTTTCGAAGCTACTGAATATTTTAGTTGTAAAGAAACTGAAACAAATACTTTTTCTAAATTATCATGTTTAATTTTACCTAATCTTAGGACTAATGGAGATGATCCAAATCTCTTCCTGGAAATGTTTTATTTTATTTTATTTTTTAAGAAATTTATTTATTTAATTTATTTTTGGCTGCACTGGGTCTTCGCTGCTGTGCGCAGGTTTTCTCTAGTTGCAGTGAGCGGGGGCTACTCTTCGTTGCGGTGCGCGTACTTCTCATTGTGGTGGCTTCTCTTGTTGCGAAGCACGGGCTCTAGGCACGCGGGCTTCAGTAGTTGTGGCACGTGGGCTCAGTAGTTGTGGCTCGCGGGCCCTAGAGTGCGGGCTCATTAGTTGTGGCACTCGGGCTTAGTTGCTCCGCCGCATGTGGGATCTTCCCGGACCAGGGCTCGAACCCGTGTCCCCTGCATTGACAGGCAGATTCTTAACCACTGCGCCACCAGGGAAGTCCCTGGAAGTGTTTTAGATACTAGCTAGAGTCTTAAGATCTATAGGGGAATAAAAAAGCAAAAGATTCATTGGCTTCTTCAAATAGGAGGCTTAGGGTAAAAACGGTAAAAGGCTTAAGAAATTAAGGCATCAGAAATGAGTGTTCTTTAGTGGAGAAGGAAGAGCAAAAGGCACAATGCCAAGTTCTCATTTTGCTTTGTATTTTTTTCTCCCCTAAACCTTCTTTAAATACAGTGAACAGTTTTACTTATATGCAGAAATGAAGCCTAAGATCTTCATATGAAAGTGAAAATGGCAGCTCCAGTGCTGCTTGACAACTTGACAGAAGCATCAAGGGGAAGAAGAGAGAAAATTGAATAGTGGCTTGCTTCCAATGATGGATGAGAAAGGTCTCGTTGAGGGTGAACCCTGTGGATTTGACCCCGCATTTTCCCTCCTATGGGCAGTGGCCCTGAGGGATTCCCCACCCTGGATTTTCATCTCAAATAACTTATATGAATTCCCGATGGTCTGGTGGCTTTTGCTGAGTACAGCGCCCTGCATGAGTTCTGGACGGAGTTGAATAATCAGCCTTCCCAAAGTTCTTGGTGGGTTCCGGGTTAAAGTGGGGTGCTGCCACAGACTTTAGGTGTCTGACTGAAGGCCCTTTTGTTAGAAGCAAGCGTGTCTCATATGCAGAGCAGTTGAAATGTTCTACTTCCTGGTGACCAATCAGTGGCATTGCAATGCCTGCGCTTTTGGGCAATCAGAGTCACATACTCACAGCGGAGGACTGCGGTCACCTGCCCTGAGAGGCCCCTGCACTTTGCAGAGGTGCCATCCCTCTTCTTTTGCTGAGAGCCTTCTTCCTTATAAAGATGCCCTACATCATTAAAATTCACCTAACTTTCTAATCTGCTTATAATTTTAGCACATAAATATTTCCCTAAGGCTCTGAGTTTTATTTCTAGTTTCTGCAGTTACACTTCCAGTGTCTTTCTTTAAATCCCATCTGAATGGCTAAAGGGAAGCAGAGAACTGCAAGATCCTGTTAATTGGGAACCTTCTAGATGGCCAGCCTGGAAGGAGCAAAAGGAGAAGAGAGACCCCTCCATAAGGCTGGAAGAGTGCATTTCATCAGTCTGCAGTGAGTTTTAAAAATATTCCAGTATCTTCATTTTCAGAGGCCAGGCTTAACTTAGGAGAGTTTTTGAGAAACTTTTAGAGACATTGGTTCTTAGGCCATTTAAATAAATCATTTGCTAGAACAGGAGTCAGAAACTCATTGAAAGTGAGGTCGATACTTGGCAGGTGGTTTCATGGTTAAAAGACAATCCTGTGTGGTTCTCCAGATGTTGTGGAAGAGTTCAGTTATAGTTGCCTCCTATCCATCCACCCACCCATCCATCCATCCACCCATCATCCATCCATCCACCTGTCCAGTGTTTATCTCTGTACAAGGTACAAGGAATACAAAAGTGAATAGGGCAGTTTCCTGTCCCCTAGATGTTCTATTCTGGTGAAAGAGAAGAAGGGAGGAAGGAAATGATGGAGGAGAGAAGAAGCAGGTAAAGGGTAAGAGGTGAGGGCAGGCATTTGAGCAAAGGATTACCATACAGTGCAATGCATTTTCAAGTATAAGTTCACATAAAGTGCTATGGGAGCACCAATGAAGAAGGTTTTTTTTTCTTTTTTTAAAACATCAAAGCTACTTAGAGGCATCCAGCTAAGCTAATTTAATTTGTATCTCAGTTTCTTTCTCTTGTCTAATTGTTAAAGAACTTTGAAATGTCCAAGATCGAAAAATGGGGAGAGATTAATATTATACAGAAAGCGGACAATCCACTTTGGTTAACTGAATCGCAAAGAGTCTAAAATTCTCTATCTACACTTAAAAATAGCATTGTAGTTGTGCATCTTAGTAATGCTATACTTACCTGTAAGCACATCATTTGAATAAAAATAATTGGCAATATAGCCAACTTCTGTATACAAAAGCAAATCATTTTGATAAAAATAGAAAGAGCTGAAAATGGAAAAAAGATGGTCTAAAGATAAGAAATGAGAAATGGGAATATTTCAATTACTCTCTACTTCTCAACACCTTTAAAAAATAACCTGGGGATCTATTTTTACTTCTACTACTCATATGGGATTTGGCCTACTTTGGACTGTAGTTATTTGTTTATATCGCCACATGGTTTTATCTCCCCTATTAGCGTGTAATTATCTCAAGGGCAAAGAGCTGTGTCTTATCCATGCAAGTGCTACATAAAATTTAGTTTTTGTTGTATAAAGAAATATATTTTTCATTCTTAAACCTAAAATAGGTAGAAAGGGAAACCTATATGTTATTTACCTGATCAAGATTGCAAGATCTGACTTCTTAGAGGTCTAGCTTTCATGGGGAAGATCATCTTTTCAGCGGTAACCTTTGGTTTAAGGTCATGGAATATTTGAGAGGTGTTTCTATCATTTTGAATCTTATTTTGTGTCAAGAAACTGGCATGATTTCCCTTAAGTAGTTTTAAAAGGTCAATTCAAGAGTTTCAATATTTGTCTTCAAAACAATTTGAAACCAAAATAATTTCAGACTAGATGTATGAATACAACTGGAATTTTTTACTTTCTGACTTACTTCAACTTCCATAGTCACAGACACCTGAATTTTAGAGTTAGAAGTGAATGAAGAGATTATCCAAAACCATTTCTTATGAAGAAAAAGGAGCCTTGCCAAAGGTCACAGATCACTAGCAACAATACTGGGCCCTTGCAAAACTCTGATTTCCCAACTTTTCCTTTATACATCTTTTTACTATATATTTCTTCACATATGGAGAAAAATAAGACACAGGGAAAGATATATGCCAATTTCCCTTACTAGTCAGCCATCAGAGACAAAATCACAGAAGAAGTCAGTAATACTATCCCAAATACTGATGGTAGATATCACTAATATCCCTAAACCATATTATCTCCTAAAAGCTGATATGTCTTTTCTACAGCAGCTGGGTTTTTCATTCATTTGTTCACTTAACAATTATTTTATGAACTCTTAGGAAATAGGCTCTATCAGAGTGAAATAATAGTAGACATTTCCGTCAGTAATCAAATAATTTGGTCAACTTTAGCCTATCCCAGGGGACTCCAATGTCTTTCTAATGCCTTTGCCTCTAAGCTTCTCAACCTTCTGAACTTCAATTCCCTTCCAATTCATCTGTCGACTCCCATGGCCCCCGAGGACCTTGCTATCACCTGGCACTGCTCCAAATCTGAAATCTCAAACTCTAAAATTGCACACTCTGATCCAAGCTTCATGTTCATCTGGCTTTCTCATTCCTCTCCTACAACACCCATCTTTGACTCTTCATCATGGACTTTGGTCCCTTAACTCCTTCCTCATTAGACCCTTATTAGCTTCATTTCCTTTTTCATCCAGCCTAGAATCCATTCTCTTGACAATACCTTCAGTGCCATGGACGCCCTGTCTATACCACCCCAACCCTGACATAGATTAAGTCAACCACTTGAATTTTAAAAAATTTTATTTATTTATTTTTGGCTGCATTGGGTCTTCATTGTTGCGCGTGGGCCCCCTTCAGTTGCGGTGTGCGGGGGCTACTCTTTGTTGCGGTGAGCGGGCTTCTCATCGCGGTGGCTTCTCCCATTGTGGAGCACAGGCTCTAGGTGCATGGGCTTCAGTAGTTGCGGCACGTGGGCTCAGTAGTTGTGGCTCGTGGGCTTAGTTGCTCCACGGCATGTGGGATCCTCCTGGACGAGGGCTCGAACCCGTGTCCCCTGCATTGGCAGGCGGATTCCCAACCACTGCGCCACCAGGGAAGCCCTTCCACTTGCATTTTTAAAGTCCTGTACTTGGTCCATGAACCATTGCTGAAGAAATTTGCTCTACTATGCTGACTGATGTGAGGAGAAACTCAAAGACCAGAGTCTAGGCTGAGCCTTCAAAACTACTGATTAGTTCCATCCTACCTTGTTGCTCAGCTTCAGCTATTCCAATGCTTCCCCGCCCCTCTTGAGATGCCAACTACACACTTACCTCTGTCTTGATTCACTGATGACCCTGTTTTCAATTTCAACAGAAAACGGAAGCACCAGATTTGAAGTATCTCACATTCCTACCCTGTTTCTCCAACATAACATCATCTACACTTGATTTTCACTGCTGATGGGAATGCAAAATGGCACAGCCTCTATGGAATGGAATATAGCAGCACCCAGCAAAAGTACATACACCTTGAATCAGCAAACCCACTTCTAGGAATCTATCCAAAAGATAAAATGGCAAAAACACAAAGTGACCTATGCACAAAGCTATTAATTCTAATACTGTAAGAAGAAAAGATTGGAAACAGCCCAAATGTTCTTCAGTACCTTAAACCAAGGCACATCCACAATGGAGCACAGTGTAGCTGTAAAAAAGAAATGGGGACTATGATGGTGTGATCTTCAGAATTCATTCAGTGAAAAAAGCAAAGTGTAGAAAAAAGTTACTTTCGGTGTAAAAAAAGTGGTGAGGAATTGAGAGATGAATGGATAAAGAAGATGTGGTACATATATACAATGGAATACGAGTCAGCCACGAAAAAGAATGAAATAATGCCATTTGCAGCAACATGGTTGCAACTAGTGATTATCATACTAAGTGAAGTAAGTCAGAAAGGGAAAGACAAATACATATGATATCACTTATATGTGGAATCTAGAATATGACACAAATGAATCTACCTATGAAACAGAAACAGAATCATGGACATACAGAACAGACAGGTGGTCGCCAAGGGGGAGGGTTTTGGGGGAGGGATGGAGTGGGAGTTTGGGGTTAGCAGATGTAAGCTGTTGTATATAGAATGGATAAACAACAAGCTCCTACGGTATAACACAGAGAACTATATTCAATAACCTGGGATAAACCACAATGGAAAAGAATATAAAATTTTGTAAAAAAAGAGTGCTGAGAATAGGAATCTATGTACATATTTGCTTATATTTTCAGAACGGACAATGTGTGGCTGTCTGACTCTTATATATTGACTATTGCCTGTATGTCCCCAGGGCAGAGGGTTCTGCCTCTTTTTTTGAAACCCTGCTACTGTTTCTTGCCAGTCGCTTGCTAAAATGCACCTGAGATGGTCATTCTCCTGGGACAGTCTGCTGCATCTTCCTCTCTGCGTCACCAGAGCTATCCTCTGTAGCAGGTGTCTGTGCCTTTCCCACCAGATTCTAGGTCTCTATCCTTGCTTGGCTGGCTGGATTCCCACAACCCTCTCTGACCTACTGCTTCCAGACTAGAGTGATGCAAAGGGCCAAAACAATGAAACAAATGATGGTTTCAAAAGCAACTTACAGGCATTCAGGACTACTAAAGTTACTATTTAAAAATGGAATCTATGCTTTGTTGTTTCTTGTACTTAAGCATAAAGGTCCTCAGCTAAAGCAATTGCCCTTCAGTTGGGCAAATCACTATTCTGGAGCAAAAAAGATAAAGTAAGCTGACAGGCTTTCACTTGGAGAAGTCCTTAAATTAAAGAAAGCCTAGAATAAACGTATCAGAAGCCAAGCTCATTGCTACATCTGAGAAAAGCCCTTAGAATTCGATTGGCTTGGTGTAATCCTGAGTCTATAGTAAATATTCAGGAGATAGTTATTGAATATGTGTTGAATTTAAACAGTTTTTGTAAAGTTGTCTGAAAAGTAAAGTAATGTTCACGAGTCCATGAAGAAACAACCTTTTAAAATAAATGTCTAGGAAGCTCAGCAAAATTGGAAAGGAATGTGAAAAAGCGAGGGAAACTACTGGCTTGGTTTTGATAAGAGCCCTGGCTTAATTTCAATATATTTGGTAAGTATAGTTTAAGCTAATGTTGCTTTGGCTTCCACAATGCAGTCCAGGAAATAACTATTCCAGAAAAAAAAAGTGGTCAGCTTTTCAATGTCAATGGTGTTTTCTGTCTAATTGTAATCTGTCAGATACGTCAGTGGTTACAAAGAATCCTCCTCAGTTCCTTCCAAAGAGGTTCGTCCTTGTTAGACATGCAAATCCTCTTGAATTCCATAGAGAAATAAATCCCCATTTAAAAAGACAGAATTTGAAGTATGAAACAGAAGACAGATAAGACAGTTCCCAGAGTCCAAAGGCTGCTTTTAGAAAAGCTAAGCAATCCTTAAAAATCTAGAGCTATCAGAGGTGACTGCCTTTGAAGCACAATACAGGCTTTGTAACTGCCCAGGGCACCTCTATCTTTCCCCCAGGGTCTGTTACAGTCTCCTCCAAGGCACACCAAGTCCTCCAATATCTGAGAATAGGGTGCATCCGAGAAGTCAAAATTATAAATAAAGAACACAGTCTTAGGGTGAGAATTTCTTTTACTTATGGGATTTTATATAGATTTCCCGTATTTTGGATTCATTTAAAACAGCCATCTTTCCTCCCCAAGCAATAATGCTTTCAGGGGTGAGAGCAAGACAGCCCCAATGAGAGGGCGTGCTAGAGACAGGGTTTTGAATGAATGAATTTGGGAGAAGTGGGCAATCAATCTGAGTAATGAGGATCAAGCCCCAGCTTTGGTTGTGCATGCCTTGCAGTGCCAGTCAAGGAGCTAATTTTAAATGATTAGCCACCACTGTCTTTTAAATAGGTTCTTAAATAAAACACTGAATCTTGATCTGTGATTACACATGCAAAACAAAGACAGAGGATTGGAATAGTCTGTGGATAATTCAAGCTGAAGATGATTTATACTTCAAAGATCTTGACAGTGGCAAAAGTTGTTTTTCTAAAGTTGATGTTCAGATAATTTCTTACATTCTCTATTAACCTGCTAAACTGCATAAGTTAGCATCTGGAGGCCTTAATTATCCAGTTTTATTATTATTACATCAAACAGTAAAATGAATTAGATAATTTTCTTATTTTCACTTGATTTTGCATTGTTTTATTAGTTTTCCATTATCTACAGAGTGAAATTCAACAAAAATTTTGAAGGCCACTGTATTCTAGGTATAAGGAATTATATAAAATTAATGAGGTGTGGTCTCTGTCACAGTATAGGGGCACAGATAGGAAAGATCAAGGCAATTTCCTATATTGTAATGACATAATGAAAAAGTTCAGTCTGGAATTGTCTAGAATTTAGATAATGCACTAATGTTACTTAAATCTATGCATTCATAGGCACAATTGTAGTCTGTATTTTCCATAAGGCAGTCCAGAACAACAACAAAAAATGATTTAAAAATGCCCATTAGGGATAAATAGATATAAACAACAAAAGGGAAAAGAAATGTTCTGTCTTGAGGTCTGTATCAGGCTGACAATCTGAGTTTCTCTGAGTGACTCATATCTTGACTTTTTCTTTCTAGTGACAGAGACTAGCTCTAGAAGACACTCAACTAAGATACTGTGTCCAAATCAGTCATTTTGAAAAAGTACCGCAAGAAAGAGAATTTCTGACTCTTCGATACAGCGCTTTCTTCTGAAATATTTTCTGGATCATTGGCGTTAGTGTATTCGATCTCATAATTTAGTGCTCAGCAGTCTGATATTTTGGGCTGACAACACTGGATGTATTAGGATGACCTTTGTATATTGACAGACACACATATCTGCACAAATGTAGAAATGCAGAAGTTTCACATGCAAGTATGGAGATTCATACATAATTATAAATCTGAAAAGGCTACTTAGCTCACCGTCTGGGCTATAACTAGAGTACTTCATTTACTTCATTCATGAAATATCATTTAATGTTGGCTTTGTGA
This sequence comes from Balaenoptera physalus, assembly GCF_965194825.1. Taxonomy (NCBI): domain Eukaryota; kingdom Metazoa; phylum Chordata; class Mammalia; order Artiodactyla; family Balaenopteridae; genus Balaenoptera; species Balaenoptera physalus. The sequence goes on along the minus strand of NC_138895.1, from coordinate 17,811,582 downwards.
AAGATACCGTGCTTGCAGGGGGCGGTGGACACAGAGGTGAAAGATACACATTGCATCTGTCCTAAGGAAGGAGACAATTTAGAGACAAATGCTGAACCCACAGCAACTCCCACAGCAAAGAACTCAGGTGATGGTATCCTTCCCAAACTGGCTTATGTGACAGACAACCAGGGACAGTGTTGACTTTCTGGAAGAGGGACCGGCTGAAACTTGTCATCAGAGTCAAGCTTATTAAATATCAATATCCACTGAAGAGAATTTCCTGAGCTAACTTCCTCTTAGTCTGGAACATTCAGCAAAACAAAACTCTGCCGGAGTATAGCTGATGCTTCATCGTAACTCCTCCAAGGAAGTTTACAGAAACTTAACTTTGGAAACTTGAAAAAAAAATAAAAGCTCAAGGATATTATGTCCTGCTAATTTGATGAGCTATAAATGACAATTAAATGGTTGTGAAATATAGACTTTTAAAATTAGGAACAGAATCTCTCCCTTAAACAGCAGCTATATTAATTAGCCCAAATATTTTAAAATGTATCCAGAAATCATTCAAAAACACTCTGTACCCTGTCCTAATTTGGGCAGGCTGCTGCTCGTGAGTGTTGGCCCCAAAGATGTTAAAAGCTTTGCTTAGTCTTACCTTCTGCAAAAGGTTTTCTATCATAGGTTTTCAGGACCAAGATTCGCCTCCTCTATGAACCCCTTAGCCTGTGACTCTGTATTTATCCTTCTCATCTTCACCTCTTGTGCTTCCTAACTTATTCTACAACATGGAGCTTTATTCGACTGTATTAATTTTCTTTTCTTTTTTTAAAAAAAATATTTATTTATTTAGTTTTGGCTGCGTTGGGTCTTCATTGCTGCGCGAGAGCTTTCTCTAGTTGTGGCGGGAGGGGGCTACTCTTCGTTGTGGTGCACAGGCTTCTCATTGCAGTGGCTTCTCCTGCTGTGGAGCATGGGCTCTAGGTGCGTGGGCTTCAGTAGTTGCAGCACGCGGGCTCAGTAGTTGTGGCTCGCAGGCTCTAGAGCGCAGGCTCAGTAGTTGTGGTGCACGGGCTTAGTTGCTCCGTGGCATGTGGGATCTTCCTGGACCAGGGCTCCAACCTGTGTCCCCTGCATTGGCAGGCGGATTCCTAACCACGGTGCCACCAGGGAAGTCCCTGTATTAATTTTCTATTGCTGCTGTAACAATTTACCACCAACTTAAAAAACACAAATTGATATCTGACGGTTCTGTAGTTCAGAAATTAGACATGGGTCTGACTGGGCTAAAATCAAAGTGTGTTGACAGGGCTGTGTCCCTTTTAGGAGGGACAATAAGGGACAATCTATTTCCTTGCTCTTTCCAGCTTCTCAAGGCCACTGGCATTCCTTGGGTCCTGATGGATCCCTCCTCCATCCTCAAAACCAGCAGCGTTGCATCTCTCTACACCTTTCTTCAATTGTCACATCTTTCTATGACTTTCTTTTGACTTCTTCCACTTTAAGGACCTTGTGATTACATGGGGACTGCCTAGATAATCCAGCGTAAGCTCCCTATTTTAAGGTCAACTAATTAGCAACCTTAATTCCATTTGCAACTGTAATTCCCTTTCGTTGCATAACGTAACATGTTGACATATTCTGCGGATTAGGATACAGATGTCTTTGGAGGGCCATTGGTCTGCCTATCACATCATAGAAGGCTAGTAAGTATTATTCTGTTCACTGATTCTTTCATGACTGTTGGTCCATTTTCCCAACCACTTTCTAGGGGCCTGAGGGACAGGGTCCAGTGGATTGTAGGAATATTTATTATCTCAGCCCTTGCAGCTAAGAGATCTAAGGAAACAAAACATGAAAATGCTCACCTGAATATTTACAGTGCTTCTCAAATGTCCCTCCCTTAACTTTAGGCTCTATCCATACCATTATGCCTGTGTCCTGAGTGTTCAGATGCTCTAAAATACGCAATGCAAACCTGTTGTAAAGTCAAATTAAAATTCTTTTTTATTTTTTTTCTTTGCCTCTGAGCCCTTGTGGGATTTTTTTTTTTTTAATTCAGACAGAAAGTCACAAAAATTATACTCATCATCATCAGTACACTCAGTCCCATGTAATTAATTTTTTTTTATCTTGATCTTTTGTTAGCACTTTTATGAGTTCATCAGTTTTTCATTAGAGTTCTGAAAATGCTTATTCATTCAGTTCAACAGTACAGTCAGTTACCAGAAACCTGTACTTGTCAGAGTCTTTTCCATGAATTTCTTGAAGATGAAACCCTTTTATAGGAACATATTTGCAAAAGCATAAGAGTACACCCAGAACTGTCTGTAAATGACAAAAGACTTAAAAATGACCACAGTTAAAGATTTGATGAAAGTTCATAATAATGCAGTTGACAAGAAAATTAGTTATTTCTGAGATATACATTTTAAAGTAATAACTAGGATTATGACTTATAACATTATACCAGAACATATAAGATTTTTAGAAATTTCATGTAATGTCTAAAACATTTATATTAACATATTTCCATACAAATAACCCAATCAAATTAAAATTCTTGAGAAGGAGGCAGGATTTCATGAACTTACAGAAAGTGATGGAGACCTGCTTGAATCACACTAAGGCTACTGGCAAATGGGGTTTAGATCAGTGAACATCTAAAACAAGATGAATTGACAAGGGTGCTGCTGCCATGAGAGAGGTCTTTGAAAAGACTGATGAAGGTGTCAAAATATGGCTTCTTTGTGGTCACGCTGCAAGGGGAAAAGTGAAGGGAGGAGGTGACGTGACGGCATGTAACTTGATCTAATCAACAGGCAACTCATTCGTTCTGTATTCTAAGAATTAGTGCATAGTCACTTAAATGTTTCAAACATTAAAAACGTAAATAAGATCAGACCCTTCCTCTTGACGCCCTCCAATGTCTTCCTCTCTCATTTAGAATAAAATGCAAACTCCTTCCCCTGGCCTGTAAAGACCCACGGTGACCTTGCCCTTCCTCTCTATGACCGCATCTCCTCCTCCACTCTCCACCCCGACCACACACCTCTTGTTAAACTCCTTCACCTCTTAGCATCTTTGCTTGTCTCTACACCTGCGATGCTTGCCCTGCAGGTTGTTGCATCGCTGGTTCCTTCTTGTCACTCAGATCTCAGGTGAAATGTTACCTCCATAGGGAGACTTCCATCATCTACCTACCTCCACCTCTAATTTCAATTCCTGGCATAGCACTTATTCTCTGAGATTTATTAATTAGATAATTAGCTCAAGAGAGCAAGGAAAGTGCCAGCCTGGCCAGAACAGTACCTGGCAGAGGGCAGGGGCTCAATAATGGTGGGTGGCATGAAAGAATGGACAACTGGGCTGATACATGACTTCATCAATGTATCACTCGGATCGGCACACCCCTGGGCTCAGAATTGATTTTATAATATCATGGAACTTACTCTGTTCTCTGTGAATATTTCAATGTCCACATGGCAAATCAATTCAATCAAACTATTTGGCATTTTTGAAAAAAAATTTTTAAAAAAAAATTTATTATTTAATTTATTTATTTTATGGCTGCGTTGGGTCTTCGTTGCTGCACGGGCTTCTCATTGCGGTGTCTTCTCTTGTTGCGGGGCACGGGCTCTAGGCCTGCGGGCTTCAGTAGTTGCAGCACGTGGGCTCAGAAGTTGTGGCTTGTGGGCTCTAGAGTGCAGGTTCTGTAGTTGTGGCGCACGGGCTTAGTTGCTCTGCGGCATGTGGGATCTTCCCGGACCAGGGCTCGAACCTGTGTCCCCTGCATTGGCAGGCGAGTTCTTAACCACTGTGCCACCAGGCAAGCCCCTGAAAAAAATTTAAGGTGTGTTTCTTTTTTTTAAATTGAAATATAGTTTATTTACAATATTATATTAGTTTCAGGTGTACAGCATACTGATTCAGTATTTTTATAGATTATATTTTATTAGAAGTTATTACAAGATAATGGCTGTAATTCCCTGTGCTGTAGAATATATCCTTGTTGCTTATCTATTTTGTACATAGTAGTTTGTATCTCTTAATCCCATACACCTCACTTGCCCCTCCCCCTTCCCTCTGCCCTCTGGTAACCACTACAAACTATTTGGCTTTTAAGTTTGTATAACAACAGACATCTGGATCAAAAAAAGAAAGTGGCTACACATTTTGGTGTTGTGTAGATATCACCTAAACCTTTTTTCCTGTATTATCTGGTAGGTGGCCAAAAAAAAAGGTGAGGTAATGATATGATGACTTGCTAGTTTCAACTCATTTTGATCAGCAATAAACACAAAGATTGAATAAGGTGATGCATATATAAAACCATTTTGCACAGCTCATTTACAGCTATTGTTATTTTGTGAAAGGTATTATGATTAAATTTTAGGTCTGAATTGTGTTGACTAATATTGTGGACTTTATATGCTAAAATAGGTAGAAGTCCTACTTCTTGGTGGCTCAGTGGTTAGGAATGCGCCTGCCAATGCAGGGGACATGGGTTCGAGCCCTGGTCTGGGAAGATCCCACATGCCGCAGAGCAACTAAGCCCGTGTGCCACAACTACTGAGCCTGTGCTCTAGAGCCTGCGAGCCACAACTACTGAGCCCGCATGCCTAGAGCCCGTGCTCCGCAACAAGAGAAGCCACCACAATGAGACGTCCTTGCACCGCAACGAAGAGTAGCCGCTGCTCGCCGCAACTACAGAAAGCCTGCGCACAGCAATGAAGATCCAAAGCAGCCAAAAGTAAAATCAATAAAATAAATAAATAAATAAAAAATAGGTATAAGTCCTAGAAGTACAAGTAAAGTATCTAAAAGTATGAAATGCATAAAAATCACATGATGATGCAATCAACAGAGTTGGAAAGAACAAATCAGAGATATATTTTCTGCCCCATGCTGGAATGGAAAATAAACTTAGTGTAATAGGACTTGGGACACAAAATGTATTTATCATGCCCAGATAGCGAACTGATGAGTATGAATTTTTTTTTAATAAGCAGAATAAATGTCAGGGCAGATAAATCTGTCACGAAAGCAAACAGAATCTCTTCATAAATAGCAAATCACACTGAGTCACGGCCATCTTGTTTTTTGTGAACTTGCATAAACTTCTTTCTTTTATCAGTCCTAGGATCAAAATCACCCACATCCATCATCCTAAGGTCAAACCGAATTTTCTGGCTGTGCAGGAGTCCAAGACAAAATCATTAAAGATTCCGGAGGGTTGATCAGCTGGCACTGCAAAGCTCATAGTTTCAGAAGTGAAATGTTATCATGACCATTTCCTTAAGCATATTGCTGCCTTGAAAGATTATTTTGCATACCTGTTTGAACAGTAATTTAATTTAATTTACAACCTAATGGCTTTGTGTCCAGAGCTATCAGATGGTAGACAAATTTTCACAGGCAACAATTTTCATAGGGGATTTAGACAAAAAATTAAATAAGAATTGAGTGAGATATAGAATTAGGTTACAAGGAGGTGCAGGAGAGGGAAAAGGGCATAGGCTGGGGAGTCTTGTACATGGGTTCACATCCTGCCTCAGCCACTTTGCAGTGACATAAACCTTGGGCAAGCTATGCAACCTTTAGGAACCTCGGTTTCCTCATCTAACAAAACAGGGCTGATCTGCCAACTTTTCAGGGTGTAGGGGGTTCAGTGAGGTGATTTATGTGAAACACATGACATGTGCCAGGTATGTAGTATGTGACTCCGGATTAACTGAGAAAATCCAGTTTTCCTATGGAAAAAAAAAAAAAAAGAAAAAGAAAGAAAGAAAGAGAGAAAGAAAGATGGACAGACAAGGATCAAGTAGGCTTAGACATTTGTGGCAAGGCCTTTCAGTTTGCAGAAGAGGTCATTTTTGACTTCCCATGGGTGGTGGCCCTGCTGGAAGCTTCTTACTTTTGCTGCCATTCCCGATCATGGGGGGCTCTGCTCTGTAGTCATCGCTCCTGGAAGCCCCTTGCATATACCCAGTCATCCTTCTCTCTCCCTTCAGACTGGGGAAGAGCAGTGAGTGTCCTGCATCCCAAGAATCATGCAGTGAGAGCCCAGTAGTGGGAAAATATCGATATTGAACAATCCCCAGTGAGAGAGAAGTTTAGGATGGAAACCTAATAAAGCTTAGGGAGCAACTGCAAATTTCCTCTCCTACTGGTGTTTTCAAGGGGCACTGACAGTGGAATGCAGCAGAGCTGAGGGTGTGGAAATGATGGCTTTGGCTTTCCCCCCATCTTCTAACCCACCTCCTCTTTCAAGCTGCTCTGGCTTCTTGGACCTGGGACCACACCTTCAGATCCAGCTGCCAGCCTCCCCACTTCTCTCCTCTCCACTCAGAGCCAATCAAAACTCCCATTGGATCAGTCATTAATTACAAGGGTGACATCTGATTAAATTATTCACACTAAGGAATAATGGTTGATAGTGAATGTGATATGTTAACCCTGAGTGCTTCTGGTTCTTTAAAAGGAAAATATCCCTAGGTACTTGTGGCCTGAGCATTCCTTCAGATTAGGCTGAAGTGTCACCTCCTCTGTCTGGACCATGGCCATCTTTAGTTAAATCTCAGAAAATGTTCCACAATACAAAGATTTATGAACCATGAATGAATGGTTAATGAAATCATGCATTCAATTGGTCGTTTATTCATCCAAGTGCTTCTCTGCATTTTAGGTGTTATATGGAGGTGCTAAAATGGATTTATAAGAGCCCAGTTTACCTGAATTTTTAGCCTTGGTTTTCTTGATGCACATCTTGGAAAGGAGGTGGGTCGTCTACAATCTAAGCTGCATAGTTGCCATTTCTTTTCTTAAATATTTATTTATTTATTTGGTTGCACTGGGTCTTAGTTGCTGAAGGCGGGCTCCTTAGTTATGGCATGCGAACTCTTAGTTGCGGCATGCATGTGGGATCTAGTTCCCTGACAAGGACTCAAACCCAGGCCCCCTGCATTGGAAGTGCGGAGACTTATCCACTATGCCACCACGGAAGTCCCAATGGTTGCCATTTCTGAGAATTGTCTCCTATGAACCCTATCCATTAATAATTGTATTAGCATATCCTTTTGCTATTAATCTTCCTCCTTTCCAACTCTTGCTACATAAGCATGCATGATAATTTTTAAGACAGTGACGGAACTTTATCCAGGATCTTGACAACTTCCCTGTTCCCATCCTGCACATATACGGTACAACTATCCTGCAAATGTAAACAGTAAATAGTATCACCTCCAGCTCTATTCCTTAAATCTGACATCGATGCCTCATGGTGACATCTGGCCACAATCTTCACAGTTCCAAGAAAACAAAACTTATTTTACATTAAAAATACATAGGGACTTCCTTGATGGTGCAGTGGTTAAGAATCTGCCTGCCCATGCAGAGGACACAGGTTCGAGCCCTCGTCCGGGAAGATCCCACACGCCGCGGGGCAATTAAGCCCATGTGCCACAACTACTTAGCCTGCACTCCAGAGTCCGCGAGCCACAATGACTGAGCCTGTGTGCCACAACTACTGAAGCCTGTGCACCTAGAGCACGTGCTCAGCAACAAGAAAAGCCACAGCAATGAGAAGCCCGCACACCGTGACGAAGAGTAGCCCCGGCTCGCCGCAACTAGAGAAAGCCCGAGCGCAGCAATGAAGACACAATGCAGCCAAAAATAAATAAATAAATAAATTAAAAAAATACATAAGCAGCATGGTTTTATAACCACTAAGATTTTTGTATCAATGCAGGAAATTGGTGTCCCATTTCAATAGCATTTATATAAGATACTTTAGCCTGACATGATCAGAATTAAGGGAGGTGACAATTCTGGTCACTGCTCCTGTTGAACTATTTGTCCTATGCATTCAGTCTCCCCCTGCACAACTGCATTGGCCCTGAGGACAATGGGATTTGTGCCAAGAGTCTCATGGTAGGAGAGCTATGCTTGGGATTCCTGAGGATTCTCCAGTGTAATCCAATCGTAAGATGCATGTAATGAGTCACCATTGTTGAAAGTTAATTTTCTGCCAACAGATTGCAATCTACACTAAAGAGACTAAACTTACGTACACAGAAACAGGGCTACCTCAGCATTGTTGTTGATAATTATTTATGGGCAAAGCAGTGGAAGCAGTGAAATGTAATGGAAAGAACATGGACTTTGAGGTCAGAGGTGGCTCCTTTGATTTCTTACTATCTGATATTGGCCCCATGTAACTTCTTCTCTGGGTCTCAATGATCTCATCTGGAAAATGCGTTAGTGGTGAGGATTAAATAAAATAATGCCCCCTGTAGAGAGTAGGTACTCAAAGTTCATGTACATCCACTATTACCTGCACAAGTTTGGGGCTGTGATTCTTGTGGTGACTTGTGGAAACAGATGTGGTAGGTGGTCTTCAGGGTGTAATGGAACTGGGGAGGGAACCTGAGGTTCACAGGTATGAAGAACATTAGATTCGTGGGCTGAGACTGACTGGTTCTGAGTTCTGTCTCTGCCCCGCCACACTTCATACCTTCTTCTGTTAAAGCATGGACATGTCTATTGTGATTGCCAGTGTCTCTGTCTCCCCACTAGACTTGAAGCTCCTTCAGTGCCTCGTTTTTTCATCTCTGTAGTCCCAGTGCCTGGCACTGTTGGGTGAATGAATGAAATGACTCAGGTATTTGTATTTAGGTAGATTGGCCATCTGTGGTTACTCTGCTACAGAGAATGTTCTAGAACTGGAGAAGCTGAATCTGACTTTTTGAGAGAAGATTAGAGAACTTGTTCTCCATCCCTCTTTCCCTCCCCTTTCCAAGCCTAATGAAGAATGAAGATGAAAAACAATGGGATTTGTTTAGGTGCTGAGTTTTGCTTTTATCACTTCATTTTATTTATTGCTCATGTGTTTTTACTTATTTCTTTTTGATTAGGGAGATGTCTGTTTTCCTTGAGAGAGGCTGTGGTGAGAATGTACCTTTAAATTCCTTTTTTATCTTTTGTTGTCCCATGATCCTGTGTTTTTAGCTTCAGTGAGTGTGTCTTTTTAACTGGATAATGAGAATCTCTCCATTAAGGGATGCTGGGGGTAGTCACACCTAAGTGTCGTGCAGGATTTTCAAACATGAAATACGGTACAGTACCTGGTGCTATGGTGCTAACATCCTCCCTCTCCCCTGACAAGAATGTGGTACTACCTGTCAGATGTCAGGGAAGCCTTACAGAGCGTATGTCCCTTAGTGTGCTGTGGAGCTTTCAGAAGTAATCCAGAACATTTCCCTCAGGTTACAGATCCTGAGTAGATTTTTCTGAGTCCCAGAGTTAGTGTTATACAAACCGCAATTTGTGAAGCCCGAATTTCATAAGAGCAGTAGCAGCAGCAGATGGAGAAAATACATTTCTAATTCATTTAAAACCTGCTCCAAGGAATGAGTTCTCCCTGTACTCTTCACACTGTTATTTTTCTATATGTCTCTTCTATGCCTTCTAAATAAAATAATTATGAAGGAGAGAGGCTGGCTTACGCTTCCCTCTGTTGAGAGGCAGCAGCAGTTTATGTTCGTGATCTTACTGGGGAATCATAATAGAAGCCTCTATTGCTGAGGAACAAGGAGCTTAATTTTGTTGTTTTGCAAGTCTGAGGCTTAAGAGATAGCAAGGCGCTAAGTATAATTTACCTTTACATCCATGGAATTTTTTTCTTACTTTAAAATGTATAGCTGTGTCAAAAGCAATAGTCAGTTTGAGTCAAAGCCTTAAGGAATGACTTCAGTCTTGGCTCTCCAGTAATTTTTTTGTATCAAAAGCAAAGTTTCAGGGCTTCCCTGGTGGCGCAGTGGTTGAGAGTCTGCCTGCCAATGCAGGGGACACGGGTTCGAGCCCTAGTCTGGGAAGATCCCACATGCCGCGGAGCAACTGCGCCCATGAACCACAATTACTGAGCCTGCGCGTCTGGAGCCTGTGCTCCGCAACAAGAGAGGCCACGATTGTGAGAGGCCTGCGCACCGCAATGAAGAGTGGCCCCCGCTTGCTGCAATTGGAGAAAGCCCTCGCACAGAAACGAAGACCCAACACAGCCATAAATAAATAAATAAGTAAAAAAAAAAAAAAAAGATCTTCTTAAAAAAAAAATAAAAGCAAAGTTTCAGTAGCTGTTTAAAAAAAAAACCAACCTTTTATAATCATGACTGTGATTATAGGTAAGTTAAAAAATTGACTGGAAATCAATCAAGATATCTTTATTAGGAGCCTGTCATGTGCGAAACACCTGATGAAAGTGTAAAGGCTCTTCTCTGAAGGAGCTTAAAATCTGGGGAGACGAGATACACAGGTGGGGTGAGGCAGACTCTGTTTGTTGGGTGCATCCTCCAAATAGCGCACTTCCGGGAACCAGGGCACAGGTTGAAGAATTGTGGTGGGCTGTTCCCTCCCTCGAGCCTGTTCATATCCAAGCTCCCCTTCTGGGGAGAGAACAAGTCCAGGGCCCTGGCCTAGGTCTGGGTTTCAGAGCTGGACTTCACTGAGTGAGGGGAGTCGGGGCAGGATTGAGTTGGGTCCTGTCTGTGGGCAGAGGGGAGTAAGATCCAAGAGGGATGACCAGTTAAGTCAGAGAGGAAAGCATTTAGGAAAGTAGAGCTGGAAATATCCCTGGAGCAACAGTTTGCCCTGGAAGGAAGCCTTTTACCAGGAGACTTTAGCTCCGCCTATATGCAGGGGGCAGGGCAAATCCACTCTGTTCAGATAGTGACTCTTTATTTATTTATTTATTTATATTTATGGCTGTGTTGGGTCTTCGTTTCTGTGCGAGGGCTTTCTCTAGTTGCGGCAAGAAGGCACCACTCTTCATCGCGGTGCGCGGGCCTCTCACTATCGCGGCCTCTCTTGTTGCGGAGCACAGGCTCCAGACGCGCAGGCTCAGTAGTTGTGGCTCACGGGCTTAGTTGCTCCGCGGCATGTGGGATCTTCCCAGACCAGGGCTTGAACCCGTGTCCCCTGCATTGGCAGGCAGATTCTCAACCACTGCGCCACCAGGGAAGCCCCAGACAGTGACTCTTGATCAGAAGCCCTTTTCCTGTTCTTGGCTAGACATTGGGCCCATCTTCTGATATGCTCAACAAAGAGTGACTGTTTGAAATTGGACCATCCAAGAAAGTCAGGAACCAGGCCAGGCCCTCACCCATGCAAACAGACTAAACTTATGTCATTTGGTGAAGTTTTCTCTACTAAACTTATGATGTCATTTGGTAAAGTTTTCTCTCTCTGTATTTTTAAACAATATTTTCCATTTTTTTTAGATCTTGGAAGGTTGTTCACTAAGTAGTCAATATCTATCACCACCATGACCAATTTTTGGATATAGAAAACCACGTAGGATGTGATACTGGGTTGTATTTGTATTAGACAAACAGGTCATTCTGGGGAATGAGGTATTTGCTAATGTGGCTTCATTTTAAAATCCACAGTCAGGATCTGCCTCAGCTCCCTTACCTGATGGCTCAGAAAGTAGTTATAGAAGATTCTTATGAGCCTGGCTTAGGGCATCCTTAATAATCCCCTTTCACTAATACAGATCAACCATAAGCAGAACATGTCCTTTGTCCTGGAGAGCTTGCCTGTAGAAGCAAAATGCTTTTGGCATGGGGCAGATTCTCCCACCTAAGCAGCTCTACCTGGTGGAACACGTGCCATCCCTGGAAAATGAGGGCCCAGCATCTGTTTCGTGTGACCTTGGTTAAGCCATGAGATTATTCTTTTGTCTCTCTTCAGTGCCACTGGATAGCTATTGATTAATATTTACCGAATGTTCACAATGTGCCAGCTGCCACTATGATGAAAGCTGATTATCTGTTGAAACTTGCTGCTATTTTGTTCGGCTGACAGACTTTGGGCTACTTGAAACTTTCTGAGACAGTTGGGGAATGTCATTGCCAGAGGAAGTGTCAAGGGCAATTACCCTACTGGGGCTGGGGCAGGTCTAGGCTTTGTGGGTACAAGCCAAATGAGCTCAGAGGTGCAGGCAGCTCTGCTCCCTTCCTGAAGGAACGTGCTTTGGGAAAAGGATCTCTTTCTGAGCCAAGTAGCTGGTGGGGATTTATGTTTCCCAGAGAGACACATGCTTTATGTCTAACTCTTTGGGGGAGGCACACAGTCTAGGAAAGAAAGAGGAGAATTTTTTTTTTTTTTGTGGCCATGCCATGTGGCATGCAAGATCTTAGCTCCATGACCAGGGATTGAACCTGGGCCTGGCAGAAGAAGTGCGGAGTCTTAACCACTGGACCACCAGGGAAGTCCCAAGAGGAGATTTTTTTAAGTCAAACTTTTGGCCAAGACCCAGAAGGTTGTCACAGGAATGCTGTGCCCCACTCCCCAACCGCTTTCTGTTTGATTTACTCTTCTTTGTGGTATCTGGGAAAGAGACAGAGAGACTAAGATAGAACAGCCTTTGGGATAACAGAGAAGTGTCAGAGACTTTGAGGTGCAACAAGTCCCCAGATTCTACGAGGTGATAATGCACAGCTGGGGGAGAGGGGTGAGGCATAGGAGGGCAGGGTATGAAGATTAGGAGGCAAGTGAAAAAGCTCACGGGCTTTCTTTGTAGTTAAGCACAAGAATATATGAACAAATACCTACAAAAGAACACATTTTTCTTTTAATAAGTTTAATCTAAACAATATTTTAAGATACATGAAATTTAGCAATTAAAATTATTTCTGATATAGAGAAAGATAATTTGTGGGATATGAAGGCAGGGAAGGATAAAAAAGTTTTTTTCTTGCAAAACAGCTAGTTTAGAAGCCCTAGGTTTGGGAGATGGGGTTTGATTGTACTCCAAGTTGCAACATTGATGTCTTTAGTCAGAATTAGAAAAATACCAGAGAAAATAGGAGATTAAAATACCAGGAGACAATCTTTCTGGCAGCACATTCTACCTAAAATCATGCATATTTAGAAATAGCCCTACTTACCATCTCAGAATTGAATTATAATTTCAAAATTGTAGCAGAAGAAATTACTATTCAGAGTTGAGTTTTGTGATGACATGTGTAAATGAAAAAGTAAAAAAGGCAGGAGAAAGAGAGGATGGAAGAGACAGAGATAGAGGAGTAGAAATAGTTATAGAAAAATATTGAAATTATAAGGGGGATGTAACTACTGATACTGTAGAAATTTAAAAAATAAAGTAGTATGATGAACATGTTTATGCCAATAATATTGAATACTAAGATACTGGATAATTTCCTAAAAAACAATGAAATACCAAAATGACTCAAGGAGAAGTTGAGAGTCTGCATACAATAACAGCCACTGAAGAGACTGAAATCAGTAAACAGAAGCCTAACTTTGCCCAAAAGACACAAAGCCCGATTGGTTTTATATGTGATGCTTAACAAATCTTCAAGGAACAAATAATCTCTTTATTATACAAATCATTTTAAAGAACAGGAAAAGAGAAAGCTACCCAACTCATTTGGCTAACAAATAAAAGTGAATAGAAAGTACAAGAAAATTATAGACTAATCTCACTAATGAGTATGAATGAAAAATTCCTAAATAAAATATTAGCAAATTAGTTCAGCAGTACATATGACTAAGGAGAATTTATTCAAGGAATGCCGGCATATTAAGACTTAAATGGGGCTTCCCTGGTGGCGCAGTGGTTGAGAATCTGCCTGTCAACGCAGGGGACACGAGTTCGAGCCCTGGTCTGGGAAGACCCCACATGCCGCGGAGCAACTCGGCCTGTAAGCCACAACTACTGAGCCTGCGCATCTGGAGCCTGTGCTCCGCAACAAGAGAGGCCGTGACAGTGAGAGGCCCGCGCACCGCGCCGCAACTAGAGAAAGCCCTCGCACAGAAACAAAGACCCAACACAGCCAAAAAAAAAAAAGTGCAAAATCAGTGAACAGGCAATTCACAGAATGGGAAATTCCTATGGTCCCTAAACACATGAGAAGATGCTCGACTTCCCTAGTAATCAGAAAAACAAAAATTTACACAATGACAAGATGTCATTTCACCCTCAGATTGGCCCAAATTAAGAGCCTTGATGATGCCAAGTAGTGGAAAAGCGAAAGGAAAGGAAGCCCTCTTACATCACAGCTGCTAAAGAGCTGGACAATGCAGTCATTTTGGAGAAGGATTTGGTGAGAAAATAAAGGTAAAGAAGTGCTGCTTTGTGACTCACAATTCCACTTCCAGGCATATAAAGAGACTTGTACACGTGTGTGTGTGAAGACAGCTATAGGAACATTCACTGCAGCATTGCTGGTAATAACAAAGAGTTGGGAACAATTTATATGTCCATCAAGAAAAGAAGAGATTAAAATCAATCATACCGTATCTTCCAGTGGAACGCTACATAGCACTTAAAAAGGAACCTGTATCTGATGGTTAAATCTAAACAATGTTATTTTAAATAATGTGAGAGAAAGATAATTTAGGCTGCGGGTAACCTCTGGGAACTGAGAGAAGAGAAAGTGATCAGAGTGGGATACCTGTACCATTTCATTCCTTAGGAAAAAACAATCTGGAGCCGGGTAGCAATGTGTAGGTTTCAAAAAAAAAGTTGGGAAAGCAGGTAAGTTATGCTGTCCTTGGTTCTTTTCTACAGATCTGAAATAATTAATAGTAAAAATTAAAACAAAGGAACAGCAATCAATGAGTTGCTTTTAGATAATTAAAGTGCAAGGCGGCAACAAGGGGCAAGTGAGTAAACTGAGAGGCTGAGAGCATCCTTGCAACCGGATCCGTGAGGACGTAAAGGGTCTGCCCCTAGATGGTACACAGCACGGACCGCAGAAAGTTCCTGAGGGGAGGCTGGAGCCAGGGAGAGGCCCAAAAGAAGGCTGACAGCAAGAGGAACCTGCTAGTTAAACTGCCGTTAGGTGCTCGTTGGTGGCTGGCACCCCGTTTAATCGCTATGGCGTTTCACCACACAGTGGTTTAATTTTCTTCTCAGTGCATTCCTTCTTTTTTTTTTTTTTTCATCTGATGTTCTGAGATAAAGAAACATTTTTAGTGCTTTGTAAACCAAATCAAGTGGACCCTCCCACCAGGCATGTTCTCAGCCATCTGCCTCTCACACACCAGCCCTGAGACTAGGAACCCAGCTTCGCATCAGGCTGCAAAAAGGGGCTGGAAACGGAAATGCCTTCTGGGCGCAGGCGAGTCATAATCAGGAGTGAGGCCTGGGCAGCGGGAGACTCTGGGGAGTGGAGGGGATGGTGGGGAGTGGAGAGGGTGGGATGCGGCTATATATTTAGCTGATTGCTGCCACAGGGAAACGAGGGTGTCTTCAGATTTTCCAATTCAAAGGAAGCCAGAAATATGGATTTTTTTTTTTAAAGATGTGAAATTTCCTGATTTTTAAATGTTCCAAGTAATTAAAACATTTCTTAAAATGCTGTGTAGGACAAAACAACAACAACAACAACGGCAACAACAAAACGTAAACAAGTTGCTCCTCTGGAATCTCTGCTAGCAGACCATCTTGTTTGGAATCCAGAGAAAGCGCTAGCTCCTGGGATCAATGACGGCGTCTCCTTACCGCCACCTGTGGCAGAGGAACTCCGAGTGCACGGCGCTGATGAACACATGCACACACACACGCACACACACAATTCTCGGCAGAATTGGTACGGTTAAAATGAAAACAAAGATGTGCCGTGTCAGGTTTGGGAAGTCCAAACAGGATCATGGAGTGAGCGGGGATGGTCACCCAGCGTTGACCCATGTCCTCATGTTACCTTCTCCCTTTGCTGCAACTCCCTCCTCACCCCCTCACTCACTTTCATTCCATGGATGGCCCCTGAAGGCATCTGAGCTTTTATAACAGCTTAGTGCAAAAGGGGAAACCGAGGACTAGAGAGGTAAAGGCAGTGCTGCACGGTTACATGGGAGAAATCGTCCCCGCCGCGGAGGAATTTGATGAGAGCGCTGTCGGGCACAGGTGTGCCTGAGTGTCTAAAGGACACCTCAGTGCTTTCCTATTTTTTTTTTTTTTTTTTTCCTTTCCTGCTAAGGAGAGAAGACTGTAGCATCAGAAGAAGAAATTTAGGGCTTCCCTGGTGGCACAGTGGTTAAGAATCCGCCTGCCAATGCAGGGGACACGGGTTCGAGCCCTGGTCTGGGACGATCCCACATGCCACGGAGCAACTAGGCCCGTGAGCCACAAGTACTGAGCCTGCGCGTCTGGAGCCTGTGCTCCGCAACGACAGGCCGCGACAGTGAGAGGCCCGCGCACCGCGATGAAGAGTGGCCTCCGCTCGCCGCAACTAGAGAAAGCCCTCGCACAGAAACGAAGACCCAACATAGCCAAAAATAAATAAATAAATAAATAAATTTAAAAAAATAAATAAAAAGTAAAATACAACGCTATGTACTTAAAAAAAAAAAAACTAGAAGAAGAAATTTAGAATTGTTATGGAACTGCTCTCATTTGCAGCTATAAAAAGGAATGTATACTTCCCCAGCTTACTGAAATGATAACTCTGGGTTTTATTTTTGGAAAAAGTACTTCTTTTCATCTTGTAAAAAATTAATGGTCTTTGAGTGACAGGGAAGTACCAAGTGGTTTTCACTGGCTCTTTTCTGGATGCAGCAGAAGGAAGAAGTGAGGGCCAGGGCCTCACAGGAAACGTTCCACTCCATGGTCTGGGTGCTTCTACGTAACAAACATAGGCTCTTTTCTCCAGAACCTCTCTGAGCCGTGGGCAGGGCACAGGTAGCCAGAGCTCTGCCTAATAACTGCGAGTGTTAACAACTAACTTCTGTGTAGTGGTGCTTTTCAGTCTACAGATGTTTCAGGGTCTTCATTATTTTTTCTTCTAAGATTTGGAAGAAGCAGACATTTCCTTTCACTTGAAGCTAATAGAAAATAATCACACATCCGATCCTGAACAGAAGACCCGGAGTGGGGCTTCTTGGATGTGACTGTGCATAGGAATCGTCCGGGGATCTTGTTGACATGCAGATGCTGATTCCGTGCGTGTGTGTGTGTGGGTGTGTGGGTGGGTCTGAGACGCTGCAGAGCTACGAAGCCCCCAGGTGATGCAGATGCTGCTTGCCCATGGGCTACACTTTGAGCAGCAAGGGAGGGTCAAGGCCAAGCGGGGGCGGATAGGAGGGAGAAGATGCAGCTTCGAGGTTTTCACTCGGAAGATGTGCCGGTCCTCCCCCTGCCCAGGATGATTATCTGTCATCCGAGCCTTGCTGGGGAAGGTCTCTAGCTGGGCTGTGGCTGATGACACGGCAAGGGCCCAAGGAGGACAGGCGGGTTCCTCTGTGGAAAACAGCAGTGCCATCCGTCACTGTTCTCAGAGGGCAGCTCTGGAGGAGGTGAGCTTCAGGTCAGAGGGTCTCCGTAGAAAGAAGTTCCGTGGACTCAGGAAAGCTGCACATTATCAGTGGTGTGTTTGCTTGGGGCTTGTGGCAGGTTACGTAAGTGAGAGAGAGGAGGAAAATTCTGCTTATCCGTTCCAAGACATTTCCTCGCTGCAGACTGGATGGAGTAAAATGAAGCCCACGTGTGCCAGGCCTTTTGGCCCGAGTCCCTGGCACACAGATGGTGTCACAGTCGGGCCTGCCCCCTCCTGTTTCTGACATGGAGGTGATGAGGGCCTCTGGGCCCCGAAGGACTGCGACAGATGTTGTTTGGTTCCAGAAGCCGAATAAGAGCCTCGTCCACGATGTAAACATTTCATCTGCTCGGCTGGTCCTGTCGTGGCTCTGCCTCTGAACAACTTTCTTCCTCTAGGTCTCTGCGTCCATACATTCCATGTTGGAGATGACAACCTTTTGATGGGCAGGGGGCTCGGTTGCCCTCCCAAAGCTGGCCCTGCCTGCTATTCACGCGCAGTGGGTGGGGAGAAGCCCTAGACACAGACCTGGGTGGAAACTGGACCCGCTGACTGTCCATCTGGCTGTCCCAGTGGGCAAGTTCTGCTCAGGACCACCTCAGACAGGCTGAGCCTTTGGCACGTCTGTGTTCATCAGTGGCTGCAACAGCATGGAGCCTTCAGCTTCATTTTTTATTTTTTTAAACATTGGGTTTATTTATTTATTTATTTTTGGCTGTGTTGGGTCTTCGTTTCTGTGCTAGGGCTTTCTCTAGTTGCAGCAAGCGGGGGCCACTCCTCATCGCAGTGCGCGGGCCTCTCACTATCGTGGCCTCTCTTGTTGCGGAGCACAAGCTCCAGACGCGCAGGCTCAGCAATTGTGGCTCACGGGCCTAGTTGCTCCGCGGCATGTGGGATCTTCCCAGACCAGGGCTCGAACCCGTGTCCCCTGCATTGGCAGGCAGATTCTCAACCACTGCGCCACCAGGGAAGCCCCCTATATATATTTTTTAATGAGAATTACACAAACTACAGAAACCAAGGGGAAAAAAGTTAAAGACAATCTCCACCAGAGAAAAGAGCAAATAACCCTAATTTATTTTAAATTGAAGATATGAATGAGCATGAGTAGGCCAGTCCCCACTTGCCTATTGATGCTTCTTCTGGAAATAAGGAAAAGGCTACATCACTAGGTATACTGCACGGAATACCAAATCTGTCAAAACTGGAAGCAACGCGTTATCTGCTATCAGAAAACAGGAGTTTCTGGAAATGCTATTCTAGGGGAGAAGTTTGAATCTGTAGGAGAAGAGGCTCTTGGCCTCAGTTGTGTGTTTGCTTGGAGGTTGTGGTGGATTAGGTGAGCGAAGGAGGGGATGTAAGGGAACTCAGCTAAGATGTACCACCTGGGTGGGTACCTCGGACTGCATCCCTAGCACTATCGCCAGAGTGACCTACAGAGGAAGACATGGATTTCCCTCTGTGCTAAATGGAAAGGCTCTTGTGGGAGGGCATCCCCACTATGCAGTGTAGGATCATGGACCTGCATCACGGTCCCCCTCTCCGTGGCTGTCACACAAACACTGAGCACCGATTATGCCTTCTTCTCTTTGCCATGCACTCATCACTGACGATCATAGGCTCCTGTTCGATTGTTGGTGGGCTTGACCCTGCCAGAGGCCCTTGGGGAGAGCCACCAACACTCGCTGAGAAGCTTCTCTGCACCAGGCTCTTTCGTGTATCTCACCTAATCCCAGGGGTAGAGCTGGGGGCACTTGTATTTAGTATCCCAATTACGAGAAAACAAAATTGAGCAAGGTTGTTTCTTGTTTATTAAATCAAAAGCTGCATGGCCTATGTCAGAGCCAGGTTTCAAAGTCACATTGACTCTAAAACTAGTGCCTTTTTATTGGCTCTGCTACATGGGGGCGGGTGGGCGGGGGATGGTCCCTTGCATTTGTGTCTGGCAGTCACGAATAAATGAAGCTGCCTGGTGTCCTGTTCCCCGGTCTGTCGGGGAAGAGGAAACGTCTACACCGAAGTGCTGGCCATTCTGATCCCTTTCAAGTGTGGATTTAAATGAATGAGAGTTTTGAAGATAAAAGTCATCCCTGAGACCCCTCTTGGGGCCTGGTGGGACATGGACGTGGCTGGGGGGGTGTCTAGGAAGAGGGTAGAACTTGACCTTGTGTTGGGCCAAGTGTGGGGTTGCCAATTCAGGGCACACAGCTGAGCCTATGTGATTCACTCAGCCAAAGAACACTTACTGAGCTCCTGCTATGGGCCTGGGGAGGCGCTGGGCATTCAAAAATAATGTGCAGACACAGTCTATATGTGGAGGAGATGTGACCCTTCAAAAAGATGCTCGACAGAGCTGGCCCACGCAGAGAAATGTAAAAGTTGTGGTCAGCAGGTAAGCTAACCCCCTTGCATATTTCAGAAGATTCTGTGCCAGGACTTTCTTTTCACCTTAATAGTTGAATTGCTTTATGCTAATGAGATAAGGTTAGGCCCAGCATGAAGACCCCATTTCTACTTTATGCTATTTTTTTCATGGGAAGGTAAACGTTTCTGTTTTGAAAAGCTGTTCTCTGTTCCTGGCAGAATATCTTGCTGTCATGAACTATTATGTACCACTCAAGATAATTTACAAGTGACCGTCCATCATTTTCAGGACAGACAAGAGTCACAGAAACCTCCCACAAATTATAAATGAAATCGGAAGGCTTCCTTTCAATTTTTTTCCCCCCGAATGAAAGCTGATTAACATCCAAACACCTATCTAGGGGCAATCCCAGCAACCACACCACATTAGAACTGATGGAGGAAAGGATAAAACTGTAAAAGATGCACATCAAAGAAAGCCAGTGACAGAGATCTACCTTTTAAAGGCTGACGCGGAGGTGTTTGGAATGGGGATTTTCTGACAGAGCTATTGGCTGGAGAAAGATGGTCAGTGCCCTTTCTGCTGAGAACTTCAGTCAATTATCATCACAGCTGCACCACTGAGATGTCAATTTATTCTCAGATGCTGCCAAAAGGAGCAATTTTCACAAAATGCACCACACACTAATTCTCTAAAGACACTCTCTCGTAACAGGCAAGTGGTCACAGCTTCAAAGATTCAATAGGCTGTATGGTGCTGACAAGCTGGCATGAGAAATCTTTACGCTTTAGCACATTGTTTTTGAACACTGAAGGGCCATTCTCCAAAGCTGGGAAAAGAGCATGCGGGACTGGTCCCATCCCTGAGAAACTCCTAGATTTGGTCATGGTTCTTCTCCAAGGTACAATGGGCTTGTATGGTGATTCATCTATCCAAGAATCAGGAGTGGAATTCTGAAGTCTGATTTGATTAAGATACCATATGAATTTAAACTATTCTATTGTATCATCTCCCATAATAAAAAAGTATATTTTCTCAAGCATCCGTTGGTTGTGTGGTTAGCAACACAAATTTAAAATAAAATTACAGTGGGAAACATTAATTTATTCATTCAAGCAATACGTATTGAAAGTCCTTAATTTGAGAGTCTTACACAAATTGCAAAGGAAGAACTTGGGGGAAAGAATGGAATTGAGAATATTTCAGTGTGAAGAGAGATTAAGATTGGCTATAAGAGCAAGCCCTATTGGGTAAATTCAATTCAATTCAATTTTCAAGCATGTGCTGAGTGCCTATCTTGTATCAACCCTGGGATGGGAAATGTGGAAGATACAAAAATACAAGTAATGTGTACCTTCCAGAAGCCTGCAATCTTCCATGTTGGTGAAAGTTATAGTTAAGGGTTATTAGTTACAATCTCCTCATATAAAGTATGCGTTATTTTTGTCTTGAGCTGCCTTTGCAATGCTTTTCACCATTAAGTACAGCAGTGGAGATTTTAGTGTTTCGAATGTTGAAAGCTTTGTGAGGCATTCATTTAATAAACATCTACTGAATAGTTTTTGTGTGCCAGGCACTGGGCACTTCCCTCTCCATAATTTTCTACTTCTTTGGTAATAACCATAATTCCTGTATGTAATGCTTTTAACTCTAATAAACATGCTTCTACATCCATTATCTTATTTGTTCTTTCAGCAATCCTGTGAGGTTGGCAGGGTGGATATTATTACAGATGATGAAACTAAGACTCAGAAAGGTTAAGTGCCTGGCTTAAGGTCACACAGCTAATGTGTTAAAAAAAAAAAAAAAAGAACTAGAAGCTACCCATTTTGACTCTGTTTAAGTGCTTTCCTATATATCACACACTTGCTGTCACTATTAATAGCTACCATTTACTTAGTGGTTTAAAACAGGCAGTAGGCAAAGTATGTTGTATATGTCTCCTTTAAATCCTCATAATTACAATTTATGAGGAAGCCAAGACTCAGAAAAATTAATTTGCACAAGGTCATGCAGCTTACAGGAGGAAGAAGTGATACTTGAGCCATTACCCTACACTTTCCCATTCTGTCCCACCTTGTTTCCTTCAGAGAGAATATAGTATGAGGAAGGTTCAAGTTCTCCCTGACTTGGCCGCCTTGTCCTTTAGACACAGTGCCCACCGTGCCCAGGACCATGATACTTTTAGGGACCCACTAAATGTTTTCTTTTTTTTTTTTTGGCCATGCCACCCAGCTTGTAAGATCTTAGTTCCCTGACCAGGGATTGAACCTGGCCCCACAGCAGTGAAAGCGCCAAGTCCTAACCACTGGACCGCCAGGGAATTCCCAATGTTTTCATTTTAAATTCACTTCAAATCAGAAGAAGACATGAATTTCACAACTAATATATAATAATGATTGAGCCTGGATTTTTTTAGATTCAATTTTATTTATTTATTTTGGTCACGCCATGCAGCGTGTGGGATCTTATTTCCGGGACCAGGGATCGAACCCACGCCCCCTGCAGTGTAAGTGTGAAGTCTTAACCACTGCACCACCAGGGAAGTCCCAAGCTTGGATTATATTCTAATGCAGTCATAAAATATAATTTAAAAAATGTTTTTAATGGAGCAAGGGGCCCTCAGAATGCAGCCCTATGACCATGTCCCCTTCCTGATGTAGATCAACCCTCCAAGAGAGTCTGTGAGTTTTCCTGCTGTCTGATTTTCTCCCTCCAACTCCCCTTGGCGGCTTGGAGGCACAGATCCACTGCTCCCTGCCTCTTAAGGCCGGTTAAACCCGCTGCTGTCATCACGCACAGGGGGGGACCACTGAACCACACCCCAGTTCTCACCTCCCGCTGCTTCCTGAGTGGGATGCTTTTCCTCGCAATGGCAGTGATGCTGGCTTGGGCTGGAGGGTCACTTTCTTGGGTGAGCAATTTCTTCTACCCTGTACTACATCCCTCCCAACCTCCCAATTCTTGGCACCTGCTTAGTTCTGACTTTGATAAATGAGGACTTTGGAGGAAGAAAGGCACACTATCCCACTGAAGAGTGGTTTGGTTGGTGATGGGTGGTGTGATATTGGGATACAGGGAAGAACCCCACTTCCATCTTCCAGGGCGTGGATGCAGCCTTCCAGGGACACGGATGTGCACCTCTGGTACAAACACGTTCTTCTCCTAATACTCCACCAGCTCTATTTTGAGGACTTTTACTTTTCTCACCAGATCAATTCAACAATGCATTTTACATCTTCCCGTCTGGGCGGTAACTCAAGCAACTAAGGTAGTATTTTTTTTAATGTTCCCTTAAAATAGACAGTTAAGCTTCAAAGGGTCTCTTTTAATAACAACGTCCTTATTAGAACTGGAAAACATGAATGTGCAATAATTAAACTGAAAACACTAGAATAAACCCCAAACCAAGTAGACTGTAGATTATTATTTCATTGATCAATGACGTGGATATCTGCCATGTTCATGTTATCCATTTCAAAGAACTGGACAGACTTTTTCCTGTGAATCCTTTTGGCATCCTTGTGAGACAAAAGATGGAAAGAAGATAACAGCCAAGTAATGTTGGAATATACCCAGAGCTAATGCCCACTGTACCCCTGCTCCAGTCTAGAAAACAACAGTAGTGATGTCCTCTTCATTTGACACAAAAGAGAAAGAGGCATTGAAACGGGAATTTTGTCACTGGATGGATGGTTCAGGGTACACCGTGTCTATTGCAGGCTAACAGCTCACTTTAAATGTGAGTGGATTTATTGGGTTCGCCTTTTTGAAACCCTAACAAGCAGGAGCAAAAAATGTATCCCAGCTCAGTAGTTATGTTCATGAGAAATGTGGTCTATAATACCGTGGGCTGCTTTTTATAAAGCTCTCTTTTTAGATCACAGACTCATTTGACTCATTTAAGTTGAAACGAGAGCCATTATTTATTATCAAGAAGAAAATCCGTGGCCAGAAGCTTAAAGAATGGCTCACAAAGTACTTACTGCCCAGAACAAAGGTAAGAATGGTTTCCTATAAACTGAGTAAATATTCACATCTGGAGTTACCTGACATCTCATATTAAGCCATATGCTTCACAATATGGTATACAGTGATAGATTCATCAGGTATTACTTGTGTAGATAGAATGATTTCTAAAATAGAGGAAAATGAAGAGGCTTATAAATGCGTGAGCAATTGATTAACAGATCTCCAACTCACGGACTAATTCATTCATTCATTCGTTCATTATTAGTTTGTAAGCTCTTACTCTGTGCCAGGCAGGGTGCTGGACATAGTTTGGGATATAGAAATTCCTTGGAATTCAGAGCAGAAAGAGTATTTATCCTCAAGGAGCACATCTTTTGTGAGAGTGTGCAATGCAGGTACATGGAGGAAGTGATGAGAGCACAGAAAAAGGCACCAAGCATACAGTGGGGGTCAAGAAGATGACACTTGACCAGAGTCAATTTCAAAGCCTACAATTGATTTAATTGGGATTCCCACCCTTATAAAAAAACAATACTTTCCTACCTTCTTTAAATCATTAAAAAATAAGTGAGATGAGAATTTTGCTTTTCTTTTACAAAATAATTCATAGAGTAGAGGGTATCATAGAGGCAGTTATGCTTGCTTAGGAAACACACCTACTTCTCTGAATGTCCCTGCAAGTGGATCCTGAGAGGTCCAAGAGTGTTATCTGGACAAAGGTATATTCCAAAGAGGCTTGTTCTGTGTGAAATGTGCTCAGACAGAGCGACTGTAATGATAAGAACATTATGAGTCTTCCTTTTAAGCTTTTTAACTCTCCAAGTCAAGTACCTCTGGCCTGGAAAATGTGATTTGTGTATGGCTATATAGCGCTTGATATGCAATGGTGTTCAGTAGAAATTTAAACTGGGTAATTGAAATTGAAGTAGAAATAAATCTGTGCAAACATACTTAAAGGTAAGTTTCCCATCTTTGAAGCATGGCTTCACTGAGATTTCTTACAGGAGACTCTACTGAACGTGGAGCCCTTCAATGCTTGGATCAGATGATGGTTCTGTTTTCCAGTAGAACGCTCTTGGTTGTACCTGAACCTGAGAATGATGGCTTGTCAAGCCATGCATGGGAAGAGCAATGGGAACGTATTCCAGGAGCAACACGGTACAAGTTTCACAATGAGAATTTTTTTTTTTTTTAAGTCATAATGCTCAACATACTCAGACTTATTTGTTGGCTTTTTCCATTACTGACCACTCTTGGCAGTCCCCATTTTCACCATCTGAAGGTAAATGTAAATTCTGCCAATTTGGTTTCGGTTGAAATTGACAATTAATTGAATCAATATTTATTGAGTGACCACAATGGGACAGGTTTTGTGCCAGGAGCGGAAGATCTGGTGGTGAATAAAACATCATGGCCCCTGCCTTCATGGACATGATCGTATAGGCTGAGAGGAAGATGGTAACACACAAACTTACAAACAAACATTACAAGTTGAGCACCATAAAGAAACGGGACGAAGTGAAGTTAGAGAAGACAGGAGGGTTGGAAGAGGGTTATGAAGGGTGGTCACAGACGGTTTTGCTGAGGAGGTGACACTTCAGAGGAGACCAGGGGATAAATCGGAGGCAGTGAGCTGAAGAGCAGGAAGACGAGGATTCCACACAAATGCATAAAAGAGTTTAGTATGTTGTTAACTCTGAGTGTCAAAAGCTTTTAAGAAGGAAAACCATTTATAGTTTGGGGAGTTGCTTATAAATAATGTAAATAGGGACTTCCCTCGCCGTCCAATGGTTAAGAATCCGTGCTTCCACTGCAGGAGGCACGGGTTTGATCCCTGGTCAGGGAACTAAGATCCCGCATGCCGTGCAGTGGGCGGCCAAAAAAAAAAAAAAAAAAAAAATATATATATATATATATATAAATAATGTAAGCAACTTAAAGAGGGGAGAAGACTAACATTTATTAAGCAATTATTACATGCCAAGGACTATTCTAAGGGATTACATAACAATAATAATAATAATCATCATGATCATTATTATTAATTAGCACATTTATTATACTTAATTATAATTATTATATAATACCTAATAATAAAAATTAATATGATAATAATTATAATTAATAATTATAATAATAATTATAAGTATACTTAATTATAAGTATAATTATAATATATAATTAATAATTATAATATATAATTGTAATATATAATTATACAAATATATAATTATATATAATTATATATTATATATAATTATACAAATATATACATATATAATTATAATATATAATTAATTATATATTTATTATTATTATACTTAATTATTATAATTATACTTAATTATACTTATTTATATTATTAATTTAGTGAGTGCTAAGCACTATGCTATAGGCACTCAACATACATTTTCTCACAAAATCTATGCAATAAAATACGCCCTTGAAGTTGAAGGGAGAACGCCAGTCTTTCTGAGAGGGTTGAGAAGAATCAGGCAGAGTAGAAAGGAAGCCGAAGCCCTGGCCTGGGAACTGGATGCCTCGGAGCAGAGTATTCCTATAGCGAGCAGGGGGTTATCTGATGCCTGGCGAAGGGGATAGAGTCCCTAGCCTTTGGGGGCCAAGCAGTGGGCAACTGTTGGCTGCAGAGATGGGGAATGAGGGCAGGAATGGTGAGGGGCCCTCACAGATTCCTGAGTGGAGGGGACACAAGCTGAGATAGCTGTACGGCTCTAACTCTGCCAATAGCAAGATGAAGTGAGTGGGCCTCAGAGGTCAGCCAAGGGCTGGCTGTAATAATTCTGGGAAGAGACTCTGAAGGCCTTTGCCAGGAGAGTGGCCACGGGTGGAGAAGAGAAGGCAAGGGTGGGCCACGTGGGAGGAGAACTCGGCCAGGTCGGAGGTTTGGGGAGCTGATGAGCTTATTTATTAGAGATTCTGATTTGAAAATGTGTCAAAATGTGTCAGCAGGACACACACATTTCGTAAGTATTTAACGCTGGTTCTGATTCCTTCTCACACCCATTTCATTAAACCAAACAGAATCCCTTCCGAGAGACTTAATTAAGCAGGGCTGCTCTAAGAGAACCTGGCCAGCAGCAATTCCCATTCCTTTCCAAATGCTCGTAAAGAAACATCAGATGGGTAATCAAGCCGGGCAATGAGAGGAGAGGAAGCGCTGGGAGTGGCTCCACACCACGTACTATACATAGAATACTATTCCAGTTACCTTCTGTCCTTCGGTTAATTTCCATATCTGTATTGGTAAATTACACATCAGGACACATCTGCATTCACTGAAAGCAACAGAAACCTTCCCTATCTCTATCTTGGATCATTAGCTCGATGCTTACGCTCCTCCGACACGGGCACGCTGTAGGTAATAGACACTCAGGTTGACCCTAATGGAAGCGCCATAAATTATTCATACCTCCTCGACAGCAGGCAGAAGGTGGTTACTAAAGGAACTCACACAGGGTTTTTGCTTTTGTTTTTGTTTCTGTTTTTTTTTTTTTTTTTTAATGAACCAGGGGAGAGAAAGAGAAGATATATTTTCAGAATAAATAGCCCACTTTCAAGATATAAAAGACGGACTTCACGATAAAATACCAGTTTCATATTTTCATAGATCTACTTAGCACATGTTTTTCTTGATAAGCAGCATGAGAGGGCAGACACTGGTCCTCTGGGTGGATAGTGGGTAGACACTGTACTCTTCAACCTGATGAAGAGAACCAATCCGTTTAGTGACTTCTGTATTATTTAGGTTCTGATTCCCATAATCTTATCCATCACCCTGCGTTTCTGCACAGGAGCTACAGTTGATTTGAACCAGGATCAGGGATCAGTTGAGGCGATTGGGAGGCAGGATGGAATTGGGTTTTAGAAAACAGTGATTTTTCCTTACTTTTCCACCTGGATTGAGCGTGCAAAAAACGGTTATGTGCTTTTTGTACACTCACCACAGTTGGTCACACTTTCACAAGTTGACAGGCTGCCATGTGGGCTCTGTCACCATCTCAGAGGCTGGGGGGTCCATGTAGGGGACCTTTACCCCTCCAGTGAATGAAATGTCCTCTGCGTAAAATGCCAACTCTTAGAATATACATTTTTACATTTTATTAAGTATAGTTGATTTACGATGCGTTTAATTGCTGCTGTATTGCAAAGTGACTCAGTTACACATATATATATTCTTTTCCATAATAGTTTACCACAGGATATTGAATATAGTTCCCTGTGCTGTACAGTAGGACCTTTTTGTTTATCCATCCCATATATAATAGTTCGCATCTGCTAATCCCAGAAGCTTAGAATCCCAACTCTTAGAACATGGACCACTAATGATGACATGATGGTGAGTGCCCAGGTGGGATGACAGCTTAAAGGATGCTACGCTCAGAGGGAAGCTGATACAAAGCCTGACTTTTTTTTGGATGCATTAACTGACTTGGGTTTTTGCATAATAATCTGACATGAATTGTGAAATCCATTAAAATATGTAACAACCCGATAAAAATTCCACTAATTCAGAATTTAGTCTCATTTTGACAGGACCAAGCTGGGATGGCTTATTTTTGCTTGGTAAAACACTTTCTTAATATTGTAAAACTAATAGTGCAAACCAGACTGCAGAGGGAATGTTTAAAATACTTAAAGGACAAATTGTTTTCAGCACTGACAAGCCCTGCAGGAGTGCTGCTTACATAGAAACAAATGACATGCTGCTCATAAACCATTAGAATTTGTTAATTAAATCATATCTTCCCTACCAGGCAACACTGAATTGGCTTAATTTGAGTTACTGTATGTTTTTTTTTTTTTTCTTTTTTGAGAGAATAATGCTGCAATAATGCTGAGAATAAATGCTGCAATTTTAAAAAAAGATATTTGGAAGAGTGCAAAAAACACTATCTTGTGACTCTGGGTGGGTGGCTTAATCTCTCTGAACCTTCATTCTCTCTTAGGATAAGTGAGGCTTATATACTGACCTTTGTGGGTTATTGGGAAGATACCACAGTTATATGTAAAGCTACTAGAACCACCATGAGCACATAATAAGAGATCGTTTGTGTGGGTTTCAGAGATAAAAATTTAACTCTGCAGAATATAATACAATCTCACAAACTGGAGAGAAAGTAAGCAGGGATGGTGATCTGCCATAAAAAAGAATGAAATTTTGCCATTTGCAAGAACATGGATGGACTTGGAGGGTATTATGCTTAGTGGAATAGACAAAGACAAATACTGTATGATATCACCTAAATGTGGAATCTAAAGAATGAAACAAACCAGTGAATATAACAAAAAAGAAACAAACTCACAGATAGAGAGAACAAACTAGTGGTTACCTATGGGGAGAGGGGAGGGGGCAGGGGTAAGATAGGGGTAGGTGATTAAGAGGTACAAACTACTATGTATAAAACAAATAAGCTACAAGGATATATTGTACAACATAGGGAATATAGCCAACTTTTACAATAACTATGAATGGAGTATAACCTTTAAAAATTGTGAATCACTGTTCTGTACACTTGAAACTTATATAATGTTGTAAATCAACTATACCCCACTAAAAAAGAATGGTGATTTGATTAATTATAATAATAATAAATATAACATCTTTCACTTACTGAGTACCAGCTATTATGGAATCCCCTTTTTATAGATGAGAAAACTGTGGAAACTGCTCTTTTATAACTTTAGTGTTAAATTTAGTGGCCTAGAATTAGAAAAGGAAAAGATTCTCAATAAAAAGAGCATCTTAGGGGCTTCCCCGGTGGCGCAGTGGTTGAGAATCCGCCGGCCAATGCAGGGGACACGGGTTCGAGCCCTGGTCTGGGAAGATCCCACATGCCGCGGAGCAACTGGGCCCGTGACCCACAACTGCTGAGCCTGCACGTCTGGAGCCTGTGCTCGGCAGCAGGAGAGGCTGCGACAGTAAGAGGCCCGCGCACCGCGATGAAGAGTGGCCCCCACTTGCCGCAACTAGAGAAAGCCCTCGCACAGAAATGGAGACCCAACACAGCCAAAAATTTAAAAAAAAAAAAAAAAAAGAGCATCTTAAAAATCATAAAGTCTCTTTAATGTCAACATTTTAGAAAATTTCATGTTTTAAACATTTAACAGCAATTAAAAATTTTAAAGGTCTTCGGTTTCTTGTAAATATATTAAGAAAGAAATTGTACAGTTAAAAGCCACTTTTAACTAATGGCCACAGCTGGCAAAAATACTGGCAAGTTCATGACTTTTATTTCTTTTTAACATCTCTGTTTATACTTGAAAACTAATGATTTGTTTAACTAAAGAAAAAATTCAATTCGGCTCGTGTCTAGACTTGAAGAAATTAAAAATGGCGGCCATTTCACAAAGTTTTTTGAGTTTCAAATTTCTAGCGTTTCTCAATGAAATAAAATCCCAACCAAGCATTTTAACTTGGTAACAACTCTGATAAAGACAGTCTTTGGCCACAGTAGACATAAACTATCCCCATTTTACAGAGCATTCATGGGACATTAGGACGTCACCTTAATTAACAGAAGGATTTAAGCAGAACACTTATTTTAATAAGACTTTGTAATGAACTTTCGAGAATTAGTCTTTGATTTGCTTTGTTTTTCAGGTCAAGCAAATCGGGATTTTCCCTTTGTTAGGGAGAATCCAGTCCAGTCCTGACATAGGAAGGGTCAGTGTCAAAACCAGACAGAGCGCCCACGCACATTCTGCTATGCAAAGGCAACCTTGGCTCTAAGAAGCCAAGTCTCAATGCATTTGCTTGTGAGCTAACAGGCTCCTCTGGTGAGCGTTCATCTCTCAAGACCCATCTCTGGGGAGTGGTGCTGTCACTACCTCTGAAAGGCTGCAAGAGGAGCTAGTATGCATTTCTTGGCTTTAAATTGCATGGCTCTGATCAAATTCTTATTTTTACCCAAATTGCATTATAACAATGACATAATGGCTTTGAGGTTAGAAATATACAGAAAAATCACAATTTGTCAATTTGATCATTTTGATTTGTTTCCACTGGGGACATCAGCCAATGCATAGGAACTCAACATTTATAAACGGGCTCTGCTCAGACAAGACAAGCACTTAAGCTGGAAAGGAAGAAAAGTCACTCTCCTCGTTATGGATTGTACTATTTTGAGAACAAATGAATGCACATCAAGAAAAAACCCTCCTGTGTCTTTCTAGCTTTCTGAGATGAGTTCAATGTGTGGATTCTTCTAAACTGGACAATTCACTTACTAACATACTTATTTGTGAGCAACTGTCGTATGTATTTGTACGTATCTGTATGTATTTGTGAGGTACTTTCATGTTATTGAAAAATAAGAAGACAGAGTCCTTGATCTGGAGTAGTTTATAATATACTATACACACACATACACAAAAGACAACAATCTGGGTGTAATTATAGGCAATATGGATAAACTAATATCATAGAGTAATAACTATATGTTAGGATACATAAAAATTCTTATATTGGCCATTGGTTACCTTACCTGAGAATGATTAAACAAATAAAACAAAACAAGCTTACGACCACCAACAAAAAAAAAACAGTAATTACAGTCTGAAAGATGATCAAGCAATTAATACATGCAACAAGAACCCACAATAGGCAAGATATATGATGATACAAATAAAAAATTCTTTCAAACTTTTACTAACTGAATGCATAATCTTTTGGTTAGGTGGGAACCAGTTCCAAAGGACTCTCTAGAATGTTCTTAAAGACCGCATATTTTCAAGTATCTTCTAACACATTCAGTATTGTTTGTTTTCTATTGTATAAATGTGTTTTTAAATAGTGATAAAAATTTTATCCAAGTACTGGGTGGACTGATCCCACAACGATATGGGGTGGGGAGAACATTATAATCACAGAAGACTTCTCGGAGAAGGAAGACATTTTAAACCAAGTTTTAAAAGAAACAATAGACACCTACTGCTGGATTAAAGCAGGGAAGGCACTTCTGGAAAGAAGGATGGCACGAGCAAACGCTTAGAGATAACAGCCGCAATCAAGTCGGGAACAAAACCAGTCTGGAGCCCTCCTGAGCTTTTCGGCACCTTCCCTTCATAAAGCTGGTAGCAGGGACAGTACGCTGTTTCCCTGATTTGGTAAAGAAGGGATCTGCTAAGCAACCTCACCCCTCTTGTCCTTCCAAAAAAAGAGAGTATTGGCCTGGACACCAGAATGACAACAGAGCCTACAAGGAATTCTATTTGCAGATTTTGTCTGTACTCTGCTGGTACAATTCTAGCCGGTGTGCCTTTGGCCACGTGGCTCCAGGGACAACTCACTCTGGCAGCAGAATTATGCTTGTGCAAGAAAGCAGAGCTTGCATCTGCTCAGTGGACACAATACTGTCTCAGATGTTTGCACAAGCAGATTTTCGTTTTAGTCCCTAAATGTTGGCATTGTAGTAGGTTTTTCTTAAAAGTCGAACATGGACTCCAGCCTCTGTTAAACCTCTTTCCATATAATTAATTATTTCTCCCCTAATAAGACAAATCTAGAGCAGGTTATAACTGGCTGGCCCTGCATGCCCAGTGAGCTTTGCTTCTGGGTTTGTTTGTTTGGGGGGGAAATCTTAGTTCCCCAACCAGGGATTCAATCCGGGCCCTCAGCAGTGGAAGCGCGGAGTCCTAACACCTGGACCGCCAGGGAATTCCCTAGGTTTGGTTTTGAAGGGGGCCACATTTGTTTCTGGCCCTCATTCTTCCTCTTGTCTCTTTCATACTTACCGGTTGACCTGGGCTGCCAGGGACTCTTCACTGCTGTGTCCTCCATTTCCTGCCCCTCCTCCCCAACCTGCTCTGCACGGGCACCCCATATTCTAGACCTGGACACCAGCAATGGCATGACCCCCATCTCCATCAGCCTACTTGCGAAGCCTCCCCAAATAAACATAGAACTAGATTTAAAACAGTGTTCTTTCTATGCATAGCTTCAAGAAGTATTCTCGAGGGTCCCATCCTCCAACCAAATGTCCACTCCCAAAGCCATATAGAGAGAAGTTTTAGAGCTGCCAGTGCCCAATAAAGTAGCATCAAAAAGGAGATGCCCCACTAGATTCCTGGAATAAGAAACTGAATCAGTTAATTCATGTCAATAGTCACATAGTAAATGCTCCCTAACCAGTTCTGGAGGCAGTATGGTTCAGTAGTTGGTAAGGCAGGCTTTGGAACTAGTCTATCTGGGGTCAAACCCCACCTCTGCCACTAACCAGTGGTGTGATCTTGAGCAAGTTTGTAGCCACCTGTGTACCCGTAGGCTGAACGTAGGATGAAGGAGTTACTAGGTGTAAAGCACTCACACATAGCAAATGCTCAATAAGTGTTTGTTGTTATGTCAATAATAGCTTAATCCAAATTACAGATGGAGGAAATGAGATAAATTTCTCACACTTTGGCAGAGAGATGTCTGTGGTAAGTGGCCTTTTGGTACCCTGAAGATCACTGCATGTTTGTGGCTACATCCTTCCCTGCCTCTGCTTAAGGGAACTTTAAAAAATTTTTTTAAATTTATTTTTTATTGAAGTAGAGTTGATTTACAATGTTGTGTTAGTTTCAGGTGTACAGCAAAGGGATTCAGTTATATACATTTTTCATATTCTTTTCCATTATGGTTTATTACAAGATATTGAATATAGGTCCCTGTGCTATACAGTAAGACCTTGTTGTTTATTTTATATATAGTAGTTTGTATCTGCAAATCCCAAACTCCTAATTTATCCCTCTCCTCCCCCATACCCCTTTGGTAACCATAAGTTTGTTTTCTACGTCTATGAGTCTGTTTCTATTTTGTAAATAAGTTCATTTGTGTCATACTTTAGATTCCACATATAAGTGATATAAATATAGTATTTATCTTTCGCTTTCTGACTTCATTTAGGATGATAATCTCTAGTTGCATCCATGTTGCTGCAAATGGCATTATTTCATTCTTTTTTATGACCGAGTAGTATTCCATTGTGTATATATACCACATCTTCTTTATCCATTCATTTGTAGATGGACATTTAGGTTGCTTCCATATCTTGGCTATTGTGAATAGTGCTGCAATGAACATAGGGGTGCATGTATCTTTTCGAATTATAGTTTTTTCCAGATATATGCCCAGGAGTGGGATTGCTGGATCATATGGTAACTCTATTTTTAGTTTTTTGAAGAGACTCCATACTGTTTTCCATAGTGGCTGTACCAATTCACATTCCCATCAACAGTGCAGGAGGAAGTGAACTTTATTTTTACTGTTTAAGCCAGTACACACAAACACACACACACACAAACACACACTGATTTCATGACCCCATTTGAGTTGAGACCTGCAGTTTGAGAACCACTGAGGGGCAGCTCTATACAACTGAATGCATTCAGTCCAGTCAATTTCCTCAAATTTGAGTCATACAGGAAATGGCTTCTCTCTTCCAGGACACTTGATTCTTAGTTCATCTCCACAAAGCCAGGTCCTTAACATTTTTTACCTAATATACATTTAAAGTCATTGATAAGGGATCTTAGAGAAACAGTCTGGTGTTATGGAAAATATACTGAATGAGGGCGAGGGGGACCTGACACGTGTGTTCTGGTTCTACCTCCTCCAGTATCATGTACGGATCTGAGTCAGTGCCTCAGTGTCTAAGTCTGCATTTTTCCATTTGTGAAATGAGAAGCTTAGGTCCTTTCCAGGTTTCTAACACTTAAACCTTGTAATCTCACCAACTACTGACATCAAAATTCAAATTTAATGGAACTATATGTGTTTTTTTTTTCTTTTTGGTAATTTCCAAGCCCTAACTTCAAATACTTTCCCATTGATTATTTAAGCTATTTGCATTTGGGCAAAAGTGAATTAATTGTCTTGCTGGTGTGAACTTGACCATTTGCCAGATAATTAGGAAATCTTTCCTTCAAGAGTCATATTGGTTTATCACGCACTTGAGAAAGATACTCATCTGTTCTTGTGACTAAGTTTGGATTAAGCAGAGGGCAAGGAAATGGACTTTGTCTTTTAATTTCCTTAATACCTTAGGGGTAGGAACAATGTCTTCTTTTAAAACATATTTCCTCAGACACCAGTAAAGGGCCTGCTTGCTATGGGACACTGCTTCTCCAGGTACAGGGAATGACAGCTTTATAGAGGCAAATACAAACAAGAGTCAATCCTTTATTTGAAGGACTCTGGTCATTACCTGGCATTTAAGTGGTGTTACTTTTAAAACCCAGCAGAGAAATAGATTTAAAAAGAGCATCAATACAAATGGCTAATAAGCTAATAAGCACATGAAAAGATGCTCAACCTCATTAGCCATCAAGGAAATGCCAATCAAAACCACAAGATATCACTTCACATCCACCAAGATGGCTAGTATCAAAAAGACAGAAAAGTATTGGTGAGGACGTGGAGAAACTGGAATCCTCATATACTGTGACTGGAAATGTAAAATAGTGTAGCCTTACTGGAAAACAGTCTGACAGTTCCTCGAAAGGTTAAACATGGAGTTATCATATGACCCAGCAATTTCACTTCTAGGTATATATTTCAGAGGAATGAAAACGTATGTACAGAAAAACCTGTACATAAATGCTCATTGCAGCATTATTCTCAATAACCAAAAGGTGGAAACAACCCAAATGTCCATTAGTTGATGAATACATAAATAAAATGTGGTAGATCCATACAATGGAATAGTATTTGGCAATTCAAAGAAATAAAATACTGATACATGCTACATTATGACTGGATCTTGAAATCATTATGCTATGTGAAAGAGGCCAGTCTCAAAAGACTATGTATTGTATCCATATGATTTCATTTATATGAAATGCCCAGAATAGGCCAATCTATAGAGATAGAAAGTAGATTAGTGGTTGCCTAGGGCTGGCAAGGGAGATGGAGAGATAGAAGGGTGATGGCTAAGGGATACAGAGTTTCTTTTACGGGTAATGAAAATGTTCTAAAATTGATTGTGATGATGAATGCACAGCTCTTTGACAATACTAAAAACACTCAATTGTACATTTTAAATGGGCAAATTGTATGGGATGTGAATTATATCTCAATAAAGCTGTTATTTTAAAAAGGCATCAAAACATTGAAAACTTATAAGAAAACAGCACTGCATAATATCCCACACTAGCATTTTCAACTTTGTTTGCTATCCCTTGATCAATCTCAGATTAGCTCCTTTTGATGCTTCCTCCTCTAAAAGATGGCAATAACCATAGCAAACCACTCTACCCTCTCTTTCTTCCTTATAGAGACCTGGTAAGACCAAGACCAAACACTTTTATGTCTTGGATTCATGCTCAGACTTTTTTTTTTCCTTAGAAGACTCATGCTTTAAAAATTGGAGGCATTATCATGAAAACCAAAGGTTTTAGGGCCCATCTAAGAGGACATTTTGCAGGAACAATTGTTTAGCATTTGTGTAATCCTATATCTGTGATGGAGGAAAACAAGATTAAAAGCGCCATTCTTGAAGCCAAGAGTAATTTACGTGAGATAAAGGGTGAAGAAAACAGAGAACATTATTCCCTTTGGAGAGGTGCATTTATTGAGGGAAAGATACCAGGGAGAGGGGCAGCTCATACCGGTGTAAGACAATACGCACTCAGGAGGAGCAGAAGCCACAATAAAAGCCAGATTCCCAGGAGGTCCCATTCTGTAGTCACTTTGCAAGGCCACTAGAAATCACAGTAGGTTCCAGTGGGGGAGCCTTATAGAAATACAGTGACAACTATCTTGAAACCTCATATACTGCCCACCTTGTTTCCAAATCTTTTCCTGATAAGCTTCATTTTACTAAAGGGCTACGAGCACAGTGTGAAGCTCTGGAGAAAAGCACATTTGTGCTGCCAGTTTAGCTCTACAAAGTGGGAACATTCCTGTTCACTGTCTGTGCCTTAACACTTTAAAAATGCAGTTATGGGGCTTCCCTGGTGGCACAGTGGTTGAGAGTCTGCCTGCCAATGCAGGGGACACGGGTTCGAGCCCTGGTCTGGGAAGATCCCACATGCCGTGCAGCGGCTGGGCCCGTGAGCCACAACTACTGAGCCTGCGCGTCTGGAGCCTGTGCTCCGCAACAAGAGAGGCCACCATAGTGGGAGGCCTGCGCATTGCGATGAAGAGTGACCCCTGCTTGCCGCAACTGGAGAAAGCCCTCGCACAGAAACGAAGACCCAACATAGCCAAAAATAAATAATAAATAAATAATAAATAAATTAATTTAAAAGAAAATGCAGTTATGGAAAATAATCTAACAACTTCAGTAAAAAAAAATTGGGCGATTGGGATTGACATGTATACACTGATGTGTATAAAACTGATGACTGATTAAAAAAATAAATAAATAAAAATAAAAAAATTTAAAAAAAGAATAATTAAAAAAAAATGGCTAATTGCATATCAGAAAGTAAAGAGTTGGACTTTTTGATGATGGCCATTCTGACCGGTGTGAGGTGATACCTCACTGTAGTTTTGATTTGCATTTCTCTAATGATTAGTGATGTTGAGCATCCTTTCATGTGTTTGTTGGCAATCTACATATCTTCTTTGGAGAAATGTCTATTTAGGTCGTCTGCCCATTTTTGGATTGGGTTGTTTGTTTTTTGATATTGAGCTGCATGAGCTGCTTGTATATTTTGGAGATTAATCCTTTGGAGAGGGTGTGGAGAAAATGGAACCCTCTTGCACTGATGGTGGGAATATAAATTGATACAGCCACTATGGAGAACAGTATGGAGGTTCCTTAAAAGACTAAAAATAGAACTACCATACGACCCAGCAATCCCACTACTGGGCATATACCCTGAGAAAACCATAATTCAAAAAGAGTCATGTAACACAATGTTCACTGCAGCTCTATTTACTATAGCCAGGACATGGAAGCAACCTATGTGTCCATCGACAGATGAATGGATAAAGAAGATGTGGCACATATATACAATGGAATATTACGCAGCCATAAAAAGAAACGAAATTGAGTTATTTGTAGTGAGGTGGATGGACCTAGAATCTGTCATACAGAGTGAAGTAAGTCAGAAAGAGAAAAACAAATACCGTTTACTAACACCTATATATGGAATCTAAAAAAAAAAATGGTTCTGAAGAACTTAGGGGCAGGACAGGAATAAAGACGCAGATGTAGAGAATGGACTTGAGGACATGGGGAGGGGAAAGGGTAAGTTGGGACAAAGTGAGAGAGTGGCATGGACATATATACACTACCAAATGTAAAATAGCTAGCTAGTGGGAAGCAGCCGCATAGCACAGGGAGATCAGCTTGGTGCTTTGTGACCACCTAGAGGGGTGGGATAGGGAGGGTGGGAGGGAGACGCAAAAAGGAGGGGATATGGGGATATATGTATACGTATAGCTGATTCACTTTGTTATAAAGCAGAAACTAACACACCATTGTAAAGCAATTATACTCCAATACAGATGTTAAAAAAAAAAAAAAAGACAGTAAAGAGTTAAAGTTGCTCCCTGATCTAAGCATGTTTTTTTCTTGCAAAAATACTCTTCTTTTTATAAAATTAGTGTAGTGCTTTTTTAATGGACTTGATTACGGTCTTCTTTTAAGACATATCTTAAAATTATAATATACATCTCATAAAATATTATTGGACCAGTGCAATTTAACGTAGTGAATCTTTTTAACATATTTTAAAACATGTTCTAAGTTTTAAAAATGGGAACTATGTGATTTTGAAATGTAACAATCAACATGTGATTTATATGTCACCATTCTTTCTGCTAGTTCAAAGTACTGTATGTATATTATGACTACTTATGCATGTAGAAAGGTAATGAAACTAGTAAAATTCTCAGTTTTAACA
This sequence comes from Balaenoptera physalus, assembly GCF_965194825.1. Taxonomy (NCBI): domain Eukaryota; kingdom Metazoa; phylum Chordata; class Mammalia; order Artiodactyla; family Balaenopteridae; genus Balaenoptera; species Balaenoptera physalus. The sequence continues at coordinate 17,773,071 of NC_138895.1, read as the reverse complement.
CTAAGGCCAAACAGATGAGGTCTAACAACTTTTCCAATATAACTTTAAATGTCAGAGACTGAACCCCATTTGAACTCTAAAGGTTACTCTTTAAAGATCAGCTAAGATTCCCTTTTTTTGATGGGCCTGGTGGGAAGACTGTGCACTGTGGCTTGACAGACCTGAGGTTGTATCCCTTGCATACCACTTAGTAGCATATAACCTTGGGCAAGTTACAAAACAACTCTGAACTTCAGTTTTTTTATTGCAAAATACACTGTTGGGAGAATTAAATAAGATACTATATGCACAGGGCCTGAAAATCCTGTTCCTCAATAAATGAATCTCCCTTCCAAGGTTACTGCATTTTGATAATTGGGTCAAACCCAGTCTTGTTTTTTCACTGTGATTAATGAAATCGTCTAATTAAAAAAAAAAAATCTTCATTCTTCTTTACCCTTTCGTCTATTTACTGCCTGTCATCTTGCCCTGTGTTTTCCATTTCACATACCCACCTCCATCTCCAGGCAGACACCCTGCCATGCCTTCCCTGCTTCCAGTCATGTGAACTGATTGCAACCAACCATCTCTAGCACCTGCCATTTTAACATTTTTGTCTCTTTGTGAGCTGACCCCTGGGCTCCTCCTCAAGCCTCGTTAACTGCCATTCTAGCCTTTAAGTTCTACCCTCCACTCGTAATGGACTTCTTCTAGTTCCTGGAAAGGCTAGCTTCTGGAAGCCAAGACCACCATACGCTCTCTTAAATTTGAGTCTTCCACAAGCCTGGACTTCACCTGGACTGTTTTGCCCCTTTCTACTCAACTGGCCAACTCCCACTCTTCCTTCAGGTCTCCCCTAAATAACCTTTCCTCTGGAAGGCCCTCTCTGACCCCCTGGATCAGGTTCCATCCTGTATCTAAAAGCTCTCGCACATTTCACCATGCATATCACAGACTTGTTCAATGTCTGACTTCCCCTAGAGGCTGTATGCTCCTTGAAGGCAATGATTGTATAGTCCCAGGGCCCAGCACAAGGTCTGCACATAATAAGTGCTCAATAAGTATTTATTGAACAAATGAATAAAAAAATGAATGAAAAAAGATTCTATTTCTCAATAAATAACATGTCAGTCCTTGAACTGGGTGCAACAGATGAATAGGCATATTCCAGAGACTCAGAGTCTTTCTATCATATAGTTTACTTCTGTGTTTCCATACGTTTCTCTGGTGGAGGAGGGGGGCAGGCTCCTTTGTTGAATCTCAGCCCCTCTGTGATATTAATAAGTTGATCAAGCGAGATAAGCTACAATGTTGATTCTGGGAACAAGGGAAGAAATGTTGTTACTAGCAAAATATTCCAGCTGTTGGCTTCCCCTCTCCCCACTGAAGTAGGAATACTATCTTTCAGAATTTAAAAAAATTGTTGCATTGTACAGTGCTTTGTAACTGCACCCAGCTATCTCATACCATCTGTAGTTTTAGAACCAAGAAAAGTGATTTATGAAGCATCGAGGAATTCCTTAGTTTTTTCAAGTGATAACAGTCCTTAAACTATCTCCAGATATTATGTAGCAACTCATGGAAACATTTTGTCCCATCAGCACAGAAAGCCAAATCAGATAATTCAAACCTCTAAATTCTCAGATTCTCAAATTGACTCCTTCAGGCTCTTTTCAATGAGGTCCACATCAGCTCTGTTCATCTTGTTCTCAGTATTCTTGTGGTTGTTGCTGTCATTGCTGTTGCTGACCTCACCTGGATGCTGTCTAGATCTGCACCGTCCAGTGTGGTGGCCGCTAGCCACGTGTGGCTACTGAAGACTTCAAATGTGATGAGTCCAAACTGGGATCTGCTGTGAGTGTAAAGTATACGCTAGATTTCAGACACTGAGTTATAAAAAAAAGATAATAGAAAATATTAATAATTTTTATATTGTTTACACATCGAAATGATAATTTGTTGGATATATTGGGCTAAAGAAAATATATTGTTAACGTTAATTTCTCCAGTTTATTTTTATTTTTTGGTTGTGGCTGCTAGAAAATTGACAACGTGGCTTGCATTATTATATTTCCATTCGACAGTGCTGGTCTCGATTCCGGGACAGTTGATTCAATGGGTCTGGAGAGCAGACTGACCCACTGCCTGCTTAGCTGTGTCCAATAACTAGTTATGTTAGTCCCTAGAGATACGGAGACAAAACTGATCATGGATTTGCTTCTGTGGAACTTCTAGTCTAGTGGGGAGCTACGGATATATAACTGGGTAATTTTAAAATCATGGAAAATTCAACAAAGAATATGGAAAGATGATATTGGGACATGGAAGAGGGGCAGATTACTGGTATGGGATGGGGCAGTGAGAGGCTAGGAAAGGCTTCCTTGGGGAGGGGTTGTCTAAGCTGAGTGTTGATGGAGAGGAAGGGCCAGAAGCCTGAAACATCATGGTGTGTGCCAATTTTGATGACAATTTTGGTGAAACCAAAAGCAGTCTGGAGGTGCTGGAATGTAATGATTCAGGGAGAAATGAGTCATGGAGGTGGAGAGATAGTCCAGTCTTGAAGAGCTCTGTATGCAAAACCAAACTGCAATGCCAGGCATATTACCTAGGTCTTTCTACTCTGCCATCTTCTCTCCCGTCTGCCATATTACCTAGGAAGCTATGGTGGAGAACAGATTTTAGTCTTAACAAATGTAGCTGTATGATAAGGCTCTAACTGCTTTTAGTTGCCTTGGTGTGGGAGCAGTTCAAGATGGACCAAAGGTGACCTCTGCAAGGTACCAGAGGGACCTCTGAAAGGCACTGCTCTTGAGGGACTAGTGCGATGGAGTTGAGAGGTATTGGTAAGTCCCTACTGGGAAGGCTTCCTGCACCGAAAGGGGCGGGGGGGCGTAACCCCTTGCATGTGAGTGGACACAAAATACATTTTCATTGGCTGGAGATGACTCCTAGTTGAGTGACCCTCTTCCTTTTTTTCAGTTCTGCTCTTAACCTTTCTGGGTTATTGCTCTTACACTTAATGCTCGTCATCATCTCAGGCCCTTTAGCCCTACTTATTGACCTTGTTCCCTCCTGCCACAGTGGCTTTGCACATGTTAATCTCTCTGCTTGGAATATTCCTCCTTCCTCTGCTTCCTCCTACTTCTCCTCCAGTGTCAGTTTAATGATCCCTCCTTTGGGAAGCTTCCTCTGAAAACCCCGGTTTGCCCGATGTCCACTCTCTTCACGGCATCTGTCACAGTTACATGGACTCATTCTCTGTTTTAGTTGGTCTCACTGTCTACATTGCAGGCCTGAAGAGAGCGGACATTCTTTATGTTTCTGCTCACCAGGTTCTTAGAACAGTGCTTGGCATCTTGCTACATGTGGAGCTAATGAATGAATTCTAGTTCTTCAAGGCACTGTAAAAATCTGAAAAAGTACTGGTCTGGGGTCAGCCTTTACAAAACATCACAATCCTTAGGCTGAAAATGAACATCAAAAGCTTAATTTTAAATAGTTTTCTTCTAACGCTTAAAAAAAAATAATGGACAATTGAATATTATCTGAGTTGTATTTGCCCAGTGTGCATGTAGGAACATGAGATTTTACTCTTTTTGATTTTATTTTTCCTGTGTAGGAAAAATGCATAATATTCAAAGGTAACAAGATTCAGTTCAGGGAATGACATAATAGCTTTCCTGATTAAGATGGACCAGTCCAAGAAGCAATTAGATGCTCTGAATAAATAAGTAAATAAATATCCCATAAATAAGTAAAAATCTCTTAGGAATTGAAGCAAAACAGCCCTAAATATTTCCAATTTAACTGGGAGGAAATGTTGTAGACTTACAGATGAGTTGTCAATTTTTTTGTTTACATTAATCAGAGAATAATATCCCATAGTGAGAAGGGTGAGATAAGAAAGCTGAATATTGCAGAAGTGTCTATATACTTGCATGAAAAAACACCACTTAGAATTTTAAAATTAGTAGAACTTGAAAGCAACTGGGAAATTCTCCATTCAAGTCAGGCTTATGTGAAGGTGCAGAGAAGGATTTGTCAGCTTTGATGTACCCAAAAGGGCCATTTATAGCACATCTTGGGTGAGTGGGAATTGTAAATCCCAGAGAGTTACAAAAATCAGCTTGTTACCATTCTTTTTAGTAGTAACATTGCAGAGGGCAATAGCTAACATTTGTTTAATTCTTTCCAGGGTACAGAACACTTTCATAAAATATGATATAACTTGAATTCTCATATTCCCATGGGTCAGCTATTACTTTCATTTTACAGATAAGGAAACTGAGGTTCAGAGGTTAGAAGGTATTTTAATTCAGGTTCCTGAGCGGCAGAGCCTGAGATGGGGATCCTTGTTCACTGATATACTGGAAGAGCGCTTTCAGGAGAAGGGGAGTGAGGAAAGCAGGGTGGAGCAAGGGAAAAAAGCTACTTGAGAACATGGTATCAGCGGGCAACCAGCTGCAGCCCTGACCCCGCAGGGAGCTCTCGAGTATGCTGCATCATAGAACTGGTCCCACCTTAGGGAAGGGAGGTGGCCTTTTCTACCCTGTGCAGGCTGCCCTGGTGGAGATGGGGCAGGATGTGTAACTCTTGGGCAAGGCAGCTCTTCTTGGCCTTTTGTGAACAGGGGGCAGCTCTGCTCTGCTAGCAGCCAACACTCAGAGCAGTTGAGCATGGGTGTACCCACCCAGTAAAGGGGCTTTTGTTGAGGAATAAACAGTGTCTATTATAAGCGGGTTGCCTGAGATAACACAGACATTAAGTATCAACTCTGCTTTGTTGGATCCAAACCTACTGATTCCAAATTTAGTGCTCGTTTCAATAGAATTGAATAGAAACCAATGATTTCACTTTACAAAAGAAAAAAAAAAGCTTATTGCTATATGCAGAGGTGGTGGATGTATTAACCATATGCTAGTGCAAACGCTCTCCAAATAGTCAGTCAGTGTTTTGATGCGATTGACTACATTGTGTTAATGAGAAAGCAATAAAATCATAGACTTATTTTCTGAATTTTATGTATGTGAAACCCAGAAGTAAATGATCCCTATTAACCTAAAAAGTGACCTGATAACAACAGAAGTCTTGACTTTATAATAAATTACAAATGACCAAACTTCTAAAACCATGCGTGACTCAATAATTTGTTAATACTTGCTCACTGTCGTTGGGCATTCATTTATAGAATACTTTTCCATAGAGAAATAAGACTGAGAAATTAACCATCAAGTTCTGTTGGAGCATCTCCACTATCCTGTGCTGAGAATGATTACACTGAACCTATTCAGTGGTAGATTTTCCACTGTAGAAAATGGCTATTAAAAAAAAAAAAGAATATGACTATTGTTTGTTTTTGCATCCTACATAAATATTTAATAATACGTTTGGCTATAAATCTAAGATTAATGTAACAGAACTATAGGGTCTGCAATATTTCAACTGTAGTTTGTATCAGAGCAGCAGGAGTGTAAACAAAGCAAGAAATATAATGGAACATGTAATACTGCTGACAAATAATATAAATCTCTTTTTTGATTAGTAGAAAAGTAGTAGAAATGGTCATGAATAGCATGGTGCGATAGTGAAAAGAGGATTATATTTGTTCCAGAAGTCGTATCTGGGAAGAAAATCTCTTTCAAAAGTATTTTAAAAACTGTTTGCTTAAGTTAAATCTGTAAGAACTGTCAGCCTTTTTAATTAGTGTAAATCAGTTAATATTTTTGAGTGCCATTCTAGGGAACCTCAACAGAAACATAAGATATGGTTCTTTCATTCAGTTACTTTTGTTTGTTTTTTTAAAGCTTTTTTTTTTGATGTGGACCATTTTTTTAAAGTTTATTGAATTTGTTACAATATTGCTTCTGTTTTATGTTTTGGTTTTTTGGCTGCAAGGCAGTGGGATCTTAGCTCCCCGACAAGGAATCGAACCCGCACCCCCTGCATCGGAAGGCGAAGTCTTAACCACTGGACCGCTAGGGAAGTCCCTTTCATTCCAGAAAGAAACTTACAGGATTTTAAGATGCATGGTAAGCATTAAGCTTTGCTGACAGAATTAATACTTTTTCTCATGGTTTTCCTGACAAGATTCCAACAATGAAGAGATTCTGAGAAAGTAAAAATCATCTGGAATAAATTTCATATTAACTTACATTATCTAAAGCAGCACTGTCCAATTGAAATATAATGTGAGCCACAGGCTTAATTTTAAAATTTCTAGTAGTCACGTTAAAAATATTAAAAAGATACAGGTGAAATCAATTTCAATAATATATTTTATTTAACCCAGTATTTCTATAATATTATCATTTAAACATGTAATCAACATAAAATTTATTAAAGAGATATTTAAAATTCTTTTTTTCGCTATATCTTCAAAATCTGTTGTGTTAAAAATTTTACACTTACAGTACATCTCAGTGTGAACGAGCCACATTTCAAGTGCTCAATATCCATGTAGGCATAGAAAGGAAGGAAGGAAGGAAGGAAGGAAAGAAAGAGGAAAGAAACTCATTGCTCACTTCAGGTAAATATCAGCTTTCTCCTGCAGGGGAGTTGCCTGGCCGCACAATGGCTTCATGAACAAATCACGCCAGTGGTAGTATTGGAATCTTCTCTTCCCTCACGTGGAGCCATCTGACATTTCAGAGCTGTTGAACCTTAGTACATAGATGCTCTCTGGGAGCCCTGGGGGAGCAGACTTTCTGCTCTGGAAGGGTTCATGTCCTTTACTAGAAAGTGATGGAAGTTCAGTTGAGAGGTACACCAAGTTTAGTTTCTAGAGAAAAGATCTAGCTCCGGTATCAGTGTCCAATTCTTTACAGAGATTTAAGGTTGTTTCAAATTCTCCAACATCAAAATTCATTTGAACCTCAAATTATAAGAATAATGCAAAGTGAATGTGAAAATGTAATAAAGTGCTAAATAGTATAGTGGGGACGCTTTATAATTTATTGTCCTGTCACTAATTTTTCCAGATGGTACATCTTATCTATCTTAACTAGACTTCACTGTAACCCCGTCATGCCCAGGTCTCAGGGTTAAGCACACAGGAGGAGGTCCGTAAGTACAAAAAGATGTAATGCAGTAATGCTGAGAAGGTCCTATGTTTAGATGTTAGTAGAAATGAGGAGAGGTGGAATTTTCTGTTGTTCACTTTTGGAGATGTTCTACCTCATTCCATAGAAAGGATCTGTATGTTCATGTGTTTCATAGGCTTTGCTGCGTTAGTTTTAGCTTCTGGTACAATAATCAAGTTTGGTGATCATCAACTTTTTACAGGATGTACTTCAGCGTCTGTGTCTGAGAGCCATGGGTTTGGTACTGCCAGTCACAGTGGAGAGTTATTCATTGTAGATCTATGCTGGAGAATGATGAGAGGTGCTGTATGGGACACAGAATTAGACACAGCCACAAATCCACACTGCTGGATTCCCAGTCAAATGACTGTACAAGATCAAATGACTGACTGTAAAAGAAGGAAACTTTAAGATTGATACTCATACAGAAGTCCTGCTTTATATTTCAATTACACACACACACACACACACACACACACACACAATGAGAAGTGATTTGAATAATTAGCCTCTCCCAATTTATGCCATGTGTTAACTTTCTGCATCTCACTCATACAGGGTTATAAAACTATTCCATTAACATTTCTCCTCTGGCACTCACACATTAACTGGAGTTTGAGATTTATAGGATTGTGTGGAGACTACTGTACACCATAAAAGTCTCCATCAAATAATTTTTTTATAAAGCAGAATCTGAGTTTTGCACCAGAAATTACTCAGCTGGCTCCTCTGGGTAAACGGGAATTTCTGCAATTTATTAAATCTAAATGGCAAAAACAATCTTAATATGCACAGCAAAATTAGGTAGATACACAATCATATCTGAAACATTGCTAGCATTGTATTTAACATTTACTTAACAGACGTTTGGTGTCTACTAGGTGTCACAACGGTACTAGATGTTGGGATACAGAGACAGACCGTGTATGGTCCCTGTCCTCAGGATGCACAGGGTTCTGTTTGACCAAGTGTTGGATACTGAACACAGCTAGAAGTCACTGTACCTCGGTGATTTGATTTGATTTTGGACACACAGAATTGTTGGATGTTAGGCTGCAGATTCCAAGTCTCAGGGTTTTTTTTCTTTAAAAGCATATTTTTTAACTTGAAGTCTAGTTGATTTACAATGTTGTGTTAGTTTCAGGTGCACAGCAATGTGATTCAGTTATATATATACATATTATATATATACATATATATGTTCTTTTTCAGATTCTTTTCCATTATAGGTTATTATAAGATATTGAGTAGAGTTCCCTGTGCTATATAGTAGGACCTTGTTGTTTATCGATTTTATAGACAGTAGTGTATATCTGTTAATCCCCAATTCCTAATTTGTCCCTACCCCCCTTTCCCTTTTGGTAACCATAAGTTTGTTTTCTATGTCTGTGAGTCTATTTCTGTTTTGTAAATAAGTTCATTTCTATCATTTCTTTAGATTCCACATATAAGTGATATCATATGGTATTTGTCTTTCTCTGTCTGACTTACTTCACTTAGTATGATAATCTCTAGGTCCATCCATGTTGCTGCAAATGGCATTATTTCATTCTTTTTTATGGCTGAGTAATATTCCATTGTGTGTGTGTGTGTGTGTGTGTGTGTGTGTGTGTGTGTGTATACACACATATATATATATATATATCTCACCTTCTTCTTTATCCATTCATCTGTTGATGGACATGTAGGTTGTTTCCATGTCTTGGCTATTGTAAATAGTGCTGCTATGAACATAAGGATACATGTATCTTTTTGAATTATATTAGTCTTGCTGGGATATATGCCCAGGAGTAGGATTGCTGTATCATGTGGCAACTCTATTTTTAGTTTTTTAAGGAACCTCCATACTGTTTTCCATAATGGCTGCACCAATTTACATTCCCACCAACAGTGTAGGAGGGTCCCCTTTCTCTATATCCTCTCCAGCATTTATTATTTGTCGCAAAGTCTCAGTTTTTGGAAGACTGCCCCCCACGCCTCATGTTGCACTGTGGTGGTGATAGAAAGACAAAGATATCTTGTGCTACTGAAGAACTATTGAAAAATGGTTAATAGTAGAGCTCCTGTTTTTAAAAAGTATTTTTGGGTAGCTCTTCTCCAAAGCAATAAAGAGATTTAACTTTCTCACTCGAAATGTCTAAAAAAATTTTCAATGCAGAGGGGATTTAAAAAAGTAAGCAGAATGCTGGTTTACATAATCTATTTTAAATGATGATTGACACACTAAGTAAGAGAGCTTGTATTCAGGAAAAATGGATTTTATAGTCATATAATATCCATGCTTAGAATTATAAAGAAGGTTAATAGAATTAATCCCAATGAAACTGAAAGGAATTGTGATTAACATACTGTAAAGTAAAGAATTACGAGACTGGTGAGGGAAAATTCTCTTTCTGAGGCTAAGAAAAAGAATAATTCACAACTATCTGGGCCCTAAAATAAATAATGTGTGTGCATATGTGTGTGTCGTGGATGTACATTAAATAATACCAAAGATGATGAAAATACTGAAAAGTAAAAAAAGAACATTAGGCATAAAAATAAGACAGGTGCAATGATTTTATAATTTTAGGTTCTTAATCTCAAATTTTTTGGATATTTTAGTGAAAACATTTTCAGCTCTTTGAGGGTAGAAACGGGGTTCTTTTTCAATACCGTATGCTCAGCATTTAACACAGTGGCCAACTCTTCATAAGTTTTCAATAAATAATTGTTGAATAAATAGGTAGATGAATCAACTAACAAATGATCTGAATAACGAACTTTTAGAGAAAGTAAATGAAAGTAGCATCATTTAGACTGATTTTGTGTAATGTCTTGCTTTGTTTTAGGTGCTTTACATAGTAAATCACAAATCAGTCCTTTAAGGCAATGCTACTCGAAGTATGGTCCGTGGACCCGTGCCCATCTGCAAATTGTCACTAATCTGTGACAAGATAAGTACAGTACAGAAATTGAGAGTAAGCATTTAGAATTTTTTTTACAGCAATTTGACACTGACAAAACAGCCAAGAGCATGATCTTTATCCTAATTTATTTTTAATTAATTAATTAATTATTTTTACAAAAGTATTGGTCCATAACAAATTGGAAACTACAAAGAAAGGAAGAAAGGAGAGAAGAAAAAAATTAGAAACTGGTCCTTCAGTAGGGAGTTTGAAAAGCACTGCTCTGAAGTATGTACTGTAATCCCCACCTGACTGATAAGAAAACCGAGGTTGATAAATCAAGTAGCCAGTAAGGGCTGGGATTGTCTGGGCCAAAAGCTCCAATCCCTTTCGTATTTGGAAAACAGATAAATCTCCTAGTTAAGGGCTTGATTGTATGACCTGTTTTTATTGATAAAATGAAGATAGAAAGCATCTGGTTATTTTGCTATATTCCAAGTGCAAATTGAGCCTCGCTGGTGTAAATAACAGCCTCCCCAGCAGCAGCAGTATTTAGGATTCATGCCAGATACAGTGTAATGCAGGAAGAAATATACACGTGAAGTGAATGAAAAGGGGGCTGCTTTAAGCAATGGGGCAGTCCTGCCTCCTGATATATGATAAGAATGAGTGTTAAGGGAGAGGGAATCTAATTTACTTTCCACAGGGACCTCTGTTCTACCCTAGCTCTCTTGCTGAAGCAAATATCAGGGAAGGTCAGTCTATTTATAGTGAGTTGGAGAATTGAGAGGACTGGCTGGGCTTCATGCGGAAAACATTCATCCACTGATGCCCTAGACCAACTATTTGTCTGGAATATCCAAGGCTACTGTGGCAAACATGTTGTTTGTTGTTTTGTGACTTGCCCTATTTGGACAATCACTTTTATATTGCATTTTCTTCAGTTTGAGCATAGGGAAATCCTAGTGACTTCTGAGAAAACCAGGGACTCCTAGGTTGGTAGCATCAATGAGTCTATCAAATGAAATCAAAATTTCATATTTTACATATTTAAAGTGATCTCCCACCCTTGATTGGTTGTATAAATGCAAAAAGAAATACAGAATCTTGATGCAAGAATACTGAGTTTATGAACATGTTAATATATACCTAAGAAACTAAACAGTTAAAGTATCAATCAAGGGCTGGAAACTGTAAAGCAACTTGTTTGCAGAAGCACCGCACAATCCTAGCCATGAGGCTGAAAGATGCCTGCAAGGTTGGCATCCTGGGAGGTCCCATGTTCAAGTGGAGGCTGAAAGGCCACTTGGGGGCAATATTGTAAAGGGCGCAGGGTGGGGGTCGGGGGGAGGAGGCATGGGGAGTGCGTGGCCATCGGATGAGAACATTGAAGGTTGCTTCTAACTCCAATCTCTTCCTGAGAGAGCTGATTTTCATGTTGTTTCTGGAGTGGAATTCTAATCCAGATCATGAAAACATTTCAAATTTTAATGCTGGAGCCTTTCCAAACTCAGCTCGAGGATCACTTCTTACCTTTCCTAGCCTTCTCTGGGCAAAGTAAAATGAACATTTTATTAAATAGCACCTGTAGGAATTATTGGACATTTTGGGGGTATGTTTTTGCTTTTTCCTTATTAGGTTATAATTTCCTCAGAGGCATAGATGGTGTCTTATTCATTTTTCTAGAGTAATGCCTCACAAATTACATAGCAAGGCACACAGTTGGTGTTCAAAAGATGTTTGTTGAATGAAGGTGGAATCTGAGATTTTCTAAAAAACAGGAGAGACAACTCTTGTAAACCTGTGTTCTGCCATTTAGATGATATTAAATCATTTAATTTAAAAAATAAAAATGACTATGTATAAATATGGAAAATAGTATAAATCTAGAGAAGACAGAATAAAAATATTATGTAAATCATGATTCACCTAGGAAATATAGAAGTAATAAGAAGAGTAGGTGGAATTATGCAAAATGGAAAATAATTGTATCTGGATGATGAGCATCTTATTGTAAAAGGTCATTTTTTACTATTATTATCTAGATAATATTGTTTTATACATATAAATATATAGCATATACACAATATAATTTTATATATAAAATTACATCTATAAATATATAAATTATAGTTATATGTTTATATTACATTGTTTTATATATTACATAATATATAATAGATTATACATAAATATGTTGTTTTATATATACGAAAACAGATAAATACATGTAAAAAATATTTTGCTTTAATTTGTTGTCTTGAATAGTTTATAATGTTAGGTTACTTTTTAAATAAAAATTTAAAAAATTTTAGGATAATGCTGAAAATAAGTTTGATTACTTAGAAAATTACTTAGAAAATGTTTTAAAAATCACAATCTTTTAGAGCTAATGCCAATAAGCAAAAAAAAAAAAAGTTTCGGGGAGAATTGTCTTGTTTATTCAACATCCCAAATTCACGTTGGCTTCAAAAATTTGGAACTTTCATATGAATCAAGGATTCTTTCTTTGACTAAAATATTAGAAAAATCATGAAATTATGAAAAATTATGTATGAAATTTTATTCATTTTATATACTATTATCCACTTTACTGTCTATGTAGACTTATAATATATATTACAATTTAGATCCAGAAATTTTAAGGTGAAGTTACCGTACCATAAAATAGCAATAATACCTACAACATTTACTCTGAAGTAATTAGTTAATACCCATTAACTTGTATTCACTCATAGGCTGAAAGAGTACATTTCCTCAAGATAACATTAATACCATAAAACCTACTTAATATAATTTAAAGAGGGAAGGCCAGTATGATGTATAAATCAAAACCCATAAATAATTCTAAGGAAATATAGCTGCGTTGTTTAAATGTCAATCCAGACCCAAACTTTGCTAATAAAACATTTTACAGTCATGGTTTGTTCTTGGTAAATTACTTCTTTCCTAAATACATTGAAAAAAAAAAAAAAAGCTTTGAACTTAGCAGAGCAAATGTTTTCAAATGCCTGAAAGTATTTGTTTTTCAAGGTCTATAACATTTCCCCTTACTGTGGGATTGCTACGGGATTAGTAGATCTTGCTATGCTCCTAATTAGCTCAACAACATTTTATTAACTAGCTAGCGAGATAATACGTTTTAAACTTTAAAGTCTTTCATTGTCTAAAAATCATGGTTTTTCAGTCCATGACCAGAGGGACAAGACCCCTAGTGGAAGGAGGTACCTCTGGGGGGGCTGGTTGCCAAGAAGCGCCAGGTAACCTAAAGGACATGGCTGCTGTGAGACAGACTCGTACACCTCAGGAGGCTCTTCTGATGGTGAGGAAAGGGCAGCTATAGGGTGCTGTTCTCGAGAGCTGCAGCCCGGAGGCCACTTAACAGTAAAGATCTCTCTGGTTCCCAGAGTACCATGTATGTACGATTCTAAATACATCGAATGGATAAAGCTGGGCTCAAACTCCTTTTCTTAGAATTAAAAGCCACCACGTTCCAACCGTGAATGGTAGTGCCTACGGTGGATATTTTATTGAGGTCCACCTTGAATATGAAGTACAGAGGGAGAGAGTAGTTGATAATGTTTTGGGCAGTGAAAGTAGAAAAAGGTGATAAACAGGCAACAGAGTAGCTTTCAGATTCCTTGGCATAGGGTAGCTCTTTGTGAAAAGGACACCCTAACTTGTAAAATTTCTAGCAAACAGGGAAAATTCCCAGAAGAAAGAGTTAACGTAGGTTGACACTACCACTTGCGACAAGCATCTCTCTGCTGCAGGGCCACAGTAACAGGTGTGCCATCGCTCTTGCAAAATACCTCCATTTTTGAATTTTTTTCCGGAGAAACATCCAGCTTTTTCACTGTCATTGTTATTTCACTAATTATAAGTGAAAATGGGCTTGTTTTAAAATAAATTTACTTTGTAAACTGTAGCCAGTTTTTTTTTTTAAAAAAGCAAAATTATAACTGCAATGTGACAATTTTGAATAATATCCCTATGGTGAATTTTTCTGAACACTAGTTTCTGTTACTTCTTTCACAGGCACTTGGCAAATTCAAGAGAAGACAAACAATGGCAGGAGAATGGAAGTGGAATAGATCTGCTGTCGACGATTTAACTTAAAATCTAGAGAATTCTTTGAGCAGAATATCGCGATTGAAAATTTTGCTGCTATACTCCAAATTAATAAAGGATATTAAATATGAATTGTTATGAGCAGTCAAAGAAAAAGGCAGCCAGCCCAAGGCTGACATGCACTGGGAAAGCCAAACACGGATCCTTGTACACAGAGCTCTGTTTATGTTTATAGTTTGCATACTGTCTTTGGAATATAGTAACTATTGGTAGGATTGCTGAAGGAGTAAATGGGTGTGTGAATAAAGGAATATTTTCTAGAAATGAATTTGCAAAGGTCAGGGCAGGGGGTAGTTCTTCATCTGATTTATCCAGTTTGGCTGACTACACCAACCTCCTTAATCAGATACTTGTGAAATTTCTACTTGGGCCATGCGTGATTTGTACTTCCTAGTTGTGATCAGTACTTTCTAGCTTGCTTACACCTCCAGGGCCCTTGGAAGTCACACATCTGGGAACTCTTTGCATGGAAAACTTCAGAACCAGTGCAGGTGTTTATTTTGAAGTACTCTAAGTACCGCCAAGTCTAGTTCCCATAACTCTCAATGCCAACCATCAAAGACAGAGGCTATTAGTTTATAGGGTATCCTGCCAGAGTTGTAATAAAGAAAACATGATTCTCAGAACTCTCTGCCATGGGCACCATTCATCTTTCTTTCAACATCTTGGAGTTTATGCCTAGCCTTTTACCATTTTTTTTTTTTCTATTGCTTTCTCCTTCCTGACAAGGCAAAGCTACCGCAACCCATGAAACCATACCTGGTTTTAGTTTAATCTTGAGGATGGTGAGGTGTATTATTTCTTCCTATAATAAAATATCTTATTTCTAAATTAAAACATTTGAAAACCCCATTACACTCAGCATTAATGTGAAGTCTTAGTAGTGTGCTTATAATCTGAAATATTTTGAACAAAGTGGCTTTGGTTAGCATTTGCTTGGTTAGCCTCTGCCCTGCATGCATGCTTCATTCACTTAATCTTTCCCCCCAGTAATGCAGGACCTCTGAGTGACTCTTCAAATGTACAGTTGTCCTTGGAACATGAGGAATGAGCCTCACTAGAGGAACAGTCACTTGAGGACTAGCACAACCCCCTCTGTCCTGCCAATTTTCTATTCAGCACTAGCGAGATTTGGAGGAATCAACTGCCCTGTTTGCAGGGATCAATGCAGAGTGATAGAAACAAGAAGGTGATGCTATATATATTTCTGACTCCCTAAATTATATTCAAAGATGGTGATTAATTTTTTTCCACAATAGTCATAGTAATTATTTCCCTGGAATATCCCTGGGGGCACCTCACCTCATTTTGTTTATAGTAAGGCCTGACTAGGTTGGGTGCATCCTTCATATCCACCCGTATTCTGGATACCCAGCTCACTCTACTCTTCCTGGCCAAATAGTGGACTGAAGATGCCTCAGGAAAGTCACAGCTCCTGGGAAGACTGCTCCCGGACTGGCTTGGAGTTCGTGTCTGAGAACTTCCAGCAAGGAATTTTGGTTTGATTCCACTCCACATCAAAGTCTTCAAATTACGCTTTGAGTTCTCATCAGTTGATAATGAGTCCTTCAGAAAAGTGTCTCCCAGGAGGTCAAGTCAAGGCTGGTCCTCAGCTCTCTTTAGGTCTGATCCAAATACATGCCCTATCTACTTCATCACATGCTCTTTTCTCCTATGAACTGCTTCTCTTCCAGTAGCAATGTTTTTCCAAACATTTCTCCAAACAAAATTCTAGAGCCATCTCATAGTATGTAATCTGCAGGATGCGATGTCTCTTCTCCCAATACTTCCTTATCATTATCATGAGATATTTTTGCCACTTAGAGATGCAAAGTTTAAAATTTAACATACATGATTCCTGGACAGGTTAAAAGATGTCTCACACAGATACATAGATAGATAATTAGAAATAACTAGCTTATATGGAAAATTGAACGACTCACAAAGCCACAAATATGTCTTCTCAGTTAAGTATTACTTAAAAAACCCAGTGCATGCACCCCAATGTTGATAGCAGCATTATTTACAATTGCCAAGATACGGAAGCAACCTAAGTGTCCATAAACATGAATGGATAAAGAAGATGTGGTATATACATACAATGGAATACTACTCAGCCATAAAAAAGACTGAAATTTTGCCATTTGCAGCAACATGAATGGACTTGGAGGGCATTCTACTAAGTGAAATAAGCAGAGAAAGATAAATACTGTATGATATCACTTATATGTTGAATCTAAAAAATACAACAAACTAGTGAATATAATAAATAAGAAGCAGACCCACAGATACAGAGAACAAAATAATGGTTACCAGAGGGGAGAGGGAAAGGGGGAGGAGCAATATAGGAGTAGAGAAGTAAGAGGTACAAACTATTAGGTATAAAATAAGCTACAAGGATATATTGTACAACATGAGGAATATAGCCAATTTTTATAATAACTATAAATGGAGTATAACCTTTAAAAATTGTGAATCACTATATTGTACACCTGTAACTTATATAATATTGTACAGCAACTATACTTCAATTAAAAAAAAAGAATACCACCCTCCCCCCAAAAAGAACCCCTAAAACGCAACAACAACAAATAACCCAGTGGGGAGAAAAATGCTTTTGTGTAAAAAAAGTATCTGATCTCTATCAAGTGTATACTTGAGACCCCTTGGGCAAAACCACATGTGCTGATGTGACAGAATACAAGGGCCAAGTGAAAGTCTAAGAAAAGATACAAACTTCAGGGGCAGGGGAAGAGGTGGTGGATCCCTTTGCTGTCTACACAGTCTTTCACTGCCTTCATTATAACTCAGTTGACTGATTCTCCTCCTGACTGCACAGTTCCTTAACGTCCTCCCCAGAGGGTTTCATCTGAGATCCACTTCAACAAGCCACTCCCAAGTCCCCTTTTCGTTTAGAATAGCTCCTCTGCCAAAGTTCACACTCTTTCTCTGCAACCACAACACTTCCACCTTCCAGCTCTTGTTCTTCCACACTTCTGTTGGACAGCTCCTTGCCTTCAACAATATTTTTAAATTAATGATAAATTTCCCTCACCTCTCACCCCCAGGCCGGTCCATCAGCCCCCTTTTACCTTTATTTTTCTCCTCAGTTCTGAGCCCTACAGTCAAAGATGTTAGTAACTGAGAATTCCTCACCCCCTAGACCTTCTGCTATCTCCCACCCTAAATAGCTTCTACCATTTGCTTCTCCTGTTTCAGCTTTCATAGAGCTGAGGGATACAGGTCGAAGACAGAAACTGTTCTAATCTGCCCCACTAAGGGGTGACAATCTATTTCTCTGCAGCTGGACCCTCACTACTTCCCTTTATCCAGCCTCTGTTGACAGCATGTCACATGCCCCACAGTAGTTATCTAAAACTTATGAAACTTTCACATCTTTTCCATCTCACCCACCCCTCCTCCCAGCTCCAAACCATCCAGGTAGATCTTCACATTTGTCCTCATCTCTTCCTTCCCGCCAAAGAAAACCGTATTCTGATCAAAGTTCCTGCAGCTTTCCACCTCTCTTCTTTAATTTTTTACCATAATGTACCTGTTCTTTTTTTTTTTTTTTGGCTGCGCTGTGAGGCATGTGGGATCTTAGTTCCCTGACCAGGGATTGAACCTGGGCCCTCGGCAGTGAGAGCGCAGAGTCCGAACCACTGGACCACCAGGGAATTCCCTTAATATACCTATTCTTTTCTTGCTCTCTCTTATTCTAGTTAGAAACAACCTCTTCTCCTTTCTAAAACCAACAATCCCTTCAATGCTCTTGGTTCTAGTTCTTCCAACTCCTTCTAGAACTTTACCATTAAGTATTTATCTTTTAAGATAATCAATATTTCTCCTTCTACTAACTTCTCCTCTACCTACTTTTGGGAAACAATTCTCCAAGGGTCTCTGGAGTTTCTCCATGTCGATGAGCAGAAACATGATTCCCCTTGTTTTGGACCATTTCCCCAAAGACGCTTGGATAGCAAACAGCCTTGGAAGATAGATAGTATGTCCCTTCAAAGCAAAGGTAAGTTTGCTTACCGTTCATTATGAAAGAGTTTGGATCCTTAAACCTAGGGTTCATCTCCTGTAATGCAATTCCGGTGTCACCTGGCCTTCTCTGTGCCACTCTGAAAGAACTGGGCTTAGGGGAACAAGTACAAGAAAACGCTGATGCCCTGGCTACTGCTATCGTTGTGAGTGATAAAGTCCTTTTTGACTCCTGGTGAGTATACAGCTCACGCTGTGGGGATGTAAGGGCAAGACCATACAACAGTGGCTCATAACCTGAGAATCTGGCTTGCCAGGTACCTCAGCCAGCACGACTACTAAGGGGTTAAGGAGCGTTCCCAATACGATGAGTTATTAAAGCAGAAGAAGGTTAAGCATCTTTTTAAAATTGATGCTTATTTTATGGCATTGATATATAAGGAGAGCAAATCAGAAACTGCTTGAAATTCAAACCTAAATGGCTCAAGATTTCAGCTAAAGCTTGGGTAAGCCTAGGGATCTTATTTGAAGTTGCAGAATATCTCTATCTCCACCCCTTTCCAAATGAAGATTAGACTCTCAGGCCCTAAGTCTCATGGCTTTCACTCAAATTTTCATTGCTTTCCTTCACCCAGCGTCACAAAGACATTAAAGATGTTGCCTTGGTGAGATTAAAATGGTGTCTGAAGCATGAGCTGGGGGACCAGGTGCTGATTCTCAGCTGTGCTGTGACCCATGAGAGGACAGAGGCATGTGTGCCTACCTGCCAATGGGCCAGATGCTTGCCCGAGTACATAGGACTGAAAAGCAATTCATAAACCATGAAGGATAATAAGTAGATACTAAAATGCAAAGTTACTATGCACCTGGATTTAGGAGAATAAATGAAATACGGAAGAAGATACACCTGGAATGGGTGGAATGGATAGTAATGAGAATTTAAATAATTCTTACATGGGCAAGGGGTTGGCTGGCTTGTTCTATTTAGTAGATAATGTCCCAGGGATCCTTTTATTCCACAGTGAATTTGCACTAGGATGGGTTTTGAATGGCCCTACACAGTTCTCTTTGGATAAGTGCATCTTGATGAACACCTGTGGGTGAGCATATTTCCACACATGGGGATAACCTATGTTTTTGGTTACCTTCTGAACAGGAAAATGAGGACTCCTGCCCTTCCTCCTTCCCTTCTTTTTTGGCAAATAGCTATGAAGACATTTTTCAGCTCTAAGAATTTCTACTGTTACAGCAACACGAGGGGGAGTACGTCATATGAAGGCAAGAAGACTACAATGAAGTGGGTTGTGTTACACTAAAAGCAGAAGAACTAGTGAAAAGCAGAAGAGGTACGATCTTGAAGAACACTGGATATTCTCAGTTGACAAGCAGTAGCAATTTCTGGTGACCATTTATGGAATAACTAGTTTTTGTTGTCGTTGTTTTGGGCAACAGGTTTGTTTTTTTTTTTCCATCTCTTTCTTTTCCTACTACCCTTTTATCCCTATAAAGAATAAGAATTCCTGACACAATTTCTCACTTTTTGTCTCTCAGAATTCATATAAGGATGTATACCTACATCAAAGGTTACAAAGGCCAGTCACATAAAAAGAATCATTTGGACATTTAAATTTCAAACAGATACACTATTTTTATTTTCTTTATTTTAAATCATCAAAGCCTGGAAAAAGGTTTACAAAGCCAAAGAGAACAATATAATAAAAGCTAATATTGGAACTGTACATGGTAGAAAGAAAGTGCGATTTAGAAGCACTGAACCATCACCTAGTACTAATGTGACCTGAGGCAAGTCACCTCATTTCCCTAATTCTTACTTTCACCATCTGTGAAGTGGTAAAAACAAGATTTTCCTTATAGAGTTGTGGTGAGAATTTAGGAGAAAACATTTTTCACAAATTTCTTTCAAGAACTGTGCAAATAATAATTCGCTCTCATTATTATTCATTCCGTATATCCTTTACACAGAGGCTGTTCTAGCACTGCAGCACAGAACACAACCCTGGCGATATTAGTAGATTTCTATTTATTTTGAATATTTCAACTGGGTCCAGTCTATCCACCATTTACTAATGAAGTCGCTTCTGTAGTCTAGGCTGGTTTTCCAAAGTAATATGGAGAGCTGGATAATTACTGAATTCGGTTATATATTAACGTATTTGGTGAGCATCTCCATGTACATAAATAATGTAAGACTGTCTTCGTAATAATAATTCAGGCCTCCAACATATTTAAAATGTGGGGAATACTTCTGGGCAGTATTATCCAAAATAAATGACTGACTCGACTCTTCACTTTTCAACAGACACAATTTAGTCTTTGGGGGCAGATAGGCAGAATTTTCCCTGGGCAGAGCCATGACGAAGCGAATGAAGTTACAATGAACCACAGGAGGCCTGGAGGGGCCTCAGAGGTTACAGTCAAACAGAAAATTGTAACATCAACCTGGAGATAATGAATGTGTGCACGTAGAGCCTACATGCATTTATGTTTAATAATATTATAGTGATCTGAAAAAGGCAGAAATAAGAAACATAAGGGATATTTTCAAACTATCTAAAATGTTAAGCTTTCTCTCAGTGCTAGAAAAGAAAAGGTACCAGCATTACTGCTAGTTTATGTTCTACTTTGGGACTTTGGCTTAAGTAGTACTAGGGACTTTCTAGGTTTAAAGTATTAAAGAACGGGTGAATATAGCGTCCTCAATCCTTAGAGGATTTGGAAAATTTATGATCTTAGCTTGGTTTGGAAACTAGAGAATAGAATATATTTTTAGCATAATAAATCTTTTCAATCCTTCCAAAAAATAGATCCGTAGAAAGAGCAAACAGATGGAAGCCCATGTGCTGTTTTGTAACATGTCCAGGGTTTTAAGATTGGATAAACACTGAAACCCTGCAGGCGCAAATCTGTCCTTTCTCAAACGAAATCCTGAGATGAGGAGACCTGCTCTAATCAACTACGCCCGTTAGAAAAAGATCCAAGAACTCTTTCCAACTTCTCTGCTTGGGCCATGTGATAAATGGCCTCCAAGCATGGACATTAATCTATTTCTTACTGATGAAAATATGCATAAGTACTTCTAGGATACTTATTACTGTAACAACCCAAGCACTCAGGATATTAGACCAAATAGAAAACTGCACTGAAATACTGTAAAAACTAGGTTATTTTCCCACATGTTCACATCGCGTTATTTAACAAGACACTATAATAATTTAAGGCCGTGAATGCGATTTGATTATATTTTTTCAATCATCAGTATTTGAGCTGAGTCCACATGAGAAAATTGGTTAGAAATGAACTTGTGTTTTTTGACCTTGTTCTCCCCTCACATATGTCATACTACTCCTCATGTCCACCTTTTTCTTTTTCTATGTGGTTGCAATTAAAAAGATATTTTGTTGAAGAAAGAATAATATTCATTGGAATTTGAATGCACAGAACATAAAGTGAACTTTCCTAGGGAAGAAATGAGGCCTTTCTGAGACTTGTACCTCCAGTATTTGGTACCATAACCTATTTATAAATGTCAAGGAGGCATTCACAAATGTTTGCTGAATGACTAAGTGAATGAATAAAAAGTTGGCGGTTAGGATCTCTTTACAACTCTTGGGTGCTGGTGTAGCAACTGAGAGAGGTGTTTTTCTCATTTGTCCTTAATTTACTCATTTCTTTTAAGGTCATGGCTAAGGAAATGTTTGGTTAGAATTTTTCATCATGGCCGAGTATATAGGTTTAAACAATCTTTACGCTGTATTTTCAAGGGTAGATTTGGTTTCCTGAATTAAAACAAAAGTCTGGAACTTCCCTGGTGGACCCAGTGGTTAAGACTCTGTGCTTCCAATGCAGGGGACGTGGGTTCCATTCCTGGTCAGGGAACTAAGATCCCACATGGCACATGGTGCAGCCAAAACCAAAACCAAAACAATCCCCCGGACCCCACCAATCCAACAGCTATCAGTACTTGTTTAAATGAATTGCTAGTTACTATTGGGATAATAATTTATTCATTTAATCACCACACACATTTATATGCCAGATGCAAGGGTTTCAAGGAATGAACATGTCACAGCCCTTCCACTGAGCAGCTCAGAGAGAGTGGAGACAATGTTCGGAGCGACACGTACATGGACAAGTACAAGTGTAGCGTTCCGTGATGCGGGAAACCCTGGGTACCGTGAAAAAACGCCACTCAGCCTGGGTTAAGTGTGAGAAGCAGGAAGGCTTGGAAGAGACTTGAAGGGTACAATCACTACGTGTTCAGGGCAGGAATGGCCATCTGAAAAGGCACGGAGGAGATACGTAGTGCAACGTGGCTGGCGTAGAGGACTTACTTCTGGAAAAGAGGGCGGGGCTGAGACAGGGTGGGAAATGGGATGAGATGAGGCCAGACAGGCAAGCAGAGGTTAGAGCCAGAGATGAGCTTCAGGGGAAAAGCCAACTATAACTCTGCAACATCTGAGAGGTTCACTTTCTGCATTAGTAAGGAAGTAATAATAACTCAGTGGGAAGGTAAACATTCCAAGTGTAACCTAGCTGAAAGTGACTTGAATTCACTAGGAAAAAAAAAAGAACTGGAATTGCTAATGTTATTAGGTCAGCTCACACATTGATTATTTAATGGATTAACTATGGAAAAAAATCTCATGTCCAGTTGACTTCCCAAGATACATCCAAGTTACTTTTCCCCTCTTCCTTCTCCTCCTGAGCAAAGGATGCAAACTAAATTTACTAACAGCCAGCTTTCCTTACCTTCACCTATCATAAGAAGGTCAATCTTTCCCTGCTAAGTCAGATGCTATATTCCAAAACCAAACTGATTCTTGAATTATCTGATGTTACAGATATTCGAGCCAGTTTCCTTTCATAACAGTGGCAAACCATAGGTGACCATAATAGCAAAGAAATGTTTAATGCTGTTTGATCCTTTCTTTGCAACATTCAAATATAAAACAAATACAGCAGAGAAGGAAAAAGCAAAAGTAACATAAAGATTCCATGTAGCTATTACTGTTGCATACATTTAGCTATCGTAAATGACACAGAAATTGTATAAAGGGAATAGGCAGCAACATATGTGGAAGTTATAGCTGAGAGCACTGTGGGTTTTAATTTAGTGTTCAAAATTACTGACTAGTCAGATAAGGAAACTGATTCCTTTCAAAACATGGGCTTTTTTCCTGCAATATCATTTCTCAACAGGGAAGAAACTTTGAGTCATTTATTTTATCCCCAACCCCAATTAAGTCTTCTGTTTCCTTTAAAAAGAAAAATCTCTAAAGACAGAGAGATTTACCGTCCTTGGTAACCTAGATACACATTCTCAGGATATATCTAAAATAATCCCTCATGCTACAATTTAAACTTATTTCCTTTTATTCTTTCCTCGGTGAAGTAAGGGAACAGCTGTCTGCAACCCTTGTCATATGTTTGAAAACTATTCTTATCACCCCTCAGTCTTCCCTTCTACAAGTGGAATACTCCTCTTGCCTTTCCTTACTGTTCACAGATATCAAAATTTTTACTCCGTTTTTGCTTTTGTTAGGGTGGGAAACTCCATCGTGTGGACCTTCTGCTCTAGTTGGATTTAAGCTACATGGAATCCAACTGGGGAAGAGTCGATAATTTGCAGTTTCTACTTGTGCTATTCCTATCATACAGCTGTTAGAATTAGACTCTTCCTGACTCAGCTTTGACTGAAGTACCAGCATGATAAATACTGGATACAAATTAAGTGTAAGAAAAATTTGCATATGAGATTTCTAAAGAAAATCCGTGATGCTAAGACCCATAGCAAATCAGAACCTTGAAAAGGGAGTTAGATACATTACACCATATACAAAAATTAACTCAAAGTGGATCAAGACCTAAAAGTAAGAGCTAAAACTATAAAACCAATAGAAGAAAACATAGGGGAAAGGCTTTGTGACATTGGATGAATTCTTGGATATGACACCAAAAGCTTTGGCAACAGAAAAAATAGATCAGTTGCACTACCTCAAAATTAAAAACTTTTGTGTATCAAAGGACACCACCAACAGAGTGAAAATACAGTCCATGGAACGGGAGAAAATATTTTCAAATCATATATCAGATAAGGAATTGATATCCTGAATATATAAAGAACTCCTACAATTCAACAACAACAACAGAAACCTGATTAAAAATGGGTAGAGGATTTGAATAGACATTTCTACAAAGAAGATGTACAAATGGTCAATGCACATGAAACCTCACTAGTCATTAAGGAAATGCAAATCAAAACCACAATGAGATACCGCTTTACACTCATGATGGTTGCTATTATAAGAAAACAAAAACAAAACCAGAAAATAACAAGTGTTGGGGAGATTGTGGAGAAACTGAAATGCTGTCCATCGTTGGTGAGAATGTGAAATGATGCAGCCACGGTGGAAAATGGTATGGTGATTCCTTAAAAAATTACAAATAGAATTACCATATGATCCAGCAATTACACTTCTGAGTGTACACCCAAGGAAGTGAAAGCAGGGACTTAGACGTTTGTACCCCCATGTTCATAGACGCATTATTCACAATAGCCAAGAGATGGGAGCAACCCAAATGTCTACTGATGGATGAATGGGTAATGAAAATGTGGAATGGAATACTATTCAGCTTTAAAAAAGGGAATTTGGACACATGCTACAATACGGATAAGCCTTGAAGATATTTTGCTAAGTGAAATAAGTCAGTCACGAAAGGACAACTATTGTAGGACTGCGCTCAGTGAGGTTCCCAGCGTAGTTAAATTCAAAGAGACGGGAGGCAGACGGTGGCTGCCAGGGACTGTGGGGAGGTGGGAGTGGGGAGGCAGTGTTTAGCGGGTACAGAGTCTGAGCTGGGGAAGATGAAAGGTTCTGGAGATGGATGGCAGTGATGCTTGCACAGCAATGTGAATATACTTAAGGCCATAGACCTGCACACCTAAAAACAGTTAAAATGGCAAATTTCATGTTATGTATATCTTACGAGAATGAAAAAAAAAAAAGAAAAGAAAAGAAATCAGAGTGTAGAGGAGAGAGAAAGGGGGCTGTGAGGAGCCTCTTTAAGATTCAGGCTTGCCCTGGGTCCCCCCACTTCCCGCATCCCGGGAGCTGCCATCTCTTACACTGCAAGTCTAGTGGGGGGCCGGGCAGCTGTGGGACATGCCACAACCGGGACACCATGAACCAGCATATCCAGAGAAGACTCACTGCTTTGGTCTCAGGACCATAAAACTGCTGCTTTGAGATGAGTACTTGGCAGAGTTTGGGGGACAAGGGACACGAGTGTGCCTGTGGTCCAAGCAGGAGAGAGGGCTTGCTGGATTTTCTTAGATACCACCCGCCAGTCCTGTCTCAGGGGCAGGAGGACCCCAGCGGCGATGGTCTTCAGGCACAACACAGGGTGATGGCAGAGCCCAGGGAGTGACCAGCAGGCCGGGGCGGGAGGGCCAGGGAATAGGGCAGGAGAATCCAGCAGGGGTCCTCCAGACAGTCATGGACACAGAGGTGCGAGAGAGTCAGCTTTTAAACATCTGCCGGGCCAGGAAGCATGGAGCCGGTTTTCAGGGGCGCTAGTTCAAGTAAGAACTGTCTTATTCCCTTGTCTCTCTCCTTGACCATGGGGAGTGGACACAAGAAAGGGGCGGGACCAAGGTGGCTCAAAGCAAGCTAAGCCCAGAGAGCAGATTCAAGCAACTTCTGAGTGTCAACTAGTACCTTAGACCCTACTCTCTCATGTCTCAATTAAGACAGCCACACGAAGTGTCTACCTCTGAGTGAGCAGAAAAATTATGGGGTCTGTGGAGAAGAGGAAAATTACTTATAATGCATAGAGTTCAAAGGGACAGCAGGAGACAAAAATATAGCTGCCTTTTGACCATCAACCTCTGCCAGCTACAAGATGGGGACTCCTGCACAGTCCTTGAAGGATCCGTGCAGGCTTCTTAGAAACCCCCCTAGAGGGGAAAGTGAAGCCAGTGGTCCCCAGGGCGGCATCTGGGTTGAGGTCTGGTCATATGTGTGTGTCCTCTGTGTCACCTGTGATCATGTACTTAATTTCTTTGAGCCTCGATTTCTTACTTTGTAAAATGGAACTAATTATAGTATCTGCCACCTGGATGGTTTTTAGAACTAAGTGACACAATGAAAGTTAAGTGCTGAATAAATGTGAGCTCTAAGGATTATTATGGGTAGAGAAAAAATTACAGGTGCTGGCCTTTAGAGAATTTAGTTTCCAGCAAAGATTATCATGAAACTTTCATCTGCAATCCTGGAAACTGGCATTTGACAGGGACTTGGAAGCAGAGTACGTATGACAGGCATCAAAGTCCCAAGTCCATTTAACTCAGATCAGCCTTGACTGGGGCCCTGCCACGAGCAAGTGCTTTGCTGGGCCCATTTGGGGGTGGGACTGTGCACAGACTTCAGGAGCCGTGGAGAACCTGCTTCTCTTTGGCTGGATTTGCTTCATAAAGCCTTTTCCATGGCAACAGGGAAGCACTTGGAAAGTACTGCAGCTGACACTGTGAAAAATATCACCTCTCTCAAGGTACTCGAAATTGCACAGCATGACTCACGTTGGCTTTCTCTTTCGGGCTATCTGCTGGATCATAAATGTTGAGCAAACAGAGGGTATTAGAGAGGTTCCTAAGTTACAGAGATGCCTTATGAGGGAGAGAGCACGTTCATGAAAGCGGAGATGAAGGATTTGCAAAATGACTGGCTTCGGATATGAGGGAGTGCTTGGGAAGTGAACAAATATCCCGCACCTGCTTTTAAATTTTTTACTTAATATTGGAGTATAGTTGATTTACAATATTGCGTTAGTTTCAGGTGTACAGCAAAGTGATTTAGTTATACATATACATTTATTTATTCTTTTTCAGATTCTTTTTCCATATAGGTTATTGCAGAGTATTGAGTAGAGTTCCCTATGCTATACAATAGGTCCTTATTGATCATCTATTATATACAGTAATGTGTATATGTTAATCCAACCTCCCCACCTGCTTTTTTAGGAGCCAGGTACTGGTCTAGGCTCTGGGAGATCAGTGGTGGACTAGATAGATAGGGTACCATACTCCAGTGAGCTGCTGAGGGACACAGTGGGAGACAGACCATTCTCACGTAAATAAATACCCCACAGCTTTGGGTGATGCAGAAAACGTGGTGGTAGCATTTAAACTGAGTTGTGAATGACATGAAGGATCTAGGTCTTGGGAAGATCCTGGCAAAGACCATCCCAGTCACAACAGAAGAGCTAGAGGTCAGAGAACGAAGAAGGTGTCTGAATTCAGAGGACCGTACACTAAGCTTGGATTTTATTCTAAGTTTGATAGAAAATCATTAAAAAGTTTCAAACATTGAAGTGACATAATCTGATTTATAGTCACTCAAAAAAGATCACTGTGGCTGCTACCGAAGATTGAACTGGGTAGAAGGTAGGGGGTAGGGTAGTAAGAGAGATTGAATTGTCCAAATGATAAATGGTGGTGCTTGGACTAGGACGGTAGAGGTGGAGGGAAGTAAGCAAGACATCTGACTGCACTTGCTTCTTTCCAAGCAAGATAAGAACGCCTCACACAACACTTAAGTATACTGCCGATAGCACAGAATCTGAAGGTATTGCCTCAAACTTGTTCTCTACTCTTTCACCTCTGTGGCTTGTCTTTGCAACTAGATTGTCACATCATTCAATACACAGACGCCAAGCACTTGGCATGTGTGTGGCACTGGCCCTCCCCACCAAGGAACTTACCAGGAAAGAGGGAACATAAGACAAATGCACAACTAACCAGGAAACAATACAGAATATGACAAGTGCCAGCAAGGCAAAAGTATCAGCCTTGTTAAATGATAAAGGGCAGCAGCTACAGGTACACACTGCTATTCCCTGAAGAATGGCCCTTTACAGTGACCTAGAAGTCATCAGACAGTTTCAAGGAGGATGGTGACATGATCAGATTAGCAAATAGATGGGAGAGGGGCAAAAATGGTGTTGGCAGGCTGGCGGTAGCCTAGGATGAGATGTTGGTGGGGGGAGTGGGACGAAGATGCAGGAAAGGGGGTGAGTGTGAGATATATTTAGGTGGTGAAGACCACCTTAGTCACTGGACTTGGCAATTGATTGGATGGGGGGAGGGGCTAAGGAAGAAGCAAGAGGAAAGGATGACTTGCGTGGTTTCCTTTCTCTCTCTCGCTTTTTCTTCCTTTCACTTTTGTTGTAAAGAAGGATCAATGACTGCTTATAGAAGGTGAATTTAATGGGACTACATTTTATTAATCGTTGTCTAGTTTTCCCAATTCCGTACACTGTGGGGCTCAGGGTGTGTGTGTGTGTGTGTGTGTGTGTGTGTGTGTGTGTGTGTGTGTTAACTGAGGAATCAGTTTAGTGGAGTGTAGAAACTTCCTTGG
This sequence comes from Balaenoptera physalus, assembly GCF_965194825.1. Taxonomy (NCBI): domain Eukaryota; kingdom Metazoa; phylum Chordata; class Mammalia; order Artiodactyla; family Balaenopteridae; genus Balaenoptera; species Balaenoptera physalus. The sequence continues at coordinate 17,744,574 of NC_138895.1, read as the reverse complement.
GATGAGATCATTAGCTTCAAATTCTTTAATAAATTCTGATATTTCACTTTTGTGTAAAACGTCAACAGCTGTATTACATAGTTGCTATTATCTACAGTAGAAACTGAGGTTCAGAGCAGCTTAGTGTCATCCAAGGTCATCTGGCTATAAGGGGTTGCAGCTAAGATTTGAACTTAGGTCTTTGCACCTGAATGTGTTGTCTCCCCACCCCCTCCCAGAGTTGTACAGATCTTCTTCAGTCCTATGTTAGAATACGAACAGAGAAATAACAGGACTAGTCATCAGTCATATTAATAATAACTACTACACATTTATTTAATACTTTTTAAGAATAGATCAGGAGGTTTCACAGGCAAACGCAACAATCCTGACAACATCCCTCGTGAGTACATAGGGGCCAGGATGATGGTTCTTGGTACCAGATGAGAATGTGAATAGGAGGGTTCAGTGAATATTCATGGTTAAAGGCAAGTCATAATAGGACAAAGCCACTAACTTCTTTGTTTTGTCTATTAGAGAATATTGTCTTTTGAGAAATGAAATTTGAGGAAGAAAATATAATCCTAATTCAGTGGGTAGGGGTATTTAAATCTCTAAGAAAAGAATGCTAGAACATGCTAAGGAATACTATAATAAAACCTTAGTAGATGACAGTTCTTTTCAAGGATATTAGAAAAAAATATATTTGGCTTGTATGAAAAGGATCAATAAGAATAGAAACATGCCCTGGACTTTGTAGCAAGAGCGTCTCAAAGGAAGGAGATCATGTTGAGAAGAAACTAGCAAAACCAATGAACTTTAGCAAAATAGGATGGTTCTGTCTGAATAAGTCAGAATGAGTGTAATGGGAGATTATTATAAACTGATCTGACAGAGGGAATCAAAAGTGGGGTAATAAATTTAGAGAGGATAAGCTGAACAGTTTAGAAAACTTCAAGAGGTAAAGAAAATAGTATTAATTTAATTCAGGGGGACAGAATTAGAGGCAGAAATAATTAGAAATTCACTATGATGCTATTTCACAAAGTAAGAGAACTGAAAAGTTCAAACTACCACAGAGCAAAAGAAGTCATAGCTCAGATACAGGCAAGCATTTCTAGATGCAATTTTGCAATAGAGAGACAGATAAAGGCAATGTAACTATGTGCAAATTATGCCTTTTTTTGAAGTCTGGAATTGAAAATCCCACCTTGAACATGTTTGAGGAGCCGACCCTGGAAATCCCACATATTTAGAGAAATTCATTGTGTGAATTAGTTGGAAAGGAGTTCATGGAATAAATATACTTCTTAGGGAAACGGAAGAGTTGATTTGTGAAGCTGTTTATTCAAAAGATATCATTTACTCATGACAAAAATTATTTGTAATAAAAAGAGATATATGATCCAGTATTTGCTGAGGGCTTACAAACTGATAGAAATGTATTTGTGAGAAAAGTAACCATACAAAGACGTATATAATTTTATGCAAGTTGAATGAAATAAACAAGGCTTTGTCCGGATCAGAGGGGGTGAGAGCTTAAGGAGGATACCTTCTGGAGGAGGAGAGCTTTGTAGTGGGATGAAAAAAGATGGGCAGTATTTGGAGACTTGGAAAGGAAGTCAGAGGGCCATTACAAGATGGGAATCTGTCTTGAGTAGAAGAGTACAGGCCACATGTAAGCTCTGCTTTGGGAACCAGGAGAAAAAAAAACAGCCACGTGGAGTAGAAGCTTTTTGGTAGAAGACAAAGGTCATTGGTGTCAATATAGCAGGGGTTGGATTTGAGAATGAGTTTGGACTTTATTTGATAGCAGTGGAGAACCACCGAAAAATTCAAATAAGAGTATAAATAGATGAGAATAATTTGAAGCCCCATGCAGGGTGACTTGCGAGGGAAGAGACTGGTGGCAGACCTCAGTGAGACGGGTGCTATGACGACAATGACGATGATGATGATGATGATGATGATGATGATAAAGAGAAGAGCAGCTGGCAAGTATTGAGTGCTTACTATGTAACACCCATCACCGTGAGTGCTTCAGATACATTATCTCTTTTAATTCTCTCACCAGCCTTAAGGGAATGATATTATTCCTTGCTGCTAAATCCCATCTAATAAAGACAATCAGGAAAATGTCTGCAGTCCCACAAGGTAGGGTTATTCAACTTGTTGCAATGAGGGAGAGCCCACGCCATGGGAAATGGTGGAGTGTCTCGATAAGAGGGAGTAGGCAGGGGCTTTTTGTAGGATTTGGGCTTGGCTGAAAAATTCTAAGGAGGGGCTGAAGTGAATGGGGATCAGCTCTGGTTTGGGATTCCCTGAAATGGGATTAGCTCCGGGCTGGTTGTCAAAAAGTGAAGGTAGTTTAGCAATTGGCTATCTCAGTAATCTTTTTTTCAGGAACAAAGTGGGGCTGGGAAGGTCATTGATAAGAAAGCAGTAATCATTCAAAAAGAAAGTGGTAAGACATTTGGTGGCTGACCTTGGAAGAATCATTGTTTTGTGCTGACTTTGTCTCTGACTCTGTCTGTTATCGCAGCCTGATTGTTACCAGGGTGAGTTTTACTTTCTCTGTCCTGGGTTTTACTCTCCATTCTACCACTGGGGAATCTGAGACCCATAAGAAGGGTTTCACACTACTGGTAAGTAGTGGAGCCTGGATTTGAACCTGCAGTTGTTTATGTGTCAGGTTGGGAGGGTCTACACTGGAAGATAAGATGGAAAGGAGAGGAGCTGTGAATAAAAGGACTGGAAAGATTTGATTAATCAAATGTGAGGAATGAGAGCAAAGACACTGAACAAATACAGTGTCTCTTGGTACATGGTAGGTGTATCAGGAGGGACAGAAGAGGAAGAATTTTATGTTGAGCTACTGAAGGGAAATGTGCAGCCTAAAGATTAGCATCAGATTTAGAAAATAAAGCATTTCTAAAATATCATCATAAAATATATTCACTCAATATCAATTAATTGAAACACTTACATCATAATTACCTAAAAGATTTTCCCACCCACCTGGCCCAGCACTATGTTAGTTCATATTACTTTGTCCTTACAATAGCAATATATATGAGGTATCACCTCACACCAGTCAGAATGGCCATCATCAAAAAATCTACAAACAACAAATGCTGGAGAGGGTGTGGAGAAAAGGGAACCCTCTTGCACCGTTGGTGGGAATGTATATTGATACAGCCACTATGGAGAACAGTATGGAGGTTCCTTAAAAAACTAAAAATAGAACTACCATATGACCAGCAATCCCACTACTGGGCATATACCCTGAGAAAACCATAATTCAAAAAGTCATGTACCACAATGTTCATTGCAGCTCTATTTACAATACCCAGGACATGGAAGCAACCTAAGTGTCCATCGACAGATGAATGGATAAAGAAGATGTGGCACATATATACAATGGAATATTACTCAGACATAAAAAGAAACGAAATTGAGTTATTTGTAGTGAGGTGGATGGACCTAGAGACTGTCAAACAGAGTGAAGTAAGTCAGAAAGAGAAAAACAAATACCATATGCTAACATATATATAGGGAATCTAAAAAAAAAAAAAAAAAATGGCTCTGAAGAACGTAGGGGCAGGACAGGAATAAAGACACAGATGTAGAGAATGGACTTGAGGACACAGGGAGGGGGGAGGGTAAGCTGGGACGAAGTGAGAGAGTGGCATGGACTTATATATACTACCAAATGTAAAATAGATAGCTAGTGGGAAGCAGCCGCATAGCACAGGGAGATCAGCTCGGTGCTTTGTGACCACCTAGAGGGGTGGGATAGGGAGGGTGGGAGGGAGATGCAAGAGGGAGGAGATATGGGGATATATGTATATGTATAGCTGATTCACTTTGTTATAAAGCAGAAACTAACACACCATTGTAAAGCAATTATACTCCAATAATGATGTTAAAAAAAAAAGACCTCGACCCAAATTAGGAAATAGTGCAAATTTAAGGCCTAGATTTAATAGAGGTCCCATTAAAAAAAAAAAAAAAGGCGATGTGTGAAGGACGTATGACTCTGCATTTCCCAGGTGAGCCCCAGGGAGTTAAACTGACATTTTCAAAGTCACAGAGCAAATCAGGAGTGGAACTAGGACTGCATTGGTTTTATATGCTGCCCATTGTATAATTATTCCAAATCAAATTCTCTCCTAAGGTACAAAGAATATTGGACTTGAAATGAGTCTTGATGCATTTTAGTAGGAGTAAGAGATTTAAATTTAGCAAGTTATTTGACTGTCAGGAAAAGAAATCTTGACATTAGTAAAGAAGTTATATAATATTTTTGTTCCACACTACAGTGGTAGGCCATGATATTACTTTTTTTTTTTTCATTTTTGTTAGAGGATCGTACATTTGCTTTGCCTACAAAGAGAATGGCTGCAAGAATTTTTCCCACTTTGAGTTAGAATAGCAGCACATTTTAAGAGTGAAACTCAAAGGTATGAATCTGGCATTAAATTATGGGCCATTAACTCCACTGGGTAAAGCTGTATATCATATCTGTCCTTCTACACATTTCTTCATTTGTAAAATAACAATATTGTTAGTCAATCCGTCCTCCCCTACTCAAATTTCCCATTTGATGACAAAGGAGACATCCATGAAGATGTTTATGAAACATTTTATTGGCACAGAATTTGATATAATCTATGATTTTTTTTTTTTACTAAATTAGATTTAAAAACATGATAGAGAATGTGCATAAAGACATGTCCAGCAGTACTGTGATGAGAAAATGTACAGATTTCTATAAGGAGAGAGTTGCAAGGCATTCTAATCACTTTCACTTTTTATCCATCACCAAGGAATCCCCAATAAAACTGACTGGCTGGACAAGGCTTCGGACCCAGTACAGCCCCCAGAGTTGGGGAGTCTGCCCCGCGACAGGACACTCGCCCGAGTTTGCTGAGGGCCTTGGGTGCACCCTGGGCGCTGAGGATTACGTGAAGTGCGTAGAGTGGACCTGGCTGTCATCCCCCAACTGCCCTTCTCCACTGCGCTGACCTCGCTACTGAAGAGGTGGCCATTCCTCAGAGAAGGATGTTCTCAAAAACGAATCTTCCTGTTGCCTGGGCAGTGCCTTATCCCCCCGGTTCTTAGACAGCTGTGCTGGGCTGCAGCGGTGTGTGCTGTGGGTCCCAGCTGGCCACTCTAGCTCTGTGGCCGTGGGCAAGTTACCTCTCGTGTCTCGTCTGAAAAAGGAGCATCACGTGATGACACCTACTTGTAGGGACGTTGTGGAGACCAGAGGGACCAATACATGTGCTAGCTCTTAGTAGAATGTGTTTGGGCTATGCTGAATAAAGTTCTTCATGCAAATGTTTTAACAGTTCTACAACAGACTATTGGCCAGACTGACCCCCGAGGTAAAAGCCTACTTAGTCTTTTTGCTAAGAAAGAGTCTTTTTGCTTATTCATAGTAAACATTCAGTGGACGTGTATTGAATGAATGAGTGAATAAAAGCATTTGTTCTCAGCAAAAGAAAAAACAACCAAACAAAAAAAACTGGTGCTGTTGCTAATAGTAAATCCAGCAGGAAGGCCGACAAGGGGTGGAGAAGGTTTGGTAAGTCACCCATTAGGTCTAAGAGAAATAATTCCTTGGTTTTTTAAAAAAATTAATTAATTAATTAATTAATTAATTAATGGGTTGCGCTGGGTCTTCCTTGCTGTGCGCGGCCTTTCTCCAGTTGCGGCGAGCGGGGGCTACTCTTCGTTGCGGTGCGCGGGCTTCTCATTGTGGTGGCTTCTCTTGTTGCGGAGCATGGGCTCTAGGTGCGTGGGCTTCAGTAGTTGTGGCACGTGGGCTCAGTTGTGGCTCACGGGCTCCAGAGCACAGGCTCAGTAGTTGTGGCCCACTGGCTTAGTTGCTCCGCGGCATGTGGGATCTTCCCAGACCAGGGCTCGAACCCGTGTCCCCTGCATTGGCAGGCGATTCTTAACCACAGCACCACCAGGGAAGTCCAATTCCTTGGGTTTTTGTTGGGAAAGTTACTGAAAGGAATGTTAATGCGATAGGTGTAGACTGACTATTGCAGAGTCCAATGAGGAAAGGTGAAAAGCAAGGGACGTAGAAATCTCATCAGCCACCATCAAAGAAGTTGAGAAATGATGACATTTCTCTTTTCATAAGAGCAGAAACTCTTCACACCAAAATCCGAGATATTATTGCGTCAAAAGTTGGGCTACTCTGCTTCCTCCAAGGGCATTATAGAAAAATCAGTGACTATTTGGGATGTTCTGCCATGTCTTTTTAAGGTGTCAGTTACAGTAGGCATCGCTTGTTTTCCAGTTTCTACAGGCTAGGCCTTGAATGAACCTGCTGGATGAGGCGGAAGTGCTGGGAGAGAAGGAGAGAGCAAGACTATTTTAAGCACCACTTGTCATAGCCCTAACAGAGGTTTTGCTCTATGAATCACAATTTGCTCCTTCAGAAATATAAAACCATTGAGAACTCGACACAGCAGAAACTCTTTTATTCATTCAAAATCCTTTCAAGTCTTCTCCAGGGACAGTGGGTTTTTTTTCCCCCTTGGAAGATTATTTTTCTGCAGGTTGCGACCTCCTTCAGGATCTAACACACTAGGATGTATGACAGATGGGTTTAAGAATTCTCCAACTTCGCACACTGGTCAGAATGGCCATCATCAAAAAATTTACAAACAATAAATGCTGGAGAGGATGTGGAGAAAAGGGAACCCTCCTACACTGCTGGTGGGAGTGTAAATTGATACAGCCACTACGGAGAACAGCATGGAGGTTCCTTAAAAAACTAAAAATAGAACTACCATATGACCCAGTGATCCCACTCCTGGGCATATATCCGGAGAAAACCATAATTTGAAAAGATACAGGCAACCCCAATGTTCACTGTAGCACTATTTACAATAGCCAGGACATGGAAGCAACCTAAATGTCCATCGACAGAGGAATGGATAAAGAAGATGTGGTATGTATGTACAATGGAATATTACTCAGCCATAAAAAAGAATGAAATAATGCCATTTGCAGCTACATGGATGGACCTAGAGACTGTCGTACTAAGTGAAGTAAGTCAGACACAGAAAGACACATATCATATGATATCGCTTATATGTGGAATCTAAACAAAGGGTACAAATGAACTTATTTGCAAAACAGAAATAGATACTGAGCTCAGACCGCCACAGCAACAGTCAGCTCTACCCACCACCAGAGCCTACCATCAAGCCTCTTAGATAGCCTCAACCACCAGAGGGCAGAGAGCAGAAGCAAGAAAAACTACAATCCTGCAGCCTGTGGACCAAAAACCACAGTTACAGAAAGATAGACAAGATGAAAAGGCAGAGGGCTATATACCAGATGAAGGAACAAGAAAAAACCCCAGAAAAACAACTAAATGAAGTGGAGATAGGCAACCTTCCAGAAAAAGAATTCAGAATAATGATAGTGAAGATGATCCAGGACCTCGGAATAAGAATGGAGGCAAAGATTGAGAAGATGCAAGAAATGATTAACAAAGACCTAGAAGAATTAAAGAACAAACAAACAGAGATGACCAATACAATAACTGAAATGAAAACTACACTAGAAGGAATCAATAGCAGAATAACTGAGGCAGAAGAACGGATAAGTGACCTGGAAGACAGATTGGTGGAATTCACTTCTGCGGAACAGACTAAAGAAAAAAGAATGAAAAGAAATGAAGACAGCTTAAGAGACCTCTGGGACAACATTAAACGCAACAACATTCGCATTATAGGGGTCCCAGAAGGAGAAGAGAGAGAGAAAGGACCAGAGAAAATATTTGAAGAGATTATAGTCGAAAACTTCCCTAACATGGGAAAGGAGATAGCCACCCAAGTCCAGGAAGCGCAGAGAGTCCCATACAGAATAATCCCAAGGAGAAACACGCCGAGACACATAGTAATCAAAGTGGCAAAAATTAAAGACAAAGAAAAATTATTGAAAGCAGCAAGGGAAAAATGACAAATAACATACAAGGGGACTCCCATAAGGTTAACAGCTGATTTCTCAGCAGAAACTCTGCAAGCCAGAAGGGAGTGGCATGATATACTTAAAGTGATGAAAGGGAAGAACCTACAACCAAGATTACTCTACCCGGCAAGGATCTCATTTAGATTTGATGGAGAAATCAAAAGCTTTACAGACAAGCAAAAGCTAAGAGAATTCAGCACCACCAAACCAGCTCTACAACAAATGCTAAAGGAACTTCTCTAAGTGGGAAACACAAGAGAAGAAAAGGACCTACAAAAACAAACCCAAAACAATTAAGAAAATGGTCATAGGAACATACATATCGATAATTACCTTAAACGTGAATGGATTAAACGCCCCAACCAAAAGACATAGACTGGCTGAATGCATACAAAAACAGGACCCATATATATGCTGTCTACAAGAGACCCACTTTAGACCTAGAGACACATACAGACTGAAAGTTAGGGGATGGAAAAAGATATTCCATGCAAATGGAAATCAAAAGAAAGCTGGAGTAGCTATACTCATATCAGATAAAATAGACTTTAAAATAAAGAATGTTACAGGAGACAAGGAAGGACACTACATAATGATCCAGGGATCAATCCAAGAAGAAGATATAACAATTATAAATATATATGCACCCAACATAGGAGCACCTCAATACATAAGGCAACTGCTAACAGCTATAAAAGAGGAAATCGACAGTAACACAATAATAGTGGGGGACTTCAACACTTCACTTACACCAATGGACAGATCATCCAAAATGAAAATAAATAAGGAAACAGAAGCTTTAAATGACACAACAGACCAGATAGATTTAATTGATATATATAGGACATTCCATCCAAAAACAGCAGATTACACGTTCTTCTCAAGTGCGCACGGAACATTCTCCAGGATAGATCACATTTTGGGTCACAAATCAAGCCTCAGTAAATTTAAGAAAATTGAAATCATACCAAGCATCTTTTCTGACCACAACGCTATGAGATTAGAAATGAATTACAGGGAAAAAAACGTAAAAAAGACAAACACATGGAGGCTAAACAATACATTACTAAATAACCAAAAGATCACTGAAGAAATCAAAGAGGAAATAAAAAAATACCTAGAGACAAATGACAATGAAAACACGACGACCCAAAACCTATGGGATGCAGCAAAAGCGGTTCTAAGAGGGAAGTTTATAGCTATACAAGCCTACCTAAAGAAACAAGAAAAATCTCAAGTAAACAATCTAACCTTACACCTAAAGAAACTAGAGAAAGAAGAACAAACAAAACCCAAAGTTAGCAGAAGGAAAGAAATCATAAAGATCAGAGCAGAAATAAATGAGATAGAAACAAAGAAAACAATAGCAAAGATCAATAAAACTAAAAGTTGGTTCTTTGAGAAGATAAACAAAATTGATAAGCCATTAGCCAGACTCATCAAGAAAAAGAGGGAGAGGACTCAAATCAATAAAATCAGAAATGAAAAAGGAGAAGTTACAACAGACACTGCAGAAATACAAAGCATCCTAAGAGACTACTATAGCAACTCTATGCCAATAAAATGGACAACCTGGAAGAAATGGACAAATTCTTAGAAAGGTATAACCTTCCAAGACTGAATCAGGAAGAAACAGAAAATATGAACAGACCAATCACAAGTAATGAAATTGAAACTGTGATTAAAAATCTTCCAACAAACAAAAGTCCAGGACCAGATGGCTTCACAGGTGAATTCTATCAAACATTTAGAGAAGAGCTAACACCCATCCTTCTCAAACTCTTCCAAAAAATTGCAGAGGAAGGAACACTCCCAAACTCATTCTATGAGGCCACCATCACCCTGATATCAAAACCAGACAAAGACACTACAAAAAAAGAAAATTACAGACCAATATCACTGATGGATATAGATGCAAAAATCCTCAACAAAATACTAGCAAACAGAATCCAACAACACATTAAAAGGATCATACACCACGATCAAGTGGGATTTATCCCAGGGATGCAAGGATTCTTCAATATATGCAAATCAATCAATGTGATACACCATATTAACAAACTGAAGAATAAAAACCATATGATCATCTCAATAGATGCAGAAAAAGCTTTTGACAAAATTCAACACCCATTTATGATAAAAACTCTCCAGAAAGTGGGCATAGAGGGAACCTACCTCAACATAATAAAGGCCATATATGACAAACCCACAGCAAACATCATTCTCAATAGTGAAAAACTGAAAGCATTTCCTCTAAGATCAGGAACGAGACAAGGTTGCCCACTCTCACCACTATTATTCAACATAGTTCTGGAAGTCCTAGCCACGGCAATCAGAGAAGAAAAAGAAATAAAAGGAATACAAATTGGAAAAGAGGAAGTAAAACTGTCACTGTTTGCGGATGACATGATACTATACATAGAGACTCCTAAAACTGCCACCAGAAAACTGCTAGAGCTAATTAATGAATATGGTAAAGTTGCAGGATACAAAATTAATGCACAGAAATCTCTTGCATTCCTATACACTAATGATGAAAAATCTGAAAGAGAAATTATGGAAACACTCCCATTTACCATTGCAACAAAAAGAATAAAATACCTAGGAATAAACCTACCTAGGGAGACAAAAGACCTGTATGCAGAAAACTATAAGACACTGATGAAAGAAATTAAAGATGATACCAACAGATGGAGAGATATACCATGTTCTTGGATTGGAAGAATCAACATTGTGAAAATGAGTATACTACCCAAAGCAATCTACAGATTCAATGCAATCCCTATCAAATTACCAATGGCATTTTTTACGGAGCTAGAACAAATCATCTTAAAATTTGTATGGAGACACAAAAGACCCCGAATAGCCAAACAGTCTTGAGGCAAAAAAATGGAGCTGGAGGAATCAGACTCCCTGACTTCAGACTATACTACAAAGCTACAGTAATCAAGACAATATGGTACTGGCACAAAAACAGAAACATAGATCAATGGAACAAGATAGAAAGCCCAGAGATTAACCCACGCACCTATGGTCAACTAATCTATGACAAAGGAGGCAAAGATATACAATGGAGAAAAGACAGTCTCTTCAATAAGTGGTGCTGGGAAAACTGGACAGCTACATGTAAAAGAATGAAATTAGAATACTCCCTAACACCATACACAAAAATAAACTCAAAATGGATTAGAGACCTAAATATAAGGCTGGACACTATAAAACTCTTAGAGGAAAACATAGGAAGAACACTCTTTGACATAAATCACAGCAAGATCTTTTTTGATCCACCTCCTAGAGTAATGGAAATAAAAACAAAAATAAACAAGTGGGACCTAATGAAACTTCAAAGCTTTTGCACAGCAAAGGAAACCATAAACAAGACGAAAAGACAACCCTCAGAATGGGAGAAAATATTTGCAAATGAATCAACGGACAAAGGATTAATCTCCAAAATATATAAACAGCTCATTCAGCTCAATATCAAAGAAACAAACACCGCAATCCAAAAATGGGCAGAAGACCTAAATAGACATTTCTCCAAAGAAGACATACAGACGGCCACGAAGCACATGAAAAGCTGCTCAACATCACTAATTATTAGAGAAATGCAAATCAAAACTACAATGAGGTATCACCTCACTCCTGTTAGAATGGGCATCATCAGAAAATCTACAAACAACAAATGCTGGAGAGGGTGTGGAGAAAAGGGAACCCTCTTGCACTGTTGGTGGGAATGTAAATTGATACAGTCACTATGGAGAACAATATGGAGGTTCCTTAAAAAACTAAACATAGAATTACCATATGACCCAGCAATCCCACTACTGGGCATATACCCAGAGAAAACCGTAATTCAAAAAGACACATGCACCCGAATGTTCATTGCAGCACTATTTACAATAGGCAGGTCATGGAAGCAACCTAAATGCCCATCAACAGACGAATGGATAAAGAAGTTGTGGTACATATATACAATGGAATATTACTCAGCCATAAAAAGGAACGAAATTGAGTCATTTGTTGAGACGTGGATGGATCTAGAGACTGTCATACAGAGTGAAGTAAGTCAGAAAGAGAAAAACAAATATCATATATTAATGCATGTATGTGGAACCTAGAAAAATGGTACAGATGAGCCAGTTTGCAGGGCAGAAGTTGAGACACAGATGTAGAGAATGGACATATGGACACCAAGGGGGGAAAACTGCGGTGAGGTGGGGATGGTGGTGTGCTGAATTGGGCGATTGGGATTGACATGTATACACTGATATGTATAAAATTGATGCCTAATAAGAACCTGCAGTATAAAAAAACAAACAAAACAACTAATACTAAACTTTCATTGGGTTATTTGTATGGAAATATGTTAATATAAATGTTTCAGACATTACATGAAATTCCTAAAAAAAAAAAAAAAAAAAAACAGAAATAGAGTCACAAATGTAGAAAGCAAACTGATGGTTACTGGGTGGAAAGGTCGGGGGGGGGAGGGATAAATTGGGAGATTGGGATTGACATACACACGCTACTATATATAAAATAGGTAACTAATAAGGACCTACTGTATAGCACAGGAAACTCTACTCAATACTCTGTAATGGCCTATATGGGAAAATAATCTAAAAAAGAGTGGATATGTGTATATGTATAACTGATTAACTTTGCTGTACACCTGAAACTAACACAACCTTGTAAATCAACTATACTCCAATTAAAAAAAAAAAAAAGAATTCTCCAACTTTGGATATTTGCAGAATTCATTGACCTCTTCACTGCAGCCATGGTCAGCGGTAGAAAAGCCCTCCTCAGACATACAAAGTCCTGGACCTTCTCTGTGTGAAAGCAAGTCATAGAGGCCCACTATCGATCTGGTTTGTTTTTTCATGTGGAAAGGAGTAAACAATGTATTTAATTTCACTTCCTTTTCAGCAGAGTTTTCAAAAATAAAGGCGCTTCTAGAATCTGTAATGGAAGAACTCCATTAACAAGGGGCAAGAGTTGTGGTTTTAGGGTGAACTTGATAGGGTATTCCTTAAGGAAAAGACATTATTCATGAATTCAGATCACGAAACTATCAAAATGTTCAGCACATCTATACAATCTGATTAAACTGTTTCAGAGACACATTTCCATTTAATTCATCTGCTGCCAGGCTACTTGAGAAAAATGCTGTATTTTGTGCATATTTTGGACTAACTGCTTCAAAACCTTGACGATATGTTTAGTTTGCATAAATCAGGCAAAACATATTTTGTTTTGTTCAGCATGCTCTGAACTTTCACAGTTATTTCATTATCTGTTCAGATGGTCCCTCAGCCTTGCTGCAACTGAAAGGGAAATTGTAAATGTTGTTAAAATAAAACCAGGCTGATGCACTGGCAGCTGTGCAATTTGCAAAGGACCCGGGTTCAGGGATCTAGCTTAAATCCAAGAAGCTTATCTTCACTAACTTCTCACGGTAATGAGCATTACTATTCATCACATTTTGCAGAAATCTGTCCAATCTTTCCTCTTTAAGGAAATCTATTTTCATTTTAGAAGGATCCATCTTATCCCAGCTTCCCTTCTTGGTCTCAAGCATGGCTGATTGTAAGTTTTTTTCTCTGTATAAAATATCCTAAAATTTGTCCTACTTATGGTGATCTAACTTTGAGTCACTTAATTGTGACAAATTTATCTTTCTTATTTTCTATTTTCTCTTATTATCTTTTACAGGTAATTAAAAAAAACTGTATTCAAGTATTTTTTTCTTTTATATTATGTTGGTTTCTCCGTACCTTTGTTTAGTTCTGACAAACTTTTAATATTAACGTATCAATTTTGGGGTTTGCTCTTAGGGTTTTAGGAAATTCTTCATGCCCTCTCCTGACTTCTTCAAGGACAGAGTTGGCCTTCTCATTCTCTCTCCTGCTCTGTGGAACCCTTTGTGCAAAATTTTCCTTTAGGACAAGAAATCTGGGATAATGGAACTAGATCTTAACACCTCCCCCTTTATTTTAAAACATAAGATATGAAAGATAAGATTTGGAGATTAGTCAATGAAAACCAAAGGAAAGTGTTAACCTAGATGGTGTGTTTGTGCATTCATGTGTTCGACCAATATTTACTGAGTAGCTCAGGTGCTGTGATAAGTAATGGAGAACAACGGTCAAAGGTCCCTGCTTTCTCTGAGTGAACAGTCCATGAGGGATAAAGACAAATAAACAAAACACTGATAAGTGCTACTAAAAAAGAAAGTACATATTATTATATTTAATACTTTATCTTTAAGAATTAATAGGACGGGATAAAACCTAACTTTCCTATCTTTTTAGCCCTCGTGTCTGAATGTATTCTGGGAATAGTTTGCACTAAAAAATTAAAATATTCATTAGAGATCATTTCAGATCATTCCAACTCTTCTGCTTCTGTCTCTTTCATTTCCATTTTCTTCCCTCCCAGTATAAAAGGAGGATGCGATCAGTATTTGCTTTAATGTCTAGAGTTGCTTGTCACTCTTACCTGGGGAGATTTTGTTAAAGAGCACTGATCCTGGTGGAGTAGACCTTCTACAGTTTAAAGTGCACATTTTTTGAAACTCCCTCTTCATGACCTTTAACTTACCAGGAATTCTCCAACCTCAATAAAAAACTCTCTCCTTTCTCTGCTCTGCTTAAGTCCTCTTTATCTGTTACTGACTTTCTGATTGACTTCTTTAATTTTTCAGTAATTACTACAGTTCAACCCACTGTTTTCTCTGTAATTCACAAACTATTCTTTGGCTCATTACCTTGCATCATTTATGTGGAACAATTATTATTCCACACCCTTAGAGATGTCATTTATTAGAACTATGGTGTACAGAATAAAGCAGCAACATTACAATTGGAAAACATTTTTAAACCTAAAAAGTGCATTGTGATAATGTTAGGACTTTGCCCAGTATTGACTGAAATGAAAATTGGTCTCAGTAGGATGATGTTTATCCTCTGAATGAATGAAATCTTTGACTACTTAAAAACTTTCCACTCCTTTTATTGAAAAAAAACAGTGAGTCCTTTAATCAAAATTAGCCAAAGCTTTACTAAGCACTGAAACTAACTTTCACGTGTGCCTTGCACAGAATGGCTAAAATGATAAGGATAGGCAATAGCAAGTATTGATGAAGATACAGAGCAAATGGAAGTCTAACCACTGCTGGGGGGCTTGTAAATTAGCATAACCACTTTGGAAGACTGGTTGGCGGTACCTATAAAAGGCGAACATCTGCCTAGCCTATGACCTAGGAATTCCACTCCTAGGTGTAGACCCGATAGGAAGATAATGAAAAATCACGGACAAGAATGTTTATAGCAGTATGAGAATTCATAATAGCTCCAAACTGAAAACTACCCATGTAAGAACAGATAAATAAATTGTGGTGTATTCATACATGTAATACTATACTGCAATGAGAACCGAATTAACATATAGTAACATGGCTGAATTTCACAAACATAATATTGAACAAAAGAAACCAAATACAAAAAAAAAAGCATACATTACATGATTTTATTTACATCAAGGTCAAAAATAGGAGAGTACTCATTGGAGGGCAGTTGAGGGTGCTGAGGGTTACATGAGTGTGTTTAGTTTGTGAAAATTAATCAAGTTATCCGTTTTTTGGTGTGTGTGTACTTCTCTGTATAATTCTTCTACTAAATTTACAAGGAGAGTGAAAGAATGGGAGAGAGAGAAAGGTGAGAGTGAGTGAGAGAATGTGAGAGAGAGAGGCAGACAGACACTGGTGAAGAAACAAGCTAATCTCTTCACTGACTGCATTACAGGTAGATACGCAGACAAAGGAGTAAAATTGACAAAGTTTACTTGTTTTTTTTTTTAATTAATTTATTTTATTTTTGGCTGTGTTAGGTCTTCGTTGCTGCATGCGGGCTTCCTCTGGTTGCGGCGAGTGGGGGCTACTCTTCGTTGCAGTGCGCGGGCTTCTCATTGCGGTGGCTTCTCTTGTTGCAGAGCACAGGCTGTAGGCGGGCTTCAGTAGTTGTGGCTCGTGGCTCAGTAGTTGTGGCTCGTTGGCTCTAGGGAGCAGGCTCAGTAGTTGTGGCGCATGGGCTTACTTGCTCCACGGCATGTGGGATCTTCCCGGACCAGGGCTCGAACCCATGTCCCCTGCATTGGCAGGCAGATTCTGAACCACTGCACCACCAGGGAAGCCCAAGTTTACTGTTGACAATCCTTTCTTTCCCTTTTGGGACCTTCTCACTAGTCTCACTACCATGAACTTACAACCTTTACTGTTTCTTTTTCTGTACTAAAATTACCATCAGGTGGTATTATAGGTTTTTTTTGTTGTTGTTTTGTTTTGTTTTTGTTTGTTTGTTTTTTTGGCCACGTGGCATGTGGGATCTTAGTTCCCCAACCAGGGGTCAAACCTGGACCCCAGCAGCGAAAGCGCAGAGTCCTAACCACTGGACAGCAGGGAAGTCAAAAGAGTTTGAAAAGGAATAGATACGTGTATATGTATAACTGAATCACTTTGCTGTACACCTGAAACTAACACAACATTGTTAATCAACTCTACTCCAATATAAAATAAAAAAGTTAAAAAAAATAAAATTACCATCAGGAACAGATGTCCATCAATCATTTCTTTCTGAGTGTAAACAAAAAGGGTATTCCATCTCTCCCAGGGGCAGCTACATTTCAAGACTTACAATGTGAAATAATGTGAAATAAGAAGTCTTTAGTCACCTACTGAAGGAACTTCAGCAGCTGGAGGCAAGTTTAGGGGGTTAGGGCTCCTGAAATTGCATTGGTTAGGCTTGTGCCTGCCTTTCTCATGAGTAACCCCATCATTGACGGAGCATAGTTCACTGTTTTCTTTAACAAATCATTCTTTATACTTTTATTATAGAAACTAATAATCCCGTTTTGTAATATATTATTGACATGCTTATCACATCCATGACATGCTTATCACATCCCAGTCCCTTGAAGGCTGGGACCATCTTTCATTCATCCCTTTATCTCCGATGACCAAGCACAGAGTTTGATGTGGAGTAGGCAATCCATCAAGCCTGCTGGGAATTTTATCGTATCATCAAAGATCATCTAGTTCCCATGCAATTTATACTTCTTCAGGACATAGAAAAATAAAGAACCTACCCAAATTCTTTATAGGATGCGTCTGTACAACATGCATACCAAAATCTGGCAAGCACTGCACAAAAAAGGAAACTAGAATTCAACAGAACTTATGCATATAAATGTAAAAATCCTTTATCAAATAGGAACAATTAGGATCTGGCAACACATTAAAACAGTAAAACTTCATGACTCAGTAGAGATTATTCTGGAAATACAAAGATTGGTATTAGGAAATGTATTAATATCATTTATCACATTTACAGATTTAAGGAAAACATGATCATCTCTGTAGACACAGAAAAGGTAATTGTCTAAGTCCAGGAACTATTTTTTAATTAAAAAAATTAATTAGGGGCTTCCCTGGTGGCACAGTGGTTGAGAATCTGCCTGCCAATGCAGGGGACACGGGTTCAAGCCCTGGTCTGGGAAGATCTCACATGCCGCAGAGCAACTAGGCCCGTGAGCCACAACTACTGAGCCTGCGCGTCTGGAGCTTGTGCTCCGCAACAAGAGAGGCCGCGATAGTGAGAGGCCTGTGCACCACGATGAAGAGTGGCCCACGCTTGCCCCAACTAGAGAAAGCCGTTGCACAGAAATGAAGACCCAACACAGCCAAAAATAAATTAATTAATTAATTAAAAATAAAAATAAAGGAATTCCTTTAAAAAAAATTTAAAGTAAAAATTGATAACTACTTCCTTGACATAAAAAATATATCTCTATATCTTTATCCAGCCATCCATCTAGCCATCATCCAGATCAGCCAAAAACTGTATCGAAATTAATGGAGAAACATAAATAGCATTCCTGCTAACGTTACAGATTAAACACATACCCATTGTTACTGCTGTCATTTAATGAAATTAGACAAGAAAAAGAAATTAGAAGTATAAAAACTGGAAAGGAGGAGATAAATCTATTATCACATTTAGATAAGAGTTTTTACCTAGAAAACCCAAGAGGATCAACAGAAAAAGCATACAAACAATGAGAGAATTCAGTAAGCTACAACATCGATGAATAGAAATCAACAGTCTTTGTATATAAATACAAGTTAGAAGATATAATGAAAGAAAAGACCCCATTTAGAATAGTACTCCCAAAGATAAAACTTAACGGGAAATGTGGAAAGTCAGATGAAAACTTTAAGACATTTCTGAAGGACACAAAATAAAACTTAATAGATGAATAAAAATCTCATATATTTGGAATCAGAATATGTGGCAACAGAAAGCTGTCATTCCTCCTAATGGAATTTATGAAGTTAACATAATCCTAACAAAAATATCAATGAGTTTAAAGAAATGAAACTAGCTGCTTCTAAAGTCTATACGGAAAAGCAAATAAACAAGGAGAGCCAGGAAAATTCTGAGAAAGAAGAGAGATTAAATGGGACTAACCCTACCAGATGTTAAAACACACTATGAGGCCTTCATAATTGAATCAATGTGATATAAGCACATGAATAGATAGATAGACCAATGGAAGAAGATTAAAAAGAATAGACCCCATCACTTATAGGTCTTTATATATGATAAACGTCACGTTATTGGGGTAAGGGGTCAGCCATGTGAAAAAAGAGAGCTGGATCCACTTATGATAGGATAAATTCCAGATGGGCCAAAGACTTAAGTGCTGAAAATAAATGAAACCATAACAGGTCTAGAAGAAGAGGACAAAATACGTTTATAATCTTGGAATGGGGAAAGCCAATTTAAATTCTGACTCAAAATCAGGAAGGTTAAAAAAAACAAAACTAAACTAAACACAAAAAAGAAAACAGATGGAAATCTTTCCTTACCTGTTCCAGATAACTGAAGCTTATTTCGTTAAGTAAGATGTTAGTAGAAAAAGAAATGTTTGGAAAGATAGGATAATAGATAACATAAATATAATTTGGACAGGCCTCTTTTCATGAGATGACGCTCATCATTTCTCTTTGCTTTTATGCTCTAGACTGACAATTACGACAGTTATTCAGCAAATTGAGCCATAATCTACATACCACAATTTCCATAGCTGATGCTATGCCTTTCTGACCCATTCTATCACATTTTAAATACTTAAGAATGTCCACCCAGAGACATGCGGGCTTTAGATTGGGATGTTTAAGGGGGCACCCATGCTTTCCCTCTTCCAAGCACCAAAATTGCTTGATGTGAGGTTCCAAAACTTTGAAAAATAATACCAATTTTTTTCCTCCTGTGAAGTATTTTAATTAATTAACTTATTTATTTATTTTTAACATCTTTATTGGAGTATAATTGCTTTACAATGGTGTGCTTTTTTTTAATGGAAGTCCTTCTAATAAATGCAGAAAAAAATTGGGAATAATGGTATTGGAGGATAGTCTTCAAAAACTTGGGAATAAAGGATGTAGGTCTGTTCTCCTCTAATAGCCATGCTATAAAATTAACACAAAACTGGTCTCATCAGGGATATTCAGGCGTGTCACCTTAAAGACAAGTGATGCAAAGACAAGACTTGACCATGGCTGATTAAAGGTACTTCTTTAACTAAGCAAGAGAAGGAACTGACGTGTCCATCGGAGAGGAGTTGGTCAGCAATGGACATATGGACAAAGAAGGACAGAGTGATAAAGTCTCCACCATAGCAGAGTCTGAAGGATTGCTCTGGATTCCTTTCCCTCTGATGGCAACCACGTGTCCTGGCCAGGGACAGTCCAGGTTTACGGCTCCTGTTCTGGTGTAATTATTTAAATGCCTCATTTCATTCTCAGAATAAAATGAATGATAAGATATATGGGCATCCTGTTCCTAAACCTTCAGCCTTCTCTGTCTCACCTGATTTCTCACCTCTGTCTCCTTGGTGCTAAACCTTCTCTGCTAAGTTTCTTCAGACTGTTTGATGACCTGTTCTAATTTCTGATTGGCATCCTCCCAATGGGCGTATTCCTCCTCCCCCATAGCATCTCGGGTGCAAATGAGGTACCCACCTCGCATCCACCTAGACTTTAGGCTAGTGGGGAGCTTGGCTCCATGGGTAAAAAGCATCCAAATAGGAGTCAAGGTGAGAGGGATATTAAGCCAACGGAATTTTAATGTTCTGGTCCCACTGACAATAAATAAAAGAGTGAGGTAATTGTAGTTAGAGTAATGGATACCAAGATAAACCAGACAGTAAAAGATATAAAGAAAAATAATAAGAAACAAAGGTTAATTACCCTTGGAAGAGTCATTAGGCAATTATTTTTCTCCTGCTTGCTTTTTTTTGTGAGCAAGAAAAAAAAAAAAAGTTTGGAGCTACCATATGATCCTGCAACCTCACTCCTGGGCATATATCTGGAGAAAACCGTAATTCAAAAAGATACACACACCCCAATGTTCACTGCAGCACTATTTGCAATAGCCAAGACATGAAAGCAAGCTAAATGTCCACCAACAGCTGAAAGTATAAAGAAGATGTGGTATATATATATATATATATATATATATATATATATATATATATGCAGTGGAATATTAATCAGCCATAAAAAAGAATAAAATAGTACCATTTGCAGCAACATGGATGGACCTAGAGATTATCATACTAAGTGAAGTAAGTCAGATAAAGACAAATATCATAAGATATCATTTATATGTGGTATCTAAAAAAAGAAAAATAATACAAATGAACTTATATACAAAACAGAAATAGATCCACAGACATAGAAAAGAAATAGACGCACAGACATATAGTTACCAAAGGGCAAGTGGGGGGAGGGATAAATTAAGACTTTGGGATTAACATATACACACTATTATATATAAAATATAGATAACCAACAAGGACTTACTGTATAGAACAGAGAACTATACTCAATATTTTGTAATAGCCTATAAGGGAAAAGAATCTGAAAAAAATATATATATGTATAACTGATTTACTTTGTTGTACACCTGAAACTAACACAACACTGTAAATCAACTATACTTTAATAAAAAAATGTTTATTATTGTAGGCCACCAATGTATTGTGATTATTTATTATGCAGCACCATTGTGGCAATAGATAACTGAAAAAACACTTTCCTAATAACTGAAAAAACACTTTCCTAATTCTTATTTAATGGTATTCCTTTATTTCTTTAAAAAGAAGAAAGATTTCAATTTAAGAATGGCATCTGTTTCTAAATTTTATGGTGGAAGGTCTGATGTCAGCCATTGGTCAGCCCCGAATATACTGGAGAATCTAGAGCATCTGGGATCTTTTAGGCTTCCTCAGGAAGAGACCTTCTTGTATATTGATTGTCCTTGTCAGAGAAGTGATAGAGGACATATTTGGGGGCAAAATTCGTACTATGAATTCATTTTGAAAAAAGTATTTCTCTAATAACATTGAAAGGAGAAGTCTTCCTCTATCTCAGAGACCAATGTCCCAGAGCTAATCAACCTTCCTTCTTTTCAGTTCTCCAGAGTAATGGTACCTTGCTGCATGGAGCTGCCAGGGAGAAGAGCTGCAACTACTCCAAGTTCAATGTTCTCTTTTTGTTCATTTTAATTTTAATTTAATTATAATTTTTAAGGTCACATATACCTTTGGGTGAAAATAAGATTTATAGGAGTAAGGACCACAAATTTTTATATATTGGAGGAGAAATTGGTTAGGGATATTGGTTAAAATGTTTGTCTTAGACCTGCGGTTGCCAAGGGGGAGGGGGGTGGGGGAGGGATGGAGTGCGAGTTTGGGATTAGCAGATGCAAACTATTATATATAGAATGGATAAACAACAAGGTCCTACTGAATAGCCCAGGGAACCGTGTTCAATATCCTGTAATAAACCATAATGGAAAAGAAAAAAAAAAATGTCTTGGAAAAGAGAAAGAGTGTCTGATGTTTGGACTTTATCTTCACATGGAACAGAGTATCGTCCCTAACCATCATGCATTAAAATTCTGGATCATAATTTACGAGATGTAAAGGCTGCTTTTCTGATTGCTTGAAATGACTAATGGTCCACAAAGGAACTGGACACGAAAAACACTTCATACAATGTTTGTTCAAGAAATATTATTTTTCATGAGCCTGTCCTCAAGCACCTTATAGTCTAATGTGGAAAACAGGCATCCATCAAGTAATGAGCCAAACAGATGCAGAATTATAACTGTGTGAACAATGAAAGAGGCCTCACCTTTGAGACGTCCTGAGTAGGATTCTCAGCGAGGTTAGTACTTTGAGGCCACCGTACTTGGTGCTGTGAGTGTATAAAAAGAGATCGGATGCAGATTTAGCATCCAGAAAGTTCCCTTAGGACATGACTCTGGGCCTGGAGGATACGTAAGCATTACCGAGTTGAAGAACTGGCTTGAGGGTGTGGTCGAGAAATACGTCAAGTACGTGGGATTCCTTTTTATTTTCCCATTAAATGATCTAATCCTCAATGGTATTAAAATTTTTCTTCCAAACACACTAAAAATGTGTTGTGACTAATATTTTCTAACGGCAAACATCCTCCAGAACTTTTTTCCAATTCGCAAACAAAGCATATGAATTCTGGATCACATTCAAGGTTAGCGTGGGGATTAGGTTACGATGACGCTTCTTAGAGATAAAGACTCTACTTAACAGTTTTCATTCAAGAAACACTGAGTTGCCCACTCCATGCCAGGTACCATACCAGGTGGGTTTTTTCCCCCACATTCTCCCGTATACTTTATTTATTTAATTTTTAACTGAAGTATAGTTGATTTACAAAGTTTCAGGTGTACAGGA
Organism: Balaenoptera physalus; assembly: GCF_965194825.1. Classification (NCBI taxonomy): domain Eukaryota; kingdom Metazoa; phylum Chordata; class Mammalia; order Artiodactyla; family Balaenopteridae; genus Balaenoptera; species Balaenoptera physalus. The sequence goes on along the minus strand of NC_138895.1, from coordinate 17,721,753 downwards.
AAGTGATTCAGATTCTTTTCCATTATAGGTTATTGCAAGACATTGAATACAGTTCCCTGTGCTATACAGTAAATCCGTGTTGTTTATCTATTTTATACGTAGTAGTGTGTATCTGTGTTAAACCCAAATTTCCAATTTACTCCCCCCCTACCTTTTTCCCTTTTGTAACCATAAGTTTGTTTTCTATGTCTGGGAGCCTACTTCTCTTTTGTAAATAAGTTCATTTGTATCGTTTTTTTTTTAGATTCCACATATAAGTGATAGCATATGATATTTGCCTTTGTCTGACTTACTTCACTTACTATGATAATCTGTAGGTCCATCCATGTTGCTGCAAGTGGCATTATTTCATTCTTTTTTATGGCCAAGTAATATTCCATTGTATATATATACCACATCCTCTTTATCCATTCATCTGTTGATGGGCATTTAGGTTGTTTCCATGTCTTGCCTAATGTGAATAGTGTTGCTATGAACACTGGGGTGCATGAATCTTTTTGAATTAGAGTTTTCATCTTTTCCGGATATATGCCCAGGAGTGGGATTGCTGGGTCGTATGGTAGTTCTATTTTTAGTTTTTTAAGGAACTTCCATACTGTTCTCCATAGTGGTTGCACCAATTTACATTCCCACCAACAGTGTAAGAGCAAACCAGGTGTTTTTTAAAACTATGACACGAAACGGATCGTTTACTAGTTCAAACATTTGTTGTCATCTAAAGATTTTTATTTAGGAACATTATGAAATGTCAAAAAATACTATGAAATAATTATTACACAGATGTAGGTGCCTCTGATCAAAGTATATATTCTGAAATATATCAGTGATGTGCAGGGAATTTGCAGACAGAATTCATTCGATTACCTGGTATTGGAGCTCGTATTAGAAGACTATGTTTCAGAGCAGAAGTGAGATCCCTGGTGTGTAAGATTTAGTGAGTTCAAATGGAAGGCTGTATTTCGCTAAACCCAGAAGCACTGCCACATGAAGGTGCTTGGCTCTTGGTTAACTTGCGTTGAAACTACTGGCAAGGTTAGCATCAGGAAAATTGCCATGGTAGGACGTATTAGCAATTTTTCAGTCCTTTTAATAGCATCTCTGCTTTACTAACTGGGTTTGCCTTTCTGTTTCCTTCTCTCCGGTTTCTTATTTCTCCCAAAGTCCCTTACTAACTCAATAGAAGATTTAGAAAAACACTCACTTTCTTTGGGCTTATTTTTAACCTAGTTTTTTTTTTTTTTTCTTCATTTATTATTTCCTGGAGAAACATGTGACCCAAACATTTATTCTTGTCTCACATTTGTGTGATAGAGAAGTGACTGCCCAGATGCCATCGAGATGGTGTTTTCTGATTTGAGATGCTAAGCAGTTTCCTGGGACTCAGTTGGCAAGTCAAACGCCAACGTCTGTATGAGCCATGAAAGGGCAGACCTCACCTTCGTGATGCTGTGACTCCCAGGCAAGGTTAGTCTGATATTTGCAAAGGAAGACGGAAGCAGGAAGAACAGAGCTGCCCTCAGAACCAAGCTGAACGTCTGGAAGTGGACGGTGCTTGCAGATGCCGTCTGTAATGTCTCTCTTAGCAGGAAGCATAATAGTAACTCACACCTACAGTGGGAGTTTACAAGGGCTTACTCACTGAAGAGTATACCATGTGATTCTCACAACCACCTTGGATTCCAGAAATCAGCTTGCTAGTGTTGGCTTGCACACAGTATATGGGTCGTATACGTCACTTCAAGAGCTCTTTAGGGAGCAGGCATGTTTTGAGATATAGGACTTAACGGACACCGTCTGCATGCTGTGAAACCATATCTCTGTAGCTTTCAAAAACAGCTATAAATCTCCCACTGACTGTTAGTGGGTGCATATTTAGGCCTGGTGGGTTGTGTTAAAAATCTCAAATACCTTTGTTCCTTGTGGGGGTCTTTGCAGTAGGTTGAGTCCTCTCTTGGAAACCTCTCTTCCTTTTCCTTTGTGGCAGACTCTTCATTGTGGGTCATGATTACAAAAGTATCCATGAGATGGGGGTGGGGAGGAGGGGAAGGCTGGGGGGCAGGGATGGGGAGGGAGAAGATCCTTGACCAGGTGACCACTCTCTCTAGACCTGTGAGCCCCCTTCTACTCATTCTGTCCTTACTCAGTATTTTCCCTCAGAGTACTTCTAACACTCTGAAATTATTTTGCTAATTTCTTTATTGTCTATCTCCCCCTTTAGAATATACACTCCATAAGGGGTAGCCCTTGCTACCACCATGCCCCGAGCCCTGTATCTGGTACAGGTCCATACTAAGCTTTCAAGAAATACTTGCTGTGGGCTTCCCTGGTGGCGCAGTGCTTGAGAATCCGCCTGCCAATGCAGGGGGCACGGGTTTGATCCCTGGTCCGGGAAGATCCCACATGCCACAGAGCAACTAAGCCCGTGCACCATAAGTACTGAACGTGCGTTCTAGAGCCCATGAGCCACAACTACTGAGCCTGCGTGCCACAACTACTGAAGCTCGCGCGCCTAGAGCCCATACTCCGCAACAAGAGAAGCCACTGCAATGAGAAGCCCGCCCACCGCAAAGAAGAGTAGCCCCCACTTACCGCAACTAGAGAAAGCCCACGCGCAGCAAGGAAGACCCAACTCAGCCAAAAATAAATAAATAAATTTATAAAAAAATAAATAAAGCAGTGGGCTAGGCTGATGTGAAATAATTTAAAAAAATACTTGCTGAATGTATGAATGAAATCATCTTACATTTCACTTCATTCTATCTCTAATTAAAACATTCGTCACTTTTCATTCGTTGGGAGCCTGAAAGGGAGTAAAACCATAGAGTTCACATAGTCTACCTCCACTGTTTAACAAATGAAGAAATTGAAGCCCCACAAGTTGTGGGTTTTTTTTCCAAGGTCAGAGCCAGGACTAGAGCCAGGTCACTTTTCCTCATCCAGCCCAGTGCCCTTCCTACCTCACCCTGACCGCTCATAGAGAAGGAGCACGTTTATAAAAGGTTCTAATGATCAGTCCTCTTTTGCACAAAGCTTACCATTGCAGGCTTCGTGCACGCGGACTGAAGAGAAAGCACTCTGTGAAATGGTTTGTAAACTCCAGGACCTGATGATGTTGGTAGGGTTCCATACTTTAAAAGAAACTATGGTTATCTTATTGAAAGAACCAGACTGAAAATGGGTTTGAGGTTGAGAGGAGCGTGAATCAATCTGGTAAATGAGGGGTAAAAAGGGCTAATTTAGAACACCACTGGGTCAATAGATTGGGCTAACAATATATATTGTTTTCTATCAATTTCCCAAGATCTTTATTTGCGGCAGGAATAACTCTTAAAAACATAGCAGTATGCAGGAAGACGGATTTGTACTCTAAGATAATGTTCTGAAAGTCCATCGTATAATTCCCTTAGGAGTCCCAAACCCCACCATGTTATCCTTGGAAAGCAAGAACAATAATCTCTTTCTCATGGTTGTCTGATTTCGGAGATGTTAACTCTCTCATTAGAACCATGGCCGAAGGGAGAAAGTTTACCTCTGTAGAGAGAGGACAGATATCTGGAGAAGACATCTCTTCCTTAATATATCTGATCTGTTGAACTTTATTTTGCTTTTCCACTTTGCTGTTGTAAGTTGCCTGGCTTTTGATCCTAACAATAATAATAAATAACAATGATGGAGCAGCTACAATGCAGGAAGCACTGATCTGAGCACTTCATAGATATTAACCCACATGAACCTCACAGTTACCCTTATGATGTGAGGATCCACCTTTACCAGTGAAGAAGGTGAGCTTGTAAGTGGTGGACCTGGGATGTGAGCCCAGGCAGTTTGGCACCAGTGCCCACCAACCTAGTCACTGTCATGTCTCATCTTTAATCTGATTTGAAGTGATATTCTCACCGTAACATTTATTCTAAGGAGCGAAAAGATCCACTACTCCGTGAAGCCTTGGGATCCAGTACTTTCTTTTTCTTTTCCTTTCTTTTTTTGGGGGGATCCAGTACTTTTCTTTTCAATACCCGCACTTGATCAGATCCTTAGTTACCCCTCCCAGGCCGCTGCTCCAGCTCCAAGAAGCAGGGACACTATTTTGCATCTTGATATTGCCAATCGTTAGCATAGTAGCTGACAAACACAGATAACAGATGTTCAAATAGTCTTTGTTCATTGAGTGAATGAACTTTCCAAATCGATTGCCATTCCTTTCATTTTGTTAATAATATAGCAAAGCCTTACAAGTCATCTGCAAATGTTATGGCTTAATTAGTAGTTAATTTAGCTAAACCTCTGGGGAACGGGGCTGTGTGGACAGCAAGGAAGTAGAAAAGGAAGCACAATATTGATTAAAACCTTTGATGTAAGTACAATCAAATACTAATATTAATCTTCATCAGCAGAAGAATCAATTTGATTTTATTTTTACTGCCCCTAGGCACTTACATCTTCCCCATTGCAATCCTATTTCCAAGTGACCAGCAGCAGTTGCTATAGGCTGGTGATACTTTATAACTCAAAACAGATTCGATTTTCTAGGTTCCGTATTCCATCACAGCAGTGAGTAAAGAGAATGATACGCAGTAATATTCAGGTTTTACAAAAAAAAAGGAGGAAGGGAGGAAGGCAGGTATACTTGCTCTTGTTAGCAATTGCCCTGGACCACTAAGGAAGCTCCCTAAAACTTGTTTTTCACCTCCCTACAATCTCTCCACTTCTATATCTATATCTATCTACAGATACATATATATATACACTCTACAGTTCTGCTGACAGAAACGTGATCACATCACCCTTCCTCTATCTAAAGTCCTTTGAAGGCTCCCCAGTGCCTTGGGGATGAGTGTGACTCCATATATGGCCCCAAAGTAGTTGGAGTCACAACTAGACTCTACTTCCTTTCCAGACCTGCCCCACACCCTGCTATGTCCACTCATCTCCGCTCTGGCTGTATTGAACCACTGTGTGTTTTTTGTTTGTTTGTTTTCCTCCTGGAACACACCACTCTCACATGCCTTTTTTTTTTTTTAACATCTTTATTGGAGTATAATTGCTTTACAATGGTGTGTTAGTTTCTGCTGTATAACAAAGTGAATCAGCTATACATATACATATATCCCCATATCGCCTCCCTCTTGCGTCTCCCTCCCACCCTCCCTATCCCACCCCTCTAGGTGGTAATCACAAAGCACCGAGCTGATCTCCCTGTGCTATGGGGCTGCTTCCCACTAGCTATCTATTTCACATTTCGTAGTCTCACATGCCTTTGCACAGAGTTCTATCTCTTGAAAATGCCTTCCTGCCTGCACACGCATCCTTCTCCTCCCGGGATGGAAAGGTAAAGCTGTTGCTCAAGGTCAGGCTTACTCACTGCCTCCTCTGTGCTTTTTCTGCCCCTCTGACCCCATTATCACAGCAGCCTGGTAGGAGCGCAGTTTGTAACTCCTCATTCATGCTTCCCGCTTCTCTCTGCCTTTGCCAGACATGCCCACCGACTCCCAGTACTGGGCTGTCATTCACATTTCTCTCAGCATTGTGTCCACCTGTCCTTACGCCACAACTATCTTGAAGACACTCAATTCTGGTGTCACTGTCTACAGGCATTCAACATTGCTCCTCGTCTGCTAGACCTGTGAGGTCACAGGATTACAGAGAGGAGACAGTATTATTATGTCCCGTTTACAGAGCTGTGATGTTAGTGGTCCAGATAGGGTGTTACCTTGGGTATGTAGTTCCTAATTATTTAGAGTGGCTGCCATGCTTCTGGGATTTTTCAGCCATTAGGGAAGTTTGGAAGAAAGCTGGCGAGATGCTACAGTCATAAAACAAAACATGGGCATCTGATGCAGGTCAGGTGTGAGAGTAGAGGGCAATACAGGAAATGTGATGGGAGTAGCCTGTCCATGAAAGACAAACAGAGACAATGGAGTTGGCTGGTTCTCAGCAGTCCCAGCCCAGGTCAGTAACCACTGGCTCTGACCTCCCTGCTGCTGGTGCTGACTCCTCCGTGCTGTCCTTGCTTGTCATATGTCCCCTGAAGTGAACAAAAAGGTCCCTGCCTTGTTTATTTCCACAGGTCAAGGCCACTGACACAGAGCTACAGTTGTCAGCAGTGACCATGTGTGTCTTGGCGGTGACCACATTTTCCCAGGTCCCATGACTTTTCAAAGATTTGGGTGATAAAACTGAAGGACATTTGGGTAGAAATCAATCTTAATGAGCATCAGTTCTCAGAAGATATTTCAGACGTGCTACCTCATTCATCAAAAAAGCAAAGAGAAACCATTTTCCGATGTGAAAAAGAGAAGGGAGCTGCTTACATGTCTACGAATTAGGTCATTATTACTTACCCTGAGGCTGAAAGCTAACCAAAAGTGAAAACCGTAATGGGTGGCAGAGATTGCTCGTCTCCATTAGGGGTGTCAAACATGGCACTTGACAACAGCACTGGCAATAACGTGGGTCCCTAAGAGGACGACCGAATTCACTGACACACTAATGTCAGACTTCGGAGTAGCTTTTAGTTGCAGACTTTCAATCTTTGTCACCTCCAGTCGGATATAAACAAACAAGTGATCAAAGGGAGAATGGCTACATAGCACATTGTTATACATGTAAATGACCTAACCAACTTCCTCTAAGTTGATTAAAAAACAAAATGAACATCTGTTCTTAGTACGTATTTAATTAAATACGTATCTGCAGTATGTATTTAATTAAAACCAGTATGATCTTAGCAAGGCAGAAGAAAGATCATTAATACTTAGGAGTGCATGTCAACCCAGAGACAAAACCTATAGAAACAGGGATTTTTCTCTGCATATGTGTCTTTGCAGACCAAAGGTGATGCTCTGTGTTGTTTTAAGAACAGTGACTCTATGAGTGTAACCATTGCTATTAATAATTAATGTCACACATCTATGCATTTAGGGATTATTTGTTATCTCAAAGCCCTTGCAAATTGCCTTACTTGCCCCTCTAGGACAGAAATCACTGCATCAGTTGCTGAAAAATATTCAGCTCTGTGGTAGAACATAACAGCTGTTTGATACCAAATAACAACACGACACAACGATTGAAGAGAAATGTAGTCGAATTCTGAAACCAATTAAAACTACAGGGATAAATTACGTAGGAGGAATGTAATTATCCAAATTGAGATCCGGGCAGGCTAACAGGACTAATAATAACCTCATCTTTTACAGAGACTTAATAAGGAAATCAGTTACTTAATTTTTCCTTTAAATGTTAAGTTTTTCCCTCCGTAGAGCCTGGAGGAAGTGGCTTAAATGATTCTGCATTTGTTTTAGCAAATGTGTACAACGGGAAATGAGGCCATGTTGCCGCTTTTTGGTTCAGTCTCATAGCCCTCAATGGGTCCATCTGGAAAACTTCTACGCCTGCTCCAAGCCTGAATACAAGCCACTTTAAAAGTTTAGGTCTAAAACCCAAACTATAGTTGGTACAATATCCATTTTCCCAAGGGGGCTCGCCACAATAGGGTTCAGGACAGATCAGTGAATATATTCTATTTTTTTACAAACATAGGAAGAAGGGACACTGCTGTCAATAAAGATATCTTAGGTTTTTGGGACAAGCATCTAAAAAAGGGGGTTTGTGATGACCCAATATGCTATACAACACTTCTATTTCAGACAAGTAATGGCATCTTTGAAACACAGGACTCTAGCAGGACTTAGCATTGGTGCCATCCTCTCCAGGTCTAACAGGGATTTAGCTTGCATTGTTTTCCCTAAGGGGAAACACAGGATTCAAGTTAGGATTTCCCTTTCACGTTTCAAGCCACTGGTGAATCATCTCACATAGGAAACAGAATGAATGTAATGTGAGGAAAACTATACAAAGAGCTTCTTGCACCAACCTCAGTTGGAATAAAAGTTTCCTTCTTTTAGGAAGACTCTGAACTTGCAAGGAAGTTTTAATTCTCAGATGCCATCCTTACTATTGGAAGCCAAACACCAGAATATTAGTGGCCATTTTTATCATCAGTAAAAGCAACATCGCTCTACGAAGTGTCACTTGAGAAGGAGAATCTGAAATTCTATCTGTTATAATAATAAACACAACTGCAGCCAACTTCATCTTTGCCCTTGGGGAGTTGGGGACAAAAAAAATCTATGGAAAGGGAGTAGAGATTGTGTCATTGGCAAAAATTATTTATTTATTTATTTTTTGGTTTGGCCGCACTATACGGCATGCGGGATCTTAGTTCCCCAACCTGAGATCGAACCCGGGCCCCCTGCCTTGGGAGCATGGAGTCCTAACCACTGGACTGCCAGGGAAGTCCCAAAACTTATTTTTATTGACTCCCAACAGACAAATTAGGTATTAGACCTTTTATGGAGTTCTAAGGTAATAACTGTATTTTCTCAAATATGGAGCCTTAGGGAGTTAGGGCCACAGACTCAAGTGGGCTACTGACCTCACTGGGGATTCTTTACAGACATACATAGGAATAAACAAGCTATCTCAGGAATCTTTGATTCAAACCTATTTAATAACCAAAAATTATGGGCCAAGAGACATAATGTCCCATAGTTAAAGACTGAACTCTGTAAACATTCATGAATTATAGTTGAATAAAATATAGAAATGTAGCCTGTTTTATTTTCCACTGAATAAATTGGACTTTCTTTCTTTTTTTTTAAAGAATCACTCTCTTCATTATTTTTTTTAATTATTATTTTTTAATTAATTAATTAATTTATTTTTGGCTGCATTGGGTCTTCGTTGCTGCGTGCAGGCTTTCTGTAGTTGCAGCGAGCCGGGGCTACTCTTCGTTGCAGTGCACAGGCTTCTCATTGCAGTGGCTTCTCTTGTTGCGGAGCACGGGCTCTAGGCGTGCGGGCTTCAGTAGTTGTGGCACACGGGCTCAGTAGTTGTGGCGCACGGGCTTAGTTGCTCCGCGGCATGTGGGATCACACATTTAGGCTGAGCCTGCAGAGTTCCAAGCCTAAGGCTATTTTCTTCAAACTTATAAAGATGCAAAAGATGTAAGTTGTCTCTCAGGATCAAGGTCAAATGCAGAATCGCTGTATGTTTTCCAACCTTGACCCATCATACGACCTCCTGATGAAAATACTTTGAAGGAAAGGGTTCAGTGTATGCATGTTACGAAGGGAAAAGATGGGTGAAGAAGGACAAAGAAAGAATACTGCAGATGACAAAGGGGTCTAAAAAATGGTTTGACACAGATATAAAATTTTGAAAGTTTTGACCATTAGAAACAGTTCAAAAAAACTGGAAGACAATGAGAGCCTTCTTTTAGCTGTTTGTCCACCTCTTCCTCCCCAACTCCCCAAAAGATATCCATGGGGTACATCCCAGTAGCATTACAGACAAGCCCTTGGGAGTTGTCATGGACCCACTGCAGATGGCATAATCATCATCTAGTTCAGACCATGTTACTGTGAGCGATGCGGGGTAATTGATTTCGCAGAGCTACACTTTGTCAGCAAGAGTTATCCCAGATGGATGAGAACGTGGTCTGAACCTGGCAGGTGCTGGATGTAGAATCCCGCAAACCTCATTTCACTTTATTAAGCTATTCCCATTTGTAGCACATTTTCTTGGTGATAAAATTAAAAATATTAGTAGAAGAATAAACTGATCAAATTAGAGAAGTTAAAAGCTAAACGCCTTAGTCTAGGCAGGGACCACCAGAGGGGCCTCCTCTGAGCACACAGAGCCTGGAGGGGTCTGCTGCTGACACCCCTTTGTAAATGAGGGCACTTTTTTCTTGCATTCATAGCTTTAGGGATAATTTATTGTCAGTGTTATGTTTATTAGTAAGGCATGGAACCAGAACTTCTGGTTTCTGAGATGATAAAATAGGAAGATTCATACTACCGTATAGGTACTTTTTCAGAAGTCTTTGTGGAGACTGCATTCATAGAACCTTCAAATATCTTTTAAGATACTTTGAACAATACTCCTTAAAAATTCAGGTAAGCAAGGATTCTCCATCAGAGACGACAAATGTCATCGCCAGCAACACCTGAATCGTGAAATGAGGAGCATAAAAGGATCTGAAGTTCTTATTATCTCATCATCTCATATATTATATATCATATCATGCCATCATTATGAACTAGAGAGGTCATTCTGTGCCCAATAAATAGAACTATTTGTAGCTTATAGAGACTTTCACATACTTGATCCCAACTGACCACTTCGTTCACGTAAAAACAGTTCCAAGAATATCTAGCAAGCTCTCTGCTCAGGAATTGTCAGATTATAACTATCTGGACACTTGCAAAGTGCAACTGGAATTCTCTATGTAAGTCACATGCACGCAGAAGCACACTTTTCAGGAGGTGGTGGACAAGCATTTGGTGACAAACTAAAGTTCTCATTTAATTACTTTAGCCACAATCAGATCTAAAATATCCCTGTTTGGCTTATTTATTCTGTGCAACAGATCGAAAACTATTTCCCTGGTATTCATTTCCAGGAGAGTTTAATAGGATATTTGGATTTTGTAATTTTTAGTAAGTTAGAGAAAATCTGATTAGATTGAAAAGGTACATAAATCCCAACCTTATTCTCTCAATAAATGCCCTGCACATTTATAAATTCTCCCGTAGCACCAGTGAGAAGCTGAAAACCATAATTACTTCAAAATTTGACCTGAATCAGTTTTCTGAAACTGTCCTAAAGTCACAGGAATAGTGACGAAGTAACAAATTTGTTTTCTATTTCTTTGGAAAGTTACCAAATTTCTAGCTGGACAATTAACATCAGCCAGCTGTTTGCCTCAATAAATAGGAGCAAATGTACTTATCTCTCTATCCTTTTAGACCTAAGATCATCTTTCATTTTGCTCTTCTGTATTTGTGATGAAAACCCAGGCACATATAAGAATTGTTAGCTGAATCTGTAATAGTTCAAACACTGATTATCCCAATGGCTCCAAACAGGTGGTCACCCCACGACAAACAAACCTGAACAAATATTTCCCTCAGTAAATATTTCCTGGTGATATAAAAGATCATGGGTCATAAATGCAGTGCTCAACGTGAGGCATGCCAGATGGAGCCTTTTAAAAGGGTGACTATTATGATCTATTTATGACTACAAGGAGGGAGCTTTACTTTTGGGGTATAATTTTTCCTGGGTGTTACACGCTCTACTGCGAGTTGAACAACAACTTCTTAGGGCTACATATTCATCTTTCAGTCATTGGGAACAAAAGACTCACCTTTTTTTCATACACTTTAAAATTATAGGAGCTAACTTCGTTATTGATGCATCATTATAAGCATCTGTGAGAGAGCCTCTGGCTCACTTGCTGTAGGAAGAGGAACAGAAATATGCTGGTTCTTTATTATGAACATGAATAATGGTTGCACAAATGTTTTTGACTCTATTTGGCATGTGTTTAGAGTCATCTTCAGGGATTCTGCACTCTCTTAATTTTTCACAGTTCGCCTTAATATGGAACACTTTAGGACATTTGAGGGGTGAAATTCTAGTTCTAGTTTTTTGGTTTGTTTGTTTTGGGAAATGAAAATCTCTGATCGATAATGACTAAATTCAAGGCAACAGTAATCTGTGTCTGATTTTCTGTAGTCATTGAAACAGCTGGTCATTTGTGGCAACAGAGATCATATCACGCATTGCACTCTCCTTTAAGCAAATTAAAGTTGCTTTTAAGAGTATCTTAGTATTCCACTCACATTACACAATTTTCAATGGAAATCTCAGACTAGCGGTAGAAAACATTCAGATTATTTATTTGAGGGGTCTTTTTGTGAATCTGCTCCTCTAGTTCCAAAGTAGGTTGTTTAATTGATTGAAATGTCTAGCCTCCCCTGTAACTGTTGCTTCTTACATATCAACTCTCTTAGGTCCTACTGAATTTTTAAAGAAAGAGGGAAGTAGACAGTATGTAAAATTTACTGAGTCACTATTAGTCTACTTTGGAATGTATCCACTTGCTGTACTTTAGAAAGAAATGTGATCCATATGCTGTTTTTCCTGTGTTGGTATTAAAACTCTAAATCTTACTTATCTTGTAATGATGCTGCATTACACACACACACACACACACACACACACACCTTTAACATCTTCACCTATATATTTTCAGTCTAGATCTATTTTTCAAAAAGTATCTATTAAGTTGTGGCAAGACTCTTGATGTCGTCAACAGCGTTACCTTCGCTGACTACATTTCCCAAACCCCAAAATCAGGCAAAGATTTTTCCAGTGTTACCTCTCTATCAGACGCTCAGCACCATTTAAACCAATTGGCCATTCCTTTCTTCTTGAAACACTTTCTATCAATTGGCTGTTTTCTCTCCAGACACTCCCAAACACTCTTCATGACTTTAAACAGTTTCCATGTAAGGGGTGCTTCTAAATTTGCATCTCTATCCTCAATCTTGAACTGAGCTACAGATTCATATATTCAACTGCCTACTTGATAATTGCCACTTAGCTGACCAATAGACAAGCTGAACAACAGATTCTTATTTGTAAGACTTATTATATGAAGACCTTACATATCATATTTTAGTTACCCCATCCTTAACCTGCTCCTCTCCCAGCCTTCTCCATCCTGGTAAAGAATATCTCCATTCACACCATTTTTTAACCTCAAATCTTGGAGTCATCGCATCTTTAATCCAGTAAGTGTGGTTGATTCTACACCCTTTGCCTATAACACACCAAGCTTGACTATTTCCTCCTACCTCTTCCAGACTAGGACAAACCACCTCTCTCTTCTGAAATATTGCAATTGCCTCTTAACTGATTTCCTTTTTTTCATCTTGCTGAGTCTACCCCAATCCATTTTCCACTAAGTGATGCCACCTCCTTGCTTAAAGCCATTCTGTTGGTTACTTCTCATTATATGTAAAATAAAATCCCATACCTGGCTTTCCTTTCTGCACACAAGGAACATGTGGAGAAAACTCATGTTGAAACCCCCGAGATTTTGAATCAATGGATCTGGGGTGGGCCTAGGCTTTGGGGTTTTTTTTGTTTTTTGTTTTTTAATGTCCCAGGATGTACAGCCAGGGTTGAAAACAGTTCCTACATGACTGGTCATCTGCTTGTTGACTGAAAAAAAGTGCACAACCTAAAAGTTGAGAGTTATGTTTTATTCGGTGAACTTTCTGAGGACTTCAAGCCCAGGAGACAGGACTCTCAGATCACTTTGAGGAAGTGCTCTGAAGAGGCAAGTGGGGAGCCAGGATATATAGGAGCTTTTGCAACAAAAGACCAGGTTGTCAGAACATCAAAAGATTACTGTTAATAAAAGAAAACCAGACATCTCAAGTTAAGGAATTCAGTGCTTTGCTATGTATGGGAAGATGCAAGAGTCTGGGCTCACTGAAATCATTCCTTTGATATGCACCTCAGCTATCTGGGGCCAGTATCCTGTGTTTTCTCATCCTGAGTCTCCTCAGGGTGCACGGTTGGGGATGGCTGCAGCGGCTGACTGCTAGATGGGCTTGGCAGTGGACAGCCCGTTTGTCTCCATCCTGAGTTCCCTCAGGGCTCACTGTCCGGGGGCGGCTGTAATGTGATGGCTTGATGGCTGCAACATCCTTTGTTTACTGATATGGCAGGCAATATTTTAGTTCTCATGCCCACCTCTGTGTCCATATCTTGATGCTCTAGCTCCAGTGGCCTCCAGTGTACCAAGCCCATTCCTGCCTTGGGGACATGCTCTCTCCCCAGATTCTCATAAGACTGGCTCTTTCTTGTCATTCCGCTCTTAGCTCAACTGTCACCTCCTCAGAGAAGCTTCCCCTAATCACTATCTCACAGGTAACCACCCACTGGTCTCTATCCCACCCCGTTTTTCTGTCCTAGTCCTGGTTGTTTCTAGTCTGCTTATTCCTTCATTTCTGCTCAACCCTCTAGATTGTAAGTTTGATAAAAAGCAGGAACTAACCTCGGTACTTAAAATATGATAGGCTGCCAACAAATACTTGATAAATGCACACATCAATGTGGTATCAGTGTAATTATGAGAACATCGGAAAGAATATTTGAAACTGGTACTTTCCTGGAAAATCTGGGGCACTTTAGTTGCTGAGCTAAATTTTAACTGTTTAAAATTGTGTCGGCAGTCTCTGGATGGAAGCATCACTGTTTGGTGTGAGGAAGGGAGAAGGAAGAAGTTCTTTTTTCTCAATGTTCTAACTGGTTAAATTTTAAGATATTTAATCAGTAAGGATCAAACACATTCTGCGACCTATAGTTTTATTGATAAGTGTTATTGATCCATCACCAGGCTATCTTCCACCATCTGGCTGATGATATACAGAAGATCAAGGCAGAACATTTAACTGAGGATTCTTGTCTGTCTTGTAAACACATGATTTACCTCCTAGTGTATCACGGGGTGATCACATGGTAGAGCTCAGGGATTTCTAACCTTGGCTGCACATTAGAACCTTCTGGGGAATTAAAAAAGTATAAATATTCCTGGACTCTGCAAGAGGATAATTGAAATGGAAGTTCTGACTATGGGGCTCCGGCATTTTTAAGCTTTTTTTTTTCCTGAGGCTTCCCCCAAGTGATTCTGCTATGCAGGAAGGTTTAATAGACACTGACAGTCAACACAATTTGGCCTGGGGAGAGAGTGAAAACTTATTAAATATGCTAATACAGGTAGAAAATATCTCCAACAAGACAAATCCTTTGCCGACAGTAGGGATGTTTACTTTTTACCTTGAGACACATTGATTTTCACTTCATCATCTTACTTTACAAAGTCACAAGCGCTGTTAGTGGTCATAAAAAAAAAGCGTTGATTTTTTTTTTGGAGGAAAAAATATCTTTAAAGTGCTGATTAAGCCAGAGAAATGCAGAATGTGCAATTTATGAGAGGGACAGAGGGGTTTTGTTAGCTCAAGTTTTTGGCCGCAAGAAGGCAGCCTGGGGCAACACAGAGACCAGGCTTCAGGCAAGAGCTGAGTTTGACACTCTGCAATTTACCAGCTCTGTGACCCTGGACTAGTTATTGGGCTTTTCTTAGCCTCATTGACTTTTTTTTTTTTAATAAATTTATTAAATTTATTATTTATTAATTTATTTATTTTTGGCTGCGATGGGTCTTTTTACTGTGCGTGGGCTTTCTCTAGTTGCGGCGAGCGGGGGCTACTCTTTGTTTTGGTGTGCAGGCTTCTCATTGGGGCGGCTTCTCTTGTTGCAGAGTATGGCCTCTAGGTGCGCAGGCTTCAGTAGTTGTGGCATGAGGGCTCAGTAGTTGTGGCTCGTGGACTCTAGAGCACAGGGTCAGTAGTTGTGGCGCACGGGCTTTGCTGCTCCTCAGCATGTGGGATCTTCCTGGACCAGGGATCGAACCCATGTCCCCTGCACTGGCAGGCAGATTCTTAACCACTGTGCCACCAGGGAAGGCCCAGTCTCATTGACTTTTGCTACAAAAAGGAATGATAACACTTCCTCATTGGACTATCACAGTAAACATGAGTAAACATGGGTAGTGTATGTAAAGTGCTGGGCATGCCTGGTGATTTTTTCTTTCTCTTTCTTTTCTCTCTCTGAATTGCAGATATACCCATTGGTAGGATTGGGCATGGCACACAATAAGTGCAAAAGAAGTGTCTGAAACATCTATTGTTATGGATTGATTTTTGCTGGGACAAATTTCACTTTTAGCCCTAAAAGGTGTTATCTCAATATCTTACTCTAAGTCTTTCCTTGTCCTCACTTTGCAGGGGAGTGTGGGTCACCCAGGTACCTCCTGCACAGGTAAACAAGCCAGGAAAATTGGAGGTGAAAGATTCGTGAATGTGTTGGTTGCTCTGAAATGATTATCAGTCAGCATTTCATGAAGAAGAGGGGTGTCCTTTACCCCTGAGGATGGCCTTCCCATCCAGTCCATGGTCTTCCACGAAGGAGTAAGTGAAGCCTGGACCGAGGTGCTCTTTATAGCTCATCAGCATCCCACTGAGAGTCAACCTGAGGATGAACATGCTACGTGAAAATGTTCATCCCTGTTTCTTAGAACTCCAGACCTCTCTTGTCTGAAACTTAGAAAAAAGGGCCTCTAACTCTTACCAAACCAAACTTGGGGCTGCTTGCCCATGCACAATAAAGCCAATCTACTGACATGGGGTGGTGATGAAGGAAAGTGTAGGGTTTATTGCAGGGCACCAAGCAAGGAGTCCAGGGCAGCTTGTGCTCAAAACACCCGAACTCCCTGATGGGTTTCCGCAAAGCATTTTTATTTATTTATTTTTGTTATTATTATTTTTGATTGAAGCATAATGGATTTACAATGTTGTGTTAATTACTGCAGCAAAGCATTTTTAAAGGCAAGGTGAGGGAGGGGAGCCCCAGTGTGTGTGTGCACAATTCTGATTGGCTGATGGTGAGGTAAGAGGGTGGTGTCACAGGGTTTAACATTATCAATTCTTAGGCTCCAGTAGGTCTGGGGGCTACCTGCTCACGGTCATCAAGTAGTTAATGTCTTCCATTTGGTGGAGGTTTTAGCATCTGTAAAACAACTCAGGAAATGTGCATCAGATACTGTTATCTAGATACTTCAGAGAGGGACTGAAGCACAGGATATGGGGGAGGGGTCTGTTCTAGGCCCCATAGGGTCCTGTTTGGTTCCATATCGAGTCTCCAGCATCTTGCCTCCTATTAGCTACTCTGAACATTTCAGTCAGATTTTGGTGATCTCCCCCTCTCAATGCCCCAAACATGCAAATCTTTGGGAGGAGTCATTTGGTTACTCTCTCTTCCTCTACTTGGTCTTTGTTTATTCATGGAAACGTGCAGTAGGATGTTTTCTTTATTCTGATCATTAACATATTTGTAAGACATCTGAATTGACATTGACAGAAAAAGCATAATAAAAGCATGCTAAATTTGATACTCCTTAGGACAGATATTTTTGTGAAGGCTTTTATATCAGCTGGACATACAGTAAGCATAGGAAAATCTTATATATGAATTTCAAGTGCAAACAAATTCTATTTATCACTAGCAAATGAAGCAAAAACTTGCAAAGAATGTCTACATGGTATTTTTCAAAGGCCTTTAAAGTTAAGATTCTGTTTGATCCTTAAAAGTTAGGATATTATTGGAAACATTAGATGTAACCAGGAGAACCCACCAGAGCTCCCTTGAACCTGCCTCCCCGCTGGCTACTGTCACCGAACCGTCCTTCCCCCAGTGCCCAAGTTCTTGAAGATATATTCTTTACCTGAGGTTTCCACTTCCTCACCTTCCATTACCCACCACCATTTTTGGCATTTGTCCTCACCTTCCACCGAAGCCACTGCAGCAATGTCACCAGTGACCTCCTAATTATCAATTCAACGGATATTTAAGAGATCCTCCTTATTTAACCTCTGTGGCATTGACTCCTGTTACCCTCTTGAATTCTCTTGGCTTCCAGAATGCTCCTCTCTCCTGGTTCTCCAGCCTTCCTGACCTCCCCAGGGTCTTCATCAACTCTGGGTTCCTCTGGGAGCTGACCTGGGTGGATTCTCTTTCCTTCAGCTGCTCCCTTGAGAGCTTTCATTTACTGCCTTGACTTGAACTGTCACCTACGGATGTGATGATAGCTTCCTAAATCCCCACTTCCAGCCCTGACATCTTCCTTAGAGCTCCAGACTCCATTTCTGTTTGTCTGCGGTGACATTCACTTAGTTATCCCACAAGCAACTCAAAGGAAGTCATCCTCAATGGAACTCCATCATTCCCCCGATCCCACGCCTCCTCCTGTTTTCCTTCTCTTGCCTCAGAGTACAGATTTGCACCCCATTCTTTGAGCTAGGAACCTGGGAGTCAGTCTAATCACTCGACTCATATCTGATTAACTACAAACTACTGGCAAGTCTATTTCTTAAATATGTCTTTCTACATTCCAGCTCTCCTCCTACTTCCTAAGTTTAGATCCATACTACCTCTTGCTTGGACCAGTGTAGCAGTAAACCAGTCTTCTTTTCTCTAAATGCCACAACTCTCTGCTATACCAGCCCAGCATACATATCTTCAAGAGAGTTACCTAACAAAATGGAAAGCATATCTCATTTTGCATTACCTTCCTGCTCAAAAATCTCCAGGGTCCCTTGCTGTCTTTAGGATAGAGCATGACTTCCTAGGTCCTTGAGCATTTGTCCTCATAGTGATCTCACAAAGGGCCATTCCCTGATAAATGTCCTACTCTCCATTCCTGAGTAAGCTGTGTTTCTTCACGTCTCTCACTCAGCCTCCTACATTTCCTGCTTCCTCCTCCTCCTCCAACTGGACAATTTCTATTTATCCTTCAGGATTCAGCTCAGGAGTAATCTCTTCTATTCAGTATTCCCTGGCTCAGAGGGATTTATATCCTCTTTTGTGCTCCCAGGGCAAAGAGGCAGCACAGACTGTGGTTATGGAAATGTCCTCTGGAATTAGACACAAGTGAGTTCTCCTGTGAGCTCTAATACTTCACAACTATGAGCCACTGGACAAGACACCTAATCTCTCTAAACCTATAAAATGTTGACAATAACAGTACTTAACTCAATATTTTTATAAATATTAGATGAGATAATGAATATAAAACACTTGGCATGGAAACTGGAATATCATAGTAAGCACCCAATAAATGATATTTATTATTACATTTTCATGGCAGTTAATCTTACAACAAAAACTGTGTACTGTGTTTCTGGTTTATTATAATTACTTATTTACATGTCTGTCTTTCCCAAAGGTCTGTGAGCTACTTTAAGTTTATGCTCTAGAACTATTTGCTCTGAACTCTTAGTGTCTGCACATAGAAGGTAATCAATGAATTTCTTTTTCCCTCCAGTTTTACTGAAGTATAATTGACATAAAGCACTGTATAAGTTTAAGGTGCAGAGCATAATAATTTGACTTACATACATCATGAAATGATGACCACAATAAGTTTAGTGAACATCCATCATCTCATACTGATACAAAATTAAAGAAATAGAAAAATTTTTTTTCCTTGTGATGAGAACACTTAGGATTTACTCTCTTAACTTTCATATATAACATACAGCAATGTAATTATATTTATCATGTTGTACATTACATCCCTAGTACTTACTTATAACTGGAATTTTGTAATTTTTGACTGCCTTTTTAATGAATGAATGGAAGAACAAATGAATGTAATTTTAAGAAGAACAAGTCTGTTTTTGCTGCTTGATATTTATCTTATCAAGAAATCTCAGACTAGCTATTGAGCAATGTCATATTAGTCTTTAATAGATCCTCTTGAAGCAAGTAGATGAGGGGCTTATTTATAATTCAATCTTATACGTGGATCTAGAGAAAAAAGAAATTAACAACTGCAGTTTCATACAGTGCATCAGTATATTTAGGCATGGAACTAAGATTGTCTCCTGAATCTGTATCACTACGGACTGAAACATATTCTCTCTTTGGGGGTTCATCCTACATGATGGGTCATTTCTGCATCCCAAAGCTACTCCTAAGTTCCATTCATTTTAAGTACGGTACAAATATACCTGGTGTTATAGACTGAATTGTGTGCTCCCAAATTCATATTTTAAAGCCCTAACCCCCAGTGTGATAATATTTGGAGACAGGGTAATTAAGGTTAAATGAGGTCATAAGGCTGGGGCCCTAATCCTATATGACTGACATCGTTATAAGAAGGGGAAGAACATAAGAGCTCTCTCTCTCTACGCACACACAGAGAAAAGGCCAGGTGAGGACACAGTCAGAAGGCACCATCTGTAAGCCGAGGAAAGAGAGGTCTCATCAGAAACCAGCCCTGCTGACACCTTGATCTTGGACTTCCAACCTCCAGAACTGTGAGAAAATAAATTTCTGTTGTTTAGGTCACCCAGTCTGTGGTATTTTGTTATGGCAGCTGAGCTGACTAACACCTGGGTTACAATTTTTGCTATAATAATAAAGATGTATAAATTGATATTGTTGGTTAAGGGCTTACTGTGCTACTAGACACTAACTCTGCCAAGTCCTTAATATGCATTATCTCCTAAATTCTCCTGACTAACTTAAGAAGTGGATACTATTATTATCATCATTTTACAAATGAGGAAAGGGAAGATCAGAATAGTTAAGCAACTTGCCCAAAGACACAGACAACAAGAAGTGTCAGATCTGGAATTCAGGATGTCTGTCTTCAGAGCCTATGTACTCAACCACCATGTTATCTGACATGAGCAAGAATAGTAGTTTGTGGTTAATGAAAAAAATTAAAGTGAGAAAATTAGTAAGAAAAAATAATACATAATTTAAAATGCCACTTTAATGTAAAATGCACATTCATTTGCCAATATTTTACTGGGTGCGGAGGAAGACAAAGCAAGGCCCTGATCATTTCTTTGATATGGACTCTTGGAATTCTGCGTTGTCTTTCTTCCATAGACCATACTCTGAAATGCGACATTGACAATCTCGTTTTCGTTCTTTCAAAGCAGAGTGAAAGACCCATGCTAAGCAATTTGTGTGAAGATCTGTCTCGATTTTTATATTCCTCCTCTTCCCAATCTTTTAAAGTTGCCATATCCACACCTAATTCAAAAGTTGTTGTTTTTTTAAGCCACACACCCTTATTGAATATCTCTAAATACTCACTTTAGTTTTCATAAAAGCAGCAACCCACCTTTTTAAAAAATAAATCTATCTATCTATATCTATTTATTTTTGGCTGCGTTGGGTCTTCGTTGCTGCGCACGGGCTTTCTCTAGTTGCGGCGAGCGGGGGCTACTCTTCGTTGCGGTGCGTGGGCTTCTCATTGCGGTGGCTTCTCTTGTTGCGGAGCACGGGCTCTAGGCGTGCGGGCTTCAGTAGTTGTGGCCCACGGGCTTAGTTGCTCCGTGGCATGTGGGATCTTCCCGGACCAGGGCTCAAACCCGTGTCCCCTGCATTGGCAGGCGGATTCTTAACCACTGTGCCACCAGGGAAGTCCCCAGCAACCCATTTTTATTGTACTTGTATTCTACAGATTTACATACTGTTGAATTAAGTTGCATAAGTACAATAACCTCAAATGGCATAAATAGGTTGGGAAGTAAATACAACAGACTCTTAGTAATGGAACCCAGGGTTTCAAGGGAAGAGGAGGTGAGTGGGCATCCTCTTAGCCCTGAGTTGTCAGTATGCTCTGGGACCAGTCAGTCTATGTTAGAAGAGAATGGAAGCCTTCTAACAGGTGAATTATCTGGCTAGTTATCAAGGTGGTTAACCTGCTACTTGGTTAAATCGAGTAGATGGAGAGCTTCTGCTGGAGTGATATGCATTCCCCCACCCACCTTGGCATTTTTGAAAAATGGCACTCTATTTATTTAAACTTCATATTCTAGGTTTTAATCTCAGTGTTTTCATGGAGTGACTTTCTGTTTTTGGGCAAAGCGCTTATTTCATGGTTTACTTCACAGGTCAGTGAAAGTAAGACCCATTTTCTAACTATGATTAGAGGCAAAAATGATGAGTGCTTCATAAATGGAATGGGTTTGTTTATAGTTAGCAAATGATTAGTGTGGAAAGTACTAGCATGCAGCAAGAAAATATAAGCTTTAGGCAATGATCTACTATCACTTTCACTTGTGAATTTATATAAAACACTACATCCCTGAGCACTAGGAGATGTGCTCATAGTGAAAGAAAAATGGGAAAAGAGATGCCTGTTCTGCTTTAAGAGTCTTTTTCTCAAATGATTGAGTGTTACTCTCTCCCATTTTTATTCCAGTTCTTTAAAGATAGTTTTTATTTTAGGATATACATAATCAGTTTAAGATACTCTGAATGAAGCAAATCTAGGCCCTCAGAAGATATCCTCAAGTTATGCTGGCCCTGAGGAAGCCCAACTGAATTGTTTGATTACATAAAACAATCGGCCCAATGAATCTAACAGAGGAATTGTGGAGAGTGCCACACTTGGTGATAATTCACAGCTTCTGAGCTGAGCCACGGCTGAGTTTATCTAGTCGTATGGCAAAAGAAGATATGACCCATGGAAAATCCTGCAGTTCCAGAAAAATCTCATGTTGCAGCCAGTCTGGCCTTACACAGAGCTTTAGGATGGTTGTTTGAACATTGATTACACAGGCAAGGGGTAAGAGAGTATCTTCTCAATGTACATAAGAGTAAGGTTTTGGGGAGATTCTTAAATGTACGTATTCTTCCTGAGAGGGTCTCACTCACTGAAGAACCTTTCATAAGCAATGCATTATATCTTAGTCTTCTAAAATTGTATCTAATAATAGATTTGTCATAAAACACCTTAAGGATTACAGGGATTCATGAGCAAAATGATTTTTTTAAACTCTATAGTTCTAACTAAATAATTATTAGTAATGAAATGTATAAGTAATTATTAGTAATGAAATGAATATATATGTGTGTGTGTGTGTATGTGTATATATATAAATGGTTTCCATCTGTATAACACACGATTTATTTTGGTAAATGTCATGCCCTCTGTATCATCAGAGATGAGTGTATATATTTCAAACAATACAGCTATGTCAAATCAGATTATAATAGTATTTCTGTGCTTACAATAGTTGACATGAAAATCTAGTATAATTTATGATTCTATAAACAGATAAACGTGAGCGTGCTAATTGTAAAGTTGTGAATAAAGCCTCCTTGCTTTTTCATTTGTTTTCAGGTTTTCTTCCCCCCTTCAGATTTAATTACGAACAACTCTATTTTTTGCAGAAAACAAGTGACCTTTTTGTGTCTGCAAGCCGCATTTTGATGTGGAAATACTTATTCATTTAAAAATGGCATTGCCCTTTTCAATATGCTGGTTATGGGGAAAGGTCTCATTAAACATAAACCCCACAATGTGTCTCATCTGGCACTTAATGCCATGGCTGGCACACAGTAGGTGCTCAATAGTTACTGAAGGAAGGAATCACACCTTCTACATTAAGTTCCATGAGCTGTTTAAATCATTGCCAGAGGAAAATAGGTTAAGGAGACAAAGTTACTTTACCTGAGAAGACAATATACCAGAAATTTTGGAAATGCACCAACAAAACAAATGACTTATTATTCATGGCAGGTATCTCTAATCACATAAAACAGAATGTCAGAAAAATACCTGATTAAATGCTATTGTCTTCCCTTAGGGCATAAAACTTTTTTCAATTAAGGAACACGGTGAAACCCGGGCCAATTTTCTTTCTGGTTTTATCTGAATTGTTAACCGGATTAATGTTATTTTCTTCCCTGAGAATGGAGAAAAAGGAGCACGGCACATTTTATTATTTCCTCAGTGCCTCTCATCACCCCCAGGACGGACTTGACAGTCCTAGGGAACAGCAAAAAATGACTAACACAAATTTAGGCAGTTCTCAATTATTCAGGAGCTCATTATCCAGCATGTGGGCTGTTTATAATTCCTTTTTTCCCTCCCTTTCTCCCACGTATTTTTGTTAGGAAGAGAAATGTAAGGAAGTTTAAACTCATATCAATATAGTTCCTCATTGGTTAGCTCCTTTGATGAAATGTTTGGAGTAATTAATTTCTCCAGTAAGGTTTGGGGATTATCTGTGCATTTAAATTATCCCTAGCAATCCTCAGATTATTTTGAAAATTATCACAGCAAGCCACATTCCCCTGGTGTTGAAAACAGTTTAAGTCGAGTGACCTTGGATTATAGAGGGTTTTTTTTTTTTTTAAACTCTGAAGGTCTAACTAAATAATTGTAAGGAATAAAATGTGGACTAAAATATTGATGGCTTCCATCTGTAGAACACACAATGTATTTTGACTATACAGTCAACCACAATCAGAAGTTTAAGGTTCTGGTCTCCTTCAGCAAACCTGAACTGCGCATGTGCTTAGTGGCATGCTCTGGGCTGGGAAAATTAAGATGAATTAAATACTCCCTTCCCTGTAGCAGATCCTGGTCTCCTGGAACTGCCTGGCAACGAAATCAATAATTATAAAATAACGTGATAAGAACAATGGTAGAGACTACAGGGGGCATATGGAGTACTTAGCACTGGTTGCATAACCCAGCCTGAGGAGGTAAGGGCAGGCTTCCAAAATGGTGGGCAGCTGGACTGGTTTTAAAGGATGCTAGAACTTATGCGTAAGACTGACAACCTTCCAGGGAAAGGACAGCATATAAGCAAGGTCACGGAATCATAAATATTATGGTATATTCATAGAAACAGGAGTTTGTTCCTACTCATAGTGTGACTGGAAGCAAGTTTTATAAAAATCTTGGACCATAACTTCTCACTTGACCAAACTGCTATGTGCATGACTTACAGCAGTAAACAAGAGACAGGTCCCTGCTCTTAGGAGCCTACACCTAAGGAGTGGGAGCAAAAGAGTAACTTCTGGTAGTGATCGATCCCGTAAAGAAAACAAAAAAGATGAATGGGACAGAAAGTTAGGGGATGTGGCATGGGCGGGCATCTTTAGATAGTGGGGCAGCAAGAGCCTCTTTGAGGAGGTAACATTGAACCACAAAGACCAAAGGATTTCCTTGGATAACTTTGAAAGAGACTTCCCAGCAGACGGCTTTGAGGTCTTGACTATTCAAGGACCTGAGAGATGAGCGATCTGTCTGAAGAACAGTGAGAAGAGGAGAGAAGAGGGGTTTGGAGAGGGAGCCCAAGGTCAGTTTTGCAGGGCCCTGCAGTCTAGGGTACAGGGTTGGATTTCATAGGAAGTCACTGTAAAGAGGCGAGTGATTTATGGTCTAAAAAGGTCACAATGGTTGCTGTGTGGGGAATAAATTATGGGGGAAGGGGTGGAAAGCAGAAGCTGGGATCCATTGTAGGAGGATAGAAATGATGGTGACCTGACTATTTTGTAAAGTGGGAACAAATGGATCCCCATAAAACCTTTGAGCTACTGCAGGAAAGAGTTCCGTAAGACATGATGTCGGACATTATCAGTCAGACGTATCTATGTTGTACAGTAGATGCACACATCAGACGGTGCTGCAGAAGGTAAATGTTAAAGTTTCTTACAACTCTAATTAGCTCTGAATCCATGACCATTCTTATGCATAGTAAAATCATTCTCTTTCTTGTGTTATGATGATAACAATTGCTTGAAGGATTCTTAAACTAAAACTTGTAGTAAGGTCAAATGTACAGCAGTAAAATAAAAAAAAAGACCCAGAGGAAGAAAAATTTCAGTGAATAGTCAAATACTCTCTTCAAACACTCCGCCATGGTCAGCAGAATATTTTCAATATGAAACTGAACTTCAACTTGAACTTCATCCCCAGCCAGCAAGACAAATATTGAGAAAATTACTTGAGTGAAGTAGGTCTTACTCAGGAGTTATCCAGAAAGAGTGGATGAGAAGAGCCACTTAGGATGGATGACTTAGAAGAATGGCCATCTCATAATAGCACGGGGTCATAGCAAAGCACTCCTGGCTTGGGGTCTTCTCAGAGGTTTAGATAACCAAAATGAAACAACAAGGCATTCCTTGCACACTGTCTCATCTTCAATCAAATCCGAATAATTAAATGGACTGCCCTGGAATTCTTAGTAACACATGATGAGTTGACACATGGAGAGCAAGTACAATCAAAAATTTCTTGGCATCTTATACCAACATACTGTTTGGAAAGGGTGGACTTTTCTAATGTGATTTCGACACGATGCTAATCACCAAGAAATTTTAGTCTGATGGGGAATAAAAAGAGAATTTCTTTTTTTTTTTAATTGAAGTGTAGTTAATTTACAATACTGTGTTAGTTTCAAGTGTACAGCAAAGTGATTCAGTTATACGTATATATATATTCTTTTTCAGATTCTTTTCCACTATAGGTTATTACAAAATATTGAGTAGAGTTCCCTGTGCTATATGGTAGGTCCTTGTTGTTTATCTATTTTATATACAGTAGTGTGTATGTTAATCCCCAACTCCTCATTTATCCCGCCTCACCCCCTGCTATCCCCTTTGGTAACTGTAAGTTTGTTTTCTATGTCTGTGAGTCTATTTCTGCTTTGTAAATAAGTTCATTTGTATTATTTTTTTAGATCCCACATATATGATATGATATTTGTCTTTATCTGACTTACTTCACTCAGTATGATAATCTCTAGGTCCATCCTTGTTGCTACAAATTGTATTATTTCATTCTTTTTTTATGGCTGAGTAATATTCCATTATATATATGTGTGTGTGTGTGTGTGTATGTATATTTATATATATCTATATATATCTCACATCTTCTTTATCCATTCATCTGTCGATGGACGCTTAGGTTGCTTACATGTCTTGGCTACTGTAAACAGTGCTGCTGTGAACATTGGGGTGCATGCATCTTTTTGAATTAGAGTTTTCTCCAGATATATGCCCAGGAGTGGGATTGCAGGATCATACGGTAGTTCTATTTTTAGTTTTTTAAGGAACCTCCACACTGTTCTCCATTGTGGCTACACGAGTTTACATGCCCACCAACAGTGAAGGAGGGTTCCTTTTTCTCCACACCCTCTCCAGCATTTATTATTTGTAGACTGTTTAATGATGGCCATCTGACTGGTGTGAGGTGATACCTCACTGTAGTTTTGAATTGCAGAGAATTTCTTAATGATTTGAAATTTAAACAAATCAAACATTGAAACAGAATGAAAATCTGGTCCCAAGTTTGGGAAGCTCTTTTTTTTTTTAATAGTTATTTTATTTATTTTCCTTATTTTTTTTGGCTGCGTCGGGTCTTAGTTGTGGCACACGGGACTTTGTTGAGGCATGTGGGATCTTTTCGTGTTTCTCTCGAGTTGTGGTGTGCGGGTTTTCTCTCTCTAGTTGTGGCTCGTGGGCTCCAGGGCGCTTGGGATCTGTAGCTTGTGGCACGCGGGCTTTCTCATTGAGGCGCACAAGCTCGGTAGTTGTGATGCGCGGGCTTAGTTGCCCCATGGCATGTGGGATCTTAGTTCCCCAACCAGGGTTCAAACCCGCATACCCTGCATTGGAAGGCGGATTCTTTACCACTGGACCATCAGGGAAGTCCCGTTTGGTAAGCTCTTTGGTCTTGAATGCTTTAAATCTACAGATCTCTTTCTACTTGAGAATATTAACATTTTTCAGTAGCTAAATGATGTCTGCTGTCATTTTATAAAAGAAATAGAAGAGAAATAATGCAAATTGAGATGGGAAACATACATTAACCCTATAATTTAAAATGAAATGATTTCAGTATCAGGATCTTGCAGCTATGTTGGTCTTTATTTGTCAAATTTGCCTCTTATTTTCAATTCCCTCTGAGGATACAGATGGCCAGATGCTGCAGAATAAAGTCACAATGTCTGGGCTGACAGGGGAACACAAAATATTTGGCTCCTGGCTCTGAGTTTCAACCACTAGATTCCACTTACAGCTCTGGACACTATTAAATAACATTTCAGACAGAGACACTCTGATTTACAGTGACACAGCACCTTTATCCACAGTAACTGCTCAGAATAAATGGGTGGGTCCATCGTCTATTCCAAGTATCATGCACAGTAATTGGAAGAAGGGTGCTAGATAAATCTCGATAACATTCTTAGACTAAACTCATAATCCTGAAAAGTAGTGGAGGATATTGAAATACTCGGTCACTGGGAAGCAGCAGCCCATTTTTATACAGCGCTCATATATTCAATATTGTGCTGAGCTGAGAAGGAGACTATTCGGCTTGAGTTACCCTCTATATAATTCAGTCAATGCTGTTTTACATGTACTGATCTGGCACCTTTTCTTCATTTACCTGTACTTTTATATTCTGAAATTGTCAAGCTGCTTTAAAAGAAGAAGAGCTCTACAGCCAGACGGTAAGATTTTCTAAGAGCTATAAAACTCATTGATGACTTTCAGATCAAATCTATGAACTGAATTCTGGAAAAGGGTAAATGAAAATTAATGGGATCGGAATTGGAGCACCATGCCAAATGTATTTTGAAACCTTCTTTTTCTTGTCCTCATTGGGGAGCTCAGGCACCAGGCAGTTTGCAGCTGGCTGGAGAGACTCCTGCCAGGAAGGAATCTGGTTTTAGTTCAGGCTGAAGTAAAGATGCCAGCGTGCCTGGCTATTCATCCCGAGAAACGGGAACATTCTGTGTTGAAGCTGTCCTGTGTGCAGATGTGTGTGTGGCTGGAATTTTATCTTTTGTTCCTATGGTCACCACTAGGGGGAGTTGAAAAGGGTATCTTTTTTTTTTTTTTTTTTTCTTTTTTCCTTTCTTTATGTTTTGAAAAGACATATGGTAGTTTAGAGCAAAATTAAAGCATTGTACGGTAGAGTTTATAGCATATTTAGATGTAACCTATATGACAACTGTATCAATAGCACAAAGAATGTATGCATAAATGTAACTATACTGTTTAAAAAGAGAGAGAGATTCTGATTCAAATCCTAGAGCCACAACGTCCCAGGTTTGTGACCTTAGAAACATGATTTTACTTTTTTGAGCAACCATTTTCCTTGTCGATACAGAAGGAATAGTTATACCAACCTACAGGACTCTCAAAAACTCTAAAGCCATTGTATGTATGTGCCACATCTCCTTTATCCATTCATCTGTCGATGGACACTTAGGTTGCTTCCATGTCCTGGCTGTTGTAAACAGAGCTGCAATGAACATTGTGGTAAGCTGCATAGCAAAGGGAGATCAGCTCAGTGTTTTGTGACCACCTAGAGGGGTGGGATAGGGAGGGTGGGAGGGAGACGCAAGAGGGAGGAGATATGGGGATATATGTATATGTATAGCTGATTCACTTTGCTATACAGCAGAAACTAACACAACATTGTAAAGCAATTATACTCCAATAAAGATGGTAAAAATTAAAAAAAAAAAAACAACTCTAAACCCTAGTGATTCCAAACAGAAGAGAGTAAGTGCTCAATGCATTTGAAGTACACTTTGAAAAGGGTATCTTTCAAATAGAGACCACTGCCTTCGTTTAACGGAGGACTGTGGAATACAGAAGTGATGCAAACGCATTATCCTTTGCTTTGCAGGCTGAGGATAAAGCCCACCTTTCTCTTCCTGAGCCTCCTGAGCCAAAGCCTTGATCGGCTTCCACATGGAAAGCAATAAGTGAGGCTATGACAGAGCCACAAGCCAAGTGGGTGTTGGAGATTTTCCAGCAGTTTGTGTACTCGCTGACTGGGGCAAAGGAAATCACCAGGGATTGGCTGCGTATAATTGGCTGCTGGGTGCTACCTGGCTCCTAACCATCACCTGCTCTGCGGGTAGCATTGGCAGCTATGTCTAAAAGGGAAGATGTCAGCCAAACTCTACACTTGGCTTTCCAAGTGACCCAGTAGGAAATTAGTTTACAAAGTTGGGCTGGGATTCGAATAGCTTACTTTGTTATTTTAAACTATACTGAATCTGAATGATTTCTAGAGAAAGGAGACATGGAATCTAGCTACCACTGAATATCCCCCAAACAAAGAGATGTGCATTCTTACCCTCCTTCAAGTGTGGTGAAGTAACAGCTGAACCTAAAAGACTGGTAGGAAGCCAGAGGCCAACGGAAATTAGTTTCTTTTCATAAATCTTCATTTTCCAGGGCAGTAAAAACAATAATACCTCTGTGTGAAAACTCATTCTTTGTCTCCATAATTAGAAAACTAAGCCATATAACTGTTGGCTAGAAAGAAGACACTAATAATTATAAATATCACACAGAGAGTGATGGTAGAGTTATCATATGGCCCACCCACAGGAGCTATTAACTCTCACAGACACTATTTTAGACAATACATTTTTTAGTCTAATGTTAGTTTATAAGTACAAAGCATGAAAGAGTAGCACTTCTG
Source organism: Balaenoptera physalus (assembly GCF_965194825.1). Classification (NCBI taxonomy): domain Eukaryota; kingdom Metazoa; phylum Chordata; class Mammalia; order Artiodactyla; family Balaenopteridae; genus Balaenoptera; species Balaenoptera physalus. Next base: position 17,692,001 of record NC_138895.1, on the reverse strand, counting down.
ATATCCTGTGCTAAAGAAAAGAGAGTGGGGAGGAGGAAAGGCCCACTTCATTTCAGATGTCTCAAATAACAAGATTTTTAGTGTAGGAGAAGACTTCAAAGAAGGTCAGCGTTGGAGTTTCCTTTGGAAGAAGTAACAAATTACATGCTCAATAACAAATCAATAAATATATAAATTCCAAAAACACTGTACCAGCCAACTGTTTGGAAGAGCTGTATGTATAAATTTTTTGTCTTAAAATCAAGCAGAAGGTCATGTATCTCAGGATACTGAATATAGTTCCCTGTGCTATACAGCAGGACCTTGTTGTTTATCCATTCTATATGTAATAGCTTACATACATACTAGGTCCTCTTTTTCTACTGTGACTAATGAACCTGAGTATGAAGAATAAAGCAGATATTTTAAGCATACAAGTGTGCACGTATGCGTGTGTGTGCACACACACACTATTTTTAAGAGTATTTCTAATATAACCATAAGGTATATTCATTTATCACTTAAAAAAAATCTGGGATTCTAGAAATTCTTTAAAAAATGGTGGCAAGAATTAACTGGGACAATACTTTTTTTTTTGAACTAGAAACAGTGTTTATTAGAAGCAAAGTACATGTGGAAGAGCACTTGGGTGAACTCGAAGTGAGCTGCACACAATAGGGGCGGCTTAGGTTGCTTATATGGGGGCAGTTTTCCAGGTTGTCTCTGGCCAATCATCTTGAAGTTTCTGGGACAATACTTTTTATAAGACCAATTTTATAAACCGAGAACCAGGGGACACTAAATGTCAGTGACTTTTCTAAGAAGACACATTGAAGGCATGGGCCGCTGACTTCCCATTCCAGGGGGGTCTCTTGGATGACTCAGTTCAATTCTCTCATAATCTCCATCATTTCCAATTCCAAAGAGGGTCAAGAAATATTCATCCCCTGCCATACCTCCTTGGTCTAGGAGTTTCACCCTCTCATTTGCCAAGTGCCACCTTAAACGGGTTAATAAAACGACTTAGTAGCACTTTGCAAATATGCAAGGCTCAAATGACAACAAATAGGATATTATTCAGCCTTCCGTTGAGCTTAATGTTTATGTAGCACTATTTCGCCCCTAGGCACTTGATTCATTCACTGTCGCACTTGGTACGACAGTGTACTACAAACAGAGGAAGAGAGAAGATGCTACTTGAATTAACTAACACTGATGCAATGTAGACTTCATTAAATAAAGGAATTTATCTTCTTGGGTTTAAGATGATTCTACGTTTCCCGTGAATTTTCTGGTGTCGATTCCATTTAAAGCCCATACATCATGAGATCAAATGTAACCGAGCAAGACCCTATGGGGCCTTCTTAGGGCAGACCCCTCCCCCATATCTTCTGCTTTAGCTCCTCTCTGAAGTCCCTAGAGAGATGCTAAAACCACCACCCAATGGAAGAAATTAACTACTTGATGACCATGAGCACACAGACCCCAGACCTACTGGCACCTAAGGATTGATAATGTTAACCCCTGTTACCTCACCATCAACCAGAGAATTGTGCACCAGCTGATCACATGCCCTGAGACCCCCTCCCTCACCTGAGCTTTAAAGATGCTTTGCTGAAACCCATCACGGAGTTTAGGTCTTTTGAGCACTAGCTGCCCTGGACTCCTTGCTTGGTGCCCTGCAATAAATGCTGCATTTTCCTTCACCATAACCTGGGGTCAGCAGATTGGCTTTACTGTGTGTGGGTACGCGCACCCAAGTTTGGTTCGGTAACACAAAGAATAACAAATCAGAGAGTCATAGAATGTTAAAGCTGGAAGGAACCTCAGAAGTTATTCAACCCCCTCTCATTTCCCAGCTGAAGATGCAGAGATTAGGTCCAAGGTCACCCAGTGGGGGTCTTGGCAGGTAGCAGACGCCCTCCCTCCCTAATGATCTTTCCTCTGCAGGTCTTTAACCGATTCCATAATCTGGACCTGATTTACAGAGTTGGATTAATGCATGTTGATTTCTGAACTGTATGTCATGACTATCAGCCCAGTACCCGTCCTTGGCCATGTTATATTCATCTCCCTCAGGCCCAGCCCCCAAGTCTCCTCCCACCCCACCACAGATGTTTGTAAAGGATCCTGTTAGCAGCAATCAGAGAAACACAAATAAGATGCCATGAACTAGGAGTTCTACATTGAAAAAGCCAAATCTATTCACCAGTGGAGCTGATAACATCCTCCTGAGATCCCAGTGCCCACACAAACCAAACATATGTAGTTAAGGACACGAGGATGAATAAAGAGCAATGTGTTTTTGAAAACATAGGAAATAATTAAATGGTTTCTAAAGAAGGGCACAGCCTGGAATTTTGTAGTGTAAAATGAGGGTACCTGGCTCTTTTCACCTGTAGGTCATTTTTTAAAAGCTCATTCACACAGCCACTTACTTTCTGTCCTCCCAACCGAACCCCCCGCCCCACATTTATTAATAAAAGGCTGGGGGGAGGGAGGGAGGGAGGCAAAATGGTTTCCTGTTTTTGCTTCAAGGCTGAGGGGCGTTGCCGTTGGATTGTTTACTGTGAGTCACGCTGTAAAGTCACGCATCTGGCTTTTTCAAATATCTATTTACTTAAAGGGAGAATAAAGAATATGCGTTTAAAAATACACGCACACGTCTCGTGATTGAAGCGAGAGCCACGTTTCCTGTCAGGTCAAACTGTTCCTGTTCTGAAGGAATCACTGAAGCCTTCTCATGATGGGAAGTTCTAACAGAGGTCAAAAATTGGCAGCCTGGGGCCACAATCTGGCCACAGATGGTTTTGTTCTGTAGGCACAGTACTTTTTTTTTTTTTTGAAATTTTGAATTTTATTTAATTTATTTTCTTATACAGCAGGTTCTTATTAGTCATCCATTTTATACACATCAGTGTATACATGCCAATCCCAATCGCCCAATTCATCACACCACCACCACTTCCCCTGCCCTTTCCCCCCTCGGTGTCCATATGTTTGTTCTCTACATCTGTGTCTCTATTTCTGCCCTGCAAACTGGTTCATCTGTACCATTTTTCTAGGTTCCACATACATGCGTTAATATACTTGTTTTTCTCTTTCTGACTTACTTCACTCTGTATGACAGTCTCTAGGTCCATCCACGTCTCAACAAATGACCCCATTTCGTTCCTTTTAGCCAGGTCATGGAGGCACAGTACTTTTAAACATTGGAATTCGAATGTTTTTCGACATTGCCTACACTCTCCTTCTCTTTGGGGTCCACCACCACCTCCAGATGTTGGCTGGGGCCAGTCCCTGGAGGATTGAGTTTTCAGACACTGTTCCAGGGATGAAAGGGAGGCTGTGAAAGGCTCGGACCAGGCAGGGGAGGGCTGACTGTCTTCCCTGTCCCTTCTTTGCCCCAGGGGGACAGAAGGCAAGGAAGGCAGGTGAAGAGCCCCTCTGCCCCAGGGAACTTGTAATCTTGAGCTCAGGGCAGGAAGTGAGGTGTGATCCCTACGCTGGTGACAGCATTAGGGATAAGCTGGCATCTCTGGTGTCTTGATGCCTCTCCCACATGGTGAGCTCAGCTGCTTAAACGTTTCTGCTTGGCCAATTGTTAATGGGCTACTCCCCTTTCTCCTTCCAAGGCAAACTGGGTTTGGGTTGCTCTCTGCCTCTAGAGCCCAGCAGAGAGGGGAGGGGATTCCCTGAGTCACAGTCATGAAGAATTTCAACAGGTCTTTATATAGGAGGCACTGGAGTGAATTAATAGTAGACATTGTTATTAATATCTCACATTATTATATTTGTAGTTTGCTGTTGCCCTCACTGCCAAGTATAACTCAGGGAAATACAGATTTAGACTAGGGCATGAGAATTTTCTCATTTATATGTTCAATATGATTTTTTCATTGAGATATAACTGACATATAACATGTTAATTTCAGGTATATAATATAATGATTCTATATTTGTATATATTGTGAAATGATCGCCATAATAAGTCTAGTTAACAACTGTCAACATACAGAGTTACAATATTTTTTTTTCTTGTGATGAGAACTTTTAAGATTTACTCACTTAGCAAATCTCAAACATGCCATACAGTATTACTAGCTTTAGTCATGATGCTATATACATTAATGATTATTTTATATACATAATTATAATGACAGAAGATGAGATGAATGTGAAAAAAAAGTGAAAAGTAAGACTGCAGAAATAGTTCATATACAACTCCTTTAGTTCATATACGAGAAAAATGGACAGAATAGTATAATCATGATGAGTGCAGACTTTGTAGTCAGACTGCCTGGGATAAAATGCTGACCTCACAACCCACTGCACCTGTGACTGACCTTAGGCCAGTTACTTTTCATGCCTCGGTTTGCTTACCTATAAAATGGGGATAATAACAGCAATAATCTCATGGGGTTATAAAGGATTTCATGAGAAATGCTGTAAAAGCCCTTTGTACAGTAGCATATAATAAGCCCTTGGTAATTTTTAAATTATTGTTATTATAGCTAATATTTAGTATAACTAACAACTTGACTTGCATAATACTCCTTTTAAGAATTTCAGAAGCTTTATAATCTACCACTTTAGATTCCTGAATCTCTCACTGATTATTATATCTCATATCAGCCATAGCTCAAACCTTGGTATGAATGAGTGATTTGGTTTATACTTTCAATAAATGTTAGCATAAAAATATATTTTAGCATATAGTTTCATAGTTTTAAAGTTCTTATAAAGGTCTTAGGTACAAAATTAATTGTAAAAATGAACAAACTCCAGAAAAACAAATAAGAAAACTGACCAGCTCAAAATACTTGATAAGCTGAAAGATTTTTACCTAACATCCCAGAAAATACCCTAGTAATAAGATTTAATATTGCCAAGAATGGCCTGGGCAGGTTTAGATCTTTCTTCCCAATTTCCATCAGTACTCTGAAAGCCATGTGACATCAAAAAAAAATCTAAGTAACATACACCCCTTCCCTGGAGAAATTCTGGAGCCACCCTAAAGTAATATATGCTAATAAGATGAGTGAATAATCAAATGGTAAAATTTGGATCATGTTCTCCTCAGGAGGAACAAATAGCCTCAACAGGGTTTTCTCTGGAATTTCATGAAGAGCTCTGACAACCTATTAATTATAGCTGATTAGATTATACTTTCTTCCACCCTAACAAAAACTCAGCCTATTTTTACCACATAGGTGAGCATATAGAAGCAGTTGGCAGGCCTGGGCAATAGAGAGCAGGGCCTTTAGCAATGGCTGGAGGTATTTTTGATGGTCACGACTGGACGTTAATGACTAGTGGCCAGGGATGTTGCTGTACATCCTACAAGGCACAGCACAACTCCTGCAACAAAGGATAACCTGGTCCCAAAGGTCAATAGTGCCAAAGCTGAGAAACCCTGACTATCTCTTACCTACAGGTGCAACCTGCCCTAGATGTGGGCTAATGCTGGTCTGGTCAGGGTCCTCTAGCCAGTACCTTAGTGGCTCAAAGCATTCAGCCTTGCAACTTAGTGTGCTCAGTCCTTGAACCCCAGGGCCTGGCTCTTGCCTCCTCTTCTTAGCCCATGTCCTTGAGTTCCTCCTCTGATTTCCTGACTGATGCTCTGCCTGGTTCAGCAGGAACTGTGGTCTTAGCTTTCGTCCAAGCCCTTCAAGGACTGAAGTTCTGATCCTGCACTCAGCTCCTCTGGGCTGGGACTCCGTGGCCTGCCATGGGATCTTCCTGACGCCAACTACTTATCTGCTTCATTTTCTGCTCCTAGGCCTTCCTGAAGGCTGTCATGATTGGATAAACATGCTTACCTCTCAGATATCAGGGCTTAGGCTTTCTCTTTATAATATTCTATCAAACGCTCTGTTCTGCCTGGTTCCTGGAACACCTTGACTTCTGACCATGGCTAGACTGCCCTCAAACCTAATCTTCCAACCACACTCTGCTTGCACTTGCCCTGACCCTGACCCTGACCCCTAGGTCTTCCTGGTCTCTGTCCCTGCTCTGTCCCTGCCTGTCCTGTCCTAGCACACACTCACTGAGACCTGGCTGTCAGAGAACCTAAAATTCCCCATCTCACGCTCATACTTCAATAACACAAAAACATTAGGCTGACCTCCCCATAATTCATATTTATCAGGTATTAGTTTATACCTAGAGAATCCAGGGAAAAAATTGGCTCCTTTAAAAATCAATTCATTTAATAAAATACAATTTTGAATGCTGATGTGGTGAAAAGCAGGACTCTATCAACGACAACAACAACAACAAAAAAATAAAGAGAGGAAATCACTTTATCTGCAGGCAGGTAAATTAAATATTTAAGAACACGCCACAGCAAAACTGGATGTTTTTCACATGAGCAGTTCTGTGAAAAGAGGCTTAGGTAACCACTGATGTTAACTGTTGGAAAGGTTAATTACATATCCTCTTCCCCCTTTTTATCATCATAACTTTTTGGTAATGCATCCTTTCCTTAATTATACAGCTTCTGTCCATCCATCTCCTGTGTAGTAACTGCAGCCTCAGATGACTTTTCTGGAGAAACCACCGTCCTCAGCTAAAGCTAGCTCTGGTTACATCTCTCAGCCAATGGCTGGGAGCCTTTTTCTTCAACAAGACACAAATCATCATAAACAAATGTAGCTGAGTTCTTATCACAATGGAATGTTTTAAAAATATCATTTGCACGGATTGAAGAACAGTACAATTTCCTCAGAAATTAATGCATGTTGTTAAAAGGAAATGTGCACCGTTGTGTGGTTTGGCCAAGGACTCGGTTCATAAGCTTTTATGCACACTGAATACATATGATCATTTTCGGTGGACTGCATCTTTATTGATTTCTGAAGTGAAACAAGAAATCTCTCTGGCCTTCGTAAAAATAACAGAGATCATTTATGGAGCACTTAATTTGTGTTGGCTAGCAAAGCCTTTTAGACAGATTATCCCATGTAATCCCCACAATGGCTTTATGAGGTAGGTGCTATTATTACCCCAGTTTTACAGATGAAAGAGCTAAATTCAAGAAGTAACTTGCCCAAGGTCACATAGCTGTTAAGTGACAGACACAGGGTTTAAATTCAGTCGAATGACTCTGTTCCAATATTCAACTGCTCTGCTACCTTCCTTCCCACTAATTTTGAAGATTTTATTTACTTCTCACAGTGTTTAGGAACATTTTCTTGCTCTGCTTAACAAATAACAGCACTTAGATTTCCTTCCTTGGAGTTCAGGTTGGGCATTACAGATTGTTCCTTTAAGACACCTTTTCTGTTAAAACATACACACACAAACTCACACAGCCTATGTCTTAATCATAGGAATCATTAAATACCATGAAGGTCTTTGAAGACACGGATGGCTTATGGGGTAGAGAGTTATAGGTAGGTGTCTGTGTCCTAACTCCATTAGTAAAAGAAAAATATTTTTTACTGTTTTCTGAGCTATCCCAGGACTGCTGATGAAGGGATATTTTTGAGTTGTAGCCATAAGGTTAAGCTGTAGGGTTTCTGGAGCCCTATAGCTTCAAGGGCTATTCCTTTTCTCCTAAGGGTAACTAATAAGGGGATTGACCTCCAAGTTGATGACAGTTGGTTGGCCTCTGATGAGATATGGTTAATATATGGAGAGGTTATTATTTTATCATACTTAAGTTTTCATTTTCATTGGGGCCAGGGCTCTCGTATAAAGGGAGCTTGAGCTGTGATCGGAACCCCCCAGTGGAAAATTTCCTATTTAAAGAGAATGTAAGCACCTGAGGCATAGTTTGGAGAGGATGAAAGGTCTATGATTCTCAGCCAGGGATGCCTCACCTGGGACCACCTCTTGCCAAAGCCAGGTTGCCAAAGGAGACTCGGGAAACTCCCAGGAATTCACAGAACCACCTCTGCTTAAGGTCCCTCAGCAGCTCCCTTTCGTCCACAGAACGGGGCCCAAACTCCACAAGAGTACCCTCTTGCAGAGCTCTTCACAATTTGATTGCCTTTCCAACTCATCTCCAACTCCTCTCCACCCTCTACACACACTTCAAGCACCCAGTCTAGCGGTATTCCAACTGAAGATCGTTTCCCTCCACTCTACATTTTTTAAACTTCTTTCAGGAGTGCCCTTCCTAACTTCAAGGCTGAGCTCAAACTTCATGCCAGGCAGAGTTAAGCAACTGGGCTACTATATTTCCATTGTGCCTTGTACATATCTCTGTCAGAGGGTTGGTTAACCATATTGCTGTAGTTGTTTGCTTACCTGTCTGTCTTCCCAGGTGGATAGAGATATTGGATAGAAATTATGGTCAGCACAACATATAGATGGAAATCAGATAATTCCATCTGAAGGCTTCACAAGTTCAGGTACTTTTTCCTGCAATTATCACCCAATGGGACAAAACTGTTAATGAACCATCCCGGGTAAGAGTCCCTCCTGATGGCAGAAGCTGGGCTGCCTGTCAGGGACGATAACGAGGGACGAGTTGAGACCTCATTTCCCACAGTGTAAACAACGTTTGCTGTTGACTAGACACACACTTCCCTCAGTTATACAGAGTTACGTTAGTCTCTTCCTGCTTTATAGATTCTTGGGATATTCCCTAATTGGGAGCCATTAGGTTTATAAACTTAAAAATGCCCGTTGAATTATGCTAAAGGGTAAATGTCTTCCCCTTTAGGGTATCTGCCACAGTTAGTTCAGACTCTGTGCTGGGGGGTTACTCTGTCATTCCTCGTTGGGGAATGTATTCTAGTGTATCTTAGAGATAGATTTCCCCAGAATAGATACTAATTCTGTTCTACTCTTCTGTCCAGCAGGAAAGCACCGAAAACAAACTAGGTAGTTAGTGCTCATTTTCCCCTTGATAAATTTCAAAATGTACTTTCCTAATATATGCTACATAAACAGCAAACAGGAATTGAGTAGGATTATTCTGTGATTACTACTGCGTATTTTCTCAACTAAGAGGAAACATGGGCAAATGGAATTTAAGACTATATACAATGGCCCAAACCAGTGGCCTTTCCCTCAACCTAGAGGTGTGCTGCCTGCACTGTCAACAGACAAACAGACAATTTGGGGCTCAGGACAGAATCTCTACTGAGAAGTGGAGGTAAAGTGGACATGATCGCCTCTTTCCAACTGCTGTCTTTCCTGCAGGCCACACTGCTTGGTTGAAATAGATCTCTCCTGATGCTGGTACCAGCTGTCAGCAGTGGCGATATTAGAATATGATTTCCTTCTTTTGCAACATCACTTTATTCTAAAATCGATGCCACAACTTTCATAACTAATGGATTTTGTTGGTATGCATTCATCTGCTGCAGAGAAAAATCATTGCTTAAATCAGCTTGCTCCAAATAGGATTGACTAAAGCAAGCAAGATGGTATTCTTGTCAAAGCCATCTCATACTCCACATGACATACTGTATTCTAGTGCTGACAGCTGAAGGCTAGAGTTTTGATTAATCCATTTTCCTCTCGTTATAAACAGAAACTCTCTTCCCTGAAGGTTCCAGCGATCACTCTAGCAAGTGTTGGACCTTGACAGAACAATGCTTATCCTCTGGTGGCCACTGTATGTACAAGAGAGAAAGAGCGGGTTTTGTTTTCCAAATCTCCTTGGGCATTGTTGAAAGAAGCTCATTTGTGAATGCATGGGTTTCAACAAACTCAAGGCTGTATTTCATTTTTTCCTTTCATGGAAATAGACAGTGAGGGAGAGGAAGCAGGTGTGCAGTTCATCCAAAGCATGACAGACATCTGCTGGGGGAATCATTTCACGGTCCTCCAGCGAGGCAGCGCCCAACACAGGGCCTGCAGGACTGGGTGCAGGGGAGAGATCGGGGGTGGGCTGCAGGGGTCAGAAATTGTAGATTGATCCCACGTCTCATGGTCCCCAGGCGGAACTGTCCAGGTCACTTGGAAGCTTGTTCTCCAGGCTGCTATTGTGGAGAGTTCATGACTATCTTTGAGACGCTAAGGTTTTGCAATGGTTGAAAGCATCCCAAGTTACCCAGTGGCCGGTTTGATATTGTCACCAAATACAGTTAGAAAGAAGGGAAGGGGGGTGGGTGATGGTGCCCATTAAGAACTGGCTTCATGGTGTGCAACACAATGACGAGAGTTACCCATACTGTATTGTATATTTCCAAGTTGCTAAGAGAATAGCTCTTAAAGGTTCTCAGTACAAGAAAAAACTTTTCTAACAAGGTATGGCGATGATGTTGACTAGTCTTATTGTGGTAATCACTTCACTATACAGACACATATCAAATCATTACGCTGTACAACTTAAGCTTATACAATGCTATATATGTCAGCGATATTTCAGTAAAACTGGAAAACAACTCCATTCCTGTTTATGAAAAAAACAAAAAACTGGCTTCAGTGCAACATGATGAGTTCTACATTTGTTTCCCAAACCTGATGAAGCTATGTAATGGAATTAATGGTCCGACAGTAGAAAGAATCTGGGGAACCACTGATCTCCCCAAGTCCAGGACTCACGTACCATCCTGACGTGGACTCTAGTTGAGGCCAACACTGCATAGCTCAAAGTAAAGCATTGCCAACACCAGGTGAATCTGGGAAGGAAAATATGAGACTGTGTCCCATAGAACTGTTTACCTGAGGCCTGTGAGCTCTATACCTGCTGTACACTGTGAGTTACGGACCTGATTTATCCTAATATCAGAGTTTTCAAACTTCAGCATGCAGCAGAATCAGTTGCAAAGCTTGGTAAAACACAGGTTGCTGGGTTTCTGATTTCTAATCATGAGTTTCTGATTCAGTACGTCTGGGATGGGTCCTGAGTTCCCAGGTGATGCTATTGCAGTGACCAAATTTGAGATCCACATCCTGAGACCTTGGGCAAGGGAATGCTTTACTTGCTCTAGCTGAAAAATGGGGATTTCACTACAGGCCTACATCATCTAAGTTTGAGTGTTTCCTCATGAAAGGGAAAGAGAGAAATATTTATTCAGAAACTCTTGTGTGCTAGATGCTTTCATAACGCCTTTAATGTTCACAACAACCTGACAGACAGGCATCGCTGTCCCCACTTCTTAGTTAGGAGGACGGAGGCAGAGAGGGGTCAGTTCATTTGCTTAAGTCCTTGAAGTTCTTAAGTAATCAGGCTGAGACTCAATATTGGTTGGTTGGGCTCCAAACCTGTAGACCTTCCATGGCATCCAGACCTTTCCTTACACCAGCTTGCTTTTATCTTTGTAAAGGGGATCTTATAAAGCCCCAAGAGAAGAAGAAAAGCAAGACTAGGTCAAGGTATGCATCTGAATCGACCACGTGGCCTATCAGTTCATTTGTCTCAGGCAGAGGCCGTCCAAACTGCTGACACTCAACCCCGGCCATGCTGGATTTCTCTGTTTCTGCCTGCCACGTTGGTAACCTTATCTGCATTCTGATGGCTTTGCCCCAGACCTTGACTCTGAGCTGGTCTCATTCAGGTATCCCTCCAGTCATCACCCCTGGCCTTCGAACAACCAGCTTATCCTGAAAAGGCTCCTGGTGAATCCTCTCTGAGTATCATTGCCTGATGAGCTACCTGCCTGTGATGATGCCACTTAGAATTGGGGCAAAGCCCCATCACACTCTCCCTAACTTGACCTCTTCCTAGTGTGACCTCTTCCATCACACTCTCCCTAACTTGACCTCTTCCAAAGACAGGGACGATGATTTGCTCACTTTTAATAAACGACGTGGATCCCAGCTTTCCAGATCAGCCATGTTGTAGTTTGGTTAATTAATTCCACACAACTTCAGAAATATATGTTCTGTTCAAAGCCCTGAACACTGTGGTTGCCTAATTTTAGGGAGCTGTGGTAGGAGAAAGAAGGCAGCAGAATTGGATCAGAGAACCAAATTTAAATTCTCATGACCATCTATTAATATTTATTGAGTGTCTGCGGGAGGCATGCTCCTTTGCAGGATTCTACCCAGATTATCCAGGGTTTTTTTCCCCATAAATTCTCATTAATATATTGTACATCTTATTTCCAATAAAAATACAGGAAGGTGGCATTCTTTATTCCTCAGGGTGAGTTTCATTTCCATATTTTATAATGCAATATAATGTCATAAAACAGAATAAATGAGCCAAGAATGAACATTTTTCTATTAAAACTAAAAAGATTCATATCCTTTCCTCTATCCTGCCATCTCTTTTGAAAACAAGAGGGAAAGCAACCTTCTCCTGTGCTCCCACTCTATCCCCCTCCTGGCCCCAAAATAATACTTTCCTTATTTTAGACTAATTTCATTAAACAAATGGGCAAGAGCCCTAAAAGTTCTTCCTGGAAGATATTGCCATGATTTTATCCTCGTTATCCAGCTGCCCTTTAATTATCTGGCAGAGCTAGGGCCTGTAATAAGATACTCCAGATAAACAGCGCTTGGCATATTTTAGGTAAATGTCAACCCAGGTTGGTTTGTGAAGTTCTGTTTTTTTCTCCATTAATGTTCTCCCATGGGGAACACCCATGGGAAATAACCAATGTTCTTCCTTCAAAAAATATGGAACTGTGGGCCCAGAGTTTTCAATGACTGCCAACTCAATCACTATTTAACCACTGCAAAAGTACCTCCGGAACTGCAGCTGCTTCTCTGTCTACCTGATGACCTACAACCATGAGAAGAGAGAGTAAAACATACTCCTTCTGAGAGAAAGGTGGAAACTGAGAGGTTTGTGTAGTGAATACAGAACAAGATGATCTTCTTGAGTGCAAAGAACCAGGAGATTTTACTCTTAGAAAGTAGAAAAGTGCCATCTAAAACCAGGCTTGGGTTAATTTTCATAATTGAGTCATCCATTAGCCCTATGATTATAGAGTTGTATTTAAATCTCTGTTTAGAAACACTGTTTTTGCACTTAGTTGGCTCATTCTTTACCCAGCCTCCTCGACTGCCTGGGCCCTGGACTCCTGCCACACCTGCCCAGCACGACTGACCTCACAATGCTGTTTGTTTGCTACCGCACCTGGGCTGTCAGGCACAAATGCAGGCAATAACTCAACCGCAAGGGCTGACGCTGCTACAAATGTCTAGTCTCTGATGTCAACTGGACCACTCTTTTTTTCCTCCTTCATCAGCTTCCTTTTCTATTCTCCTCTGTGGACATTCCAAAACTTTACTGTTTTCTTCCAGCCTCCTGACCAAACTCCTGCTCCCTTTTCCCCAATAGACACCGTTGAGTCCTGCTTTGTTCAGAGCAGAGAGACAGAGTGGTTCTGCTGCGGCGGTCTCCCAGCTTTATGACTGACCCAGGTGATGGCTAAGAAAGCTTCAGCTCCCGGGACTCTCCTTGCTGTGTCTTTGATTCTTCCCTCCATACCACGCACATCCCACAGGGCACCTGACCTTGGCTTTTAGTATAGTGATCTCGGCCCCACTCGTACCCTTTGAACTTGAAGACCACTCTCGACTTCCTTGACTTTGAAACTCAGAACCTCTTGGGGTGCAGCTCACACTCACTGCTTGGCTCCTTCTGTTCCCGGCACTCTCACTTTTCCTCTGCTGTCAGTGTCCCAACGTCAGCATCAGCCCCCATTGCACCAACCCTGGCCTCCTACAAGGAAAAGGTCAAATGAAAATGTTTTTATTCCCTACCCTTCCTTAGAGAAATCTTCCTTGTTTCTCTAGGCTCACAAAAATAAAACAAAATAAACAAAACAAAGGTGTCCCTCTGGCTCAAAGCTCCACCATCTCCAGGTACCATTTCCTCTCTCCCAGTCAGGATCCTTGACGTATTGATTATGCATCTCTTTCTTGGAGTTTCAATCTCTTTCTTGGTACTAATTCCTTCCCTGTAGTTTATAAACACACACACACACTCACACACACACACGGTTCCTTCCCTGAATTCTGCATTCCCCTCCGGCCACCACTGAGCGACTCTCCCCATTCACAGCCAATTTTTCAGAAAAGTCATCTCTACTTGTGTCTCTGTTTCCTTACTTCCTTCTTCAACCTCAGTGCAGTCAGCTTCCCCATCCTCACCCCCACCGCTCTGCTAAAATGGTCTAAGTCACCCTTGACCTCCATATTGCCAAATTCAATAAACACGAGACTGGATCTGGCATCATCGTCTGACCTGTGCATTAGTTCTCTTCCGGAAGTGTCTGCTCCTTTGTCTTTTGTGACCCTCTCCTGGCTCTCCTTCTACCCTTGCAATTCCTTGGTCTGCTTTGCTGGCCCCTTTTCTTCTGCCCTACCTGTGTTTACCAGAGCTCTGCTCTCCCTGCTCTACCTGCTCTCTCAAGACAAACTTGTTGACCCCCAAGGCTTTCAGTATCATTTTATGCCAATGATTCCCAAATGCTAGCTCTGGCCCACCTCTCTCCTGAGCATGTGACACTGCCACCTGGATAGCTCCAGAAGCACAGGACATTCAACACGTCCAAAACCAAAATCAGTTTTTTCTTCCTCCTGCCTTCCTTATACTGACTTAATAGAACTTGGGCCTTATCTAGGCTTCTTCCTCTTTTAACTCCCTATCAATTTCCCCAAGCTCTGTTGATTTCCCCTTTCATGACTGCTTGAGGCTACCTCACCTCTCCATCCTGAACTGCTCGGATCCTCTCTCACCTGATCTACTGCAGTAACTCTCTAACTTAGCTTACTGGAAGGGTCAGACGTCATAGCTAGGTAAGTAACTTAGTTCCTGTACTCTGCTTCCCATTAAATCAGTGGGTTTCAACTTTGGCCAAACACTGGAATCAAACATTTCAAATCAAAGGAAACTTTGAAAAATCCTGATGCTGGGATCTTATCTCCAACAAATTCTGTTGTAATTTGTTTGGGGAAAGCCTAGGTATTAAAATGTTTAAAAACTCCCCAGGTGATTCAAATATGCAGCCAAGGTTGAGAGCCATGGCTGCCGACCACCGTCCACGTGACTGTCCTTGTATCAGCTCTGTGATATAAACCCCCAGCTTATATGCATGTGGGATACTGGTGTAAGATATCACACATGGTAATACTCAGGGCGGAGAATAACTGGGAATGGGGTAGAGGGTTCCAGAAAGCGAGAAGGCAGCAATGGCAGGAAGTGAGGGGGAGCCATTGACCTTGGCAACTCACTGGCCTGTGCAGTGTCATAGGACACTTGCTTGCTTCCTAGAAGGCTGCTACTGCCTGCTTCTCAGGTACTCAGGCCATGGCCCTGACTACACAGCCCAGGGAACGCCTCCAGCCCACAATGGGATGAGCCTTTTCCTAGCACAGAAGCTTTATATTGCCCACTTCTGGGCTGAGTCCAATGTGAGAAGATCCAGAATTTTCTGGCAGTCTGAACTTCTGGACAGGCTTCCTCAGCTGGCCTCTGCAGGATGGAGATGCTGCCCTTTCCATACTCCTCGCCCACTCTCATACTGCAGACGTGCAGATACGGTGGTAAGTAAAGAGCTGGGCTTGGTGGACGAACAGTTTTCCTTTTCATTGAGCTCTCAAGGATGGAACCTTTCTCTTGGCTCAAGAAAGCCAGAACATTTGCTTTATAAAACAAGCAGCCATCTCTTACTTGTAAGTACAAAATGACAATGAAGACCTCTAACTCACATAACCACGTGTTTTAGGTTGAATTGTGCCCCCTAAAAAAAGTACTTGTTGAAGTCCTAACACCCACTACCTTAGAATGTTCCCTTATTTGGAAATAGGGTCTGTAAGGGGGTCACCGAGTTGAAATGAGGTCATTAAGGTGGGTTATAATCCAATGTAACTGGTGTCCTTATAAAAAGAGGAAATCTGGACACAGAGTCAGACCCACAAAGAGGGAAAACGCTGGGAAGACACACAGGGAGAAGGCCATCGGAGGACGGAGAATTGCAGTGATGTCTCTATAGGCCAAGGAATGCCAAAGATTGCTGGCAAACCATCAGAAGGCAGAAGAGGCAAGGAAGGATTCTTCTACAGGTTTCAAAGGGAGCATGGCCCCTGTTGACACCTTGATTTTGGCCTATTAGCTACCAAAACTGTGAAAAAATAAATTTCTGTTGTTTCAGGTCACAGAGTTTACGGTACTTTGTTTCGACTGCCCTAGGAAACTAATACAGCAGGTAATTCTCTCCATCATCAGAGGTGCAGGCTCTCTGAGATGCATTCTAGCCCAGGAACCTTCTGGAGCTGGGTGTATTGTTTGGTGATCTGAACCTCTCCTGACCCCATTCCTCCCCTGGCTGTTCTCTGCAGACATCAGTTCCCTTCTGACCCCACCTGTGGTCTCCTCTGCACTTTTTTTGGCAGAAGTCTATAGAGAGCAGGTCCAAAGGTTTTACTCCTCTCCCTGCAGATAAGGTTACTGCTTTATAAATGATCCTTGCTACCATTTAATGCCTGGCAAAGATGTACTAGGTCTCGCATATATCATCACCTTTAGTTGTCACACTAACTCTATGTCATAGGTAGTATTTTCTCCACTTTAGGATCCAGAAGCTGAGGTTCAGAAGCATTAACTTTGCCAAGGTAGACAGCTACTGAGGGGCAGGGCTTGGGCCTTGGCAGGCCCAAGCCAACCTGGCCTCTGAGAGCTTGCCAGCCTCACCGTGGGCATGGTGACTTCTTCGGGCTCTTGATGGCACAGACCTTGCTTCAGAAATTAGCAGCAGCAACTCTGCGGGCATCTCCCTGCTAACTAATCAGTGACTACAGCCTTTTAAACACAGGCTTTCTGCTCAAGCTGGGGCCTTCCTGCAGCCGTTCTACTTGATGAATGAGCCATGATCCCTCTCTGGGTTATAAAGGACTTAACAGAGGGTTTAATCATTGACCCAACCAAACTTTCTTAACTGTAGTTATGATGGTAGGCCCGAGGGACCCAAGCTCTCTCAAGTCTACCTCTTTTTAAATTGACTATGTTTATTTACTGTTGAGTTTTAAGAACTTTCTATATATTCTGAATACCAGTCCTTTGCCAGGTTTGACGATTTGCAAATATTTTCTCCCAGGAGAAAGTCTCCTGTCCTCCATGGGCTTATAATCTCATAGGAGGAGACAGAAATGCCACCCTGACACCAGCTCTGTTCCTAGCACTGGGGCTGGGGACCCTGACCTGGCCAACCTGGGGCTACCATTCCTATTTTTACTTCATTGAGACCCTGTGATCATTATGCCTCCGAAGGTATAATAACAAAAATTCCCAAGAGATGACCACAGTTTACTGAGAAAAATCCCCAAATAGACATTTTATTTATTTATTATACAAAATTGAAAACCAAAATAGACATTTTAAGTGTTAATTCCTTGTCCAGACCAGTCTGTAATTAGTCTGGATACGGATGTTGTGGCAGTTCAAAAAATTCAAATAATATGGATAAGCTTGTTTCACCTTACACTTGTAAAGCCATTTTCCCAGGAAACAGTGGCAATAGTCCCCTGTCCATTCCTCCATTTATTTATTTTGCATAATACCTGTACCTGAGTCTACAGGCAGTCACACATTTTCCACACCAACGTTGAACTGAGGTAAGTATTACATATACCCATATGCAAATGAGGTTGCATTCCAAATTCAGTGCAAACACCGCTAAAAAACAGCAGGGAGTCTTTTTCATAGAAGCTTAATGGATATAAAACTTTCAAAAAGTATTAAAACGCCTGGATCAAACTCCTTTGAGAAATAAATTGCTATATTTTTAGAGACTCTGATTTATTAGCTGAATAAAGACCTTGTGAAAACCATGCTAGCATAAAGTTACACACTTTTTAGCTTGAATTTGAATGTTGAGAAATTTCCTTTAGGGATTTCACTGACCACAGAAGGAAGACTCCGCCATGATGTAATTGAAAGCCATAGAGTGGTCTCAGCCTCTTCTGGAAGGACAATGTCCTTGCATCAGGACCACAAACAAACCTTTGCCTTTTGCTCCTTCTGTAATGGAGGCTCAGGCTTTCCTGCTTTCAGATGCGCCACTCTCTTCTTTCATAGCAATGGGCCGGTTCTCTAGAGTGTCTCTCTTTTTGTTTTAAATTCAGAACTGGAAAATGAGGTTCGTTTTGTGGACCAGTTTGATGAGTTTTCACACGTGTATGCAGTCGACCATCTGTATCCTCGAGTTCTGCCTCTGCGGATTCAACCAGCTGTGGGTTGAAAATATTCGGGAAAAAAAAATTCCAGAAAGTTCCAAAAAGCGAAACTTAAATTTGCTTCATGCTGGCAATGATTTACATAGCATTTACATTGTATTTACAAATATTTACATAGCATTTACATTGCATTACATTGCATTCACATTGTGTTACATGGAATTATAAGTAATCTAGAGATGATTTAAAATATGCAGGAGGGTGTGTATAGGTTATATGCAAATACTACACAATTTTATGTAAGGGACTTGAGAATCTGAAGGTTTTGGTGTCTGAGGGGGTCCTAGAACCAATCCCCCAGAGATGCTGAGGCACGACTATATTCATATAACTAACACCACAATCTGGATACAGAACAGCTCCATCACCCCCAATACTATCACTTCGTAGTCACACAGTCCCCTAAACCCCTAGCACCAGGCAAAACTGATCTGATCTCCATCACTATAGTTTTGTCTTTTATTGAATGTCATATAAATAGAATCATACAGCAGCATAACTTCCAACTTGTTTTTCAGACTGGCTGCACCATTTTGCATTTCCACCAGCAGTGTCTAAGAGTTCTAGTTGCTCTGCCTCTTCGTCAGCACTTGGTATTGTCAGGATTGTTTATTTCAGCCATTCCAGTAGGTGTCCAGTAGTATCTAATTGTGGTTTTAATGTGTATTTTCCCTAAAGAACAAAGGCGTTAGGCAACTTTTCATGTGCTTATTTGCCATTCCTATGCCCTCTTTGGTGAAGTGTGTACTCAATTTTTTTTGCCTTTTAATGTAATTAAAAAAATAAACTTTACTTTTTAGGACAGTTTAGATCAACAGAAAAATTATGGTGATAGTAGAGTTCCCATACATCCTAACTCAATTTCCCTTATTATTAATATCTTCTATTAGTGTGGGACATTTGCTACAATAAATGAAGCAATGTTGATATATTACTATGAACTAACATCCATAGTTTATTAGATTTCCTTAGTTTTAACCTAATGTTCTTTTTCTGTTCCAGGATCCCATCAGGATCCCACATTACATTTAGTCATCATATCTCCTTAGGCTCCTCTTGGCTGTGACAGTTAATCTGACTTTCCTTGCTTTTGATGACCTTGATAGTTTTGAGGAGTGCTGGTCAGGCATTTTGGAGAACATCCCTCAGCTGGAGAGTGTTGAATGTTTTTCTTATAATTAGACTGGGGTTATGGTTTTGTGGTAGGAAGGGCACAGAGGAAAAATGCCGTTCTCGACAACATTATATCAAGGGTACCTATTAGCGACATGACTTATCGCTGTTGACATTGACCTAGATCACCTGGCTGAGGTAGTGTTTGTCAGATTTCTCTACTGTACAATTACCCCTTTTCCCCCTTTCTATACTGCAGGCTTTAGGAGGAAGTCACTGTGTGCAGCCTATACTTGGGTAGTGGGCTTGAAATTCTTTACAAGATTTTTTTTTTTTCTTTTTTTTGGCCATGGTGCACAGCATGTGGGATCTTAGTTCCCTGACTAGGGATTGAACTCGTGCCTCCTGCATTGGAAGCACCGAGTCTTAACCACTGGACCTCCAGGAAAGTCCCTTTACAAGATTTTTAACCCTTTAGTTTCTTCATTTATAACATGGTAAGGAAATGTTAGTATCTATGCATAGGAGTGTTAGACAGATTAAATGAGATAATGTATATTATAGAGTGCTTAGCACAGGGTGGTTCATTTCCTCCACAGGAAAAGAGCTATATGACTGGGGTGAGCTTGGCTCCCAGGGGAACTGGGTGGTGGGTTCATGGGTCTTTAATTTATTATTATGTTTTTTTTAATGTACATATATGTTACCTTTTTGTATGTGCCAAGTATACATATTAGAAAAATCTTTTAAAGCTATATCACGGTTTTTAGGTCTAAAATGTTATTTCCCTCGTCTGAATAGTTCTAGGCAATAAAAAATAGGTTGCATTCTAAGTATTTATACTTAAAAACAGTTGTGGGCTCATTTCCTGGGATGGGGGGAATGATACTACATATAGAGAGTCCATAAAAATACAGTGATCATTTCTTACTATACAACACACATATTCCCCAGCTAAAAAATCATTTTTTCCATAAAATTCCAGAGAAAAATCACAGGTCAGACTAGAATCTATCAATGGATATGGAAAAGGTCCTGAGTGATTGTAGGTTCAGGAGTACTATGTACAGTATACGCAACAGAATAAACCATTATCATAAAACTTCGTGTTTCTAAAATAAACCAAAGTAAGTCTGATACACTATAAATTTGGTAGGTTTGGAAAAAATATTTATTTGATTCTTTGTTTACTTAATTAATTTATTTCAGCCTATTCACTCTCCCCCAAGACCCGTTCCCTCAAAGGTCCGTAGATCTTTGAAATAAAAAAATAGCTTGAAATTCACCATGGCATAATGAAATATTATAACCCTAAACAATAACAGTCAGCTCCTCTAGCAGATGTGGTGTGCAATCGTCCAGCACAGGGAAAGGTTGTAAGCATCTGTTGAAGCTTCTCTGATAGAATAAGGTTGAGGTACTTAAAATCATCTTAGTGGCCACACTTACTTCAGTATCTTTCTTTTTATTTATTTATTTATTCATTTCATTTATTTATTTTTGGCTGCGTTGGGTCTTCGTTGCTGCGCGCGAGCTTTCTCTAGTTGTGGTGAGCGGGGGCTACTCTTCGCTGCAGTGCATGGGTGTCTCATTGCGGTGGCTCTCTTGTTGCAGAGCACCAGCTCGGTGTGTGGGCTTCAGTAGTTGTGGCACTCGGGCTCAGTAGTTGTGGTGCACAGGCTTAGTGGCTCCGTGGCATGTGGAATCTTCCTGGACCAGGGCTCTAACCCGTGTCCCCTGCATTGGAAGGTGGATTCCACTGCGCCACCAGGGAAGTCACCAGTATCTTTCTTAATTAAAAAAACCCCACCACTTAACACTTTATAAATTGATGAGACTTAAACAAATGAGGAAATAAACATCCAGGATGTTAAAAAAATTATGACCATACAAATTCAATTCATTTTAAATTGAGACAATCCGTGTGGACTTCTAGTCAGTACTGTTTATTTGTTCTCATATTCTTGTTTACTCCTTCGTTGCCATTTTTTGATCTTACTGTCTGTGGGTGCCACCCTGTTCTCTACTTTTCATTGTAATTTCACACTTGACCGAAGAACAGGGGAGCTGAACAAAGCGGCTGATATGTAAATAACAGCTTTGAAGATGGAAGTACCAAATTGTTCCTAAACAGAAGAAAAATTGCAGTTGCTTTAGTTGAATGTCTCAATATATAATTTCAATTGCTTTCTAAAATAAAAAGTATATCATCTAGGTTTGTGCTTTGTACTGAGCATGAGAATATTCTAGTAGGCTGACAATCATCCTGATCATTCTTTTGCTTTTAGAAATAATCTTTGTATTCTTCCAAAAATAAGTGTAGATTTTTAAAAAATTATTATTTATTTGGCTGTGTTGGATCTTAGTTGTGGCACATGGGATCTTCGTTGCGGCATGCAGGATCTTTTGTCGTGGCGTGCAGGCTTCTCTCTAGTTGTGGCATGTGGGCTTAGTTGCTCTGTGGCATGTGGGATCTTAGTTCCCCGACCAGGGATGGAACCCGCATCCCCTGCATTGGAAGGCGGATTCTTAATCACTGGACCACCAGGGAAGTCCCTGGATTTTTTTTTTTTATTGTGGTTCTAAAGTCTTTGGATTTGCAAATTCAAAGGATTTATAAATCAGAACCTAAGTAATCTTTATCCAGGAAATAAATTAGCTTCTTTGGCAAAACAGGAAGGCAGATATGTTAATAATCAAGTACTGCCCTTTAGAGAATCAATCCATTTACACTGTAGAATTTAAGGTGACTAATTCCATTTCTTTGGTCAGTAGTATCAGTTGCCACTATCCGTAATGGGACACTGAGTGTAGTCAAAAGGCCCCTGATGGAGTTCTGCTACTCAAAGTGTGGTTCAAGGGACAGCAATACTGGCAAACCTTGTGAGCTGGTTAGAAATGCAGTCTCAGGCCCCTCCCTGACCTACTGAATCAGAATTTGTATTTTCACAAGATTCCCCAGCTGATCAGGGTTGCCAGATTTAGCAAATAAAAAGACAGGATGCCAGGTAATTTAGAATTTCAGGTAAACAATGAATTTTTTTTTTTAGGACAAGTATGTCTCAAATATTATATGCGTCATACTTAACCGATATAAAAACTATTTATTGTTTATCTGAAATTAAAATTAACTTGGTATTCTGTATTTTATCTGGCAACCCAACAGGTATTTGTATAAACATTAAAGTTTGAGAAATAGGATAAGATCTATTTTTTCCCCCTAAAGATATTTAAATATTTGGGTTAATTCTAGGACTTTATATAATTATTAATACATGAGTTGTGTCAAAGCTAAATGAAGGAATTTTAAAAATAATCTTGATGCTAAAGGACCTATGACTAAGAGATCCCTTCCTAACCCCATGTAATAAACCACATTTTCTACTTTCTGTATTTGATGTGTTGACATTAGGGCCCTGCTGACCCTGGAAGAGTGCCCCTCCCAGGGCTAGCTCATTCTCAGAGATAGCAAACAAGTCCCCTAGGAGTGCACCTTTCATATGTAAACTACCCAATCCAGAGAGCACACCCTAACCACATCCATTACCCAGATTTACACTCTGGGCCACTATTCTGCTCTAATCCCCCCTGGGCCATATGCCCGACTACTAAGGATAGCCCCCAAACCCAAGTGCCTGCTGAAAATATTCAAACCATCCATCTAAGCCTGCTTGCCCTGCCTCACCCAGTCCTTCCAGTGGAAATGACAATAAAGACACTTGCCTATATTTCCTCCACTCCCTCTGCCTCCTGACTGACCCTGGTGCTTCCCCAGGTGGCCCTGAATGGTATGCTGTGCCTCCTGTTTCTTGGGGTCTGTAAGTATAAAAAACTTTTTCCCTCATGACAATTATTTTCATGTCTGTGTGTCTTACCATACCTGATTTAAACAAATTCCAGGTACCCTTTTAAAACACCCCACTAACCCCTTAAGATGATATCACATTTCCCCTGGAATTGTGATCAAATAAACCTTTACTTGGAATGGCCTGGAATGATAAGGAGGGGCATTAAACTGAGGTTCCAAGATAATAAAATTTAGCTAGAAGAAAATTCAGTTTTCTGGATGGTTAGTCTACACAATGCTTGGAAACATTCAGGTGATTCAATTTTATGACTTTCCATCTAGAAGTCAGCTGTCATGTGGCCATAATATTCCATGGAGTTCTTCAGGTCAAAGTAGGCCTAGCAACCAGAGAAAGATATATTGCAGCTCTTTCAGAGAGTGGTGTCATCGTTCAGAGGCTACACCTCACAGCTGTCCCATATGTTGGGAAATGGGGGAGGCAGCATTTCTGTGCACTGCTCAAGGTCATCTGGAACACTGATACATAAGGGCACACATCTCCTAACCCATTATGCAATAAGACATGAAGTTCTTTACATCATCTTCCCACTGAGTCACCCAGTTTTTGTCGTCATTTGTTGTTTTTTGGTGCTTTTTGCTAGTACACAAAGAAAATTTTGAAAAGTCAACATCAGGCTCTGATTCTAAATGTTAAGGACATTGAGATTCTATTTACGACCGCTTTCAATTGGACAAAAGGATGAGCTAGGGTTGCCTTTTTCTCAGTGTTTTCCATGATATTTTTGTCATCTGCACAATGTAACATTTGCCAGGCATAGGCAAATATCCAACTTGCACTCAGTAGAGGACAGAATAGAATCATGACCCTTGTCAGCTAGGAAAAGGAAGCACACAGAAACACTGCTTGGAAAAAAAGAGTGTGAGGCCTAGAGGTGGGCAACATGAATCTATAATACCTTTAAAATGATGCTTTTCCATGGCTAAAAAATTCAAGCAATGAGTACTGCGTCTTCCTTCCTCAAGCAGCTGTACCAAATTGTACTGAGGACTGTTACACAGAGTGGGTGATTAATTACAAATCTGATTTGAGGGGTTCCACTGTGTAAGGAAAAATTTGAGTGGACTTTGTCCCTGGTTCTTGGGAGGGAGCTTCTAAACCCCGAGAATCTCCAGTGTGATAGGAGTGTCATTGTTGTTTTTCATCATGAGCCCCTCAGACCATACTTAAGAGTTAATGCTAATGAGGTGACTCAGGATGGATCATACCAGAAAGACCGACCATGTCCTTAGAGGGTTGAAGCTTTGAGCCACGTGATATCAGATCTATTCCTGGAGAGGATTGGGAGGCTGGAAATTGAGTGCAACCTCCCAGCCAATAATTCGATCAGTCATACCTGCTTAATGAAACCCCAATAAAAACTCTGAACACTGAAGCTTGGGTGAGCTTCCCTGGTTGGCAGTTCTCTGCATATTGTCACACATCAATATGCTAATTGGGTAATGCATCCCTGAGGATAACAGAAGTTTCGTGGTTGGAATCTTGTCAGACTTTGCCCTACGTGTCTCTCCCAATTTTTATTCTTTTGCTATAATAAAACTATAATCGTAAGCACAGTGCTTCCAGTGAGTTCTGTGAGTCTTTCTGGTGAATTATCAAATCCGAAGGGGTAGTGGGAAAGCCTGAATTTGTAGCCAGTTGATCAGAAGTGAGGGTGGCCCTGGGGATCCCCAAATTGGTGGCTGGTGTCTGAAGTATCCAGGAATACAGATGCCCTCAAATATTAATATTCATCCTCTCTCTCATTCCCTCCCTTCTAATGAACACTATACATGTATTTAGGATAGAAACTCCTCATTACACATTTATTTTTATTAATGCAGTTTTCATGCGTGCTCACTTCACTCCAATTTTGCCAAGGATTCGCTTAGTTTCTTTTCCTAGGTGGGTGGGTAGTTGGCACCAGATCTTTCTGGATGGGGGAGGGAAGGGATCCCAGTATGCCTATTGAATTCAGAAGGTGAGAGACAAGCCGTGGTGGCAAAGTGTTGCCTTCTTTTCACCTGTGTTCCAAGTCTCCTCAGACTCTGTCAAACAGGACCAAGCAGCTGGGTGACGCTGGCAGGATCTGCAGCAGCGCAGGGACAAGCTAGCAGGTAGGATCAAGTGAGTCAGCCTACAAGACTACCGCAAACAGAATAAAACTCAACCAACTCTCATGGCCAAAGGGAACTTAGGATCTGGCTTAGCTCTGTGACTTCCTGTCATTGTGCGTTAGGCTCCAGCCACATCGGCCCCCTTCTTTCCCCTCAACCACTCTGAGTCTGTTCTTGCTTCAGGTCCCTGGCAATTGTTTTCTCTCTGGAATGCTCTTTCCTTGCGACTCATATAGTGGCTCCTTCTCAGCGGGTCCATTCCAGCTCCAATGTCACTTCCTCCCAGAGGTATCCCTGGCCATACTTGATAAAGCTCGCACGTCGGCACGGAGTGACAAGGACTCTACCTATCTTGTCCACACCGAATCCCTGGCTCACAGGATAGCAAGTAGCAGCTATCAGTGGATTGAGGGCTGAATGATGAGCATTCACCAGCTGCTCTCGCTGTGGGACGTGGGGTGAGACCTATAGGAGATGTCCAAGATTCATTTCCTCGCTTAAGGAACTGTGGAAACTGAGTCACACGTACATGTGAAATAGAGAGCTCCAGCCATTTCTGTGGCTGCTTCTGCTCTCCAAGAGTTGCTCAAGGTTGTGCCCTTGGTCTTCTCGTCTGTCTTCCTGCCTCATGGATCTAGCCTTGCCCAGACTTCAAACAGTACCCCTATGCAGCTGATTCCTAAACTGCTCCTGACAATCTTAGCAAAAGATGATAGGCCTTTTTTTCTTCCTTCCTCCCTCTCTCCCTCCCTCCCTCTCTCTCTCTCTTCCTTTTATTTTTAAAAAATTAACATTGTCTCCTGGGAAGCATAAATTAGAGGTCAAAAAAAAAAAAGAATATAAAAACTGATAAGGAGGGCTTCCCTGGTGGCGCAGTGGTTGAGAATCTGCCTGCCAATGCGGGGGACACGGGTTCGAGCCCTGGTCTGGGAAGATCCCACATGCCGCGGAGCAACTGGGCCCGTGAGCCACAACTACTGAGCCTGTGCGTCTGGAGCCTGTGCTCCGCAACAAGAGAGGCCGCGACAGTGAGCGGCCCGTGCACCGCGATGAAGAGTGGCCCCCGCTTGCCGCAACTAGAGGAAGCCCTCGCACAGAAATGAAGACCCAACACACCCCAAAATAAACAAATAAATAAATTTATTTAAAAAAAAACTGATAAGGAAATCGAAAAATAATGTATGGGAAAATAAGATTCAGGGCTTCAAAATTTACTAATCTTATACCATGAAATATAGGGCCATATTACCTTATGGAAAAAGATTTATGGTGTGATTATTTTCCTATATTATTCTTAGGGCACAGCTTCATCAAGATTTAATGGAAGTGATGGATATGTTTTAAAGTATAGTTGTATTTGTATAATAATAAGTAAAACTTCAGGGAATTTGATAGTATGTATACAAAATATCATAGTTGAGCTGTAGTGTTAAAGGCAGAATAAATACCAATGGTTAGTTGCCTGTCTCAGAAGAAAAATATAGAGAAAGCAAAGAACTTAAAATGAATTAAAATTTATCCAATTTAGAATCAAATAAAAATGCCATAGGCCCAGTGCCAAGGAATATTCTTGGATTGGAATTTGTTCAACACCCTAAATTTAACCAGCTGCAATTCCTTTCTAAGTGGCATCCAATACAACTTTTTGAAATAGAGGGTGTGCTTTTAAAGGGAAATTGGTATGAAAAATGAAACAAAACCTCCCTGGAATATTTATTCTTTAAGATAAACAGATGCGGTTTTGTGTTTTTTTTTCATTATATTCAACATATATTACAGAAGATACAGGTCGTAGTTAGGAATGACATAAAAACGAGCAGTCATGTGTTTTCATCCTGGACCATAAATGCCCAGAATATTGCCACACATTTATAACCTGTGTTGTGGACGGGCAACTTTAGTGTCATCTGGCTGCTCCTTGCTGGGAGGGGGAATCAGCCAGCCAGAGAGGCAAAAGGCCAGCTTGCTTTTGCCCCTGGCTCTGGAATGTCCTAGGGTAGGGTGGGAAGTGTCATCCTTGGTAAGTAAAAATTCCCGGGCTGCACCAACCATGGGTACGAAGTCTTAATTTATTCCTTACGGTGTTAGGAACACTAAGTAAAGATAATCTCTAACCTAGCCAAACTATTTTTCAAGTGTGAGAGCAAAACACATTTTCAGAAAGAGACTGCGAGAATGATTATTACAGACCTGTACTTGAAAGAACTACTAAAGAATGTACATCAAGAAAAGGAAACCTGAACACAGAAGGAAGGAATGGGATTCAAGGATCAATAGTGACAAACTGCTATGTATAAAATAAATAAGCAACAAGGATACGTTGTACAGCACAGAGAAATACGGCCATCATTTTGTAATAACTTAAAGTGGAATAAATCTACAAAAATACTGAATCACTATGTTGTACACTTGAAACTAATATAATATTGCAAATCAATTATACTTTAATAAAAAAAAGGATCAATTGTGAACAAGTATTTTTTTGAACTGTGGCAAAATCTAAAGTAGTCTTAATTGAAGCCATAATCACAATGCAAGGTAAAAACAGGGCAGCAAAAACATGCACAATTTTAAATATAAGCACAGACAAGAGCATCACTGATTCTGTCCATGGAGTTAAGAAAGAGGTGACTTTTGAATTGAGAATCAAAGGATGAGCAGGGATGTAGCAGGCAACAAGAGGAAGAAGGAAATTTTTAAAAGTAAATCTCCCAAGTATGACGGCATGTGGCACTGTTCTAGAAATGGCAGAGTAGCTCACAAACCGGATGTTTGCTGGAAAGTGGCAGAATAAAGGCTGGAAAGGCAAGCATGAAATCTGGTCTCCTTCCTCTCAAACCAATGTCATCAGAGTCAGCTTGTGCAAAACGCCAGGTTACAACCAGAACTCTTAGGGAGATATAGAAAACATATGAAGTTGAAACATAGTGTTAGAAATAATAACACCAAATTTCATTATTTGGGAGCTTTATTGTCAGTTATTTTAAATAGTCATTTTACTATTTTCAAAAGATCTCTGCTCTTTTTCTTTCCTCTAGATCCCATGGGAGTTTATTATCCCTAAGACTCTACTTAAGAGGTAGGAAAGTTCTCATTTATTGAGGTGATTTTTCCATTTTCATAATCAAAATGAAACTGTACTTCAGCTCACAGTTAGAAAATGGACCTGAAAACTGACCATGTCTTGAGAAGAGAAAAATATATCGATTCAAACCAGTAAGAGATCTAAGACATCAATTAAAATATCTAGAATGAAGTTATAATATGCAGGATGCAATAGCCCATTGAACAATTTAGAATTCGTTTTCCTCTTGCGGCAAATGCTACCTGTCGAGATTCAAAAACATCTAGTCACATAAATTCCAAAACGCTTTACTTAGTTGGAAGAACTGATGAATACAAGATCTTCTGAGAATTAAGTTAGGTATTTAGGATTTAAAGATAGTCTGAGGGATTTTCTTTAGCTGTAATTTTTATTGAAGCACTCCAAGGAGAATGCATGGCTGGCCAAGTATATTGTGAGAAAGGTCAAGTTTGTGTTTCTCCGTCCGAGCGTTGTTCTGCTCTATCCTTTCCTTTTGGCAGCCATTGGTTCGTGGTCCTCTCATATCTCCCTGCCCCAGCCCCAAGAACTTGCTTGCTCTTTGAGAAAATTTTTATGAACATTATTTATATTAGGTCTGAATGATTACTAAGGCTTAATCGGGTGTCCTTCCCTGTCGTATTTACTTTGTATTAGGGGACAGTGCTCTAAATTTCTTATTGAAGAATTTCAGGCATTAGCTAGTGGGTTGGGAGGTGAATCTTGATCTGGGGCATTCCAAGAGCCTTAGTATTCAACACTTAAGTCCCTGCTTATAGCTCCAAACTTGAAATCTGGTTCTGAACCTGTTTCAGAAAATGATATCCTATAAGCTCTTCTGGGTCAGTGTCAATAAAAATAGTACCTGTTTGGCATGACACAATTTCAAATGTCATACAAATATGTTGCCTTCAACTTGATCTAAATTAAATCACCATTTGAATATTATCCAACCTCAAAGAGTATCAAGATCAAACAAATGATGAGAGAAGATGAAAAACACGAGTTCACGGGGAAAGTTGTTTTGTTTTTGTTTTTTTTTAAATAGGCAGAGTCTAAAACCCTCAAAAGATGAGTACTTACAAAAGGATACTCATGAAGTCACTAAGCCGGGCCCAAAGTATAGCTGTCTAGAAGCAGCGTACTGCTCCAATCGATCAATCAATCAATCAATCAATCAGTATTTTCTTGTTGAATGTCTGTTTTGTCTATAGTATTATACATGGCACAGTTTGATGCGGTTTCTCTCTTTTGTTTATCTGGAGAGATAAAATTCTCGTGAAACAACTGGAGAAAAAATTAAGGGGTGAACTATGTGGTACTGATAGAACTGATGATTGATTATTCTTTCTGTTTTTTCCAAGGCTCCCTTTTATTTGCAGGACAAAATCCAAATCCCATACCAGTTTTAGGGAACTCGTTTTATTTGGTCCCTGATTATTTTTCCAGCCTCATCTTCTGGCACTTTATTCCCTGAACCCAAAGCCCCAGCCCTACCAAATCATATGCAACTTTCCAGATTTATCATCTTTCTTTTTGCACCTCCAGGCCATTTCCTCTGCTTGAAATGCATTCCCACTCTCTTTTGCTTAATTCCTACTCATCCATTTAAAAGTCTCCTCTTGGGGGAAACTCTCCTCTCACCCTAAAAAGTTTCGTGCTCCTCCTTTTTGTTTCCAAGTATCTCTGTCTTTAACCATATGATAGCAATTTCACACTGTATTGAAATCTCTTATATATTTGTTTAATTCCCTTATTATCCTAGTTTTTAAAGTGAGGATGTGGATCTGAACCTTATTAACATTTGTGTCTCTAGTGCCTAATGTGAAACCTAGGCATACAACAGGTGCTTAATAAATATTTGTTGAATGAATTCCATTGTGAGGGTGGTGGCAGATGGCAGGTAGATCTTCTTCAGGAGGGTTGAAAGATGTGACTACAAGAAAAAAAATTATAGAGCCCAATAGGGTGGAGTAATTATGGGATGATGCCTATGAAACCATTTTGGGAGATAGGTGAGATAAACCTATCTACTAAATATCCCAATATGTCCTAAAGCCAGAACCTATCACTTCATATTTGAAAGGCAAATTTAAAGAAAACAGAAAAATGGATCTTTTAACCTTAATAAGTGGTATAGTTGGAATATGTAAATAATTTTTAAACTATTAAAACTAGAGATGATTATCCATAAAGAATACTTTAAAGTTATATCCTTTCTAAATGTGATACCAGGGTGAAAAGCACATCCTATGCCATCATGTTCTTAGATGCCCCTATTGAAGAAACACTCTATGTTGGGTTACAACACTGATGTAATTTAATATGATAAAACTATTTTTAACTTAATTCTTGGTTCAGTGTGTTGTTCTTTTGCCAGGGAGTCTCAGACTTGACTCTGTTTGCCCTGTTACTGAGTTGCAAAATGATGCCAAAGCAACCAATTAATCTGTATCACCATATGCTGGCTGTGTACAATCACAGCAGGACAGCTAGCGGTGAGCTGGGAGTGGTTTGCTTTTCTCCCAGAGATTGGTGGAGGGCAGGCAGGGCTTCTTGTGAGACCTCACCATAATGCATCCCTGTTTCCAACGGCCAGGGGCTGGCTCTGAAATGGAGAAGTAAACCCTGGGGAGAGCTGAGAAAGGAGGAAACAGACTTGGGGCCGGCAGGTGCTGTATTAGAAGACAACTTAGACAACTGCTCTTTAAGCATCAGGAAACAATCTTACAAGTCACTTCTGGTAGAATGAGCAATCAAGTGAGGATGTGATAATCAACTCCCAGAAGGACTTCCTGCCCAGAGTCAGAGCTCAGGGCGAGTTGCACGGGCCGGTACACACTTTTAATAAAAAACAGTAAGCTACACGTTTGTAGTTTAGAATCTGTAGGTAGTTATTTCCTCTAAAATGAGGGCTCTTAACCATTTTTTGAGGGGTCATGAAGCTTCTGGGAAGTTGATGGACTGCATTCTGGGGAAAATGCACGATTCCCCACATACAGAACACTGGATACCCTGTCCCCCCTCCTCAGAGAGCCCCTCAAGTTGAGAACTCTTTAAAGAAATCTATGAAGATTGTATTTGTTTAAAGTTTGTCAATTTGAGAAAGGGAAATATTTTTGGCATAAATAGTCTGAAAATTCTTGATTCTAAATCCGTGGTGCATGCCTGCAGTGAGTAAAGGGCTGCCATTTTGAAAAACAGGAAAACCCCTCACCTCACTCATTTTTTAGTGGCACCCAATAGAGGTGCTTCTAAATTGCAGTAAAAATGTCATCAAAAGTAAGGAATCTGAAAAACGAATGCTATGAGTTAATAGCTACATAAAAATCCAGTACTAAGATCTGTATATTCTTCTGAGGAGAGGGAATCCAAACTATTGTCTGTTCTTGGACCTACAGCAGGACAGTTCTCCACAAATGTCATTCCAAACCCACTTCCATTTCTATGTGCAACTGCTAGTTAGTACTAATTAATTTACTAATCTTCCCATCCTATTGCAGAGGACCTGATTTATGACTCATAACTAAGGTCACTGTACCTTCCATGCTGTCAGGAAGTTGGTAATTATAATAGTTGAAACTAAACTTTGAATCTGGCTATCTACTAGAAAACATCACAGAAAGGATCTACATTCTCTTTAAATATGCTATTGAGAATATTTGTTTTCAACTAATTTGCATTCATGAACTCCGGCTAAGTAGGCATGTTTACAAGCTGTGAAGGTGTAACCTTGTCTCACAGTAACTCTGAATTGAAGCCAAGATTTTAAGCAGAATAGGCAACTGATTTTGCCCATAAGGAGCATTCATTACTTAATATAGTTGGCAAAATCCATATATTATCAATCACAACTAATAGTCCTTATTTGGAATGCAAGCACATTGTTATTTATTTAGCTCAGAAATTACTTGCAAACTCAACTATAACCCAAACTTATGTTAGGAATCAGCTGCAAGTATCATTAGATTCTTGCATAAAAAGTCTATGATGC
Organism: Balaenoptera physalus; assembly: GCF_965194825.1. NCBI lineage: Eukaryota > Metazoa > Chordata > Mammalia > Artiodactyla > Balaenopteridae > Balaenoptera > Balaenoptera physalus. The sequence continues at coordinate 17,659,778 of NC_138895.1, read as the reverse complement.
TTAAATATCCCAAGAAAAATACTTTTTACTGATTATAAAGTATATTCTAAATAACTTTGGTTTTTTGTATGTCTAGTCACACAAACAACCACAATAGAAAAGCAAAAGAACAATAACGACTGCATTTCAAATATTGCACAACTGTGTAACTGGCTTACTATGTAAATTATACAAATGTACGTATAAGTATATATGAATATTTTATAATATATATATATGCAGTTGAGGTCTACTGCAGCAGAGTTCTCCCAAAGAAATCTCTGACATTAATCAGAAATAACTAACCATTCGGGACTTCCCTGGTGGCGAAGTGGTTAAGAATCCGCCTGCCAATGCAGGGGACATGGGTTCGAGCCCTGGTCTGGGAAGATCCCACATACCGTGGAGCCACTAAGCCCGTGTGCCACAACTACTGAGCCTGAGCTCTAGAGCCCACGAGCCACAACTACTGAAGCCCCCGAGCCCTAGAGCCCATGCTCCGCAACAAGTGAAGCCACCGCAGTGAGAAGCCTGCGCACCTCAACAAAGAGTAGCCCCTGCTCGCCGCATCTAGAGAAAGCCTGCGCACAGCAAGGAAGACCGAACGCAGCCAAAAAAAAAAAAGAAATAACTAACCATGTATAGTATGTTAACTTGGCTCATTTGTGTGTTTTATTTTTAATCTTTCTTCTTTTTTTATTGAGATATGATTGACATACATCACTGTATAACTTTAAGGTGTACTGCATAATGGTTTGGCTAAAATAGATTGTGAAATGATTACCACAATAAGTTTTGTTAATATCCATCACCTCATGTAGATACAATAAAAAGAAAAGGAAAAAAAATTTTTTCTCCTTGTGATGAGAACTCTTAGGATCTATTCTCTTAATGACTTTCCTATATATCATACAGCAGTGTTAACTATAGTCATCATGTTGTACATTATTACATCCCTAGTACTTTTTATCTTATAACTGTAAGTTTGTACCTTTTGACCATCTTCCTCCAATTCTGCCTCCCCTCACCATCACCTCTGGTAAATACAAATCTTATCTCTTTTCCTCTGAGTTTTGTTTTTGTTTTTTTTGTTTGTTTGTTTTTTCAGATTCCACATATAAGTGAGACCATACAGTATTTGTCTTTCTCTGTCTGACTTATTTTATTTAGCATAATGCCTTCAAAGTCCATCCATGTTGTCACAAATGGCAGGATTTTCTCCTTATTTTTATGGCTGAAATATATATCTTTATCTTTATCTATATATCTCACACCTTCTTTATCCATTCATCTGTTGATGGACATTTAGGATGTTTCCATGTCTTGGCTACTGTAAATGGTGCTGCATTAAACATGGGAGGGCAGATATCTTTTCAAGTTAGTGTTTTTGTTTCCTTTGGATATATTCCCAGAATTGGAATTGCTGGATCATATGGTAGTTCTACTTTTAATTTTTTCAAACTCCTCCACACTGTTTTCCATAGTGGCTGCACCAATTTACAATCCCACCAACAGTGCACATGGGTTCCCTATACTCCACATCCACATCAGCATTTGCTATCTCTTGTCTTCTTGCTGATGGCTTGAAGTTATATCTCACTGTGGTTCTGATTTACATTTTCCTAATGACTAGTGATGTGAGCATCTTTTCATGTACCTGTTGGCCATGCATATGTCTTCTTTGGAAAAATGTATACTTGGGTCCTTTGCCCATTTCTTATTTGGATTATTTGGTTTTTTGCTATTGAGTTGTATGTGTTCTTTACATATTTTGAGTATTAAAGCCTTATCAGATATATGGTTCAGAAATATTGTTTTCCCATTCTGTAGGTTGTCTTTTCACTTTGTTGTTTCTTTTGTTGTGTAGAAGCTTTGTAGTTTGAGGTAGTCTGACTTGTTTTTTATTTTCTAATTTGTGCTTTAGGTGTTATAGCCAAAAAATCATTGCCAAGACACATGTGAAAGAGCCTCTTTCCTATGGTTTCTTTCAGGAGTTTCATGATTTCAGGTCTTATGTTTAAGTCTTTAATCCATTTCAAGTTAATTTTTGTGAATGATGAAAGACAGGGGTCCAGTTTCCTTCTTTTACATGTGAATATCTAATTTTCCCAGCACCATTTATTGAAGAGACTGCCTTCTCTCCACTATTATTGGCTCACTTGTCAAATACTGGTTGACCATATATGCTTGGGTTTATTTCTGGGATCTTGATTCTGTTCCATTGGTCTGTTTGTCTGTTTTTATAATTTGGCTCATTTTTGACCACCATGTTTACCTCCATCTCAAACTTCAGTCGTAAACTCTAATTTAGAATGTATTTCCCCTATAGTTTGTCGGTTAGACACTGAAGAAGAGGGGATCAAAAGAGTGGGCTGGAAGGTGAAGGATGGTAGGAAAAGCATCTAAAAACCAAACTCCTTTTGGTTTTTTCCAAGTAGGGGATTTTGTCAGAAAAAATGTAAGGAGATCCATGATTCAGTAGAGAATGAGCATAAATGTTTGTCATGATTCCTTAATAAAAAGAATTAGTCACTTTAAGTTTCAATATGATGATTTTTATGTTGTTGAATTTTATCAATAACAACTCTTGGGCGTGAGCCAAGGTAGCAGAAAAATCCTCACTCCCATCATCAATATGGAATAATATAATACTGGTCCACAAGCTCATATCTGAACATTTTGAGGCCACATGTATTCCAGGATTCAGAAATTTTTTTCTTAAAAATGGAAAGGTAAAAGTGTGTATATACAGAACATGGCATAACATTGCCAGGAGGGAATTCAAATCAGTAGTATTTCTGCAGAGGAACGTTTCAATATTCACACTAAACTGTGTGATTATACAATAAGGAAAGGCTATCAATTCAGGCCAAATTTTATTGTCAAGGGAGTTTATGTGCAAACCTTGGGAAATGTTTCAGTCTTTAGTGTTTTTGAGATTTTGGAATTGCAGATTAAGGACCGTGGTCCTGTGTGGACATTTGGAAATTATTTCTCCAGCAACTGTATTCTCTAAGTAGGAGCAATGATCAAACAACTTGTCTATAAACTTGCAGTCTGATTTACTGGGAAGCTGTCATTTCCGTGAAATTTGAACTTTAGTTAGTCCTGTCCAGTTTCTGTAATCTATTTTAATGGCATCCATTAAGAACAATCTCGTTGGCATCTGGGCAAACAAGGAGATTAAGGAATTGGCAATCTAGTTTATTAAATGACTAGTATTTACACCATGCATATTCCTGGGAAAACAGTGAGATGACTGCTCCCAGAAGACAGTCCAGGGTTGTTCTTTTCCTTAATACACTAAAGAAATGAAACGGATTAGTCTAGCGTTCATCAGCCCCTGGGGAGATCATAAAGAACAAAGGCCAGCCTCGCTGAAGGAGAAATGGGCCTCAGTCTCTGAGTTTTTACCAAGTACCCTGGATGACTCTGATACACAGGAAGGTTTGAGAATCACTGATGTCAACAATATCTTGTTAAGTTATAGCTTCATCATTTTAGTGTTGGAGACCTTTACCCAGTCTGAGAATCAAGGCTGATGTGTAGATTCTTGAGGGAAATGAGAAATTATTACCATTTTTTGTAAGATACACAATGACTTTCATAAGTAAAATAATAAGCTTTGCTGGGAAATGATGTGATTCCAACTGCTTGCAATCAAAGTACTTGTGAGAGCCCCGATACTTATCTATAGCAAAGCACGAGAAATCATCAAAAAGTCACTTCCTGGTGACCAATTCCTATTTGTAAAAATTCAAAATATTGTGTTAAAAAATGGAACTGCACTCTTGGATGCTATTTAAAATTGTGAAGACTGTAGATTGGGGAGTCAGCAATTTAAATAGATGGGGCGGTAGAAAGTGACTATAATTTGACTGTGAATCATGGTGGTGTTCACAGGAAGATTGTGACAAAAAGACAAAGGGGCCCTGCTGTCCATTATAAACCACTGAATTGACTTCAGATAAATGCATTTTGTCTTTTGAGTGGAAGCCACCTATCAAATTTCCCCCGTAGCCTGCTTTGTTCATAGTAATGAAAATGCACTTTGTACAGTACAAGCTGCCTAATTCATTAGCACAAGCCTGCGTGGACCACCTGCCTGGTTCTAGGGGGGGAGAATAAGGGAGAAAAAAAGTCCATATTTTTCTAAGATGGCTGACTTTTATCTGAAACTACTGAAAGTCTTTCCTTGTTACTGTGAGATGCCGCATGCACCACTCAGCCAGGTAAGCCCCTAGAGCACACCCCAGCAGAGTGGCACTGATTTCCTCTTTAAAGAGGTCATCAGCTCAGTCTGGATGCTTGGTACTGAAGACTCAGAGGCAATGGCAATGAGTCGCATTCAGCTTTCTTCTTCCAGGGACACGCGGATATACGCATTGGCATCGCGCTATGGATTCTGTGGTTCAAGTGTTGAAATGGTCATGGTCACATCCAGGCTCTTAAAAATAACTTTTCAGTATAGCAAACAGGTAGGAAATGTTCAGACAATTCTTTAAAAAAACACTTTCAAAGCACCAAATGACAAAGACGTCCTACTTTTGCATCAGACAGTTTGTAACTTCATATAAATGCTCGTTGGAAGCAGGGACTCTAGTTGAACCAGTCTGATAACAATGGGAAAATGTTTTGAAATGGTTGAAATCAAGGTTTCACCACAAGAACAAAGAGGATAGGCCAAGGTGGTGTACTGATGTGAGCTTGTATTTTCACCAAAGCTGCCCCATACAGATTGAGCCTTCGCTGCCAATCTAAAGCACTTTTGAAATGGTAATGCTGTGTTTGCAGTCTTGATGGATGAAATACCCTTATGGCTGAATCTCTGCTAGGGTTGATAATGAGACTGTTTTTACATCTTAAAGGAGTAGCTAATTCCTAATCTAAATGTTGTCTATTCCAGATTGCAGATGATAAATACTCCATAAGCAATCTTCCAAATCAGTTCAGCAGCCTGGGGAAGGATGGAGGAAGAGTCGCCTTTAAGCAAAACCAGGGACTATAAAAAGAGCTGCATCAAAAAGTAGACTCCCGATTGCACACCCACTGTGGTTGGGCTGACAAAAATAGCCACTTGTACAGATTTAGTTCTCTTCAATGTCAGGCTTCCCCCTCCAACCACCCTGACTCCCTCCCTCCTCCAGCTCCTTAAATGATTTCTATGGTGTGTTCAGTGCTCCTAGCAGGCACCTTAGAGTCATCAACACCAAAGGCAGGGCTACATCAGAAGCTGCAGCTGAGGCTGCTGGCTCAGAATACTCCTCCCCCTCCTCCCCCTTCTCCCCCTCCCCCTCCCCCTCCTCCTCCCCCTCCTCTTCCCCCTCCTTCCCCTTCTCCTCCCCCTCCTCCCCCTTCTCCCCCTCCTCCTCGCCCTTCTCCCCCTTCTCCCCCTTCTCCCCCCCTTCCTCCCCTCCTCCTTTTCCTCTTCGCTGCTCCAACAACCACCTTCCTGGGAAGGGATGCTTTTTTAGTGCTAACATTTAGAACATGTGTACAAGGTGCCAGGCACTGTACCAGATGCTTTAATACACAACTTCTTGAGTCCTTCCACAGCCCTATGAGGAAATGATGGCTCAGATAAATAACTAGTTCAAGGGCACACACTTAATTAGTGGTAGAGCAGATTCCGATATTGGAACCCTGCTTTCAGCCATTATTCTGTGCTGCCTGTTTGGTCAAGAATGGAAAACTCATGACATATTCAGGTTAGTGCCCTCTTAGGGGGGGTTGCCAATTAGCCCTACATTCCTTCCACACATCTCAAACCAAAACCGACGTTCCTGAGTCTAGCTGAGTTGTATTTAAATAAAGATAATATAGGTGAAAAGTAAAGAAATAAAGGGAGGCAGTTTTGCTAAAACTTGGAATATACCCTGAGGATACATGGCTTAAAGGTGATGAATGGAGTTTTAGTTCTTTGTATAACATCTGTCCACGCTAAATAACCATAACCTTAGCATGTGCAGAGCCTCTCTTCTTTCTTGTCTTCCTTTTCCCATCCTTTTCTCTCTATTTCTTCCCCCCCCCAATCTCTCTCTTACAGATTCACTTATTTATTCGTGCATTTATCTGTTCTATTATCTCTTCAGTGCTTTCAACATACCAGGCACAGTGCTGGAGGCTGAAGATACAAAGATAAAATGACTGCCCTCAAAGTGCTTACTTTTTAGCTGGGGAGACAGAGAAGTCACAGTAATAGTGCAGGCTGATCGCTCTTATGACAGCACATCACACTGAGTACCATCCTAGCTCCTAGGATGGACAGTCAGTCCAGCCTTAGGCAGGTACAAAATGCTCTTGCATGTCTTATTTTTAACAGCATGCCTATGTTTAATATTAATCTCAAGCACAGTTGAGAAAACAGTTAAAAGAAGGAAGTCAGTCTTCTGCAACCTATTCCTTCCCCCAAGTCCACAGAATCACCACCAGAAGCTTCAACATCACACTCACTGTAAACATGGGCCTGGTGAGAGGTTCTAAGTACTTTGTTAGCCAATCAGTCCCTGTGGTCAAAAATATTTTGGAAAAAAAAAAAAAATCTATCTCTCTAGTAGCCCTCTCAGTTCTATTAGTCACAATTTCTTTAATGTCTAAACATCCAAAGGGTAGAAAGTGACCACCACAATGTTGCCAAGTATTTGCTAGAAGCCTGGGGCTGTCTCCCAGCAGGGGAGTCAGGTCAGAGTAAAGACTGGCTCTATGACCACAGGTCGGGACACAAAGCAAGCTCTGCCTCACCTTCCCTTGGGAAGTCTGGAGTCTGAGCTGATAGACGGAGAAACTGCAGTGTTCTTACAGGGTTCTGGCTAAGAAGTAGCACCTGCCAACTAAAGACCTGACACTTGACACATAGTAAACTGCCCCAGAAGAGACAACTGTGGGATCATGTAAAGAAGCAACTCCCAACAGAATGAAAGAAAACATCTTCCATGGGAAGTGAACAAAACACCCTATACCACATAGAACCAACTTCACGAGTGTGGCTGCAGTAACTTCCAACCAACGTATCCTCTTGGCATCTGAAGGGGAAGAAGAATCAGCAGGGAACTTAAATCCAACTGTGTGAAAACGTCTTCCATTCTGCAAAGATGAATTAGAGAAACTCACAGGCGCTACCAGACGCCACATGACTTCAGCGGCGGCTGTCTTTAGGCAGTTGGTTCCTAGTAACCAAAGTGGCCCCAGACTGACAGGATTGTCCTGGCAGGGATCCAGCTTACTAGGCATGACATCAAAGAATCATCAGAGTTTCTAAAATCAATCATCTGTTCAAACACAGAACACTTGCTATGAGAAGTTCTGTTGACCTTTTATTAAATATCTATTGATCTGTGATGTGTTTTTCTCTCCTCTCCTTAGCTCATTTCTCACAGTTGTGCTGAGAGGATACCTTATCACCCCACGTTGCCTGAGAGACAACAGAGGCTGAGGAAGGTTAAACGATGTGTTCACACCCAAACTGAGCACTGCCCTGCACTTGTGAGGAAACACTGCACTGCCTCACGATATCCATCCTTGAGCAAGTGGCCTTGCTCAAATCAGCTCCTAAACTGGTACCTTTTATAGGAAGTGTCTCTCTTCTTGTTTGTGAAATATTTTTACAAACATAGTAACACTTGGTTAATGGGCAAACTTTATGTGAAATATTTTTACAAACATAGTAACACTTGGTTAATGGCAGATCCTTCCATGTTTAACATATGATGATGATTGATGTTCAAAATGAGGATTGCAAGATTCTGAAATGCCTTTTGAATCATTAAAAAGAAAACTAAATTCTGACCAATATGGATTTTTGTCTGCAGTGCGTTTCATTGTTTGCTACTCTTAAGTGAACAATTCATCGATGAGATTTTTATATATATATATACACACACGCACATATACACATAATGACTTTATTTTGCAAGGGGAACATCTCATTCTCTGAAAATGTAGGACAATACATATATAATGCAAGATGCTTTCCTCCGACTTTCTCTTTCTTTCCCTCTTATCCACCCTTCCATCCAATCTATTCTTACAGACCTAGTTTTTATAGTGTGGGCTCCTCACCATTGTACCAGAATCACCAAAAAATCCACATCTCACTTAGGGCAGCTGCTTTCTAGTGGTAATTAGAATGGCACACGACAGAAGGGGTCGGGGGCGGAGGTGGGGTAGGTTTCCTGGTCAGGGAATGTGGCTGAGGAAATTTGGCTTCCTGGTCAGGAAAGTTACATCTGGCACCATTGTTTTTGTAAAAGAGAATGAAATGATATTTTGGTATGAAATTTCCAAATCATTTATAGTCCAAAGCCATTTGCTTTGGTGAGAGTTATATGAATAATTTCTTGATAATAAGCTTTTAAGAAATTTACTAAGTTGGCTGGTCTTTAGAAGTTCAACCTTGAGCTTGATTATACCTTCGAATTCTGATGTTTTTTTTTTAAAAAGATAGGCTACATTTTTTTCTCTCTACACATATTGTCTTTTACATAGATGATTTAACTCTGCCATTTTATCTTTGGAGATTCAGTGTTGAAAGTAAAAATATCAGATATAAAGCTCATTGCTTTTTTTCTTCAAGTGCACTGGAAGGGAAAAACTGAAAAAGTGACATTGACTGTGAAGAAACCAGGACAAATGAATTAGTTTGTGAGTTATTGCCTTATTATACACTCAGTAAGACTTTGCTGGATTAAAAAAAGGCCAACTAGAAGAGGTAAAATTTAATCAATCATTAAGATAAGCATTATACACTCTGTTCTTTCTTAATATGATTTTAGTGTTCAATTGACATTTCCCTTGAAATTAATACAAATTAATCTAAATTTCATCAAAGGCTATTTTAGACCTCCAATTTAAAGTGTATTGAAATAAGTTTGGAATGGTAGCCACTGCTTAAAAATAAGGACTGTCAGAAGAAGAAATGTGTCAAAAGCAAATCCATGAGTATACTTTGGGGTGTAGCCAGCCCTAATGACACTCAACTCCTCCCCCACCGTCTAGGCGAATCTGAAAATTTTGCTACTAATGTATAGCACAGGGTCTTGGGCCTGCAGTAGACAGAATTGGGGGCCTCTTTTATGTGGGATGATGTCTAAGGGCATCAAAAAGGAACTCTAGATTAAACAACGTCAGTAACAACAACAGCAGCTTCAGAACTAGCAAAAATATTTCTCTCCCCTTGGTTACCAAAGACTGAAATGACCATATTAAATGTTTATTCTTGAAGCCTCATGAAAATCCAAATATTCTTAGGAGTCACTGAACATTATCAGCTATTTTTGTAGGTCATGAACCTTTTTCTTTCCGAGAAACTTTCTGAAAAGGGAGGAGGTGTTCGAGAATATCCCGGTATCAAGTAAAACTTCATAGGACTGCAATTCACTGCAAATGCATCTTTCTCAGTGGAAAGAAACACACAGAGTACCCACGGCTGGGCAGGAAAAGGCCTCCTTGTTAGTTTTCATCTGAGTCAGTTTGTTAACCTTCAGGTTCCTCTTTGTCTAGAATCCTGGAGCTGACAGCCCAAGTAACATTTGCAAATTGAAAACAGAAAATGGACCAATGGAATGGTATTCACCTAAAATTCTTTTGAAGAATAACATCAAGTATCAATAGACAGTTTGAAAACAAATACAGTATGCTAACACACATATATGGAATCTAAGGAAAAAAAAAATGCCATGAAGAACCTAGTGGCAAGACGGGAATAAAGACACAGACCTACTAGAGAATGGACTTGAGGATATGGGGAGGGGGAGGGGTGAGATGTGACAGGGTGAGAGAGTGTCATGGACATATATACGCTACCAAATGTAAAATAGATAGCTAGTGGGAAGCAGCTGCATAGCACAGGGAGATCAGCTCGGTGCTTTGTGACCACCTAGAGGGGTGGGATGGGGAGGGTGGGAGGGAGGGAGACACAAGAGGGAGGAGATATGGGGATATTATGTATATGTATAACTGATTCACTTTGTTATAAAGCAGAAACTAACACACCATTGTAAAGCAATTATACTTCAATAAAGATGTTTAAAAAAAAAAAAAATAGACAGTTTGCTCTTCTTTCTGCAATGCTGCCCTCTCTGTCTGGCAAACTTCCAGGCACTGCTTCATGTTACTTTTTTTTCTATAACTTCTCTTGTAATATTTCCCCTCCCCTTTACCTCACAGCAAAGAAATAAAAAAAGATTAATTAAGGTGTTGACTAAGGTATAATTTTCCCATAGTGCTCTTTTACACCTCCAGGACAGCATGCATCACATTATATATTATATCATAGATATTCGTCTACCTCTGCTGTTCCCACCAGACTATGGAGACCTCAAGGGCTGTTGCCCGCTTTGTATTCTAGAGAACAGTGCTTGAAATGCAACACATGTAGGTGCTCATTGAGGGTTTGTTCAATCAAGTGTTTGTCTTCCTCTATACTAGTCCTGAATGACTGTTCATTCATCCAGCTCTTAAAACACAGCACATTATTAGTATTGCAGGGAATTAGACAAAGAAAACAGGACCAGAAAATACAGCAGTACTAACAGGAACAGGGGCAGTGCCACTTATGACATTTCTCGATCAGCTTCTCTGTGAAGAACAACTGGGTATCACACTGCCAGGCTAAATGAAAACATTCTAAATCATATAGATTTTTGACCCAAATATTTAGTCAACAATACATGGAATTAATGTTTACTTCCTCCCTCCAAATCTAAAAAGTGAGCAAAGATATCAGGAGAACAAAGTCAGACTGAGAACAGGGTATACAGCAAAGACACTTCCAGAAGCTCTGGAATTGGGAGAGAAGAGCTAACCTCCATTCTTTTGCACTGTTTCTCAGCTACAACGTGGTTCAGGTAAAGGGACATTTACAACTGTCCCAAGAAAGAGACTGTTGCGTTTTCCGCAGTTTTGAACTGGTTTTCATGCTTCCCAAATTAGTTTAGTTTCCCTTGCATTTTGGAGTAAATAATCGTGGTATTTAAATAAAGTCTAGAAATGGAAAGAAGGTATTGCTAAGATTATTATTTATACGCACTCCATAAGACTATGTTTTAAAATAACTACATAAAGAATCATATTGATTTCCTTCTTATATAATAGTCCTAACCCCTCTTCAAAGTTCTGTTGTATGTTTTTCAGTAGTGGTTTATGATCTCTTGCCTATTCTTCCTTGTGACTTAGTCTGTTATGGATTTGTGTGCCACCAGTCTTTTCACACATTTTCTTTGTAATTCAGGCACTTCTCCAGGATTATCGTCACTCCACATAGCTTGTTACAATGTAAGAGGGCAAGGATAACCGTCCCATGGAAGGTTTCAACCCCAACCTTGCTAACCAGGTATGACTTTGCCAATATTTCCAATAAGATGTCAGGATATAAGGGTCTCATCCATGCTAAGGGCTGGAGGTTACCCAACAAATGAAGAGACTGGAAGCTTTTGAATATAAGCTATAAAAATACTTCCATTTTATGAGAGCAGCACAGTTATTCAGATGTACTATTATAATGAGCTATATGACAAAAAGAAGACACAGAAGAGAAGCAAAAGTCTTGGTTAATGAGCTGACTGTACAGCCAAAGGAAGATAAGGCACATACGTCTGTTTCTGAGTTTGCAGTGTAATTGCTAACATATTTTTGATAGCAAGACAAATTTTCAAATTGTGCACAGATTAAGGAAATGGGTGAGTGCACTAGGAATTTAAAATCGGTCTAAAGGGAGGTGTAGGGTAGCCAAGTCATACCACTGAAACAACTCATTTTCTGTTTGAAACATTTCCCTTCATTTTGTTTCATTTTCTAAAGGTCTCTTTAGCTCATTAAAACATCTTTCTGTTTCTACTTGTTAAAGATTTCCTGGTTCTTTTTAGCTTACTAGTTTTTTCATCCAATGAGCAGAAATAGCAGAAAAATTGGCAAGTGAAATAATGATGAGATAAAATGTAGAGAGAGAGGAAACTGAGAGCATTTCATTTAGGTGGGGTTCATGTTGCTACTGGAGCTTTGAACTCTGTCTCTTGGTACAGCAAGAGGCTGCTGGCTATAGCTGGGGACTCTCAGCCATCATGGGGAAAGACTCCCAGGTCTGAGAAACTATCTCCTGGACTGCCTCTTCATTTTCAATGTCACTCCTCAGGGTGGATGTCAGTTCATAAACAAACAAAAAAAACAACCAACCAACCTCAAAAACAAAAACAAACAAAAACTCTAAATTGAGTTTTCTAATTACTAAAGTAAAATATATTCAAAACCCAGGACTTGTAAAATATGGTAAAGCACAAAGAAAAACAAAAGAAAAGTAATCTATAATTCAGTCATTCCGAGACAATTATTTATTCACATTTTGGTGCCTGACTTGTATTTTTCAAAAATCTGTAAATATTGTGTAATATGTGTAAGTGTATTGGTTTAAAAAATATAGTACCATATTTAATACTGTTTTTTAGCCTGATTTTTCACTTAAATACAATGAAAATTTTCTCATATAAGTCTTTCAAAGAATGACTATGATGACACAATAATTGACATATGGATTTCGCATCTTTTATTTAACCAATATCCTACTCTTGGATGTTGTTTTAGTCTGAGGGGGCTGCCATAACAAAATACAGTCTAGAGTGTGTGGCCTCAGCAACAGAAATTTACTTCCTCACAGTTCTGGGGGCTGGAAGTTTGAGATCAGGGTGCCAGCATGGTAGACTTCTGGTGAGGACTCTCTTTCTGGCTTGGTGACAGGCACCTTCTCATTGCATCCTCGTGGCAGGGAGGGACAGGTAGAAAGCAAGTTCTCTGGTGTCTCTTCTTAAAAGGTCACTAATCCTATCAGGAGGGCCCCACTCTCTTGACCTCATCTAAATCTAATTATCTCCCAAAGGTCCCAACTCCAAATACCATCATATTTGGAGTTAGGGCTTCAACATATAAATTTGGGGGAGGCACAATTCAGTCCATAGCCAATATTTAAGTTGTCTTCAGTTTGTTCTACTATAATAATGTTGTGATAAACATCCTTGGACACATATCTCTGTAAATATAAAAATCTCTTTCTTTGGCATAAATTCATAGAATTGTTGGATGAAAAGATATGTGCTTTTAGAGGTTTTTTTCTTAGATTAATTTAGGATAACCAAGTTATATCCTCAGTTCATTCAAATTTAGATCAGCTTACAAATAATTACTAAGTGCAAGTTACTCTAAGTACAAAAAAAATTAGATAATTCTTGCTCCCAAGGAGTCGACAGTCTGGACCAAAGGATGAGGGATGGAGATGGGTCAAGTGAACTAACAAGGAGAGTTGAAGCATCCTTATTTTCCCTCTCCCCTCTGCAGAGTCAGTTCATCTCAGCAGAACGCATAGCTTTATAATTTGTTAAACATATTGTCAATCTGCCTTCTAGAAAGCTTATGATGTCCTACTGGCAGAAAAGAGAGCCCACTTTCCAAAGGGTCTGTTCAGCTTTGAAAATTTACTGGACTGAATTTAACTTTCAACTGCTCCCATCACTGTTCTTCTCTAAAACTGTTAGTAATCAGTTTGCTGGCTCAGTGCCTAGAACTATTCCAAATGACAATAGACATATCCTTCATTAGATGGAGAAAGATGATAAAATACATGCATTCTCCACAAATACCCTGTTCAGAGGTACAATGAAGAAGTAAAAATTTTTAATATTTAATATTTCTTGCCTACAGTTTAACTTTGGAATAATCTCGTGGGTGGGAAACCACTGATGCAACCAAAAGTTTAATAATTTTCTTATCTAAAATATGGCTTGCTTTAATGGAGAAGGGGAAGGATTGATTTTCTAGAGATGTTAAGTGAAACTAAATCTTAAACAACTTTGTGGAAGTGATTTTGACATCTCCAGTGTTAAGAAAAATAAGTAACATTTCTTTGGTGCTAAAGCTCTCAAACCTAAACCATTTCTCTTTATAATAAAGATTTTTTTTTTTTGCAGAATGATAGCCTGTGACTTCTTAATAAAGGGAAGAGAAAGTAATATACTTATTGCGTGTTGGGTATTATGCTAGAGTCTTTCATTTATATTATCTCAGGAAATTGCTTTTATTTCTTACAAGTGCCTTATACAGTAGGGTTATCAAATTTAGCAAAAAAAAAAAAAAAGGAAGCCCAGTTAATCTGAATTTCAGACACTCAGCAAATAAAATTTTTAGTATAAGTATGTCTCATGCAATATTTGGGACAACCTTATGCTAAAACTCATTATTCATCTGAAATTCAAATTTAATTTGGCATCTTCTATTTTATTTGGCAATCATAGGTTGTTATGTGATTCACATTTTACATTTACTATGATTTTACATCATAGGTGATTCACGTTTTACTTTCCATACCATGAAAATGAAATGGCAGGGAAAGAAATCAAATAAAGTTGCCACCGTTTGTCTTAAAAGATCTGGACTCTCACAAATTAAGGCATTAGTTCTCCTCCAACCTTCATTTTCAAAATCTTACGGCATATTTAGCTTGCTTTCTTTATCTTCACTTTGATTTAAGTTTTTGCAAAAGGATACATTCACTGTTTTCCATTTCTAAGCCAAGGCACACATTAAATGGGGAAATAGCTATACAACTGGCGTTGAAATATTAATTCGTTTAAAGATTGATTTTCCTGGCCATAACCACACACTCATATTTAATTTACGGAACTGCGGGTACACAATAAAAATACAAAGAGGACAGTGATACACAACATCTTCAAGTAAGATTATGAAATACGGCCATTACACTATGATAAGAAGGCAGAGCACATAAAAGGGCAGGAGGCTAACTGGGAGCAGAAAAGGCGAAGCTCTAACTCTTAAGGGAAAGGTACTTAGAACCAGAATAAAGGAAAGAAGAAAGAAGTATTACTTCCCAGGCGCAAGATGTAAAAATCACGATCAGGTAGAGGGTGAGGATTTACTTTTAATCTGCCCAAGTGAACGGATCCAGTGAGTGATCGTGGGATAATACGTGCACGTGGGGGACTGTCTGACAAGTCACAGCCAAGCCTTTTAGCCTCTTTACATAATTGCCAGGGAGAGAAAGCTGGTTCAGAATGTTCCATGACCAAACGTCCTAGGGTGGGCTTGGGAAACCCTACCATTTCTTGGTTCTCCTCAAGAGCTCTTGTTCAGCCGATTCTGGGTTGGAAAACGTGACCATGACCCTGAGCCTTTTGCATTTTGGGTCGCTGGATTGTGAGACTTGGGAAACAATCCCATCTGGTATCTGAGGTTCAGTGTGTGCCAGGGGCCTAACCGTTAGGCAGAGGAGGGCCTGACGCCTGAAAGCAGAGTCGGCTGCCAAAGGGAAGGCAGAGCCCATAGGTTTTCCAGGAGCTGGATTCCAGGGTGTCGTGGAGGCCATGCTGTTGACAACTGCTTCCTGATGATCTGAGCATGACACCAATCTAACAGGAGACAGATGTCAATTCAATGACCCCCACCAGCTGCAATGCTGACAAGGACTCCAGAGGAGGGACTCACTGAAAAATGAGTAGGTGTCGGCCAAGCAAAAAGGGTAGGAAGAGAATTCTGAGCAGAAGCCAGAGCCGTGGCCAAAGGCCTGGGCGAGGAGAGCCTTGCACGTTCCAGGGGTGGAAGGGAGGCCCCGGAGCTGGTGCAGAGAGCACAGCAGGAGAGGGAGACAGACAGCAGGTCCTGCCGGCCGCACGGGGATTTGCCTTAACCGCGTGAAGCTGTCCAAGAAGGGGGCTGGCAGCATCAGATTGGCAGGTTGGAAGCTCACCCTGCCTGCAAGGTGGAGAGCAGACCGGAAGCAGGGCCCCATGCATGCAGAAGGCAGGGCTGCTGGGGTGGCAGGCTGTGGGACTAGTTAGGACGGGTGATGGTGATGGGGAAGGGGTCAGAGCTGGGGAGCTGTGAGGAGGCAAATCAACAGATCTGGTGATAGATTCCACAGATTCAGTAAGGGGAGCTTCGAGGGACCTGGGGTTTCCTGCTTGCCCCGCTGTGAAGACCAGGATGTTGATCACTAAGATGGCAAACTCTGGAAACAGAGCAGGCATGGGGATGAGAGTGCATTGGTCTTGGAAAGGCTGCGCTTGGGCAATCTAGAAGGATCTATCCAGGGGGTTGTATATATGGGTTTGGAGCTAAGAAGGACCATAGACGCCATTGGTTAAAGTGTCTATTGCCCGAGGTGTGTCAGAGAGCAAGGTGCATGTTTGCTATATGGGGTGGGAGCCAGCAGCGCAGAAAGCTTCAAGCCAGAGGACCGGTTCAGGCTCGGCTCTACCTCGTGCAGGCTCAGTGTCTTCATCTGTTAAATAAGAATGATGGCGCAGGGTGGAGTCTGAGTTCCATGGCTTCATGTATATGAAGGCACACAGTAAACTGTAGAGTCCCGTGCCAACGCTGAACAGCTTTTGCTGACCATCGCACCAGCGTTGCCTTCCCATTACTTCCACCTCTGACATTCTCCCTATCTGTTATCTTCTTCTCACCTTCTTTTAGGTAGCAGGGGCATAACGATATTGAGGGCCTATTAATTGCCAATCTCATGCTAGATAGTGGGAATATGGCTGGAAGAAAAGACACTTACCCTCCTGACACTTCTATTTTCAAGAAGAAACCATATCAAACTCATTCTCACATTATAACTCATCAGAAGAGTTCACCAGCAAAGACAGCAACCTCCAGATGATGTGGCGTAGCCTAGGCTTGAGAGAGACCTATGAAGATATGCTAAAATAAAGATCACAAAAATAGAAGCATGCACACCAGGAATGGGTAAAAAATGTAAATCTGGAAGATGACTGTCCTCCTCGTTTAGTTATTTCAGTGTATCTCTAATGTAGGCATAGCCTCACTTGGAGATAATGACGAAGTCCAAATTTGGGGTCCTTTGTTTATTTGAGACTGAATGGAACTTCACCTCTCTCTTTCCCTTCTGCATAAGGTCCCACTCAACTAGTTGTATTCTAGGTACTACAAAACAAGATGTCAAGAATTAACAGAAATAGAAGAAAACTTCTTTAGCAAATTTATAATATAAATATCAGTACTTGAAAAGTTATGAGGGCTTCCCTGGTGGCGCAGTGGTTGAGAGTCTGCCTGCCAATGCAGAGGACACGGGTTCCAGCCCTGGTCTGGGAAGATCTCACATGCTGCAGAGCAACTAGGCCTGTGAGCCACAACTACTGAGCCTGCGCGTCTGGAGCCTGTGCTCTGCAACAAGAGAGCCCGCGATAGTGAGTGGCCCGCGCACCGCGATAAAGAGTGGCCCCCACTTGCCGCAACTAGAGAAAGCCCTCGCACAGAAACGAAGACCCAACACAGCCAAAAATAAATAAATTAATTAATTAATTAAAAAAAAATTGAGGAAGTTGGATGAAATAAAAAAAAAAAAGAAAAGTTATGAGACATTTATAATACAAAGTATTTAGATTAGCTGATGATGTATATATAGTGTCTAGGGCAGACCATACACTATTGAGATTAAGTACCTCGGCACAGAGGAGACGCTTTTGTCGAATGTCTGAATCCAACCTTGGTTCATGCACTCATTCAACTAACTTTTATCAAGCAAATGCCCATCATTGGGCTGGGCCCTGGGGATGCCAAGATGAATGGTCCCATGACTGAGTATGGGAGAGAGATAGTGCAAATAAGTAAGTACAATACAGTGTGATGAAGGCTCCAAGAGAGGGAAGGATAGAAGGTGATGAGAACACAGCAGGGAAAACCATGAAATATGATCAGGAGAGGCTCCGTGGAGGTGGGAAAAGTTTTGGAAGGAGATGAGCTTGGCCATGATGCATTTTTGGAAGGAAGATTTCAAGATGTGTTTAAAGAAGTTGGGGAAGACTTCTGCGGGGATGTTCTGATGTAAATTAAGAGAAGCAATTGTCAGGTGAAGAATTATAGCAAAATAGCAAGAGCTGAGGTCCAGAAAAGTTTTCTCCACAACCGATAAAAGAATGTATAACTGTCATTCATACATGACAACTGTCTCCTGATCTCTGACCCCTCCCAGCTCAGTCTCAGTAAACTTGGCAGCAAAGGTGTCTCCTTCCCAGCACCAAGATATCGGTGTACCTTCAAAGAGCAGGACTTGCTTGTGTCTGGAGATTCAGGAACTAAAAGATCATCTCAGAAGAACAAGGTAGCATAAAATATACTTAGAATATGTGGTTTAGGGTCCAGTTTCTCAAGGTCAGACTGTGAAACACGCAAGAAGATGAAATGGGTGAGTCCAGCCTTGCTCACTCATTAGTTTGGACTCCATTTTTCTTTAGTTCCATTCTTCATCTTGAATGCTTCAGAGCCTCTGAATGTTGTCTTCAGAATATAGAAGACTGGCCATCTTTTCCACTATTTCCTTTAACCATTTTTTCCTGTTACATTTTCTAACAAATTTAATTTTCCTAGGGTTTTCCTTTTGTCTTTTTGGCTCACTGTTTTTCAGTTACGATTGATTTTTTTTTCCTTCTTTGCCTCTCTCCCTCTCGCTCTCTTTTCCTTCTTTCCTTCCTTCCATCCCAACTTCTTCCCTCCCGCCCTCCCTTCCTTCCTTCCTCACTAAAATACTACAATTGCCAGCTGCCACCACCTACTCATGACTTCTCCCCGGTATAATATGACTGAGCAGGGGCAAAGGAGCAGAGAGTTTAACGCTCAGGCCCCAAAGCTTCTTTCTACATTTCAGCTACAATGAAATCTGTGGGAGGACATTGATAATGACTTAGGCAGACAGAAAATTAAGGAGTAATACAGATATTTTCCAAAGAAAATATATTTTGATAGGAAAACCCCAGTCACTCTATAAACCAAACCTGTGTTTAACTGTTAAATAAATGTACTTAGTAATAAAATACAACAGCATATTTTCAACAGAAGAAATCTGAGACGAGAGGAATGTCATTATCCTCTGTATTTTAAAAGATTAATAAATTGGATGGTTTTATGACTGGTGTCACCAAGACAATTTCATTCTAGGGAATAGGAGAGTAAGGGCCACGCCTTCCTAGTGCTTCCACTGTTTCCACAGAGTGTCAGGAATTACTGGGGGTTGGGTTCTTCTTTATGGATATGGCTGACACCATAGTTTTGCAGCAGGTATAATCAAAAGGAGTCCAAAACGGTGGTTAGGGAGAATATTCCATCCCTTTCTTAATAATAGGCATTATCACAGGTAAAAGATGTATCAGCCAAGAAACTGGGCACCAATGCCTATCATACATTTTGGGTCTCATATTATTATTATTGCCATAATCCTTCTCCTAACATTTGAGGTTCTCAAATCTACTGAAAGGCAAAAAAAAAAAAAAAAAAAGATCTCAGCTTAAGACCTTGCCAATTTACTCCCATCTCTGAACTTCTCTTTTTTCATTTGTAAAAAAGGAAAAGAAACCCCACAAGAATAATACTCACCTTATAGATTTGTTGTCATAATGAATAATTTCCTGAGTGGTTATTAAACTTTCAAATATTAAAGCGCAATAAACCATAATGCGTGTAAAGCTTTGACCACCATCTGTGGCATGTGAGAAGCATTCAATAAGAGATAGCTATTGTTATGTTATTGTTACAGAAGAAAACCACATCATCCAACTTAATGTCAGCGCAGGTCACAGGACCAGTCCATGGAGGTGTCTGGCCTTCTGAGTTAAGCCACCATGATGATGACTTTCAAAACAAAACGATATTACGTATTGCAGGATTAAAGAGGGAAGGAAACCTGCCACTGCATCAGTAGGACTCGGTGAGTAGTAAAACACTACTACCTGTTCCGCCAGCAAGACTGTGATAGGCATCACAGCTGATGTGGCACTTGGCACGTCTTAAAAAAAACCTGCTCTTCTTCTCCTTTTCTCCTTCTTTTTCCCCTTCCCCGCCTTCCCCCTCTCCTTCTAGACTGAACTTGCTTACATGAGTCTACAGAATGAACATATATGATGAATTATTTACTTTTCCTTTTATGGAGAGCAGCCAAGCGTAGTTGAGCATGTGTTTAGAATAATATTAAGTAATACATAAATAAACAATCTATTAGGATAAAAGTCAAGTTAATAAATGAACCCCTCAAGCACCCAGTGTTGGGCCTTTGCATAATATGCTGTCCCCTCCTCAGGACCACAGCAGGTCATCCTTTATTCTCTGGCTAGTTCCAACTTGTCCTTCAGGTTACATCTTAAATACGATCTCCTCTAAAAGGCCTCTTGTGATTCTTTACGAATAATTGAGGCTTCCCCTCATATATGTTCCTGTGCACTCTTTACCAGAGACCTCATGAAACGTTCCTGAAGTTGCCGGTTTCTGTAGCGGACTCTTCAGTGTGAAGGTACAGACGGCAAGGGGAGGCCGTGAGTCTGGACCTCGCTGAGAGCCTGGCACACATAGGCAGAGCTGTTCGCAAATATTCCTGGCTCTCTGCCTCCCGGGCTCATGGTAGGATGGCCCACTTGCAGTCGTGCTGGGCTGTGCAATGTGCTCTGGCCAGTTAGTTGTGAGTGGAGGTGACAGGTATCACTTCTGGGCCAGAGCAGTCAACAACCAGTGCAAGATCGTACACAGCGCTCTTTCCCTATAGTTCAAAATACACAGAGCCTGCACAATACTAAGGGCACATTCGCCATGTCCGTTCATGATTGGCTCTCATTATTTGTGTCTTTAGATAAATCATTTATCATTTCCAAGTACTGCCTTCGTATTTGGGAGTTACGCAACCTGAAAGAAATAAATGTAAGAAACAAAGTAGAAGTGCAAAGTATTAGCCACATCCTGGGGCATGTGATTTGAAGGAAGCCAGAAGGCATAATTGCTCCCAAACTGCCAACACGCCTATGTGCTGGTGTGTCTGAGAGGCCTTTATGAAATTTAAGTAAGTTATTTGGGGATGAATTAAAATTAATTAATTATTGCCCTAAAATATCTGCCAGCTAATGTGGTCCAGAGAACACTGAGACACAGGATAAAAATGTCTGGAGGGTATGGAGGTGCTTTGACAGATTCTCTGGAAAGATAAGGGCAGAATGAAGGCCACGAACACTTAGTTGGGTTACTGCCAGGCAAGGCAGGGCAAAGTCAAAAGCTCCATTTCATGGCTTCATCCAGGGTCAGTGTAGCTACTTCCCATTGTGGAGCAACTGCTGGACTGTAAGAGGCACCTCTGAGACCATTCTGGGTAAAAAGTAACTTATTGAGCAGTTCTACTGTCAAACAGACAAACAGAGCCATACTTGACAAGACAGCTGAGAGACTGAAAGAATCTAATTCTTTATTTAAGAAGGTTAACCAAATCCCAAACAATTCAAAAAAATAGTTTGGGGGATCTTTTCGGACCTTATTTCATGCCAATAAAAATTTAAAACTTTTTTTGTTTTACAGTTGAAGTGATAGAGACAGACCAGGGAGATTTTTTCCTTCTTTTCTGTTTTTTTGCTTTCAGTAGGAGAAAAATAGTATTCACATTTCTGCTGTTGTAGACACGTTTAACCAGAGAGGTTAAACTCAAACCAGTGGCTGCTTGATGAGAATATGTAAAGAAGCAGTAAATAAAGTCAGTACTTGGAGAGGGCAACATTATCAAAAGGTAAATAAAGCGTCACTTTTTTCAGCACCTGCCATTTTCTATTAGCTGTTCCATAACAACCTGGCAGGGTATATATATCCAAGTTACACGTCAGGCTACTGATGTCTGCAAGGTAGAAAGGCGATCCTGGGAGAGAGTTTGAGTTCTAAAATCTCTTATATCACCAAGCCTGCCAATAAAAATAGGATAGGGATAAGAATAACCACATGCCAGATTCTCATCCTTTAAACTATGTCAGACTTTCGGAAACACTTTGCTTCCACTTTTATGAAACATAGAGGCAGAAAGACATTATTGTGAAGTCCAAAGGTTGGAACCAGAAAAAAACATATGCGCCTACGTCGCTGATATAAAACAAGTCTGCATTTGCTTCCCCACTGAGGGGAGGGAGAAAAGGACAGATTCAGGAATATGCTGAAATCAAAGCCTGAGAAGTAATCCACTCTTTCCACTCTTAAAGGGTAAAATGTCTGAATAATTAACACTGGTAGAAAAAAGCTTGCAGGGAGATCTGAGGCTTGTTCCAACCCTTGATAAGAGAAGCATTAACTCTAAGATAATGCACCAGGAGATGGCATTTCCCGAAATCAATGGCAACTTCCAGTCGGTACTCGACTATTGATTCTTTATTGTACCAGGATAAGTCATTTTGGATGACCTCGGCAAATCAGAACAAGTCATTTTGGATGATGTCGCTTACTCTCCACCTTTCCCCCTGCTGTTCTGGGCCCTGGAGGGCTGACTGAAATGGATCACAGCAACAGGCTCCCAAGCCGTCCTGCTTCCTTTGGGGACTGGCCGCCTTTTTGGATGGTGCACGCTGGCAGAAGAATGGCTGCAGTGGGCCATGGAGTCCCAGTGGTCTGGCTGCATCCCTCACCCAGGAAGCCAGTTCCCATCAGGGGCTCTCTCTACCGTCCTCTCTGTGCCTGGGTTCTGGTTTCCTCAACACTTCAGGCCTTGGAGTGAGAACTGAGCCCCATTATTCCCACTTTCGGGGGCTCCCCCTCACCCTGTTCCACCTAAGAGTCCCTCTGTTACATTCTCCTCCAATCACCCTACCTTGAGCGTGCTGTGTGGTCTGTTTCTTGCTGGCTGACACCCTGACTCACAGTTTATTTGAAAGTGAAAAAGTGTATTTTCCAGGTCACATCTTGATGATTTGGAAAATGGGAGAAAATTGACCCTGAACAGGAAAAATGTTAACTCTTATTCATGTCCTATCTTTCTTAGTTAGAAGATGTGCCACTTTTAGTTCTTGAGCTCTGGATAACCTCTCTATGAGGCGTGGAATGTAGGTGGGACCTTTGTGTGTGTGACGACTAATGTACTCGTGCAGCTGTGCTCGCAGGCGTGGCGTCAGGTTTTCTGAAATTCCCTAGCTCCTACCACCGACCCACCATGCCTCCGCATTCTGTGAAACGGAGCTAAAAAACAAAAACCAAGCAACCAAGCCAAACAAAAAAGCGATGCTTGAAGATCAATGACCAGGTAGCTAAAGGAGAAGAGAAATATAGGGACCATTAGGAGGTTCATTCAGAATATAAAGGGCATCCACCAACCATTCTTCATCCCTCCTGGGCTTCCAAGAAGAATTTAAATGGCAGCACGAGGAACCCGAATTAGAGATTTTAAAAAAGAGTCACTTTCTGTCTGTAAAGGTTATTATTATCTTTTAAAATATGGAAGTCGGATAGTAAAGAAAGCTGTGAAATTACTTTCTCTGCATGTCTTTGAGAATTAGGTTCTTACCTCTCTGGGATGGTTCTGTTCTGATGCTCTTGGAAGGCAAGGTTTGAGATTAAATGACCTCTCAAGGTCCTTTCTTAGTCCACAAAGTACTAGTACTAATCAGAAAGCACCAACATTTACAAGGTGATGGCGGAAACGGGTGCCAAGTTGGTATTAAACAAAGAAGCCCTGGAGCTGATCACGGGAAGCAGGCGGCACCAGTGGGAGTGTGATTCAACAGGGAACCAGACAGACAATGAGCTGCACACACGCTAAACACACACAGATTCATGAACAGAGATCGGAGCTGTGGGCAACGCAACGGCAAAGCAGGACCACTTCTTGAAAAATTCTGGAGAATTATATGATTATGAAGCAACGAGACCCAATTGTTATTTTAACAAACTTGGGGCAACTTTCTTCTCCTTCAAAGGGGGCTTTATACGATGCAAAAACTATAACCCTATTTTTCATTATGCATGAGACAATGAAAAGACAGGTCATATTTATTTTTTTAACTCACGGAGTGTTTATCACAGCATTCTGTACAGATGCAAACAACATGATCCAGGGGATAGTAAAAAAGCAAAAAACAGAAACAAAAACAAAAAACACAACTATGAATCCCTGTGCCTACTTGCATGAGGAGAAACCTGGCACCATGACACTAACTGATAATTGATCTCTCTAAGGAATTAAGTAGTAATCCCGATGCCTGATGACTTCACAGTCACCTTAAAGGAAAGGCATTATAGTCAATTTGGGTATCTTGTGGACTGTACTTATTTTTTTCTTTTAAGAAAAATTGCGGTTGGTGGTTTGAAACCAACACAATGAGTCAAAACCCTTGATGCACTTCCATCTACAGACCCATAACCAAGTATCAATATTGAGCTAGCAGATCAGTGCTACATGTTATTTTTAATTGTGGAAACAGGACTTTAGCTGGTGAGAGGAGGGAAGGAGCAGAGTCTTTAGAAGGTGCTTAGGCTTATTCTGACCAGACATACACTCATTGCTCAGCTCAGGCTGGATGCCTGGGAAAGATCTCATCAGTTCTCTTTTGGATCCTCTAGAAACATAGACACCACTGTGTGACCTGTTCTCTAAACAGAAGTTCTCAGACTGACGCTTCTCTTTCCACTTCCAGGAGGCTCAGCATCCAGCCGCCAGTTCCATATCCTCTCATTCCCCTGCTCCCCGACCAGCCCAGCTCTCCCTCAGCTTCCTTTAGGTGAATCTGACCAGCTACCTTTCAGTTTTGCCCCGGCTGTGGAAGGTCCTGCTCTGGGAGTCTCTATCTAATATCCCTCCCTCCCTAGCCACACCTGTTTTTGGCTCCTCCCAACTGGGGAGCTCTAGGGATGGACTTTCTGCCCCAGTTGTCTAGCCAAATCCCCAAAGTATATCCCAGTCAGGAACTGGATCCCTGTCTTGTCCCTTTGAGTCTGCATCTGCCTGGGTAACCTCAGGTCTTTGAAGACTGAGCCTCTTTTGAACTCCCACTTCTCCAACTGAGGCAGCCTGGCTGCTATTATCTGCTGTCAGCAGACCCGGTAGCAAATATCTCATTCCCATGCTCCTCCATACACCAGGAAAAACAAATCTGATGCCTCTTAAGATCCCTCCTCTACATCTGTCTAGACCTTGCATTGTGTACTGGCACCCATGGGTGCTCTGGCCTACTTGGTTTCATTACTTTCCTCCACCCTCAAACAAACTCAGTTTTAGGGGGTTCTCAGTGTCTACTGAGCCACCTACCATCACACCCACTGTTACAGCAGATCAGAGACCCCCATCCATCATGTCCATCTTTACAGAAACTAGAATGACTTACTAGGAAGATTCATTTCGTTACAGATATGGTGTCTCCAAGGTTCTTAGTCTTTTCTCCCTTGCTGTCCACTAGTTAAGAACTAACTTAAATCCTTCTAACACTGCATTTTACTCTGTCTTTAGATTCTACCAGAAAAACTGGATTGGACCCTGTGTGGGAATTCCTTAATGGGACTGGTCAATGGGGGATGGGTACTACCTATAAAATCTAGTGAGGAAAATCAGGTGGGTCTTAGACAATATTATATGGTTGTGTGCAACAGAAAAGGCCATCTTAAAAGAAAACAGGTTCCAGGGATATAAGTCTACAGCTGAACCACTTTACTGGCAAATAGCTTGAGCTTCAGTCTCACAGATGATTAGGTAAAGGACAGACTGAGGAATTGAAAAAGTATGTCAAAGGGATTCACTGGTGTAGAAAGAAAGAGTCCTGAGCTAACTAAGATTTAAATCACACTTGGACTTGTTACCTCTCACACCTTCAGGTCCGGGGTCACTGCTAGATTCCTCATCTTTAGGGAGATCACTTGAAAGAGTAACCCTTGATTTATCTTGAAGCCTACTCCATATTTTTGAGTGTCAGGTCAAAGAATCCTTCTGAAGGCTGAGGTCATCCTATCTATACGCCAAGTCCTCGACTGCTTAGCTGTTTTACACACACACACACACACACACCAGCTTTCTCTGATACTCCCTCTCTGAGAGAGAGCTGTAATCGCTGTGTCATTTCACTCCTTTCGGACTGCAGACTCCTAGCAAATGTTTGGGGTAATAATAGCACTTATTATCGGTTGCTTGAAATTGGGCAATTTACTTGTTTTTTTTTTTTTTGAAAAATTTATTTATTGAGCACTTTCAAGGCAGTCTAAACACAATATCTCAGCCTCACTGTAACACTGCATAGTATTGGATTGAACCACATGAAACTGTTGTCTCTGTAGACTGAACACCTGCAATTGCAAATGAATCAACCCATAAGTAATATTAGCATAACCCTTATGTTACAGAAAAGAACACTGAGAACAAAGAAGTGGAATGTAGCCATTTACTTGTTTTCTGAACTTCACCTTCCTCGTCTATAAAATGGGGACACTAACACAGCTCATTAAGTGAGATAATATTATGCTAAAATATTCTACAGACAATGAAGAATGAGCCAAATGTTAGTAATCATTATTTGCATTCCACTTTGGTGGTGCCCTACAACCTTTATATAAAAGGTTATTTGCTCAATAAATGTCATTGACTAAATGACTGATCAAGTAATTTAGACCTGAACTCTCTCAATTAACTCTAGTAGCAGAGGTCTGTTTTTCACGGTCATTGACATTACCCCAGGATAGATTTTTCGAGCTGGATGGTTTACATGTGGAATGCTTACCCTCTGGCAGCTGTACACTGAGAATTCAAATGCAGACATCAGTCTTTGGCCTCGTTCTGGAAACTTATCTTCTACATTAAAAATTTTAAGCATAGAATCAAAGGCAATCTACTTCTAAGAGTGACATTAATAGGATAATGTTTGGAAGCATCATCTACTCTCCATGAACAACAAACTGTTCAATCCAGTGCTTCCTCCTCGAGTACACTGGCAATATCATACCTCTGGCCCCAGAACTACCCACATAAACCATTCAACTACCTATTACAGTCAGATTTTATTTTATTTTTTTTGGCTATTCTTTGTAGTGAATGCTGGAGCATGGCCCAGCTTTCCCCCTACCCTGACCTCAGGACTGAAGTCCTCATCCTCTAAGAGGCTGGAAGTATTGGTAGCCAGTAGCTCTTAGCTGAGACCTTTTCTAGGGATTGTCCAAGCTGGAAGAGAGTCGTTTTGCCCAAGGTCATGTCTTTTTCTCAGGGACAGCCTATACCCAAGGAGGGATCACACTAGAGGTATAAAAGCCCGGTTCTCTCATCCCAACTGTTGACAACCATCAGAGTGACCCGTGGGATCAGCTGAGGTCGTGGTGGTAACACCACAGTTCTACTTCTTCCTCTGCCCAGTCCTGTTCTCCCTGTTCCCCTACAGGTCGCTTCCTAATAAGTTGGCGCTTGCAAGTATCCATCTCAGAGGATACTTCCCAGGAGCTGGACCTTCATGCCCTCATCTCCTTACAGGAGGGAGTGCTTCTAGCATTTCTGCACAAGATGATGGCCAAGCTCTCTCCTTCCAACAGCACTGTACTGAGATTAGAACTGTGCATAAAATGTGCAGCTAGGACAAGAAAAGGCCTTTAATTTCCATATGCTTCTCTCACTGGCCTTATGATGAAGTGTTTATTGATATTTACATAAGAGCACTCAGTTACTGCCCCAGCAAGATGAGAAGCAAACCTAAAAGCTTCCTTGATAGAATCGGGCCAGGGAAGTGGTGCCTTAATGCTCCCCACTGGCCCAGAGATGAGGCCAGGTGACTGGGAGGAAGGACGGCCCAAATGCAGGGCAGCCTGGCTCTGAGGAATGGATCACTGGAAACCTACAGACCTACAGGACCCCTCACGCCACCCCCTAAACCTGGTGACCCAAGCCCCTCCCAGCCACTTCCTAAGCCTCTTCCAAGGTGTAACGCCAGCTCTGCCTCATCCAGGGCTGGGTCTTCCAGGCTGCAGGGACTCCCGTAACAGAGCACAACATGGAACAGTTCAGCTCACTATTTTTCTAGCAGATTCTTGGCAGAAGCTGGCTTTTAAATTAAATGAATGGCACATCATAGTTCAACTACTTCACATCATTTCTTTCCCTCCAGGGCTGGTAGCCTGAGACAGTGAGGGCCTGACAAGGTCAGCCCTCCCCTCCTCTCTGATGTTCAGGGAGTCTGAGGTTTCTGAACAGCCATCAGCAAAGTAGTTGATGGCCTTCCCTATTTTCCAGGCTCTGGGGGAGAAAACACAAAATGAAAACAAAACCAGACTTCTCCCTGAGACAAATCTGCAACCAGGGCACATATGGACCGTGTTCCTAATTTTAGGACCCTGACTATAGGAACAGGTAGGGATAGACTCTGTATCGCTGGCATGATTTGTTTGGTGTTATTTGAGGATGCACATTTCTGTCTGTGTTCAGAACCTCCTATCTGTCTTGGTCCCAATGGGGAGTTAGTTCCCTGGAAGGTGACAAGCTGAAGGGTGGGGAAGAAATCGAGTTCGTTGGAAAATGACAGCAGTCCTGAGTAAGTTCCTCCACCCTCAAACAGGTATGTTCATGAAATTTGAATCCAGGGAAATCAACTGATGTTTTGGTTATGTGTACCCATGGATGAGATCATGCTTTGATACAGTGCCCGGGTACTGTGATACAATGCCATGGTGGGCTTCTGACCTCATCACCAATACAGAGGTCACAATGAAAGTCTGCCTAATGCTTTGCATTTTGCTAGGCATTTTGTACTCAAGTTAGGATAATCGTAGGAAAAGTAGGAGGAAGTGTCAAAAAACCTACATAAAGGGACAGGTGTAATGTAAACTATCACAGCTCACAATACAGCTACACAGTATCAACATGCTGTTGGATGCAGGGCAGTGAGGATGCTGGAGGCTGATGTTACTAATACTAATACATAACTTGGTCACTAAATGACTTCCACTGCTATGAGATATGCTTGCTTTTATGCAGCCGGTTAATCTCTTATATAACGAATATAAGGAAAATGGTTATAATAACATTTTTAATGTGCAACTAACAGTGCCTATTCCACAATGAAGCTTAGTTTTTTTTTTTAATTTTTAAAAAATATTTATTTATTTTTGGCTGCGTTAGGTCTTAGTTGCAGCATACGGGCTCTCTGGTTGTGGCGAGTGGTCTTAATTGCCCCACAGCACGTGGGATCTTAGTTCCCCGACCAGGGATCGAACCCGCATCCCCTGCATTGGAAGGTGGATTCTTAGCCACTGGACCACCAGGCAAGTCTGAAGCTTAGTTTTAATTTGAAATGTGTTACAGCAGTGGTTCTCAGACCTTAACATGCATCAGAATCACCTGGGGAGCTTGTAAAAAAAAAAAAGTTGCTGAGCTCCAACTCCAGAGTTTCAGATACAGTAGTTCAGGTCTGGGCCTGAGCATTTGCAACTGTAACAATTGCCAAGTGATGCTGATGCTGCTGGTGCAAGGATCACACTTTGAAAACTACAGTTTTAGAGGAGCTTATTTAAAGAACCTGCAGGGACTTTCCAGGTGGCTCAGTGGTTAAGAATCCGCCTGCTAAGGCAGGGGACACGGGTTCGAGCCCTGGTCCAGGAAGATCCCACATGCCGCAGAGCAATTAAGTCCATGCGCCACAACTACTGAGCCTGTGCTCTAGAGCCCGCGAGCCACAACTACTAAGCCCGCGCGCCTAGAGCCCGTGCGCCACAACGAGAAGCCACCACAATGAGAAAACCTGCACACTACAATGAAGAGCAGCCTCTGCTCTCTGCAATTTGAGAAAGCCCACGTGCAGCAACGAAGACCCAATGCAGACAAAAATAAAAATAAATTAATTAATAATAATTTTAAAAAATAAATAAGGAACCTGCAGTACATATTTTTTTTTAACATCTTTATTGGAGTATAATTGCTTCACAATGGTGTGTTAGTTTCTGCTTTATAACAAAGTGAATCAGCTATACATATACACATATCCCCATATCTCCTCCCTCTTGCCATACTTTTGTATTTTTTTGAATGCTACTTCATGTTTAAAAAAATCACTTTTTATGTTTCTATGGACTGAATGAGTGCCCCCCAAATTCATATATTGAAACCTGATCCCCAAAGTGATGCTATTTGGAGACGGGGCCTTTGGGAGGTGATTAAGTCATGAGGGTGAAGTCCTCATGAATGGGATAAGTGCCCTTATAATAGAAAATTCTGAGAGCTCCTTCATCCCTCCTGCCATGTGGGGACACAGTGAGAAGACAGGTATCTATGAACCAGACACCAACCAGACACCAACTCTTGATCTTGGACTTCCCAGCCTCCAGGGTTGTGAGAAATAAATTTCTGTTGTTTATAAATTACTGACTCTATGATATTCTGTTATAGCAACCCAATGGACAAAGAGATTTGTCACTAATTGCTCCCCAAATTATGTTTTGAGAGTTTGAATTTTCTGACATTGGATTGACTTTAAGAGTGCCCTATTTCTAGGGGGTGATGACTTCCTGGGTAAAATTTTTGCTGAATAGTATGTGGAAGGTATTTAGCTGGAGAATCAGGTACTGAGAAGACAAAATATCTAAGATAAAAGTAAAAATAAATGATGATGATAGCTGACATGTGCTGAGCGCTTACTATGATCTGAGCCTTTCACAAGCCCTGTACAAGTATTATCTCACTTAATCTGCTCTGCAGTTGTAGGAGGTGGGTCTATCCCATTTTTTTCTAAAAAGCGGAGACATATTTCACATACTATGGAAAGTGAATTGGTTGGTTAGTTATCTGCTGTACCAGTCTATTTTGAATACAGGCCTTGAAACACCCCCAATAATGCCAAAGGAGAGCACAATAAACTTTAACAGTAAGGCAGCAATGATGTTTACATTAATTAAATAATGATTTGCTCAGATCAAGACTTTTTAGTCTTTCATGTGAATGACTGGAATTATTTAAAGTGACATTCAAAGTTTCTTGGGAAGATAACCCCATTTTAGATGTACACAGGAAAAGATTAAAAAAGAACACAAAGCCACTATTTTTACCTCCTTTTCTCACAGGGACTAATATATAGGAAAAAATAAACCCTTCTCAGTAGAAAAAAAAGATACTTGATGAAAAGAAAGGATTTTATCACAATAAGAAACTTTTAACATGTCTGTGGCTCATGAAGGTCCCTAAAGTTTAGCGGGGTGATTCAAACAGAAAACTGCTTCTCAGACATGAGAAAAAAGCAGAATCCAAGACCAGAATGCGTTGTTTCCTCGATGGCTGTGCTTTTTCAGTTCCCAGTTTCCTCCTGTTGCTCTCTCCGTCCAGGGCTCCTTCTGATACATCCTTCCCACCCAAGTCCTACCCCTGCTTGAAGGCTCAAGTCAAATATTCATTCTCTAAGTCAAGGAGTCTTATCCTACAGCCTAGCACTCCCTGCCTCCACCACACCGCCCCGCATACATACACACATACTACACAATACACACACACCACACATACCACACATACACATATACCACACACATACACACAAACTACACACATACCACACACATACACACATACTACACACATACACACACCACACGTACACATATACCACATACATACACCCACCACACATACATCACACATACACACACCCCCACACCACATACACACATACTATACACATACACACACCACACACATACACACACCACACACATACACCACACACCACACATACACACAACACACATACACATATACCACGTACATACACACACAACATATATCACATACACACCACACATACACCTTACACACAGACACACACCACACAAATATACACATACCACACACACACACCACACATACACACACCCATACATACACAGTACTACACACATATACACACCATACGTACACATATACCACACACATACACACACCATGTAATATACACATACCACATACACACACCACACACACACCATACATACATCACGTACATATATACACATATCACACACCACACACCACACACATACACATATATCACATACACCACACCACACATCACACATACACACACATACTTCCATTGGTTCCATAAACTCTTTGAAATTATATGCTTAATGGGAAGTTTACTTTTCTTGAGAAAGGTCTAAAACTTTTCTCAGGCTCCAAGAGATTCATGTTTTCCTTAATTCTCAAAACTGAAATCATGTCTCCCCTGTGAATTATCCTATCACTTTAGACAACTCTCACGTCACTTAGCATATGGGTTCAGGTGATTCCTGCTTTCTTTCTCCACTAGATTATAAACCCCTTCAGGACAGGATCCACGTCTGATTCACCCCTGGGTTCTTGCCAAAGCACAGAGAAAGCCCTTAATAAATATTTACTGAAGGATGGGAAGAATAAAAGAAGGAAAGCAGGGAGGGAAACATCAAACACCATCAGATTTATTCCCGGTCCCCTGACAAGGTTACACCACGCTGCCTCCAATAGATGACTCTGCAAGTGGCAGCTACTAAATCACTTTAGAAAAATCACTTTCTCGGTGTGGTTCACTGGCTACAGCCTAGGACCGCGATTCAGCCAATCTATACTCTATCTTTGTCACTAATTTGATGTGTCACCTTGTACAGCTAATACTTAATTTGCAAGAGGTCTTGGAAAATACAAAACAGACAGAAAGTGTTAAGCAATTAGGACAAAGAAATTTGTTGGAATGATTTGGCTGTCTGTGTTACACAATGACCGAAGCTCTGGCAGGAATTCATTCAGGGGTTATGGACATACTGGTGCATCAAAAATCAGTTCGAGGGGGCTTCCCTGGTGGCGCAGTGGTTGAGAATCTGCCTGCCAATGCGGGGGACACGGGTTCGAGCCCTGGTCTGGGAAGATCCCACATGCCGCAGAGCAACTAGGCCCGTGAGCCACAACTACTGAGCCTGCGCGTCTGGAGCCTGTGCTCCGCAATGAGAGAGGCCGCGATAATGAGAGGCGCGTGCACCGCGATGAAGAGTGGCCCCCACTTGCCGCAACTGGAGAGAGCCCTCTCACAGAAACGAAGACCCAACACAGCCATAAATAAATAAAAATAAATAAATAAAACATTAAAAAAAAAAAAAAAGGATCATCGTCCCTTAAAAAAAAAAAATCAGTTCTAGGAAATATATCAGATGAGTTGAATTACTCAAGAATAGAAAAATTATACCAGAAAAGAAAAGAGTATTTGGTAATGCTCTTGTTTAATTTGTTGATGGCTCTGCCTTTGTTGCTTAGAGGAACATTTTCCTCTGAACATAGCATCTTTGCATGGATGAATTAAAGGAGACATCCAATACTGATTAAGATGGCTCTTATTTTTTAAAATGCTCAATGGTTTGAAGACTTAACTTTTAAAACCTGTCATCTTTGGAAACACTATAGCCTCATAATCATGTGCAGATGGGAAAATTCATCACTCTCTAAGGAAATACCATACTTACTTGAATAGCTGGTTCCTCTTTTTTGAAGCACATATTTTATTGTATTGAAGTAAACTATTTCTAGTGCTAATAGGGTGAAGTTTCCAGGTCGAAGAAACATCATTAAATATTCTACTTTCATTAAAATCTGAATTTTTATTTCATTTCCTTCTCAAAATTGGAGGAGAGAAATAGTGGAGACAGAAGAGAGGTTGGAAGTTCTTTACAACTAACTAACAATAACAACTTGCTTAGTTGGGCACTTACTTTATGCCAAGCGTGGTGTTATTTCCTTAACAGTGATTGTATCATTTACTCCTCAAAAGTTCCCTTTAAACGGGGTACATTATTAACTTTATTTTATGGATGAGGAAATATGGGCTCATAGAGTTAACTATTCAGCTTTATACAGTTAAGTTAATGACTCAACTGGGACAACAATTTAGGTGTCCTTGTTTTCAGGGGAAAAATATCACTTACAAGCCAGAAACACAGAGTTTAGTAAATTGAACAAATGAAATATTTATTGTGATTAAAAAGCTTATATTTTATCTTTTTAATGAGAAAAGATGGAAACACAGATGCCATAAAACTTCTTATTAAACGGAGACACTACTACTAATTTTTGCTTGAGCCAGATTGATAATGTAGGTAACACATTATACTCAGTATTTTTATTTTTATTTTTTTATACTCAGTGTTTTTAAAGCAATACAAAAAAATAATAATTAAAAAAACCAAACCAAACCAAACAAAAAAAGAAATACATTTACCAATGGCTCATACTCATGAGTTGGTATATAATTTTCCATATTTTATTATATCTGAAAAGATTTGAAAACACTTTATTTTTTAATGTCTATGTAGAAGTCTAGACCATTTTGATCTAACTTCTCCATACACATTAAAAAATGTTATTTAAAAACTGCTGTTACATGATGGATTTATTTTTGGTCTTTAGAATGATTGCTTAAGGCAGCTTTCTCTTTAAAACGCAGGAATACATAAATGGAACAAATCCACACAATATATAAATTCTCATATTTCTGAATACTGCAGAGGGCTTATGGTAGGAGGCACAAAAGGAAACACACATCTTTATGAGCAAACAGATGTGAATATGTCACGTATGCAAACTCGCTGATTTGACTCTAAAAGCCAGTCTTCTTTCCGGCCACCTTATGCCTGCAAGAGGATATTTTAAGAAATGACCTTTGAAGAACAAACAAAAATTAAATTAGGCCTCAAAGGCTTCCATAGCCTTTAATAGTTCATAATTCAGTTATGCTACAATTATACCTCTTCCTCTCCTAAGGACGAGAGATGACACAAAAATGCACACATTTAATACTACATTTCTATTTTCTTTCCCAATGTATCTACTATTTCATCCTCGGGATAAACATTTGATATTATGTTTGGAATAATGGTCAATTTGAACGCAAGTTTTCCTGCTGTTCAACAAAGGGAAAAACAGTATTGAACTGTAAACCACAGGAGCATGTCTGGGGGAAATCCAGATTTCTAGGTGGGCAGAGTTGATGTTTCCCGTATGCAGGGGTGACACAGACCAGGGGCATTCTTGCTCTCTCCCTCCCCTGGTCCTCTGTTTCTCTCTGTTTCTCCTTTCTCTCCTCTCTGGGGATATCCAGTCCAAACTGAAACTCTGTGACTATTGGGAGAAGTAGGCTTCCTCCGATAAGGTTAAACGGGCTAAATTTTCAGTCATTCCGAGAATATTTCTGGAATGTTATGAAATGCGTATATATTTCTGAGCCTGGGCCCAATCCGAGGCAGGATGAGTGACATTTTTGTACAGGGAGTTGTTGCTTTATTTAGAACGTAGAGCTTGCCCTCTCTCTGGCCTGTGGGGTGCACATGCAAGTTGACAGACAGTAGGATTGGTGCTCCTTGTGTGACACGGTCTCTCAACAAGTCCCAGAGAACCTTGTCCAAGGGCACGGGAAGGACAAAGCCTGGCATAAGCAGGTGTGCTCTGAGACACGGCAATAGGTGTTACAGCAGTGCCTCTGTGAAAGGACATCCAGGCACGAGGCGTGGTTTCCACTTTGCACAGAGAACAGATACCTATCCGGGTAAGAAAAGCGCTGTGAGAAGCGCATCTTTCCCAGCTCCCGCCCACCGTTCCGGCGTACACACAGGTCCACACACACACCGTCCACAGCCCTGGCTGATGCTCAGCCGGCCGCCAGTGGTAGGAGGCAGAGCAAAAGCGACTCAATTGCCCTTCATTTGTTCAAATTAGACAAGGCAGCTAATTATGGTGACCAAAAGAGGGCTGTCAGGCATAATGATATCATAATATTATGATAATCACAGTATTCTATTTTTCCATTATCAGAAGCAAGTTGCATAATTTCACCGTTAGCAAAAAGCCTTCAAAGCAAAATTCACGTGAATCACATCAGCAGCAGCACTACTATTTGACTTAAGATTGAGCAAAGACCGAGGCTTGTTCTTAGTTCGCTACTTTTGAACAAAAACAATCCCGAATGAGGAAGGACATCA
This sequence comes from Balaenoptera physalus, assembly GCF_965194825.1. Classification (NCBI taxonomy): domain Eukaryota; kingdom Metazoa; phylum Chordata; class Mammalia; order Artiodactyla; family Balaenopteridae; genus Balaenoptera; species Balaenoptera physalus. The sequence continues at coordinate 17,624,063 of NC_138895.1, read as the reverse complement.
GTATATTTGAAAAGCCAGTGAATAATACAATATTAAGTACCAATAAACCCCAAGTTAGGAAAAAACCCAGTATTATGGAGTATGGTTTCAGAAATAAAACAGAAAGCTGTTTTATATCATTTGTGAGATTATGTACGTGGGATGGGACGGCATGTATGCATGGGGAGCATTTTGGTGGGTACAAGCCTAGAATTCAAGACCCACGTGTATCTTTATCCCAAAATACAATCCTTGGATGTTGGCATGATGTCAGATGGAAGACATTATAAACCACTGGAGATGAAGAACTTTCCCACTAACTTTCCCAAATATTAATAATGGCAAATCATATTGTTAGGTGGGAAACATGGGGACCTGTCCATTCTTCCCACAAGCCAGGTGCTGCTAGAATGGGATAATGTTTCTTAAACTACCCGTGGTAAAGAATCTGCTCCCCCCACCCCAGTCCTTCACAGATTGATACTCCTGTCAAATACAGTAAAAATCAATGAATAGAAAAATGAATTTAAAAAAACCAAAGATGTACAAAACACACACCCTCAATTTTTATCATTAGATTCAGCAGACACGTATAAACTGTTATATATAAATGCTTACCCTCCATTTCTGCATTTATCTCATCACAGACCACTGACAAACAACTCACTCTATGTAGTGCCAAAATAGGAACTTAAGAGATCTTTAGTCAACTCATGTGGAAATATTGAAATGACAGAAGGAGAAAAGCAGTGATAGAAATGAGATAGAACCAAGCATGTAAATATTAATGAGAAAGACAATAACATCATGACAATACGTGTTGCCATGAAAGTTCCCTGATGATTGGCTTTGAAGAATCTAGAAACTTCCAGGCTCTCCATGAGAATCACTGGGCTTGAGAACTTTGAGGCTATCAAATGAAACCATAATAGAAAAGAATATGAAAAAGAATATATATATGTATAACTGGATCACTTTGCTGCACAGCAGAAAGTAACACAATATTGTAAATCAATTATACCTCAATAAAATTAAAAAAAAAGATTCCTGAGCTGCTGTATTTGCACTATGATGTGCCATTAACCTGTGACACCTGCAGAAGTTGAACATTATTGCAGCAAACAGATTAGCTCCTTAGGCAGGAGTAAAAACTACCAGCTACGTTCACTGGAATAATTATAAGGCTTACTAACTGCTGAGATTTCAACCGATTATCAGCTGGAAGGAATTTCCCATAGTGCAGTAAAATGGCATTAGTTCAAGTAGGTAAGACTTTTCTTTTTACTGCAACTTCGGCATTAGCTGTTACGAGAGGATTTAAGTCAACTGGTTATTTGTGCAAAGTGATAAAAGGTATCCTCACAGCTAGGAGGCTTCGTTTTTATTCTGTGAGAGAGTTAGGTGCTTGGGGAAACACAGTGACGTTTGCTGCCAGAGCTCTCTTTAGAGTCTTACAGAGAGCGACAGGCGCTGGGGAAGACAAAGCCTATTTTTTAAAACGTCAATTTATATAAACACTTGATTCAAAAGGGAGACAGATTAAATGTCCTGTCGCCTGGGGGAGCTGAACCAGCCCATCATATGAAAACGGGCACTGAGTAGACTTGACACTCAGCTCCATCGATGTAGCAAGTTCGGGGTCTGCCACGGATCTTTCAAACAGGACACACACCTGGCTACCCTCAAGACTCCTATGCATCCAGCTGTTTTTATCTTCAGGAGGATGGAACCAGAAGCTTTGGCAAATGTGACCACTCTTCTCTGATTTTAAAAAGTGAGGGGATTTGTGAGATTCTTCTTGTACCTGCTGCATTAAAAGACACTTAACAGATGGTTCTAGATGCTCCATGGAATCTGAATGAAATAATCATAGTATCCTTTTATAGTTTGAATTTAAGGCAGTAGCTATGCATTTGAAGACAGTGAAATAAAATGTGTCACATACAATTTTTGTGGTCAATTACTTAAAGTCCTATTAAAATGTGAAATTGGGTGCTTCTAGAAATGATGGCCCTAGCCAAGTAGGCCTTGGGTTGTTGTCCTCAAGAAGGTTCAAGTCTAATGGGGGTAACAGGCAAACCGAGAATTAGAGAAAGTGCAAAGGGCCACGAGAGATGCAGACGTGTGGGGACCATGTAAAAGTCAGAAAGATTTTGTGGGAAATGAGAATGCTTATTTTTGGCTTTATTCCCTTAAAGGAGGGATCTTCAGCTGGTCTGCAGACACCGAGATGATAGTTGATTTAACTGATGACAGTTGGTAATGACAGCGATTTGCTTCTTGGGAGAGAAGAAAACAATAATTATCAAATCATGTGGTTCCTCTCATTGCACAGCATTTGACAAGTCCACTTTCAACGGATTCAAGATGAAAATCATGTCCATTTCCACACAGCAACTGTTCATAGGAGCAAGTGACTTGAAATAAAATTCTTCCCATGTTTCAAAGCTCAATGAGTGTAGAAAATATGACAGGTTGGCTTCAGAAAAATCTCTCTTATACTATCCAGCTATGACTACGTAGCTTTAAATTGTTAAGAATTTGAACTTTTTTTTCATGGCTAGAGCAAGCTTTAATGCAGATTTGTTAGTGGAATGAATAATTTCGGAAAAAAATAATAGTTTTTAGTGTCAGAAATAAAAGAAGCTGGGTTCCAGCCTCATTACCAAATAAAAAATAAAGACAGATTTTATAGGCAGCAATGCAAAGTTTAAGCCAGACTCACAATCAGAATAATTTTTTCTTTAATTCCAAAGTTCTATTACTCCCCAAAAGAGAAACAACCCAAATGTCCATCAACTAGTGAACAGATGAACAAAATGTGGTCTATTCATACAATGGAATGCTATTTGGTAATAAGAAGGACTGAAGTACTGATACAGTCTACACAACACGGATGGGCCTCAAAAACCTTATGCCAAGTGAAAGAACCCCAACACAAAAGGTCACAGAGGTATGATTACGTTTATGAAAATGTCCCCAAAAGGCAAATCTACAGAGACAGAAAGTAGATTAATGGTTGCCTAGAGCTGGGTGTGGGAATGCAAATGGGCACAAGCTTTGTTCTGGGAGTGATGAAAATGTTCTAAAATTAGGACATGGTAATTATTGTACAACTCTGCAAACATACTAAAAATCGTTGACATGTACACTTAAAATGGGTGAATTTTATGGTAGTAAATTTTACCTCAATAACGTAGCTGTCATTCAATACATATTTATTGATGAGCAATTATATGAATGAAATAGCTTTGAAAGAACAATCTATCTCTGCTTTATCTATCTATATCCACCTACCCATTTATCTTGACTCAAAATGTTAAGGTTATTTATGAACATAATGTACTTCAAATTAATGAATGAGTACATTAAATTCCCTCCTTTTCTCTATGGTAATTATAATCTAAAGTAGTTAATTAATTAATTTATTCAATATTTATTTAAATGTTTATTAAGCACTTTGCCAGGCACTGAAATGCCAAGTACAATGAGCCCTGGTCTCCGCCCTCAAGGTGTGTATGGAATAGTGGAGAGAAACATAATGAACAATTAGAGTAAAATGTGGTGAATGCTGTGATGAAGGCACGTGTCGGGTACCGTGGGGTGGGGGGATGATGAATTTTCAACCAAGTCAACGCAAGAAGCTACATAAGAATTAGCTGCATGATAGCTCAAGGAAGATGGACATTTCAGCAGAAGAAATAGCATCATGAACTTGGGGAAGTTTTGTAGGTTCTGGGGGCTAAGGTGATGAGTGCACCCCCAGTACCAACAGGAAATAAGGCCAGAATGATGGCCTAACACCGGTTCAAAAAAGGCCTACTGTGACCAGCTGAAGATCTCAGAAAGGGTCTTTGGTTTTTTAACCTAAAAGTTATAGGACCCATGAAGAATTTCAAGCTGGTGACCGAAAATCAGATGGGTATTTTAGAAAGATCATTTTGGTTATCAGTGTGGAGGACAGACAGGATACACTTTTCAGGGGCGCTGCACATACAGTGACGTTCTCGGCCATCTCCTGGGCCTCTGCCTCCCAGGTTTCCAGACTTTGATTCCAGGAATCAGGACTTCAGTCAGCCTCTGGTATTGCCATACTTCCTCTCATGGACTCTGGTCTGCCCTGCCCTCTGTGGTGAAGACTTCTCCAGCTGCCCTGCACAGGAACCCCCAACTCTTCCCTTGACATTGACAAATCCAGCTTCCAACAACAGCTGCCCGTCAGGCACCCAGGGCAGACCAGCTCTGGGCCTCTGTGCTCTGTGATATGGGATTTGGAGGCATCAGGCATCCTATTTTAAAAGACATTCCACTAAAAGAATGTGGACCGATGTCTCCATTAACAAGGCCGTTACATCCTTCTAGAATGTGATATTGTAGAACCATCACTGCTTGAGGTCAAAATGTAATTACTGAAACAAAATTTTAGTTGAAAAAACCAACTAACTCTTTAGCTACCTGGAACAATACAGTCTGTGACCTTAGCTTTAATGGCACAATACCTGAAGACTACGGTTTATTTTTGTATTTTTACTGCTGCAATCTAACTGTTAATGAGTTCCACTGTTGCACCTCTCGCTCACAGAGAGACTCACATGCTGCAAATGACAAAGAATAAATCTCCTCATACAGTTTTCTCATCACTCACTGAGGGAGAAAGATGACAGGTCAAACTTGAAAACAGGCTAAGTAGAATACACACACAAAATAAACTTAAGTGAGGAAAAATGTCTCTTATTGTCACATAGGCTCTTGGAAATTTCCATTGGTTGATGACAATAGAGCTGCAAGAAAAAACACTAATACTGTTCCCCCCAAATGCTCACAGAGATATGAGAAAATACCAGAAAAACACTTATTGGATTAATCAGTTTAAAAAATTGCTTTGTTTTCAAGAACAGATATTTCAATATGTTACCGTCAAAAACTATCAACATCAAAGACTGAATTGAATCAGATTATTTCCTTTCAAAGAGTTAGGAAGACATCCTCAGCTTCTTGTCAGTGAGAGATGCTTTTTATTATTCTCAGTAGCATTTCCAAGTGACTTCTCACCAAACTTCCCAGGTAATTGATGCTAGGAGGTGAGCATTGGTGTGGATCAGTCCTCTCCAGGGAATTCTACAGGAATCTTGTAGACATCTCATCCTCATTATTCTATGTCAGCGAACTTGGAAGAAGACCACTGTCTTGGAGAGCAAAGTAATTTTATGATGGCTATTTAGGACACACATTTAATTCTAACTATTGATCTGGGTAAACATGATATGGGTTTAATCTCTGAGTTCTGTGACTCAGGGTTCTGTTTCTAAACAAAATCACCCAGGATATGTAATTCTACCACGGTGTGTACAATCATTCTCAGCCTTAGAAAATTACTTATCACCCAGTGACGAGAAACGATTTCTTACAGGTCAGGACAGAACACTCAGTGAGGTAATGTGTTTGAGGTGAAGTTTGTTTTCAGATCGCTTACCATGCTGGCAAGATAATTTATTGTCTGCTTTTTTCAGTACCAACTTACTGCCCTGTAGCTTTGCTTCTCATTCTCTTTCAAGTTTCTTAGGTAGAAATCTCCAAAAAAGAATGATCACACACTGTTCACTTGGAGAAGCCCAGACAGAGCTTGTAAGACTAGTACCAGGACATTTGTGGAAGTGGCTAAGCTACGACAGGCCACACTACAAACTCCATCTAAGGGAGAGAGCATTTTTCTGGTTGAAAGGTCAAGGTCCTGACAAAGCAACAAGTTGAGAAATTTTGTATTTCGAATAGGAAAAATGTAATCTCATAGACAAAATTTCAAACAAAAAGCACCGACGTCAGGAGAATTCCCCCTCTTACGTGCTGCCCTTCCAGCATTTTGAACTTCCTCTGTTTCCACAAATGTACCCAGATCCATGCTCTCTGGCATCTGGACCTTCTCACACTGATGCTCCCTCTGCCATCTCTTTCTGACCCTGCCTCACCCCCTCTGCCACTCACCTGCAGGTCTCAGCTTGAACATACCTTCTCCTGGGTTACCTTCTTTGACCCCTATATTTAGCTATGTGCTCTTATGGCTTCTGGGACCTCCAATGTCAGAACACCCATCATGCCTCATTTTTAATACCATGTGTCTGTCTTTCCCTATAGGCTGCAAGCTGAGAGGACAGGCGCCATGTTGGTCCATTCAACATGGTACCTCCATTCCAAGGACAAGACGTGGCAGATAGTAGGCGCGCAAATAAATATTTTTCAATGAATTCATTTAAAACTTCCCAAGTTTTTATGAATGTGCATTTTGCACATACTGTTTTTAGAACTTAGAATAAAAAAAAAAAGAGAGATTGTCAGAAACACGGTACGGAAGAAAAATGACTACTGTAAGAACATGGGATTCTGATTATAAGAGTGAGGTTTCCCCAACCCCAAGTCATTCTTTTCTGAGATCTATACATATCGGTATGGCCTGTCCCAGTCGGCGTTAGGGCAGAGATTTTTTTTCTGATTTCTAAGACCGGCATATTATGTATTGACTCCAACATCTGTGTTTCAGAATAGCAATAGAGACCTGTCATACCTCAGAGAAATGTTTCTTGCTTTTCTGGACCTTAGCGAAATTATCTTTTTTTTTTTTTCATAACCTGGAAACCTCCTTAATTTGTTCTGACGTTAAGTTATTTAAAGATGAAGGATTAAGAGTGTAAAGGAGTAAAGATGCGCATGTTTATTCATAGGGTAGAAACACAATAAAGGTGACATTTAAATTCTGTTGTGTGCACCTCATAAAGTAAACTTGCATACCCTGGTGTGAATATCTCAGTGTAGAAGTACACATCTCAGACATGCACTCAGGGGCTTTCTGATTCCAACACGCCGAATGCACTTCTGCTGGTCCAGTTCTTAACAAATTCTAAGCCTTCTAGTGAGGGTTTTTGTCAGCTGTTGGTCACTGATCAAATATTCTTTTCAGATCTCACATATTCAAGAGCTCCCCATGGTACCAGGATGTACTTGTACTAGGAACATGCTTTTTTTAGAGAAAAGGGATTATTTGAATCTCTACAGATCTGTCAAACCTACTTATAGTTTGAGGGTAGGGAAGGGTCAGGCAGGGGCAGATAACGCTCCTTCTTTCCTCCTGCCCTCTTCTTCCTTCTGCCTCTTAAACATTGTAAATTCCAAGGATTCTAACCTGCCCCTCATATCCCTTTACACTCTACCTGGGCAATCTTGCCCACATCAAGGACTTCACTATCACCTATACATACTGCTCACTGGCAAATCCCCAGCCCTGACCTCTCAGCTGGTCTCTGAATCTTTTTACCCCACTGCCCCTTGGGCTAGTGCCACCTGGAAGTCCCAGTAAAATATCAAGTCAATATGTCAAAAGTGCAGCACCTTATTTTTGTATTTCCTTTCTTCGTTGGTTCAAGCCAGAAACCCCAAAGCCACTCAGAACTCTAATTCTCCTTCATGGTCAGCCAGTCAACAAATCCTTTACATTTTAAGCGTGTCTACAATCTGTCCCCTTTTAACTCCACCAATGCTGCTCAGAGGCAATGCTGCATTTCTCTTAACTGAGGACCTCACTCTTCTCTCACCCAATCTGTCCACGGCCTCCCCAGCCAAGCAATATCTCTAAAATAATTTTTTTATGTTAATATCCTTCAATCTCTAAACGTTATTCACAGGATAAAGTACAAACTCACAAATACACCATAGAAAGCCCTTTATGATCCAGCTCCTCCCACCCTGTCCAACCCCATCTTTTGCTGCTTTCTAATGTGTGAATTTCCTCCTTCTCTCAAAGCTCTCCCCCTCTGTACTCTCCCAGCACCCCGCCCATACCTCTAATAATATGGCCTCCCACTGGATGAGAAATGGCCTTCACGTGGCCCCCTCTGCAGCAGGCATCTGCTCTTTTTGCCTGTGCAGAGTCTGTTCTCTTCTTTTGGTAGCAGAACTTTGGGAGTTACTTGGGCTCCATCGGAAGCCCCGTCAATCCAGGTACTCTGCCCTCCCTTCCCAAGGGGTGGGCTCCTGAGCCAAGCCAGGCCAATCAGAAGCTCTTCCCAGAATTTCCATTGGGTAGAATGACCCCAAATGGACAAGAGGTGGAGCTGATTCCCTTCGGCAGCAGTGCCTCGGCGACACAGTCATTAACTCTGCTCTCTAGATCCTAGGAGTTATCTTCATTCCAAGCTCCCCTAAAACTTAGTTCAGATTTTGATCTTTTAATTTATTTAAGTTGCTTACAAACATACCCTCTGCCGTCCCCCTACTCCAACAAACACACACACACACCCTAAAAGAAAAAGCTCTTGAAAAACAGATTTTATTGTTTTATTCTTCTTTCTATACTGGTCTGGCACAGTGCCTAGAAATCAATAAACATTTATGGAATTAATTAATTAATGCTTGCATACATGAATAATGAAAACCCTTGAGAAGGAACAGGGGAAAAAACGTGTCAAAGCAATGGAAAGGTACTGACATTGTTCCATGGTGATAGCAGGGTACTTGAGCTATTGTGTCACTTTACATCCCTAATATTTACTTCATATTTCCTGACATTACGAAGCAACGAATAAGAACTTTTTCATTACGTCAGGATAAATGCTGCTCACAAGGATCCAATGTATTATTTCATCAGTACTAGACCATGTGATTCTTTTGATTCTCTTTCCACTTAACATGTTATAGATACAAAATAAATATGGAAAAAGAATAACTTCTAGTATTTGGATGCACTCTTATCTCAATGATGGTATTTTCTTGAATTTGCCCAGGTGACAATTAGAATTCAGCTTGAGTGCCAATGACTGCTTGGATAGCTCTGTTGAGAAAGATTCTGAGGCTGAGTCAGATGACACGGTTTCTAGTTTCTGGGATTTACTAGAATTGTTACTTTATTTTTAATTTTTTATTTAGTTTTGGCTGTGTTGGGTCTTTGTTGCTGAGTGTGGGCTTTCTCTAGTTGCGGCAAGCGGGGGCCACTCTTCGTTGTGGTGCGTGGGCTTCTCATTGTGGTAGCTTCACTTGCTGCGGAGCACGGGCGCTAGGTGCGCGGGCCACAGTAGTTGCAGCACGCGGGCTCAGTAGTTGCGGTGCACAGGCTTAGCTGCTCCACAGCATGTGGGATCTTCCCGGACCAGGGATCGAACCCGTGTCCCCTGCATTGGCAGGTGGATTCTTAACCACTGCGCCACCAGGGAAGTCCTAGAATTGACTTTAGAGATTACAGAAATTCTTGTGTGAACAGGATGATATTAATATCGTAAGGCACCTTCTTTATAATTCTAGTCAGCAGTATTCTGAAATTTCAGAGGGCATGGTACAATAATTATATGTATTACTACATAATATAAAATGTTACGTATATTTTATTATATAAAATTTAGAAAAGTATACGATACTCTGTTGCCTTGACCTATAACCGCCCAATAACCAGTAAGTCAGGCTGAGCTTTTCAGGAGACTTTGTATGTAAGGTGAGGTAGCCACACTCCAGAGAACATTTATCATGGCCTGAGCCCAACACAATATATTTGAAAAGCTAAGCCTTAGTTATTTTCTAAAAAGGAATTATGTTTTGTATAAAAATCATATAATCAGACAGGTTAATATTAACACGTTATCTGAGGAAAACTAAATATACACGTCTAGAAAGTAGGAAAATTGAAACCTTCTTGTTACAGCCTGTAAAGTCAAATGTCTTAGTTAATTGAGCAGAACTAAAGGTTTTAAAATTTAATTCTTTTTTTTTAAAAAGATATTTTTGATGTGGACCATTTTTAAAGTCTTTATTGAATTTGTTACAATATTGCTTCTGTTTTATGTTTTGGTTTTTTGGCCCCAAGGCATGTGGGATCTTCCTGGAGCAGGGATCGAACACACACCCCCTGCATTGGAAGGCGAAGTCTTAACCGCTGGACCACCAGGGAAGTCCCCTAAAATTTAATTCTTAATCCCCAGATTCAGATCGTTTTCCAAAGAGCACTAATTGAAAGATCAGGGATCTTAAGTCACTACACTCTCATCTCAGTTTTCTCTTCAGTTAACAGGTCACCCTTCTTCGTGGAACAGGAATACTACTTTCTACTCTGCTGAGCCCTCCTGATGCTTCAGGAAAAGACGCACCTGCAAACATACTCGATTTACACAGGCAAGTAGCTGCCATCTGGGAAAGCCTCCATTCTCAGCAAGCTGATTATCTGACTTTCCAAAGTGCAGGTATGTATGTCCTTTTAGACAGGCTGAGAATGAATGAATAGCAACAGGATAAGTGAGGGTGCAGTAGAATGAGCTGAAGGTAGACTTCACCTCCAGGGGCTGAATTCAGGCGCCCAAGACCCGCAGAGAAAGTGCAGAAGCACTGGATGCTTTTGGAAAGCAGAGATAAACAGGAGACCTCCTCGACCCCACTGAAGAGAGGGTAACAACCCCAGCAGAAGCAGATCTAAGGCCTGAAACCTGGACTTAACAGCCAAGCGTGCAAGCATTCTATTCAGCAGAGGCAGAGCAATGAGAGACCAAAGAACCACACTTCTACCCACTGTGCAAAGGAGACCATTGCCCTGGACTTTTTCATCAAGGCTGCGGCAGCACAGGACATAAACTGCCTGTGCTGTAACCAGAAAGGCAAAGGCTTGCGGAAAACTCAGCCTAACTGATCCGTATCTACATATATTCAGTCAGAGCATAGAGAAATTCATGAACTCCAGGGGACATATCCCTACAAGTAAATAAAAAAACATTTCACTTGGAAAGGGGATCCTCCTACACTGTTGGTGGGAATGTAAACTGGTGCAGCCACTATGGAAAACAGTATGGAGGTTCCTTAAAAATCTAAAAATAGAGCTACCATATGATCCAGGATCCCACTCCTGGGCATATATCTGGAAAAGACAAAAACTCTAATTTGAAAAGACACATGCACCCCAAAGTTCATAGCAGCACTATTTACAGTTGCCAAGACATGGAAGAAACCTAAGTGTCCATTGACAGAGGAATGGATAAAGAAGATGTGGTACATATATACAATGGAATATTACTCAGCCATAAATAAGGAATGAAATCTTGTCATTTGCAACAACATGGATGGACCTAGAGATTATCATACTAAGTGAAGTAAGTCAGACAGAGAAAGACAAATAGCATATGATATCACTTACATGTGGAATCTAAAAAAATGATAGAAATGAACTTATTTACAAAACAGAAACAGACTCACAGACATAGAAAACAAACTTATGGTTGCCAAAGGGGAAAAGGGGGGAGGGATAAATTAGGAGTTTGGGTTTAACAGATACACACTGCCATATATAAAATAAATAAACAACAAGGACCTACTGTATAACACAGGGAACTATATTCAATATCTTGTAATAACCCATAATGGAAAAGAATCTGAAGAAGAATATATATATAGTATATTTATAAAACTGAATCACTTTGCTGTACACCTGAAACAACATTGTAAATCAACTATACTTCAATTAAAAAAAAAGTCCATTTCACTTGGGATTAGAGCATGGGAAAAGCAGACCTATCTTTCTGCAGCCATCAGTTCCTTCATCCAGTAATGCTGCAATCCATATGGAAGAGTAAAATATCACTCGAAGGCACTGCGTTCCTGTCTGGAACTCCTGTTTAAAGGACACAGCTCTCCTTCAGAATCAAAGATGGCATTCTTCATTGGGAAAAGAAGTCTCATTTATGAAAGCCTGCAGCCTATGTGGGCCTTTCTCCCAATATCTACTGCCACAGAGTACCATATCTGAGATGTAGGTTACTCTGAAATTATTAGTCAATATCTATACAGCTAGTCTGGGGGATAAACAAAACAAAACAAGACAGTTATGAAAGGCAGCAAGATGTCATCCCAAGAACAAGCAAGTAGAGTGCGGGGACAGGGGCCCAACCTGGCTTGTCCACCAAGCAGCTGTATGTCCTCGAGCAAATCAGCTGTCTGGATTGGGTCTCCCTTTACTCAGCCAAAGAATGAGGGGGTTGAATCAGATGATCCCCTCCAGCTAGAAAATTTAGTGAAAGAAATATTTTTTTTTTTCCTTTACAAACAGCCACATGAGAGGGTCTATGAAATTCCATTACCCCTCAGAAAGTACAATTGGCAGCTATGGGTTGAGAGCCCCTTAGTGAAAGTATTAATAACATCCTACTTCAGTACTTGATAAACAAAGAGTGAAAATATATTACGCTGCCCCAATAATAAGTTCATCACTGGAACTTGGCACTGGCGTAACAGAAAAGCTCTTCTAATATTTCTCGTGGAAAGTTACTTGCAAGTTCAACATCACCCACTATATCTCACCCTCCCCAAACCAAACTCACTCCATTTCCTGATTTCTCATTCTCTGTCATCTAACCATTTTGAGGGCTGACTTATTTTTTGCATCACCCTTCATATAAAACCAGTTATCAGTTCTTCTCCACCTTTGCCACATCTGCTCCTTTATTTCTTTTGGCTCCCAGTTTGGAGGCTGTTCCAGGAGAGCAGAGGGGGTACAAGAACGAGCAGAAATGGGTGCTTAGTATATTTAATCTTCACAATCTGCCTTTTTTTAAAAAATTATTTTATTCAAGTATAGTTGATTTACAATGTTGTGTTAATTTCTGCCGTACAACAAAGTGATTCAGTTATACATACACACACACACACACACACATATATATATATATATATATATATATATATATATATATATATATATATACACATACATACATTCTCTTTCATATTCTTTTCCGTTATGGTTGATCCCAGGATATTGACTATAGTTCCCTGTGCTATACAGTAGGACCTTGTTGTTCACAAACTGCCCTTTGAGGCAAGCTCTACAATGCGGAGGGAGTGAGGCTCAGAGAAGTTTCGGTTTGTGTAGCAAGCCCCATCCAGCACACAGTAGCTAAGCCAGAGTTCAAACCCAGGCACTAGGCTCCAGCCCCCAGCTACCCCACTCTGCCTCTAGCACTTCTGAGGGCCCAGCATGACACTGCTAAACGTTGTATTTATCTCATTAGTCATCAGTAATGATCTCGTGAGCTTGGTCACGTGCTCACTTTATACATGAGGTCTCACAGCTAGGAAGCAGCTCCAAAATCCACACCCTCTTCTACCCCGTGATGCCTCCGTGCCTCACACCTGGACTGTGGGAGAGCCTTAGCCCTGCTTCACTGGCTGTTCCACTCCACAGTATCCAGGACAGCATAACCAAGTTCACTTTCATGTCACTTCCTGGATCAAGAGCTTCCAAAAGCCCCCGCCGCCCCGCCCTCTTGGCTACGTAATTACTTTTACCTAATAAATTCCAATTTCCATGGCTCTGGCAGTCAAGGCCACGTGAGAAGGTAAGATGTGGCCCTCCTCCGTTGTCTGACCTCTCTTATCTTTCCGACTTCACCTTCCATGGCCCCCTTACCCTGAGGTTCTCCACCCCCTAACCCATCCTGTTTATTCCTCCGCACCTTTACTCATGCCACGGCCCTCTGTCTGTAAGCTCTTCTAGGTGTCCTCTAAGGCTTCATTCCCTGGAATACAGGCCAGGGTAAACCGCTAAATGTCTTAGAGCTGAAACTGTGTTATAGTGCTCTGGAAATTCAGGTAACGAAAAACTTATTAAGCATTCGATATTATTAAACTAAGTTTTGTGCTAAGGAAGGAGTGATACCATAGTGAAACTTGGGTATAATTTGAGCTTTCAGGATGTTAGTTGCATTATTGATCTTGACTTAACAGAACCGGACGAATAAAACAGGACCCATTACACAGTGATGCAGCATTCCATTAGAGATGAGGATTGGATCAGACAGGAAGTTATCAGCTACCAAAAGCAGCCATACGATCAGAGAGCAGCCTTCCTAGGCAGTCGGGTTGGTTCAATAGCTGCCAAAGTCACGTCTCACAAGGATGGTCAATTCCGCTGTTCACCAGAGATGGTGTAGTAAGTCCCAGATCAGGGATTTCAACTGATGCCAGGTCCCAGGGAATAATACTCAAAGCCACAGGATAAACATGGTTCATCTTTGATTTACTTTTGAGGATTCGGAGAAAAATGTAAATAATTGAACTGAAAATACTCCATAATATTTTATGTCAAAACAAAAACTCCATGGGCTTATTATAGAGTAGAATGGAAAATTCCATAATTTTTTATAATAAAACATGAACTACTTTTGAGTTTGCTGTCGACTCCTTTGGCTTACACAGACAGACTCCTGGGAGCGTATGTTGCTATCCTCTGATATTAGAAGTATTTCAGTGGAAAAGCTTGAGAAATACTGATGTCATGTGCTATGTATTGTGGACCAAGACCATGTGATGAAAGGCTCTTGCAAGACATGAAGGGCATATCCTATTAATACGTATGAAAAGAAAAATGTTTAGAATTGTTTTTATGTGAGTCTGTGTACAAATAAGAGCACTGCCCATGCTATTCCATAAAAGTTGGATGTTGCTTTTACTGCTTTAGCTTATTTAACTGAGGTTTCACAATGTACCTTGGATCTTCTAAAACATGATTTAGTTATCATATTTTGGAAGATGTGTTATCTAAATCCCTTTAAAACAAATCTGTCATGGAACAAGATTATAGCAGAATCAATTTGGGTCAGGATTATAGCTCAGGATTAAAAATCTAAAGCCAAAAAACTAACTATACACTTAGCCATTCAAAACCATTTATCATGTGATGGGCACTCATCTAGACATCAAGAAAATATAGATAAAGAGAGAAACATTCCTCAAAGGGCATCACCATCTAGAATCCACACAGGGACACATGGCTGGATCCTAGGTGGATATATCAGAGCAGTGAGTGAAGTACAGAAATACCAGGCTATACTCGGCAGTGTAACCTTATCAGGCTAACCCTGGACCATTCAGTAATTCATTCAATATACATTTGTGTGTCAGGATCTGTTAAATGGTCCATGATACAAAATAAAGTCCTTGACTTCATGAAGTTTTTAGTGTTCTTTTAAAAATAAAGTAAGATAGATAGAGAGTGATGACAAGGGTTTGGTCAGGGAAGATCTCCAGTCAGATGACATTTTTGCACTTGAAGGGAATGAGGAAGAAAGCCATGAGACCAGCCAGCAGAGCCATCAAAGGCAGAGGGAAGTGTAAGGGCTTCAGGCAGGATCATGCTTGGCATGCTTGGGAAAACAAAACAAAACAAAACAAAAGAAAACAAAAAGCAAGGCTGGGGAAGCTGGAACAGAGTTTGTGAAGAGCAAATCACACGGAGTCTATAGGTCATGATCGGGACTTTGCATGGAACCAAGATGGAGACCACTGGAGATGGTGACATTACCTAGGTTTTGTTTTGAAAGGATCATCCAGACAACTATGTGGAGGGTGGATTACAGGGCAATTATTAAAATTGTATGTCTTCAACTAGAAGACTTGCAAATGAATGAGGTGAGAGATGACGGTGGCTTGCACGGGCAGTGGAGATGGTGAAAAGTGGTTGAATTCTGGCTGTTACAAAGGTAGAGCCAACAGGATCTTCTGGTATAATGGATATGGGGGCTAAGAAGAAAGAGGAGTTAAGGATGCTTCCAAAATGTTTAGTTCACACATCAGGAAGAATGGAGCTGTTGTTTGTAAGATTGGAGAAGAACAGCTTTGAAGGAGGCAGGTTTACTTTGAGATGCTTATTAGAGATGCCTGAAGACAAACTTAGAAGTCGCAGCATAGCGATATTTTATGTAAAGACAGGGGTTCCAAATGAGATCATCTAAGAATGAATGTAGATTCAGAGCATCTTAATAGGTCTGGGGACTGAGATCTGAAGTACTCTCCTGTTTGTCTGTTTTTACAACAGCTTTACTGAGATATAATTGCAACAAATGTTTAAGGGCAGCAAAATGGGATGAAGCAGCAAGAAAGACTGAGAAAGAGTGGCCAGTGAATTTGGAGAAGAAGAAAAAGAGATTGGTGACCTGGAGGCCAAGTGAATGCTGCCGATGGATGAGGTAAAATATATACACTGAGATACATGCACTGAACTTGGCAAGGCAAGCAGTCAAGAGCAGTTTTGATAAGAGCCTGAATGGAGTTAGTTTCAAGGAGAATGGAGGAGGAGAGGGAGAGAAAGGGAGTATAAACAATTTCTTCAATGATTTTTCTGTAAGAGGGTGCAAAGAAACAGGGCCATAGCTGGAGGGGGCTTACGGTATGTTTGTGTGTGGATGGGAACGGTCCACGTGGAGGGGAAGATTTCCTAGTGCTGGGGAGAACAATGGCTTGGTAAGAAGAGGGCCGGGATCGGTATCAGCTTCCTGGGGCTGCCAAATAGTAACACAAACTGGGTGGCTTAAACAACGGATATTTATTATCTCATGGTTCCCAAGGCGAGAGGTCCAGGATTAAGATGCTGGCAGGAGCGTGCACCCTCTGCTCGCTAGGGAGGGTCTGGTCCAGGCCTCTCTCCTAGTTTTTGCTAGTTCCTTGGCTGATGGCAGCTCAAGTCCAATCTGCACAGCACATTCTGCCTGTGTGTCTGTGTCCAAATTTTCCCTTTTTATCAGGACACCAGTCATATTAGATTAAGGGACTATCCTTATCCAGCATGGCCTCATCTTAACTAATGACATCCGCCCACGACTGACCCTATTTCCAAATGAGGGCACATTCTGAATATTAGGGTTAGGGTTTCAGTGTATCAATTCTGGAAGGACACAAGTCAACCCATAACAGGACCCAATGCAAAGTGGAAAGGCTGGTGTTTGTAAGAGGAAACAAAAGCAGAGAATGTAGGTGGATTCAGATACAGACGGAGGATTAGCTGTGGTGGTGAAGTCTGTGGAAGTTCTCTTCTGTTTGATTCTCTTTTCTCAGTGAAATAAAAGGCAATGTCAACATCTTAAGATTCATCGCTGCTTGCCCAACTAACCTAAACCTCTGCTGAATACTGCCCAATCCAATTAAAAGTGAGTTCTACTACATTTAAATGCGAATTCCATTACCCAAAAAAAAAACCCCAAAAACCTCCCAAAAAACTACACAATTCAACAAAGCTCTAACTGGAATTATGATTTTAGGAATTAAGGAATTATGATCTAGCGTAAATATGAAAAGGTTTCGAATACTACCTAGAATGTATGTGTAAACATTAGACAACAGAGCAACAATATAGGAAGCAGAAAAAACAGATCAGACACAGAAACCCTTCTCAAGCCATGAAAAAATATGGTGGAGTCTTCCCAGGATGTGAGGGGAGAGAAGAAATATTAATGTGGATTTTAAAAATCCTAGAACAGAGGTACAACAATTTTATTATCCATGGGATTTGAGGTGAATGCTCATTGCTCACTGGCCTCAATACATTTATGATTTAAATGAACCATTTTCAAGTCTTTTATGCTTGGAAATTACTGCACTTGATTTTGCAGTGGAGACTTTGGCAAAAGAAATTCTGTCATTTCCTCACAATTTTCACCTCTAAATCTAAAGACTTTCCATGCATATGTGAAAACTAGGTCGGGGAGGTGAAGGACATAGACAATGTGAACAAAAACAGTGCAACCAGTTTGGAATGTTTACTGCTGTGTTGTTGAAAACATCCCTGTTCTAAATGAATGCTTCCAATGTTACACTTTTCTGAGGCTTAATTCTTTTCCAATGCACTCACATAATTGCTACTAGAATTTTTGTCTGTTTTGAGTGTGTAATGAGGGACAATGGAGTTCTTATACCAGATAGAATGATCTCATTCCATAAATAAAAATAAGACTGTAGATGGCCTTATTTCTGCAATGAGGCTCCCATTAATGTCAGTGAAAATAGTGGGAGTGGACCAATGGTAATATATGGCCTGCAAATACCTAGAACTCTAGACAAAGCAAAATGGAAAGCATCTGTTATACTGCCAGCCTGTTCATACCCAGGGGAATGGCACAGAATGTTTTTTCTTGTTGCATATTTTGTTCAATTTTCCTCAATATTGCTTTGAAATAAATTGAGCAAAGATTATGCTCATTGCTTTCATCAGAAAACCCATAAACATAAAAACTTTGATTAAAAAAATTCTTGGCAAGAATACTTACATACTTTTTATTAAGTTTTTCCCCAATGTTCCTACAGATACTACCTTGCTTTGTGATAAAAACAATCCTTTTTTATTTCATATTGTTCTCTTCCAAAATCCGCTGAGCGGTATTACAGCCTCATTAGTCATTTCTACATTTAGTTGTATGTAAGCAAAGGGAATGACTAAAAGAACAAATAGTAGTCAACCCCTCTAGCAAAGTGAAACCACAGCAGTTACTTTTGGGTTGTTTTAGGAGCATGTTTGATTTCTCATACCCATATAATACCATCCTTTCCTTTTTATAGAAGGGAAAAATCCTTTTTTATTTGATGTGACTTTATCCAACATTCTACAATAGCAACAAATAAACTTTTCTAACAATTCTTTCAACTATTCAACCTGATAGCCTTTGTGCTACCAGCACAGTTTCATAGTTACATCCTTGTAGTTTTCAACCTACAAATATCCTTCTCTATGAGTCAGAAGTTAGTTTTAAAATTTTTCCATTCAAAACATGAATTAAATACTTAATATGTGCCAAACGCTAGGGCTAAAAGACAAATGGCATATCTTCTATCACCAGTAATTTAAGCAAATGACTTCACATTGACTTTATTAATAAAGAGAATTACAATCTTTACCATGATGGTATTTGTAAAGCTTCTTTTCATTTATACTGAACTCTTCTTTGATAAGTTAATGGGGCTGATGAATGAAAAGTACTATATTTGCAAAGTATTATTGTACATTACCTCCTCAAGAGAGTAAAGTTGCAAATGGGTAATAATTAGATTCAAAACGCCATTATACCCTGCCAAAACCTAAGTAGACCTTGATATGTCCTTGACCTTTGATGAAACCTAGAACTTAAAATGTTGTTAACATAAGTGGTGTTTAGCAAACCAACTGAAGGAAAATCAGAAGGCTTAGTAAAAAACAATGACACTTTTGCTCTCTAAGATGCTTAATTCTTTAAAACAACCTATCAAGGTAGATATTATCATCACCATTTACAGAAAAAAAATTAAGGGTAAAAAAAGGTTAATTAACTTGCCCCACAGCTATACGAGATGTGCTTGGGATCCGGACTCATGCATCTGACTTTATAGCCTATGACTTTATCATTATGCAATCATATCATGCTAGTTCTTTCTGTAGAGATGGGTAATCAAGAGGCTGAGGGATAATGTCCGCAGAATGACCAGGGAATGATGCACTTAGGCTACTAGTAATAGTTTTTTTTCCTCTTTCATATTTTTATTGTGATGGAACATACCCAACATATAATTTATACTCTCTTAACCATTTTTAGGTGTAAGGTTCTGTGGCATTAAGTACATTCCCTTTGTTGTTCAACCATCACCACCATCCATCTGCAGAACTTTTTCATCATCCCAAACTGAAACTCTGTACCCACTAAATAGTAACTCCTCATTCTTCCCTCCCTCAAGCCTCTGGTAGCCACTACTCTATTTTTTTTGTCTATCTGAATTGACTATTTTAAGTACCTCATCTGAGTGGAATCATGCAATATTTGTCCTTCTGTGTCTGGCTTCTTTCACTTTGCATAATGTTTTCAAAGTTCACCCATGTTGTAGCACACATCAGAATTTCCTGACTTTTTAAAGGTGAATAATATTCTATTATATGTATATACCACCTTTTGTTTATCCATTCGTCAATGGACATTTGGATTATTTTCGCCAAAAGGATATGAATAATGCTATTGCGGACAATGCTGCTATGAACATTGGCATACAAATATATGTTTGAGTCCCTGCTTTCAATTCTTTTGCATATATACCCAGAGGTGGAATTGCTGGGTCATATGGTAGTTCTATGTTTAACTTTTTGGGGAACTGCCATACTGTTTCCCCCAGAAGCTGTACCTCTGTGGTGCCTACATTCCCACCAATAGTGTACATGTCTCCACTTCATTGTCAACGCTTGTTATTTTCTATATTGTTTTCACTTTTAAATGAATTACTTTATTATAGACATGATAATAAAATAACAGAAAGCCAAAGCAAAAACTGCTCACAAGCCCACCCTGAAATCAAATCAATGAAAAATATGCATGATATCCATCAAATATAAAATTCATGGAAGTTACTAAGTAACATGATGTTACTAAGAAAACCAAGCATGTACACGAACGTGGAATGGCAGATGACACTGACTCATCAAAGAGGGTCTCAGGTTCAGGCTCAACCATTCTAACTTCCACCAAGCTTTCAGTGACTTTTCAAGATGATTTGGCTTAGATATTATAGAGGAGGGAGACCTAAAGCTCAGCCAAACCCCACCTATTCTCATTCTTCTCCTCTCTGGGTGCCAGACTATCCCTATGAAACATTTGCAGGTCTCTGTGGCAGGCAGATCTTCTGCTATATTGTGAGATGGCCCCTTGAGGTTGATGGCAGGGAATGAATCCAGTCTGTGCATTTGCCACTGAGCAAATGGTGATTCAGCTGTGGTTGTCTATACATGTGTATGCTTCTGCATTTCAAGGATTTCTTCCTTCCCTAACCAACCTGCTAAAATGCAACATTTAAACCAGCCTCGCATGCATTATTGCCAGGCTGGGGCCTAATCATGTCAAATGAAGGCTGCCAGCTTCCCCTGCCAGAAGAAGAGGCACTCGGAAAACTGGAAATGGGACAAGAGTCTGGTACACTCTCTACTCTGTCATGGATGGCCTTCAGCAGTAAACCAGTCAACGGAGTCAAAAGAACATGGCTTCCTGTTAACACAGAGCAATACCAAATCCCCCAGACGTTATTGATTCATGCCCTGTGCCAGTCCCTGTCAAGCACTGTATTTTTTTTTTTGGCTAATGCTACTAATTTTTAAATTGGAATGTATGTATGATAAGAGTTATAAGAATGTGAAGAATTTTTTTTAATGGAAAAGATTTTAATGTATTGGTAAATAATATTAAAACATAGGTAGAAGCCTTAAATCACAAACCAAAGACATGCTGGGTTTAAAACAACAGAGCAGTCAATGAAAAGTCTACGTTATCCTGTATATGCTGGGGATAAACGCCCAAGAGTTCAACTGCTGGACTGTATAGTAACTGCACATTTGGTTACGTAAGAAACTGCCAAATGGCTTTCCAAAGGGGCTGAAATGTATGAGGGATCTGGTTTTTTCCACTGCCTCATCAGAATTTGGTGTTCTTAACTTTAGCCATTCTAGATGGGTGTGTAGTGATATCTCACTGTGGTTTTAATTTGCATTTGCCTAATGGTTAGTGATGCTGAACCTCTTTTCATGTGCTTATTTGCCATCCTTATATCCTTTTAGGTGAGATTTCTGTTCACGTCTTTGTCCATTTTCTAATTGGGTTGTTTGTTATTTTACTGTTGAGTTTCCAAAATTCTTTTTCTATTCGAGATACTATTCCTTTGTGGATATATGGTGTGCAAATACGTTCTCCCTGTCTATAGCTTGTCTTCTCATCCTTTTAACAAGGTCTTTCGCAGAGCAAAATTTTTCATTTTGTGTGGCCCAATTTATCAGTGTTTCCCTTTACGGATCTTGCTTTTGGTGCCAAGTTTAAGAACTCTTTGTCTAGTCCTAAACCCTGAAACATTTCTATTTTTCTATAAACGTTTTATAATTCTACATTTAAGTATGTGATCCATCTTGAATTAATTTTGCTTAAGGTGTGAGGTTTAAGTCGAGGTTCATTTTTTGTTGTTGTTGTTGCCTATGGATGTCCAATTTTCCAGCATCATTTGTTAAAAAGGCTCTCCTTCCTCCATTGAATTGTTTTTGCATCTTTGTCAAAAATCAGTTGAACATACTTATGTGGGTCTACTTGTGGGTTCTCTTCTGTTCCACAGATCTATATGTCTATCCCTCTACCAAGGCCACACGGTATTGATTATTGTAATTATATAATAAGCCTAAGAATGTGAAGAATTCTTAATGGTCATGAGATCCCCACTGTAACACGGAGCCAGGAGATTTGCACTTGACATTGAGATTTACACTCCTAAAGTACCTGTGCATTGAGCCAGAAACCTTTTCAATAAACAGAAGACTCTGGAGACCTTGGAAACAACTGTCATTAAATAAATTTAAAAAAAGAACAAATGACAACATAAACCGATCTTCCACTAGGACAAAAAATAAAACTATCTTATATGATCACAACTGCTCAAAGCCTTATGATACCCATAAAATTGTCTCTCAAGGAGCAATGTGCCATTGTCAAATTTTATTAAACCACCCATGACTCAGGATGTGTGTGTTTGCATGTTGATAATTGCTGGTGTGGAGAAACAGTCTATGTTAATTTGCTGCCACTGTAGTGGAAATGGCTATGCTAATGAGTTTGAAGAAAATGAGTTAGTTGAGTATTATCTCTTTTATGGTTCTAAATAGAGAGATTCCATTATTTTTCTAAATCATTTAACTCAATTAAAAGCAATAATTTTGCAGCAAAATAAACTTTCCCGAATACCTGTGAGTTTGCAATGATCCAGCTGCTCTTAGATATGTAAGCGAACAGGAAACCACTAGTGGACCACTTGTCACTTTCTTGCTAGTGCTTGTGTAAGACTGAGGACTTCCCTTGCTTTCACTGTATCAGTTATCTATTGCCCCACTAATGCTACAAAACAACAATTGCGCGTCAGTGGAATGGAAAAACTATTTATTTAGCCAGTGAGTCTGCAGGGACTGGTTCTGGCCAGGGCTTAGCTGATGGGAACTGGGTTTCCTGTCGTGTCTAGGTGTCAGCTGATTGTTGGCTCATCCTGGACAGCCACACTGAAGAGACTTGGGGAACATGGCCCTGTGTGATCCTCCAGCAAGCTAGTCCAGGTGTATTCTTGTGATCATGGCAACAAAGTGAGAGAGGAGACAGAGACAAGCCAGTGTGTTTTCAAGCTTCTGCCTGTGATACAACTGTTAACATGACATCGGCTAAGGCAAGTCCACGTGGCTAAATTCAGAATCAAGAGGCAGTGAAATGTACTCTACCTTTCGAAGATAGGAACTGCAAGGTGATAGTGACCAAGAATCTGTATACAGAGAGGAATGAAAGATGGTGCCATTAATGCTAACAGCCCACCAGACTCATCTTCATATACTTAGGCTGTGATGGAATTTTTCTTATTACAGTTTCTGGGACAGGACCCCCTTTTTCCTTTGGCCCAATCGCAAGTCTCATAACAAGTATCTTGCCAATCCGTAAGCACTCCAGAACAGTAAGAACCCAATCCAGTGCCTAACGCAGAGTAGCTGTTCACTAATCCTGGGTGAATGAATTAATGAAGAATGAAAGATTCTGCAGGCTGTAGTGTTCAACATATTGGCTTGTAACAGTATCAATGAGCATAAGAAGAGTCTTCTGTGATTTTCTACATCTGTACTTATTTTTCTCTATTGAGATGACTGCATCCAATGTATCCAACAAATATGAAATGTGCATCTCTTTTGTGCAAAATTCTACCATAAGAACATAGGAATGTGAGTGATACCACTCTAGTGAAAAATCAGTGGGCGAGATGAAAAATCAATCTCCGTCCCTGCTTAGAATTCTGCAGGATGCATAAAATATCTTTCAAATAAGAATGATCTATAAGATTTCATTCAGCTCTGAAATTCCACAATTTTATTATTTTAGGTACAAAATAATGGAAGGCAGAATATAAGTACCCAGAATAACAGATGAATTTAAGAGAAAGAGAGGTCACACACATTTGTGGTTGCAGAATAAAGTCTTCATGGGAAAAGTAACATTTAAGGGCTTGCAGGACTTTAAAAATCAATGGGGACAGTGAAGGAGCAGAGTTAGGTGAGGCTGGGCATACTTAGGGCCAGGGAGTGATTCAATTTTTCTGGAACAAAGGGTTAACATGGACAACTGGTGGGAGATAAACCCAGAAAGACAGGTTAGAGCTACACTGTTTATGGCCTTGAATAGCAAGCTGAAGAGTTTGCACTTATTTCTGCAGATTTAATCTTTCTAAAGCATTTCTCCACGCTTTAGAAAGACTAGTCTGCATAGCACTATACAGAACTGCTTTATGTAGGGAGAGGGGGTGGGCACATAAGTCTGTAAGGTTATTTAAATTGTCTAGGTGAGAAATAGTGAGTATCTAAATAGGAAGATTGAGAGTAAAGATGCTCTGAGAGAGGGCTGTTGGTAAGAGAGGAAAAGCCCAGCATCTTGCCCATTACATCTCTCTCTCTTTTTTTTTTAACAGGAAGCCAGTCAAATTATATGCCAAGTTTATATATTCTACAGTAAATGCTAGTCCTCAAAATTTCCCCCAAACTTTCTATTGAAATGAATTTACTCCAAATCCAGGCTTTACCAAAGACAGAGATCCTTGCCATAGTAATTAGCCTTGACAGCATCACTTACAGTCATGAGAAGCTCAAATTGACTTATCACTAAGAGCACTGACCACCCATTAGAAGCACTTCACTGGTCATTCACCTTTCAGCACGCTGAACTGTCTTCCCAGCTGGTTGAGCACAATCTAATCTCTTGTAACTGAATGAAGTCTTCTAGACCATCAGCAAAGGAAGACAGAATCTAGGCTTTCAGTGCTGTAAGCAACTTAGAGATCATCGTGTTCAATCTTATCTTATGAATGAGGAAACCAGGTCAAGTGATCCAGCTAATCAGTGGTGGGACTGAGCCCAACTCTCCTCATCAAGCTCAGCTGATGCTCTTTGTATGATACTATTAGCATGCAGGCACATTCATGTCGGTTCACATGTTTAAGTCAATATTCTCAACCATGTGATCTTCAATTAGACTATATCTGAGACACAGAACAGCAGGTAGTATGGTAAGGCTCGTATGGGGTAGATCTAGGTGATCAGAAGAGGAAGCTGTAAATATTGGCTGGCCCCTAATTCTCCAGGACCCAGAATGACAAGCCATGGGATTTGACATCCTTTGAAAGAGAAAATGTGAAATCATCAAATAATGGAAGGTTTTTTACAGCTGTGTTTTATTTTAAAGTACTATATTATCTTAAATTCTATTCAAAATTTGAAGGAAGTACGTGTCACATAACTAGGAAAGAATAAATTTTCTGAAAACCGCCACAGATTTTTTTCAAAACTTCAAAACTGAGAGAAGTTTCTGTTTATTATAGTGACATTTCCAAAATTATACACGTCGCTGTGAATCAGAGTCTTTTGGATATATTTATCTCTTTCCTCCCTGTGTCAGATTTCCTTGAACTGAGAAAGTTATCTTTTTATTCAGTTATTTCTGTAACCATCATTAGTTAAATATTTTAGTGAAATTCAAAAGAAAATGTTATACATACTCTAAAATCTTACTAAGCTATGACACATTAATTCTACCAAAATCTCTGAATAGGACTGATTCAGTCAAAATGTAAATGTCATACACGTGCAATTCCCAACGCAAATGGAGGTGTGATCTAAGGGCTGTAATGGATCTTGAGCTGTGTCGTGGTTCCAAGAAGAAGTTATAAAGAGTAAGTTGCTTTCCCTCAAGTCCTGTCTTTCTCCCTCGTTCACGACGTGGGTGCCTCACAAAGACACACATGAAGGGCCTGCAGAAAAGTGGAAATTGCCTCACCAGCCAGGTCAGCCTAGTCAACCTGAGAGGTTACAGATATCCACACATCTGACTCACAGATTAGATAATGAAAACATTCATTAAAATTACAAATAAAATCCAAGGAGACAAATAGACGAAAATAACAGCTCCCATCATTCAAAAAATGCCTTTTGAGGAACGATCGCATCTCAGACAATGTGCTGGGCACCAGACAATGATAGTTCCCAGCCTTACGGATCTTCAAATCTAGTTGAGGAGATGGGCAATAAGCAAGCACATAATCACACACACAGACATAATCATCATTTGAGATAAATATTACAAAGGATTTGATGACAGTTCTGTGATGGAAAGTAATAAAAGAATGGCCTACTTAGGTATGGTGTTCAGGAAAGATCTCTCTGAGAGATGACATTTAAAATAAGACCTGAGGGATGAGGAGGAAGTACCAACTACAAAGGCCCAAGGAGGAAAAGGGCTTGGCCTGTTTTAGAAACTTCAAACGATCCATGTCTAATAAAAGATTAACTCAGCAAGCCTGGGTTGTCCAAACTCGTCACAGTACAAAGAAAAGTCTGCCCTTTGACCAGCTCCTGGCATTTAACCTCTAAGCCCTTGGAATTACCTGCCTAATAAGAATGTCATTGTTTAGCTGGGGTTGTGGTCCCCAGATAGTTTATGTCAACAATGTGATTGATGGTGGGGTCCTTGGGCCATGTGGTATCAGTTTTGCCTCTAGAGAGGCTGGAGGCTGAGTAACTAACATCTGCCACATGGTACTCCATGCCTATGCAACTGACTTCCAGTAAAAACCCTGGACACCAAAGCTAACCTGAGCTTCCCTGGTTGGCAATATTCCACATGTGTTGTCACACACGTACATCATTGCTAGGAGAATTAAGTGCTATTCAAATGACTCCACGGGGAGAGAACAACTGGAAATTCATGACTGGGTTCTCCTAGACTCCAACCTATACACCTTTTTCCTTTGCTAATTTTCATAACATTTCCCAAAGATCTCCATGGCTGCTGCTTGGAGAAAGGATTAGAGTGGGTAAGGGTGGAGGTAGGAAAATCAAGCAGCTGTCCACGAGGGGGATGATGGGGACTTAGACTGGGCTGGGGTGGGAAAGGTTGACGAAGCTGGAGAGAAATGACAGATTTGAGATATATACTAGATAAGGAGAAAGCAGAATTTGGTGTTGGGTTGTTTTTCAAGAGGGAAGGAAAAGACAAACCACAGATAATTATTAGGTTTCTGTCTTATAACTGCGTATATGATGGTGTCACTGAAATGGAGAAGACTGGAGAAAGAAAAGGCCAAAAGTTCAGGTTTAGACAGGTTAAGTTTGAGATGCCTGTGAGACATCTAAGTTGGGAGGACCAAAGATATAAATTAGAGAGGTGAAAGCAGATAGATAGACAGATAATATTTAAAGCCACAATAATGGATACAATCTCTTAGAGAGAATGTATGCAAAAAAGAGAAAGGGCTCAGAACCAATCCTGGAGGACCCACAACGTTCAGAGATCAGGAAGAGGATGAAGAGGCAGCTTATTATGTATCAGGCTCAGCACCACATGCTTTCCATGAACTAACTTAGCCAATCCTCACAAAGACTCTTAAGAGGTAATTATTACTACACCCCGCCCCGTTTTTTGGAAATTATTAAGCTAGACCTAATTCTTTTTTGAAATTATAAATTATTCAATTTATTTAAAGTAAAACATAAAAATTAAAAAAAACAAAACGAATTCACCCATTTCTCCCAACCTCCCCATCCCCTGACCCTGGCAACCACCAATCTGTTTTCTGTGTCCATAAGCTTGGTTTTTTGTCTTTTTGTTTTAGATTCTGCATATAAAAGAGATGTTATAATGTTAATCTTTCCCTGTCTGACTTATTTCACTTAGAATAATGCCCCTGACGGGCTTCCCCGGTGGCACAGTGGTTAAGAATCCACCTGCCAATGCAAGGGACACGGATCTGAGCCCTGGTCCGGGAAGATCCTACATGCCGTGGAGCAACTAAGCCCGTGCGCCACAACTACTGAGCCTGCGCTCTGGAGCCCGCGAGCCACAACTACTGAGGTCGCGTGCCACAATTACTGAAGCCCACGCACCTAGAGCCTGTGTTCTGCAACAAGAGAAGCCACCACAATAAGAAGCCCACGCACCACAACAAAGAGTAGCCCCCGCTTGCCGCAACAAGAGAAAGCCCACGCACAGCAATGAAAACCCAATGCAGCCAAAAATGAATGAATGAATGAATTAATTAATTAATTTTAAAAAAAGAATAATGCCCCTGAGGCCCATCCATGTTATTGCAAATGGCAAGATTTCATTCTTTTTAACGGTTGAGTAATATTGCATTGTAAACGATTATATGGCACAACTTCTCTACCCATTCATCTGTCAATAGACACTTAAGTCGTTTCCATATCTTGGCTGTTGTAATTAATGCTGCAATGAACATGGGGTTGCACATTTCTTTTCAAGTTAGTGTTTGCATTTTCTTTGACTAAATAGCTAGAAGTGGAATTGCTAGTAGTTCTACTTTTAATATTTTTAGGATCCTCTATACTATTTTCTATAGTGGCTGCACCAATTTACATTCCCACCAACAGTGCACAAGGTTTCCCTTTTCTCCACATCCTCACCAACATTTTTTATTTCTTGACTTTTTGATAATCGCCATTGTAACAGGTGTGAACTGACACCTCATTGTGATTCTGATTTGTATTTCTGTGATGATTAACAATGTTGAGCATTTTTTCATGTACCTGTTGGCCATCTGTATGTCTTCTTTGGAAAAATTTCTATTCAGATCTTCTGCCTATTTTTAAAATCAGATTGTTTTTGTTTTGTTTTGTTTTGTTTATGTTATTGAGTTGTATGAGTTCTTTATATATTTTGGATATTTGCCCCTTATCAGACATATGATTTGCAAATATAATATTTTCTCCCATTCAGGGGTTAACTTTTCATTTTGTCAATGGTTTCCTTTGCTCTGCAGAAGTTACTTAGTTTGATATAGTCCCACTTGTTTATTTTTCCTTTTGGTGTTAGATTGAAAAAAATCTTGCCAAGATCCATGCCAAGGAGCTTATCATATATGTTTTCTTCTCAGAGTTTTATGGTTTCAGGTTGTACATTTAAGTCTTTAATCCATTTTGAGTTAATCTTTGTATATGGTGTTAAGATAGTGGTCCAGTTTCATTCTTCTCAATGTGGCTGTCCAATTTTCTCAACACCATGTACTAAAGAGACTGTCCTTTTCTCATTGTATTTCCTTGGCTCCTTTGTCATACTTTAGTTGACCACATACGTGTGGGTTTATTTCTGGGCTCTCCATTCTTTCACTGATCTACATGTCTGTTTTTATGCCAATACCATACTGTTTTAATTACTGTAGCTCTGCAATATAGTTTGAAATCAGGGCATGTAATCCCTCTAGCTTTTTTCCTTCTTTCTCAAGATTGTTTTGGCTCTTGGGGGTCTTTTGTGGTTCAGACAAATTTTAGGATTGTTTGTTCTATTTCTACAAAAAATGTCATTGGAATTTTGATAGAGATTATAATACTGAATATGTAGATAGCTTTGGGTAGTATGGACATTTTAACAATATTAATCCTTCCAATCTATGAGCATAGTCTATCTTTCCATTTATTTGAGTCTTCTTTAATTTCTTTCATCAATGTCTTATAGCTTTCAGGTCTTTCACCTCCTTTCGCTTCTTCTATTTTATTCCTTGTGATGCAATTATAAACAGGATTGTTTTCTTAATTTCTTTTTCTGATAATTTGTTATTAATGTATAGAAATGTAACAAATTTTTGTGTATTGATTTGTATCCTGAAAATTTACTGAATTTTTTTATTAGTTCTACCAGTTTTTGATGGAGTCTTTAGGATTTTCTATATATATATCATTTCATCTGCAAATTGTGATCATTTTACTACTTCCTTTCCGATTTGGATACCTTTTATTTCTTTTTCTTGCCTAGTTATTGTGGCTAGGACTTCCAATACTATGTTGAACAAAAGTGGCAAGGGTGGACATCCTTATCTTGTTCCTGATCTTAAAGGAAAAGTTGAAAGGTTTTTTACAATTGAGGATGATGTTAGCTGTGGAATTGTCATATACGGCCTTTATTATGTTGAGGTATGTTCCTATACCCACTTTGTTGAGGGTTTTATGATACACAGATGTTGAATTTTATCAAATGTTCTCTCTGCATCCACTGAGATGATCGTATGATTTTTATTCTTCATTTTGTTAAGTAGTGTATCACACTGACTGATTTGCAGATGTTGAACCATCCCTGCATTCCTGGAATAATTCCCTTTTGAACATGGTGTATGATCCTTTTAATGTATTGTTGAATTCAGTTTGATAGTATTTTGTTGAGGATTTTTGCACCTATGTTCATCAGGCATATTGCCTGTAATTTTCTTTTCTCATAGCGTCCTTGTCTGGTTTCGGTATCAGGGTAAGCTGGCCTTGTAAAATGAGTTTGGGAGAGTTCCCTTCTCTTCTATTTCTTGGAACAGTTTGAGAAGGATTAGTATTAATTCTTCTTTGAATGTCTCATAAAATTCACCAGTAAGGGGACTTCCCTGGTGGCACAGTGGTTAAGAATCTGCCTGACAATGCAGGGGACACAGGTATGGTCCCTGGACAGGGGAAGATCGCACATGCCACAGAGCAACTAAGCCCATGTGCCACAACTACTGAAGCCTGCATGCTCTAGGGCCTGCATGACGCAACTACTGAGCCTGCGTGCTGCAACTACTGAAGCTTGCATGCCTATAGCCCATGCTCCACAACAAGAGAACCCACTGCAATTAGAAGCCTGTGCACCACAACGAAGGGGAGCCCCCGCTTGCTGCAACTAGAGAAAGCCCGCGCACAACAACGAAGACCCAACGCAGCCAAAAAAAAAAAAAAAAATTCACCAGTGAGGCTATCTGGTCCTGGACTTTTGTTTCCTGGGAGGTTTTTGATTATTGATCTTACTAGCAATTGGTCTGTTCAGATTTTCTGTTTCATCATGATTCAGTCTTGGTAGGTTGTATGTTTCTAGGAATTTATCCATTTCTTCTAGGGTGTCCAATTGTTGGTGTATCATCATTCATAGTAGTCTCTTATATCCTTTGTATTTCTGTGGTATCAGTTGCAATGAGAACAACTCTTTCTGATTTTATTTGAGTCTTCTCTCTTTTTTTTCCTTGGTGACCCTAGCTAAAAGTTTGTCAATTTTGTTTATCTTTTCGAAGAGCCAGCTCTTAATTTCATTGATATTTTCTAATTTAGTCTTGATTTCATTTATTTCTGCTCTAATCTTTATTATTTCCTTCCTTCTACAGGCATACCTCAGAAATATTGTGGGTTCAGTTCCAGACCACTATAATAAAGTGAATCATGTGAATTTTTTGTTTTCCCAGTAAATATAAAAGTTATGTTTACACTATCCTGTAGTCTAAGTGTGCAATAGCATTATTCCTTAAAAAACAATGTATATACTTTAATTAAAAAATACTTTATTGCTAAAAAAATGCTAACCATCACCTGTCAATGCAGGGTGGCCACAAACCTTCAACTTGTAAAAAATGCAGTACCTGCAAAGTGCAACAAAGTAAGGTGCAACAAAATGAGGTATGCCTGTACTAACTTTGAGCTTCCTTTGTTTTTCTTTTTCTGGTTCCTTGAGGTGTAAAGTTAGGTTGTTTATTTGAGACTTTTCTTGTTTCTTGCAACAGGCATTTATTGCTACAAACTTCCCTCTTAGAACTGCTTTTGCAGCATCCCATAAATTTTGGTATGTTACATTTCCACTTTCGTTCATCTCAAGGTAATATTTTTATTTCTCTTTTGATTTCTTCTTTTATCCATTGGTTGTTCAGATAGTCCCATTTTTTAGAGGAGCAAATCGAGACTTATTAGAGAATTCAGATAACTTGCCTTAAGTATCTCAGTTTCTCTCTCTGTCTGTCTCTTTCTGTCTCTCTCTCTCACACAACACACATACACACACACACACAATTATGTGGAAGAACCAGAATCCAAACATCTGGCTCCAACACCTATGTTCTTTTTGATTCTACTTCAATGTCATAGAAAGAAAGGAAAACAAAACCATAAAACAACAAAGTAAACAACAAAACAGGCAAGGACTGAAAACATTTCTAGTAGTTATAATTTCCAGGATCAGGAAAAATACATACAAAAAATCTTATCAGTGAAGTAAAAAGTTTTCCCACTTCTGATGTGAAAGTCACAAAAGAAAATATAAAATTGCACACAGAGAGGGCAGAGAGCAGAAGCAAGAAGAACTAGAATCCTGCAGCCTGTGGAAGAAAAACCACTTTCACAGAAAGGTAGACAAGATGAAAAGGCAGAGGGCTATGTACCAGATGAAGGAACAAGATAAAACCCCAGAAAAACAATTAAATGAAGTGGAGATAGGAAACCTTCCAGAAAAAGAATTCTGAATAATGATAGTGAAGATGATCCAGGACCTCGGAAAAAGAATGCAGGCAAAGATCTAGAAGATGCAAGAAATATTTAACAAAGACCTAGAAGAATTAAAGAACAAACAAACAGAGATGAACAATGCAATAACTGAAATGAAAACTACACTAGAAGGAATCAATAGCAGAATAACTGAGGCAGAAGAATGGATAAGTGACCTGGAAGACAGAATGGTGGAATTCAATGCTGCCGAACAGAATAAAGAAGAAAGAATGAAAAGAAATGAAGACAGCCTAAGAGACCACTGCGACAACATTGAAAGCAACAACATTCACATTATAGGGCAACCCTATGCCAATAAAATGGACAACCTGGAAGAAATGGACAAATTCTTAGAAAGGTATAACCTTCCAAGACTGAACCAGGAAGAAATAGAAAATATGAACAGACAAATCACAAGTAATGAAATTGAAACTGTGAATAAAAATCTTCCAACAAACAAAAGTCCTGGAACAGATGGCTGCACAGGTGAATTCTATCAAACATTTAGAGAAGAGCTAACACCCATCCTTCTCAAACTCTTCCAAAAATTGCAGAGGAAAGAACACTCCCAAACTCATTCTATGACGCCACCATCACCCTGATACCAAAACCAGACAAAGATACTACAAAAAAAGAAAATTACAGACCAATATCACTGTTGAATATAAATGCAAAAATCCTCAACAAAATACTAGCAAACAGAATCTAACAGCACATTAAAAGGATCATACACCATGATCAAGTGGGATTTATCCCAGGGATGCAAGGATTCTTCAGTATACACAAATCAATCAATGTGATACACCATATTAACAAATTGAAGAATAAAAACCATATGATCATCTCAATACATGCAGAAAAAGCTTTTGACAAAATTCAATACCCATTTATGATAAAAAACTCTACAGAAAGTGAGCATAGAGGGAACCGACCTGAACATAATAAAAAGGCCATATATGACAAACCCACAGCAAACATCATTCTCAATGGTGAAAAACTGAAAGCATTTCCTCTAAGATCAGGAACAAGACAAGGATGTCCACTCTCACCACTATTTAACATAGTTTTGGAAGTCCTAGCCACGGTAATCAGAGAAGAAAAAGAAATAAAAGGAATACAAATTGGAAAAGAAGAAGTAAAACTGTCACTGTTTGTAGATGACATGATACTATACATAGAGAATGCTAAAGATGCCACCAGAAAACTACTAGAGCTAATCAATGAATTTGGTAAAGTAGCAGGCTACAAAACTAATGCACAGAAATCTCTTACATTCCTATACACTAATGATGAAAAATCTGAAAGAGAAATTATGGAAACACTCCCATTTACCACTGCAACAAAAAGAATAAAATACCTAGGAATAAACCTACCTAGGGAGACAAAAGACCTGTATGCAGAAAAGTATAAGACACTGATGAAAAAAATTAAAGATGTTACAGACAGATGGAGAGACATACCATGTTCTTGGATTGGAAGAAGAAATATTGTGAAAATGACTATACTACCCAAAGCAATCTACAGATTCAGTGCAATCCCTATCAAATTACCAATGGCATTTTTTACAGAACTAGAACAAAAAATCTTAAAATTTGTATGGAGAAACAAAAGACCCCGAATAGCCAAAGTAGTCTTGAGGGAAAAAAGCAGAGCTGGAGGAATCAGACTCCCTGACTTCAGACTATACTACAAAGCTACAGTAATCAAGACAATATGGTACTGGCACAAAACCAGAAATATAGGTCAATGGAACAGGATAGAAAGCCCAGAGATAAACCCACGCACCTATGGTCAACTAATCTATGACAAAAGAGGCAAGGATATACAATGGAGAAAAGACAGTCTCTTCAATAAGTGATGCTGGGAAAACTGGACAGCTACATGTAAAAGAATGAAATTAGAACACTCCCTAACACCATACACAAAAATAAACTCAAAATGGATTAGAGACCTAAATGTAAGACCAGACACTATAAAACTCTTAGAGGAAAACATAGGAAGAACACTCTTTGACATAAATCACAGCAAGATCTTTTTTGATCCACCTCCTAAAGTAATGAAAATAAAAACAAAAATAAACAAATGGGACCTAATGAAACTTAAAAGCTTTTGCACAGCAAAGGAAACCATAAAGAAGATGAAAAGAGAACCCTCAGAATGGAAGAAAATATTTGCAAATGAATCAACAAAGGATTAATCTCCAAAATATATAAACAGCTCATTCAGCTCAATATTAAAGAAAGAAACACCCCAATCAAAAAATGGGCAGAAGACCTAAATGGACATTTCTCCAAAGAAGACATACAGATGGCCAAGAAGCACATGTAAAGCTGCTCAACATCACTAATTATTAGAGAAATGCAAATCAAAACTACAATGAGGTATCACCTCACACCAGTTAGAATGGGCATCATCAGAAAATCTACAAACAACAAATGCTGGAGAGGGTGTGGCGAAAAGGGAACCCTCTTGCACTCTTGGTGGAAATGTAAATTGATACAGCCACTATGGAGAACAGTATGCAGGTCCCTTAAAAAACTAAAAATAGAACTATCATACCACCCAGCAATCCCACTACTGGGCATGTACCCTGAGAAAACCATAATTCAAAAAGATACATGCACCCCAGTGTTCACTGCAGCACTATTTACAATAGCCAGGTCATGGAAGCAAGCTAAATGCCCATCGACAGACGAATGGATAAAGAAGATGTGGTACATATATACAATGGAATATTACTCAGCCATAAAAAGGAACGAAATTGGGTCATTTGTAGAGACGTGGGTAGATCTAGAGGCTGTCATACGGAGTAAGTCAGAAAGAGAAAAACAAATATCGTATATTAACGCATATGTGTGGAACCTAGAAAAATGGTACAGATGAACCGGTTTGCAAGGCAGAAATAGAGACACAGATATAGAGAACAAACATATGGACACCAAGGGGGGAAAGCGGCAGGGGGTGGTGGTGGTGGTGGTGGTGGTGTGATGAATTGGGAGATTGGGATTGACATATATACACTAATATGTATAAAATGGATAACTAATAAGAACCTGCTGTATAAAAAAATAAATAAAATTGCACACATTTCTGACAACTCACTGAATAAAACATAACACCATAAAATACTGCTCCGCTGATATTTCATGCAGAATTCAATCCAAGCTTTTGTTTTTTTTCATCCAGAAAATCAAGGTAGTAGTATGAAAATTACACTTGATAATGAACTCAAAAGTGCTGTGCAAAGTGTTATAGATATTGGCCATTATTATTTTCTTAAAATCTTTAGAGAATGGGCAAAATCACATTTTCTTTAGGTGGATCATATATGGAATAAAACAGGAGAACCTTTTCCCCTTATTTTAAGCAGCAGAAAGAGGTATGAAGAAGGGATCCAAAATGTGATTTTCTAGCATGGGGGGATGGTATTAGGTGTGTGCTACTGAAGACAGCACGAAGTCTGTATCTGCATAATAGCTTTTCTTTGTATTAAATGTATTATTATTATTTCTGTTTGTAGAGAAAAGAAAGTTGAAGGTGTCTATCTTCAAGAAGATGTCTAAAAAAGATGAAGACGCCTAAAAAATAACCTTGAAAAGGAACACATCTTTCTGATTTTACGTAAAAAATAGAGATAGCAGTCCTGGTAGTGAAGCTGTGGCAAAATAGGAAAGGATGAGGGATGTTAAACTCTCTCCACATGGACACAGTGAGCCATTTCCCTTCTCTCCAAGCACACACAACTCCACCCTCCTTATTCACCGTGGTAACCACTTTATTTTCACAGTTTGGCAGCTGGTTAGGAGGGGAAAGTTTTACTGTGTTTAATGATTAGCTTGATGGGAGGCAACTAGTCTGTTTTGACTGGGGCTAGGGTTGCTTTTTTTAGTTGCATAAAACATAATCATGTGGATGGAACGAAGTCTCTGCCTAGGACAAACTCAGTCTTACAATTTGTAAATACCCATAAAGCCAGGAATGATTT
Organism: Balaenoptera physalus; assembly: GCF_965194825.1. Taxonomy (NCBI): domain Eukaryota; kingdom Metazoa; phylum Chordata; class Mammalia; order Artiodactyla; family Balaenopteridae; genus Balaenoptera; species Balaenoptera physalus. Next base: position 17,587,980 of record NC_138895.1, on the reverse strand, counting down.
AAGAACAAATTTACCTATGTTAGTTTCCACAGTGGTAAATCTAATTGACTTTAGTGAATATCCGTTGAGTACTTTCTCTGTGCCAGGGCATCTTAGGTTCTGAAGATATAACAGTGAATAACATATTCCCCCCCCCCCCCCCGCCAAATAATCTGATGATCTTCCTCTATAATGTTATTTACAATGTTGATTGTTTTAAAAATTTCTATTTGGGAATACCATAGATATGTTTTTCATAAATATGTTTGATACATTTAAACTTTTTAATGGTAATATGAAGGACCAGCAATAGGTATTTTACAGGCTTTCTCTGTTCTTTCCTCCAACCTGCTCCCCCTGCCGTCTCCCCATCTCAGTTCATGACAACTTCATCCTCCCCGCTGTTGCGGCTAAAAGCCTGGAGACATCCTCGTCAAGCCCGCACCAGCATCTCTCCACCTCTTACCATCTCTCCTGCAACTACTCTGGTTCCTCTCGTTTGCATGCTCACAGCTGCCACATCATGGACCTCCCTGATCCTTCCTAACCCCCTCCATCCAACTCTCAGCACAGCAACTCAAGTGATCACATGCAAAAGCGGGTCAGATCACGGCAACACATCCCTTTGTCAATACCCTCCAGTCGTGTCCCAGCCCGTGGGGTGTGAATGTCAGTCCTACAGGGTTCTTCCAGACTTGTTCCCCTGTGTCCTACCCCCGCTTCTTCATTTGCCCTTTTCCTCTGTTCTTGGCACTTCCACCTCCCTGGCCCCTGTGATGCCTACTGAATGCTGAAGGCACTGCCTTGGGCTTTTGTCTTTGCCGTTTCCTCTGCCCACGTTCACTGGTTTGCGTCCACAGCCTTCCCTGATCACCCTGCTTAAACTTGGCAATCCCCCAACACGTCCACAGCTGTCTCCCTGCATTATTTTTTCCATAGCAGTTATCGTTTTCTAACATACTATGCTTTTCTTATTTATTTTGTCTATTTCTCTCCACTGAAAAGCAGTATCAGGTGGGTAGGAATTTTTGTTTTGCTTATTGCCGTATTCCCAGTACCCAAAACAGTGACTGCCACGTTGTAGGTATGCAATAAAGACTTGTTACATGAATGAGCGTCATAATGAGAGATGCTTCTTATGTTACAAGTCAGAAAAGGTAGTCTAGGCTTTGAAATAACAGATTCTCCAGAAGTGCTGTCTGTGCTATAAAAGGTTATGTGATGCAGGTAGCATTTAGTGTTGCCCCTCGGCAATGAGGCCATTAATCAAACCAAAGACGATGGAAAGGGTTAGAGTTATGGATGGGAGAAGTGACAGGTGTTTGTAGATGCTATCTCTGGGTGTGTTTATGGCACTTGATCCTCAAGCACAGAAACAAATGAAGCCTGTCTGACCTCAAACCCACCCTAGCACGAAATGTGGGAGAGCTTTTCCTCAGACGCCAATCACTTTACCTGTACCTGATCCCTGGGCCGGCCCTGCAGAGTCCCCTGGGCAGATTTCATCTGGGAGGAAGCTGCAGAGTAACAGAGTCAGGAGGCAAAGCTGACACAGGGTGGGACAGACAGCCGCTGGAAAGAGAGAGGCTGACAAACCTCATCCTTATCTCCTGGGAACTTATAGCTTTGAAAGCCCAGGTGAGTCACATAATGCCTGCAGTGAAAATCAATTCCCCTTTTAACGGTAACCTAAATCACAAAACTGGATCTCATCAAAAAGCTAAAATGACCCAACTTTTGCATTCAAAGAGAATTTCATTGAAAGCAGGGCCCCACTGGAAGCACCACGGAGGAGGTCCATTTATTTATGGAAAGAAAATCATAAGGAGGCAATGACGTTGCACTGACAAACTGACACACTGCAGTTGCTTTCTGGAAGTAATACTTTAAGATGTTTAAGGTCTTTGTTTATAAAATAAATAGTAAAAATGCAGAAATATGAAAGCTATTAATTTGCCAGTGTGAAAATCATCTTTTCCAGTTGCCCTACCTTCCATCTTTCTCTACTACAATCCATCTTATATGACTATTTTAACCTTAACCACAGTTCACCCCATATCATGTTACTCCCTTTCAAATACCTCCAGTGACTTTTCGTTGTTTGAAACACTGGTTAAAATTTTATGTTTAAGCAATAGAATTCTTTCTTAAAAAAAGTGTCATACTAAACTATAAAACAGATCCAAGCGGAAATGTTCTGCATTAAGTAGGGTGGGGTGGAAAAAGCCTAGAAACCAACTGATTCGCTCATATACCCAACCCCCAGCCCCCAATCCAACATGGCACACACATATTTGCAAGCATTATGGCTAAGTGGAGCTGTTTGCAAAACCCTGGCCTGAAAAATTAAGTAGCTTTTTTTTTTTCACTCTGCTACTCAAGATCTTCCACAAATGATGACCGCTCCCAAATTCCCTTCCCATTGTTCTCTGATTCTACATCCAGTATCCCATGTTAAACCAAAGCATTCTACTCACTTTTGCTTGGAATACTTCCCCACTTTCACTATGCCATGTCTGGTACCATTAAACATTGGATTGGAATCAAGTGCCTTTTAGTCGTGAGCCTTAGGCAGGTTATAGGACTTCTAAAAGCCTTTGTTAATCCATCTACATCTGCAGGAGCTGAAAGCAGAAGTCCCTAACTCATAACACTGTTATGAGCTAACCCATGAGAAGCAATCGGCACCCCACCTGGACTGCAGAAGTGTCCCATAAATGTTGGCTATAATCCCATGTCCAGGGTCAGCCTCCACAGGGGGGGAGGCGCTCAGGTGGCCCAGCACTCCTGCCACTTTAGGGGAGACCTCTAGTACCCTCGAGATCATCTCTCTGAGTATCAGTGCCCTGAAGAATAGCACACCAAACATTTCACCTTAGACAGAAAGAGTCTGAATATCGTACTTTCCTTGCTCACAGTTGGGCTCGTATTCTTAAACTGCGTGGACTATGAAAATCCCACTTGCTTCTTCCTTAGTTTTTAAAGGAGAAATTAGGGAAGAAAGCAGAAACCCTCCGGGTGCCCTCCTGCAGCCCTCCCTGCACTGTGCAAAGCAGGACAGACACAGACCAAGGAGGGGCCACAAGCACAGTTTTCTGTGACTCCTGGGGGCAGGATGAGGTCTCCAGGGGTGCAGAATAAAATGTTTATTCAGGAGAACAAGAAGCACTGGCCGGGCTCAGGGGCCTGCAAATCCTCCGCAGCAAAGCTGCCCAACCGGCAACAGTGAATGGGTTCTAGGGTGACACTGATCCCCTTAGTTCTTGGGCAATCAGGTAGGGCCTGGGGGACCTGGAGCCCTGGGCCATCATCCCCGTCCTTCAGTAGCCTTGGTTCACATCCTCCAATGTTATACAAAATGATCACTATCTATGTATTTTGTGGAGCAAGGATGTTGGGAGCTGTCTGTCTTCTCTCCCTCCTCCGCTGAGGTCTGTGCTGGTTGCCCTGCACTGGTTTAGGTCTTGGAGGAATGCTCTCCAGTGTTCTGTGTAGTCTGCTGTGGCCATGAGGGCCCTGGAAGCTGAGCCAAGTCAGCAGTGGCCTCAGGGACCTTGGAGGACCCACAGTGGGTCATGATGCTCTGAGTTGGCCCGGAGATGCTGGGCTGGGCAGTAGCAGCGCTGCCAGGGCCCTGAGACCAGGCCCAGAGCCCCACTGATTGCCGTGGAAGTGGTGGTATTAATAGTCAGGGTAGGGTTTTTAATCATTAAAAGTCTACTCTACGCCAAACAAAGAACTGGTTACTGGAGTCTCTGCCCTACAGAAAGAAGGACATCAAATTCTTCAGAGGCTTTGCATCATTGAAAAAGAAAAGGAAGAGCTGGAAAAGTCCAGCTCTTTACTTGGGTTTACAATAGAGACTTTTAGAAAAGGTCTTCGAGAAGAGGAATTTAAACATTTAGGAAAGCTGAACTGATGCCTGACATGATGAGAAAGATTCAGTCTTTAGAAGGTGCATCAACACGCATCCAATTTCAAGTAGCTGTCACTAAAACAGCCTTCAAAACACATCAGAAAAATGAAGAACTTCATACAGCACTAAAAGATGCTTTGGATGAAAATTCTACTCCTCAAGGAAGTGTAAGTTGCTTTCATAAGGGATTGAGGGATTGAAAGGAAGCATGAACAAATTTGTTAAATAGAACGGAATACGAGACAACTGTAAAGTGCCCACAGGACGAGTTAAAATGACCAGAAAAGTCAAAGTAAGCCTCTGGATGACCTCCTGCTAAAGAGGAGAGACTGGAGTGCTCTTCATGAGCAGCACGAATAGTGGGAACTTGTAACTGGATATAACGAAAGCATCCGAAACTGGAGACCTCACAGAACAGGGGTCAAAAGCAGTTTTGAGGAAACCAACTGATATGTCTGAGTCAAATACATATTGATAGAAGAAAAAAGAAACCAGATGTACACCCAATTAACTGAAGGAAATAAAATAACCAACGAACTTAAAGATTATGTTAGAAATCTCCATGCAGAGAAAGCTTTCCTGCAGTTAGAAAAAAAACAGTTAGAAAGGGAAATGCAAAAAGTCTAGCAGAAACATTAGATCCTTTCTGATCTGCATTTTTTAAAAATGGAATGAATTTTCATCAAATATCCAATTTAGAACTAATTTAACTCATAAAAATAGAGATGAATCTTTCCAAAGTTGATACAAGACCATCCGTGCATGTGAAGAGCTGGACATCTATAAAATACAAGCCAAAATTCTTTTAGAAAAGTTCTAATGAATCACTAACTCTTATCAAAGCCAGTTTATTTCTCAGGAAAGAAAAGTTCATGGTAATAGTTTGAGAGCCCCGCTGGCTGAGAGAAATCTCAATAACTTAAGAAGAGGTGTACATTAGACAAAATTTATTGCAGAAGAAGTTAAACATTTTGAAAAGTATACTTATGTCCTTGATATTGGAAATGGGGCATTTGGCAGAAGCTTGCAAAGATCATCAAGGAATCCTCTGGATGATCAGATCACCAAGAAAGAATGGGCATCTAATGATGATGGTACAGGAATTCAGGTCCAGCACCCTGGGTGGACCAGATGTCCCAATGGGGCCAGAACTCTAGGGGGAGAAGCCCTCCATGAGGCCACCTCCATCCTGATGCACTAAGTCCTCAATGAGGCCAGAACTCCTCCTCGGGCTCCTTGTGCTGGCACTTGGTTCCTTCTTTTGAGTCAATCTTCCCACTTGAACGGGAGCCACAGGCCGGAGTGCTGGTTCTCCATCTTGTGGTCCCATCAGTGGTCAGACGTTCCCCAGGGTTCCCAGGACATAGTTTCTCAAAAAAGAATCCCCTCTTCTTCCTCTATTCTTAAAAGTGAGGACAAATCTCCCCAGGAATTGTCTAGGAATTCTCTCCACCGAGGGACTTCCCTGGCCTGAAAACATCCTCTACTGGCATCAAGAAATGTCCCTGCACCAAGCTCTGGATTTGGTCTTCCCTTCACACAACCTGAAAACAGAAGTGAGCCACCTTCCAAGTGGATCCCACCTTAGGAAGCCTCCTTCTGAAGGTCCAGAACCTCAGCAAGATGCTTTTTCCCCCCGAGACTAAAATAATTTTGATGTTCTTGCAAATTTGTATTGCAATCATTGTATTAAATTATTATGGCTCAAATGGAAGCTTGATGGGATTATAATTCTTAGAATAATGTTTTATCATTGTAGATTATCAAAATGTGACTCTTGTAAGTTACATCTATGTAATTCCATCTGTAAGTAGTATAATTACAGCATTTTTATTGTCATTAACAAGCCCATTAAAATCATCCAGAAACACAGCAAGATTTTTAAATTTCTCTTAATATAATTTTGAATTTTTTCTCTTTTGGTTTTATTGCTATTATGTAATGATTATACAATAGTTCAAATGGAAACTTGACACGATTATCATTCTTAGGAGAATGTCTTATAGATATACATTATAGAAATGTGAATCTTATTAATAAATGTTTTTTACCTTATTTGATTTTTAGATAGTCTAATATTTTCATTAAAACCACTTAATAAGTCTCTTCTATTGACACAGAAACTTTTTTTTCTTCTAAAGTAATTTTGAACTTCCTCTCATTTAGTTTCACTACTGTAGTTTAGTAATTATACAATTGCTCAATGAAAGAGAATTCTTAGAATATTTTATAAATGTAGTTTAAAAGTGAATTTCATGAGTAAATGTTTCTTTTCCTTTTTCTTCTAAATAATTTAAGGATAAAATTGCCAATTGCTGCTGATTAACAAGTCCTCCATAACATGAACCATAGTAAGAGCTTTACATGAACAATCTTGCAAATGGAGACATTTGAAACTCAATTTATTTCTGTATAATGGGGGCTGAATTTACTCAAATTACTGTATTTAACTAAATAAATTTTGGCTTAGAAAGTCCTGTTCATCTTTAAAATCCTATCTTTAGTGGTTTCCTTTCTGGGAATTTATTTTTGATCTTTCCCTGTAATTTCTCCCTATAAACCCTCAAAGTACTTTGTACTTCTTTAATTGTACACTACCATGCTAAATCTTTGTCTAACTGATCACTATCCCTATAGATCATAACTTAATTGTCTGTCGGTAGGGAATATGTTTCAATCTATGTATTTTATACTGCACCTAGTATATGTTTTTTTAAATTTTTATTTATTTATTTATTTATTTTTGGCTGTGTTGGGTCTTCGTTTCTGTGCGAGGGCTTTCTCTAGTTGTGGCAAGCGGGGGCCACTCTTCATCACAGTGTGCGGGCCTCTCACTATCGCGGCCTTTCTTGTTGTGGAGCACAGGCTCCAGTCGCGCAGGCTCAGTAGTTGTGGCTCACGGGCCTAGCTGCTCTGCGGCATGTGGGATCTTCCCAGACCAGGGCTCGAACCCGTGTCCCCTGCATTGGCAGGCAGACTCTCAACCACTGCGCCATCAGGGAAGCCCCTAGTATATGTTTTGAACATAGGAATATCAGAGGTGGTCAATAAGTATTTATTAAATTGAATTAAAATCACTTTAGTTTTACTCAAGTGAATCTGATTACATACTGAACAGTTTTCTACCATAATAAAATAGAGCCTGATGCCAGCTGATCACACACAGGATGGGGGTTCTATCCCACATGTGTGCTTACAGAAATGGACCACCAACTTTTCTGTCTCAGGCAATGTGACTCCCCTTGGGCATGTGACTCCCCTTGGGCATCCTCAGAATGTCAAGGTGAGCTGTTGGTCCTAAGTTGGTTGCAGTGAGAAAGTACACAGGTAATCAAGGAAATCTATGACCTCTACCGGAAAACAGCTTTCACAGTACATGTGCTCCTGCTTGCACAGGGGACAATTATTTACAAATACAAGGGACTGTCTGCTTTTATTCCTTAATATGAAACTTCCTGCTAATACAATGTGAAGGCTTTAAGCCATAATGCTCAGAAAAGGCCCAAATTTTGAAACTCTAAGGTTCTCATTAGAATGGCAACTTGACTGTATTGCACATTTTTCATATAGTTAAACAACCCCAGAAAGTTTATCCAAAATTGAAAGACAATATATGAGCACAATTTGGATGAGTTAACATTATAATGAAAGCCTTCACTTTTGCATTTCCAAGTTTTTGTGTGCCTTTATGATTATTTATGATTTGAATACTGACAGCCAATTCAGCATTGCATAAGCCATAGAGTAAGCAGGGTTTCTGCCCTGGGGCTTATTGAATGAATAACACAGGCAAAATATTTCATGTTAAAACTCTCCGGCGGTAGCTGACTCTCAAAGGTGCAAGGAGCTTTGTCATTAAGACACTTGTCCCTTTTCTTTCTTTATCCTTTTTGACCTTTTACTTTAATTTGTGCACTTCTTCGTTTGGAGAAGATCACTGAAACAATGTATGAAGATATTAATTTTCCTAAAAAATAGTTGGTCTGGTGTTTCAGTGTTGCACAACTGAAAGCAAAGGGGTGAAGAAGTGAAAAAAAGACCAAGACTGTGGGAATTAAATTAAAACTTGTTTGCCTCTGTACTCTGGCACACGCAGGCACTTTTGCTTATAATGCCCCTTCCTCCCTGACTTCCAGCTCAAAAGTCTCTTCCACTAGAAGCGTTCCTTGATCTCTCATAGGCCACACCTACTGAAATTGTTTGTCTCCCACCTGACTGTGTACTCCCTGAGTGCGGGGAGCGTACCTTATTCGGCCGTGTGTCACCAGCATCTAGCACTGAGTGGTTGGCAACTATGTATAAATAAAAAACAAGAAAGGACTGAGTCTGAGGTAGATATATAGAGCCTGTCTTTTAAAGTGATATGACTAGTGACGTTTCTACCCTCTATTCAAAGTCTTAATCATGATTATGAATACTTTCTAATCCCTTAAATAATCTTGCAGGCAGCTTACCAACCAGCATAATGCCTAAATGTTATCAGGGTCAAACTATGTTTGTTGTTTGAGTAACTTTCCTTTTTGGGCAACCTATTATTGGTTTATAGGTACTCTACTTACTTTAGAAATTAGAAATTTCCTAGGACATAGCTCTGCCTCTTCTTCATTCACTAATCTTGTCACATTCCCTGAATCTTTTCTAATTCAATACTCAAGACTTTGCTTGATAATAGTTTGTTCTCTGTCTCCTTTGTTTTTCTCCTCTGAAACTCCTATTATATAGACATTGAATTTCTCATCCTGTCCTCCATATCTTTTATCTTTTCTGTCATAGTTTTGCCTGCTTTATCTCTCTGCTCCATGTTCTAGGAGAATTTTTCAGGTTAGTATTGTTATTCACCAATTGTTCTTTTTCATATCCATTCTGATGTTTACTGCCTCTTCATGTAATATTTATGAAAGCAAATGGTTGAAGAACCTGATAAAGCAGTTAATGACACAAAGAGTCTAATTATTAACCATTTAGTGTACCCATGTACCTATTACCTTATCCTCCATCCTGTGGATGACCATCTGAGATTTCAAGAAAATATTTTAAGTCAATTCGGCCATGAAACAGCACTTCTTTTTATTTTGTATTGGGTACTGAATCCAATTACATTTACTAAAGCATCGATTACTTACCTTGGTTTGTACCTTGCACTCTTCCAGATGTTGTGGGAATACAAAAAATATATAGCATTATTTATGAGGTAGTTGATGATCTTTCAGCTTTAAATTTTACACTAAAATGTAAGATCATACTTAGGATTTGGGCAGCCTAAGATATGCTTCAAGATGGATACATGTCCACAGAGACTGCTGGAAGCAAATGAATCTGCTGTCTTTTTAGGATGATGACATTTGCAGTGGAACAGAAGCAAAGGCAAGCAATCTGAACCTAAAGTGAGAGCCCAGCTGGAGTGCTGCCTCTGCCTCTTACTGGCTGGGTGGCCTCATTTTACCTGCTTATGAAACAGAGAGCATAATGCTGACCTAATTGGGTACTTCTGAAAATTAAACAAGATGGCACACCCTTCAAAGTAATCTGTGATCTAAGAAGTGCATTCTGTAATCTTATCTCAATAGAATTCCCCCTTCCTCTTTTAACCACCCAAATTAGCATTTATGAATTATTCTAAGTTTGAAACAGGAAAAAAAAGAACCCAGATATCTTCTTCTTCAGAGTGTCAACCCGAAGACCAAATTAAACTTCTCTGCTTGGAAATAACTCTTTACAATATAAATCAACAAATATACACTATAAGCTGGACACATCTGCCAGGCACATGTAGTTTTCTTTAAAGGGCCAGATGGTGCAGACTTCAGGTTTTGTGGGCCATACAGTCTCTGTCGGGACTATTCACCTTTGCTGTTATAGCACGAAAGTGGTCACAGATGATATATAAACATATGGGTTTGACTGTGCTCAAATAAAACTTTATTTACAAAAATAGGTGGTAGGGCAGATGTGGCTGGTGGGACATAGCTTGCTGACTCCTAAGCAATATTGAGATGAAGAAGACAAAGTCCGTGACCTCATGAAGCTTATATTCTAATGGGGACAATAATCAATCAACAAATAAACAAACAAAAATACACCATGAAATGGCAGATGGTATTAAAGGGCCACAAAGAACAAGAAAAGCAGAACAAGACAGTCAAGAGTAATGGTCAGTGGTGGGGGGAGTTACTATTTTAGATAGGGCAGTCAGAGAAAGTCTCTGAAAAATTATTACTTGAGAAGAAACAGATAAAGTGAAGGAGCAATGCCATGTCTACAAGGTGAAAAAAGATTCAAGGAAAAAACTGCAGATGTAAAAGCTGTTATGTAGTATAGTGGTTTGAATAGTGGCTCTCCAAATGGTATGGAACCTTGGAATATGACCTTACTTGGAATAAGGGTCTTTGCAGATGGAAGTAAGCAAGGGATCTTGAGATTATCCTGGGTTAGGGTGGGTCCTAAATCCGATGACAAGTCCTTAAAGAGAAGAAAAGGGGAAACAGACAAAAGAGAAGAGTGGAAAAGGCCAAGAGAAGACAGAGGCAGAGACTGGAGTTATGCAGCTGTAAGCCAAGGGATGCCAGGATTGCCAACATTCACCAGAAGCTGGGAGAGAGGCATGGAATGAATTCTCCCTCATCACCTCCAGAAGGCACAACTCTGCTGACATCTTGATATCAGATTTCTTGCCTCCACAACTGTGAGAGAACAAATTTCTGTTATTTTAAGCCACCCATTTTGTGGTGATTTGTTAAGGCAGCCCTAGGAAACTGATGCAGATGGAAATACTCCTGGTATGTTCCAGGAACAGCAAAACCAGTGTGGCTAGAGCCAAGAGGGCAGAGACAAAAGAGGTAATCAGGGTAGATATTCAAAATATTTAATGGCTGACCTGGCAAAGGCACCCACCAATCAGAACAGACACCAGTTAATAAGCCCTGCCAGTACCTACTGATAGTATTTTCAGGCTGAAAAGTTGGAGGAAAGATTGAAGAAAAGATTTGTAGTCCATGGAAGGGAGTTGGAATTTTATTTTGAGTGTAAATGGAAGCTACTGGAAGGTTCTGAGCAGGGGAGGGACATGATTTGATGTCTGATTTTAAAAAGATCATTCTAGATGCTCTGTGAACAAATGACTGTAGTAGGAGGGCCAGAGAGGAAGTAGGATAGTTAGACAGCTCTTGCAGTAGCCTAGACATCAGATGACGGTTGCCTGACTCAGGGCTGCCACACAAGATTCTGCAGGTTTTGTACAGCCCAACCCCATGGGTGCCATTCACAGTGCAAACATCATGGACCTATATTTGCTATAGTAGCTTTCCCGCAGACAGGGGAAGATGTTTCTTGTTTGGAGAAAAAAAGGTACAGAACAGCAATATTCCAACAGATGGTTGTGTCTTGAGAAAGGGATGCCTTTTAAAAAATCTGCACAAGGGTTAATGATGCTAGGTCCTTGGGCTAGTGGTGAGAAGGTACCGAGAAGAGGTCAAAGTCGATTATGGAGGTAGAACTGATGGACTTGCTGCCGTTGGGAGTGAGAGAGAGAAGAATCAAGGATGACACGTTACTGTTTTGACTTGAATCACTGGGTGATATCATTTACTGAGATGGGGCCAAAGGGGTAATGCCCATCTGGTGTGTTTGTGTGGCGGTAGCCCTGGACTCAAGGGTTACTTCTTTCCTGTTGCCTTTGGGATGTCTGTTACACATCCAAGTAGAGAGCTTGAGCAGAAAGTTGTCTATACTAAATTAGGGGTTAATTTCTGATCAACTCTTTTCTAGCTTTATTATATCTTAAAATAAGGTAATAAATCATTATTACATTTCCCTCTAATAGCGTAAGGTTGATTGGGCGGCCTGGATGTGGATCTAGTGCCTAAATTAAAAATAAAAGCATTTTTCAAAAGGTGCTTGGAATTGACTATGATTATCTAGTAAAATTTATAGTGGATGAACCCACATCTGGGCCCAGAGCCAAGTCACTGCTGAGCCTTTTATCACTGGTTTGTGTGGCCCAGGGCTGCTTTCATTGACTTTGGGGGTTAGAAAGTCTCTGTGGATGTTACTGTCAAGTAATCTTTAACAGTAGGGGTTTAATGAGTTGTTTCAGTGTTGGATGGTAAGTACTTCACATCCATAATTCCACTTCACGCTGCCTTTGTTATCCAACACCATCTTCACTGAAATGTAACTTTTGAAAGAATTCCCAAGAGAAAATTCTTTACTATTCCTTTGCCCAAATAGCCTCCCTGGGAAATTATTTACTTATGGAAATGATGACTTAAATCAACTGTAGGTCAAATCGGATATTAATAGAAAGAGAAACTTTTTAATATAGTTATTTTTATAAGGCTTGTAGAAAATGAAACATGATGCATAGCTGTCTCATGGGAAAAATCTGAACCTGTTTCTACTGAAAGAAACGCATGAGGCTCATGCTTTGTCTTTTCCTCATTCCCTACCCTCTCTTAGCCGAAGTTTTCTCAATGAATGCTGCAGAGCCCAGGAAAAGGCATTTCTCCAATGCTTCCCACAGGTTTGTGACACAGTAATTCTAGGGTTTGGAAAAATTAATGTCAGTTTTGACACCAATGCTCTCTTGAAGTTCCCAAATGTATCAGTCTATTAAATAGGCCTTGGTTGCCATAGAGTAAACATAGAAGTGTCTCTGGGGAGACTGAGTCATTTTTACTGGTGGGGAGGTGGTGGATCTCTACATCTATATCTTTACTTCTATGTTTTCATCAGAGATTAGAGACACTGACAGGTAAATTCTTTAGAAAGTATGATAACTGTTGGCTTTCCCTTTAAAAATAAGCAGCAAAATATACCCTATAAATCCTGAAACCGCTCTTTTTAAGCAGACCGTCACAGATACACTCACTCATCAGTGAGTTGACTAAATTGGTGACAAGACCTTGGGATGCAGGATGCCCAGGCGGCAGCAGAGGCACCTGGCTGGTGGTGATCCCAGGCTCAACAAAGATTGTCAACACGAGTTTGAGCAAAAGTTACATAACCTCGCTGAACCTCAGTTTCCTCATCAGTAAAATGGAGACCGTTGTAAAGATTAAATGAGAAAATGTAGTGAAAGTGCCTAACTCAAAGCCAGAGCCATTTCCTGTCTCTTTTTGTTCTAAGTAAGAGCAAGTGGGCAGGAAGAGAGCTATTAGAAAAAGGCGGCCACTAAGTGGGAGCTAGAGAATAATACTGAGGCATCCAGCAGATTGAAATCCCAGGTTTGGATTTTAGAAAAGTGCCTAAGGTAACCAAGAAACCTGGAATCACTGGTTGAATGGACTTGTGAAAATAAAAGCAGGCTATATACAAAAGTGATTTATAGGCAGAGGTTATAAAATAGCTACAGGATATCACCTATCTATTCCTCCTCCCCCACAAAAAATACATTTTATTTAAGGAATTAAATATGTATGTGACTGAGGCAGGAGACAGATGGGCCCCAGGCTGAAACAGTTTCTCCCCTGTGGACAGAAACTCCATAACAGCAGAAACGTCATAAAAGCAGGATGATGGAGGAGGCTGGGCCCTGCCCAGATAAGAGATAAAAGACCACATATTCCTCATTCTCGAAGTCAAGGAGACTTCCCGGACTACACATGCACAGAAAGGCTCCTTGGAGGTCAAAAGGGAGGGGGCGCCACCCCATAGTAAGTGACGTCAACCACCCATAGGCCTCTTCACTAGAATCCATCTTGGCTAAGAGATGCGCATGCACACAGGGGAGGACCCTGAGATACACCAAATACAGACTCAGAACCAGGCAAAGATTGGTCAAAGGAAACCCGGAAGAAATGCCCCATGAAAGTGATTCAAACTGCTCTCTGAGCCCGCCTGTGTGTCTATCCACACGTACTGCACTCTTTTTCCTCCTAATAAACCCTTCAACTTGCTTCACTACTTTCCGTCTCTATGTGGAAATTGATTTCTTCATAGCTGACAGGCCACAGCCCTGTGACTGGCCACTGGTCCCCGGCGGTCTGGTGGTTAGGATTCACCGCTCTCACTGCTGCTGCCTGACCTCAATCTCCGGCCAGGAAGCGAAATCCTGCTTCAAGCTGCTGCAGGCGGAGGCCACCGGAGATCAGTGACTACTTTGGTTTAAGGATTTCTAGGTATTGCTTTTCCTTTTAATTACTCCTTACTAATTTATGATGCACAGCAACGTGAAATGGGTTGGCACCCTGGACCACTCACCTAGTCCCTGCTTCTAGGTTCACTGCCTTCTCATTGTCAATGGATCAAGAACAGACTTACCACTATGGGAGGAACCACCTGTTGAGTGAGATGCAGATGTCATTCCTTCAGTTGCAATTGAATGATCTGCCCCATTGGAGGCATTCCAGGTGGCTCTATTAACCACTTTATTGGATGTCATATTTGGAATTGTTCAGAATCCCCACAAGGAAGAAAAGATCACTGTGCTTAGAGGTTTGCAAAGATTCTAATGGGATCTAGTCCACGGCAGAGGCTTGGGAAGATTTTCATAGTAGTACGCTGCTGCGTGACCCATTTGACCTCACATCTCCATCACTGAAGCGTCTATTCTCATTGATGATTAGTGGGAAATATGGCTTTTAAAGGGCCCATGACTCATCTTCTAGTCTCCCTGTTGCAAAGTGAATATCAAATCCTTTAAGTGAACAGAGGTGGTGTTCCAGTGTCTCCCTCAGAAACGTTTAGAACAAGACAAGCAACAGACTCTCAGTGATGAATAACTTAAAAACAGAAATCCATCCCATAAATCCAGCATGGTATAGTTCTGGAAACTATGAGTGAGAAGATGTCAAAATAAGCACAATTTGTTCCATTCTGTAAAATACAGAGGAATAATAGGAAAAATATATTCTTAGGCTGTCCGATATAATGAAAATCCCTTCTTTTAAAAGCAGACAAGAAAAATGTCTTTAAGAGAAAAACACAGCAGACAGTCTTGTATTATGCACATTTCTGTAAAGACAAGAAAAGTATAGAGAAAGAAAAAAATAAATTTAAAACACTTTGCACAATGTAAAATTCCATAGGACAGACAATGTCAAGTTAATTTAGTAGCAAACATATTTCTTATGAAGTGAATGCCTATTATAAAGACATTTTCTATTGGTTCTTAGGTGTTACTACGTGGTCTGGTGAGTAATACAGTCCTCTATTTGCTTATAAAAGCTATTTAGACAGGTGTCATTTCTGAATCTGCAATTTCTCTCTCCTTTTCTGATGTGCATTATTCCATACACATTTCTCTAAGTAGACTAAAAAATCTTATGTCCTACTTAACCAGGAGAATTCTGGCTTGTGAACTAAAAGTAGATGGAAACTGAATATATTAACGAACACCCACTCATTAATATTAATTTGTTAATATTTTACTCAAACTCCGACTTTCTATTATCTGAAAAAATATATATAAAACATGCACCATGCAACAGGAATTACTGAAATTTCTAATGCATCTGATGCAAAAATACTACTGTGCAGTTTAAAAGCTGAACCTTATTCCTTTTATCCTAAAGTAAACCACTGATATCTTCTCCCAAACACAAGCAACCATCAGCAAAGTGTTTACCAAAGGACAGGTCAACCTTACTCATGATTCTCATATCTTATGTGACACTGAAGAACTAAAGTGGGGCTTAAAATCAGGCTTTGTGTTGCTCCCTCCGAATCAGATACTATATTCTTTTCTATGGAGACATGACATCTTTTCTGCAGAGACATGGCATCATGAGTGCTGTGAACTACAAAATCCTTGGGCAGGAACACTCCATTCAAACTCCTGCACTAAGACACGTGGCCAAACTGGAGCGTGGCTTCTCCCAGTGTGGCTCAAGATGGCATCCCTGGATGACCCGGATCCCCTGTAACTTCCTGCCTGGAAAAGCTCACGGCTATCAAGAGGATTTACTGTTTCTTCTAGCAACAACCTGAAGATAAGCCCCTGACCTCTCTTTCACAGAGCATTTATTAAAAAGAACTTAGAGTTGTGAATCCTTCCTCGGTTCCTTTGAGATGCAGATGTACCTTCTACAACTCAAGAGCATCTTTCTCTCCAGGACCTGGATTCCTTTAAAATGTAATCATTAGGAGGGCTGGGACCTTGGTCCCCCTGAGAGAACAGAATCCTAACTCTGACTCTCCTGGAGCCCCGGCTTGTTCCCTCATTCTCCCTTTAAAATGCCCAGTTACCTCTATGCATTTCGCAATTCGAAATGGAGCTCGGCTTTTTCCCCTACGGCCAGCAGTTAGTAAATAAGATCTGTTTACACCATTGTAACCCTTGTCCAGCTTTGTCTGACAGCACCAAGCCCTTGCTTTTTCACTGCAATATATAATTTCATTGAAATGTCATTGAAGATATCGTTGGGTAAGTAGCCAAAGGAACTGTAAAAAATGTGTGTGCTTTTTAAAGCAAATTGAAGACTAGCGTGTTTGTTGATACTGAATTAATTTTTAAAATTCTCTTAATTTCCTCGGCACTGAAAAAGTTCTCCCAAACTCAAGGAGGAATGCAATTTTTAAAAAAGAGGAAAAGCAGAGTTACAAAGGACCCAAACAATTAAGAATCCAAATAGGAGGAATTCATCCAGAAATGGCAACATGGCTAGTAGAGGGAAAGCCGTTTCCTCGTGTTCCTCTCCATCAGTAGATAATGCTGGGTCAGGAGGCAGAGTCAGCATTCGTAACAGAGTTTGCTTTGTCACCATAGGTTTTTATTTTAAGACACAGAAGATTCTCTTCATGCTGCCAGCCCCTCATGTATCCAGCCAACCCCCCTGCTGCAGAGAAGGACAAGGCGAGTGTGTGTATTCAGATGCAGGGCGAGTAGGGGAATCCTGGGACCCATTTTTAGCTCTTCCTTGTATTTACTGAGCGATCTTGAGGTTACTCAACTTCCTTTTATTTTGGAACGTCAGGCAAGAAAATAGAATCATTATAACTTTTCTTAGAAGATTTCAAATGCTTTCTTATAAAAATGTATTATTATTTTTGTGGCTCTGCGATCTTTCTCAGAATTGCAAAATCTCTATCAGGAATTGCTGAGAGCTGTGGTAAATAGAAGAAGATGCCATTTTCCCAACTCTTGGACTAATTTTAAAAAGTTAGGAAAGGTATATCCCCCAAACCATAGATTATTAAATGGGTGCTAGGTCCCCTCCTTAAATTTTCTCCCTCTGTCTGCAATTCCCTCAGGACTTGGAGAATCACACTGTCAAGTTACAGGGAAACCATGTCAGAATGACTTTAAAAAAAAAAACTGTGGTGAAATGGACGTAACATAAAATTTACCACCTTAACCATTTTTAAGTGTACAATTCAGTGGCATTAAGTACATTCACATTGTTGTACAACCATCACCACTACCCATCTCTGGAACGTTGCCATTGTCCCAGTCTGAAACTCCATCCCCATTCAACACTAACTCCCATTTCCCTCTCCCGCCAGCCCTTGGTAATACAAGGGAGCAAAATTTGCCACCTCAAAATGTGTCTCTTTGTCAGGAGTATTAATTTAGGCTGATTATTTTTAAGAAACAGAAGACTCAGGAAGTTTTAGGCAGACTATTCCCAGAATAGAGCTACCACCAGAGACATCTGCAAGAATATGGGCTAGGTGTGCTGAGGGACACTCCAGGCAACACCTACCTAGAAATCAGAGCCCACTCTGTTTCCCACTGCTCTGCAGGCCCAGCAAACATTTATTTACCAAACATTTGCTTTTCCTTCTTCATGTGAATTGCCTTCCCCTCCTTTGAAGTCCCAAACCACTACCCTCAAAATCCTCTTTTGTTGGTATTCAAGGTAAGAGTTTCAGCCATTCTGGGGAGTTACTCAGTTTTCCTGGGTCTCTTCCACGTGTACATGTCATTAAACTTTTGTCTGATTTCCTCCTGTTAACCTGTCTCGTGTCAGTTTAATTCTTAGACCAGCCAGAAGAACCTAGAACGGTAGAGGGAAATTTCTTCCCTCCCGACAGTAACCACCTTCTACCTTCCGTCTTTATGAATTTGCCTACTCAAGTTACCTCATCCGAGTGGAATGAAATCACACGATATTTGTCTTTTTGTTGTGTGGCTTATTTCTCACTCAGCATAACGTCCTCGAGGTCCATCTATGTTGTAGCATGTGTCAGAATTTCTTCCTTTTAAGGCTGATACAGAATTACTTTTTTTTTTTTTAAGGCAGAAGTTTAAGTTAACTTTACTAATGACAGCCTTTATTAAAACTACTCTCAAGGGACTTCCCTGGTGGCACAGTGGTTGGGAATCTGCCTGCCAATGCAGGGGACACAGGTTTGAGCCCTGGTCCGGGAGGATCCCACATGCTACAGAGCAACTAAGCCCGTGTGCCACAACTACTGAGCCCGTGTGCCACAACTACTGAAGCCCACGTGCCTACAGCCTGTGCTCCGCAACTAGCGAAGCCACCGCAATGAGAAGCCTGTGCACCACAATGAAAAGTGGACCCTGCTCGCCGCAACTAGAGAAAGCCTGCGTGCAGCAACGAAGAACCAATGCAGTCAAAAAATATAAAAATAAATAAATAAATAAAATAAAACTACTCTCGAGCGTTAAAAATAAAGGGTGACTAATTATAATTTAGAACTCACTTGAACTTCCTGTTTGGACTTTCACTGGAAGTGCCAAAGGGTGGGAATCTTGCCTGATTCGGGATCACCTGAATAGATGGAGTTCACTGGAGAATGAGTAATAGACAAAAAAAGACAAAGAGTGCCAATTGGAGAGCTGAAAAATTACTTTTTTGATCTAATTTTTTGGAAGTACAACCTCTGTCTAAATAGTAGCTTTCTGACTCATCATCCAAACAAAGAGATACAAGAAGATTTATGAACCAATTCTTCACTTTCTTGAAAGAATTCAGTTCTGAGGGACTGTCACGGTATTCCCCCATAAGAAATAAGAACTTTAGGAAAAATATATATCTCTTAATTAGACTTCTCGTAATATATGGATTATAAAACATTAAGAACTAAGTATCAACCAAAAAATGTAAATGCAAGACAATATGTAATTCAAGCAGAAATATTAATGTATATATAATATATTTAACATATATATTTGCATATATTGTGCTATTTGAATATATAAATATTTCTGACATATCTATATCAGATTATATTCAATTTATATACACCTAGAAAAATAGTAAAAATACAATTGATTCACACCTCAAGAACACTCCCTAACTCAACCTGGTAGGTCTTTCATCTGTTTTAAAATGAAGGTGAAAAATTCTGCTGTCAACATCAATGAAAAAGCTAAAGAAGAGAAAAAGATAACAATAATTGACATTTCAGTGGCTGGTGGTCTAACATACCAATTCATAATCTGTGAGACAGGATATGTATTGAATACCAATGACAATAGTTGGAAACACTCATCAATGTTCTCCGTCATCTACTAATCAAGGTGACATTGTTGATGGATCAGTATCTAAAATTGATAAAGGCAGGAGAATTGTTGATATTTCCATTTGGAGTTTTATCTTCAAGTAGGTGTGCTTCAATTCATGAGTACTTAAGGCTGGCAACTGGAAGCATCAGAACATAATCTGTTTCCACTTAGAGATCACCAGGCAGTTTAGCTGACAGAATGTAGAGCAGTCCCGTGTCCCATCTGAAGCTCCAGATGAACAGGACACCCGTAAGTTACTCTGAAAATAGGAGCCCAGAAGCTCTGATATCACTAAGAGCTGAGCCAAGTGAATCAAAGTGAACTATATATAATACTTTCCCTGGGGATGCCTTCAGCAGTAGAGGAAGATGGCAGCTTTGCTACTAGGCTTCACTAAGATAGAATTGATGTGATACATATACACATATAAAACCATGCAATTGAGAACATAAGATGCACTACTGCCATCTTGCAGTGCTGCTCACATGAAGCGTCCAGGAGCAGCTTGAAACTCCTTCAGATGGGACATATTCCAACCATGGGATATAAACTCTATGACAAAGTGCCTATAAAGCGGCACGGGGCAGAGATCTGGCACACATACCCAGCACATGAAATGCCAAGTGCTGGGGGGTGAATCCCTGCCTCCGTGAGACGCGGCTCTTAGGTAGGAGATGGGCTCTAGGATTTTGCATCCCTGCACATTAGATGCAGTCAGTACAGGTGTGGTACTGATTAGGCTCTATGGATCCCAACTTGGTGCTGTGACTCAATTATATTTCACACAGATCACAAATAGAATTTATCTAATTTCTAATAAGGTGAGTATATAGGAAATCCTGGCACTGTACGCTTTTCTCTACCGCAGTCTGGGACATTCCTGTCTCAATACCTTCAGCTTGCCTAATGGGGCAGGCCAACAAGTCTATTACTGAACTTGGGGTCAGCTGGCCTGGATTTGAGTCTTCACTTTCACTTCTTTTGGTCAAGCCATTTAATTCCTCTAGGTATCAGTTTCTTTATTTGTAAAGCAAGAGAAATAAGCTCACAGGTTTCTGCGAGGACCCCATGAGATCATGTAAGTGAACAGTTCAGTGAGTTCCTGGCATGTGGAAAATACTCAACAAATTTTGATTGGCTTGTAAGCCAACACAGAGACCCAAGCAAATGCTTGACACATTTAAATGACAGTTAACAGATAGTGGTGACTATCTACTTACTAGAGTACTGCTAGTAAGATTCGAGTCAAAGGCTATGTTTATGTTCTACAGACAAATGTATGCAGTTTCTAATATGGCAGGTCCAATTTGGCAAAGCTTGTCCTAATGCTGCAGGAGCAATGGTATTATTATGTTTGGGGTCTGGTACGTGGTGTCACCATATTACATTGCAAGATGAATAAATTTTTCATCCCTTGTTTCTTTCCCTTTTGTTGAAAAGATTTCAACCTGTACCATCAGGATTGGACAAACTATGACTAAACGGTATAGGATAGAAATCTGGTAGGTAACCAGTTAACGTCATCAAGCAGTATAATTCACAGCAAGACAAAATAAAACAAAAAACACCACTTCAATTCCAGAGAGCGTTCATCTGAAGAGAAGGGGGTGTGGGTTTTAAAAAACCAGGGTTTTATGTGGTTGGCATAGTTACGGTACACATGGGCAATTAAATTTCTGGTATGATTTATTGTTTACAGGGTACGAAAACAATTGGTTCACGTACAGCACAAAATCCACTTTCAAAGAACACAGCATTTTACACACAAATTTAGGTGGCTGATCATAATGGTATCATTATATTCACTACAGACACATTTCAGTGAATGAAGGGCCATTCTTTCCCCAGATGTTCAAACCAATATAACCTACTGAAAAACGAAGATTATTTCCTTTGAGTTGTCCCAATTCAGCCAATTTCAAATTGCTGGGAACATGAGAGAAAAGTTTATTCAAACTTCCTTTCTGCATGTTTTTGCAGGGTTATTATTTTCTTTGGGTACGGTTGTTCTCCTAACAAGTTTTCTCGATAGGCCTCTGCTCAGAGCAAAGAGAAATTTGTCCATCAGATGTAGTTTCCTCTGCTCATGCAGAAGTCCACTCGTCTTCAAAAATCAGTTCCGGATAGGAAGTGTCTAGCAGCTTTTATGTTTTCCCATTAGGGATTCATGGCATTAAAGAGTATTTTCTAGAAGGGAAAAACCTAGCAGTGATCAAAAGTGATACAAATTCGGAAGGAAAAGATGCGTAAGCCTCAAAAACGTGCACTGCATTCTCAGCAAAAGGCAGACATCTCAGCAGAGTGAATGGCCACCATCCACACTGCAGAGGGATCTTTCTCCCCGTGGAAGATGTGAGTCAGACATGCAGGATGGGCAGAAAAAAGGCTCAGGATAAAGACTAAATGGTCTCAGTCTAGATTAGGGATTGATGCAGGGTCTAAGGTGTGCCATACTGTCACTTTTGTCCTGGGATGACCAGGAAGCTGCTTGTTTCACGCCTTAAATTACATTCCAGAGAGTTCTAGCTCATCACACATGATGATGCCTGGCACATAGAAGACCCTCCATAAAGATCCTGTCCTTCTTTCTATCCTTACTTCCATCCTTCCCTTCTTTACTTCCAAAACTGAAGGGTCAAGATACTTTTTGTTTATTGGCTCTGTGTGGAAAGGGTACCTGAACGGTACTGGAAACACAATGAAAGCATGCTCTTGCACTAGAAGACAGGAAAGCCTCTTCAAACCTGGCATATAGGAAAAGGAAAATAAAGTTCTGGTAGGTTAGTTGAAATTTTGTTTCCTTTTCTTGGCAGGCTCAAAAGCCTTTCCCATCTATGGGAAAGTCAAAATAGCTATTTCTTGACAAGGCTAAAAGCTTTAAAATGTGCCTTTTTTCTTCTGGTTTCAAGTTCTCTATATTCAGGCTTCTTTCACATCTTATATTTTTTCAACAAAGTACTCCAAAGTATGTCTCGACTCTATTGGCAAAAGTACTACACAAACCCAGGCAAAAAAAAAAATGTTCTCTGCACAGAGAGGCTCTGAAGATTGCAGCATCAGAAGCAGGCTCTTTTACCTCCATTTTGCTATTTTGATACCTGATTTTACAGAAGACAAAGGGGTGCTGTTAAGTTCTCAAAACTGGTTAGGAAAATTCCTCTGCTGCTTAGGTAGCTTTCCAGGTGGTGGCGGCCATTGTTTTAAGTCCCTCTCCCCACACCCACTGAATATGTAAAAGATGCAAGTGACCTCAAAGCCCCTAGGTATTAGGAACCAGGCCATATAAGGTATCATGGGCTCCTTTCTCATGTGTATCAATACCATCTCCTTCTACTAGACTAAAAGTTCTTTGAGTCACTGCCTACTCCACTGTTTCCTTTTTAATGATGGGCTGTACCATCCAGAAGTGTTGTCTACTAGAAAAGAATGTGAGCCATTATATGTAATTTAAAGTTTTCTCACTGTCATATTTTTAAAGGTATAAAGAAATAGGTGAAATTAATTATAATAAATTTCATTTAACGCAATACATCCAAAATATTATCAGTTCAATATATTGATATAATCGGGCTTCCCTGGTGGCGCAGTGGTTAAGAATACGCCTGCCAATGCAGGGGACACAGGTTCGGGCCCTGGTCTGGGAAGATCCCACATGCCGCGGAGCAACTAAGCCCGTGAGCCACAACTACTGAGCCTGCGTGTCTGGAGCTTGTGCTCCGCAACAAGAGAGGCCGCGACAGTGAGGCCCGCGCACTGCGATGAAGAGTGGCCCCCGCTCGCCACAACTAGAGAAAGCCCGTGCACAGAAACGAAGACCCAACACAGCCAAAAATAAATAAATAAATAAATAAAAATTAAAAAAAAATATATATATATATTGATATAATCAATATAAATGAATGAGACTACACTTTCCTTTTTTTTTTTCCTAAAGTATTTGTTTATTTATTTATTTATGGCTGTGTTGGGTCTTCGTTTCTGTGCGAGGGCTTTCTCTAGTTGCGGCAAGCGGGGGCCACTCTTCATCGCGGTGCGCGGGCCTCTCACTATCGCGGCCTCTCTTGTTGCGGAGCACAGGCTCCAGACGCGCAGGCTCAGTAATTGTGGCTCACGGGCCCAGCTGCTCCACGGCACGTGGGATCTTCCCAGACCAGGGCTCGAACCCGTGTCCCCTGCATTGGCAGGCAGACTCTCAACCACTGCGCCACCAGGGAAGCCCTACACTTTCCTTTTTTGCACAAAGTTTCTAAAATCAGGCATGTCTTTTACATTTATAGCACAGCTCAATTCAGACTAGCCATACTTCAAGTACTCCATAGCTCCCTGTATCTAGAGGCTGTATCTAGAGGCTATGATACTGGACAGTACAGATGACTCTTCCTCTTTACTTACTTAGGTAAATCCTACTTAATTAAACTTCAATGTTCATTCAAATCCTGGGCTTTAATGCAGTCCTGTGTTCAGAGTATACGATGAATAAGTAGTGGACAATTCACTGAGTAAGTGTTTCTGGCTTATGGAGGTACATGTCATAGCTTCATATGAAATAGCTGGCATTACATTTAGTACTTAATACCAATCCAGCTCTTCACCTGTCCCAGGCACTTGTGGTAAGTGCTTTACAAGACATTGTTTCATTAACCTTCCTGACTAACCCATGAGGTCTGATTGTGCCATTTTACAGATGAGGAAACTGAGTCTTAGTTAAGTAGCCTGCCCAGAGTCCTACTGCTAGTGAGAAGCAGTGTCAAGACTCAAGTCCAGCCAGCCTGACCACCAAGTTCCAGTGCATGCTAGCCATCAGCTGTTTTGGTGTTCAGATGGCTCAGTGGGAACCCCAAATACCCAATTTCATTGGTTTCTAATTTAACATGATATAAAAACAAAGGTTAAAAGGACTGAAAGCATTAGTAATGAGAGTAGCTGAGCAAGGAAAGAAGGTATAGCCCAGGACATCTATAATGTTCATTTCTTTCCCTGACACAGAAAGATATATTCCATATCTCTTGAGTGGACAGTGAAGAATTAATTACATGGGCTTGGTTTAACCCACCTGGGTAGTTACAGGAAAGTAAGTACATTGGAAGGTGCTTTAGAAATGGGGCTTTAAGCGATGTGAAAAAAATGAATGCGTCTACCAGTAGGGAGCAATTAAGTCTATTATCACCAGCAGAACCATTACCATCAAAATAATCATCCCCAAATTAATCCATACGATGGTACCTTGATGCACCAAAATTTTAATTAAATAAGAACATTTTGTTAGATTGTAAAGGGGAATTCAGGCAGTTTCACCAATGGCATAATGATACAAGGTAGCTGTTGCTTAATCTCCTGCACTTTTACTTTCGTTTTTTAAACTCTTGTAATTTTCATTGTCCCTTTACCAATCTGCCCCCAACCCTGTCTCTCCACCCGTCACACACACCTCCTTTTCCAATACAGGAACATGTATAGACTAGACAACCACTGTGTAAGTTTCCAAGATTATGGCTGGGGAGGGCACTTAAGACCAACTTCTTTTGCTTTTATACCTTTTCTTAAGACTGGTCTTGCACCATCTGTAATATAAAATTGAATTAACTGATTCGCTTATAACAGTATCATTTAAAAGACCTTGGATTTGGAAGATGAAAGTTTTTCACCAAAATCATAAAGTCCATTGGTCGGTATTTAAGTCAATGATGATGTAACACCAACAGCTTATACACTGTAATTAAATTCCTTGTTCCTAATACATTTTTATCACGAGTTGTTTTATCGGCTTTCTTCTATTTTATCATCTAGCATCTGATTTTACAGAGATTAAAAATGGAATTTTTAATGAATTTTTTTTTTAATTGATGGCCCTCAGCAGTAGTGTTCCTAGCCCACTGGATTGAGTGCCACTAAGGATACCCACTGAAAGCAGCACTTTCTGAAAGGTCAGGGTATGATTTTCTAAAGGACTTCACTCTGATAAGGCATGACTTAGGTTCTTCATTTCCATGATATGTCCTGACACGATATCATTGAAAACCATAGTACAACCCAGCAAAATGGAGGATTGGCCCAGTGGTACAATTTTGCTGCTCATTTACTCATTCTTCCCTGACTCGTTTGTTCCACAAGCACATCTTTTGATCCTGCTAGCTGTCTGGCACTGGAGACAGACATGTTTCCATTGCTGGAGAAGTCGCTGTGTTGTAGGAAACTGATGTACAAAAAATAGTATCACACCAGCAAGCAAATCCTAGAATCAGAGTTGAGGACCGCCATTCATTGGACAAAGCACACCCTACTCTATTTCTCCACGTCTTGCCTAATAGGAGCTCCTTTATCGTGGGTCAGGGCCACCGCCAACACCATCCTGAAGCTACAGCTCTAGACACATGCAAGGATACATTTGATCACCTGCTCTTGAAAAGTCAGTA
The DNA here is from genome assembly GCF_965194825.1 of Balaenoptera physalus. NCBI lineage: Eukaryota > Metazoa > Chordata > Mammalia > Artiodactyla > Balaenopteridae > Balaenoptera > Balaenoptera physalus. The sequence goes on along the minus strand of NC_138895.1, from coordinate 17,562,263 downwards.
TAAAAAAAAATCCATGACGTACTCATGCACATCCAGTCCTGCCTTCCCTGCCATCAGCTCTCTTTCACCTGACATTGTGCCATGTGTCTAACCCGTTAGGGGTTCCATTCCTTATTTCTATGTTTAGTTTAATTCTTTGTTATAGGAAAACCCTAAGTGAGTAGCTCTGAACCCTGGCTGCACGATAGATTAACTTGGGGAGCTTAAAAGTAGACCCATGCCAGGACCTCTCCCCTGAAATTATGCTTCAAGTGGTCCACGGTGTGGTCTCGGCACCTGCATTTGCCTTTTCTTTCAGTTTTATTGAGATATAATTGACATACAGCACCGTGAAAGTTTAAGGTATACAGTGTAATGACTTGACTTACATATATTGTGCAATGATTACCACGGTAAGTTCAGTTTCTGATACTCCCTCGGTGACTCTAGAAAACAGCCAGGATTCTAAGACACGCTGCTCTACTCAGAGATCGTGAAGCCTGAGGAGCCAAACTTGGATGAAATCACACACTTCCCTCGGCATCTCTGCACAACCTTGTGTAGGAAAGAGTCAGTGAGCAGAATATCTGGGGGAGAGGCAGAGGAGAGGCCAGGGGAAAGAGGCTCTGTTTGTCAAATAATAACATAAGGCGACCCTCACAGTGGGGGTGGGGGGAGAGAAATCTCAAACCAAAGAAAGAAAACGTGAACTATTAAGAAGTTTTAAAATAAATGACTGCATGAGAACTGGGAATGGTTTTCTGCCCGAAGGTTAAGGAGCAGGTCATCAGTAACGTAACTGGTGGAGGTCTAATCAATAGATTTGGGGCCTGCTTGTTATATTTCTGTGCTTCCACCATGGGTCATAGGACAAGTTGATAAACAGTCATCCTGGGTCAGAATCTGGAGTTGTGCGGCCCAAGTTTCTTCTCCAACAAAGACCAAGCTGGGGAAGGTCACATTCATCAACCTCAAAGAAAATTCTGGCTTCCTCTGCATCATGATGAATTTGTTAACTATGAAATTATCTAAAATTTTAAAGACCAATTCCTATCTCCCCTCTGTGGGGTCACTGGAGGTAGAAAGAAGGAGCTGCAGGGAATTCCCTGGTGGTCCAGTGGTTAGAACTCTGAGCTTCCACTGCAGGGGGCATGGGTTCAATCCCTGGTCAGGGAACTAAGATCCCGCAAGCCTCAAGGTGCAGCAAAAAAAAAAAAAAAGAAGGAAAGAAGGAGCTGTCTAGGTGAACATTTGTGCACACCAGGCATGCCTGGAGCCAATAATGAGAAGTCAAAGAAGACACAATTATCTACGTAAGCTGGGTGATGAATTTAGTACCATCTAAAGTTGGCCTTGGAAGCACTTCCTTCGGGCATTTATCCTCTAAAGGCATGAAGGGTGTTTTGATTTGGAGTTTTTCCATTTGGGGGTGGGAAATGATGCCATGTAGTAGTAGGAAAAGCTCCAGGCTCTTTCAGAATAACCATGTGTCCATGTGTCCATCCAACCTCTCCAATATAATTCCTTCAACCATAAGATGGAGAAAATGGCATTAAAGGGCTTCGGAGTTCCTTCCAGCTATAAAAGACTAAGAATTGATTGAAATTGGATTTCGCAGGAGTTTGGGGGCACTGCTGGTTCGTGTGTGTGTGTGTGTGTGTGTGTGTGTGTGTGGTGTTTTTACTTAATAGGCAGAAATTAGACAGCAGTTAAGATTTTAAGGCTGACTTGAAAATATACATGTTTGCCTTATACAAGCAAACTGCACCATTAGAAATAGTCATTAAAAGAAGAACTCAGCTTCTACAAGAGGACTTTCTGGGGCTGTGAATGAGATTGTGGCATGGTTATTTTGGAGAGAGGCCAAAGAATTAGCAACACTTGTGAAGCTTGGCGGCCCGTGCCCTTGGCGGGATTTAATTCTAGGGATTAGAGAGCAAAAAGGTGTAATTTCACAGCAGTTTACCAATATTTTGCAAGTTTCCATACACCTACAGGGGAAAACTTTGGGGTGTTTACTCTAGTTTTAGTGTAACGTGAAAGATAAAAACAGAAGGAAAAAAAAAGACGAGATGACAGAAGAATAGGTTTTGACCCATTTCAAAGCCATAGCATCTTAAATGATCCCTCACAGAATCTCTAATTACTTCTGTGGGTAAAAGAGTGATAATTCTAACAATAATGAACAAATGTTAAGTGTTAATCTGCGCTAATTGCTTTCCATTATTTCCTCACCCAATCCTCACAACTATATGAGATTGGCATCATTATTATCCCATTTTGCAGATGAGAACACAAAGGCCCAAGTCTCAGGGTTGGTAAGAGGAGAAACAAGGAAACACCTACCCATGGCCTTTCAAGTTTTTGACCTCTATTTACTCCTCATTCCATAGCTTGTTCACTTCTTCTGTTTCTTCTTTTTAAAATATCCCCCCACAATTATCTTCAAATCTGGTCCCTAGCTGGCTCTGCAGCACCTAATCTACTTTGTTTGGCCCCTCACTGTTCTCGCATGAGGTTGATGGCAAGTCTTTGGTGACCTGTAGGCTTAACAATCTTTTAGTCAAATGCTTATCCGTGCAATTCAACTGTTAAATGGAATTTATATGTAAAGGAGATGAGAGAAGAGGGACTTCGAGAGGTCTTCCAAGACTTCCGAGGTCTAGCTACTTAAAAAGAAAAGTAAGATAATGGATAAACAACAAGATCCTATTGTATCGATACAGCACAAGGAGCTATATTCTATATCCTGTAAGACCATAATAGAAAAGGAAATGAAAAAGAATATATATATATATGTGTATCTCAAACTGAATCACTTTTTTGCACACCAGAGGCTAACACAACATTGTACATCAACTATACTTCAATTAAAAAAAAAAAAGGGGGGCTTCCTTGGTGGCGCAGTGGTTGAGAATCTGCCTGCTGATGCAAAGGACACAGGTTCGAGCCCTGGTCTGGGAAGATCCCACATGCCACGGAGCAGCTAGGCCTGTGAGCCACAATTACTGAGCCTGTGCTTCTGGAGCCTGTGCTCCGCAACAAGAGAGGCCACGACAGTGAGAGGCCCGCGCACCGCGATGAAGAGTGGTCCCCGCTTGCTGCAACTAGAGAAAGCCCTCGCACAGAAACGAAGACACAACATAGCCAAAAATAAATAAATTAATTAATTAAAAAAAAAAAGAGAGAGAGAGAAGTTAAGAGAAAGGGAGGGAGAGAGGCAGAGAAAGAAGGAGACAATGATTCGAAGCTCAGCCATGAGCACTGGGGCACCTCTGCTACATGAGCAGCATTAGCTACACCGCACACATTTCCTGCTTCTATGGCCTTCTCTGCTTCCTCCCGTCTCCCAGCCCAGGCACACTCATGACCAGCTAATAGGGATCATCTGGTAGAAAAGACTGATGTGACTGCATCCCTCTGGATGGATTGATAGCTCTAATTTCCCTACAAAACAGATCTCTTCAGAAGGAGGAAGAAAAACGTTGTTTACAAAAGCAATGAGCTAAGCTGTGAAATCCCTTAGTACAATGTGCCAAGCAAAACCAGATTAACTCTCCCGATACAGGCCACTATAAAATACAGAGTTTATTTAGAGTAGGGCTATTCTTTGCAGCCTGGTTTTATCCAGTAATGCTACTAAACACGGGGTTACCCCAGGCCACACTGTAGAGTAGACCATTGCATCCTCACCCACCTTTGGTTACTGTTAGCAGAGACCGAGTCAAAGGCCTGGCATTTCCACCACCTAGTGACAGTGGCAGGAAAGCTTTAGTTCCAGAATCACTATCAACCACATCAACCACCGCAACATGCATAACACCTTCATACAAACCACGTGCTTGCTCAGCAAGTATGTCTTCCAGGCAAGAGCACCAACCCCACTTCCCCTTCCAACCCAATATTGCCCATAAGGCCCTCCTATAAGGGAAATGATTGGGGAAGCAGATATTTCAAGACTGGAAGACAGTGATTCAGCCTTATGGCATGTCAGCGTTTGTTCAGTGGCAGAAATGGGTCAGTACTTGACTTTTACGGCTCCTTACTCTTTCTTCTCCTTTGACTTCTTTCCCTACTTTGAACTAAAATGAAGATCCGATGTTCTCTAATTTGAACTGTCATGACAAACATTGCTCTGAGGGATCAAGAGATTTGACTTGACTTATAGAAGGGAGAACATCCTAGTTGTAAAGGGCACTGTCTTCGGAGCCAAAGAAAACTAGGTTATAGCCTTGCCTCTGCCTCTTGGTAGCTATGTGACCTCAGGCAAGTTACTGAACCTCTCTGGGCTGCAGATTTCTGATACACAGTATAACAGGGATCAAAGTGTTCCCTATCATAACATTGCCTGGCTGCGGTGAAGACTGATGAGATAAAGTACATAAAGCATTCAATAAATGTTGTTATCATGATTACAACCTAATTGAATCAAAATGAAAGGATGAGAGCAAACTAGAGGAAAACTGCATCCCTGCCACGGTTCATAATGGATATTTGTCTACAAATAGTTTTCTAATTTCAGTAAAAACCTAGTTTGCTTGCTCTCAGTTAATTCAGTACCTTTTAGTAGTCCATATTTCCATAATGAGCCGGACTTCAACCACCTCTTCTAGAGTAACAATGCCAGACTCTTCATAAATTGTCCTTTTACCTTAACTAACCATCAGAGATAGGTACTATGTTCCCTGTTTTACAGAGAAGGCATTTCAGAGACGCTGTGGGATAGGCCCAAATTTGAGCCAAGAGTCAGGATTTGAACGCAGATCTTCTCGTCTCACCACCGTTGCCTCAGGTTCTCTGAACATCAGAAAACTCACGACAGTAAGAGCTAGCCTTCACTGAGCCGTGTATATGCCAGACACTGTTCCAATCAATCAGATCTGTAAACTTATAATCCTCATAAAACCCCTATGGATTTCTACCATTCCCATTTTATAGATGAGAAAACCAAGGCAACAAGGAAATTAAGGAACTTGCCCAAAGTGACACAACTAGTAGGCAGAAAGGTGTCAGAAACCAGACCGTCTCTCTCTGAGGAAACGGACGCCATAGAGAAGACACATTATGATACTTTCGGTCAGAAGGGAGGCAGCCGGGAGCTGTTCTACTCTGAATGCTTTGCTCACACAGACTTTTAACTTTTCTCCTTTGTATTTCATACCCCAAATGAAGTTTTCGCCCCTTTCTGCATAGTTAAATATGGCAGTGTGTGTAGCAGCCTTTGCAGTGGACCTCCATCCTATGAAAGTAGCAAGAGGCAAACCTGACCATACTAGAGGTGAGGAAATAAAACCGAAGACCAGGAGCCTTCCCCACTATCACTCGGTGAGATCTCGGCGGCAGCGATGGGGTACTCGTCATTCAATTCTGGGCTCCATATTCCCCAGAAGGATCACATGGAGTCCCTCTGGGGCCTTTTCTGTCCATCAGGCAAACTCAGCTGAGTGACAGGCTGAAAAGTCACTGGGAAGATAATTCCTTCGTTTTGACGGTAACCACACCTAACGGTGATGACTCAGAATCTCACATACGTTGAATTATATTGCTTTAGAAGCACTCCCAAATCCTTCGATCACGAAAGGTGACAGATACCTGCCCTCTTGGATGTTTGCGTCTGCCTACCTTCAATCAGGATTTGCAGCTTACTGCCAAAGGGGAGAGGAAGCCTTTTTGAGTCCAGACTTGCCAACAGACACAGACAAGCGGTCACCTCCCCAGGAACGCCCAGCCTCACACCAAGCTTGGGGCATCACAAAGCAATCTGAAGGGATTAGGCTTCATCCGCAGGCTTGAGTGTGGAGCCTGTGGTATCCACCCAGACCAGACTTGGGGTCACGGACACAAAGGTTAAGATTTCTGATTCACACCGCCTGGATCAGCTCCCCAGTACAACAAAAGCTAGCACGTTTCCGGGCTTCCCTAAGAACTCCAGGTGGCTTGAAAGACGTAGAGGAGGGAGAGGAGGAAGGTAATATTTTAGTCCAACTCCAAATCAACACAGATCATTAAAACGCATGGTCTCATTCTCCAATTGTACCTAAACATTTTGAAAAATATGATCTTCCTTATGTTAATCCTGTCATCAGGACCTACTTGGATCCAAATTTTAACTTGATGTATTTTCTCCTAAACTTATTGTTCTCTCTTTAATTAGATTTGAGTTGATGAGAACTAATAGCGTTCTTCATAGTTGCTCTTCCCCTGCTGAGGGAATAGAGCATCAATTAAAATTATACTGAAATCCCAATGCCAAGAAAGAAAAGTGGAACTGAGTTACTTGCCTTTCCCAGGAATACAAATATACTTAATCTAAAAATCACAGTTAGTTAGTATGGGAAAGAAACTAACTCTATAGAAAGAAATCCATCCATTTTGTTCATAATCTAAACTCCTGCCATGAAAAGTGTGGCCAATGGACTTGCAGGGGTTACGTCACTTGGGGGGTGGTTAGAAATGTGGAGTCTTAGGTCCCGATAGAGGTGATGTTTAACAAAATACCGCTGTAGTGGGGGGAGCCTTGCGGGGGGTGGTGGTAACGAACATACCTTTGATCTCTACCAGTTAATTTTGTCAATGGAATATTAAGCATGCCCATTAACTGCACTGATTCTGTTTTCTAATTAAATGCTTACTAATTAACTGCAGGATTCTTCTCATAGTAACAGATTAGGCCAAATCATGACGTTATCACTGATGAAAGGAAACATCCTCTCACAGCACGAGATACTTATTATCTGCCTCAGTGTTGGGCTGTGTCATCCAGGATTGGCAGCAAACGACTGTAAGTGAAGTAGAGTTCACAGAATTCGCATCCTGAAGCAGGGGTCAGCAAAGTTCCCTGTAAGTGGCATAGAGTAAATATTTGAAGCTTTGTGGACCACATGGTCTCTTTTCCAACTCCTCAGCTCTGCCACTGGAGTGTGAAAGCAGCCATAGACAAAATGCAAATGAATGAGAGTGGCCATGCTCCAATAAAACTTTACTGGCACTGAAATTGGAATTTCATATAACTTTCACGTCATGAAATATTCTTTTTCTTTTGATATTTTTTTTTCGACGCTTTAAAAATGTGAAAACCATTCTAGGTTTGGAGGTCGTACAGAATTAGGCAGTGGGTTGGCTGACCCCATACTAAAATTAAGGCTATACTCGCACAAAGGAGGTACTGACACGAGGCTGAGGATGGATCGACAGCTCCTTCAGGCCATTCTGAATAATATGGAAAGCAACTCAGTAGGAATACCTGTTTTTTCAAAAGGAATGAAATATTTATTTGTTAGAACTCTAGCCTGACAAAGAACATTTGTTCATGTATTGATATTAATGTCTGATGATTTAACAATTACAATGCTGCTATAGGTTGAATTATGTCCCCCCCTGCTAAAAGATATGTTGGAGTCCTAACCCCCAGGACCTCAGAATGTGACCTTATTTGGAAGTACGGTCTTTACAGTTGTAACCAAGTTAAGATGAGGTCATTAGGGAGGGTCTTAATTCACTATGACTCATGTCCTTATAAAAAGGGGAAAGTTGAATACAGACATGCACACAGGAAGAACGCCACGTGAAGATGAAGGCAGAAAGTGGAGTGATGTGGCAGAAGCCAAAGACGGCCAGCAAACCATCAGAAACCAGGAGTGAGACGTGGAACAGATCTCCCCCCCAACCTCATAAGGAACCAACCCTGCTGACATCTTGATCTAGAACTTCTAGCCTCCAGAACTGTGACGCAATACTGTTCTGTTGTTTAAGACACCCCGTTTGTAATACTTTGTTAAGGCAGCCCTAGGAAACTGACACAAATGCCCTTATTCCTTTTAGACTCAGGATATAAGGGGGTCTCTGTATGTATCTTCTTTCCCCTCATTTGCCAGAATAACTGCCGGCTGGTAGAAAAGACAATGCTAACAAGTCTTGCTACCGGTTTGCTCTGTTAGGGAGAGCATATCTAAAGTCTGCCTTTTTTATTTGTTATGTTAAAAAAAATCAACATCAGTGAGGTCACGTCCGTAGCTGGAAAGGCACACATGCTACCTACAGATGCCTTGCCAATAGAGAGTGGCAGTTTGATCAACATGCGCTAAATGTAAAAATGAAATATAAATTGTGCCAAATGTATAAAACTGAAGACTTCTGGATTTGGGGTGAACTGGAAGGAAAAAAGAACAAAAATTCTGTGGTTAATTAACTTCCGGCCCTGTCATATGTCTCCGTCTGTATTAATAATTATGTGAATCTTATTAAATGCGGTGGACAAGAAAAGAAGTCACTTGAAGATTAAACTCCTATAACCATGAAAACTAGCAGTTGTGGTAAATGTTTAACAACCAGCTCTTGGGGGAGGCAGAGGGTGGGCCTGATTTGTTGGGTTTGCCAATTTCTATGGTGTAACTATCCCCACTGTGGCTGATTTCAAGCTACTAGCAGTATTTCACTGAACACTTAGTAGGGAAGAGATGTCCACATCATTTATCACCAGCTGGTGTGAGCCAGCTCCTGCATATATCTGGTTATAGCAATAATAACTTCCACCAACTCCCAACATCAGCTACATCTAAGAATGAAACTGTGGATGCAAAGGTGAGACTCTCACTGCCTCAAAGCTGTCTCCCAACAACCTAGAGAATCAATGCACATAGATCTGGGGGAGCTAGCCTTTAGATGCTCTCCTAAAAACTATTATTTTGATGCCTGGTTAGCTCTTCTTTCCTGGGACAAGCCTGCTAGCCTGCTAAACCACTGGGAAAAGAAGTGCTTCAAATGTCAGCCAGCCACCCCTCCAGCACACGCACCCTAACAGAGACACGATCCACACGATAAAGGACAAGACACTTAGTTCTGCTCTAAAGTTTCTAAAAATCATTGTGCAATGTAAGATTGTGCAATAAAAACCACGGGGCTGGTGAGAAAAATGGATGCTCAAAAATTCAGCAGGGAAACATTTTAAGAAGTCACCTAATAAAAATGGTAGCAAAGTTTTACACATGTTAAACAGTCCAGAAATACCTAAATACTACAATAAATAGAACACTTTATCTTGAAACTGCCTGGAGTTTGCTTGTGGAAGTGAGCTTTGAATTTGAAGGGCTGAAGCCTGTGAGTTATTGTGAAGTGGTGGAACGATGGTTAGCTGAAACTGGAGAGAAAGCTGGAAGCCCAGATGTGGATGGCGTGGCTCAGAACACGTGGGGAACTGAGGTAGCTGGCAGAGGTCTGAGGTGTGTGCGTGTCTGTGATTTGGGCGTTCCTACACAGCTCCTTTCAGTTGGGTACAGTTTTCCTTATTCATCTAGTGCTTACCACAGACATCATGCATAAGAAAACAAGAAATGCTCACATTTCCCCCTAATGTATCAACTGTGTTTTTAAAACAAGTGGATAGCAGAACTGACTAGACTTAGCTTTTTTTAAAAAAATCTCTTAATATGTTTATTTTGTTTTATGTTCATCAGTATTCAGAAATTTTAGTCATCGATTTCTGCTTTCTTATTTTTTTTATTTTTATCTTTTATTTTTTGGCCATACCATGATGCATGTGGGATCTTAATCCCCAACCAGGGATCGGACCCCGTGCCCCCTGCATTGGGAGCGAGAAGTCTTCACCTCTGGACTGCCAGGAAAGACCAGACTTTGTTGTTTGACCCTCTACAGGTCCTTTCTACTGTATCCACTCTACAACTTTCTACTAGGATAGAAAATACAATGAGATGTACAGAAAAATCCAAGCTTAGAAGCTCTAGGAAGTGCTTTTCGTATTGGTTAGTCATTAGGCTCTATCTCTTCTGCCCTTTTTCTTCATTCCTTAGTGACCTCCTGCTCTAGATTTAGCACCTGGGATCCTTAACATTTTTGTATTCTCTTCTGCATAAAACTCTGCTTTCATGAAAGAGTGAGCTAAACTGATTCTTACTAAAGTTAAAGGACTAGGAACAATTTCACGGAGATCAAAGCTTCAAGGTAAAAGAATCTGGCAGGTATTTTTGGATATTGGGCATTATCAAATTGATGGGGGAGCTATTGGACGTAAAGTGTTCTTCTAAACACTTCATAAATAGCACACAATGGTCGTCTCTTCAGAACAATAGTCCCCAATGGTCCCATTTATTCTGGCTGTGTGAGGAGGAGATGCACGTCTGCATCTCAGCTTCTCCTCAACCTGGTTGTTTGGAAGAGGCATTCAATGCCCACTCCATCGTCCCCAGACATCCTTCACAAGGTTGTTACAAGGAACAAATGAAAGAACATGGTTTCAGGCCTCATGTTTATCACGTGAAAGGGAAGCAGCACACATGATGGCTAAGGGCGCCAGCTCTGCGATCAAACTGCCTGGGTGAAAATCTGGACCCCACCACTTCCTCTTTGTTGGAACTTGGGTATGTCCCTTAGGCTCTCTGAGGTTCAGTTTCTTCAGCCATACAATGGGGATAACGATGGGAACTCTGCTCAATATTCTGGAACAACCTAATTGGGAAAAAAATTTGAAAAAGAATAGATACATGTATATGGATAACTGAATCACACTGCTGTAAACCCGAAACTCACACAACATTGTTAATCTACTGTACTCCAATATAAAATAAAAAGTTAAAAAAAAGAAAATGAAATACATATCGAAATGCTCAGCACAATGTCTAGACAGAGCCAGTGTTCAATATATGTTATTAATAACAAGAAATTCAATATGAGCTAGCTCTATGGACACCCTCTGGACACATGATACAAATGTTAGCCGTTTAACTGCATGCAACACATTATACCTATAAGCTGCCCAAGTATGTGCTGAATGTGATGGTTTACTTATTTTAAAAGACACTTAAATCTATTCCATAGAATGTGGCCTTAGCTTTGCGGTTTGCTGAATAAAGCACAGGCTCCTGGTTCCCAAGAGCCTAGCAGTACAAAACTGCCAGATGGATGACTCACGGTGGGATACGGCCTGTGTGCTGGGCGGAACTGAGCTGCACATAAAGCCAGGTTACTTGTGTAGAGATTCAAGCCAAGACCCTGCCCTCCTCAGCTCTCCAGCCCAGACACCAGAACTAATTTATGTGCCAGGTGAATAAATGTGACTCCAATCTTCTGAAGGTGAAGAATGATTCTAGGTTTTCCTTTAGACAGTAGTCTTTCTATAGACACAGAACTGCTAGGCTAATTTTTGAAACTGCTTTTCTATTCTGGTGACTTTTGGCAGTTTGGTCTTTAAGCTTTTAAGTATTTTGCTTTTGAAATGGCTACATGTACAGTGTGACCAAATTATGAGGCACTGCAAAACTCTGATCCTGAAGCTGGAGTCTAGACAATTCTTTCTCTCTCCACAGCTGACCAAACCATCCTCATGGTCTTTCCTCGAATAGCATCACCTGGTAATTCAATGCTAGCATTTGTTCGGAATAATTTTTTTTCTCCTTTGGACCACAACCAAAATCTTCAAATGTAAAATATCTACCATATTGGAAATAAAGATTTTAAACAAATTTGGATTTTCTTTCTCATTTAGCTGAGGCTACTGAGCTTTTTACTTGGAAATTATAATTCGAGTGATTTAAAGGTTCTAACATGTATATGTTCTCCAATTATTTGAAAGCAACCTCCTTGGGGCAGAGACTGTTTTGTCCATTCCTCCATTTCCAACACCTAAAACAGTGTCTAGAACCCTGTAGGTGCTTCTGTTAGTTTCCTATTTCTATGCAACAAATTACCGCAAACTTAGTGACTCCAAACAACAAACACTTAGCATCTCCCAGTTTCTGTGGGTCAAGAGTCCAGATATAGCTTGACCAGGTCCTCTGCTAGGGTCCCACAAGGCTACAATAAAGGTGTCAGTCAGTGCTGAGGTCTCATCTAAGGCTCTGCTAGAAAAGGATCTGATTTTGTTGACAGAATTCAGATCCTTACGGCTGTGATACTGGAAGCTGTGGTTTCTTACCAGCTGTTGGCTGGAAGCTTCCTTGGGTCTAGGAGGCTGCCCTCGGCCCCTTGCCATGTTGGCTCCCACAGAGGCAGCCCAGTTCTTCAAAGGCAGCAAGGAGAGAGAGAGAGACTCCAGCAAGATGGGTGCTGAGATGTTACGAAATCACATACGTGTCATCTTGTACATCTTTCACCCCGTTCTATTGATTAGAAGCAAGTCACAGCCCAGCCACACTCCAGGGGCGAGTATGACACAGTGTGTAAACACCAGGCGATGGGAGTCGTGGGGACACCCTAAGAGTCTGTCTGTCACAATTCTTTTTTTTTTTTTTTTGGTCACGTAGTTTGCGGGATCTTAGTCCCCCAACCAGGGATCAAATCTGCGCCTTCGGCAGTGAAAGTGCAGGGTCCTAATCACTGTACTGCCAGGGAATTCCCTGTCCGTCACAATTCTTAATACGTCGATCCAATAAATGAATGCAGAGCCACTGTCTCTAGTGAGCACCTAGCTAGTATGATCATATGAGATAAGTTTACGTTTTGAGTCCTTTATTCTATAACCCGTAGATTTTCAATTCCTTCTGTAGTTAAAACACCCATCTCTGAGTAAAGATAATTTGTTAAAAGCCATCTCAGGCTTATTAAAAAATGTTTGGGGAGAGATCGTAAATGTAGCACAGAACCGTACCGTTATCTTTTTTGGTGAAGAAAGCGTTTCCACAAGCTCAAAGGGATGAAGTGCTGTGGCCATAGAGGAAAAGGCACTGAATGGGTGTTTCCTCTTTCAGGCTGTTCTCCCAGATTTTCTGAGCACACAGATAACTGGAGAAGTTCTCCCTCAGAGGTATCCAGCTCCACATGCTTTGAAGGAGAGACCAGTCCAGAAAGCAAAGTATGCATCGGGCAGAATAAAGATACTTGGGAAATGAGTATGCATTTGTAAAATAGTTCATGTTGAAATATTTTACTAACACAAACATCAAAGAAACTGGATTGATTTATATACATTAAAGTGGAGTGGGTAGAAAAAGGAGGAGCCATGGTTTTTAGTTCTGTATCTACTAAGTGATTTATAGGATAAGCTCCCGATCTGCTTAACTACTCTCTCTAATGAACGTAGGCTTATGAACTGATGAAAAATCTCTGAAGCATCTGGCCGTCTGTGAAAGGAAGCGGTGATCGTGAGGGCACCAAGGGAGCAGTGGTCAGAGAGGACACATTATGCAAATGGTAGCGCGTCTCTGGGGCCAGCCTGAGTGGGTGTGACCCTTCACACCTGAGACTCTGGGTTCCTGACTTCTCATCTATCAAACAGGGAGAGAAACAGACCTACCTCTGGTGGTGGCTGTGAGAATTAGTTACACGTAATGCATTTAGAATATAGCCAAGAAGATAAATACTAGCTCTAAGATTTAGTGTTATTTGTTAGAAAAACAGATTTAAACTTATCCAGCTGATAATATGCATACTCTTTTATAGAAATATGAAACACAGGAAAAAAATTTGGAAATTCATTCTGAAATCCTTAGAAGAAACCATCATTACGAAGAGCCATTTTCCTTTATTTTTCCATTTATTTTTTTTTTTTCCAAGCCAACAGTGAAATGCAGGCTCCATGTTGTGAAATGTTACAAATGGGTAATCGCTGTCATCTGGTCCAAGCTTCCTGAATACTGGAAGCCTCATTCCCTGCAACTTGTTCACAAGGTCATGACACGCCTCTTTCCCCTAACAACTTATCAACCTACCTTCCATTTGCAAAACCTTTTTTGGTTTTTCATTGTCCCCTGAGACGTGTCCAAATGGTATGCGTTCTAAAGTCCTCTATCAGGACACACCAGTGACTGCACTTCCCAGCCTTCACTTTCCTGCCTCTTCCGTCTCCACCCTCCCTGTTTCAGTAAATGATGGCTCAGTTCTCCTCCCCACCCCTTCCTCGGTGTCTGGGTGTCTGCTTCCCAAGGCCCACAGAGGGCTTCCACCGCCCACGTCCTGTCCTCCTCAAAGCTGGAGGTGAGTCTGTGTGCACTCCTTGAGCCATGTCAACTTCAGAGGGTAAAGGACAAGAAACACCCCTGAACTGTGATGGGTATCTCTATGATCTAAGTCGGTAGAAGGAATGTATTCCTTTCCTCCAGCTCTGGGGATAACTGTTTCACTCCATCAATACAGCCAGAGAAAGTTAACCTCAGCGCTGACTGACTCTGGCTGACTGGAAGAGAACTCCTGACAACAGAAACGCTGCAGTGAGACAGCGTCATGACTAACAAGCCAGTCAATGAAGACACACCCAAAACACCATTTACAAACCTCCGCTTTCCTCCTTCTTACACCATTCTGATTTTTGTAAAATCACAATGCTAAGCCCACACCCTTGTTTTATAGATGGGGAAATTCAAGTTCAGGGAGATTCAGTGTCTCACACAAGCCCACAATGATGAGTTTAGGAAGAATTGGAACAGGTCCCAGGTACAGAAGCGCTGGGACCTGGGCTCTGAGAGCCATGCCACGGGACTCTCCTATAGGTTCCTCTGACTCCAAGTAAGATGCACTGAGCACTTCAACAGATAGGGGTCCGGGATGCATCCCCTCAGATCAGATTCTGCTGCATGCAAATTACATGTGACTTAACATTCCGATACGGAACAGAACAATTAAACATTAGGGTTCTCTTATCAGATTCTTATAGAGTCCTTGTGGCATTAACTGTAGACCAACTTTTAAAGAAAACTGCATATCCTACTGTACAGCACAGGGAACTATATTCAATACCCTGTGATAAACCACAGTGGAAAAGAATATGAAAAGGAATATATATATACACACATATGTATATATATAACCGAATCACTTTGCTGTACTGCAGAAATTAACACATTATAAATCAACTATAGTTCAATAAAATTAAAAAAACAAAGAGAACTGCACACTAGGATTTAGTCATCTAGATTATTCATGTCCCTCTTCATTAGATTCCTATGTATTTTTTAAAAATTTGCCTGAGTATTCTGTTTAATAAATTAATCATTTTTGGAGGCTTGACACGAGGAAATGACTTTCATCCCCATTTCACTTTGCCTGTGTAGGAAGATGTTTATTCAATCACTTGTCATCAAGGTAATATTTACTCTTAGACCTTCTAAGCAGGTCATGATTACTCTCACATTGCTTCAACTGTTATGTATGATGGTAGGTTATGTTAGTAACATGTTTGAATGTCTCCTAATACTGGAAGGTCAAGAAATTCTCCAACTGCCCTCTATATTCTTGGATAATAATGAAAGACTGTCTGGATATGATTCATAAGACTAGTTACAGAGGTGGTGGGGTTTTCTCCTTTTGAAATCATGTATAAAGCATTTTTAAAAGGTTTATAATCTGTTGAAACCAGGCAAACATTTTCATTCCTGTTTTGCACAACAAAACCAAACCCTAAGAGAAGTCTAAATCATGTTTTTATTCCTTTGTGCATCATTCCACGAAGATCAGAAGGATATCCTATTTATCAGTTTATTCTTAACACTTCACGTAGGGCTTGGCACATTGTGGATATTCATTAACTATGCACTAATAGAGAAAATAATTTATTCAAATAGATTAGAGATACTACAAATTAATGTCTTAAAAGGCAGACTTACCTGTAAGTAATCAAACATAGCAAATGAAATAACAACAAAGCAGGAAACACTGCCTGGGTATATGCCTGGATTTACATGAACTCTCTCATCAGATGTATGAATACGGTCTCCAACATTTAACCAACTTTTCAATCAACTTGCAAAGTGAATTTCAAAAAGTGATTAGAGTAAGCTACAGATTTCAATAGATCTTTATTTGATTTTGTAATTAATTGAAGATTTTAGTCTAAATTTTATCAAAACTGTGGTGTAGATGTTGGATTATTTCTGTTTTATTTTTTTTTTAAATCTCTAATTTAAACGAGTGAAGGAAAATATCTGAGTCAAGTAATGTTGTTATTATGGTATAACAAGACAAAAAAGAAAAAACAACTTTCTGGGAAATGACAGAAAGAGCCATTAGCTGAACCGATAATCCATACCATCTTTCTAGTTTTTAGAACAGAAAGATCTGGAAGCTGGGATGTGGACGGCATGATGTGATCATGCTGGGGATCTCGACTGGCCATGTCCTCCAGGTACACCAGCAGATGGCAGAAGCTCCTTGGTATGTATGAGAGGTCGTTACTGACAGGCTGGGTTTAAATCATTTGGAGCAAATAAAAAATTCAGATCAGAAAGAGTTAAGAGATGTAACTTCACTGGGATTCTTTTAAAAACTACATCTACATAAATTTGCAGTCTTATATCTCACATCAATATAAAAGGGAGACCCATATGTACAGAATCACTCATATTCATAATATATTAATCTTTTTTATTCTAGAATATTCACATGTGAGATGGTTAGATTTTTCAGAAAAACAAAAGCCTCAGACGGAGTCAAGTCCAGATACCATGGGAATAGGGAGGAATGGGGAGTTGTTGTGTAATGGGTATAGAGTTTCAGTTTTGCAACACCAAAAAGAGCTCTGGAGAGTGGTTGTATAATTGGAATGTACTAAACATTACTGCAATATATACACTTAAAAACAGTTAAAACGACAAGGTCCTACTGTACAGGGAACTGCATTCAGTATCTTGTAATAACCTATAATGGAAAAGAATCTGAAAAAGAATATATATATGTATGTATAGCTGAGTCACTTTGCTGTGCACCTGAAACTAACCCAACATTGTAAATCAACTATACTTCAATTAAAAAAATGGTTAAGATAGTAAATTTTATGCTTTGTGTATTTTACCACAATTAAAATGAAAAAATCAGGATATTCACTTCTGCATCTAAGGGCCTAACACATAATGCACTGAATTAATATATCTAAAACATAATATCGGAGGGCCTGACAACCTTGGACAGCAACTGCTTCCAAAAGAAACGCTTTGGTTAGAAAAGGATACTGGGATTTATCACAGACAAATTCAAGAGGGCACTGAAGTGCCTGTTGCTACTGCACTTGTTAGTTCATGAGAGACCCTTTCTTTCCAGAAAGTTTAAGATCCATTAACTCCTTCTACTTAGCACTAATTGATATTGTTGATATCGCAGAAGAGGGCCTCAGGATTGAATCAGCACAGACAATAAACCTGCCTGTTTCTTTCCAGATGGGTCTTCCCAGTTTCTGCTGCAGAGGCACTGGTCAGCTCTGTGGGCGGAACATCTAAGCTACTTGTTAGATCTCCTCTTCTGTGGCAACACTGTATTGAACTGTTTTCCCAGTAGAGTAACCAGAAAACTTTAGTTATCTAAAGCAGCGCTGGCCAATAGAAATACATGTAATTCAAAATGTCTGTGCCACATTTCAAGAATATAAGCAAGTGACATAAATTTTATTTCATTTTTTATTTATTTTTTCCATAGTTTTTTAAAATATATATATTTTAAAAATTCATTTATTTATTTATTTTTGGCTGTGTTGGGTCTTTGTTTCTGTGCGAGGGCTTTCTCTAGTTGTGGCAAGCGGGGGCCACTCTTCATCGCGGTGCGCGGGCCTCTCACCATCGCAGCCTCTCTTGTTGCAGAGCACAGGCTCCAGACACGCAGGCTCAGTAATTGTGGCTCATGGGCCCAGTTGCTCCGCAGCATGTGGGATCTTCCCAGACCAGGGCTCGAACCCGTGTCCCCTGCATTAGCAGGCAGATTCTCAACCACTGCGCCACCAGGGAAGCCCCCCATAGTTTTTTCTTTTTATTGGAGTATAATTGCTTTACAATGTTGTGTTAGTTTCTGCTGTACAACGAAGTGAATCAGCTATATGTATACATATATCCCCTCCCTCTTGGACCTCCCTCCCACCCACCCCCATCCCAGCCATCTAGGTCATCACAGAGCACCGAGCTGAAGCTCTCTGTGCTATACAGCAGGTTCCCACCAGCTATCTATTTTACGCATGGCAGTGTATATATGTCAGTCCTAATCTCCCAATTCGTCCCACCCTCCCCTTCCCCCGCTGGGTCCACATGTCCATTCTCTACATCTGCGTCTCTATTCCTGCCCTGGAAATAGGTTCATCTGTATCATTTTTCTAGATTCCACATATATGCGTCAATATACGATATTTGTTTTTCTCTTTCTGACTTACCTCACTATTTATGACAGACTCTAGGTCCATCCACAACTCTACAAGTAACCCAATTACATTGCTTTTTATGGCTGAGTAATATTCCATTGTATATATGTACCACATCTTCTTTATCCATTCATCTGTCGTTGGACGTTTAGGTTGCTTCCATGTCCTGGCTATTGTTAACAGTGCTGCAGTGAACATTGGGGTACATGTGTCATTCTGAATTATGGTTTTCTCAGGGTATATGTCCAGTAGTGGGATTGCTGGTAGTCATATGGTAGTTCTATTTTTAGTTTTTTAAGGAACCTCCATACTGTTCTCCATAGTGACTACATCAATTTACATTCCCACCAACAGTGCAACAGGGTTCCCTTTTCTCTGCATCCTCTCCAGCATTTATTGTTTGCAGATTTTTGATGATGGCCATTCTGACTGGTGTGAGGTGATACCTCACTGTAGTTTTGATTTGCATTTCTCTAATAATTAGTGATGTGGAGCATCTTTTCATGTGCCTCTTGGCCATCTGGATGTCTTCTTGGGAGAAATGTCTATTTAGGTCTTCCGCCCATTTTTTGATTGGGTTGTTTGTTTTTTTGATATTGAGCTCCATGAGCTGTTTGTATATTTTGGAGATTAATCCTTTGTCCGTTGCTTCGTTTGCAAATATTTTCTCCCATTCTGAGGGTTGTCTATTCATCTTGTTTATGGTTTCCTTTGCTGTGCAAAAGCTTTTAAGTTTAACTAGGTCCCATTTTTTTATTTTTGTTTTTATTTTCATTACTCTAGCAGGTGGGTCAAAAAAGATCTTGCTGTGGTTTATATCAAAGAGTGTTTTCCCTATGTTTTCCTATAAGAGTTTTATAGTGTCCCATCTTACATTTAGGTCTTTAATCCATTTTGAGTTTATTTTTGTGTATGGTGTTAGGGAGTGTTCTAATTTCATTCTTTTACATGTAGCTGTCCAGTTTTCCCAGCACCACTTATTGAAGAGGCTCTCTTTTCTCCATTGTATATTCTTGCCTCCTTTGTCATATATTAGGGAACCATAGGTGTGTGGGTTTACCTCTGGGCTTTCTATCCTGTACCATTGATCTATATTTCTGTTTTTGTGCCAGTACCATATTGTCTTGATTACTGTAGCTTTGTAGTATAGTATGAAGTGACATCAATTTTAATAGTAATTTCATTTAACACAATATACTGAAAATATGCAATCAATATACAAATTTTCATACAAGGTAATATTTCACTTTTATTTTTGTACCAAGTCTTCAAAATCCGGTGTGTACTTTCCACTTGTAGCACATCTTCAGTTCAGACCAGCTATATTTGAAATGTTCAGTAATAACCGTATTGGACCGCACAGCTATAAGTATTAACACATCCCATGAATGAATATGTAATCCTTTAATACATCACTTCAACTGAATGGTTCTGAATTTTGTTTAAATCTCACTTTTATTGTTGCAGTTTTGAAGATTATTTTCATTGTTGCCTAAAACTGATGGTGTCTATATACCATGAAAATGTGGAACAAATCTTTTTTTGAAGGATAAGATTTAGATGAAATAAAATTTGATGATAATAATGTTTTGAAGTGAAAATTGGTCAGTCCTTTCACTACTACTTGTCTCAATATCAACAGCAAAACCACAAAAATGTATTTTTATTAAAATAATCTTACATTAAAATCTAGTTTTATCATGAGATGGATGCATGACAACACAGTAACATTTCTATACTTAAGTTAATATTTAGGGTGAATTCATTGACAAGAAAAAAAAAAGGAGAGCTTCTCCGATTCTAAGGGTATGAGACCTCAAAATTCATTGGGGGCACTATTTGTTGTGATCTTGGACCAAGTCCCCTATTTTGAGGTCCTCCAGAAACTTGAATCATTTGGGATGTTAGTGCTTCGGGATCATTTTCTTACACACGGTGTGCAGCTTGCAAGGCTGGAGAGATAACGTCAGTCCCCACTGCCATCTTGGCAGGTATTTTTAGCTTCCCCGTCACACAGATGCAGCAACACAAGAGGCTGCAGAGAAACAGCTGTGTGGGGAGGTACCACGGCGTGGGAGGCTGCAGAGCACCTGCAGGATGCAAGTCTCCCAGTGTCACCGCTGATGTTCTAGACTGTGAGCCCCCAAGTCATGCTCCCACATATTTATATGCCTTGCTGAGGAGCCTGAGAAGCTTAGATCATATTATGGTGCGTGTTTTCTAAAAAAAGGCTGTAGACAGCACTTGCCAAAAATCACTCTATTTTTAATCGGTTGTTTATTTTTTTTTTTTTGAGGGATGTGAGGGAATTCAGTGTCTGGGAAAACCACTAGATGGAGAGTTTAGAAGTGAGAGGAAGGCATGAAACCCAGACAACTGAGACCAACAGGGTCAGCTTGGGGAACATCTGTGAGTTCCAGAAATTGGTCTGTGTCTTCTCCCTTCCTCCCCTTTCCTCCAGGTTTCTCAGCTCGAAAAAGTCCTCATGTTACCTTCTGCCTGCAACCTGGGTACCCTACTTTGGACTGATTCTGTAGATATCATTTTGCTTCCCCAACTTTTCTAAACCTTTCCTCTCTGCCTAATCAAACCTTATCATAAATGTCCGCCCACTGCCAGAGAAACTAACAGGTAATCTCATGATCGACCTTTGTTCTAACCCTCCAGCCTCTCCTAGATGATAGTTTCTGGTATTTGAACTGGATTTCAAAAGAAAACACCCTTATCTCCGATTCCAAAAACAAAGCTGTACATTCATTGATGTATGTTTCAGATGGAAGAAGGAAACAGCCAAGGCAGGGGAATATCATTTTAGGAAGGCAGGGCTTTTGTGCCCAAATCAGGTTGTACCCATTCTTCCATCCAACCCCGGAGAGATTCCAAGGACTCTCATCTTTGAGCAGCAGGTTCAGCTCCCATGCCCCGACGTTTCCATTTGGTGCTCACTTTGCTTCCAACATGAAGCAGAAACCGGTGCATCTGATGGATACAGAGTAGTAGAATGGAAACACAAAAATGGACAATAAACCGTGGCTCCTGTTGATTAGCTGGCATTCTTTACAATAGACCCTTAATTATTCAGTCACTGTTTCACTGGTTACTTGGAATTAGTCTGCATAAATCACATCAGAGCTGAAACCTGGCCCAGGGTGTGGAGACATAGAACTCTGAGACAGGAAGGAATTCTGGAAGCTCACAAAGGATGCCTGAGAGCTAACAGATTCATTTAAGCCCCTCCAAGTCTCCTCCAGCATTTCAGTGTAAGGCGAAGTGCAGGATACAGAGCCTGAGGAAGCTGTGCCCATCATACCAACTCCGCCCCATACATTAAGTAAATATTCATTAAGCTTCTCTCTGTGTGCCAGGTAGAGCTTTAGGAACTGGAAAGAGTTGTAACATAGATCGACAGAATCCCTGCTCTCACAAGCCTTACATTCTAGTGGGAAATGGGAGACAGTAAATGGATAAAGAAATAGGAAAATTTCAGACAGCACTACGTGCCACGAAAATAAAACCAAATAATGTGATAGAAGAGAGAGGGGTTCCTTTATATGGGGTAGTTTGTAATGAACTCTTAGAACAACATTGAGTATTTGAAGGGAGACCTGAATGAAAATTTTTTAAAAACCTAAAAGCTGAAGAATTTTACATGGAGACATAATGGAACATGCCTGACTTTGGTGGTTAAAAAAATTCGATAAATTTTGGAGTAAACAAAGCCCAGTGCAAGCCATGCTTAACACCCAGGAGGTGACAGATGACCTTGTTCTGTCGTTAGCTTCCACTCTTTATAAACACGCCACTTGCACCACCAAAATCCGTATTACTTGAAAAATGCCAGCTATATTTCCACCCCACCTCTAGTTTTGTAGCTATTCCAAATTTTCACTTGAAAATCTGAATGGCCAGGAAATAGACGACGACAATTCAGAGAGGTCCTACACTTAATTCCAACAAAATGTATAAATTCAATAGGAATCTTTAACGCAAAATTTAAAAAAAAGAAAGGGTGGCATGACGGTCCATTGAGCACTTTAAAATGCCTTAATCTTTTCAAATAGCTCAGAGAAGCTTTTCACCCTTGTCAGTATGTAGCCTTGGGTTTCAAGAACTAGGGATAATCACTGGGACAATCTTGTACAGGGCAGCTGACATTTAAATGGCAATACATTATTTTCTGTGTGACTTAAATTATCTTTTGTCCACTGACTTTATAAACTTATTAAAGCAAATTATGATACTTGAAGCTCTGAGGTGAAGGACTCTAGTGAGGATGAATCTGCTTGTCTTATCTTTCCTCCTTTATCTGTTCATTTTATTCATTTACCTTTTAAAAAACGGTATGCTTCATGTGGGCAAAGAAAAGTCGATTTATAGGCTAGGGAATCTTTTTTTTTAATCTTAGTCAATTTCTTGTAACCTTTCCAAAATTTAGTGTCTAAAATAGAGTTCCCAGTCTATAATACATACCTCTTCTCTACTTTATTATTTCTCATGAATACCCCCAAACATACCCAACCCCCAGTGGTCCGGTCTCTTATAGGGCAGAACAGCATTTTTCAAAAAGTGGCCAAGGACCAGCTCTATCCAAACCATCCCCTGCATGTTTGTTAAAATGCAGATTCCAGGATCTACCATGGGCCAAGTAAGTTCGAAATTCATAGACTGGGGTCCTGAAATCTGTGTTAAACCAGCACCCTAGGTAATCCTCATGCAATTGAAAATCCAAACTCCAGAGCATAGGTGAGTTCTGTGCTCCATCCTGAGCCTGGCATGCCCCTCAGTTTATGGTTTCAGAGCCAGGTAAAGCCAGGTTATAAAACAAAAAACAAAAACACAGGACCACAGATTACTAAGTGTTTTCACATACAACATCTTATTTGATTCTCACAACCACCCTTCAAAGGAGGCAGAAGATCTTAAGATTTTCATTAAAAGACAAGGGAACTGAGGTTCAGAGAAAAAAATGATGTTCCCACTGCATATAATTAGTAAGAGGTAGACCTGGGGC